>NC_059434.1:32124935-34524935 GCF_021028975.2 Sphaerodactylus townsendi
AAAAAAAAAAAAAAGCAGAACTTTCCCAATGAAACATTCCATCTAACCCAGGATCAGGTATCTTCCTGAGTTCTTTCCTCCCTAGCAGCCAGCGAGCGATTCGCCAGCCTGGCTGATGCCAATGGGAGTGAGGCGGAACAGAAAGCCTGAGAGCAACACATGGAGTAGCTGAGAGGGAAGGGCGGAGCAGGCGTTGCCACATGTAAGGTTTCCAACTCTGGGTCAGAAAATTAATGGAGATTTGGGGGTGCCATCATGTAACTGCAATCAACAGCCGTTGGGGCTGGTTCCTCCTCTCCCTCGAGCCCCCACTGCACATGAATGGAGCCATCGCCGCCATGCCTGGCGGGCCGGATAAATGCCTTCAGGGGGCCACATTTGGCCCCCGGGCCGTAGTTTGGGGACCCCTGTCCTATTTCCTCTAAATATGCTTTTCTTCTTGATGAGCTTTGGCTTGTTTTTCTTTCCTTAAGAATTGCATCTATATACCCCCACAGCACATTTGAAAACAGGCAACTGGGAGACCTCTATACACACACATGCTTATGATCAACTGGGAAAGCAAATACATGTAGCCTGTGACCACTTGCTTGCAACTGAGCTATGGTAACCCTGACCTTCATTGCATGGTCAGAGACTTCAGAACTATCTCCTCATATAGTAAAAGGTATCAAATGGCTGACTTTCAAGAATTTCTTCCTTGCGGAAACCCAACTGCAGAGTACTTAAAAAGAACAAGGTAGTAAGTTTGCTACTCAGTCTTGTGATTACTGAATAGGGATACTGGGTTGAGCTAACTGTAAAATGTGGGGGAGAGAAATTGGGTATGGAAGCAATAACTGCATTCCCTGTGAGACCCATTAATCCTAGGTACGTATTACAAAACCTATTTCAATAAACTGTGTAGCAAAACATATCTATATTATCAGAATCAACTCTACAGTTACATTTCATACACTGAAATATAAATCAGAATGTGGCAAATATGATCGACAAATTTAATTATTCACTGATTTGTAAAGTGTTTTATTATGAACACTACCAAACTCTGCAATACTAATGTGCTTCTTCAGCCAAATGAAATTCATGGAGCAGCCATCCACCCACTTTACTTTGCTCCACTGCACTCTCTGCCACTGTTCCCTATTTTCCCTCTTTTGTTCCTTTTCACAAATGGCTGGAAGTTGTCTGGTAATGGCAAAAGAGGAGGAAAAAGCAAATAACAAGTGAATGAATTTTCTTGCAGCTGCAGCTATGATGACAGAGGAGAGTAGCAGCTGGATGTAGAAGTGGGTTCTTTTGGGGGTTTTTTTAACGAATATGTCAAAATGAAAAGTTAGCTAGTGAACTACAGTTTGGTTGGTGATAGGGGTGCCAGTCCCCCAGACGAGATGGAGGATTTTTTAGTCCCATCTCTTGTTTCATGCTGGTGCTCAAAACAATGGCAGGAGATTTTTTTTTTTTTAAATTCCTGTTGGGGCAATGGTATAACATCACTTTCAAATAAAACCACAGAATTTGGGGTGATTTCTTGAAAGGCATGACATCAATTCCAACTTTTTTGCCCAGAAGTGACATCACGCCATTATGCTGATGCCCAGCTGCTGATGCCCTTCTCAGGCTCTGGCTGTGGACCAGTCCTGTTTCCATATAACTTTATCACCAGCTGTAGTTGCCAGGCCCGAAATAGGATCCATAGTTGTTGATAGTGTTTTTGCTGTTTCTGCTGCTAAATTAACAGCTGCTACTTTTCCAAAATATTCTTGAAACTAATTTATGTTTCACGTCTGCTGACAACAAATACCCTTATGTGCTTATGTAGTCCTTATTATTCAACAAGACCTGCAGACACACCTTGTTTTGGCTACACAACCAAAGTAATTTAGATGATTTAACTGATTCATAATGACCAGGACATTAAAGTGTCTTCTGTTTCATTACTCTGACTTTTGGAGGGAGGGGAGGTTAAAATTTGAGCTCTTGCATCTACTCTGGCAGGGTATATCTACAAACTACTCTCAAAGCATGCACATCTTACTATAAAAGATTCAAATTCAATCAAACTGGAAATAACAGAAACAGTCTTGAAAATTCTGCACCTTTCAAGAAATTAAAATCTAATGAACACCATACATTTTCAATAAGAATTAGGAATAATTTATATGAAGAGTTCAAAAAATTTGTTAACTATCATGTGCTATTCAATCCAATCTCTTCACAGTTCCTTTGAATTACCAACATTCTAAACCCATTTAGGCATCCTGACCCATTCAGTTATAAAATTCATACTCCATTACTTTTAATTGCCAAGTAAATAAATGGATAATACATAAATAAAATGCTTGGGAAATTTACCCTTTGTTTGACTGGCAATATAAAATGATTATGTCCACTGTATTTTTGGACTTGGCTTCAGTCTTTCTGATAATCCATATATTCTCACACCTTGAAGTTCACCAAGATATTGATGTACTAGGATATATCATAATAAAACTGACCTGCACATCCATATGAATTTAACAAAGAACAGGAAGTCATTTAAGGGGGGAAAAACAGTTGACATTGAGTAGATATTCACTGAAGATTTAATCAAAGAAGTAGCACTTCTTTTACAAAGGGGGCAACTTTTGGATTGTAGACAATAGAATATTATGTATTCATTTATTTTCTTGACTTAAACAAATTAATCTTAGACATTGCATGTCTAACTACAAAACAATTCCAAATGTTCGTATTTTATCGAACTGTTTTGCTAATTACAGGATGCAAAATAAGTACGTTTACTTAAACTATGGACAAGTTGTCCTCTTCTTACCATGACCTGAGGCAAAAACTGAAACTGGACCGGTCTGTACTAGATAAGAGCTGGCTGTATAGTCCTCATCAGTGTCAGAGTCCTGAACTGGCTGGATAGCATTAGTACTTAGCAACCATCTCTGGTTGTCATGGAGATTAGGTGATGGAGGAGGGGAATGTAAATGTTCAATAACAGATTGACTAGATGAGGAGGATGGCATGGGAGGACCTAAGGGGAAAAAAATAAAAAAAAACTTTTAAAATGTGGATTAGGATAACATGAATGACAAAATCAGTTGCTGCCTGCATCCTTCAATTTACAGCTACTTATATTTTAATAAAGCATGGGCCAAACCAAATGTGCAGATAGCACATGATGGAAGTAATTCTGAATTATCTGCAACCCATAGTGTAAGCAAAGGTCTGCTTTTGTTTCTGAGACATTTTGTAGGTAGAAATGCTCATTTTCTTGAATAGCTCAAGCATTGGTGGCCACTATCAAGTTTCATAGTCTTCTAATGTTTAGTTGCTTGTCTAAACATCAGCACATGCCTACCAACTTAAGATCAAATTGTTCTGTCTGGCTTCAGAAGTTAAATATTTATGCAGCTCTATGACATTTTTAACCAATTCCTTTATTTTGTGTATTGCAGATAATGTGTATTGCAGATAACGATCTGCGGTTCATCATCGTAGCATAGTAGCTGGCACAAGTACATTTCAGAACTATGGATTGTTTGATGAAACATACCAAGGAAGTCTGGGAAAAAAACCCCTTAGTGCTTTTTGCAAAAACAAAAAAGGCAGTACTAATATATAAGACTTTGCCAATTTCTATCAATTTTCCCCTTAGGACTCAGAAAAACCTTGAAAAAATGCACCAAAACTCAGTGATCAGTGGGCACCATCACACAAAAAGCCCTGTCCTTACCAAAAGAAATACAAAAAGAATGAGTGGAAAAATGAACAATGAAAGTAGTTAAAACGTTAGAAAAAGATAAGTATTTAACAATAAGTTTGTTTTAGTCCTATGTAATTAAACAAGACACTAGTAAATCTTTCTTTCAAGACAAACTGCAGCCTTTTCAGGTAGAAAACCATACTTCATGTCTGTTTGGTACCTTTAGTTAGGGTTATGTTATCTAGATAACACTGTCTTTATGACAACTGTATCCAGACATCACGTGAGCTAGAATTAAACCACAGTTTATCATAATGGGCATGAAAATGGCTTGTTCGTTATACCTGCAAGCTTCTCTTGCTCCTTCGTTTTTCTTTCCCTTATAATGCATGTAAACAAATTCTAGTTAATGTAAACTCCAATTGTGTGTGATGTCTGAATGCAGGGCCCAGGCATTCTTTTTGTTGGCATTCCACAAGATTTCACAGGATTCTAAACCACCATAAAATGACAGAATCCTGGCTTGAGAAAAACACAAGCTGTAGCTTACCCAAATATTAATATTTGAAAATTGCAGGCAATTGGACTCAAAGTGCTTTCACACACACTGAATTCGTAATTCCAGTCAACTTGCAAATAATTACTAAAGTGTATTGAAAGTTTATTGAAAGGGCATTACTCAGCATGTGGAAAAGTCTTTTACACTCTGCATATGAACTGAGGGGGTCTGGCACTTTTCAGTAGAGGCACCTCACTTATGGAATGCCCTCCCTCTTGAGGCTTGTCTGGCACCCATCTTGCTTTCCTCTAAACACCAGATCAAAAATGTTTCTGTTTACCTAGGCTTTTAATGACAGTGTCAGTTTTTAACACTATTTTAATGTGAACATTATTTTAAGTTTGTTTTTATGGTCTATGTTTGTATGCTGGTTGAGTTTGTTTTCTAATGCTAGATTTTTATTAATATCTTTTTGTTTTTGTTATTTTTATTTTAAGTCACTTCAGCCAGATTCCTAGAGAGGCAAGCACAGGCATTTTCTAGAGCCAGTGTGGCGTAGTGGTTAAGAGACCGTGGACTCTAATTTGGAAAACTGGATTTGATTCCCCACTCCTCTGCATGAGTGGTAGAGTCTTATCTGGTGAACCAGATTTGTTTCCACATTCTTACATTCTTACTGGGATACCTTGGGCTAGTCACAGTTCTTCAGAACTCTCTCAGCCTCACCTACCTCACAAGGTGCCTGCTGTGGGAAGGCAAAAAGAAATGTGTAAGTCGCCTTGAGTCTCTTTACAGGAGAGAAAGGCAGGGTATAAATCCAAACTCCTCTTCTTCTAAACAAACAAATAAATAATAAATGGCCGCACTCATGTACAAAAAAAAAGTGAACAAGCTGTGCTGGTGCTCATCACAGTTCAATTCCAGCTTAGTGAGTCTCCAATAGGCAGCCATTAAAAGATAATAAAAATCATTTAAATGAAGAAGTGGCTGCATATGTGCACAAATCAAGTGCAAAGTGATATTTAATAAAGTGCTAGAGTGAAACGTGTGCTATAATAAATAGTTACATACATACATACATACATACATACATACATACATACATACATACATACAAGCAAGAAACGTGTTTTGAAGCTAAGCTTGGACATCCAGTTTGCTGACTGATATTTATATGAGACTCTGAGAACTGCTACAGAGTGATTCACATCTTGTCTGGAAACGTTGACCTGCCTGTTGAATATCTGGTATTGGTTGCCAACTCCACAGATGATGACTGGAGGACCTTGAACAAGACTTGTCCCCTTTACTGTGTGTGTGTGTGTGTGTGCGCGCGTGCGTGCGCGTGTGCATGTGTATGATGTTTTCTGAGGTTTTGGGATCTGTATGACATATTTGCGTTTGTCTTGGAGTCTTTATGTATGTTTCATGCGTGTGCGTGCGTGCGTGTATGTATTTATTATAGCACTCCTTTCACTCCAGCACTTTATTAAACAGCACTCTGAACTTGATTTGCGCTCGTTTAATATTTAAAGCCTAAGAGTAGAGTGATTTGTTTGAGTTACATGTTATACTATATCCCACCTCTTGTATTTATTGTGGCTGTATAGCTCACCAAGTGGATACTCTCTCCATGTGGAGTGTTTTGCAGCTGCTCTATCATGGTGACGTGTGTTTGATCCTTTAGAAACCTATCCATTTCTTTTAAGCAAATAGGAATCACCACAATCTCCTCCTCTATTTCCAAAATGTATTTCGAGATCCTGGTCCAATTTCCAATTTAGCTACTGACTCGCTTTTGCATGTGCCACTCTCAGCTTCAAGGCTGCTTCATACATAAACAAAACAAGGAAAACTGCAATCTTATCTTTAAGGGACAGGCTGGGCTAAACCTACTTCCATACATAAAAACTATACATTTGTACTTCAAAAAGATTCACAAAAATAATCCTATTTTAATGGTACAATATGCAGCTAAACCAAGAGAAAATGCATAGGTAATACGTCGCACCACAAAATTCCCAGATTTCAGGAATTCTCCTCCCTTAACACAATAACTTTGTAATAAGTGACTTTTAATTATAAATCCATTTTATATTATAGACCCCCTGTATGCTACCCAACCTGTATAACTTGGCAATGGTATTTGTCTCTCTGCTGGATATGAGAGTCTTCTGCAGTCAACCTGTGGTGACAGTTATCTCTTAATTAAAACTCTACATGCAAATAGCATTACTGAAAAGTGTTGTGGCAGAACACATACAAAGGACAATTATTTGTAGTGGCAGAGGCCTTGTTATCAACAGCTTTAATACTGGGAAACCACTGTACTTAGTGTGAAGCTGTCCCTCTGGGAAATATGCTTAACAAATCCTTACTACTTAAGTTAAGATAGTCATAGATCTTTCCACAGTCATTATACAAGTCATGAGAATAATTAGTTACACTGTTTTCTTCGAAAGGCAGATTTTTATACCATGTATTACAGCACCTAAAAGACCTAGTCACTTTTTTCCCTTAACATACTGGATAATGACCCATTTAACCTTGCACATAAAAGCATGCTTTTCATGTTTCAGACACGTGACATTCTAATGAACTGTCAAGTATATCTCAAATAAAAATCTGTAAGAAAAATGACATCTTCTGTTAACCATTATGTATAAAAAGCTTTCATAAACAACAGGATGGAATTACTTAGGCATGTACTTGAACTAACCATTATATTCCTGCAGAAGATGAATGGCCAAAGTTTCTAACCATAAGATCAAGAACCACAGGACATACGTTGCTACAGCATCACTTTTTCCTTTCTCTCTTCCTCCAAATGCCTTCTGTTCTTCCTGAACCACACTTATTGTCTTTCTATAAATACCCATACTCAGTGGTGGGATCCAAAAATTTTAATAACAGGTTCCGATGGTGGTGGGATTCAAACAGTGGCGGCGGCGCCCACGCGCACCTCCAGTCCCTATTGGGCAGGGAGGTTGCTTTAGTAACCCCTTCTCGGCACTCAGTAACCGCTTCTAGAGAAGTGGTGAGAACTGGTTGGATCCCACCTCTGCCCATACTCCAACGACACAGGTCCCTTGCTGCTGCTTCCTTTTGTCACTTCCTACTCTATTCTTCCTTCCTTCGGTTCAGACTACCAACTCCACAGACTTTTTCTTCCCATCTTCTCAAAAATGGCTTTGCTGCCTTCCAGGCATCTTGGATCACGCTTAATAGTTGAAGAGGGGTGGGCTAGGAAAAAAAGCATGAAGACTCCCACACCATATATTGCTCAGGAAGTAAAGGTGTGAAATCCTGGGACTTGAATATGATCACTGTAACATAATGAACTTTCTCCAGAAGGTATTGGCATAAAAATTACAAGTTTGTATAATAAATGTGTAATTGCACTGAGTTAATTCTCAAGAGGTTATACTAAATATACTTCTCAAAGTTGGCAAAGTTTTCTTCGATCCAGTCTTCTGTCTGCCTGGCTAGCAGGATGCCAAGTTGAAAAGACCTTTTCCTATGACACAATGACTGCAAATATTCAGTGAAGTCTCAGGGTCAATTTACACAATACAAAGTTCACAGGTCCCCCCATATGGATGTGCTCTGGCAGTTACCCAGTAAGAACATAATTCTCAGATGTGCACCAGGCTGACCTTTGATCAGGACCATACTGCACAAGGAGAAGGAGCTTCAGAGTTTTCCCAATCTGAAATGGCCTTGTGGAACCACTACCCATCCACTGCAGAATTTACATGTACTGAGTTTTCCCAGCATAGCAAAAAGTAGTTGTTTCTGCACAGTCCAAATATTCCAGGTTGAGCAAGGAAAATATCCCAGTGTGGCCAAGACGTTTCCATGGTTCCTGGCCCAAAGTGGGTTTGTCCCGTGATATTTCCCTCATCCCAGGATTTGGCTATTCTTTTCAAAAAACCCACAGTGAACCGGCTACCATGCAAACTCCACGGGAGCAGAAACAGGTTATTTTTCTCACCCAGCCGTCTGATCTCTCCACCCTGTCACCTGCCCCCCTGATCTCCCCACCTGACATCATGTCAGTTTTCAATTCTGCTGAGTCACCAACCTTTGCAGTCCATCCTGCCCAAAACGTTCCCCCAAACATGTTTTCTGCTCATGGTATTGACTGGGTGCCATTTTTGCCTGCGTTAATCAGGAGTGGAGTGCCAAAATGTCCCAGTTTTCTTTTTTGTACATGTACTGGTTGCTCGAAGCACGTAGCTAGGGAGATTGCACTTTGGGCTGAATGTTAGTGGGCATATCACAGGGAGGGGGCAGTTTCTTCCACAAAAATATGAGAACAGTGGGGATGTGATGTAATGCTGTGCCTCATTGTTTTTTGCTGCTGCTCGCTGCGCCAGGCCCTATCCAGAGCTGGGAAAAGGGGGGTTCGTTTTCCCCCACTGCTGCACTAAAACAGTAGCCAATCAGAACGTGGGACACTGGAGATGTTTGTGCATGCAAATGTAAACAGAAAAAGACCTGGGCTTATGTGAAACAAACTGGAATATTTCCTCCCAGTCTTTACTCGATTCCTTCACAGAAACCGGTGCAAAGGGAGAAACCGGGACAATATAGACCGGGATTGTAAGATACCAATTGTAACCCGGTATAATTATGCCATGCAGAAATGTCCAGTAACTCAACAAAGTTGTTTTAGGGCAGGAATATAGCACAGTGAACCTCATCTAAACTCCTTATTCTCTTGAAACATGACCCCAATCTGAATCAGTCATTTATATTAGTGGGAAGTTCATAGCCAAATTTTTTGAATACCTATGTTGTTTCAAACTTGAGAAAACTAAAAAAGAAGAGTTGGATTTTCAACTCCCTTTCTCTCCTGTAAGGAGACTCAAAGGGGCTTACAAAGTCCTTTCCCTTCCCTTGTGAGGTAGGTTGAGGCCGAGAGAGCTCTGAAGAACTATTACTAGTCCAAGGTCACCCAGCTGTCCTGTGTTGGAGTGAACAAGCTAATCTAGTTCACCAGATAAGCTTCCACAGCTTAAGTGGAAGCAGCGAATCAAACCCAGTTCTCCCAATTCAAGTGCACCTGCTCTTAACCACTACACCATGCTGGCTCTCTGAAACTGGTTTTTGAAGCATAAAGAAGCATGAAGAAAAGCATGAAGAAAAAGGTCTTTGAAGCATAAAGAGACTGAGTTTATTCATTTGTGCTAAACTATGGTGGTGGGTATTGTAATAAGCTTTAAAAATGACAACAGCTGCTATCTAGCTAGTCTGTTAGTTGCTAACGGAGGTCAAGTTATGCAATTCTCAATCAAGCATGCTCCCCTCCCACACACACACTACCAACAAGGACATTTTTGTGAAAGTCTGCCGAATCTGAGCCCTAACTAATGTACATTCAGTTAAGACTAATCTGACATACCATTCTCAATGGGTACTTTTTGAAAAGCCAGCAAGCGTAACACATTGCTCTGTGCCAGTGCCAAAGTCTGCACAGCTAGACAAAACTCAGCATGAATCTGAAGTTAAACATAAGGGAATGTTTCAGGGTTTTCAGATTTATAAAATATTGTTTTCTTGGTGCACAGGCCAGAAAAATCCAGATGTAGTCCTTTTGTGAAGCTAAATTGCCTTTAAGCAATGAAGCAGTATAAAAGAGACAGCTCTTGCATCTTTAGAAAAAGTCCCAGTACGGGAAGCTAGGCAGGGACCCCTTGACTGTTTCATTCTGAAAGGAGCCGACTCCTTTTAAAGCCTCTCTGCCTAATTATGCACAGCTGCTCCTAACTACAGATGAATTAGGTAGACAGATTTTGTGGAGATGTTCTCATATGAGAAGATCACTGGTACCCTTTTAAGCCTCATTCTCCCAAACATGATAATATGACCTACTGCGATTTTCATTCCTACCTTTTCCAAATGATACTCTACTTTATGTCTGTTTTGGAACACTGGACAGAGAGAGAGAAAGAGATTCATTTGTACATACATGCCTCAGTTTAGTGTAAGTTTGTGTTTTGTGCAAGATTATGGCTGTAGCCAATACAATAATGTCCAAGTTATGTTTGTTCCCACAGAACAATCTACTTCTGAATACACACAACAAATGTCACCATTCGCTAAGAAGTTTCTACACCATAAAATAACAGCAACAGCATTTCTGAATCTAGAGTCCTATCATTACTTGGCTTTTATCAGGGCTTCAGTTTCTGAAAACTAGAATCCACACAAAAGATACATCTACAGAAGCCCAATCACATAACCACAATTTCTGCACCATTTGGCATCAGAAGCAGCGTCATCAACACTATATGAGCACAGACTCTGTGACTGTCAGCTTGTCACTATTGCCAAGATGGATAATCCAATTTTTTTTGTCAGCTGCTAGACTTGTCTGTCATGAAGAGCAGTAGGCTGTATGAAACTGGTGCACCTCAACGGCTAAAGACCTCTTGGTTTCTGATGTCGAAGTGGAAAAAATTGTTTGAGGCATTTACTGTATGAATTGTTATCTTAAGTGAAAAGATATAGATGGAGTAAAACAAACATTTTTATAGATCATGAGATAAATGTGTTGTATCCTAAGAGGAAAGGGGGGCAGTCCTGCATCATTAAAATCAACAGAATTGTCATTCACTCTTCAGAGAGGTGGACTGTAAAACAATATGTACACATATCTAAGAAGGTTGAACTTTGTGAACTTTGAAATGAAATAATTCAAATCAAATTCTGCAAGTGTTAGTTTATGTTGTACTAACAGTCTCTAGGAGACTATGCCTAGAGCAGGGGTCTACGACCTGCGGCTCTCCAGATGTTCAAGGACTAAAATTCCCATCAGCCAATTGGCCATGGTGGCAGGGGCTGATGGGAATTGCAGTCCATGAACATCTGGAGAGCCGCAGGTTGCAGACCCCTGGCCTAGAGAATGTGCACAATTCCCATTTAATTGAGGTATTCTGTATATATATTCCCATAAAATTAGATTGGGCACAGTCTCTGTTGTTGTTTTTTTAACTTATATATTGACTAAGGTAAAATTTTAGTGATCTTACAAATTAAGAAACTGAGTCCTCTGACTGATTATAAAAAATAATGTTCATTGTGACTGGAAGTAAAGAAATGTTTTTTTCCCCTGAAAAGATCTCTGCCGCTTATTAAGTGGCAACACTCAAACAAGCACACTTTAATTTATAGAAGCAAAGGGTTAATTGGTTTTATCACACCCACTGATAGAACAGACCTAAGCATTATGTCCAGCATTCTAATATTATTTTTAGCTGTGTTCCATATCTATACAGCTAGTTCTGATCAGGCATTGTAATGTATTTCTATGTATCATGCTGGTTGTCAACTGTGCATTTCAGAATTTTGATATAAACTTTGAGAATTAGAATATTAACAGAAAAATCCTTAAGTGAAACCCAATATAATAACACTATCTCCAGTCAAGGGCATTTACTGGATACTCATATAGCTAGCCCATAATTTACTTCTCTGCTGGAACAGAACTTATCAGCTTTGTCCAGAAAATATTCCTACCCAAAGAACAAATGGAACACAACAGGCAGGAAACTAGAAAAATGAAATAAAAGACCCTGATATGAACTCCAAATTTAGGATATTGGTGACTCAGCTAAAAGACTGTAAGGCCATATATTCAGAAGATAACAATTCCAACCATGAACAATATTGGCAGTAATGGAGGATGCGGAAAAGCCTTCACCTTGAAAATATGACTGCTAGTTTTTCCTGTGGATGTTCAATATATGACTTGTATTTCTGCTGCTATAAAAATGTTATTATACATTTAATGTAATTTTTTCTATTAAAAAGTATTCATTTGCTAAAAATGAGAGCTTATAACTTAATAATTCCTTTATTAAAAATTCCAGGTCATACTTAACAGTACAGCACTGAATTCATGAAACCACAGTCATGGCTGCTTTATGCAGGGCAGCCCACTTTAAGAAAACTATTCTTAATATACATAAAATCACACCAGTTTCTTAAGAAACAAGCAAGAAACAATTAGACAAAAATATTTTTTTAACTTAAGATCAAGCTGGAAAGAACTTGTTCATTCTCACTCTGAGCTCTAAGGACATCTCTGGGTGATTTCCACTGCTCTGAATGGGAGGCAGGAGCTAGAATTCTTATTCCATTTTCCTGCGGAGATTGCCTCTACTCTGCTCAGTTCTTTTCCTGCCCAGAGGGAGACAGACACCTTACGCCTGTGCACTTTACGTCTTAAGCTCTATTCTCATACTCTTCTTTTTCTCTAGTACAGGGGTAGGGAACCTGCGGCTCTCCAGATGTTCAGGAACTACAATTCCCATCAGCCCTGTCAGCATGGCCAATTGGCCATGCTGGCAGGGGCTGATGGGAATTATAGTTCCTGAACATCTGGAGAGCTGCAGGTTCCCTACCCCTGCTCTAGTAGCTCCTTTTCTTAGTTATTCACTTATTTTTTAATTATTTATTTTCTTCTATCTACTATATCTTTACTTTCCTACTCTTTCTGACAGGAGGAAGAAACAGGGAAAGTAAAAAGGGAGAGGGAGGCATCATTCGCAGAAGATGGAACACGCATCTAGAGGCTCCTGTTGCCTCAGATGAGAGAGGCTCCCTGCTGACTCTGGTGGGATGACCCACAGGGCTGCGTCAGGCAATGATACGGAGCCCCAATAGCCATTTGGCAGGCAAAAGAAAGTGTGCCCAAAAGACCAAGGCTTCTAAAATGGCGGTCTCCCCTATTCCCACTGACTTTTCAGCAGCAAATGAAAGGGGCATTGAACAAGCTTGACAGAAGGAAAAGGGTCCTGGAGGTACCTGTGACCCACACAACCTCTCTCCATATCAGACTGGTAACATTAACATACGCAAGTGATTTAGCTTCCCCCAGACTTTACAGATTCATTACAAAATACCATGACTGAATAAATGGAAACATTTTGTAGGCAAAGGGGGATTGGAATGGAACCTGTTGATACAACTTCACTCTAGGGAAGGGGAATGATCCAGACGGTTTACAAAAGCAGAATTAAAACACAGGAAGATTAGTCCTGCCCAAGATATCCCTGTTTCCTCTGTTATTGACTCAGATTCTAGAGAGGAAGGGGACAAGTTTTCACTATTAAAAAAAATCTAGGTTATGAAAACAGGGGTATATTGAAAGTTTCCTGAAACTAGTAAAAAACACACCTGGATTTCTACAACAGTAGTCTTTAATTTTTGACAAACTGACCAAATCGAATAATACAGAAAAAACATATTAGTTATGCCTTATAAGTCTGACCTAAATGAAAATGGAAAACAACAATAAACATATGGGCCACAACCGATTTTAGCCTACTGAAAAAGAAATCAGGATGGAAATCATTGTTCAAGCTTGGTTAAAACCAAGAATAACAAATGCATTCACAAAACAGTTTCCAAATATTTCAGTGTATGTTCAGGGATGAAAGAAATGCCAACTAGGCCATTCAAATCTATCAATAGACAGAGGTTATCCATCTGTTTGAAGGAGCATGAAAGCACAATCCCATCTGAATGCTCTGCAAATTCAGCAGCAATTGTTTTTAATCTGAACAGTTGAAGTAGGTAATATAAACTCCTTCAACTTATAAAATTAAAAAAAACCCTGGAATTTTGTAGTTTAAGATATAGCTAACAAAACAGGGTACAGAATGTGTTGGGAAGAGTCACTCAAAGCAATTATAAAAACAGATCTGAAAACAATCAGTTATTGGACATAATTTAATCTTTATAAAAATATCTCCAAAAGAGAGAAGTCTCACATCTGGGCCCATTGCTGTGACATCATACTGTCTGTTCTGTAGCATAGAACAGCACCAAGCCTTTATTGGCATATAGTCTGTTCTGTAACAATGGCCCTTTTCTCATGCTTTGCAGCTACAGTACTCTTTACTGTGAATATGCAGTTATGTAAAATAGTCAGTGGTATATCCAGCAGACATTGGGAAAGTAGATCCAGTTTCTGGAGCAATAAGTATGCCAAAATTATACATGAGAATAATCTTCAATGTTCTTTTCACAATGCAGTAAAGTTGAAGACTAAAAATATTATACCCACGTTCTACATAGTATGTTACATTACCAGCAGTCCAATCCAAAGGGGGTGAACAACTCCTGGGATTGACAATGCCTCGTGCTAATCCACTTGCCCCCTCTGCCGGTGCAAGGGGCTGGTGGAGAGAGCAAATGTGTCAGTGTCTTGCCACTCCACAACTCCGTGGCAGCAAAACCTGTAAGTGGGGGCCACTGCAGAGTTACGCTGGCAATCAAGTAGATGGCAGCAGCGGTGTTCCTAGAGGTGGAGCCCACTTTAATAGGTTTCCACCTGTGCTTTGGGGCTGGGAATATTGTGGTCAGGGCCTTGGACTTATGCCAACCAATAGGGTGGCATAACTCCAATAAGCCCTATAGGCGGCTTTCCAGGTGGCCAGGGTTTTGTTCATGTGGTCTGTCTCACAGAAAGTCCTCAGGAGGTAGCGTGGCAGCAACACCCTCCCCGGCCATCGAAGCTGTTTGGATGGGGCTGTTAGAATAATGGAGATGGCTGACAAGAACAGAACCCAAGGGATGTGGTCAACCAGCCTTTTTAATAAGTTATCTCTGCTGTACCAATTTAGGAAAGAACATGAGAATGTACAAGCTATTAGGCTGTTGCTACATAAGCATTTAGCTGCAATTCAAGAACTTTCACAGACATTGTTCTTTGACAATATTTAAGTTGCTTTGCTAGTTCCCTGCTGTCCTGCCTATTTAAACTGAGCACAGGATGGCATGATTGCTTTTTACATAATTCTGTATTTTGGAATATCAGCACTGCCCACACATTCAGGCACAAAATCACAAAACACTGTTCCCACGCAAGCTTCTATTCATTTCAGCAGGACTTGACAAAGAATCATGTTTTGAGCATTGTGGCTACTGTTTCCATTTTATATGGATGTTTCCAGGGATTCTTATCTACCGCTTTTTATTCATAGGGACAACTTCACAATCTTCCCATAAGCCTCATCCCTCACTTACATTATCCTGTATAACAAAGTAGTATTTATACTTAAATCCAAGGCTACAAGAAACTGGATAGGTAGACAGAACTAACATTCACTCTAATTATTCTGGAACAAAATTTTGTGTCATTGTACACACTTCATAGTGCACTGTATAACACCAAAGTAATTTGTTTAAATTCTTTAAATTGTTCATGTAATAAGCATACAAAGTGTGGAATTTTGGGTGTAGCCCCACAAATTTGCAACAAAATGTCTGTGACAACATTAAATAGGAACAGTCAGATTATATTATGCAAAAAAAATCATAACCATTTCATGCCTTCAGTAGTCATTTCATGGTTTAAGGGTTAGGTATGGGTGCTGTGTGTGAAAACTGCTTTCTGTTTCTTTTACTATGAAGCCTGAACAAGTGTAGATCCTAAGATAACACCAATACATCGTGACAGATCGAAACAGACAAACCATTATAACATGACAAGACAAAAAAAGAAACAAAAAAATCAATAGAGTACATATACCTCATAAAATCTGCAACTCATTAACCATTATATGTACCAGTGAGTCTGTACAGTTTCTCATAAATCAATAACATTTTAGGGAAATCACTGTTAGCAACTGTTGGGGTTGTTTTTCTGGATCAAGATCTGCTAATAATGATACTACACAGACCACAGAAGGGAACTGATCTCTGCGCAAAATAGGACTAATCCACAGAGCTTCCGGGCAGATGATCAATCACAAAATAGCAAAACATGGTCGACAGTCTTCATTGCACCAGATATACAATCACAGAAGCAATCTGAAAATGGAGTTTTAGTGAATCGTTCTCTTATTTCTGCAGTCAATAGGACATTCAATCTGGCAAGAATAATAGAACATCTATGAATAGCTGTGGCGAGGAATTTCAAAGGGAATGGTCAAAGGAGGATGGATCTCTAATGCAGAAAAAGAACATACTTGCCTTGCCTGGGGAGGGCAGCCCCACCCATATGTTTGTGAGGGCAGGAGGCTATAGAACTGCTACTGCACCACCATGATGCTCCAAAAGGGGCTTTCTGGCAGTGTGGGGTAGCTTCACAAGGGTGACAGACTCCCTGCCGCCAAGAAGTCCCCATAGCTTGCAATAAGCATATGCCACCCTAAAGGGGTTGTGTAAGTCATTGCTCACAGCCACCAGCGCGATGGGGCAAAAGGTTGGGAGGAAGCACCCAATGTTGGCTCCTCTACCAATCATACCCATGGCTCATCCCTGCTATACCAGTGGGGGCATGAAGATGCTGTCACAGCTGTGCTGGGTCCTGTGCCGGCTCCACCTGGATAGGGCTGTTAATATACTAGCATGCTCAAGATCAATCACCTTTGTCCTGATCATCCTTGACATTTCCTGGTAATCCATATTCCTAAGAATTGCAAGGGAAAGGCCAAGAGACTCAGCTTTATTAGTTGCACACCTCTCCCAAGAACTTCTAAAATTGTCTTTCTTCACAAGGTACAAAAGCACTTTCTGGGCACTGCAGACTGAAAGAATAATGTTCAGTCTCATGTTAAGGCAGCAATCCTGGCCTTCAAGAAGTGCTGTGCAAACCCTAGTATAAGGGCAGTTCCTGCTACATAGCTGGACACTGCTGTCATGCTATACAAGAAATGAAAAAATGAAGAAATGAAGAAGACTCAGAGATTCCATTGTCTATAAATGATGAACCCAAATCCTTAAGGAAGCACCTGTACTGATTGAATCTAGCAGTAATAAAGCAAATACATAATATTTATAATTATAATTAGACTTCAAAAATGGCTACCAAATTTTACTCTTTTTTATACACAGAATTTTTAATTTGCTTTTTACAGCTTAAATAGATATACAGATATCCTATGTCACTACCTACCATTTTTATATACTACAGATGGAAAGGCTGTTTTCCAACATTAAAGTGCTACAGGAAAATGTGATAGTAAAATTTAGCAAGCAGAACTGGAGGCAATCAAAACATGTTGAAAAACATGTTGAATCTATGTTGAAAAACAGACTTTCAACCTGAATCACAATCTTAATAGGAGCTTTAAACTTCACATTGGAGATGCTTCCTTTAAAATGTGGTTTACTCTTCTTTCATTCCCTGAAGAAACATGCACATTTCTACTATCACAGTTGTCATTTTCAGTGAAGAAAGTGCTTATATTGTTTATGTTTAAAACATGTAAATTAAAATGGAAATTAATCAACTCCCTGAACAATACTAATAATCTGCTGTGCTGGCTGAAAAATCTTAGGATTCTGACTAACTTTGCAGGCAGTCACAGCTCACCTACAGAAACACACAAAGTTATCAGGACATTCCTATCAGATTACAAGATGTGCAGACTGGGGCTGTATCTTATAAGTTGCTTGTTGCTGCCCAGAGGATAACCGCCACCACTAGGGAGAAGTCACCCAGCAGGCCACCACCTGTGGAATCTTTATTTCTGATATATTATACAAGAGAAAACAGCCACAAGAATCTGTCCCCCATTATAAAAAGAACATTTTCTGCTATTAAACATTAAAACTAGCCATACATGCAGGTGAACTAAAATGCCAGCCAAGTCCAAGAGAACTTCAAAGCACCTATTGTCAAGGACCTGTCCTGGATGCCTGGTAATTATTTTAATTCCACCAGAGTAATATCTGGAAGTGATTCACTCCTCTCTGCCAGAAACCCAGAATGAAAGAATGAAAAAAGACAGACATCTTTCCCAGAGAGCCAGGACATCATGTAGGTTAATTTCGACCACCACTCAAATTTGTCTTTTTCCCATACCCTCCTCAAGCCTCCCAAAAGGCCATTATAACACCAGAAAAACCAATTTTTCCCTCCCAAATTTATATTCAACGGTTAAAATGTTACTATTGGGAAAACAATACAGTAGGAATATCATTGACTAATTCCAGCAACAAACAGAAACTTGAGGTCTGGTTTTCCACTTGGGTAAGTATAAAGATAAACTCCTGATACTGGAAATGTAATCCTAGATTTTATAACTGACTGAACTGGACACCTGCAGTTTCCTGTGTAACATTTTAAAACTTTTACAAATTATCAACACACACTAGATATGTAATATACAATAATTAAGAGCTTTATGGTTAAAAAGCATGAGAACTTCTTAGCAATGCTTGTTGAGTTTCAAAATTAATGGGAATAAAGGTGAAAATTTTACAAATGGAATAAGGAAAATGTGACTGTACAAGACCATTTTGGGTAAGAGTTTATCTAGATAAAACAAGCAAATTGCAGGCATATTTGAATTCAAATTTTAACCTGCATATCTTGGCAATGGTTACTCTGGGATTTACCCTGCATAATAAAAATTCCAGTCAGTTTATGTACAGCAGGAACATTTCTTTGTAATATATGCTTCTCAATTTGTTCCACATAAAACAGGTTGTTGTTTTCAAGTGAGAACTCATAAAGGACACTCAGCAGGCGGTGTCCTTGGGGGGAAAAAGCTCCAACAGTGGCTAAGTGATAAGATTTTAGTGAAACTAGAGTAGTATAGCCATGTACAACATTAACATTTTTAATGACTGAAGCAACCGAAATTAAGCCAAATATCAATTCTCAATGGAACTTTTTATTTCATTGCTCAACGATGAACAGAATAATAATGTTAAATTAAGGAAGACTCTATGTGACTTAAAAGTCTGTAGACTCAGTGTCCTTCTGCCAAAATGTACAATGTGTTGCTGATTATACAAGAAGGAACAGAGCAGAAAATGCTAAATCAAAGGGATCACAGAACTTCTAAACAGCTACTCTTTTTTACATAGGAGGTTCAAATACACTACAATATGGTAACTTCTATTAAGCAGGGACAGTTATATTAAGTCTCTTCTAGCAGTTGGTAGGACAATACAAAGCTAAGAACAGTTGTGTGAACAGTCCCTTAAAAAGGGCCTGACATGCACAGCTTAAAACTTTAATTTCATCATGCTATTAGAAAATGCTGAATAAATGAACTTTCAGAAAATGCCATTATAACAGGGTTACTCATTACAGATCTCATTACAAGCTATCTTTATAATGTACCTGACAATAACATGTAAATGTTGAGCTTTAAAAGGTCAGCTTAACTAACAGAACAATCTTACTATTTATAGCAAAGGGTAAACTTTTGTTATTTGGATGCTTAAGCAACTAACCCTTGAGTTTAATGTAATTAGGGAAGGGATATTCAATTTACAGTATCCACATGTAATGATAATTACATTGGTCCCAAAAAGCTGTGGGTAAGCATAAGAAACCTTTATAATTACATCCTGTTTTCAAAATGACTTTAGTGCTGTGAACTTGAAGCATTTCAGCAAATGAAGGCCAATGCACATAAAACGAAAACTACAGAGGGTTTAAAAGCTACATTGTTTAACATAATGAGCAGTACTACCAGGGGGAGATCACAAAATGCTTTCTATAACTCACCCCGACAGCCCAAGCCATCTCCTTTTCTCTCACAAACAGCCATTAAAAAAAGCACAAAGGGCAGCTTCCACCACTCTTTTTCCAGTTTCTCATGAATACGCTTCAGATTTGTATCTCAAGATGCTCAGAAGAGACATCCCTCTTAAACTCTGTATGGCTTACAGGAGTCCCAAGCTGCAGAGCTTCTCATTCTATTTGGCTCAAAAGAATGCCACAGAGGTATGAATGTGAAACAATTCTCCCTTATATGCACAGCAGATTGGCTATGTCATCATTCCAGTAAGACCAAGGTGAAAAATAAATAACAGCAGCTGCAGCGATTACTCTCTGGAAAATTATTCAGGCATCATGAGGGAGACGATATTAAATGCTGCCACTTGCAGCTTCACAGCTTTTTGAATATTCACATCAAAATGGGATGAACACTTATGAACATTGTCCGTTACATTTGTGTCTTACAAGGGGGTAGGTTGGAACTTTATTGGCTGATAGGAAAATGGCTTGTTCTAATTCATTAATTTTGCCCAGGTTTCTTTCAGGGAAAGTAAAGTGGTATATGACAAATGCTGAGTGCACAGTGGCTTCTCCAGAGACTGTAACTTGCTTGCTACTTATTTGGCACCGTTTGGTATGTACAATCCAGAAATGTTTACATTCAGTGTTGCATGTTTTATTATAACCCACCCTGAGACTGTGGTACAGGGTGGGTAACAAATGTTAATAGAATAGAATGGCAAGTATCTGTACAATCCTAAACAAAGTCCGCCCTTCTAAATCCAGTGAAGTCACTGGGCTTAGATGAGGATATAACTCGACTTAGGGTTGCATTGTATGTCTTGCAAGATCTGTCAGAGAACCTCTGGTATCCCACTAATGTTAACCACAAAAACTGCTAACTTTTCTTCAATGAAAAATAATCAACTCTTTGACAGTACAAAAACATTTAACATGCGTTTAAAAGGCATGCCTCATCAACTGATTGTTCTGACGTGTAACCTGTATTCTAGGCAAGAAATTACAGTCAGGAATATGAAGAAACAGACTGGTTTCCAGTTGACAAAAGAAGTCAGACAAAGATGTATTTTATCTCCATTTCTTTTTAAACTAGATGCAGAACATATCATAAGGAAAGCTGGATTACATTTAGATGAAGGTGGAATAAAAATTGGTGGAAGGAACATTAACAATTTGAGATATATGGATGACAGAACATTACTGCAAGAAAATAGTGAAGACTCAAAACAACTGCTGGTGGTGAAGATTAAGTCAGAAACTGCCAAATCAGGATTACATCTGAACATCAAAAAGACTAAAAGAATGGCCACTAAAAAATTACACAACTTAAGGGTGCTGCTGAAGAAACTGAAATTGTTCAAAATTTTCTATTCCTTGGCTCAATCTTCAATCAAAATGAAGACTGCCACCAAGAAATTAGAACGAGAGTGAGATGGGGAAGGGCAGCCATGAAGGAGAAAGAAAACATCCTTAAAGAGGGATCACTAGTGACCAAGATCAAGATGTCATACTGTAGGTAGATAGATAAAATTTATTGTATAAGGCCCAAGGTCTAACAATAGTGTCAAGCCCATGGGGTGCGCCTCCCCAGGGTCTAAGATTGTCCTTTTGCCTTAGACTGGGCATCTGGGTACAGATGTGCTTCAGTGGCCTTTCCCCAAGGCTAACAGTTCCTGAGTTGGGCTGAAACTACACGGGTGCATCCCGTTTGGCCGTCCAGGCCCTCACCCTTTTTAGTCCCACCTCCCAATCTGAGTTCCAGCCCCAGCCCTTCCTCCTGGCTTTTCCCCAAGAGCCTTTAAAGGCCCTCATCCAGCCCACTTGCTCTTCCCCGCCTTTTCCCTGATACTACTCCAAGAGAACAGAGGTCTCAGTTGAGTTTCTGGGCCTGCTTCAGGCTCCTTGCTGAGGGTCTGGGATTCTGGTGTGGCATTGGGCCATGACTGGGCATGGCTCAGCCTGCCTTCCAGGCATCTTCTGCTGCTGTGCAGCCTTTGGAGCCCAGGCAACATCTGGCTCAGGAAGGGGACTTCTCCCTGTGAACTGCCTTGTACCACAGGATCCATCCACCACTGTCTGCCACCCTGTGTAAAACTGGGTCAGGGTAAGACTTTCTCTTGGGGCTTCTTTCGGCCTTTCTCAGCCCTTTTTGGCCAAGGCAGGAGTCTGGGGCATGGCTCCTGGACACATAAAACAAAAACAACTGCCTAGGCAATAATAAATATAACAATAAAATAAAACATAGCAAAGTTAATAACAGTTAACATTGTCAGGATCAAGGCATAACAGATTGCACTGGGTCAAGAATTTGGCATGAATCTTCTTGGGTGACAATCCTTACAGAGACATCGTATAAGTAACACAGTGATCCTCATCAGACAGAAGGTAAATGATTTTATCTGCCAATTGACGCTGGACCAGCTTAGCTAAAACGGCTGAAAGAAACTTGGTGCTGGGAACTGAATAAAGAACATAACACAGGACATAATGAGTAGGATTCCCCATTACTATTTATGGGTGTGAAAGTTGGGCAATGAAGAAAGTTGGCAGGAAGAAAATTTATTCATTTGAAATATAATGTTCAAGGAGAGTTTTACAGATACCATGGACCTCAAAAAAGATAAGCGAATTGTAGATAAAATCGAGCCTGAAATCTCCCTAGAAGCTAAAATGACTAAACTGAGGTTATCGTATTTTGATCAGAATTGATTCAATCAATGAAGCCATGGTCCTCAGTTTGCCACACCACAGCAAGACTGTTAATGACAGGTGATTTTGAAGATTATTAATGAGTGATTTGACAGCACTTCACACGCACAAAATTTAATATACTGTACCATTATTTTTATTTGGACTGCTTGACAAAAATGTATTTTTAAATGTTTTATATATAGAACAGGGAAAATATGAAGGATGGAGAGATGATTAAATGTGATTTCAAGATGACAATTATAACTTAACTGATTCAATGGAAGTGAACAAGAGGCTTTCTTGACTGAGTATATAAAAAGTCATACAAATGCTTAATTTTGATTCCATGCTTCCTGTTTATGTCAGTTTGCTGCTTACAATTATTTCTTTCTTAAACATTATTAAAGTCTTTGTGAATAGGGAGAGGGTTAATCCTTGCTTAAATTGCTTAATTGATTAAACACTTACTTTAAATCATTTTTAAAGGCTTATTTTACAACTTAATAAAGTAAAATAGATATTATTTGATCTCAAGAAATAGTCCCACAACAGTCTACAAGCTCTTGGCATTTATATAAATAGATGGATACTGGCATAACCAACTGGCTGAATCAAAATCAATAATTATGTCTAATGTCTGTTACAGAAAAAGATTTGCACTTTGTTAATGGATTAACACCTCTTATGAGCAACACAACACTGCATTATGCTAACAGACCAATACTGATAAAAATGTATTTCAGTGCTATTACAGATGTCATTTTCAGAGTGTTTTGTTGAACCCATTTCATAACAAAGAACATGATATGAATTGTAACAACTAGCCATCATCATTGGTACATACATTAGCTCAGTCTCCCAAAAATTTCTACCAAATGGAAAGTTTTACAGGGATGTGGAGAGAATTATATTATGTAATCCCCTGACTGAGCTATAGAGCTTTCCAATCACTACGAATGTGACAACCAACATATAATAAAACACAATATGATAATACATATTGCTGTCTCTTTCACTAGATTGATATACAAAGGGCACTACAGGAAAAAGGGCAATCAGTACAAACAACCATCAATGCAATCATATTGTTCCTGAAACAAAGTCCCTTTGTTTCACTGGCAGTCCAATTATAAACAGAGAGATACCCTGCTAAACCCAAAGACTCCATTGGACTCATAATTCTGTTCAGGAGTGCCCTATAAATTATTATTCTGTTCAGGAGTGCACTATAAATTTAATACCTGGACAGAATAGTATAATTATTTCATTGTCAGTAATGGATCACGCATCTGTTCTAGAAGAAAATATTTTATTGCTATATTCCTTCAGAAAAAATTCTTGGCAATGTTGAGTATCATATGTTGCTTTCTAGTCATAATACATTACACCAGAGGTGTCAAATCCTGTTCCAAAAATTTCTTGCGATTTTTTAACTAGGAAATTAGTATTCTGTGCCTAGTTCATCGTGTAATATAAAACTGAACTACATTTAATATATGAGAGAAATCTAAATGAAGAAAAAAATTACATTCATTTCTTTCTTGGATTCATTTTCTATACCCGATTTAATCAAGAGCAACTTCACAGCCACTAAAATAGTTGTGCTTCTTTAGGAAGACTAAAATTCTTTCTGCAAGTCTACCACTCTATCTATGAGCAGAACAAGTCAGCCAAGGTAAATGTTGCTTTATGGACTTAGCATTACCCTTATCCTTCCAAAAGAAGTGACAATTTCTCTAGCAGATGTAACTGAGAATAACTCATTTGTGCTGTGCCTGTGTGTGTGGGAGGGAGGAATCCCTCAGTCGTACTGTCTTCTGGTTAATAAAACACTATGATGCCACACTGTGCATCTCATTACAGAAATCATGGTCATAAAACAGAAAGCCCCTTTAGGCAAGAACAAGTACACATTTGGTATTTCCTATTTCTTTTCCAGCAGCAGTCCCTTATACAGATTCAATGTTGTTTCTGAAGTTCCAAAACTGCCGTTTCATTTGTTACAGCAGTGTGGAGACTTTCAGAAAAGGAGGCTCAGACCCACGCGGGCCAAAGCTTTCATCAGCAGTAACAAACATGGAAAGGCATTTCCCTCAAATGATTAATGAAAGGCAGCCCCCTTCATGAAAAATACTCATGAAATTTAGCTTTAAGTGGAAATCATATTGCCAGTAAATGTGTAAATCACCATCAATGCTGCTAAGACTAATAACTAAGGCATGTCACAGTCTCCCAGCCGGCATTACCTCACAACACTGTTGCCACGAATGGCACGGGAAGGAATGCTTTGGATTCCTCCTTTATTTTTCGTTTTGCTCTTTTTGACATTTTATTGATGTGATCCAGCAGGGCTGAGTCTTGTGAAATAAAATTAATTAATGAAGCAAAACTTGCGCAGCACTGGAAAAACCCTAGTACCCAACACCTTGATTTGCAAGAGTTCTTGCTTTGAGATAGTATCAGAAATACTTGGAATAAACAAAATCTTCTTTTTCACAAATCCCTAACATTGATGGCAGCGATGAATATATTCTGAGTTATGCTGGCAATATGATTTCCACTTAAAGATAAATTTCATGGGTATTTTTCGTGAAAGGGGCTGCCCATCATTAATCATTTGAGGGAAATGCCTTTCCATGTTTGTTACTGCTGATGAAAGCTTTGGCCCGTGTGGGTCTGAGCCTCCTTTTCTGAAAGTCTCCACACTCTGCTGTAACAAACGAAACTGCAGTTCTGGAACTTCAGAAACAACATCAACATGTACTTTCCTAGGTTTATGCATCTGATTAAATGGGCACTGCATTACCAAACTTTTTAATTTATGAACTCTTCCTGCACTTGTCTGCCTTGAGGTAATCTACATATTTATAATCTATTCATATAAATGAGGTTGATCTTTTGGCAAAATATACTGGTGGGGGTTTATTGGATGCTGTTCTGTGCATGGGTATGAACTTGTTCTTGTGATTTTGGATGTGCTTGGAAATGGTCAGCAATGACAGTTTTGGTACAGATGGAAACAGTGGCTCAGCTAGTATAGAAGATTGAGAGATGAGGTTGAAAACAAGACATTTCAGGAAAGGAGAAAAGGAGAATTAGAATTAAAAATTTAAGGACTGCAGCTGCTTGAAAATTACTGAAAGGAAAAAAGGTGGAATGTAAATGGCATAAATAAATTACACTGTGCTTGATCCAGCCAAATATTTACATTTGTAAAACCCATTTATTTCAATGAGGGAAAGTTATACTGAATTCCAAGATGCAGTGAAGTTACACTGAGGGCTAGGGATAAACACTAAGACCCCAAGCTCTCTGCATCAGTCTGATTTAGATAGAGAGGTATGGGTAAAATTATATTAACTGTTTCAATTTAAATCACTTTCCCCTCATAGTCTTAGACTCCAGTATTTATATAAGGTCTCTTGCAAAGGCATCCAACATTGCGGAACAATTTTCAGTTAACCTGAAGAAGTGGACAAATCCTCAGCAGTTAGTTCAGCCTACCTTGGCTTTTGTTGTTCTTGATCCTTTTGATTTTAACAATATCAAAACAATTTGAAATATGCCATATTTAAGAAGTCTAATGACAAAGACTTTTCATGAGTTCTTGAAAAACACATAAAACAGTTGGGGCGCAAACCAGGATTTAGAACAGAAACTACTTTAGGATCTTGAGGGAGAGGGGTTGCTACCAAGTCACATCTGATTTATGATGATCCTGTAGGGTTTTCACAGCAAGAGACATTCAGAGGCGATTGACCATTGTATGCCTCTGCATTACAACCGTGCTATTCCTTGATGGTCTCCCAGATCCAAATACTTGTCAGGGTCGACCCCTGCTTAGCCCCCGAGATCTAATGAGATCAGGCTAGCCTGGGCTATTCAGATCAGGGGCTGATGTTAAAAATCTCCCCAGTTTTTGACACAATCTTTAAGGGCTAATTTTGGTGGTTGGGGGCATTTTTCATTGAGCCATCCCTTACCTGATACAAGGTAGGGATGACTGAATGCTACTAGATCAACTTTTGAATTTGATGTGAGATGATGCTTCGTATACATCTTTCATTTACATCTGATTTAGCAGTCATTTATTTAAACTAAATGCCAGAATATGTTGTAGACTAGACAATTCAGTGTTTGCAGACCTGCAGCTTCAAGACTGGGAGTCTGCCCATTCTGATAAAAAGATTTGTTTTACACAAACTATGGTGGATTCTGAACAGGCCAAATATAATGGGTGTAGGACATTCTATAAACCAGGGGGGGGGGGGGACTTTGCACAGATCCCATTCCCCAAACACGTTCGGCCTGTTTTATTCCCCTCAACCAAGGATTTCGCTAAACCAGCAATTTCGGGTTGGAGGCACTCCTGCACGAACACAACAGGCAGCAGATGCTTCACTTCCCTCCCTTCCACCCGTTCACTTTAGGTTACATACAGTCCACTATCAGGGAAAATCCACCTACCCACTATTCTGCATAGGTCACCCAGCAGGTTGAGGCAGAGGTGTAGCACCAATGGGGATGGGGCGCAATGCCCTTGGTGGAGCCGTGGCAAAGGGGGCATTCTGGGGCGTGGGGTGCCGCAGCAGGGACACAGCACACGCGCGCCCCAGGCAGAGTTTCCCTTTGCTCCGCCTCTGGGTTGGGGACAGATTCTCTGAGCACCTGACAGTATGCAAAGTCCCCCAAGTACATTATCTCCCCATGGCAGCAAATATGACCAATCTACAGCAATACATTCATTATTGCCTGGCCATTGCAGAAAGGTTCCTTTTCCTTTGTTTTTTCTTTTGTATGTTGGGACAATCAGCAGGGCTGTGGGGGGTTAATTTTTGCATGCCTGCACAGCTACGCATGTGTTGCAGGAAATTTTCTAAAAAAAGAGAGAGAAAACAGTCTGTGCAAAGGTGTGAAAGCAACACAGATTGTTTCCATGGGCTCCAAGGGCTGCCTTAAAAGGGTGAAGGGAACACATGTGAATGGGAAAAAAGGAAAAGAGGTTCCTTTATAATTACTGCAACCTGTTATACATATGCTGTGTGGAATCTACCTATGGCTGGTAAACTACCTGCAGCATTTCCTCTAGACCACTATATTTTTTCTTTTTCATATTAAAAGCAAACATTGTAGGTTGCTGAAGTTCATATTCTGAGCCAAGTAATTACTAATTTTATTGACATCACTATTTAATACAACTGCAGCAATACTTTACTTGCATCAGGCATAGTTCAAGTAGCTGCTTTCTGCTTTTAAAGCTCTTAATACGATGGATCCTGCATGAAGCTTTAAAAGCAAATTACAATGTATGTTTTGTAAAATCTGTCATTCAGCAATGCACTGAGAATCTTCTTAGGATAAATGTTACATTAATTCAAAACCAATAGAAGGAAGGAAGGAAGGAAGGAAGGAAGGAAGGAAGGAAGGAAGGAAGGAAGGAAGGAAGGAAGGAAGGAAGGAAGGAAGGAAGGAAGGAAGGAAGGAAGGAAGAGAAAAAAGCTCAAGAGACCTGTCAAATTCCTTCATGGGCTCCATGAAGATCAAATTTATCCAAAAGTAAATATGGTCTAGAAATGGTCCTGAACCAGGAACACTTGAACCTGTACTAAAACATGGAATAGAATTCTTAATATTGTGTGTTGCTCCACATTTTCAACATCTGCTGGAGATAGGGTTGTCAGCTGTAGCTGGCAATCAACTGGAAGAAACTGGAGTCAGAGACAGGCTCACAGACATTCGGCCAACATGCAACATCAGTTCCAGGGCAAAAAATACATGTGAATCATCTCTTTAAATGCCACCCTGGTATGATGATGTCATTGCATGAAACCAATGAACACCCTCCCCCTCAGCTGACCTATGAAGCAGTAATTGGGAATGGTGGCTCTAGGTCTGGCCTACTTTGCTCTGTATTCTGGCGTTTATTGTAACCTGACCAGATTTTGCAGAGTAGGGCCTTCTTTGTTATAGTGCCTATTTCATAGCACTCCCCATAGGCCTTTTAATTATACAATAGTTTTATTTAGAAAATCCTTCCCTCAATATTGCTGATCAAGCTAGAATGTTTTATTTGCATGTTTTATCTATGTTTTTGTTTGACTTGAAGCTTTTTAGATCATTTTGAGCACTATATAGTTGAAAAGATGTCTACAGAGTTTTATTAATACATTAATTAAATAAAAAAGTGTTCAGAGACTTGCATCTCTCCTGCCTCTATCAGCATCAAACCTTTCTAAATACCTTTTAAATCATGTCAAGCATTTCTTTGGTTGTGAGGAAAAAGTTCCCTTGTTTTTCTTAATTTTTGCTTCAAACAATTCATTCTAGATACATATTATATAATAGTCAGCTGGTAAGAATACCAAACGATTATTCTCAGTGATAAAATGTAATACCCAAGTGTTTACCACAGGTATTTAATTATCTCTTATCACACACTTTAGTGTGCAAAGAAATACAAGGTAAAGAGATCTGCCAAGATAGCTACTACGAAAGCTAATTTTGGAATTGGGTGGGGGGAGCAATCAGCATTAGGCTAACATGGCACAAACAGTCAGTATTGTTCTTCCTCATCATGCAGGTAGTCCCATAAAAAACAAAACTAGATTATTGTGTGTTGTATGTGTGATGGTACTATCCTAAACATCATTATGTCCATGTAACAGTGCCATCCTAAACTTAGGCAGATTCTGCATAGGCCAAAGACAGTGGTGTGAAAATGGTGTGAAATGGTTTAAAACGGTGTAAAAGGGTTTACACCGTTTTCACACTGCTGTTTTGGGCCCATGCAGAATCCACCTAAGTTACACCCTTCTAAATATATTGGAGTTAACAGGATCAGAATGGTGTAAATCTCTTTCAGATTGCACTGTGAATTACCTTTAATCTTATTTAGTTTATCACATCAAAACAAAATGGTCAACCCAAAAGGTGCTTTCAGTTATTTCCACTGCTGGGAGAGAGTTATTATTATATCTATCAATTCTCCTTCTTTACTCTTACCTCTTGTCCAAAGGGTCCCCAGATCACCAATATTGCCTTTTCATGGTGAGAAGGGGCTGCTGCAGGCAGATACAATCGGCTTCTAAAACCACAAAATCTAAGCCTCGTGTTCCTGCATTACATCAGCTCTTTAACATTTTATTCCAGTCTACATTTATGTGAATTACAGACCCTTCTTCAGATGTAAAGCCACATCTGAAAATCCTTCCCTCATGAGTTTATTTATATATTTATTTGCTGCAACACAATAACATGGCTACTGTTCTGTAATTACATTTGGTTGTGAATACTTTTTTATTTTTAAAAAAATCACCCTAAATGGTTGCCATAGAATATATTCTCGTAAGAAACTTTCATCATTCAAGTCTTTATGTATCACTTAGGCCAGTGGTGGCGAACCTATGGCACGGGTGCCAGAGGTGGCACTCAGAGCCCTCTCTGTGGGCACACATGCACAGAGTTCATCATGTGGGGGGAGGGCAAAAATCGACACACACACCCACACACACATCTAGGCTGGCCTGGGCCGCTGGGAACGACATGTAGGTAACCCTGTTAAGTGCTGTTAAACCCCACTGATTTTCATGGGAAGAACTAAAACACAATCCTTTACCTGGGAGTAAGCTCGGTTGCTGGCAATGGGGCTTGCTTCTAAACCCTCCTAGGGTTGTGATTCACCCATTTGAAGTGTTGCACGATTGCTTCAAAACAAAGCCACCGACTACCACCAAGCTTACTCCCAAGTAATGCGCACCTTGGAGCCAACTGTTTTTTCTAAACTAAAACCTCAGGATTCAGGTTAAATTGCCGTGTTGGCACTTTGTGATAAATAAGTGGGTTTTGGGTTGCAGTTTGGGCACTCGATCTCAAAAAGGTTCGCCATCACTGACTTAGGCCGTTTCTGCACGGCCGTAAGGGCGCCTCCACGCCGGCAAGAATTCCACCGGCGTGGAGGCGGAGGCCGTTCGCAATGTAGTTATGCGGGCGGCCTCCAGAAGAAGACGGTAGACGAGCAGGCGGCTCCATGCACGCCGGGCAGCCTCGTTTACTTCCCGTTCCACTCACTGTGTTGCCGCTTCGTTAGGTGGCCTGCTGGCCATGCCAGCCCATGCGCTGCCCTCCGACCTCCAGAAGGGGTCAGAGGACAAGGCGTATGGGCGAGGGGCTGCGACGGCCAGCAGGCGGCGAATTTACGGGGACACGGCAGAGTGGAACGGGGAAGAGGGGAAACGAAGCGTGTTCCCGGCGGTGCTGTTCGCGATCGCAGCCGCCGGGAACTGACGCTGTGGAAGGAAAAACAACCCTTTAAAGGGTTGTTTTTCAGGGCGGCTTGACGCCGCCCTGGGGGAGAGGGAGCGGAGTCAACGCAGCAGTGCCGCCTGTGCGAATGGCTCCCTGGGGACGGCGCGGTATCCCGTCCCCAGGGCGCCATTAATGTCAGGCAAATCTTGAGCTTGACCATGTACATTACAGATATGCATAACCAAGCCCTCACTATTACAAGAATCAGGGAGAAAAAGACCCTCCAGCGTATCAAACCCTGAATATTTAGACAGATAACATCCTGTCAGTTTTCACCTGAATTGTAAAACAGCACATTCCAACATTTGATATGTCAACATCTTCAATTTCAGATAGTAATTTCAAATGACAAAAAGTGCTTTTTAGAAGCAATGTTGTTCATGAAGTATTTTATCACATCACTTATTTTGTGTCCCCTTATGGCTCAGGTGCAAAAGAAGTTCATGCTGTTGCTGCAACAAAGGAAATATTCCTTTAAGCTACAACAGACAAATGGCCAACAGTCATGCTATAACTCTTCAGACAATGCCTGCATTATATAAAGCATGTCAGTGGTTGTGCATTATCAGGAGATAATAACAGACTTTGATGGACTCTACTAAAAGCTCGAATACAAAATTGTAGTGATGCATTCTTCTCAGAAGGAAGGGAAAAAACATTTCAAGTGGAAATAACCCTTCCAAAAAGTTCTAAGAAAATTCTCCTTACAGCACTGTATTTTATGGACACTGGCAGTGAACGGTGTGTGTGGAAGGGAATATTATGTAGGCCTATGCTGGAAAATGATTGCTTCTTAGAGGTATTAAAAGCCTTTAAACTACAACCAATTTTGCCTCAGACTTTAAATATCAAGTTTAGCATATTCTCTTTTATGGACAGAGTTAAGTACTGCACTGTACACATTGTAAGTGACAAATACATAAAAGCAGATCAAATTCCACTTCAGGATCTACTTGTGGTTTCCAGGAGAGACAAATGCATGCTCATAACAGATAACTGCCACAATGCCAAGAACAAGATAACATTTCTGTTTGGGTCTCTCCGAGTTAAGTAAGATGAAACCTGATGCCTTTTTTGGGGGGGGGAGGGAAGTCAATGTTCTGAGTTTAGTCTTATGCATTCCCATGTCCTTTTACATTTCAAAGTCTTAACAGAAAATTGTGGTGGCAAACTCCTGTTTTATACAGACTGTGGCTAAATTCTGAACAGAAAAAATTCAGTTATATTAAAGTTCTAAAATAACTTAATTTTTTAATATAATCTAAAGTAAATTATCACTCAGTGGTAATGCACACTCTAGAAATTAAGGTGTGTAACTACTCAGAGGCCCCTTCCGCACACGCAAAATAATGCGTTTTCAAACCACTTTCACAACTGTTTGCAAGTGGATTTTGCTATTCTGCACAGCTTCAAAGAGCACTGAAAGCAGTTTGAAAGTGCATTATTCTGCATGTGCGGAATGAGCCAGAGTGTAGATATTCGCAGAGGTTAATTAAAACTGATCACTTTTCAGAAATTGTTACTACTTTCTCATATTACTATTAATGGCTGTTTAGTCACATATTACTGCAATACTAATCAGACTTACACCTATTGATTTCAAAAATGTTGCTCTGTACTAAATTGTAAGACATAGACAGTTATACCTGGTTGTACAGTGATTTGGGAATATCATTCACTGAACACACAGATATTTATTCATGGAAAACAGACATATTATTGGGCAGCAAGAGTGATATAAGAAGCAGTCATAGTTTTGGAAACGATAACAGAGTATTTGGCCAGTACTACTAAAAATAATTGTTTTCATTACTTGCAGAAATTGTGGAAAGCCACAATGCTTCCTTATAGTTTCATTCTCATCCTGTTTTATAGCTTCCTTAAACCTACATGGTTTTTAATTGTCAGTCTGTTCGTATTAAATTATGTATTTTTATTTATTTACAGACTACCTCATATATAGTACTGAATCAGCTGCTATTCAAAGGAAACAAGTAATAATTTGCTATGGATCTCAATGGCAAAAATAGCTGACCCCCCCCCCCCCCCCCCCGGATTTAAACCAGGTATCACAAAAACAGACAGGATTTATTTCAAGTGTTTAATCAAAGTCGGATTTCATTACATAAAATAAGCACATTGATTGATACATTAGAAATAATTTCCTATTATTTATGTTCTATTTTGTAAGTCACCTTGGACAGTTCCCTGGAGAGGCAACATAAAATTTCTCTAAATAAATATATTAAAAGTGTCTGTATGATAAGGGCAGAGCTTTTGAAAAAGTCGTAGATGTGATCTTCAGAAACCTAAGCATGGGGAGCACATCAGAATCCTGGAGACTTGCAATCCAACAACTTTAATAATCTATAAATGAAGTCCAACTGCAATATTTTGATTCAAAATATCTCAGCATCAAAAAGCATGCACAAACGCATAGGACAGAAGAAATCTACTTTTAACTTTTTCAAGCAGCAAGGAGGTACCTTGGAAACCTTTCAAGGGATCTCTTAATGTGCGTAGACACAGTATAAAAACAGTTCACACACACACACATGGTACACAATGATTGTAAAGGATAATTAAAAAGCAGAAACTGACCAGTGCAATTTTTTAAAAAATGTAATGAAAAATCAAATGAGATTGTGAAAATCTGTAGAAATATATATCTCTGCCCTGACAGATCATGTATTAAGGAGGTATGGGTATAAAAATAACAGCCTGAACAGTATCAGAGAATATAAAGCTTTGCTTTTCTACACTCCAAGAAACAGAAATCTATACTCCAAGAAACAGAAAATTACCTAAATTTGGTAACAGACCTAAATCAAACAGAAAGATTCAAAATATATCTCCCATGAGTGATTTATATATACATCAACTGTGGAAATACATACATTATACACTACTGACAAAATACACAACCAATGACATAAATAAATATGTTATCCCATCTTTAATGCTATGTGTTTACATTAAGTGCTGTCAAGTCACTGCTGACTTATGGTGACTCTATGAATGAATGATTTCCCAAACAACCTATTGCTAATAGCCTTGTTGTGGTCATGTAAAATGAAGGCTGTGGCTTCTGTGACTGAGTCACTTGATCTCTTGTTGGATCTCCCCTTTCCTGCTGCCTTCAACTTTTCCTAACGGTATTGAATTTCCAGTGATTCTTTTCTTCTCAGAATGTAACCAAAGTAAGATAGCCTTTGTTTAGTTTTATCATGTTAGCTCCTGCTGATAGTTCAGGCTTGACTTGATCTATAATCCACAAATTTGTCTTTTTGGTATCCATAATTCTGTCCTCCAATACCACATATCAAATAAATCAACTTCTTCTTCCTGTCAGCTTTCTTTATTGTTCAACTTTTACGCCCATATGTATTAATGAGGAATACTATAGTGTGAGTTATGTTGATCACCACAGACATATTCTTATATGTAAGGATCTTTTCTTGCTCTTTCATGGCTGCCCTTCCCAGTCTCAATCTCCTGACTTCTAGGTTGCAATCTCCTTTTTGGTTGAGGATTGAGCCAAGGAATAGAAAATCTTTAACAATTTTGATTTCTTCACTGTGCAATTAAGAAATGTTCATAAATCTATATATATAAAAATTTAACAGTGTGTTTGTCCCTGACGGTCTCCCTTAGAAGCTGCTGGACGGATCGTCCCCAAATTTTCACAGGACATCCCTCCCTGTTGTGGGCAGGTAATCGGATCTTCAAATCACCGAAAGTCCATACCTGAGCCAGGTAAAACGTCTTTTTCCTGGCGCACCAGGCCATGAAGCTGGCTGTGTTTAACTGTCACCCTTAGAATGTTTGTGCAGCCTGACTGTCTGTGGCCTGAGGGCTTGGTATGAGGGCTTAGAATGTTCGTGCAGATGGGCAGAGATGAACAGTGAAAACAGTAAATAGGTAATACTGTTAGGTAATACGAGTGGAAGTGAAACACATACACACTTTGCCATGTGAGACATCAATCTTTAAATAATGATAATTATTATTTAAATTCTTCAGCAAAATAAAATGTCAGGGTCTGTACAGCCAATAACGCATGCACGCACGCGCGCACACACACAGAGCTCTCCAGGCTTTACATTTTCACTTTGTTCTTTGGAAAACAGCCCTATTCTAGAGCTTCTTTCTGCCCTAAAAGCATTTTGCATTGACCCAAATACTTTAGGTCTTGCTGAAGGGAAAACGTACATTGTTGACATAATCTGGGACTTTGTTCCAATGAACATCATGAACATGGATAATAGTGAAAACCTCAAGTTTCATTTATCTAAAGAAGAAACAAGCTAGAAAATGTCAATTCTAAATAATTTGAAGCTAGCTAGTTGGAAGGTTATGAAGTGGGAAGTGTCTGCTAACGTTATGTTTAAAACAATACTGAGCAAAATGAAATTCAGAAGACTGGAAAACATTTTGCCTCATACTGGAAAGGCTGTTCTTAATTATAAATCTAGAAGGAAGGTAAATTTAATTTTCAGAATACAACATGTTGAAGATTTGAGTTGCTTTTACTGACTGTGCTTACAGTGTGGAACACTGCTTACTAAGTATCATAGTTCAAACATGTCTCCTAAAATATTCGCTGAGAGCTGTGACAGCAGCAAACACTCAGCATTAGCAAATTGCTGATAAGGTATTTGGAACTGCATACATCTGTAGAAATTCTAAGATTTCTTGTGGGGTTTTAATTTGTTAAAAGCTTGAAAGCCAGACTTTTCAAAATCTACCAATAATATTCTATTTCAGAGGGTCACATAATAAGAAGAGCCTTGCTTGATCAAACCAGTGGTCCATCTAGTCCAATATCCTGTTCACTACAGAGCAACAATATGCCCCAGGATGCCAACCAGGTACTGGATTGCAGGGATGTACTGTCATGTGGTCATTATAGCCAAGCTTCTAATGGCATACTGTTCATGAACTTTTCCAATCCACTTTCAGTTTAAAATTGACATTAATCAACCCATATCCTACTGTAACAAGTATAGAATAAATGAAAAAGGGTGGAAACTTCATTTCCACTTGCAAAACATTCAGAATTTTAATATTAATCATTCACAAAACTAATACAAATTTCAATAAACAGGAATAGGAGTAATCTAAAAAGATGCAGTGATTGAGAAACCATACTTACATTTCATAGAAACATAATAAATTTCCTGCCTAAGGTTCATATGTCATCGCTATAAATATTTACATTTTAGTGACACAGAAGTATGGAAATGAGCCTACAGAACTGCACATCTTTTACTGAAGAGGAAGGGAACACATTCCAGGTGAACTATGTGTATTTAATCAATAATTAGTCAATAGGACTGAGTTAATCAGCCTTTGACAATGCAATTCTAAGAGGGTTTCTCTGAATTTTATTCAAGTGTATTCAATGGGTTTTACAATCAGGAAAGTATTGTTTGGATGACACTGTATGCATATACCTCCTTGGTAGACTAAACTTGCAAAAGTGGAAGAAACAACATGAAATGTACAGGGGAAAAAACAGGTTGCCAGTTGTATGAGATCAAAGATATTTAAGCTATTTATTTTACCCGTTTGCACACTAATTATATTTTGTTCCTAAATGGTACTACACATTTATTTATTCTAGTTCTGGGGCTTTTGAATTATTTCAGTGTATCACTTTTTGTTAAATCATACTGTAAAAACAATGTATTGGTCTATTACATTGAGATTTCTACCCTTGCTCTAATATTTTCAATCCATTCATTTTAGTCACTTTTTATCATACCAGCTTTTTAATCAAAATATTCACTTTTTATCTTGATATCTCTAAATTAGAACCAAAATTACCAATCTAATTCTGCAGTTACTAGCAAGCCTCATTAGACCTGCAGAACAAAACAGAACAAAACAAAAAACCCCAGACAACTCACAAAATAAACATGTTTCCTGAAGGCAAGGGTCCCTGTATTTATTTATAAAGAATGAAAGCACTCCAAAAATAATATTTTTCACATGCAAGTGAGGAACATTACCTCCATTTCAAAAGCTATGCCTCCCTCAATGCTTTTTCAAAAATTCAAATCCCAGCTTAATAAAAACAAATGGCATTCCTCATTTCTTCAAAATTGCATAGTTGATATCCACAGCTTTGCTTTGAAAAAAGCACACAGATCAAATACTTTGAAATCCTGTAATTATATATTCATATGCCAGAAGATACATTCTTGCAAGGGGCGTGGGTGAACATGATAAATATATTTATAAGTTGAAACTTAATGAACCTCCTTGGAAAGTATGGGAGGAAAAAATATGACAAGTACTATGGAGAGGGGCAGTTAAATCAACAATCTAAACAGTTTGCCTGATGTAGATATATTTTTATCCCAATTCATTTCAATGGATGAAATCAAACTTCATACACAATGACTTAAATAATATGTGCACAGATCAGTAGCATGAATGCTTGTCACAAAATATTGAGTTTGGGTTTCAGGCTACAATTTACTGTTCCAGCAGTATTATAGGTATCTTTTGTGGTCCATGTGGGAACAATACTTTTTGGAAACTTTCAGTATGCAAACTCTGTGACCTAGATCATACTTTTACTGAATCATCAGTATATCCTGATCAGACAGAACGTGCACCTACAGTCTACTCCTACCTGAAGATTCAGAAAGAAAATCAACAGAAATGTTCCATTTGGGGATAATGTGATGACTATAAACTGTTCTACTAAATGAAACCGGATGATGTGATCAAAAAAACCAACAGATGGACTTCAAAACCAATATATGCTTTGGATATGAGATTTAGAACAAAATGTCTCTTCCCCTTCATTCCTGCAACATGCGATTTTGCAAAACTCTGAGGTTTTGGCATAGCCTAAATATTCCTCTTTCTTAGAAAATAGCCAAGAAATATTTCACCTGTGGCTATGGCTCAAAGTAAGACCAATATTAAACACAGTTGCTGTGAACTAGAACTTGATGCTGGTTTCAAGCCCACTTTTTGTGTTAAATGTGGTTAAGTCTAATGCCAGTTTTAGTCTTAAGGCCAGAATCAAAAAAGGAGAAGGAACAAGGTGAAGAGGTTATTTACTTGTGGTTAAAAAGGAGCGGCAACGACTTACCGAGGCTGCAACTGCCGCCAGGAGAAGGGTGGAGCTCCAATCTTTTCCTTCCTCTGCCACATGGGCAGAGTGGCTTCAGGGGGGATCTGGGCCTTCGCGGGCCTGCGCAGCCCATTGGCTGCAGGCTGGCGCAAGACACATCATCCTGGCATCAGCCATGCACCTCCCTCCTTTTCTCCTTAAAAGGCAGGGCCAGGCACAACTAGACCTTCTTTGCCTTGCCGCCCAGAGAACGTTCCCGCCCACCACTCCCTGTTTTTTCACAGTTTTTTGTTATGCGTTCTGCTCTTTATTTGTCTGCTTGTCTGTCATAGCCGTCTGGCGGTTTGCGCATGGGGGACTGATCCTTGGCTGGGGTAAGCTGTTTGCTAACCCATTTTGGAACCTCCTTATGAGGTGGAGCAAGCCAGGGGTCAGGATGCCCAGGCATGGGCGGAGCCAGCTTGCGCCCCACAGCTTGAGCCCCACATGGGGGAATCTTCAGAATGCGGCCCGCTGCCCATCTGGAATTTCCCCTCACTGCTGCTCTTAGCTTGGTTATGGTCTATTGTTTCCTGAAACAGGCGGGTTTGAGGAAAATGGGTGCTGGGGGACAGCCTTCATGGCTGCCCAGCATTCAGATCAGACTGCACCTTGTGCTGTTTATTCTTTCAAGCCAATTAAACGGATGGCTATGGCCAATTTTATTTACCACAATAAAGTGTCTGTGTGTTTTCTTCAACTGCCAGGTGTGTTGTCATATTCAACAATATTCCTCCTTCGGGCGGCAAAAGAGCCATATTATGTTTGACCTGGACGTATGAGTTCTGGAGAGTCACTTTTTTAACAGCAAGTTGCAGCTGACTTATGGCAACCCCACAGGGTCTTTAAGGCAAGAGACATGAATAGAGGCATCCCCTAGCCTAGACAGTCCTGGTGGTCCCCCAGGGCCTATGTGAGTTCCCTTGAATAGGTTCTCTGTTGAGGTGGCATATAAATGTTCTAAATAAATAAATAACAGTGGTGCAAGACCTTTATGGTCGAAGTCTCAGGTCTGTGCTCACCATACATTGGCTCATATATCTACTATACTTTTGTCTCACTCTTCAGTTACTGTTCAATTTATGTTAGCAATGACCTTGCGAAATAGGTTAGACTGAGACAGAATAACTGGCCTTTGGTCACCCATTGAGCTTCACAACTGGGCAGGAATTTGATCTCAGGTTTCCACAATCTTAGTACAATAGACTAACATTGGCTCAGATTACCTATATATGTCATGCTGCATTCTAGGCCACATAATATTTCATCACGGATCCACTGTTGGACCCCTTGCAATTTGCATACCGAGCAAATAGATCGACAGATGATGCTGTTAATATGGCTTTGCACTATATCCTACAGCATCTTGAATCGCCAAAGACCTATGCAAGGGTCCTCTTTGTTGACTTTAGTTCAGCATTCAATACTATCAGACCGGACATTCTTCTAACCAAACTAAATCAGCTAGCAGTACCTGAGCATATTTGTAAGTGTGATCACAAGCTTCCCTAATAGATAGGAAACAGCAAGGTGAAGCTAGGAAAAAATTACATCAGACACCTGTAAAATGAGCAACAGGGGCCCCCAAGGCTGTGTACTAAATTCACCACTTCTCTTCTCTCTGTATACCAATGACTGCATCCTCAAATGATCCATCTGTTAAAATAACTGAAATTTGGCAGATGATACAGCTTGATGATTGGTCTCATTCGGTGACAACGATGAAGAACCACATACAGACGGAGGTTGAACAACTAGCCTCGTGGTGCCATCACTGGAACAATCTTAGAACTGAACACACTTAAAACCTGTTAGGAGAATGGTGGTAGATTTCCAGGAGAAACCCTCCATCCATCCTACCTCCTCTCACAATACTAGACAACACAAGTATCCAACACAGTAGAGACCTTTTAAATTTCTAGGCTCCATCATATCTCATGACCTAAAATGGACACCCTAATATCAAAAATGTCATTAAAAAAAAGCACAAGCAAAGAATGTTCTTTTCTAAGCGCCAACTCCAGGAAGCTTTCCTAAACTTCTCGCCTCCAAGGAGCTGCCAGTGGATACAGTTCATACAGAGGAACTCATTGAGTCTTCGTTATCTGCACCCTCCTATAACTGTGTGGTTTGGTTCTGCAACCCAACAGAGATCGACACAGACTTCGGTGAGAATAATCAGAACTGCAGAAAAAACAATTTGCTGCTATACCTGCCTTCCTTAGAATTGAGGACCTGTATACTGCAATGTAATAAAAGGGCCTGTGAAAATATTTACCTGACCCCTCGCATCCTGGACATAAACTGTTTCAACTCTTACCCTCTAAACGTCGCTACAGAGCACTGCACACCAAGACAACTAGACATAAGAACAGTTTTTTCCCGAATGCCATCACTCTGTTAAACAAATAATTCCTCTACGATAATGTCAAACCATTTATTATATATTTATTATATAATTACTGCACTACTTTTTCATCATTCCTATTACCCATCTCCTCCCAATTATGACTGTATGAGCTATAGCCTGTGCTGACATTTCATTTTATTTTATGATTTTACATTTTATGTTTTTATTACTATTGATTGTTTCCTGATTGCTTACTAGACCTATATGACAATCATTAAGTGCTGTACCTTATGATTCTTGACAAATGTATTTTCTTTTATGTACACTGAGAGCATATGCACCGGAGACAAATTCCTTGTGTGTCCAATCACACTTGGCCAATAAAGATTCTATTCTATTCTATTCTATTCTATTCTATTCTATTCTATTCTATTCTTTCGAGATCTGACGAGGTTGGACAAACCTGGGCTATGGAAGTGAGGGCAGAGGGGTACTTGGCTGAGGTGAAGCTCATGGGAATGTGAAACAAGCAGAAAATACTGTTTTGTAAACCAATTTGTTTAATAAGGAATTTTTAAAGTAACAAGGTAAAATATCCTTTCAATAAATGAATCTGTTTAACCTCTTCTTAGTGTATATGTATATGGAAAATAGTCCTTCCCCTTCCACTTGACTGAGAAAAGGCCTTAGCTGGAAAAACTTGTTACATTTTACAATTTATTAGCACGAAGAATAGGTAAAGGCATTGGGGTTATTTCATGCCAGAATATTTCAAACCCTGATCTCAAACATGTATAAACTACATCTGACTCAACCAAATGTAATATGTATTCCGACTAAAGTCAAGAGATTTTACCATACACAAATGAGAATTTTCATTCCAAATAAAACCCATGCATCTAATTTGTGGAATGCCTGAGCTACTCTACATTTTTAATAGCTTTGAATCCAGTAATCATTGGAAGAAAACATGAGAAGGAAACTAAATGGATGGGAAATGGGCAGTAAGACATAAAATGTCCTGATTAACAATAAAACCAACTCACACACCATTTTACCAAACCCACACTCATCTCTGATTATTACAGATACTATTTGTTGTGCAGACAAAAACAAAGATTTGCTGAAAGAGGCAAAAGGAAAACAAGCGGCAGCATCTCTATTACAGGATCATTGTTTTGGAATACACACGCAAGCATAATTCTATCTTTGTGGTTTGCAGCAACATCAGACAGAATGGATAGGCTTTATACTATGTGATCAGGAACTAATTTAGGGCTTGCAAATATAGCTTCTATGAAGTCCCTATCCAATATATTGATAGTTATATCTGTAATATGTAATATACAACACATTCAAAAATGTAATATATGTTATACATATAATAATATATGTTATACTTAAATTCCCATTCTCAGTGAGTGGGAAAAAATCATGCAGATCACATATCTTAAATCTTAATTCTGAACTCAGAAATAACTCCCACTGAATCAATTAGCTTCCAGTAAGTATGCTTCTGACTGCAGACAGTCATCATAACAGAGTGAAGAAAGAGATATTGTTGCTACAGAATGAGAAACAGCTTAAATAACCTTTGACTTTGGTCAGTGCGGGTTTTTATTCCTCCTGATTAAAAAGTTGGTTGGAAAAACACTTCTATCATATTGTTGTTAGCAATGATCAAATTTATTGGTAGATTATTACTATCTTTTGATACTTTCCAGTAGCTACTGAGGAGGAGGAGGAGGAGGAGGACATTCAGCAACCATCATTTTTTCTCTGCTGTCAAGTCACAGTTTATTTAAAGCACCACATAGAGTTTTCAGGGCAATAAATGTTCAGAGGTAGTCTGCTATTGCCTGCCTTTACAACACAATCCTGGCATTTCTTGGAAGTCTCTATCCAAATACTAGCGAGGGCTGACCCTGCCTAGCTTATGAAATCTGAGACCAGGCTATCCTCAGGTTATCCAGGACAGAAGGCACCCAACAATACTGTGAAGAAATTATTTTTTCCGCACTTGTCATACTGCATGAGGAATATCAGTGCTTTCTGCACAACACAAATAAAACATTTTTAGGCAGGAAATAAAACGCTTCCTCCATGGAGTTCAACATAGGTTTTAGCCCAAAATATTTTATTTCCTACCTGAAAACGTTTTATTTGCATGCTGTTCCCTAGCGATGCTTTTTTTGAAAATATTTTGCAAACATTTTCACTTGCTGTGCGATCTCTTTAAAATGTTTCCCTGCAGTGCCCGGACATCCTCGTACATGCCATTTTCTGAGCTACGTCTCGGGCCACATATTCTTTAATTTCGAGGGGCCATGTCTATGTAGCTACATAGACATGATCCCTAGAGAACTGCACCACAAGGTTTTGAAGCTTTATAACTATGAAGTTAAAAAGAAGTAAAAAACAAACAACGGCGCAACCACAGAATGGTGACCAGGAAGCATTTTCAAGGGTGAATGTGGCACCGCTGCTAGAATCAGAAGGTAATGGCATGGTTTATACCTGTTTCCTCCTCCCAGAACCTTGCAGCTGCCATCCAAATCTGAGGAAAGCCCCTGAAACTTTGGAAGCACTGCTTCTTGTCTCCCCCATCCTCCCCTTTTTGTTGGTACATTAATATCTTCTTAGGTATATGCATTTTTCCTGGAACTCAGATTTTTTTTTAAAAAATTGCCATCCTTGGTTTAGGATTTGCACATATCTTCTAAATGTTTTTTAAAAAGCTTTTACATTATACAATCTAGTTTTCCTGAATTTCACACTATTGCTAATATTTTTTATGACACTATTTTTTATGACATTATCAGTCAATATCATTATATTTCATCCTCGTAATACAACCTGTTAAGCTTTGAGATCCATGCTATGGCCCTGCAAACTGGATAGCAACTTTATGGCATGATTTCAGACAAAGCTGTGCCCTTTAATATAAAATAAGCAGTGCTGAGAATAAGATACTAAAAAGGAAAAGCATTGTCTGGGGTCAGCTGCACCCAGGCCAGCCTCCCACAACTCCCCCTTGAAGATTCAGTCTGGAACCTTGCAGTGCTACAGTCAAGCCAGTACCACACAAGCCCCACCCCCACCAGTGAAGAACCCAGCCGTGAAGGAAGATGCGGCATGAATGCTGGGAAGCACCCTAGACACTCTGACAAGGAGCAAGCCCTGATGGTCTGCTCAGAGATTGCAGAACTCTAGGTGCCAGTGGGTGAAGTCATTATCAGGTCCAGCTGAGACCAAGGAGCAGCCAAGACCACAGTCCAGCTGATAACTAGGGAGACCAGGAGACAATAACCTTGTGATTATTGTAATATGCATTTATTGTTGTTTAGTATTTTAATGTTTATGTTGTTTTATACTGTTTAGGCATTTTATATTGTATTGACATGATGTGAGCCGCCCCGAGCCCAAAGGGGGTGGGTGGCATAGAAATCTTCAAACAAACAAACAAACAACCCAGCAGAAGTTCTAGCATGGATAGAACGAGGAGGGTAAAGAAGCAATTCAAAGCCAGCCTGGTAGGAGGAGGAATTGAAAGTGGCAGTACTCCAGCCCCTGGCTCAGGCAATAGCCCAGTTGTGAGGAGGGATCAGAGTGAGGCATTTAGGGAGGCTCAGATACCAGGATGGGGAGGAGAGAGGAGGTAACTGCCTTAGTCAAAGGATAAACCTTCTAGAGGAAGAGGACAAACTTGAATGCTACAGTCTTTGCTTCTATTTCCTTTACCTCTGTTCTGAGGCTTGAGGAGTCCCAAAGAGGTAGAACATGATGGTGGAGGAAAGGGGAGTTGCCCAGTGAGAGACGATAAGTCACAGGTACCCTGACCTGATGGACTAGGCTAGCTCCATCTTGTCAGATCTCAGAAGGAAAGCAGGGTCACCATAGGTTAGTACTTGGATGGGAAACCACTGGGGAAATCCCAAGTAGTTACACAGAAGAAGGTAATGGCAAACCACCTATGACCGCCTGTTGTCTTGAAGACCTTATGGGCTTGCCATGTCAGCTGAGACTGGACAGCACTTTATACAGACAGACAACACACAGAGGTAGAATGTTTTTCTTCTGTTATTCTTTCCTTTTCCTTAATAGTACTTTACGTCCAGACCAGACAGACTAATTTAGCAAGGAAAACATTATAAAGTTTATAAATACTCTGGAGAAATTGATATATGTTTACAATTGTATACTCTTGGAATTCTTGTTCTTTTCCCCCTTTTTTATATGTACAATGTATGATGTTCTTTTTGTATTATTATTTTAAATACTTTAATACATTTATTAAGACAAAAAAAAGAAGTACAAAGAAGATTTTCTTTTCCTGAAAGAGAAGATGCAAATCTAATATTTTCAGTTTGTGTCATGATCTATGTGACAAAAATAACAAAACAATACACTGAATGCTATCAATTTGTACAATTTAGAGCTTTCAGAAAGTATATTCAGTACCCTGCTATCAGAATAAAACATTTATCTGAAGAGGTGGAACAGAATACCCCCCCCACACACACACACACGTTTGCCCCTGAAGAGTAATTAAGGTAGTCCACAGTAAATCAAGATCAACAAAAAAGCAGGAAACTAGATTTTACATGTACTCATTTCTCATATGCAGTTTAAAGAGTGCCTGCCACTTTTGACAGGCCCCAGTATATGATCCATCTTCTCCCACCCCACCTCCTCATACTTAGAATGACATTTTCTATTTTATGACTCCTTCCATAACCAGAGAAGAAAAGATTGGTATTCCTCCCCTTCCAATATATTAGAGCTGTTAAAATCTTAAACTCCCCATTTGCTTAGGGCATCATAAATAAATTATAGGCATCAAAATGAACAGTTGTAGGGAAAACACTCATCCCTTACCTCTTGCCAGACTCTTACAATAATAGATTTGTCAGTTTCTGAAGAGTTCAAAAAACATTCAGTCAGTAGTAGAACAGTTTGACTTTTACATAAATTCAGGTCTCTCAAATGATAATATTAACAGAGGAGAATGAATTTTGTTGATACAATACTCAGTTTTGCCTACAAGATTTTCAGAGGTAGTTGCTGAGCTTTGTTTATCAAGGTAAAAGCTGGTAAGCTGGAGTGTATCAGTCTCTAAAGCAGAGGAAAGAAACTGTGTCCTTAAGCATAATCATTTCAAAGAAGACCCGGTTATAAATGTGAACATTCTGTATCCACAGTGTGTAACAGAACTCCCTCTGTGATACACCTCTGAAGATGCCAGCCACAGATGTAGGCGAAACATTAGAACAAGATCCACCAGACCACGGCCACACAGCCCAAAAAACCCACCACAACCAATTCCGTATCCAGTTTCAAACACATTATTATGGCAGTATTCCTCGCCATATATAATGCCCAGATCAAAATGACCAGTATGGCTGCTTCCTTTATTCCACAAAGCTGTCGAGGTCTAAGTACTGTCTAGCACAGCTATATGCAGCTGGGGGCTATAGTGCGCACGTAGCCACACACAAACATGCACTTCCCTCTGTGAGAACCTTGGCTAATCTTGCTATATCAGCTAGAAGAGCTATTTTTACTATAACAGGTAGCCTATTAGGCACTGCTGGGACACTGCCTATGGGCAGCTGTTGCAGAAGTGTTTTTAAGAATACAATTTTTTCAAAGCACTGTGCTGCAGGGGGTGGGGTTGGGGGTAGAAAGCTCTAAAGCACTGATTGCACAGCAGTGTTATCCTTCAGGCAGGGTACTGCTAATATGCCAGAACTGCGACAGCAACAAGCCCAAAAGTAAGACACACAGATAAGTGAGCTCTTCCTTTCTTCAGAGATATTTGGACCTGAAAAGCTATTGTGATTGCCCAGATGTGCTCAATAAGCGCAATGCAATAATGGATTCAATCCTGAATGAGGCAAGCTAGCACTGTACTAATGCCCAAGAAGCACAGGGGAAATCTAAAGAATTTTTTAGCAGAAGGCAAACAGCCACTAGGCTGTTCTGCAATACTTAGGGAACCACTTGCAAACGAATTTATGCCACGTTGTGATAGGTGGCTTCTGTGCTAATTCTTATAATTCTGCTTGTGCTAAAAGTTACAAAATCATTTAATTTTACTTGTGCAACACTTTAGTGTGTATAAAACTGAAGGCAGAAAGGATTCTTTCAACAGAACGCTCTTGGACTTGTAAAAATTCACCTGCTCTGTTACAAAGAAGAAATTGCCCCACCTCCACGTACGGACCTTGGCTTTGTTTAGAAGACTCTGTAACCTGGCTGCCGCCAACTAAAAAAAACTTGTCTTAGGCAGCTTATTTTTTTGAAGCAATTCAAAAAGAAAACAATTTGTAACACTTAAAAATAATGGAGCCACTTTTAAAATAGACTGGCTTCTTAGGCTGCCCCCCCCCCCCCTTGTTTATTTATTTAAAACATTTCTCTGCTAGCTGTCAAAAAACCTGGGCTGATTCCGCATGGACCAAAAACAGCGGTGTGAAAGTGGTGTGAAAACGGTATAAAATCTTTTACACCATTTTAAACCCTTTTACACCATTTTCACACCATTATCACACCGCTGTTTTTGGCCCATGCGGAATCAGCCCTGCTAAAGATGGCTTACAAGTAAAACGTGATTAACACCAACACATTAAAAAATAAGCTAATAATTAACAAACTGTCAATCTAAAGAGTCTCATAAAAGAGGCTAGAGCAGATTGGAAAACAATCTGAAAAATCAATCCAAAAGTATAAGCCTGGGTAAAAAGGAAGTTTTATCCTGGCACCTAAAAGGGATTACAGTTGGCACCAGGGCAGCCTCAACCAAAAGGGCATTCCACAGACAAGGTACTACCACTGAAAAAACTTTGGTTGCCATCCACCTGCCCTCTTCAGGAAGGGCCACATGTTGTACAGATTGTATCAAAAACTGGTCACAATCTGACTCAGAGTTCTAAACAACTGGAAGACACTGGTCACAACTGGAAGACTCTGGTCACAATCTGACTCAGAGTTCTAAACAACTGGAAGACAAAAACACTCAAGTACCAAGTGATAAATGACTAAGCGCCAAAGATCATAACAATGATCCTCACTGCTGTATGAAAAACTAGACTATTCAAGACACTCAGAAGTCCATTTCCAGGATTCTGTTTCAGAGCAATCCATTTCACAGTATTCCTGGAACAGCAAGGAAAGAACTAAGCTGGAGTTGAGCACAACAGAAGGTACACTTACCATGGATATTCAAGCAATCTATTAAACAGAGCATCAAGAACAATGAGAAGGACCGAAATACAAAGTTAGGCTATGGTTTCCAACTTTTTTTCACTTGCATACTCCTTGGCAACCCATTTCCCCAAACTTGTACCCCCATATTAGCAAAATGTTTGTAATTAATAGTTGCAATTATAAAATGGCCCAATCTATATATATAAACACGAAATACCACTGACTGACTCACTGACTGACTCATCAAAAGAACTCAAAAACCACCGAACGTACAAAGTTGAAATTTGGCACACCGGTTCATTGTGTGGTCTAGGTGCTCACTAAGAAAGGATTTTTCAAAATATTCAGTTTTACTCAAGTTATTACACATTTACTATTTTAACTGCTCATCTCTGGCCATCTGAATGAACATTCTAAGGGCAAACCAGCCCCTCAGTCCACAGACATGCTGCACGAACATTCTAAGGGTAACAGTTAAACACCACCAGCTTCAACAAACAGGCTGCAAAAAAAACAGGCTGCAAAAAAACATGCTGAATGTCACCCCCGAAATTAACAGACAGGCTGTGAAAAAGTACTCTTCCACCCACCCTCACGTTAACAACACCGCTACACCCAAATACAATCAAAACAGTTTACAAACCACACTATCACCTTGGACTACTAAACATTTGTTGGGTTTTGCATATGGATATCAGATTGATTACTGTGGAAACAAGTTTACTGCTCTCGGCCTCCAATCACCCTGTGCTTGGTGTTCTGGTCTGAAGAGGAGGGATGTGTCCCCAGGAATGTGCTGCAGTGGCAGTCCAGTCCAGCTCCCTGCCCTTCAACCCTACCCTGAACCTCTTCACAGCCTTCTCACTCATCAGCATCCAGTGGCAGAACACTTCCTTTCTGCATCCCGAAAATGCAATGGCTGCTTCCACATGACGTCTTTTGGAGCCCACAAGGTGAAAGAGAGCAATAACACATTGCATTAGAAAAAGACAACTACAGGAAGCTGCTGCAAAATATGCAAAAACAAACCCATCAGTCCACAGACAGGCTGTGAGGAAATATGCTGCATGTCACCCCAAAGTTCACAAACAGGCTGTAAAGAAGCATGTTGCATGTCACCCCGAAATTCATAGAGAACCTGTGAAGAAGTATGCGTAGCGAAGCACGGGTGCCCTGCTAGTAATGGGATAAAAACCAGTGGAATAATAAGATGAACAAACAGTGCATATATATGTATTTGCAGTCAAACTCAAAAGACGAAACGAGCTTAAGTTAATATGTAGTTAATATAAAAACTACCCTGCATACATATTAATTTTTTACAGTTAATTTATTAAAACTTGACATCTTTTGATATTTATAAAAAATACAATAAATGTTTTTTTAATCATGTTCAACTGATGCAAGATGCAATATGAAATCTGGAACTGCGTTGAACTACATTGCATGAATCCATCACATATTCTACATTCTGTTCTCATAAATAAGCAAACCATGGCATACCTAATCTGCACAATATTAAACATAATCTTTAAATAAATTTGTTTGGAATGATTTCCTGTCATTTACACTACCCAACCTTAATTACTGAGAATAAATGGGCACCAACCAAACGCCGGAAACAGAAATAGTAAAACTGTTGGGAAACCAGTTCAACCTCCAAAATACTCAATAACAGACTTTAAACAGGCTAGCACAAACTACTACCACTAGTCCTCTGGAATGTAAATTGTTTCTTTACTCACAAAATTTTTCTCTCCTGTTGTTCATGAGTTACAGTGCAATTTTATACAGCCTACATGCCAGCAACATTATGTGCAAAAGAACATTATGGCAATAGTGAACTCTCTGCTTCCTATTGGCTCAGTTGAGATGATGTTTTAAGACACTCATGAACTTGCTAAATGCTAATAGTACAGGCTGCCCAGATCATTTATTGACTTACTTATACTATGACCGGCTCCTCCTCACCGGAGATCCAAAGCTTTCTTTCTCTTCATTTTATTTCACAACAAGACTGTGAGGCAGGTTACGCAGATAGTGTGTGACTGGTACAGGGTCATCCAGAAAGTTCCATTGGAAAGTAAGGATTTGAACCTGGGTTTCCCAAACCCTAATCTGAAACTCTTCACATCCGAGGGGTAAACAGTCACTTTGGCTAGTACTTCACATTAGGTCCAGAGATTAATTATAGCTCAGCTTTTCAGCCTACATAGATTCACAAATCAAGAAGGAGCACAGCCAAATAAATGAGGGTAGAAAAACTGAACTGAGGGCTAAATCCACATTACATACAAACATGAGTACATGAGCCCCAACTCTATTTTTAAAAGGAGAGAGAGAGAGAGAGAGAGAGAGAGAAACAAGGAGATGGAAAGAGGAAGAGGAAGCAGAGAAAAAGAGATGGAGAGATTCTACCAGCCCTCGCCTCCCACCCACCAGGCTGAGCTTCCCTATGGGTTCCTTTGGTGCTCTTTTTAGGTTCACCCATTACTGAATATAGAGGTCCAATACAGTGCCCAGTCTTTGTGGGTGCCCAGGGGCACTCATGGTCCCCCCGGGAACAGCCTCTCACACCTTCGAAAGTTCTCCACTCCATCCCTCCCAAAAAAGAATTCTGCAGAGCCATCCTACCTCACACAGGGTCTTCATCAGGTGTCTCCAGTGTGCTGCCCCACTTTGCTAGTCTTGCAGATTACTTCAACACGCACAACTGATTCCACACCTCAAATCTTGCCACTTCCTCTTGGAGAGGGTGGCATCTGATTGATCCCCTGCCTTCCTGGGATGATCAAAAAAGCTGGGGGCTGGGAGTTTCCTGGCACACCTTAGGGAACCTTGGCAGGGGGTCACCTTCTGCAGGACACAAGTCCACATCTTTTTCCTCCATTACGTTTTTTTTTTTGCATACCCCCCAACGCTCTGGTGTGAAGCCCCTAGGGATATGCGTACCACAGGTTAGGAACCACCGGGCTATACCATACAAGTGAGTTGCACCCTGGCCAGAAGTTGGTTGCAGCAGTAGTATCACCACTACTCCACACACAATTTTGCAAAAGACAAAAAGAGAGGGAGAGAAAAAGCCCCAATTAAACAAACACAGTTACCTTTGACACTCACTGACTTCAACAGATTTAAAACGTGTAACTCTGTTTAGGATTATGCTATTAATTCCACCTAACTAACTCACCACTGGACTTTACCCTTGATGGGGTGATGGCAGTGAATTTGGGAAACAAGTTGTGTGTTGCAGCTATCCTTAAAAAGTTTAACAGAAGGCTAAATGTTACAGCCTATTTCTTTCCAAAACTTCCCCAACATATTTTCTATAAGTAAGCGAAAGAATATTTCATTTTATTTCAGGGTTATTTAGCACTCCTCTTCAAATATTGAGGCATAAAAGGCTAATTAAAATAAAATAACTATACACCTGTGACATTGCAAGTACTGCTGCTCAGACATGCTCCAGTAAGCTATGATTATCTTTTGATGACTACATTTCTTACGCTTTTTCATATCTGTACTACGGATATCGATTTTTCAGAGAAAGTAGCTTCATTATTAGAGCACAGCAGAGTCATACTGATTATGATGCTAATAAGTGGTTCTCATAATTAACCACAAACAACATGGAATCTCTTTAAAGATGTTCACAGGTAATATGAAAATGCTTTCAAGTGGGAAAATATTATTAATTGGAAAAATTAATAGATTGTTGCATTCATTTAGGAAAGCCAAACTTCATTTTACAATGTTATTTAATATTTCAATGTGTGTTTGTTAATCAAGTTATAGTTGAAAAATCATCTACTTCTCTTGCTTGAAAACAAGAACATAACTGAGTGTAAATTCAGCACCAGAATTCAGAACTTATTCATGATGGTAAAGAAGGATCTTTGAAGTCTTTATGGAAATTTGGACATGAATTTGCTCTTTATTGCATAACTGGGCAATTGTGTCAGCAGTGGGGCTTTATTGGGCAAGTTTACAAGGCAGAATAGAATAAGTCACATAATTAGTGTCAGAATGTCCCAGAGAGAAGTCCGAGACTGGGGCAGGCAGGCATGCCCTACAGTCCCCCTTTTGACAGTGTGTTCAGTGGAAGTGCAGAACAAAGGAGTGTAGGGATTTCACAGCACCCTCAATCCTCTTTCCTCCAGTCCTTGGACTGCTCACTGACTGGCTAAGACTGGACTTGCAAGTAAATGTGTGTGTGTGGGGGGGGGGGGGTGCCACTGGCCCCAGATAATAATCCACAATGCTAGTCTTATTGTTGACCACAACTAAAACATTCATACACAATAGCCAAAATGTTGAGTAGTTCACTTAAGCTGTTTGTACTTAGTTTCTGCTCCAACTCAGTCAATTCCAGCAGTTAGTTTATAGGAAGAGAAGGGTTGTAAACTCTCTGGTGGATCATGTTCTACATGTTTAGGATCCCAGGTCCATTCCTGCTATGTAAAGATAAAGGATTTCTGCTAGAAGGCTCAGAAGGAAGACATCTGACACCTTGGATAGTTGTAGCAAGATAACACTGGCTACAGAAATCAATGCAAGGTAACTTCACATGACGGGGAAATTAGAGTGGCACAAGTAAAGGATAAAACATTGTGTCACTATGCGGGTGAAAACAGAGAAAAATTCTACTCCCCTGAAGGAGCAGATTCATAGCTTGGGGGTACTGCTGGATCCTAGCCCTCCCCTGGACAATAAGGTATCCCTCAATAGTATGGAGAACCTTTTATCACTTTGGATGATATGCTAGCTATGTCTTGTCAAAAACATTATCTGGCCACAGAGATTTATGCTCAGATCATATTCAAATTAGAGTACTACATTACACAATACATTATAGGGCTAATTTGTTTGGAGACTTCAACTGGTTTAAAATGTGGTGGCCAAGTTATTGTTGGGGACCAATTAAAGGCATTTTATCATCCCCTTTGCCGAAAAATCAGCACTGGCTTATCACCTGTTTCTGAGCATAGATTGAAGTGCTGATTCTTACCTCTAAGGCCTTTAGAAAAATATGAAAAAAACCCTTCCACCAATACTGTCCAATTTTCTATACTGTCTCACCAAAAGATATAAAGAAATTTTTGGAGTCATCCTCCACCACTTCCTATACCTTCTTTGTTGCGTCACTTGGATCCTAGCACCCACCAGCCCTCCCAAACCCCTTCCGGCAGGGAGGGAAGAGACCAAGTCCAGCTGGACCTGCATTCAGGATTTCCGCCCTTCCCCACTGGATGAATGGGGCAACCAGATCAACTTCTACTTCCCCGGCCTGGGCATGGTGAACAGTCACTGCCAAGTAGGGCAATGAGATTGAGAGAGGTGAGTGCGAGAAGGAAGACAAAAGGGTAAGCAGAAGTGGCAACCCCTGCCTCAATTGGTGGGGAGTAGGGGAGGCTGATGAATGCCTTCCCCACTCTGTGGGGTGCACTGGGATAGCCAATGGCAGGTCCTGCAATCTAGCCAAGCCAGCTGTGGCACTAATAGGAGTGGCCTCCCTCCCTTGGCTGACCAGTACAGGCCTGGTAGCCGGGAACTGAAACACCCACTACTGCCCTGCAGGACACAGGCTTGGTCTTTGGGGCAAGGAGAGTTGAAGGGGGCTTGGGAGGGCTGGTGCCAGGCCCAGCACAGGCAAGCTGCTACTGCCTCACCAAGTCCCAATTTGGTCTTTGGGATAGGGGATGGTTGGAGGTCTAAGTGCAGTCAGAAATATTTTCTACTGCGGAAGCATGTCATTTCTGCTTAACGACTACTGACCACACTCAGATCTTTGGTGAGGCAGAATATAGTTAAGATCTTCTCAGACCTTATTGTGACGATTTTCCTTTCTGCTTACATGTGCACTGGGGAAAATTTTCCCTTCAAATTTTTTTAGGGCTTAATGATCAGCCCCCACCCCCGATTTTAATGATGTGGTAGCATAAATATGTCTTACCGACCTTTTATAATAACCCCCAGAAAAAGGGATAATCTTCTACTCAGTATGGACAGAGGACTATGATATCTTTAAACAAGAACTAAATCACAAAACTGTCTTCCTTGCTGGGGGAAACATAAAAAGGCTTGGGTTCTTTAAAAGATGAACAAATTTTTAAAAGTATTTATTTATAAGAACAGTAAAGGTTTGGCAAGGTAAAAATATAACAGGAAAATTGAAGCAGGTAAGTTATGGAGTTAATACAAGTCAAGTTGATGTTATAGCTCACAGCTGTGTTTGATATAAATTAATCCATTCACTTGAGTTCAGCCCATCTCCATGGATACAATTTCAGGCTTCCCTATATAGGGGTGTGTGTATATATATATATTCCAGGGATATGTCCTGCCCACACGTTGCTTTCCAGAGAAGGATTTTTCTCCTAATTCTGATTCCTTTGCAGAAAATAAAAATCCTCCCCTTCTCTTTATAAAAATATCACCACTCTAAAAATTTGCATGAGAGAAACTTCAATTATCAAGCCTGTGTCAACTTGGTGTGAGTGTATTGTTTGTACCAGGGGTTCAGTACAGATTTTCCTCATCTGACCATCCAGCCCCTCCTTCAGTCTTTTGGTCATGATCAGAGAATGGAAGCTTTACATACACATTCGTTCACCTGCTCTGACTCAACAAAAAACTCTTCACTCTGCTCTGACTTCAACTGACTCTCTTCTCAGTTCAAGCCAGCCAATCACATGGAGTTATCTATTAATCCCTTGTGCTTTGTATTCTACTTGCCTATATGCATGAAAGTGGTGGAATTTGTCACAATTACTCTTTGAGCTGCCAATTGTGGTAGGTGGTAGCCACAGACCAGGCTTTTCAATGGTGGAACCTCTACTGTGGAAAAGCCTTAATGCATACCTGGCACCCACATTATTTCTCTTTAGGGCCTTTGTTTCACCGAGGATTTTAACTTGTGTTTTATGATCTGCTTCTGGCCTGAGGCTTAAAAAGTATTGAAAAATGGTCATCTCAATGTTTGTTTTATTTTAGTGATTTTGTTTGATTTAGGCTTGCTTTAAATAATTATTTTAACGGTTTTATCTTGCTTTATTGCTTTAGTTATAAGCTACCTTGATCCTGCTCTGGATAGGACAGTACGTACATATATTTTCTGAATAAATAATTAAAATAACAGTGCTAAAGTTTTATTTTAAAAATGGAGCATTGTGATGTCAGGAAAAAGAAAACCTCCTGTTACAAAATTCCAATATTTTCATTAGAACTTTCAAATAAAACATGAAGCGGCTAGTGCCCTAAGGGAAATATTTATAATGAAGATAAGTAGCTCAGCACCCTTTTGAATCACATTTTTTTAGTCACAGCATTTGTGAAATGTTGACAGAAGAAAGCTGAGGAATGACAGTTTCCTTTCTTTATATCCCCCATATCAAATTACACAAGACAACAATGTTAAGAATAATATTCTGACCTATTCTTGAAGGTCCACAACTATTAATCTGTATATAAACAACCCTAAATAAATTTAAAGGCTTAAGGGACAGACTGCTGAAAAATGACTGCATCGCAGTGTCACAATGAATGAACACTGAGGCTCTCAATTATACCAAGACTCTATTGCACCCAGCTCCATCTAGGTTCACCCAATTCCCAATTGTCAAAAGCTCTGGGGCTAATAATAAATTGAAATTTCCCCTTTCATACCACATTTGTGTGAGATGAAGAGAAAAGAAAGATTCTCCTGGATACAATTCTCAAAACAGCATACTGAAATTACTCCTTATAGAGCACGAAGTGAAAAAAATATGCCATTTGATTCATTCAGAGTTCTGCTACAACTCCACTCAAATTTAAGTCTGGAAAGAACAATCCCAATGCACTTGTTTCCCCCAAATGAAACAGTACAATCCCCTCCCCCAAAATGTACTTGCTATCAGCAAGGATTCAATTGGCACATTACCGGTCTTTCTCTAGAGTATATATACGAAGTAGTAACACTTTGTCTGAAACCAATAAATTTATTCTGTGTTGTATAGCAAATGGAGTGAATGGATCTCAGTGGGTTATTCTAGAGAAAAAGGGCAAGCATGACTGATGGGGACTTTACGTCATATGGAGCTCAATACTCCATTCTAATCTCAAACAGAACCACGGAGAGGAGAGTAGTTGTTTTTTAATTACATGCTGCCTTTTTACCTCCCCCCCACCCCAACCACAAATGAACAGCAAAAGCCTTGTGAAAGCCCTCCAGGCAAGAATCTGCAATCAAAGTATAACTTTTCAGGAGACACAGACTATTAAGTTTCATTTTTTCTAACAATGGCAAGCATAGATAGAATTTGAATTATAAACTGTACCTTCAAACAATACTGAAATACACATTTAACAGAGCAACTCTATGCAGGCTTACTTCAGAATAAGTGTACGATTGCACAGTAAGTCAGGTATTAAATATGACTAACATTGAAGAGTCTGGTGTTGCTAAGCAATAATGTAAACATTGTTTTTACAGTACATGACCCTGCATAGACTAAGGAAGCTTCCAATCCCCACTGCCACTTGCTACCTCGGTAAGGGGATATTAGCGCAACAATCAGCATTGCTTCAGTGGAGTGACATCATTTCTGGGGCAAACCCAGAGGTGGTGTTGTGATACTCCCAGGATTCAGCAGACATTCTAAGGCAGTGGTTCTCAACCTTCCTAATGCCACGACCCTTTAACACAGTTCCTCATGTTGTGGTGACCCCCAACCCTAACATTTAATCCATTTTACAGATGGAGAACACTGATGCAGAGAGTCTTAGGCAACCCCTGTGAAAGGGCCGTTTGACCCCCAAAGGGGTCGTGACCCACAGGTTGAGAACCACTGTTCTAAGGTAAACTATAGAGCTTCTGCTGAATCCTAGAACAGAGAGGAGCCATAATGCAGTATACAGTTGTCCTTTTAATTGTTTATAATGAGTAATTCTATTCAAGGACTAAGCTAGCAGCAATTTATTTGGAGACCTCGTGTAGATGACCATATTGTTCTTCAAAAGTAAGGAATATGCATTAAGCCACACATTGCTACTGGCTGAAATGAGTACACTTCCTAGGAAGTATATATTTATTCTTCAAAGACCAAATAAACAGATTGATTCATCAATTCCCTGGAAGTACACAGATATCTACTTAAAAACCAGTCTCTCCTATTTCTGGTGGAAGGAGTGATTTTTTACTTCATCTTACTTTCTGTTTTGTTGGCATTCAAGTCTTGCCTTCCTTTCCATTCTAATCTCAACTATGCATCGTTTGAATCTGAAATAAATCAACTATACATTCCCCACACATATCAGACTGTACATTAGATACCTGGGCATTTGTCATGATCTCACTAACTTTGGCTGAATATCTGTAGTTACAATCGTGGATTTATACTGAAGTCTGCAGACAAATAATGACCTCAGCTATGGCTGCAGTGTGACGTTCTTATGCTCAGATACATTTTCCCATGTCAAGTATTTCACTGTTACAGTACAACACTGTGCCACATTATTTCAGTCTAAACTCTGAAGTCAATGGATTTAGTCTGCAGTAACTCTCTGCATGGGATTACACTCTTAACTGTTTAGAATATGATTGGACACCAGCAAATATTATTGTTTAGTTGGCTGCTATTGGCCATTTGTGCATGTGTGGTCTCCTTCACTTTGAGCGTTTGTTCCCTCCAGATTTGAATCTCACTAATGCACATTCCTCCACCTCTCTGGCACTCACCCCAGCTCAGATGAGAAAAGCCCACTGTTTCCTAAACCTCTTTGGAGGAAAAGTGAAGGAAATCTATATGCTTTAGCATTTCCTTGGTTTTCTCACTTTTTCCCACCCTCCTCCGCCCATACCACCAATCACAAGGGCTAGACCAAACAGGGCAGGGAAAAAGAGGGGATGGGAAGGTTTTACTAGGGCATGAACTCAAAAAGACTGGCTATTTTCCTCAAGCGAGGCATTGGAATATGCACTGTCATGGTCAGGATGGTGGGTTGAAACATATGGAATGAGAAGAAGTGAGCAGCAAGCCAAGAGCCCAGGAAGCCGGTATCAGTAGCCTTCCTCCTTGTGACGCTTGAATCAGGAAGAAAAGTACAGCAAGCCAAGAGCTCAGGAAGCTGGCAGCAGCAGCCTCCCTCCTGGTCATTTAAGATGTCCCACATGCATGAACAAAAAACCATGGGGAAACTCCTTGCAAAGGAGAGTTGGAGAGTTAAGTAGGGCATGTATAAATGGCCACTATTTGATATACAATAATGCCCTTCTGTAAAGTTGTTGTATGTGCTTTTGCTGCGTTACAAACCTTTGTGGGGGGATTTAGTAATGTTTTGACTATCACAGGTTATTAGAGTGAAATGGCCCTAAAATAGCCTTCCAACTAATGTGAACAAAAAAAGTTTAAAATAGTCTTCTTATCCTGTTTTCTAAGAAATGATTTTTTTTCCTAAACTGTAGTTTTAAAAGAATAGAACTTCATGGATAAATGCTAGCAGTCTTTTTGAAAAGGATAAAAGACAGTAGAATAGACTTTTGTTGTTTCACACTGAGCGCTTTTTTTCTATCCTAAAAGGTTTGACAGAATAAGTGGGATGACTGCTCTTAAATGCTCACCATAATAATTGGTATATACAATTAAATCACTGCCGTAAGTTGTAAAAAAAACTTCAGTATGTTTCAAAAATTGCTGAATTATAAAGGAACAAGCACTTGCAATGTATTAAGTGCAACATTAAATGCAAGTGGTTGTGTAGCTGTTTCATGCAGCCCCACACCTCAGACGATAATTAAGTTTGTAGCTATCAGTGATGAAGGTTTCAGAACACCTCTGCAATTACAAGGGGAGGGGAAGGCAAATGGGAGAAAGGACGCTTTAGATTTAACGCCGCTTTAAAAAAAATTACTGCATAGATGTGCAAGTTCTTGCTATTGCTACAAACTAGACTTGTGGCTCAGAATTTATCTGTAAAAGCAAACCTGTATTTCATGGGTATATTATCCTTCTGTAGTAGGAACACGTAAAAGTTCTCAATCTTTAATTTTATGGCGTTTTAAATATTGTTATTATACCTACTCTGACAGTGCTATGGCGGAGCTGTCGTTTTCATTATAAACACTGTTTTTCAAGCCTGCTACCGTAAGAGAATCTGGTAGAAACTTGGTAACTGTGACTCAGCTTGCTTTTGTATTTTGCTCTCAAAAGTTTTTAAATTACAGGTTTTGTTTCAAAGACCTGAGTGCTTCCCACTCTTAAGAACATAAGTTACAGAAATTAAACATCAACGTGGTCAAACACTAGGTCTTTTGAAGTAATAGCTTGGTCAGTGAGCTACCAAAAAGAATTCTTCAATAGCTAATTCACAACACAATCCTGTGCAGAGTTACTTCAGCTTAAACTCACTGAACTCAGTGACCACTGATTGGTCCACAGGATTGCACCCAGCGGCAGCAGGCAAAGCAAAAGGCAGCAAATGGCAGGCAGAGCTACAGCAAACGAACTGACTTTGTTTCCGTCCATACAACACTAATTTGTCCAATCCTGAGGTGTAATGGGGGGGGGGGAGGCTCTGAATGCAGTGTGCCCCTGCACTGGTGCAGAAGCCACCTAACACTAGCATAACTGGCATTTATGTGGATGCAGGGACACTTACACTGGTGCTGGGCAGTTGCCCGGCTACATGTGGTCCAGGCATTGGTGTAACCTCAGCACCATCACTCCTCCAGCAAAAAGCAAGTGTAGCCCACTGCATTGCATAGCGGTCTTGCAGTGCAGTTGGGGGAACCTTCCCTTTCCCTTCCTCACTGCAGCTCTACAATCCCCTTTGAAGGTAGAGAGGTTGTGCCATGCCTAGCTACCATCCATCTACTCTCCCCCACTTAAGATTAGTGTGTCCAATTGCTCAAGTATAGTAATCAGTTTCCTAATGGCTAACATCTACATGAACTTCAGAAGAGTCTCCTACCTAGGTTCAGTAGGCTTGTGTGCTGTCATACTGATTCTGTTAAGGGATAAATGGTGTAGCCTAAAGCTAGAGTTGCCAACAAACTGGATGTTATTTATCAGGCGAGATTATATACCTCCGTGCCATGAAATGCTTCACTTGCCCACTTCTGCACAATGCAATTTACACATGCACTCCAGTCTAAAGCCATTAATTTCAGTGAACATACACTAGAACTAGGGACAGAAATGCACTGTAAGCATACTTGGAAATGACCCAGCAAAAGGAATAATCTCTCTCTGTGTGTGTGTGTGTGTATGTGTGTGCATGTGTGTGTGTATGCACACACACATGCCGATTGTTTATTTTTAAGTGTGCATTTCCTCATTTTAAGATTGTTTAAAGCAGCCTACCATCTTATAGGCAGACGATAGACTATTATTACTACTGCTTTATATGCACATAATGTTTGCAGAATAAAACTCAGCAGAAAAACTTAAAGCTAGGCCTTTGTCCCAAGAAGCTTGCAGTCTAAATTTAGACAGTAGGAAAGAGCTCAGATACTGATAGAATGAAAGTTGGAATGAATAAAATTCATGCCCAGAACAGCTCTTAAAATCTAAGCAAGAACATGAGCCTGTGAAGATTTAGGATTTCAGATTATGTGTTGTTGCTTTGCTTGAAACTTGGGCTTACTTCCATAGGTTTTTTGGACTGTCACTTAACTGTTGTTAAATTTTATATTTCTTCAAATAAATGGATTCTTAAATAGAAACGAAAGAGTGCATGTAAAAGAGTTATACCCATTACTAATATTATTAATACCAACCAAAATTAGTATTAATAATATTAACAGTATGCAGCAGGAGAAAAGTCTTTCTTACAGTCCGATGGAAGAAGGAGGAGAAATTTGTAGCAGAATCATAAGGATTTTGTTGACTCATAAGTCTCATAAGGATGTCTGAGCTTAGTGAGGCTTACCAATAAGTGTGTTTTGGATTGCAGTCGTGTGTACTACACGTGGAAGGCAACAATTTATATAGTGGGACACACACATATACATCCTTGATTACAAAGCAAAAATATAAATTATTATTGTTTAATTATTGTTGTTTTAGAAGGTAAAATAATAAAAGTAAGATCTACATGGATCCTCATGAATCCCCTATTTTTTTAACATACACCCTCATTAGGCCAAATCTAAACAATCACAGGTCAACAAATAAACTCCCATCTCCTCTCTCCTCCTTTTTTCTGTCAAGTCACAGCTGATTTATGGGCTTATCTTTCAAGACAAGAGAGCTTTGGAGGTGGTCTGCCATTGTCGGCTTCCACATCACAACCCTGGTATTCCTTGGAGGTCTCCAATCCAATTACTTACCAGGGTCGAGGCAGGGAATGCACGACTGGCCCAAGGTCACTCATCAAGCATCTCTGGCGTGAGTGGGAATTCAAACCTGGATTTCCCAGATCCTAGTCCAACACCACATCCAATACACTACACTGGTTCTTTCCTCCTATCACATATAAGTAGGCAATAGCCAGCCCAGCAAAGGCTTATCCCTGCCTGAGCAAAACTATACCTACTTATCCTTCAGATACTACACATTGCTATGATCTGATACAGTGCATGGGTTCTGTTGCTGTGTGAGTCTCTCATAGGTCAATTATTTCCCTAAGAATCCACTGGCCAAGGCTGTTAACCTTTCTTTACTTCAATATATCTTACCTGCTCTTTCCATATTTTTCTACAGGCAACTATGTGTTATGCCCCAGAAAAGAGACTGTACCCTTAAGAAGAAAGGTTGACACCCTCTAGCTGTGAGTACAGGGAGTTTAGCTGAGGTCCAGGAAGATAAGAAGGAAAGATGACTATAAGACAGGGAGCTGACAGCCTCCAAGCCCTAGATGGGGCTGTTTCTTTGGTGGTGGAAAATGCTGTCACGTCACAGCCAACTTAAGGTGACCCCATAGGCTTTTCAAGACAAGAGGTGGTTTGCCATTGCCTGCCTCTGGACTTCCTTGGTGGTCTTGAATCCAAGTACTAACAGAGCTGACCCCAATTAGCTTCCGAGATCTGACGAGATCGGGCTAGTCTGGGCCATCCTGGTCAGATGCTGTTACTTTATAAAGGGTACAACTGTACAGTGATACAGGAAGAAGTCAAAAAAGGGAAACTTTAAGTGACCTGATTTTACCCATTAGTGAGCATACATTTCCAAGCATTCTGTTGTTGCTGCTCAAAAACAATCTTCTGCAAGCTCAAAAACATATATAGCATTTTCTGTTTACAGAACCAGTAATAATAAAATTGAGCCCATCAAAATGGTTCCTTTTAAAATATTGACCATTTCAGACAGACCTCTAGCCCAAACTTTTAGCTGGTAATGCAGTATTCTGTCTTTATATAAGAGATATGAGGAGGTAACTTCATTAGAGCAAAATGGCATGATATGAAAAAAAATCAATAGTTTTCTGAAGAGGGCATGGTAATGTTTCCATATAAAAAGCTTGAACAATGGTAATGAGGATGAAAAAAAGAAACAAGGTTTATGAAATGGAAAAACAGGGCTTGGAATGGAAGGTAGCATTGCTGCTGTTTGCACTTTTCCCCCTGTCTCCAAAAGTGACAACATTTAGAAAATAATAGTTCTTAAAATTCAGTTGAATGGTGTAGTAGAGAGAATCACTCTTCTGGAGTAACATCATGAGCATTAGCTAATAGCTGCCACGGACTCACGGAACCACATTTCATACAAGACTCCAAACTGCAATACCAGGACTCTTTTGATGTAATAATGCATTTTTAGCAACCAATTTCTCTGTATGTGTGTGTGTGTGTGCTTATGAAGCAGCATTACAGGCAGTGAAGAAGTGTGGAGTGAAATGTAAGATCAGTAATTGATCTTGGGAAATGGAGATCAGGAATAGTATCTGAAATTTATTTAGGAATTTATTTAGGAATGCATGGGAAAGAATGGTCAGGGACTTTCTTCCTTCCCTTTCCCATAATTATTTTCTTTTAAGCAAAACTCTGGAATCCATATAGCATGTAGCTTCTTGCATTATCACTCTCTTCTTGTTCCTAAACCCCATCATATTAGCTGAAAAACATCATTCTCTAATGAACATAAGAGCCACTGTTCCATCTAGTCCAGCATCCTGTCTACACAATGGTCAATCAGTTATTTTGGAGAATCAATGCCTGCTACCAACATTGTCTACTAATAATGAAAGGTTCCCTTTTGACACCATGGCAAATAGCCACTGACTAATCTCCATGAATGTAAAGTTGATATTTTTTTGTCCAGTGTGAATCAACTTAAATGTACCTACTTTGAACTTAACTGCCCATTTGCCAAACTTAGAAAAATCCTCCTGGAGTTCTTCACAGTTGGCTTGGGTTTTCACTAACCCCCCAAAATGTGTGTCATCAAGAAACTTGGATACTACCTCTCACTCTCAATGCCAGATCATTTAGGAACAAATTCAATATGACAATCACCAATAACTAGTTCTGAGAGACTCCATTATTTAACGCATGCTGCATAGGAAGGAAACTGGTCAACTAATCTCAACTGTCAGCAATAATATACTGGCCCAGAAATCAATTGCTGAGGAAAAGGTTTTTCTCAACAACAGAAAAGTTGCGAGGAAACAGCATGTAAAATTGCAATATGATCTTTTCAAGAGAGCTAGCAATTCATCTATACCACCCAGCAGATGTCTGCTTTGTACATTATATCTTCTCCAAAGTAAAACATATCTGAGTAAGAGGAATATGTGTACCAGAAAATTTGGAGACCGGGTCAGTTCAATGAAAATTGGTTGCCTGAAGTCTGGCTAAGAACTTTATGTAGACATTATCAAATAGTTTTGAACTATTACAGAACAGTAGAGAAGATATAATATAGTGGGAAATGGTCAAAGAAAGTCTTTCCTTTTATCCCAAACTATCCTGTCAATTTGCCCACTTAAGGAGCAAAAGATCCATAAGAGAAAATGCTCTAGGAATTCATTTCTGCAAGACTCAATGGGTTTGTTCAAGGAATATTATCTGTAGATCATGTAAATTTTTAACAACTAATTGAAATTATTATTGATTGAATTATATAAACTGATTGCTCGAAATTGGACAGTACTAACAAAAATTGCTATACTAAACTTACATTTATATTATGTAAAATTTGCTGTGCTACTGAAATTTTTTGCATAAAGTACGAAATTGGCATAAAGTGCTTGCACATATACAAAGGATGCAGACAACCCCCCTTCATTTGTTACCTTTCTGCCATTGTACAAAAATGACGACCTTGCAGCCTGCATATTCTTTGTCTCTTCCTTAAACACTGAAAAGTAGTTTCCTCAAAAGCAAAACACTCATTAGGTTACTTGTCTGACACCAGCAGATCTTGAACCAATTTAGCAACCATGAGTTATAGCTGACTTGGAAAGGAATTATTTGCTTTTATGAGCCTCCTCAGATGTGTAGCCAAAGGGACCATTTACAATTTTTTCAGCTAAATCAGATCTACAAATGCAGTATCCAGCACTCAGGAAAATTATAGGATGTGGATTTATGGCATTTCTCAATTAACTTTTTTTTTACAAATTAATGAATAGTGCAAACAACTCCAAATGTGCACACAATGTGTCAGATAAAATATTAAAATATTCTTCACTTCAATGTGTAATAATTTTTTTTGATTTAACAACTCTATTCAATATGCCGTGTTAGAATATACAGAGCTAATTTATACAAAAACTATCTAAAACAGGGTAGGTTTTAGTTCCATTATTTATGATATGGAAACATGAACCAACTATAATATTAGCAAACAAAAATTCATGCTGTCCACATCAGTTCTGCACATTTGCTTGCTCTGCCTTGATCAGAAAAAACTTTTAACAAAATCATGATAATCTAAAGAGTCATGTGGCTAATTTGATGCATGTTTCTTTCAAAGTCAGTGCACTAAGTTCAATGGAGGTTATTCTTGAGTAAGTGAGCTTAGCCTTAGGCATATAGTCAGTATGCTGTCTGCAACCTAAAAAATCTGATTGCCATTATTTAATATACAGGAAGTACTTATTATCATCATGCTATATGGCTATTATTTCTATAAATCAATGGCAGTTCTAGATAGAAAGTATAAGCTGCAGCTATGTGTTAGCAATGATTTATCACAAATTTTACCTGGGCAGCCGACTTCCTTATGAAACTACTCAACCACCACAGTCATCAGAGTTGACTGTCCAGTGGCTCCACCCTTGACCTGAGAAGTGAAATGATTGCTACAAGGCTGTCATGGATAACTGATGGACTTAGCCACACCCCCATAGAGTATCTTAGTAGTAGAAGGTACTGGGTATATCCAGTGGCATATTTGCATAGGGACATGGCATACCCCATGTCCCCGGGCGCCCCCCAGTAGAGGGGGCAAACAATTCAGGTTCGTTTGTGTGTTTTGCATTTTTTAGTGTTTTTCAGTTTTCAGCCTGCAGGGGGAGCACTTTTTAGTCTAGCACCATCACAATTTCAGGGACTTTTCAGGAGACCTTCCTGATGATACCACCCAAGTTGGGTAAGGTTTGGTTCAGGGAGTCCAAAGTTATGGACTCCCAAAAGGGGTGCCCCATCCCCCATTGTTTCCAATGGGAGGTAATAGGAGATGGGGGCTACACCTTTGACGGTCTATAACTTTGTACCCCCTGAACCAAACTTCATCAAACCTGGGTGGTATCATCAGGAGTCTCCTAAAGATACCCTGAAAGTTTGGTGCTGCTAGCTTAACAATTGCACGTCTGACAGCAGGCACCCCCCAAATTTCCCCAGATTCTCCTTTTAAATCCAGTCCCTTCGGCATAGACTTAAGGGGACAATGTGAGGTTCCCAGTTTAAACATTGAAAGTGATGCTGTTTCAGAGTGGGGGAGAATCCAAAACAGCTTCACTTTCAATGTTGTTTTAACTGGGGATACAAGATTCTCCTTTTAAAATAAGAATCTGGGCTCCCGAGTTTAAACACCATTAAAAGTGATGCTGTTTGGGGATGGATTCCACGGAAGGTGCTTTGTGAGAGATGATGCTGACATTTGTTTGGTAAATGTTTTGCTGGGGTTTGTGAGAGATTTACATGTTTAATACTCACTTGCACTGGCTTGGAGCTGTTTCTTAGGCTAACAACGTACCTCGTAGAGTTGGTGTGAGGACAAAATTAGGAAAGAGAGTTGGTAGGGAGAGAGCCATGTATGTTTTGCTGGGGGTGGGAGACGTTTTGTGAGCTGGTGCAAAGAATCATTGTTTGGTCATGGTGGGGGAGGGTGGCCGCCCATACGGGGGCGGGCGAGGGCGTTAAACTCAGGTTTTGTCCCTGGTTTCCAATTTGCCTAGATATGCCTCTGGGTACATCCCAGTCATGACTAAGTGCTTTAAAAGAAACGAAGCTGAGAAGGAGACAGCAGCTCTGGCTCTCATCTCAGAGGAAAGTAACGGAAGAGGCAGTGGAATAGTGTGCTGCGTAACCTCCAGTTCATGCCCTCCGAGGCCAAGAAAAAACACTTCCTACAAGTTGGACCCTGAACCCTGGCAACTGTGATCCAGCGTCTGCCAGTAAGCTATAAGTATCTTATATATTTACATTAATTAGCTACATTCAAAAGGGTGAAATGCTGCACTATCCTCTATGTGATTTACTGTGCAATCCACAGGGCTGAAGCCTCGTTGGATGTGACATGACCCGTGCTGGTGCCAGCACCCACTGCACCATGCAAACTGTCACAGACGCTTGCATACAGGCACTTAGGCCAGCACAGAGGAGTGGATCAACAGTGCGGTCCCCGAACCTGCAAATCAGTCTGGATTCCATCACTACTAAGCCATTCGGGTCTGCACTGGTGTCAGGGGGTGTTCCAGGGTCATTCCCAACTAAAGTCAACTTTAGTTGAGAACACCCCATTTAAGTGGCACAGACTTACGAAATCATGGTATAAATCTGTTTAAGGAATGGGCTAACCTATTTTCTCTCTCTCTCTGCTGGCACCCGTGCCATCAATTCCTCCTTTGGGAGCGGGCCCCCGGTGCTGTCCCTGGCCACTGCTCTACTCCAATTCCTACAGGAGTGGACTGCTTCTCCCACAACTTCAATATGAAATAACTGTGAAGAGCCAAGCTTGCAGTTACTGAACAGGACTGCCTCGTGCAGAGCTATAGAAAGCAAAATGCATAAACAGACTATTTCCAACCCTAGACTAATGTAAAATTTTAAAAGCCTAAGATAATATATATTTCAACTCTTTTTGCAAAATTTCACATTACCAGTGACGGCATTCTCTCCGACTTTCCCATACTATTGCCAATTATATCACCAAAGGAGCAACCCTAATCCCCCTCCATGGAATTAGTGATGTATTTTATCATAACATGAAAGAGTTGGTCAATCCAGTTTGTTAAAACTTTTTCTTATAAATATTTTAATCTTTCTCCTAAAGCATTTTGGCTTCTTCTCTTGTGTTTTTCATCATACTGATCTGGGGCCTTTCAAAGCTAAAACCCCCTCCCATTTTTGCACTGAGATATACCACTATTGTTCATTTGCTGCAGGGAACTGAGACAAAGCTCCCTCAATGTACTTATTGAATGTTAGGAGAACGTAATTTACATATACCAAACTATGATGCTGAATAGCTGAAAGATATACAGATCTCTTTCCTGCAGCAATGTTGTGCATTGATGTGGAGCTGTATTTGTGCCATGGGCATCTCACGTTCCTTTCCCACATACCTGCAACATCTTAATTTCTCAGCTGTTCATTTTTTAAATTCTTTTTTGCCTATACATATCTTAGATTTATAAGAGTTCTGAATATTGACTGAGATATTTCTATCTTAGACAGGAAATTCTCTAAATCTTCTATCATCAGAAAATATCAGAAAAACTATATTAAAAAACTTTCAACTCCCTTGAATTTAAGACTGGGTCTCACAATCAGTCATTCGGCTGTAAAATTGGAAATACATGTAATAATCATGCCTTCAAACAAAAAAAAGTACAAATGAAGTTAGGGCAGTATATCATGTGTTCCTGGCAGGATTCACATCTTTCTGCAGAGCTCTGTTGCTTTAAAAAGCCTTGTGACAAAAGGAAATTCAGTAGATGGAGTTGCAATGAGGACACTGAAAAGCTTACAGCCCAATCCAGAGCCCCCGGTAGCAGGATGCAGTGCTCCAAGAGGCCTTTTTGGTGGTGCGGAGAGGAAAAAACAAACAAAAAATCTCCCTGTTGCCAAAAAGTCCCCCATTGGGATTTGTTGATTTATGCCACCCAAAAGGGCTGTGAACATCCAAGCCCTGGATGCCGGCTTTTCAGCAGGCAAAGGCTGGGTTGAAGAGGTCTAATGTTTCAGTAGGCAATGGCCTCTGGAACACCCTGCTACGCCGTCAGAGGAAGTGGGTACAAAAGAAAACAAAAGAAAATGCAGCACTCTGAGCTGTGCCTGGCCAACATTAAGAGATACGGTGGCCCAGGGAGAGCAAATTCGCAGACTCAGTACTGTCCTGCCTCCATAGGAATATTTGCACAGACCCAGTGGTGGGATTCAACAGGTTCACACTACTTCAGCAGAACCGGTTGTTAAAATGGTGCTTGTAAACAATTAGTTGTTAAATTATTTGAATCTCACCACCGGAACCGGTTGTTTCATTTTTTGAATCCCACCACTGCACACACCCCTTTGGTTCGGACTGTCAGGCCATTGAATTTTACCTGTTATCTAGCTTTAAAGACAAAGAGTTCTTTTTGCTGAAAACATTGTTCTCTATCTCCCAAATAAACCACACATGGCTCTACAAGTTTTATGGAAGAAGCTCTGCAGTCTTAAGTTAGATAGCCTTAAGAAAAAATTGAACTAAAACATTTGGATACAAGGACTAAGCATCCTTACTTTCTTAAAGACCTGTAAACAGTCTACCTTTCATTTTCTGGCCTAGTCATTTGCCACTTTGCTGCACCTTCTGGCTGTCCAGTTTTCTGTCTTGACTCACTGGCAAACTTTACCATCTGAACAGAGAATGAAATGATGCCCTGCATACAGTATTTCCATGTGCACAGCATTATTTCAACAAGGGGAGAAGACGTGGAGCTCAGGTTTCAAAACACTTATTTTTTGTAACTCTTATAAGCAAAAACAAATTAAACTTCATATGGCACGTCTCCAATGTCTTTCTCCTTATCATCCTTTTCTATAGCTCAATTTACCTTTCACATTAAACAAACACCTATATTCCACCTGCCAGTGAATGAACAGACTTCTTCAAAGAGCATCTGGAGTAGAGTAGACACACATCAAACTAGGACAGATTAAAGTTCAGATTTCCAGAGAAATGGGTTATTGTGACCCAAGCACTCTTTTCTCAGCCTGATCTAACTCAAAAGGGTGTTGTAAGTATAAAATAAAGGCAGGAAGAATTGTGTGTGAAGGAAAAGCAGGTTAAAATGTCACAACTCTCAATATATTACAGCCACAACAACCTCTATCCCCAATCTATTCTACTACATTTTACCATTGCAGCAGAGGATTCTATTTGATATGTATGTGGGAGTTGTGCAGATCTTCTGTTTTAGTATCATTTTGGTATGAAGTAAGAGAAAGACTTATCCCTTTCCCAAAGTTCTCTGTGCTTACAAAAAGAATTGGGAAAGGGCCGAGGTAACTGCAAACGATAGACAAAAACTAAGTTAGGCTTTTATTGAACACCAATTTCATATCACAAACTTTTTTTTTTTGAGTCATGCCTCAGTTTCAAAAACATTTTGCCATGTGTCCTGGAGGAGCTGCCTTGACAGAGAAACAAATCTAAAAACCCCTGGGTTTATGGAACTATTTCCACAGTCCTCTGGATTACGGCCATATTTTTCTGAGACATATGGTGCTTCAAAAGGGACTTATGACTTGAACAAAAAAGCGCACACACACACACACACACACAGGATGTCTACACTTTTTTCAGTGAGAAAATACTTTGTTTCCTTTTGTGTATTTGAAACAGAATTATCCAAGATAATCTTGAGCACAATTCATAATTAACTGATGAATACAGATGAAAAATGTCACTGAAAGCTGTAAATTTTGTTTTCAATTAAATAGTTTATACTATGCAGTAGCAAAAATACAATTTTGTTTATGTTGAACATTGCAGCAATAAAAGCCTCACTTATATGGTCGTAAGGTCTCTAATTACATATTATTGTTGCAGATTTTGGAGAAAAAGAGCATAAAAAACACCTACAGCTTAATCACAATCGTAGAGTTGGAAGAGACCACAAAGGCCATCAAGTCCAACACCCCACCATGTAGGAATGCACAAAGTACTCCTGACAGATGACCACCCAGCCTCTGTTTAGAAAGCTCCAAAGGAGGAGATTCTACCACACTCTAGGGCCCTTTCCACAAGAGCGGAATACAGCGCCCCAGGGACGGCAAAAACACTATCCCTGGGGTGCATCGGAGCAGCGCCGTCCTGGCCGCCCCAGAGTGGCGTGAAGCTGCCACTTTTCCCGTCGCCTCCACTGACCTTCCTGTCCAGTGTCACTCTAGAGGGCTGCAGATCCCTGGAGGTCGGAGGGCAGCGTGGGCGGGTCCTTGCAGCCCTCCAGAACAACGCTAGACAGGAAGGTCAGTGAAGGGGGGAAAGTCAGGGCCGCTTGCATGATAGCGTGCGAACAGTCCCCAAGCCTCCACCGGCGCTGCGTTTCTGCGCGTGTGCAGAAACAGCCTAAGGCAGTGTATTCTACAATCAAACAGTCCTTACTGTCAGGAACTTCTTCCTAAGATGGAATCTCTTTTCCTGTACCTTGAATCCATTACTCCTTGTCCTAGTGTCTGGAGCAACAGGGAAAAAAAAGCTTGCTCCCTCTTCAACATGACACCCTTTCAAATATTTAAATAAGGCTATCATGTCACCCTTTTACCTTATGTTCTCCAGACTAAACATATCCAGCTCCCTAAGTCTCTCCTACCGTATTTCTCCGAAAATAAGACAGTATCTTATATTAATTTTTGCTCCCAAAGATGCACTATGTCTTATTTTCAGGGGATGTCTTATTTTTCCGCTCGACAGCTGCATGCTCTGGTGTTCTGTTCGACGGGCATGCTTCCAAACAAAAACTTTGCTATGTCTTACTTTTGGGGGATGTTTTACATTTAGCACTTTTATATTTAGCAAAACCTCTACTAAGTCTTATTCTCAGGGGATGTCTTATTTTCTGAGAAACAGGATAGTAGGGCATGACCTTTCTCCTCTCTATTTGGTGAACCTGTTCCAGTTTGTCAATATATTTCCTGAATTGTGGTGCCCAGAACAGGACACAGTATTCCAGGTGAGGTCTGACCAATGCAGAATAGAGTGGTACTATTACGTTCTCAGTCTAGACACTATACTCCTAAGGATGCAGCTGAGAATTGCATTGACTTTCTTAGCTGCTGCATTATACTGCTAACTCATGTTTAGTTTGTGGTCCATTGAGATTCCCTTTCATGTATAGTGTTGTCCAGCCAGGTGTCTCTCAACCTATATCTGAGCATTTCATTTTTTCCTGCCTAAGTGTAATATCTTACATTGATCTCTACTGATATTTATTTTGATAGCTTTCATTCAGCTCTCTAATCTGTCATTTTGAATTCTGACCCTATCCTCTGGAGCATTAGCTACCCTTCTTAATTTAGTGTCATTTGAAAATTTGACTAGTATGTCCTCTATTCCATCATCCAAATCACTGTTAAAAATATTGAATAGGATTGGGCCCAGGACAGAACCTTGTGGCACAACACTAGTAACTTCTCTCCAGCATGAAGATGAGCCATTGGTGAGAATCCTTTGGGTTTTGTCAGTCAACCAATTACAAATCCATCTAACAGTAGCATTGTCTAGCCCACATTTTACTAGCTTGCTTGAAAGAATATCATGAAGCACCCTGCCAAAGGCCTTATTAAAATCAAGGTATGCTACATCCACAGCATTCCCTTTGTCTACCAAGTTTGCCACTCCATAAAAAAAGAGATAAGATTAGTCTGGCATGACATGCTTTTGAGAAACCAATGTTGACTTTTAGTGATCACAGTATTCTTTTCTAAGTGCTTGCAGATTGTCTGTTTAATGATCTGCTTTAGAATCTTTCCTGGCATTGATGTCAGGCTGACTGGGTGATAATTGTTTGGGTCCTCTTTTTCCCCCTTGTTGAAGATGGGGACAACATCAGCCCTCCTCCAGTCTGCTCAGAGTTATCCTGTTATCTAGGAGATCTCAAAGAATACAGCAAGTGGTTCTGAGGTTACCTCTGCCAGCTTTTTTAATACCTTTGAATGCAGTTCATCAGGTCCTGGATATGAATTTCCATTTACCCCTGGTTGTGCATTGTATTCTTTTAAAGAGAAGACTAAGGAAAAATGTGTTGAGTAGTTTTGCCTTTTCTTTGTAAGCATTTTGTCTGTTAGCACTTCTCTTATCATATCCTTCTTCCTTTTGCTATGGACATAACCCAAAAAGCCTAATCTAAGGCAATGCTAGTTTTGGAAAGTTTTGATCAACAATTATATTTACTATATTGTGGAAATATTTAATTTGAATACACTGGTGACTTATCCAACTAATATCTGAATCTAAAGGCATCTACTTAGAAATATGTCCCACTGATTTCAATACAAATCAGTAAAACTTGAAGGATTACATACCGATTTCAATTAGAGAAAAAGTTGAACATGAGCTAATACTATTTAGGTCCCTTGAAGGTTCTTGGTTTAACCAGATCATGACCAATATGAGTCACATGTAAAAACTGTACTTACTTCAGAAATAGTCTTTAAAAACAATAGCAAAACTGTTCTTAATAGCCAAAGTTCTACTTGCTCATGCTGACACTTGGTAGGAATTAAGCCACCTACTAATCTTCTGAATATATGTGCATGTTTCAATGCATCAATGGAAATTATATGTACATATTTACACCCTTTAGTTTTTATCTGAGTTTTAATTGAAGGTTTGCCTTTAAGAATGACTACAACAGCGATAGTACTAGTTTCACCTAAGTAAGTTTATATTCACAGATGTTTCATCACCTACTGAAATTGACAATGGCAACTCACTCTTCACAGGAGCTTTACAACAATTTTCAAAGAAGTGCAATAGTTGATGACCTCTTACACAGAAAACAATCATCATCTTTAAAAGATCCTTAAGAGCAGATATAAAGATGGCCGCGTCACCTTAATATTTAATGAAAGGATATTTCCATATGTGCCAAAATGTAGGCTCCACACTTAGGCATTAAAATTTACTATCATCAAAAAAAACTATTAATTTTTTTAACCATTCTTTGAGTTACAATCAACGGAAAGCAAATTTCAAAGATAATGATGAAACAATACAATGAATTCTCTGACAGTGGTAATGCAGGCAAAGCGGTGGTTGTCATAAAATTGCCAAAAAGAAAATTTCCACCTCCATCAAGGTCACTTTACTGATGATGTGCTCAATAATATGATAATGCATTTAACCACTTTCGTTGCATCTGACTTCGACCTTATCACAAATCCAAATGGCCTTGTTTAACTATCCCGGCCTTTCAGCGTTTCCTGAACAAAGATAATTAAGGAGATGTACTGCCCCCTACTATCACAGGAATTGAAAGACAAATAAACTTTTAAGAGCACAGTCAAGTGTCTTACGCAGTAATGTACAACATTTAAGCAGGGGGCAAAATTAATGAAATAATGGTGAAATAATTACAAAAGGTTAACTGTGTTAACTCTGACACATAAGGCAATTTTGCTTTAGTTAAAAAGGAAGTCTACATTTTACAGTTCCCTAGACAACTTTCGCCCTCTTAAACAAAGTTTATGACCAAAAGAGGAAATGCTCTGAAAAAATTAACACAAATAACCATTTAAAATTTCTACAGATTTCAGGCATAGGGACTTCCAATAAACAATTACAATGCTTGTATGATAGAAGAATATTTTTATGAACTAATTTGCAAAATATTTATTGTATTGACCTATATGTAAATACTTTGCTTCCCAAAGTAGTCAATGGAAAAAGCAGTTACGTTGTGGGGAAGGGGCGGTTGCATTAATATAGTTATCAAAATTCTATATGTGTAAAATACAACATAAGATAAAAGAAGTATATTTTATACTATCTGGCTTCAACAGAGCCAGGTACAGCTTACCCTTTCATTTACATTCATTATGTCTTCTTCTATAATTGTTCCATGAGTGTTTGAATAATAATAAGCATTCATTGGCCAAAAGATGGAGTTTACAGTTGTTATAATAACACTGCAGAATATGCTGTTTTATCTGGTTATTTTTAAATTCCTTGTCTGTCATAGGATTAAAAGCATGTCTTCAATGTAGTTCCTAACATTTAGAAAAAGGATATACTAAACACATGCAAAAATCTCTGCTCCCACTGTATTAAACCGAAATTAAATTATTAAGGGCTATGGATTGGGGCCTCAACCAGGAGAATCTTGTAATTACGTTCACACACAAAGAGTTTTTGTCATACCATTTTTCAATTGATTTATCATTTTTATCAAACATCATTACAGAGAAAATACAACCTCAAAGTGTCCAAAAGTACCTCCCCAAAAATTAAAATAATAAAAATATAGAATGATATATAAAATAAAGGTAATAAAAGGAAACGTCAGTACATATTAATCAATAACAGTTTATTTTCTTTTTTTGCATCATTATATTCCATGTTTATGAGTTAACTTCTGACATAGAATTTGTCAGTACATAACCAAGTTTCCTCCTCTGCTCCATAAAAAGCTATTTTTTAAACTCAAGAATGTCTCAAAGCACCTTTGCAATTTTCTATTTGAAAGACAGAGAATGTGCCAAAGTCCACAAACTCTCTGGATTATGATGTTTATAATTATTTGTTTATTTATAAACTGCATATGACCTGCCACAACTATTTTTCTATTTTGAGGTTTTGAAAATCCTTTAATATTCCATAATTTACAGCTGGAATAAAGACAGTTGTTTCTAGTTAGAAAGTTTAAAATACGCAGCTACAAATCCTTAATCTTATTCTACTAATTACTGGTCTACCTCTACAGTAAAATGTCTTAAATTAATAATTGTCCTTCCACTAATATTGCCCTACTGAAAATCATGTCATCAATTGATTTCCCGTATTCTAACAATTTACTTGACACAAATGCACTCAAAATCTGTAGGACTCCATCCCTTCAACATATTTAAGACTGAGGTGGAATCTTTACTGCAATGGTAACAATATCAACAACAACAACAACCGCCACCTGACTTTTGTTTTAGCCTTCAATAAATTAATTGTAACTACTGATTTAGATACTGATTTAGACATCAGAGGAAACTATAGTGTAAAACTAAAGCAGCACCCACTTCACTCGACCCTACTGAAGTATTCTGAAGCTTACTTCGCCATTTAGCTGTTGTGGGACATTATCAAAACCTTAGGGATGGACTGCTGTTCAAATGATGTCTTCAGATAATATTAATTGCAATATATATATACCATTTTTGGACACACATGCTGGGAAGACCATATGCGGGCTTTCAAGTGACACAGTACAAACTGTGGAACAGTATCTGTAAATCCCTTAAGAGAAACACATGAGTGTTTACTGTGAACATATGCCTATTCTGCAATACTGCACTTATAACCCTGAACAGAATGCATTAGCAAAAGAGAGACAGAGGAAGAGTTCTTTCCAATCATTTAGAACTACCTTTGCAACCTATTAAACCTCCGGGCAGTTTAATGCATAGGAAGTATCCCAAAGGATAAAGGATTTACTGTTACTTCATATAGTTATATGTTAATAAGTAATGAATATTTAAAATGTTAATTAATTTTGCTTTTGAATACTGTAAACATTTATAATCCAACTACCGAATTAATTCAACTCCATTTCCCACTTACAAACATGTGTTTTACGTCCATCAGCGCAAATGTTTAAGAACTAGATTTATTGACAAATAAAGATAACCAGCATTCCAAAATGTAGAGCCCTTACAGTTTCCGCACATTTTTGGTACAGAAAGTGACTATTTGCATATGGTATGGCGTTGATAATAAAAGCTCTTATGCTGCTTCTATAATTTCAATGGGGTTCACACAGGTCATACAGGAATTTTACAGTGGATTGTGCTCATTCATATTAAGACAGCACTATAGTGGAAATTTTACAGTGGGAGGGAAAACAAAGTCTCAAAGTTCCCATTCAGAGCAAGTAAACGCAGGCTATCATGTTCTGGAAGGGTTGGATGAATTTGTTATTCACTATTGTTTAGTTTGCAAAATAGACTGGAAAGGGAGAAGATGTTATAAACAAAATGTGAACTTCTGAATTCTGATCTGTTAATTATTGACTAATGCTGAAAAAAGGGATATTTTTCCCATTAATTGTGTAAGTCTTGTTAAATCATTTGAAATACCCTTCAGCAAATACAAAAATGCAGTTCTGAATAGGTTGTTTAATTTGGGTCATTTTACATTTCTCACAATAGTGATGGGTGCTTAGCAACCCTTCTCTTCTGGATCTTCCAAAGACCTGAATACCTGAAATGAAACACTTAATCTGTCATACAGCATTAATTATCACAATCTTTGCATTTAGACAGTTATTGTTTCATAGGAGAAAATGGTTCCACATTCAGTGTAAAATATTACTTTAAGCTTATGCATTCCAAACTGTACTAAGAGGGGGAGACAGGGAAAAAAAACTTCCAACAGTATAAATCACAAACACAAAACTAAGCTTACATGTCTAGACGAGCTGTTTTCTCCCCTTGATGATAACCGGTTATAGAGTTATGCAGGGTGAATTATTAGGGTTTTGTAAGTATTTGTGGCATAACATAAATGCTTTCCAATCTGACAAAAAAGGGCATATGTAGGTAAATAAATATCAATATAAAGGTTCACAAATATCAAAATGAGAGAAAAAAATCTTCACCTGAGAATTTATTGCAATTCTATTTGTAATGGGTATGCTCTCAACAGTTTAGAGGGGCATATTACTATTTTCAGTTTCTATTTGTTGAATTATTCACAACATCTAGATTAAATTAATTTTAAAAATCTGCAAAAATTGAGCAAAACAGGTCACCCAGTGTTTTCAAGAACCAACTATATTAACTTTAAGACATATATGCAAATATACTAACACATCATAATTTCAGTCTCTGAAACGATCAAAAGGTAACACTGACTCATTTCATCAGGCAAGTAGTACAAACGATGCACTAGGTACACTTTACAATGCACGCACTCAGTGCTGAATCTTCTAATCCTTGGCAACTTTTCCCACATAATTTGAGTCCATTTATGCTGCTGATTAAAAAGCTTGCAGTGGCAAGCCAGTTCCCACTTTTTAAATCCATTGTTCTACCTTCTAAATTCCTAAGCAGATCAGGAGCGGAGACATCTTTCTCCTGAAGGTCCACAAAGTATCTGCTCCTGTCCCGCCAGGGGCCACACCGACTGAAGGAATCCTTGAAAGGATTTTTTATGATGATGTCCAGAAAACAGAAACAAAGTTAACAAAGAGCAGCTGTCCAGGTTTGCTTGGTGAGGTAGACCAGTGCCCTGTCAAAGTTTCCCTTTTGTATTTAGCCTAAGGTACCAAACATCTTAAGAAAGCTGAAGGAATGCATTGATCCCACTACTTTAAACTTCTTAAAACCTTAATGTATTCTTTATCACCAAAAAAAAATCACTCAGAATTTATATGATACATAAGGTATAAACAGTATGATTATATTCTGAAGCTGATATAAGGGTGGTCCAAATCAGTGGAATTCTAATATACCTTTTCTTTAAAGTTCTTCCAGTAGTGCTTAAAGACTATATTAAACAATAAGCAAACGGTGGTCTCTGGATGCTTTACTCAAACATTTAAAGTTGGAGAACAAAAGGTTTACTTTAAATAGGAAAACCTTGGCTTGTAGAACTCCAGACATGAATCTGCTTTCAATTACTGAAAGTATTTCCACTTCAGTGAAAAGGGATCAAATCTTCAACTACACCATCTTTAGGCAATGAATTTGATTATATTAAGGTTTAAGAATACAGAATGACTTTGTGACATAGTCATATATCCTGTATACATTATGCTTTAGCTATATACGAGAAAAGAAGCTAGAATTATAAATGGAAACACACAAGAATGTGTGACTGTTTACAGCAATTGTGATATGCCCCCCCACCACATCATAAATGTCAAAGATTATTCTTGCGTTTACAGGCAACATTTAACAATTATTTCTAAATCAATCCAGCCTGCTTTGTTTCTGTTAAGCTACACTACATTTGCAGTTATAAAGTTACCTCTGCCTTTATGGACTCTGTTTTTAAAAGGAAAAAAAAAGACTCCTAGTCCTCCTAACCAATGCCATACACGAGGTCTGCTATTTTCACAAACGGGTGATTCCAAATTAGAAATATTTTATACACTGCCTTTCTCAGAGCGCCGCAGTAAATTTGCAGTAATCGAATCCAAAAGCCGGAAGATACTATGCCCCCCACCCTCCAAATCTCAGCTACACACACACACACACACACACAAATTATGCAAAAAATGTGGTACTCTTGAGGTTTAAAAGAAATCATTGTGGAATTTGGAATTCAGTCCCAGAAATCTAAGCAAAGACTCAAGAATCTTCGATCAGGAATGCATTGGATTTCAAAGTGCACAATAACCCCGCTGGCTAAGAGAGTATTCTGGCATTCTGAACGTGCTGCAAACTTAAATCTGCGCCTTTTCCTATCTTCTTGTTCGGTTCCTCGGGGGTTAAAAAAGCCACCTCATTGCACCCATTAACATTGCCTCTGCACCGCTTCCAAAGAGAAGCCGAGCCTCCTCCCCTTGCAACACCGCACCGAGAAATCAATCCACAAAACCGGGGAGAGAGACAGAGCGCGAGGGAAAGCAAGCCCCTCCATTTACCTATAGCAGCGCTAGCGGGGTCGGCTTGAAATGTTTGCAGCGGCTCGGCTCGACGTGAGCGATGGCACCCCGTCCTGGCTCCGCTCTCAGGTTTGCTTTCGAGTCACCCACCTTTCCGAGGCGATCCCGCTGTCTGGCTGTGACGAGCCGAGCGCGGCGCTTCCAAGTCGAATCCCTCTGTAATGTATCATGTTACAGAGCCGGGCTTGCTCCTCGGGCGCGGAGCGGCAATCAGACATGATAGGCTGAGGCTCCTCTGTTTACACCCCGGCGAGGGACGGAGGGCGGGCTAGGCATCGCTTAACCCTTGCCAGGCCGCGGCTCGCCAGACCCGCCCCGCCCCTCGGGCAACGCCGAAACCCCTTCTCCGGTTGCCCCAGGTGTCTCGCGCCCTGGCACCGTCCTTGGCACGTCGCCGCGCGCCAGGAGTGCGCCTTTGGAAACGCTCACCGAAGGGCGCGCGCGCACAGACGCGCAAACACGCTCCCCACCCCGCTCTCCTTCCAGGCTGGTCTGCGATGCTGACGGATTGCATCAAAGAAAACAGCAGCTTTTTCCACTGGCTCCACATTAAGGATTAAAGAGGAGTTTTTTCTTTTTTGGGGGGGGGGGAGAGGAGGGGGAAATAAAAGAGGAGTTTGATCTTTTTATTAAAAAACACACACGTAAAATACTCGCACAAACTCTGACTGACAATGAGGTCTTTTAACGCATCTGAATATAGAGATTCACTCTGAGCGCTTCAGTTCTGGAGCGTCAATTGAGAGCCGTAAAGGCTTCTCCGCAGCAGAGAGGCTTTTTCACATGGCGAAATCATTGGGCCAGTCTTCGTCCCACACTGGAATCGAACTCACTCAAGTGCAGGGCTATGTGAGCGCACTGAGCTAATTGCATTTCTGACCGAGGATGCCCCTTGCCTACAGGGGCTTCCCAGTTGAGGTGAGGAGAAACAGCCATCCCGAGATATTGGTTAGTGTTAATCACAAGTGTGGAGCATCCACCTTGGTCCTGCTGCAGTTCCCCATCTCCAACTGCTATTATTAAGCGCTCACAAGTTTTGCATAAGAAAAGAATGTGGAATGAGCCAGAGAGAAAGAAGGATGAACTCTATGTGCCTCCTTGACACATGTGATTAATTTTAAAAGAAATATCCAGTCTACACCCCTACATGGTTACCAAAGAGGCATTTATATATGCTTATTTGTCTGTGGTGAGAGAAGTGGAGTAGGCAATTTAAACCTACAGTCTGTGATCCAGATAATCTGCATGCAGAGCAACTAGTTTTCCTGTGCAACAGACGCCAGATTTGTTCTGGGGGCAATGATCTGTTTCGCACAGCTAAAGGTGCCCAAATGCAGCTTCAACTACGTATATAACTTCACTCTCTTTCCTTCCACTTGTGAAAGTCCGGTTCACAGTAATAGTTCTCTTAAATGAATCCACACCTTCATACACTTTCCCAAAATGCACTTGTCCCCCCAAGATCCTACAGGTTCCCCCCCCCCCCACACACACACACATGGTATATTGTACAGTTCCAACAGTCTCATTTCCTGCACTGAATGGATGAAATCCATCTCTGTTAAATCTATTAATGTTTCATTGACCTTCTCTGGGTACAGACTGCAAACAACAAGGGTTGAGTGCAGTGGTGGGATTCAAATAATTTAACAACCGGTTCTGGTGGTTGGACTCAAATAATTTAGCAACTGGTTGTATACAAGCACCATTTTAACCATCGGTTCTGCCGAAGTGGTGCAAACCTGCTCAATCCCACCACTGGTTGAGTGCATTAGCGTGGGCTGGTCCCCACCAATTCATACAGCTGTCAGTGGTCTGCATGCTCACTAGGAGCTTCATGGGCAAATCAATCAACCTTTTCCAAGGCCAACTCCTACATCAAGACTGCAGGCACTTGACATCTGGACACGGATTCACAAATGGATTAAAGGATTGGAACACAATGACAATTGTAAATTTATAATCTTTATCCTTTTTTTTCTTGTTCCAAACAGTAATACTTTCTTGCTGCAGTTTGGCTCATGGTGGCCCTCCTTTTAGTTAGTCCAGATTTTCCAATACATTATTATTGTTCCTCATTCCTGTGATATCACACCATCTTCAAGGTGTACCTCCATATATTTAAAGCTCAACACCAATCTCTTCCTTTAAAACCTTTCATAGTCTTCTCCTTTTGTAGTTTTCCATTCTGCATCTCACACAGGCAGGTGGCATTTCAGTTACATGTTATGAGCAAAAGAAGTATGTTGTTTGTTACTACGTAAATGCTAAACAATAGTATCATAACGTTCACGTATTTCATAATACCGGCTGGAAAAGAATCAAAAAAATAATAGGGCCTGAAAATTCCACCCAAGGGAGAGGGGTCCCAGGATCTCTGCAGCAGGGGCAGGAATAACCAGGGGAGGAGCTGACATTAGTTGGCTCCCTCCTGGCCTTTGATGGCATTACATCGGCAGCCTGTACTTCAGAATTAAGCCACTGAAAAGGTACCATTAAATCTATTGAGGCCCATAAAGGCTTTTTCACATTGCCAGCCTCCCCACACTGCCGGGAGGCCTGAGTGGCAGCGGCACATCAGCGCTGTGCCCAGCCGCCTCCAGTTTGGATGCGGCTGCCTGATCACCTTAATATGAAGAGGAACTTTGCTATTCATTTTAACAACACATTTTATTTGTGTGTCACTTATCCAGACATCAGTTCCATGTGTGAAAATATCTTCAGATGTGTTGATTTTAATCTGAAGGCACCAAATAACTAGATAACGTAAAAAGAAGTCATCATTACAAATAATGATCACTATATTCAAGATTGTCTCCAAATAACACAGGGGTGTTAAGAAAAGGTATTAGACAATCAAAGCTATAAAATATATACATGCAAAATTAAAACAATCCAATTATTATAATTTGACTATCAAGCACAGTGCAATATTCCTTTCTCTCAAGGAAAGCATGAAATTTTAATTACAAATAATGAGATCGTGTCAATTATCATGTTTGAGCCTTTGAACTCCTTGAGTCGTGCAAATAAATGAAGAGTCTTACTCATTTTTAAATTCAGCTCTTTTGGTTGTCGAATGATAGTGATTAAAAATATGGGATTAATAAAGAAATACCCCACACACAAGTTTTTAAACATGCATTTTTAAAAGATAACATTGTGAGTTTGATTAATGAAATCCTTTTTAACACTGTTGATTGAACAAAGCCTTCTCAGTCTCCTGCAGCATTTGTACTGTCCTCCATCAAGGTGATTTTGTTGGCAATCGAGATGAAACCTCTGTCAGTTACTGGCTGAGCCTCTTTAGAAATACTTAGGAACTGTAGCATGCAAGGCTCATTGTTAAAAGACTCAGGAAAATTGCAGCAGGATTGTCAATACCTGACAGTTTCTTCATCCAGTTTATGTGTCCCAAAATCAGTGCACCTAAAACACACGCTGCCATGGGCAATTACCACCAAAATCACATTTCATGTACACTGATTTGTTGGTTTGTGTACATTTCTGGTTTGGGAGCAGGTAATAAGAGCAAACAAAATCACCCCTGCCAAAGCCTGTTAATTAAAAGACGCCTAAATAAAAAAGCTATACATCCTTCAGAGGATATTATACTTTGATTACTCTTGGGAAGAAATCAGTGTGTTTATAAATTCAAGAAAGTGCTCTAGGTTGGGAAGCTGTGGTAAGATGTGCTGCCTCCCTTCTTTAGTGACTGAAAAGTACTGACATCCAGATTGTGGTTTGTCATTTCCTTCCCCTTGCAGTCCAAAATGCTTCATAAATTTAATTCATTTATTTCCATTATTTATAGTCCGCCTTTCTCACTCAAACTTAAACTGGTTTACAGAGAAAGTCAATAACATCAGTAGGATGGAGAATCTGATAAATTATGCAATAGAGTGTTTACTGCAGAAATCTGGAACCAACCAGAAATCTGAAATCAAACTAAAGTAAACCACAAGTATTAACATGATGCACTAAATGATGCAAAGTTACATAGGTTTTTACTTACAGCAACCAATAGTGTGAATTTTACATAGTAGTGCAGACCACAGTCCCTAATCCAGGACCAAGTTAACCTCTTACACTTTCTCCCCTTGTCTCTTCAATTGCATTTATTCTACATGCTATTGGTGGGATGTCATTTTTTTCTTTTACTTTTGTGCAGGCAAGCACTCTAGTGTAACTGCACAGTTACATTGAAGCAGCAATTCAAAATATGTCTCAGCTTCCATTTCTACCACTGAGAACTACCCACATAAAAAGAAAGCCCAAAAAACCTACTGAAGCAGGCGCCATTACTTGAAGAAAAAGAAATACATAGCCCACCCTCCCTCCTGCAAAAGCAACTTCACTCGCTGCTAACTGCGGACACAGCATATCTTCACCTTCACGTTACATTTCTGATTCATGATGAAATTGACAAGGCTGATACAATCAACCTGGCTTGCGTCTGTGCCCTAATGTTACCTCACTAATGTACTATGACAAAGAAAAAAATATTTAACATTCCTTTCAAAATTGGAAGATGAGGGGAAACGGGAGAAAAAGAGGTGGGGCGATTACATGGGAGTGTGGATAAGGGCCAGGTGTTTGGTGGGGAAAAGAAATAAAAAACCTTTTCAACATGATAGAACATTCAAAGGAAGCTGGCTCAGAAACAAATAGGAAAAAACATCATGGTAAAAATGTTCAGGGAAACAACAGAGAAAAAATGAAGGGAAAATGTTTCTGGAACCAAACAGATGAAAAAACATGCAGAATTAAAAGAAAAAATTGTAGCATTTGGTAACAAGATATGCTGTAAACTATTCATTTGGGAAAGGCCTAACTTTCTGGACCTTTTTGTTAAATACATTGCAATCTTATTACTTATGTCAAAGCCCTATTGAATACGACACAGTTTGCACAGTTTATAGAAAGTCAGGGAAGTGGCAATCTTCCTGATATCTTCAGGCACACTATTCCATAAGGGAGCCACAGGAACAAGGGCCCCACAGAAACAGCATGAGGGGGAATCAGAGATATGCAGAAAGAAGCCGGGATCAATAAAAATCACCTCACCTTTTGTCCCAGTAAATCTTCCATGGGATCCAAGCCACTGGAATTAATCTCCCTTGCTTTGCTCAGCCCTACTTTTTATAGCAGACTTCACATGCTTCCTAGTTTTCTTCATCTGTGGATTTCTATATAGATCTTGCCAGGGTCTGCCTCTGATGCTGGAAAGGACTCCTCTGACTGGCTCCAAACCATCCCAGTTAACCATAGGGGTTCCTGTTTGAATTCCTGCAGACACTCAGAACCCTCCTCTGAAGCAACCTTCACTGATAAATGGTTTATAAGCATCTATGCTAAACCTCACCTTTCCCTTGAGTGGTATGTTCCCAAAATGCATGGACCGCTTACATTTCAGTGTGAACACTGAAGTATTTATTGCTATTACTGTATGCCAGACATCATCATGACAGTTTGAGTATATTGATTATTCCCCTCTATAAAAGCTCTCGCTGATTTTACTATATCTGGTCTTAGTGCTCTTTTCAAATGTGCCTAGGAGCCTCACAATTTTTGAAAAAATAATCTCTTGGGATGTGTGAGTGAGTGGGTGTGAGTAAGATATTCCTCAAGCCACATGTAAAACCTGAACCAGCAGCTCCTTTTTGAATACAAATGAGTCGAAAGTAGGTTTCTGCCTCATGCTCATACTTTTCAAAAGCAAATCTCGTCTGAACTGGAAAGTCATTCACATATGGCTAATAAACACGTGTCTTTGACACATGAGGGCCTTTCTTGGCTATAAATTACCTTCTCAAAGCATCTAGAAAGGGTAGGGGACATTTTTGCCACTTCTGAGTAATGTGGCATTTCTGGATAAAGACTGAAGCATCTTACTAATGTCTCTCTACTTAGCCAATTTTTATTCCTAACAACTTGTATAATTGTCTGTGTTGTCTTCATTGCAATGGTATCATTTTAGTGGCTTATAATCATTTTGTGATTAACAAAGACTCCAGGTCTCTCCTTCTCCTGTTGCTTCCAGCCTTCCAGTTCCCAGCAGATAACAAAAATGCTCATTATTAGCTCCCAAGGGCCCCCAAAGACTTTAGTTTAATATTCCACTAATTCGTACTATTAAATCTCATTTCATTTCTATTACTTTAGTCTGTAAGACTATTCAGTTTATCGCATAAACTTCCTCAATTATTATCTGTATTGATGCTTTCTCCTAAATGGTGATCATCTTCCCAACTAGCAATTTTAATCAACATACTCCTGTTTCTAATGCTAACAAAGACAAGGAGTACAACTAGTACCGAATATAAATTGGCAGGGTGGGAACATTTTTAGAACCTTTTTTTGCTGATTACTCTTTCCACATACAGCCCCCCCCCCCCCAAATATTTGAATCCCTTTGCAAAAGAAGATGGTGAAAAGTAAATACACCTGCCATGCCAGTTCAATTGAGCTAACTCTCCTTTGACGTTGTCTAGTGGCTTAAAGCTATTTGTAGCAGAAAGTGGGCAGAGATACACAATTATATACACATTCTTATGTTCCATGAACCAGTTAGAGTGTCAAATTGAGATGTGGAAAATCTCATTTACCCATGAAACTCACTGGGTGACCTTGGGATGATCACATATTTCCAGTCTGATAAACTTCTTGCCTCAAAAATGCTTAAATTAGAGCTACATTAGATAACTTCAGTTTGATTCTTCAGAATGTCAATTGGTGATTTCCACTCACACCCTACATTAGTGTTTATCATTTGCCCTTTACTGTGATCCTCAAGATGCTTTTACAAGTTTCCATGTGGGCAGCACAGCAGCTGTCTTATTTTTATATGCACAATCTTCATACTGCTGTTAAACCTGTACATTTCAAAGGCAGTTCTGTTTTGGACACCCAAACAGAGTGGCCAGTTCTAGGAAACCAAAAACTCTTGCAAAGAACAGAACCCATCAACAAACATGGTCCAGCCACCATATAAAAACTCCCCTCCCTTTAAAAAGCCAAATGGGCATGATTTGTATGGGCATGATTTGTATCAGACCACACCCAAGAGTTAATCTCTTTGAACAGTCCACAGGCAAACTCAGTTCAGATACTGTCACATGGAGGCTGTTCAAAGTGAAAATAACATAGTTGCCTTTGAATAGCCAGCAAGTGGGGGCTGATACCAACTGGACCTCTCTGGCTTACTGAAAGGAGAAAACAAGCTGGTGGACCCAAAAACCTCTTCCTAAGATTATTTACACTGACCTTGGCAGATCTGTGTATTTCTTGCTTGCTTCTGAATATGCTGCATGAATAGGCCTGCCAGATTTCAAGTGGTAGATTAAGATGGTCTAGTATTACAATTGTTCTCTAGGTGACAGAGATCATTTGACCCGGAGAAAATGGCTGCTTTGGAATGTAGATTCCATATACCCAATTGAAGTTCCTCCCCTATCCCCCTTGGGCTCCACCCCCAAAATCTCCAAATATTTTCTAACCCAGATCTAGCAACCGTACCAATGGAAGAATATTGTACCAATTAAAATGTGTGTGGAAATCACAAGCACACCAAGAAAAATGTCCTCCTGACCTGTTGAGAAGCTCAAGTATCCTTTTCCCTGTGTTAAAATGCCTTTATCTAACTAGACAAGCAGAAATCTACCACAATTTTCCCCTGGAATGATCCAGTAATGATATTTCCAAAAGAAAGTGTGGTATGGGACTTACCCTGTGTCACCATTTCTGCCTCAGAAGCGGGAAGGCTGAAGGTGCCTGGAGGGCAAGGCTGGTATGGCTGGCTGGAGCGAGTCAATAAGGTGGCTGGGGGCGGAGCCAGAGTGTGTAGGGCCATATATGGTTGGGGAAGGCGGCGCTCTGTCTTGTTTCCCTGTGCTTGATGACTTATGATAAGTTCCAGTAGTGACCTTCTATAGGCCTCCATGGCCTCGGTCTCGGATTCCTATAGGACTCTCTCTCTCCTCATATGTCCCCATGTATCAGCTAGGATGACAGACTGCCACCCAGGGTAGACCACCTGGACATTATCTAGAATTAACGAGTGAATCCACCTTTTGGGAACAATCTCCCTGAGTCCTCAGAAATTTTTGGGAGGCTCTGTAAGGCCTTTTATTTGCAAGAATTTTAATTGAACAATAATACAGGTGAGCTGGAATTCAATTGATACTTGTTCACTTAATTAGGTTTGGGTACCTTGGTGCTACCCACCCATATATCAGCCAGAGCCAAAGGCCAGCTACTGCAGTCATTCAGTGAAACTGAAACTAGTTCCCTGCGGCAGAAGGCTTCAAAGAAACCAGGATGTTCTCCCTGTGGCAGAGGCTTCAAAGAAATAGCAGATGAAAGAAACCTACAGGTTTCATGCCCTGACTTTCTTTCATCTGCTGTCCAAGGTCTTTCCCTGAAACAGATCATGGTGATTGGCCACTGGCAGAGTCCAGATGGGAAGGTGTTTGTGTCACACCTCCTGTAGCAGTGTGACTGCTGTGGAGATGTTATACTTGGATTTGGTCAGATGTAAGGCATGTAAGAGTGTGGCACAGAGTGTGGTAACACTAAACAGTAGGACTGTTCCAGGTAGTTGCTCGGTATTGGAAGCTGGCGTACACCTCTCTAATGGGGGGAACAGACACCTGGCTCCACAGCATTCACTAGCTCTGTGTGATTTGTTGTGGGCTTAGGAAGCTTTGGGAGGATCAAGGACATGGTGGGGTCCTTGTTCTTTGGTGGGCTAATGGAGGACTCCTTTATTGGGGCCCTCCAAGGGGCCTTTGGGGTGGCATGGCCTTGCTGCTACATGCTCAGGCGGAGGCTGCTGGATGACCTGCGTCCCTAGAAGCAAGGGGAGACCCATTTAGTGGCCAGCACCCAACTGACTCCCATCAACTTGCTGCTCCTGGTTCCCCCAGCACTGGACAGGGGAAAGGTGTGGATTGGGTTCAGTAAGCACACTACCCAGTGATCAGGATGGGTTTAGAAAGTGTGCTGCCCAGTGGTCTGGGTGGGTTCAGCAATCAGGATCTGTCCTCTATGCTGCGTCCCTGCTTCTTTTGCCAATGTTCAATAAAACAAGCTAGACCTGTTTTATTACCACAAAAAAGTTCATAACGTATTTATTTTGCAGACCAGTGGCCGTCCTCCCCTCCTCCGTGGCAAAGGCAAACTGCACAGGTTGTTTGGAAGTCCTTTGTACATTCCTCAACCCTACAGGTTCACTGAATTATCTGCACCCATCTGATACAATACACATTAAAGTGTGCATAGATACAAGGGACAATACAGTTCCAGGAATCTGTACCCATGTGACATGAATAATGTTGAAATATGTGCAAAGTGGTGATAAAGTGACTGTGTAGTGATAAAGTAACCAGGGACACAAACAATGTATTGATTGTGTTTATGATATCAGGAAGCCCAGTTATTTGAATCCCAAATTTAATTTTTTCCAAGACAAACTTAAATCAGTTATGATTTTATGGTCTGAGAAGATCTTTAATTAGCCAATCATCCCTGAACTCTGTGATCAAGTAAAGACACCATCAATCAGTAGGCTTCAAAGAAAAAGTGCACTCAAATATAAGATGTTACACAAATTAAACATACAGCCCATTGTGATAGTGTTATACCATGAAACAGTACAGCTAGTTAAGTGCATAAGAACAAATTATTTTAATAAATCCATGTATTATATTAACAAACACTAATCTAGAAGGATTCAAAATTGTGCAAAGTTCCCGTGTTCTAATTTAAAAATTGCATTTGCAAGCTAAAATATTGAAACAGATGTAGTAATTCCTAAATGTATGAAGATTATCTCATTTTCCAATCAAGAACACATTTCAATTAAAGTCAAATTATGATTGAAATATGTATGTTACATCAAAGGGGAAAAATCACACAAATAGCTATCACCTTGGAGGGGAAGGCCCCCTTTTAAATCTTTCCCAGAAAAGCAGAACAACCTTTCTAAAGATGTAATTCTAAATTTTTCCTTTCCAAGAAAATGCATGCACAACTACGATCTTGATTCTAGAGAGACCTCATTGACTGCTGACAGGGCACTATAGACATGTATGTTTCAGAGTTTGTAGTCCCAATACTATGTCCAGTTATATCTATAAAGAAAAACACTTTTTAAATTATGCTGCTTAGAATCCTATCAGTACACTTCCTTTCCCTTTTCATAAATTTGCCATTTTCTCACATTCCTTTCTGCTGGCAGCTGCTGAATACCAGCTTTTATCTGGCAGAGAACCAGTTCCCTCCACAGCTAAGGCCAGGACTGCTTCCATCCTAGAGACTAATTGCCATAATACAACACCCTCTGACAGACCAAAAGGCTTGGACATACTGCTGGCTCTTGCAACTACAGTGCTCCGTCCTTCTGCTTGAAAAACATATCCCATAATCCGAAATTAATGCTTCTGTAACCAGGAAGAACTTGGTTCCAAATGAAATAAAATAATAATTGATAAAGAGGAGGCAGTCTACTGTGTCTGCAAAAGTTGAATGAAAAAATCCCACCCACAACAAGGTTATCTGCAGACATCCAGAAGGAATATGTGGTTTTCTAGAGTGGTCTGGCAAAGGAAATTGACTTTCTTAAACAAACAATATTGTAGTAAATCAACAAAGAATTGTTAGACCACCAACAAAGCAACCCTATCAGTAAAACTGAACAAGTTCTCTAAGAATAAAAATAGCTATTCTGTTATCTCTAAAGACCCAGTGGACCTCTCAGTTATCCTTTACCATTAGAAATGTTTAAAAGCAATTTGAACAGTAAAATATCCCCCCTCAAAGCAGCTTAACAAGAGTGTAAATAAGATGAAACACAAATTTGTTTCCTTACGATTCCCATGGAAAATGCTTGACATATTTCTGACCTCAAGTGTTCTTTCTGCCGATCATTACTGAAACTTATGTTCTGGATCCTTGGATTCAGCTGTCGCTATCCTTCAAACCTATCTTTTTTCTCTTTGTTACACCAAAGAGAACTGAAAGATCATTAAATCATTTTGGCTACAAGTTTCAGGTCTTTGAACTTTGAGCACCTGCCCACTGCTTTGTATCAATATTATTGTCACCAGTAACCTATCAACCTAACCTCTGCTTCATTAGCTCATAAGCTTTGTCTGGTATGAAAAACATATTATGACAACTGTCTAGCTTCCCCATTTCACACTTTCTTTTTTTACACTTCTGAGAATGGTCACATAATACCTTTCCTTGCTACCTGATAGGATCATAATCTAACCCTCATTTATATCTTTTTTGTTCATTTGACAGGATCTTGTTTTAACACTGCTTCTCTTTGTAACATTTCAGCTCTATCCCCACCTCCACCTCTCCACTGTATAGGGCTGACTTAACAGATATACTTCGTGAGGTCTGACTCATGAAAACTTACAGTGGAATAACTTGTTGCTTACAAAGATACCATTATGGCTAGAGCCACACATCAGTAGATAGCACATTCTCATTGAACTGTAGCAAGCATCTCCAACCAGCTTTTCCTATGTAGGCATAACAACCCAGAAGATGAAGGATTGCTGTAATATTCTATGATGCATGAATGCAGACTTGTTTTCTTTTTTGGACCGCCACCCTGCTAAAATCTCTTCATTGTGTCATGCACTTTCTACTCATTTTTCTAACACCTTTTTCATTTATTGGTACACTATGGGCATCTACCGATTTTTTCCCCCTCTCTGCCTTTACAAAGCATGCATTCTTCCTGCCATTCCAAATTCACAGTGTCTTACTGACTGCACTCCAATAAATTCCTGGGTTACCCCAATTGGTAGCATGGCTCCCTCACTGTCAGTCTTCAGGAGGTTTTATTTAGGGCATTTTACTAATTTAGCTTTCATTTATTTGCAGTCATGACTGCAGATTTTAAATAATGGTGTTTTAGGTGTTTTTATGAGCGTTGTTTTGGTTACACCGTTAGCTGCCTTGAGTTCTACAAGATAGAAAGGCGGCCAGTAAGTGTCTTAAATAAATCAATAACTAATATCACACAGAACTCATCACTTACAAATTATCAATCCTTGTTTTCTTCAGTGGTGTTCTAAGCCTATTGACTTTAAATATGCCATGGAGGTCCGGCAACAGCAGCCCAAGACTTCAGTGGGCTTAGTAGGTTGTAACTGTGATTAGGTTAGCACTATTAAATCACCTCTTCCTCGGCTATTCACCTAGTTCTTGCAATATACCTGCCCACGCTTTCTCCTATCCTGTTATAGAAAGTACATAATAGTGCCAACCTGTTAAAATTAGTAAATTCATTGTAGAAAAAACAGGGTTTTTTTAAAAAAAATAAAACGGGGAAAAACATAACTAAAACAATGCATCTAGTTGTGGTTACTAAAAGGTAGAAGGTAAAATGTAACATGGATTACTGTCAAATATGTAATTTATTTCTATTTGCAGGGGAAAAGCTTTGTAACTCTAGGAAATGTATTCCATATTTCACAGCTACTACTTCTTGCACAACCAGAACCATCTACATTAAACTTGCATTCAATGGCTATGTTTTCAGCCTAGTGATAAATGTGTTTTTAAGCAGACTGTTAGGCACAAGGCTCAGTGCTGCAATGTACCTTACCAGTGCATTTACCATATACCATGAAATATTTTATTGTGTATTAATGCACACAGAGACCTGCTCCTTCAGACCAGCTTCATATTGTAATGTAAGAGATTTTTACTCACTAAGTTAAGGCTACCAGAAAGCAAGAAACACCAGAAACACCTACAAGGAAATGAGGAAACAGACTGTTTCCTTATTGGTTTTTGTAAGTTAACAGCAATTCTATATCCAAAACACTAGGTAAACCGTGAAATCTTACAAATTGAAATCAATGCCATTGAAATCAAAGGGCCAGATTTTAAAGATATGGCAGCATGATGGATCCATGCTGCTATATAGTCAGGCTAGCAGTGATGGTGAACCTTTGGCACTCCAGATGTTATGGACTACAATTCCCATCAGCCCCTGCCAGCATGGCCAATTGGTTCGCCCACGGGGTTAGGATATCCAAGACAATGGTACAGCAATCCTGAACTTTCTTGAGCCCATGAGCAGTTGTGGGAGAAACAAGTGAACATTGGCAAGACACTGTCGGATGGATTGAATGGGCAATGATAATCTGGAATAATTGGTATATGTAGTGCCTTTCTCCTCCAGGTATCACACTGGCACTGCACTAATTTAGAAGTGCCTGCTTGTGGAGCCTTTTCTAGTGGAAGAGTACATCAAAAGTACATAGGTGCTTAATCTGTGCTCATCAATAAAGGTTAAGTTCCATCCAGAGTTTAACATTTCTGGTCTCCAGAAGTTCAGACACTTGCTGAGCCATTTGAATGGTGAACCAGTCTTGTGTATAGAGTAAAAGTCTGGTGTGCCACTGTCTGGCAGAGGTCAGCCTTAGTATTAGGGATGCTAACCTCCAGGTGGTAGCTGGAGATCTCCTGGGATTTTAATTGACCTTCAGGCGACTAACTCATCTGGAAAAAATGGTTGCTTTGAGAGGTGGACTCTATAGCATTATATCCCACTGAAGTGCCTTTCCTCCCCAAACTCTGCCCTCTTCAGGCTCCACTCCCCAAATCTCCAAGTGTTTTCCAGCCTGGAGCTGGCAATCCAGTATAGATGCTTTGAGAACATTTGTCAGTATTATTAACATACCTCTTGTCAGCAGTGGTATTGTTTTCTTATCTCCTTTTTTCCTGGAATTGCACAGGATCCTGACCATATCATATTTAAGTTGGCATTGGTACCTCTTTGTGTAGTGAGACAGACAGGCTGCACAATAAAACATTAAAAATGCATGCATTTTAAGGAAAATTATACAGCATCTGTCCCTTATTTTAAATATTCAACCTCTCAATTATTTTATAAGCTCTTTGTATGAATTGTTTTTGTGGCTTTAAAAGGTCAACAAACTGGTATAAAGATGGTAATATTGGATTTGGTAGGTGGAATAAAGAATGGCTTCTTATACACACAGCTGCTCATAATGACTGCAATATGTTTAAGGACTATTCTTGGATACATTTCTTTGTTTTTAGACTCAAATTTTCTTGCCAATCTGATATTCACTGTCTCTGTTCTACTTATTTTAGCCAAGCTGTTCCAATACCAAAATTTAGCAGTGTGGTATTGAAGAGATTCTAGAAACCGAGTAGCAGAGTTATTCAAAGACCAAATATAAAAATAAGTGCATTTACAATTAATATTATACACTAATACAAACAATGTCTGCTAGTAATACATAAAATTTTCTGTTTGTTTTTTTAATGAGGATTACCCTGGTGCGAAATTCCTCCCCCTTTTTTTGCACCTTGCATAGAGAAGAGGTTCTAAAACCCCCATGGTACTAATAAGTTATATTCCAAACGTTCAGCCACTTAACATTTAGAGTTTTCTTTCTGGAAAAGAAGGGCATTCTGGGTACAAAACCCCAGTTGTTGCTGTTGCTTTTAATGTGCTACTACTCCTATATGTGGTTGTGCCAATTTCTACCAATCCCCCTTTTCTCTACACATCCTCAGTAGGCTGTTCCCTTGTTGGAGCCAGCTATTTTGATGACTAAAATTTACCCACACTTAGTTTTCCCTTCATTAAATTCTCCTCACAAGTTACAGTGAACAATTGGTGTACAGTGTATAGTATAATTGGTGTACAGTGTATACTTCATTTTCTTCAAAAATGCATTGGGCAATTTTCAAGTTACATTCAACACACATACAGCTGAATGTGTGTTTGAAACTGAGCATCCATCCAGGTAAACCTGGATTATTTGGAAAGTGAGCACACATCTACTCCTTACAAATCGATGTACACACAGCATTCACTGCAATGTGAACAAGGCTAAAATCATATGGGATTGGGAGGTCACTTTAGAGCTAAACTGGGATTTTGGGGGTTCTCAAACTATCTGGAAGAACTTCTTATTGCCAACTGCTTTACACTTCTTGTGTGAGGTGACTGTCAGGATAAATAGGCCTGTTTTTTTAAGATGAGCCTGTCCAAGGGATAGTCAGGGTTAGTGTAGGGTAGATAACTCAATGTAAGTATATCCTTAAAAACTATGACACATCTGTGGGTGATGAGCAAACCAACTGAGGTACAGTGAATTTACAAGTAGAAAGGCTTCAGGACAGAACTACCATGGTGTTAAAAATCATCAGTGAACCCACGCACTGATTAACATAAAGGAATTTTGTGGGTGAACAGCATCTCTTGTCTCAATTTGATATGCAGGCTAGAAAATATGAGGTCTAGTTAAATTAGCCCTTTAAGCTTTGAGCCAGGTTGGATAACCCATTGGATAGCTCGCACTAATGTGTTTCAATTAGAAGCAGTTGAGCTATTTTAAAAAATTAATAGATGTGAGCTTAACAGCCCAATCCAAAGAGAGTTGGGATGGAATGGACTGTGGGAGTGAAAAGGGTCCATGCTGATACATTTGCCCACCCCACTGGCGTCAGTGGCAACTAAGCCAGTAGGGCAGTGGTGGCGAACCTGTGGCATTCCAGATGTTCATGAACTACAGTTCCCATCAGCCCCTGCCAGCATGGCCAATTAGCCATGCTGGCAGGGGATTATGGTAATTGTAGTCCATGAACATCTGGAGTGCCATAGGTTCGCCACCACGGCAGTAGGAGGACAAACAGGGCAGTGGGCAGGTGCTGTATAGTTCCTGACCCAGAAGAGGCTTCTGCATCCAGAGCTGAATTGGGGAGGATGCTGGTTCGGCAGGGGAAAGATGAGGGGCATTCATGCCTGGGGTACAGTTGACAGTTGTTGGCTTCACCAGACTTACAGCCTGAGAATGTCCCAGGAGCAGGCTTGCCTGTAACTTGTACCACAACAGTATGTGGCATGAATCACTTTTTTCAATGGAGTTTTCCGGACAGAAGTGTCTTTTCCCCGAAATGCTTGCTGTGCCACCTGAAGCTTCAGCGGAGATGTGAGTAAAAGGGCATACCAGTGTAAGTCAAAATAAAGTTCCAAACCAGTCCTAGGCTCTTAAATTGAAAGTTTTAACTGAGATTTTTCTACCTGTTTGACAGCAAATACATAACAAAAACACTAGAGACCTCTGAAGATTTGGGAAACTTACAGAAAGGTCAGTGACGTAGGTATAGATTTTTAATGGGAGGTTGGGGGCAGGCCCATGCCCCCATCCGCCCTGGGGACATGGCCACGACTCCCCAAGCCCTGCCCCCGGCCTCAGGGCTTATAAAAGCAGCTCTCCGAGACTAGGGATGGCAGACTCCCCTGCCCCCACGCCCCTCTACTGGCTGGGCTCCCAGCCAACAGTCCCTTCTGCCCTCCCCTCCAGGCAGAGGCATAGCTAGGGAAAATGGAGCCTGGTGAAAAATTTGAGTTTTGTGCCCCACCCCCATGGGCGGCCACTGTGATGCTGGAATCCACCCCCAAACAGCATCACTTTCAATGGTGTTTAAACTAAGGATATCAGATTCACCTTTTAAATCCACCTTAAAGGGAGAATCTGGGGTCCCCAGTTAAAACAACATTGAAAGTGACACTGTTTTGGGGTGGATTGAACCTGAACCCCCCCCCTTACCTACATCCTTGAGAAAGGTTCATATGAATCATAACAGAATGTAGAATGTATAAGTAATACAAATGGACCCACTAATGACCTTATATTATAATTATTCTACTGGCATCCCCCACAACCAATTCCTTAACTTTAGGGAATGTAGTTTAGCATCAATGTGCAATGATAGTTATTCAGAACATTTTCTGGAATATAGATGGATAGGGACAACCACTAAAACAACTTGGGACCAGGTGGCAGAACAGGTGGTTTAAATTAAACTTTGCAGTCTCTATCTTTTTGTTAAAAAAATTAATTCCAATCTGAACCAAAAGCATGAAGAACCATCCATGTAACAAATAGAAAATCTTGCTATCCATTACTGTAAATACTCTATTTCTGTACAGAAGGGAATGTTTGGTAATGCTTTATTAGGTAGCTAGTGCTAACCAGCTACCTTTGCTGGAAGGCATAGAGAGAATTTTGGTCCCTGGATGTTTGGGAGGGAAGACAAGGATGGCAATAATTTTTCACAATACATTTTATTTATTGTGATTATCTTAATTTCTGTTCCTCATACAGAGATCTTCAGAATGTTGTGCTATTATATGTATCAAAAATATATATGCCAAGTGAAAAAGAAGTGCTAATGACTGTGGATTTTCAGTTCATACATATGGCTATAGCTAAAAAATAAATTTAGTTTTGCATTAGAAATAAAATACACAATGGAAAGCAAAGTTAACACATTGTTAACTATAACGTAATAGCCAAGAGCTCGTTTCTGTGCAGGTAGACAAATGTTTACAACAGGACAATCATAGATACAAATTCAGTGTCTAGAACCTTATGGGAATCCTAAGGTTGTCAGAAAAGCCTGATTTTAAAACAGCAACAACTGGTGGGTAAATCTCTCTCCACAAATGATAGCTATACTTCAATATATGCAGATATCACCCCCACCGAGACATGAATAGTGGTAGCAACCAGGCAGTAGTAAACAGAATGATAGGAGAGGGCAGCCAGAGCTAGGTTTAATCTACTTGTTGAGTTTTCTCATCTTGCTAAGTTTACATTCACCCCAACTATCTATCCAATGGGATAGTTGCCACCGTACACACAGGAGACAGTGTACACTGCAATATCTTAGTGCGTATAACTGCATGCACGTATGATGATTAGCAAATCTCCATCTCACTTCAGCTCAATTTATGGGTTGGCTTACACACATGTGGTAGTGCATGTGAAGTCTTCATATCACACATTCCCTTATGAGCATAGTTGAGGGGAGACACTTTCCACTGAATGTTCAAACCAGCCCTTGATTTAAATCTGATAAACTATCATACTGAAATTATTTCAATATGATGTATGAGAGTATTATTTTACAGCTATTTTCATGTGTTCTAAATGCTTTCATCTTGCCATAGACAGGGATAGATTTCATAGCTTGATTATCATACTGAGGTTGGCTTTTCATTTCGTCTTCAAGGTTTTTTAACCTTTTTTGTTTAAAATGTAGTTCTTTATTGTCTTTCAACCAAACGAAATACAAGAAAAACATTTATGCAATGACAAGAAGCATACTGGCATTAATATTCTTAGCTTGTTTACCTATATGTGTTTTTTTCATTCCCATATGGTTTCTTTTAGTGCTGAAATGCTTTTATAAACAGAAACTTTTTTCCTTGCATATTTGTGGTTCATTGATAATCCTGCTATATTCTTCCTTAAGGTCATAGAATACAGCAAGATGAAGTAACTTGTAGAACTAAAAATTTTCTAGTTAATGTATCCCAGTCTGATACAGTCCTGGACAAAGACATTTTGTTAGGTCAGCACAATAGCTGCTGAATTAAGGAAAATCTTCAAATAAATCTATAATTTCTTCTTTGTGTTTTATATGCCATAAGTGGAGAAAAGCAAGATCCCTAGTCGCAAGTACACTAAACAAAAGACTGCAAAATTGGTGTCTCTTTAAAGAATTGGTGGTTTCAATATTCAGATATAGAGCGATTGGAAGATAATCCAAACAGGGTGTTTGTTGTGAGGGGGGAAGGGAAAGGAGATTGTAAGCCCCTTTGAGTCTCCTACAGGAGAGAAAGGGGGGATATAAATCCAAACTCTTCTTCTTCTTCTAATACACAGTGACTAAAGGGGTGTGTGAAAAACTGTCGGTTTACATTTTGCCTAGTGAAGACTTAGTTGTATATAATTTTTGTAAAGTTAGAAACGAGGCCAGTTCCGATGTACTTGTGAGTTCAGAGTATAAGTTTCTGAAATGACCCCACAAGTACATTCACGTGGAAGTGCTACATTTCAAATGATCATCAGCATCGTTTTCCTGGCACTGAATCTGCAGGTCCTAAATTTGCATTCATGAGATTTGCCTCCATAGAAATGATGGTGAATAAACCATCTTTTGAGTATCAACCAATATATTGTAGGTGACTCTGGTGCTAGGTAAATATTAATTTTGTATAAGGAATATGGTTGCTGCACATTTATTTAGAAAATATGTTCACAGATATTTGCCTCAATCCAACTAGAAACTAAAATGTTATGAAATATATATTCCTAGCATGGTAAGGAATTAAATATATTAATAAGTGCTATATATTGTTTATTTTTATACATATATCTCCAGCCTTTCTGTCAAAATAGACAGCCAAGGCAGAATTTTTCTTCCTTTCTTTATTGCGGTCTATTGACCCATTTTTGTAAAAATATACAATTATGAGATGCAAGTGAAGATGTATTTAACTAAGGTAAAAGCAAATTGAACAGATTAAAATGTATAAGAAGTAAAAGAATATAAAATAACAATTATCGAGTAAGACAAACATTCAGACCACATGAGGAACTGACAGCTGCCTAGATCTTATCAATGCTGAGAGGAATTTTGCCACTGAAAGGTGACCCTATCGATTATACCTTCTAGAAGAATCCTGACCAAATGGCCTGAAGACTAGTAGGTCAATGTTTTCAGTAATGCTCATGTTCTCACTTGCTGCTACCCTGTATGAAATTCACACGAGAGGAGAATATGTTCTATTTCTCTGGTTCATTTTTATTACAAGGAGAGAGCCTTTGATGGTAAGGAAGCTCCTGAAACCTTCCTTTTAGTAATTCAGATGGAAATGAATTTCATCTGGCTCTGATGAATAACCATTGATACTGTTGGTTCATTAAAATGTTTAGATACCTCTCTGGACCAAAGGGATCAGGATATCTGATTCCAAACACTGGTGGCAAGCAAGGGTTTGAAACAGACCATAAATCTGCCAGAGTGATGTCCTTAAGTCTGCATAAAACACAAAATTTTCAAATACATTCCATCACAATAAAAGGATTAAACAATTAAAGGGCAAACAGAATGACTACCACAGAAGAAATGAGGAATTAATCTCATACCACTAAAACGTAGTTAAATAAGAACATTTTTTACTGGCCAATGTTAACAACAATGGTAATACACTATTGCCTTGTAACTCAGTATTCCTGGTTTCTGGGCTACCAAGTATGTTGCAATTCTTCTTTCCTGACAGTTTCTGGCTGTGACAAGAGAACAAGCTGAAAAAAACTTAAGGTACTTTCATGCAGGAGTTTTGTTCTTGATATGGCTTATAGCAGCTAGCACTGTAAACTTAAAATTGGTGAAGCCTCTCTTTCACCATCTGTTCTGAATTCCTGTGTGGAATCGCACTGACTCTAGAAGCCCAACTGCGAGTCCAGGCACACTTTTCTTAAAACACCAAGAACTAGATCAACCAATCAAAACATAAAACACTGGAATTTATGTGTCCATTATAAATCTTACCCAAGCAGTCTAAATATCCTAGGATGGGGAAGTGAAATATCCTAGTTTGTGCAAGATTTTTGCACAGTTTCCAGTCCTAAATCGGGGCTGCTCCTTATTTCCCTTATCTCTGGGTTTCAAAAATCACTAAATTGGTGGTTCTTTTCAAATATCCTGCACTTTTCCCGCTGCCATGCAAACAATGCAGGAGCAGGACCGGTTTATTTTTCCCACCTCACCGCCTGATCTCCCAACTCAGCAGAGAAAGCATTTGACAATTTCAACTGCTCTTTTTTTAAGGTTTTAGAACCTTAAAGAGAATTTTATAAAATGAGTGAAGGTGATTTATACTTCACAGTCAGCACACATAATTGTTAATGAAAATTTAACCCAACCATGTGAGATAAAGATAGGAACAAGTTATTGTCAAAGGCTTTCATGGCCAGATTCAACTGGCTGTTGTGGGTTTTCCAGGCTGTGTGGCTGTGGTCTGGTAGATCTTGTTCCTAACGTTTTGCCTGGAGACAGTGTGTAACAGACTTCTCGCTGTGATACGCCTCTCGCTGTGATACGCCTCTGAAGATGCCAGTCACAGATGCATGTGAAACGTTAGGAACAAGATCTACCATACCACAGCCACACAGCCCGGAAAACACATAATAGCCAGAGGAACAAGTTGTCCACTAGCTCCCCAATTGTTTACAAGTTGTCCACTAGCTCCCCAATTGTTCTTGAGTATTGTATAGAAATATAAAACAAGATGAGAGGATTGGACATATAAAAAATAAGAAAAAGACTTATAAATTAAAGAGTTTTGGTGGATGACCTGGTGTTGATTTTGGAAACCCCCTAAAGGGAGCTGAATTGTTAATGCTGAAACTGAAAGATTTTGGTGCATGAATGTGTTTTAAAATTAATAAACATAAAACAAAGGTATTAAAATACGAATTACATAATGAGTGAGCTGTGTAAAATGGGCTTTAAGATTGAAAAAAGATTAAATTTCTGCATTATCTGACAAATATAAATTTGGAATTAAGTTAAAGACTTGTCAAGGTGGAACAAACTCCAGTTATCATTGCTAGGGAGAATTTCTGTGATTAAGATGAATGTTTCACCTAGAACGCTGTTTTTGTTTCAAATTTTGTATCAATTTTTTTTGTGGCAAAAGAAGAAACCTTGGATTCAATATAAAATCTTACAAGATGCAAAGCAAAGAGGAAGATTAGATTTGCCAGATTTGAAATTATATGTTGCTGCATGTTGTTTTATTTTAAAGAATTGATTTTGTTGTGAAATAGAAGCCTGTTGTACTTAGGGGGAAGTGATGTGAGATTCAGATGGCACATTTATGGTATGACAAAGTCAATGTCAATAAGGATTTTTTAAACCATTACATTAGATGTGTCATTCTGAGAATATGGGATAAAAATAAACCTAGGTTGTATTAAAACGAGACAGAGATGTCATAAAGAAGAATTTACATTTGTTTGGCACAGTGGGAAACTAGGATAGTTCAAAATAGGCTCTCCATTGATCCAAAATAGAGACAATAGAATGGCTGGTGCTTACAGTTAAAAAAAATACAGAGAAGCTTTTAAACCAAGTTGAAGGGGGATTCTGACAGGAATATTGTAACATCTGGTTTGTGGTATCTCTTAGGGGGTATAATCTAAATGTTTTATGCTAAGGGAAACAACTCTTTTGACCTGAATGTGAAATAATCTGAAAAGTTCACCCATGGAGATGGTGTGCCAGCAACCAAAACACCAAGGACAAATATGTACCCAGTCATCTATTCAATATCAAAAATAACAGGTCAAGAAATAACAGGAGAAGAAATATTCACACACACACACACACACACACACACACACACACACACACACACACACACATACTTACACGTACACACGCACACATATATACATACATATACACATATACATACACATATATTCATTTATGAGAGGGAAAAAGAGAGACAGAGAGCTTGTATTATAATACAATAGCAGTGTTGGTTCAAATTGATTTGGAATTAAGGATAAGCAATGTTCAGGATGGTGAAAACCAAAACAGATTATGAAGAACTCAAAGAGAATCTTTATCTGGATAGAATGATTTTTTTCTTCTTTTCCAAAACATTAGAACTTGGAGTATTCAATGAAACTGATGGTCAACAGATTCAGAAAAGAAAGCAATACATAATTCTTTACAGAATGCACAATTGACTTGTAGTTCAGTGCGACAGAATGCAGACATAGTTGCTAGCATAATTAAAAAAAAGATGAGACAAATTCATGGGGATATAATAGATATAAATGGACATTACACACTGCCAGAAGCAATTTTTCTCTCAAATTGAGGTATTGTCTGAAAGGAAGAATCAAAACTGAAATCAGAAAACTGGAAGTCATTAAGTCACTGGAAGAACCTCAAGTAAGATTTATACCTGATCTGAAAGAGTGAGGACAACTCCAAGAAGTATTACCAATTGCCTCACTAACTTTTCAGAAATCTTTCAAAGTATCAACAAGCACATTAGACAGATATGATCTGATTGACATTATATACTTAGACTTAACAAAAGATCTGAATAAATATTTCATTAAAGTCTCCTGAATAAATTGAACAATCATAAAATAAGTGGAGCAGCTCTCTTGTGGATTGGTCATTAGTTAAAAACGGGATAAAGAAAATGAAATAAATAGGCAATTCCCAGAAGGAAGGGAAATAATCAAGGAGGTTCTCCAAATATTTGGGATTACCCAGGAAAGGCTGCTTTCATGGCAGACGACATACTACAAATTACAATATATTGTGTAACAGTAATGAAATAAATCAGACAGTACTGGACAGAACTGGACAGTACTTGGGAAAGGGATTGAAAAAACAACTTGCTGATTCATGATGCTTTTGTATAAATGTATGGCCGTTTCTGCACGGCCAGAGGCAGCGGAGTCCCACTGGCTTAAATGAAGCCGGTGGAGCGTCGGGACTGTTCGCACAATCCCGTGCAGGCAGTCCCGATGCTTCCACTGCCTGTAGGGGCGGCTCCACATGGAGCCGCCCAGGGTGTATACAAGGGACTTACCTTGCCTTCCTGTGCAGCTCCAGGCGGCTGGACAGACACGGCCGTGCTGCCCTCTGACCCCCAGGGGAACTTGGATTTCATAATCCAAGGGGAAAGGGGAAAAGTAGCTACATTGGAGCTACATTGCCAGTAAGTGTCACTTTTTAAAAGTTTGGAACCAATGATGCTTTTTCTATCAAGCAAAAATGTAGCAACTTCTTTTCACAAAGCTCCTTTATATTACTTAAAAGAGGAGAGGATAATGAATAGTTTTAAACATTTTTTTAAAAGTAGCATTCAAACCTCCTGTGACTTTAGACATTATTTTTAAATTTTGGCACACTCACTTATTCCAGCTATAATAGATTTCTAATAATTTAAATCATGATTTATTGAACATTGCACAATGCTGGGTTTAAACCTATAAATACAGTCACAATCTATTAGACTGAAGACAACTTAAATTTAAAATAAAAACAATCTTAAAACAGCTGGATTGTGAAAAATAGATCAACTCTGGGAACGTTAGAGTTCTGTTATAGGTTTATAGAAATTTAAAAGCATAAAGAAAAAAAGACCAATACAGTAATAGACATTTTTCCCCTTTATTCGTTTCATTTTTCTTCTATGAGGTTACAATTTTTGCAGCTGGTCAGAAATATCATGTTCCCTACTGTCTCAAAGGCTTTATATGACTAATCTTAACCATGCTTAAAACTGAACATATAAGCAGCTGTTGAAAATAAAGCATATGCATTATGGAAAAGTTTACAAATGCATCAAAAAGAATAAAGCACCTTCTTTTAAAAGCACCACTAAAAAAAACCCTTTAAACTACAGTGATGTATATTCTATACACCACTGAGTGTTCTAATGTTTGAACACTATTGTATTTTTGTACCAAGTTTGCGAACAAATAACTAGAAGGCTCTGCAATCATTCTACTAAGCCACCTTGGTATATACTTAACATACAGAGGCGTCAACAGTGTTGGGCTCAAATATACTAGAATAAGAGTGCTTTCATAGCACAGCTGTGAACAGAAAAGGAGTTTTCTGGAATGAGCCTTGGCAGGATAATGTATTCTTTAATGTTACTGTATTACTTGCCCTTATAATTACATTGTAACTCAGATGACCTACAGAAAGTAACAGTTAACAAAAAATATTTTATTGGTTTATTTCTTTAATTGATCATGTAATTACTCAAATTAATTGCAGCATAATATAAAATATACATTAAAGCACACTTCCAGTTCAACACTGTAGCAATTTAGTCTATTACGCTATAAACAGCTGAGTCCTGTCACACTTTAAAGATGGACACGGTCTCAGCAAAGACACTGCTGGGCCAGAGAGACCACATGTTGGCATGTTGAGTCAAATTACACCTAAATATGTGTGCCAATTGCTACTGTTCATTGGATTTAAGTGAATGGCATCAAGTGACATATCCTCTACAAGTAAACATGTAATTTTTATACGTACATGGTGTGCCCTGCATGTATCTTACCAGTTGGCTGCAATAGCCTATACATATAAAGTAGAAATATGCACAAAACTGCCCTCTATTAAAGTAAATGGTAGAGCCAGCACTAAGCTTGAGCAATACCAAAACAATTCGGAAAAATTCAGATTCAGCTTTATTGGGCTTTAAAATTATCGTTACAGCCAAATAAGCCAAATATCTGATTCAGTAAAACTGAATATTTTCAGATTTTCTGAAAACACTGAAAAATTCAGGCCTGTTTGAATTTTTAGCTATTTTTAGTGTTTTTGACCTGTAAGGGGTATTTTTTAAGCAAGCGAGACCAAAATTGCAGGGTATCTTCAGGATACTCTCTTGATGATACCACCTGGGGTTGGCGAAGTTTGGTTCAGGGGGTCAAATTTTAGGACCCCCAAAGGGAGTGCCCCCATTCCCCATCGTTTCCAATGGGAGCTAATACTTATTGTAGAACTTGTAGAATGTGTCTGATTGGGGGATACTGGTGCCCTTGTAGAACTTGGAAGGGAGAGTATCTAATTGGGGGATACTGGTGCCTCGGAGTCAATGGGGCATGTCCACAATGACCCAAATTCACACTCCTATAAGTCCTGTCCCATTCCAATAAGCTCCACCCTCAAAACTGTCAGATTTGATGTTGATGTGCTGTACGTCTCTAGACTACTAATACAACTAGAAGCACCAGCATCACCACAACCATGGAAAAGAACAAGCTGGCCACTATGGGGTGGTGATAATTTTGCTCCCCGGTTTGTATCCTTTAAAAAAAAATATCTATGACACAACCCAAGCAGGTTCCAGTGCTGGGAAGCCTAAGCACCATAATCAGAATGTTTCAATTTATAGTTAGAAATGGCTGGCCCATCTTTTTCCTTCTAAATTAAAAAAGATGGAAATCCATGATTTCTTTTAAAAAAAAAACAAGTGTCTGAGTATAGCATATCACCAATTAATGTCAAGAGACAGAATGCCTCTCCAATGGACACAGTGACAAAAGGTTTATAATTGGAATGGCCATACGTAAAATGGCTTAGAAGAATGCAAATATTTTTTTACTTACTTTCTATTATAATTGAATTTTAAAGGGTAACCTAATATTCTTAGAAGGGATGATTCAGATATAGTATGACTATGGGATCCTAACCTTGAGTTAATGACCATTGGGCTATACAGGACTGCTAATAAATATCCTTGCACCCATGCTATGTTACCATAACAGGAAAAAAATTATGTTGACGTACTGATAGCTTGTGTTCTGGGACTCCATCAGCAGAAGTGGGCAGGGACTAAGTGGAGTTTTTGTTGTGATGGGAGAAAAGTGAAGGAAGATAGAATAGACTTACTGGTCACTCCGATACTACCTATGGTATAACCCTATGGCATAAGATAAAAATATTCCAGCTGAAGTCAAAGGACAGCACCAGATTACATCCTCCTCTCCTGCTTTCCAACCTCACAGGTACATGACAGAAGAATAAAGTCATCAGCTCTATGGGCAATGATAGCATAGTGGCAGAAGTGAGAACACTTTGAACAGAGACTACAAAGTTCTCATCATGAGCCTTTTTTTCTGTCTGTTTCCCCAGCTGTGTAGCAATATGGTGCTTTCTCATACTCTTGCTGTTTTCCATCTAAGTTTATTGGTGCTAGCAGGCTTTATGGAGGACACATTTAGATTTTCCAGAAGAAGGACTCGACCCATTGCTCTTTTCATTGCATTACTCTCTCCAATCAAACAGCACACTACAGCCTACTTTGAACTTGTTGTCCAAGTGTATAATGTGTATTCTTCCTTGTCTAAATGTTTCTCATAATTCTTTCATGTACTCTCACACAGACACCAATACAAATAACCTGAACTCATACATAGCACATTTCTAACGTGGAGCTACAGGGAGATTTGAACTTTTCTTCTAGGAGCCTGCAACCTTTGATAAATTTCCTTATTTGATCTAGCGCCAGTAGGCACCTTTGGAATACTGACACAGAATAGTATCACAACCTAAGGTTGCCAAGCTCCAGGTGGGATTTGGACAGCTTTCAAAATTACAATTGACTATATAGATCAGTTCCCCTGGAGAAAATGGCAAATTTGGAAAGTGGACTTTATCACATCTCTGCTGAGCTCCTTCTCTTTCTCAAATTCTACTGTCCCTAGGCTCTGCCCTTAAATCTCCAGAAATTCCTAGATCCAGAGTTGGCAACTCTAGTGAAACCACAAAATGACAGTTGTAGGAAGTGGACCTAACCACAAAATGTGAGGAAATTACGTTCTGGTTAACTCTGCTGTTCCGCACATAAGCATTACACGTCATTAGGGTTAACAGTTATATCAGTTTGCAGATAGGGCAGAATTTTCTGTTTTTCCTGCATACAGATGTTGTACTCTGAATGTCATATTTTGACATTTTAGAATTTTACCAAATAAGAAAAATATACAATAAGCATTTTCTCTCTCAAACAAGTATTCTAGACAACACAATGAAATATAAGGACAACTACAGAAATAATGGAAATTTAGGGTTGATCCATCGCAAGTGAAGGAAAGCTCAAATGTACAGTCAGAACATACCATCTCCATGGTTCCATAAAATGGAAAAAGAAACATTTTCAACACAATCTTTGTCAGTCTATCCTGCTACTTACCTGCTACAAAGGAATGTTTTCCCCATTTTCTAAAATATTCAAGATTTTATTTAGTCATTTTTTTTTAACCATCACGGAATCTCCCTTATTCTTTATGTGTTGAAAATGCCTTACAATCTGTGTGTGGGATGTGGGATAGTAGTGCTAGCAATTCTTTTATCTCTGGCAATGCACATTTTTAGACACCATTAAGAATTGCCTTCAGAACATTTTAAGTTACATTCTTTTTTTTTGGTAGGCATCAGTTACAGAATGTCTCTATTTACTTATAGTTTTGTCATTCTATATTTTAAATGCCATTAAAAGTTTTTGTGCATAATCATAGTTCGCTCCCTGTCGTCTCAGTCATAGTGCTCTCATCACCTCATGGACCTTCTTTGGGTCTCAGATATTCTTAGCTTGGGTAGCACCCCAGTGAGCTGCTGCTAGTGCTTATAGCAGACAGACATGAACTGGCCTTCTCCTCCCTGGCCTTCTGGCTCCCGGAGGCTTTTATAGCTTCCTTCTTTCCTCCAGCCCCACCCCTGAGCCATCCCCCTTGGCCGGGCCCTTCCTGGGCCTCCATCTTTAAAGCTCTGCTGGTCTTTCTCCTGCTCTTTGGATACCAGAAGAAAAGGACTGTTCCTGCTGTTGTGCCCGCTTCCTGCTGGATGTGGCTATGACACAAACTCTGCCTTTGCTGTTCCTGGCCTGGAATAGTTGCTGCTTGGCTCTGCCACCTCCTTGAGCTGCTGTGGCTTGCCAAGTCCTGGCTTGGGGCAGGGTTGCTAGGGTGGTTGGGGAGGTCAGGCCTGGGCCCCAGACAATGGATACATTGCCATTAACATGAAAGAATTCTAAAGAGGTCATATACCAATTTGTTTCTTTTTAAGCAATATTTGTTGATACCCAAAGTGTCTGACACTGTACATCCAGCTTTGCAGACGTTTCCTCAAAAGATTTCTTCTTTTACACCATTAAATCAGAATACCAGACCACAAAATACCCCAGCAATATGTCAGCTACCAGCCATCAAATTTTGTACATATTAACCCTTTGTATTGAATAGCTAGAGGAAATAACTTGTTTGAATCATGCTACATTTCTGCTTTTATGTTTTTTTTTATTACATTATCAATTAAAACACGGACATTATAGAAAGAGTTGAAATATATTTTAATCAATTCCGTTGATACAAAAGTCACCTAATTTCTTCAGAGGTTTTAACTAACTGATTCTCCTCTACCAACCTGAATACTTTCTCTGTACATCAAGATGCAGGGCTGCTAAGAGATACCTGGCCCACAGGCAAAGATTTCTTGCACCTCTCTTCTTACCTCAGAACCATCCAGACTCAATTCAATCATCACATGAAATCAAATTATATAACTTGCCTGTCTCTATGTAACACCAAGCAACCCAGGGCTCTTGGATTTTGTCCTTCCAAGATACGAGCTTCCCTTCCTTGTCTAAATAGATCTCAGTATTTTTAATAAAGATATATTAAGAAATATGTGTCCATGGCCCTTTCCGCATGGGGCCAAAAACAGCGGCCCAGGGATGGAAAAACACTGGTCCCTGGGGAGCTGTTCATCCTGTGCGGCCCCGAACGGTGTGAAGACGCCGCTTTCTCCCTCCCTTCCTCCAGCGTTGCTTTCCTGTTCCCCCCCACCACTCACCTCATCCTCCAGCGTCGGTCTGGAGGGCTGCTGATACCCGCATGCGAACGGCCCCCGCAGAGACCAGCTCAGAAGAGGCGGCTCTGCATGAAGGTTGGCAGTCAGAATGGGTGGGTCCCTGCAGCCCTCCAGAACGACACTGGAGGACAAGGTGAGTAGGGGGGGACGCAGAGCCTCAGAGCCCTGCAGAGCCACCTTTTCTGAGCTGGTCTCTGCGGGGGCCGCTCGCATGCTCCCGTGCGAACGGCCTCCTCCCCTCCACAGGCATAATTTCTGCCAGTGGAGAGACGCCCTTTCCACCATGTGGAAAGGGCCTTCCATTCTCCCCACATTTACATAGACAAAATTAACAGTGGAACACAAACTTAATCTTAGAAAACAGTAGGCTTCAGACATGTGTGGATGTTTCTATTGGACCCAAGAGATATAGTTGTTCAGGGGGAGGAGGCTGTTTGAGGTTTATGTATGTTTTTTATAAGCAGCTTTAGGTTCTTTTGGGAAAAGGAAGGGTAATACTTAAATAATTTGTTCTTTAGCACAATCAAGTGGACATGCATAGGACTTTCCAGTAATAAAACTAATCTCACAGTTTAGCTGAATGTTATCCTAGTATCTTTTCACTGAGCTTGATAACCTGCTCCCCATTAACTACTTTCAGGTAAACATGCAGTAGGTAGCAATGACATTAATGCACTCTGAAAGACACAAATATCTTATCAGCCAAATCGTACCTCTAGAATCAAAAAGACAAATCTTTCAATGTGACAACTGCTTTCCTCTGTGATTTTAGAAGTGCAACTTAAATTTCATATTGTTAAAATCAATTCCCACCACAAAAAAAAGATTGATACATGATTGCAATTGACTCAAGAAACTGAGAATGCAGTTGTAGAAACGAATTCTGAGATTAATAACTTCCAATTGATAATTCATCAATCTGGCTATAAAATTTGCAACATCTATGCTAATAATGAAAGTTTTTCCAGGTGGAGGAATTTTTAGGCAAGGAATCTATCCTCTTAACAAGTGACTACACCATATCTGAGTTAGTCTGCACTAACTTCCAGCAACAGCTAATAATGTTAGAAGTATAATACTGGACTGGATTCAGCAATTTATTTATAGAAGGTGCTGATGGATGAAAATGTTTTGCCACATTCTCTGGGAAATCTAATTCCTGGGGTCATGGAACCTACAAGGACCTCCACATAGGCAAATAGGATGGGGGGGGGGGAGGGAGCTCTACTGATTAAGAAGATTTCTTCCTCTTCCCTGCTTCTACACTGATCCACATGGCTGTTCCATCAACTTTCATTCACTGATCCATCAACTTCCATCCATCAGCTTCCCTAAAGTCAGGAGGGACTTCTGGCAGTAGGAGAATGTAGCAAACATCTGTTTTTGTGCATTGTTAGATTCTGTTTGATCAAAGCGACTGAGAGCACAGCCTGAAATTAACAGATCAACTTTTGGAAATAACAATGCAGCCCTTTTGGGGAAGTCTATGGAGACCATTTCACCATGTGCCAGACGCATAGCTCTTGGCAGAGTAGTTGGAGGTCAGAAAGATCTCATTGAACACAGCTATTAAAAAAGGCCACAAAAATAAGTGCTGTTTTTTCCGCCTACACTTTAAAGACATTTTACTAATAACCTGCAGATACATTTCTACAACCTAACATATTTTTAGATTTCATACGTGGAATTATATATCTGCTTTGAGCTATTCTGGCAGCAGTTTAATTGGAAACTACTTATATCCAAACTTCATTATCTTTACTGTAGTGTCAAAAACTTCGTTATTTCAAACCTGCATTCTGAATCCTTCATCATATATTTCATGGGAGTCTGCATTTTTATTATAAAATGTAGAAGTTTTGTTGAGAACTAACGAATAATAAGTACAGCAGTAATGTTTCTTGACTCTGCTTTGTGCTTCCATTCTTGTGAATTATGTAGCTCGCTTTGTGCATACATGGGGAACCCTAACTTGAGGAGGAATCACCCTGCTCAAACAAACAAAAAAAGTAAGTTCACTACTCCAAATTATGCATTGTTTATTATTTTAAAGTCTAGCTCACATTCATTTAGGAAGGAAGATCTAATCTAGATTTACAGCTATGTATCATACAAAAATAGTGATGGCATATACTTTGTTCATATATTTTATCTGAATAACTTACAGCCCAATCCAGAAACCCAGGTGGGTGGGGACAGTGCCACTGCAGTAGCATTCAGAGGGATTTCTAGAGGCACGGGGAGGGAGAGGGGGAAAAATCCTGCTGCCAGAGTGCCCTCCATTGGGCTCAATGGACTTTCACCACCCAAAACTTTTGTGTAAGTCTGAGGGCCAGGGCACTGTACTCCAAGCCCCAAACCCAAGATAGAAGCCGACTAAGGTAAGATCCACTCCTGGGAATACCCCCAGAATGCTTTCCATATATCTGCACCCTTTGTCAGCTCATTTGCCTGTTGTGCCAGCAAGGTGGGCACCCATGCCAACACAAAGCTATACCGGCTCCAGAGGTTAGTCCTCTCAGTCTGGATTGGGCTCTTAGTTGATCAAAAATTCATGTTCATAAAGATGGTTAATATTTGAGAAGAGATCATCTGTTCTGTATATTAACAATATAAAATTAATTTAATGGACGTATTCTTCCCACCACAGAAATATAAAATAAAGATTTTTTTTCAATAGTAAATTCTAATTTTTGGCATGACTTAGAAATCAAAATTATGTTATCAACTTTTGTCCTTTCAATGTTGCTAAAACTCAAGGTTGTTGATTAGGTAGTCCAAGTGTAATTTTGTATTGTCTAATATGACCCAACAAATTGGGCCTCACCAAACCAAATCATGCCACTAACAGAGCAGTTGAAAGTAGAGATACTCAAATCTTAATCAGTTAATTTTAATGTGCTTAACTAGAATAACTCTGCATAGGACTATATGTATATCACTTTGTTACAAGTTCCTAGCTAGAGGTATAACTGTTGTGTAAGTGCAGTATTCAGTGATCTGTCTACAGACAGCATTTTTGCCACAATTAATCAGAGCTCACTAAGTTCTGGAAAACGTGAAGTAGGAGTTAATTGTTATTGATTTGTATTATAGCATTATCTTTACTTTTATTTACTTGTATTTTGGTGGCATTCAGGATCTCCAATCAGGATCAGAGCCTCATCATCATATGCAGTATTCCAACATATGGTGGGCTGGGTAGAAGTCCCTGTTGAGAAAATCATAACATCAAAGTTGCATTTAGAGGGACTAAACCTTCTTGGAAACTGAAGGCATTTAAAAAGTGTTAAATGCCACTTTTTATTCAATGCCTCCTGGCAAAAAGAAACAAACACTATCTATGATGCCACAGGTCTCATTTATTCCATAAACCCCATATAAAATCCCATTAAGAAACAAAAGCAAAAGGAATGTGTTACATTGCATACACAGCACATTGCTAGTGCCCTTAACACTAACCAATAAAAAAGATTTCTTACCATGCAAGATGCCTGAGGCAAACCATAACCACAGAAGTAAGAAATGGTCTAAAGCAGATGCACAACAAAATATTTTATGGGTAATATAGGGGAAAACTATCCCTAGTCTTCTATAGCTCTGTTCAAGAACTATCATATTTCAGCAAAAGAGTAAGTATTAATTTTTTACCTCGTAAAATATTTCTTGGTAGGTCCTTATATGCCCTGAGCAGGATAGCCTACGTGAACCTAATCTTGTCAGGTTTTGATAGCTGAACATGGCTGGCCCTGGTTAGTACTTGAATGGAAAACCACTGAGGAAGCTGACGATTGCTACTGCAGATACAGGCAACTGCAAAACAGCTCTGCACATCTCTTGCTATGAGGTCGCTGTAAGTCAGCTGCAACTTGACAGCAGTTTCCAAAACTTTCCCACATCAAGATCTTGTATACACTTAGGAAATTTACAAATTGAAAGTCTGATCAGTTGATTAATACATGTTCATAGGTTTGTTGCAAGTAATGCTGGACTGAGCAATAAATGCAGAGAATGAATTACTAGGAGAAACAGTTGACAGCGTAGCTTCTATCAGTGGTAGGTGTCACCATGAAGGGCTGGTGGGACATAGGGGAGGACAGTCAACATTAGACAGAGACAACAAAAACCTGTTCTTTTCCTCCATATCCATCCCTTGCAATGATAGACCCTTATAAAACCACCCCCAAAAATGCAAGTACTGCATTAAAGCTCGTTAAGACTTAATCAATCTCTATGCCAGGGCCAAAATAATAAAACCTCTCCTTTGCAATAACACTAGGAATACCCAATGCAAGAAAAAAATCCTGTCAAGTGTCCCTTCTTTCCTAAAACACCACTATTGAACACACAAACCAAAAGAATTAGGTTTACGAGGTACTGGATAAGAGGATATGAGTACTGCAAGTGCAGGATATGAGCACTGCAAATCTCAGTTTGGTCCAGATCTCTCCAAATCCTTGGTTCAAGAACTTATTTTCCATGGTGTAAAGTAACACAAAGCAAGATTTTTTTTTTTGCCACCTGTGCATGCCAAAGGCATTTCCTAACAGCTCAAAGCAAATGAAGTGATGCCAGTTTCAAAAAAAGAAACTTTCAGGAGCCCTCGTACCTTTCCTTTTCAGAATACTTTTTTTTTTTTTGCAGAAGTGGTGGTATCTAAATGATTGAGAGCATGTGTAACAAACTAATGGTCTGTTCCTGTGCACTTTTAACTAAAAGCAAGCCCTTCTACATTCAATAGGATTTACTTTCAAGCAAGGAGTTACCTTAGATCACATTCTCAAACACAAGAAAAGGCTGATTCCTTCCCACCACACTGATATTTTGCAGCTGCAGAAAAATGTCAATGTGAAGCCCATACCTGTGAATCCTGCACTCCTAGATTTTCCCTTTTACCAAGATGAAATGGTTGTTCCTCCTTGTTGGAGGGGCAGAACCAAATGTCCTGAGTGATATGAGTATCTGTTAAAACAACAACAGACCTAGATTCCTAGCTTCTAGTATATAGGCCAAGTCCTAGATTAATTCTATTGAATAGTTCTGAGTAGTAAGGAAAATGCAGGCTTTAAATACACAGGGTAACAGTTCATTGGGGCTTTGGTAGCTACACCAACTTTCTCCCTGATTTTTTTCTTCCTCTACCTCCTCTAAGAATGACAACCCTCATTAATGGAGCCTTATAGATTCATTGACCAATCAGGGACTCAAAGTAAGCTTAAGGACAGCCTCCTGCCCAATGAACTAATGTAGCAGTTCCAAGGGGGGAGGGGGCCTGCCTCTGCAGAGAGAATCTGCTTGCAGATGGGCACCTGGTAAGAGACTGGGGGGTGGGGACCTAGGCTAAGCTGTCATGTTGGTAATGTAATGTCATTTACTAGGTGAACCCAGAAATGATGTGTGTCATCACAATGACAGTCTAATATTCACTAGTGAATCCTGGAGTGTTGTGTCAACAGTATGACATCACATCTAGTTACACCACATTGTTGACATGATGGTGATTTTTGGCTTCCCCCTCCACCCTATTGAGCACTTGTGGGGCTCAAGTTTGCTGCAAGTTGGACTCCTGCATTAGCAGACAGCACTATCTATAGCCTGATGCCCCTGAGGACAGTAAAGGATAGGACAGTGAAGAAGACAGAAGAGGACTGGGGACAGCCCTTGTTGAGAGGGGGACACTGCTCCATTTACCCGAATGGACCAGCCTCTGTTGCCTCCCATCTGAAGCTGATGCTGAATGCTGATGCAACACATGATGGCACAAATATGCCACTCTTCCTAACAGCTCAGAAAACTACAATCCAATGAAAAGCAAAGTCTCTGTACAGAAGAAGCACAAAGGTATTTGGGGGAGTCTTTTATCAAATTTCCAGTCACTGCAACTGTGATCATCCTTCACTTTGGAATGTTCAATGTAGCATATCTTGGGAATTTTTATACCATGCACATGTTTATTTCAATGCAGTGAAATCAGAACTGCAGAACATATTGGCTTCACATCTGTTTCTGAACTGTGGTGCTAAGTTTTTAACTTTCTGTTCTGATTATCTACTTGTTGTCTCTTTAAGATCAGAACTAAATGTTGGTGATCTGGTAAGTATCTTAACATCATGCCAATACAGAGAACCTGGCAAGTTCATCAATGGGATATAAAGAATTCCGAATGAGGCTGTAGTCTCATGGTACTCTCTTTACCGTTTCTGTGTATTAGGATCCTGGACACAGTAAATCAGCATATTCAATACATTTTTTAAAAAATTCCTTGTGTGTCTGCATGTTTTTTGCCTCCTAAATTCAAAATGCTTCTTGCTCCAATCAAAGCTAAGGTCATTATTAGTGATAGATTAGTATCTACAGGAGAATGAATGAAAACTGGGAGAAACAAACTGCATTTCTATGACTGAAATAATGGCTAGCATAATCACATATATATATTACAAGGACCAGTGTAAATTTTTAAAAGTTTTTATCTATACATTGGTAGTAGTTTCTAACTGGCAAATATTTGCTTTAAGAATAGCAGTCTTTAACAAACTTAAACTTCAACATCTGGTAAATATCATCATAGAAGCAGGACAGAGGTCAATAACTTGTTTCTTACTTCATCAAACTAATGTGATTTTGAGGAGAAACCATAACCTGACTTTGTAATTAAATTGGTACAATAGACTGACTACTTTGGTATAGGCCAGGGGTCTGCAACCTGCGGCTGTCCAGAAGTTCATGGACTACAATTCCCATCAGCCCCCACCAGCATGGCCAATTGTTCAGGGGTGGTGGCAGGGGCTGATGGGAATTGTAGTCCATGAACATCTGGAGAGCTGCAGGTTGCAGACCCCTGGTATAGGCAACGCCCTGTGCAAAAACATTTCAGTGGATCCAAACTTCAATTTTCCTTACTTTTTTCTCCACCAGATGTTCATATTTAGTTTTCAATATTTCAGTAGCCATGCTTTATTTTTACAGCTGTATAACCAATATTTTGGTAATATTCCTTGTGCTCTGTTTTCTCCACCTATGTGTATGTGTGTGTATATATATGTACACATACAATCTGGATGAATCATCTTTTCAACGAAAGAAGTACAGAAAGCTTTTTTTCTAATATTAGGCTGACAGATGCAATGTGTTGTTATTCTACAAGCTATGATTACGGGATTAGTTTGAATCTTAATGCCTTTGTTGATTTCAGTTTCATTTTGAATGTTTTGTTCTATTAATAAAAAAATGAGGAAAGGTTTGACAACGCTAAGCAGCTTTTACTTGGATAAAGAAGTACGGTCAGTGTAGTATCCTCTAGGGTTTGATGTGTAGGATTAAGTTTACCTATCCAATTAGCACAGAAGAGAACCCAGCAGCAACAGGTTTCTTTATTGCTTCACACACATTTGAAACCACCGCTGCCACCATGTCACGATAATCAGGACTGGGGGAGGTTCAATCAGAGGCGTAGCTGGGCCAGAGTGTGCCCAGTGCACACTCTGGCTTCTTTGCCCCCCCCCGTGGCGGCGCCCCCCCCCACTCCCACTCTCACTCCCTTTAGAAAAACGAGCAGGCTGGAGAACAGGTCTTCCTGTTCTGGAGGGAACTACATTTCCCAGGAAAGATCTTAGAAATGCATGTGGGTGCAAAAACAATGTGTCATGTTTAGAGCAACAAATTTCTTGCTGCATGAACATTTGTAAGTAACATCCTCAATCTAATCAAGTTCTATGAAAATTAATGCCACTATATATGCATGTGTGTTCAATCCATTCTTGGGTAAGAAATGTGGAGAAATAAAATGAGAATTTCAAGAGCACAGCTAGTGATAAAGTTAGGAAAACTGAAAAGGCAAGTATATGTGGGGTAGAGGAAAATGCCTCACAACTTTTAAAAATAGACAATGTTAAAGTACTCAATTAAGATCAGTAAGAATCTTCACCAAAACAATTTTCTCCTATATGAAAGCATAGCAAACCTAATTAACACACACAAAGTACTGTTTAAACTGAGTTAATGTTCAATATGGCAACATTGCATCTCTGTTAATTAACCTTCCCAGCACCTTTATCTCAGTGAACACACAGTTGAATTTTCATATTTTTTTATTTGGAATTTGATTCTTATGTGTCACTAATATGGTATCAATGGAAATTTCAGAGAATGGCAGGTGTTTAATATGCCATATTATTCTAAACAGTGATCTTCTGTTAGTATTTTGTTTTGCACATGTGGAATCATAATCCCAACATGAGAAAATGGCCTTTTCTGCATGCACAGCTTAACACAAATTTTCCCAGTGGTCAAACCTTGGGTCTTGGAAATGTTTTCTGTGAAATCACACACCTCCTTTCCCACCTCACTGTTTTGGGTTTTCCCCCTTGTCTCTTCAATTGCATGTACATGCTTATGCTGAAAATGCTTTATTCTTGACTAGTATGAAAGCCTATTTTAAATTAAAATAAAATGGGCTCAAGAAAGAGAGGGAAGGAGGGAGGGAGGGGAGTGGGCAACCCCGCTCCTCCTTCCCTCTAGAAGAGCAGCCCATATTGTTAGGGGTGGGGGAAGCTCCTGGGTTGGGGTAAGGGGGGTGGGGATGGGATGGGATGGAATATCATGAGTCCTGCACACCCATTGGCTGGGGGGCTCATTGTCGGTCATTCCATCCATAAGGCAATTTATATATATAAAAAGCTAACAGTGTATTTGTTACTGATAGTATAACTCCGTAACTGCTGGGCCAATTCCTCTGAAAATTCCCAGCCACTATAGTCAGCCAGGTGAGAGTGTTTTTAGATGTTCACATACCTGAAATTTCACACATGGCCCAGGTAAAATGCCTTTTTCATGGGGCTCTATGGTGAAGGACATGCAGCTGCCTGTGTGTAACTGTTACCCTTAGAATGTTCACTCAGATGGCCAGATATGAGCAGTGAAAACAGTACATAGGCAATAACTCGAGTGGAAGTGAAACACATACACATACATACACACGCGGGAGAGGGAAGGGAGGGAGGGGGAGGTGTGGCATGCAAGGGAAGAGAAATGAGGGAGGGGAGAGAGTGAGGGGTGGCATGCAAGGGAGGGGAGGGAGGGGGCCCAGCATCTGGATATGACCCACATACCCTAGTGGAGGGAGAGGGAAGCATCAGCATCTGTTCCTTACCCATTTCACCACAATAACCCAAAGCAACGCGTGGCTGGGTACCGCTAGTCTATATATATAAAAAGCTAACAGTGTTTTTGTTGATGATAGTATAACTCAGTAACTGCTGGGCCAATTCCTCTGAAAATTCCCAGCCACTATAGTCAGCCAGGTGAGAGTGTTTTTAGATGTTCACATACCTGAAATTTCACACCTGGCCCAGGTAAAACACCTTTTTCCTGGCACTCCATGGTGAAGGACATGCAGCTGCCTGTCTGTAACTGTCACCCTTAGAATGTTCGTGCTGCTTAGAATGTTCACTCAGATGGCCAGATATGAGCAGTGAAAACAGTACATAGGCAGTCACTCGAGTGGAAGTGAAACACATACACACACATACACAAGAGGGAGAGGGGAGGGAGGGGAGGGAGGGTGGCATGCAAGGGAAGAGAGGGAGGGAGAGGGAAGGGACGGAGTGGGAGGGATGCAAGAGAAGAGAAGTGGGGAGGGGAGAGAGTGAGGGGTGACATGCAAGGGAGGGGAGGCAGGGGGCCCAGCATCTTGATATGACCCACCCACCCTAGCGGAGGAAAAGGGAAGGGAAGGGAGGGAGGGGGAGGCATGCAAGGGAAGAGAGGGAGGGAGAGGGAAGGGACGGAGGGGGAGGGATGCAAGAGAAGAGAAGTGGGGAGGGGAGAGAGTGAGGGGTGACATACAAGGGAGGGGAGGGAGAGGGCCCAGCATCTTGATATGACCCATCCACCCTAGCGGAGGGAAAGGGAAGGGAGGGAGGGGGAGGGGTGGCATGCAAGGGAAGAGAAGTGAGGGAGGGAAGAGAATAAGGGGTGACATGCAAGGGACAGGAGGGAGGGGCCAGGCACCCTAGATTCCCTGAATACTGCGGTTATAGTTAAGAAAACCAGGCACACATTACTCATGAGTAAGGTTGGTACAGCAACCGTGACATACTTTGAATGGCTGTGTCACGCCCCTCAGAGGGTTTCCTCAGAAGCAACACCCATTGCCACCAACCAAACTTACTCCCAGGTAAAGGGTAATGACCAGCCAGCCTAGAGGTGTGGAAGGGGTGCCTTTCCATTCCCAGCCAAAGCATAATGCATGGGGACACATCATCAATGGACATCCCACACAGTATCAGGGCTGCGCGTGGTTTGTACATGAAACCGCACGTACTGCTGGCCTCTGCAACTGATTTGCTGCTACTGTTCCTTTCCCATTTCACCACAATAAGCCACAGCAACGCTTGGCTGGGCCCCACTAGTTATGTATAAGAATGGTGGTGGCATGTCATCTGCGACAGAGGTACTTTAGTGTTGTTGCAGTTACATTTTGAAGCATCAATGCAAAACTTTCTCAGCTTACATTTCTACTATTGAGAATTATTGAGAACTACCAACCCAAAATGACTGCCAAACAACTCATGGAGGTGGCACCATTACCTGAAGGAACAGAACATGTAGCTTCGCCGCCGCCACACACACAGAACCACACTTTTCAGCCAAATTAGAGCTGCAATAATATACGATCACTACTGCAGCAGTCCCTTATCAATTTCCTCCTGCAAAAGCAACTTTCCTTGTCAATTTCACTTGCTCGTAATGGTGGACACACTGGCCCATTCCACACAAAACATCTACAACGGCTTGCAGACATTTTAAAAAGAACAGGTTTTGCATTTTTCTCCTGCACAGCTCAGGAAAATAAAGCATTTCAGGACAAAAATAGGTTTTTTCCCTGCCTGCTGTCTGACAGAGTCTGTGAGTTTCATTTTGTTGCGCCTGTCATGTTGTGCTGCTGCAGAGATTCCCTATGCCACTGGCCATTTGATGAATGTTTCCCATGGAGGTTTCCTCTGCTTGCAGCTCATCTGCCTGGGATTTCACTGTATAAAGTACATGAATAAGAACATAAGAACTAGCCTGCTGGATCAGACCAGAGTCCATCTAGTTCAGCACTCTGCTACTCGCAGTGGCCCACCAGGTGCCTTTGGGAGTTCACGTGCAGGATATGAAAGCAATGGCCTTCTGCTGCTGCTCCTCCTGAGCACCTGGTCTGCTAAGGCATTTGCAATCTGAGATCAAGGAGGATCAAGATTGGTAGCCATAAATCGACTTCTCCTCCATAAATCTGTCCAAGCCCTTTTTAAAGCTATCCAGGTTAGTGGCCATCACCACCTCCTGTGGCAGCATATTCCAAACACCAATCAAACGTTGTGTGAAGAAGTGTTTTCTTTTATTAGTCCTAATTCTTCCCCCCAGCATTTTCAATGAATGCCCCCTGGTTCTAGTATTGTGAGAAAGAGAGAAAAATTTCTCTCTGTCAACATTTTCTACCCCATGCATAATTTTATACACTTCAATCATATCCCCCCTCAGACGTCTCCTCTCCAAACTATAAAGAGTCCCCAACGCTGCAGCCTCTCCTCATAAGGAAGGTGCTCCAGTCCTTCAATCATCCTCGTTACCCTTCTCTGCACTTTTTCTATCTCTTTGATGTCCTTTTTGAGATGTGGCGACCAGAACTGAACACAGTACTAAATAAACCAGGGGTAGGGAACCTGCGGCTGTCCAGATGTTCAGGAACTACAATTCCCATCAGCCCCTACCAGCGTGGCCAATTAGCCATGCTGACAGAGGCTGATGGGAATTGTAGTTCCTGAACATCTGGAGAGCCGCAGGTTCCCTACCCCTGAAATAAACTAATAAAGTTAGTTTGGACTGGCAATCCTGTGTACATGTTGTTTTTCTTTTTTCTAATGAGACATCTTTGAAGCTACACAGACTCAATATAAGAATCTGCAAAATGTGCCTATTTCAAGTCGTCAAAGCTTTGAAGATATCTCATTGAAAACAAAAACAGAAAAGGAAAAACAATATGTTTGGGATCGCCAGTCCAAACTAACTTTATTCAAGTTCTTTGCACAGTGAAATTTGAGGGAGATGAGCTGAAGGCAGAGGGAACCTCCATGGGAAACCAATCCCTGCAGCAGCACAAAATGGAGTGAGCTGTGAAGAAAATAAAAGTGGGAGCTGGTAAGTTGAGTGGGAAAAATAAAATGTTTTCTGCTTTCTGCATAGTAAGCAGAGAACGTTTTGAAAACATCTTAGGGACAAAGAAAACCCTAGTTTTCATTTTCAAAATAATTTTTTTAAGGAGAATAAAACCTTTCCCAAATATTTTGAGGGAAAAACTGTGTGGAATTTCAATAGGAAACATTTTATATTTCAGCCTCAAAACATTTTGTGTTGTGCTAAATGGGCCAGTGTATCTTCACCATAATATTTCATCTCTAATTTAAAATGAAATTGACAAAGTTCATACAATGGATCTGACTTGTGTTTTTGCCCTAATGTTTCATTGCTCATGTGATATGACAAAGTTAATTGTTTAAAAATTACTTTCAAAAGCAGATTATGAAGGGGAGGAGAAAATGGGTGAAGGGGAGTTTGGGTGACTACACAAGGGCACGGATAAGGCAAGGTGTTTGGTGGGGCAGAGAAATAAAGACTGTTTCAACATGATCACACACTCAAGGGGAGCACGCTTGGAAACAGATGGGGGGGAAATTGCAGTAAAAGTGCTAGGAAAAATAACAAAGGAAAATGAAAAGAAAGCATTTCTAGAAACAAATGAAGGAAAAAACGTGCAGAATTAAAAGGGAAAAAGTAGCATTTAGAAGACCACCCAAAGGGTTTCTGTGCTTCTTTAAACCCCACTGGGCTGGGGCAACCTGCTTTAATGCCACAAGTTTCATTGCCTATGCCACTAAGAAACCTGAAATTTGGTCCTCCAGTCATGTAAATCTCAACTAAACAAGACAAAGATCATCTTTCTTGATCTGTCCATAGCATGCAAGTTAGAGGCTCATGGAACCTCAACTTATTTATTTTCTAAAAATTGCTTCAGAGTTGGGTAAGGAACAGAGAAGGATTTAACCTTCCAACCTCTACTTGGTTTTTCTATTAAAAACTGGTTTCCCTGTTCCTTAAAAGCACACACATTATCTCTAATACCAACAGAGCAGTAAGTCTAGTTTCAAATACTGAAGCTGAGGATGAAGAATTAAACCCTTTCTGCATTAGCCAGAGGCGAACTACAGAAACATGAAATGTGTATTTTATGGATGGAACAAGACATGTGGTCTTCTTCACCTTTAAGACTCACTAATAACAAGATAAAGGTAAAAGACCATACGGTGCAGAAATTATCAGTCACTAAGCTCAAAACATAGTAATTAATATGAAAGTTTGAACATTGGTTAGTTTTACATATATTGTTATTTTTATTCATACTTTACATTTATCTAGTGTTTTAATGCGCTGAAAAGGTAAACACACATACCAACTACCCAAATACCCTTTTAAGCAGAACAATATTTTTTCAGAGGAATGGAGACCTTATGCACATGACACTGCCTCTTTCTGAGACAGACCACTGATATATCATGTTCATAAACATCAGCTCTAGTTGGCAGCAGCTCTACAGAGTCTCAGGCAGAGATATTTCATATCACCTACGACCTATCCTTTTAAGTGTAGGTGCCAGGGAGATTCTGTATGCCAAGCAGGTGTTCTACTAATGAACGACACCCCCTCCTCTCAAGCTGAATGTGTAACTCACTCTTCTAGCACTACACTTCATTAGTTCTCATTATACGAGTCAACCAGTCAAAACTCAAGACATGCTGTTAAAGTCTCAATGAAAGCCAGTATTCCAGTTCAGAGGTTGACTTTCACTGGGGAGATGAAATATAATGGTCATGGAAATTATATTGCCTCTTCACACATTTGAACTAGCCTTGACTGGATGTGGTGGGATTTCTAGGGCAAGCTACATTTATATAAACATGTATATTATACACAGTTAATATTGTGGAAAGGGTGAAAAATACATGGTATTAATTAGAGCTGCAAGTGTGATTTGCCTTCCCCTCCACAAACAAATAAAAACCCTAGACATTTCAACTATGCATAAGCATTTATTGTCATTGTGCACGCACAACGAAATTTACATTTAGGCTTTCATTAAATTAAGACACAATCTATCTATATATATATAAAAATCTAACAGTGTGTTTGTCCCTGATGGTCTCCCTCAGAAGCTGCTGGATGGATCGCCCCCAAATTTTCACAGGTCGTCCCTCCCTGTTGCGGGCAGGTAATTGGACCTTCAAATCGCCGAAAGTCCATACCTGAGCCAGGTAAAACGTCTTTTTCCTAGCGCCCCTGGCCATGAAGCTGGCTCTATTTAACTGTCACCCTTAGAATGTTCATTCAGACTGTCTGTCTGTGGCCTGAGGGCTTGGTATGAGGGCTTAGAATGTTCATGCAGGTTGGCAGAGATGAGCAGTTAAAACAGTAAATAGGTCATACTGTGAGGTAATACGAGTGGAAGTGAAACACATACACACTTTGCTGTGCGAGATGTCAGGTGGGGTTCCCCCCCTGTCAAGGAAGACTCCACAGTCCCCTTCTACTTGAATTGCTTATTGATTCAATACACTCATAGAAACTTCTTCTTTTTTGTAGTTTATTACATATAACAGGCAAGCTTACAAGTTGCTCTAACGAATTAACAAAAAAAAAAACCTCAGGAAAAAAAACGTAACTGGAGGCTTCCCTTCAGTTAAACCCCTCAATTCTAACTGCCCTTCCCTGTGTTCTACAGAAAGACCACATCCTCCAACTGACACTTTCAGAATGTTCCTGAACTCTTCACATGCCCCTTTTCAGCTGAAATTTAGGGGCTAAATGTCTCAAAATTTCAGCTAGATCCAATCATATCATACAGGCAATTATATATAATTAACCATTACCCTGACTTAATTTAGTGCATCAGCTTATGCAACACATTGTCCCAATTACCCTTTACATGTGAATCTCAAATTCCATAATCTTGTAGGGCCAAGGGACCATCTCAAAACTCTACATTGCTGTTTTTTTCATCTTGCTCAAAAGGCCAAAAGGATTATGGTCAGATCTTTACAATAGAAACTTAGACCCTATTAGGTAAGGATGTAATTTTTTTTGATTGTCTACAAAATGTATGCAGGCATTCCTTCTCGATCGCTGAGGTATGCGTACATTCTCTGAGGTAACAGCTTTCTACTAAGGGAAAAACTATTGGATGCATCAATTGGTCTTCGCCTTTCTGGAACTGCTAATGTAGCACCTAAAGCCTCGTCTTAAGCATCAGTGATATACACACTTCAAAATGGTTTGTTAAAATCAGTGTTAACTAATCCACTGGAGCATTTACAACAGCCCTTTTTACCCGTCAAAGCAGTTTTGACATCTAAATCGCTCCAAACAACTTCTTTAAAATGGAGCTTTCGCTTTTTTTTACATAAGAATCTGATAATGGTGTAGCTAGTTCACTTTAGTTGAGGTATGAACTTTCTATAAAAAACCTTAACTAATCCTAAAAAAGGACTGAATATCCTTTTTGTGGTAGTTTGGAATAGGCCAATTCTTAATAACTGGCAACCTTAGTTTCCGTAAGAGGGCTTAATTTGGACTGCTGCAAATACAGTGACCAAGGTATATCACCTCCTTCCATCCAAATTGACACTTATCCAGGTCTCAAGAAGTTAACCCAGCTTTCCTTGAACCTTCTGCAAAACCATTCTCAGTATATGTTTTTTCAAATGGGTCTCCCAGGAATCAGACATGATGGCTATATATCATCCTGATAACCAAAGGCATGAATCTAACCCAGTAAGAACCTTATCAATCAACCTCTGGAAGGTTTTGGAAGTCTCCGTTTGTTTAACCCAAAGAGCATTCTCCTCTTTAAATTGAGAAAATGCCTAAGTCTCGCATACAAGGCTGTTGTTTTCTCAGAGGCTTCTATTTTAGTTGAAAGTGGAATTTGCCAATACCCCTTTGAAACAGTCCAAGGTGCTTATAAACTTAGCACTAATGAAATCTTTCCACCAATTCCTCCTAAGCGGAACGGGTGTGGGATAAGGATCAAAGAGTTGTCATTAGATTAACCTTTTTCTAAAGTCTACACACAGTCTGAATTCAGGAGGGGTCACCCTCAGACACACTTGCTTTTTTCTTCACTAGTACTATGGGTGCTCCCCATGCACTGTTACTAGGCTCCAATAATATCCCACTTCAACATTTGTTTAACCTCCACTCTCTCCACAACTTCTTTCATAATGCATTATTGTTAATAGGGGTATGGTGTGGTTTTAATAGGTCGCTACACTTCCAGTGTGTCAATGTGAGTGTAAGGAAATCAGGTATGAGTCAAACCGGGCTGTTCAGTAAACAACAATTCAAAGTCCTTTTAACAAATGGGTCTAACTTGTTTACATTGCCTTCTTCTGATAAACCATCTGAAATTCGAACTCTTACTCACACATCAGAGCACTCCTCAAAATTCCACATTCCACGAAACTCATCTGCGTTTGAGTGTCAACTTGTACTGGAAAAGCTGGCTACAGATCTCTCACAATAATGGTTTCAACCTATTAGCATGCAATACAGTTCTTCTGCCCATCATCTTCTTGAATTACATAATTGTCATTGGGTAAAACCTGTATTATTATCACATAAGGTCCCTTCAAAGCCACATCCAACTTAACAGGCTTATCCACTGACAGTAATAATAAAAGCACTTTATTACCCACTGCAAAGCTGCAAGTGGTCTAGCCTTAACATCAAAGTAAGGTCTTTTTGCTTTTGCTAGAGCCTGCTTCAAATTCTCTCTGCTGCAGCTGTCCCATTGCTTCCTGCAGAGTTCTTTGTACGGCTCCACAGAAATATGCATTTGCCATCCTTGGGACCAAGAGTTGTCAGTAAAGCCTTCCCAATTTGCTCTAGAAGCTAAGCCCAAAGGGACCTCTTGATATCTCTACCAAACAATAACTGGTTGGACTAAATCCTAGGCTTTCTTGGACTGGAATCAATGCGAGGAGCAAGCGTCAAATATGGTACCCGCTTGATCCCATGTAATTTGAATGCTTTAGTACATAAGACTTCAACAACTGTCCGTATTAGTTCTGAATGGCCCTCTCCACTCAAACCATTTGACTGAGGGTTATGCTGCACTACAGGGGCATGCTTTGAACCTCAAGCCAACTCACAGAAAAAAATTTTCATCACCTGTGACATCAAATTAGGGGCTTGATCAGTCATTAGTACTTTCATCACACCATATGTGGACACAAATTCCATTAAGGCCTTAGCTACTGGACACCCAGATGTAGTGTTTCTCACACAAAAAGAGCTGCAATAAGGAAATCTGGTTTGCATGGTCAACTATATAACTACAATATACTGTTTTCCCGGAACTACTTTTTTAGGTAAAGGAACTAAATGTCCAAACGTGGACCCTTGCAAAGGGTTCTATCAATTACTGGGTAGGGTCAGTAGCTCACACTCTAGTTCTATCAGGTAGCGTACCAACCTGCTGACATACATCACATGTCTTGCAAAAATCCTTAACTGCTTTTAGTCAACCCTGGCCACAAAAAACTGCCTTTGAATTCTTCTTTCCATAGTCCTTCTTATTCCTAGGTGTCCAGCCAATGGGACACTATGAGCCAGTTCTAAAATTTCTTCCCTGTACTTTCTTGGAATTACTAACTGTAAGGTTACTTTTCCCTTCCTCAGAAAAGTCTCTGCCTCCATTTTTGGCCCGATACAATAAGCCAGATTGCCATATAAATCTCTAGGATTTTCTTTAGATAACTTCTCCAGAAGCAACCTCTGCCTTTTCACATAACTCTTTTTTAAGAGTGAGTACATGATCTTTGTTCAGTTTTAAACTGCTCCAGACCTTTCATGACATACATTTTCTTTATCCCTCAAAATGGAAAGTTTTAACTTCCATGAAATTGGACTAGGAGTGCTTAGCCATGACTCCATCTTTCTTTCCCTCAATTGTGACTTAGTTAACTCCAGCTTTTTGCTGTCAACTCCACTTCCAATCCCACTTTTCTTTCTTTTGCTTTACCTATATTTGACTTAAAGTTTTTTTTCTTCAGCCTTAGGAATCCTTGAAGGCTTGGAAACTTTTCATGTACATCTTCTAATTCCCCCTTTGAGCCTTCTGTTTCTCTCTTTTCTCAGTGCTCTTTCTGTTTGGTAGCCTTTGACCCACTAGTAACTACTATAAGTTCATTTTGTCTAGATTGAATTACAACACATCTGCTCCAATTATAAAAAGGCATATCAAGAAACATCATTGTACAATGGCATATATGTCCTTTTCAATTCTGGGAGTCTGGATATGAATCAAGTACTCAAATCCTAAGTACATAGGGGTCCTTCATATGGGGTAACCTGCATCCTTCCCACCACCAACTGGATGACTTATTTGCTTTAACAACTTTCTGTTGATAGAACTTATATCTGCCCCTGTGTCAACAGAACCTTCCACCCACAACTTCCCCTCAAGTAACACTTTCACTTAGCCACTGAGATCTTCCAACCCACTGTCTCTCTGTTCCTCAGATATCACACTATTTACATCAGTCCAGCTGTAACTCTCCCATTCTCACCTCTCTGGTTTCTTGTTCAGTGGATTTAACAAGTTCCTCATCACCAGCATATCTCTTAGTTGTCAAGCTTAGCAGAGTTTCTCCAGGACTTAGCAGAGTTCTTCTATCACCCATCGTGACCGCTCTTTCCCTTCACTGGAACAAGCAGAACTACCTGGTGAATCATTACTCTCCTCCCAATCCTCATTTTGCACCAAAACCCGGACATTATTTCCAACATGTTGCACTCTTGTTTCTCTCTTATTTCTTGTAATACTTGTGATTTGAAGTGACCCTTTCTCTCCACACAAAAGTAGAGATTTATATTCCTTGGTGTGTATAGGATTCCCAGTCCGTTTTTCACTGGGCCTTGGAAAGCAGTCCTCCTTCTCTCTGAAGCTAAACTTTCTTTTTTTCTCCATCTTTAATTCGTGAAGCTCCAATATTTCTCGGGTTGGTTTTAAAACAATTCTCTCTTCTCTCTGATACAAAGCGGTCGCTGGTTTTCTTTCCTTGCTTTTATGTATGGCCATTCAATGTCATAAAGCAGCTTATTAAGAGTCAGATAAATTTAAGTTCTCTTTAGCTTGAACAAGAGCTGAGATTTCTCCTGGGAGTGTGTGAAAAAATTGCTCTCTTGCTATCAAGTTGCAAAAGTCTTCTATGGACTGAACCTTTGCAGCTCTATACCATTGTTGTAACTATAAGTTTTCAATCGAGCCATAAAAAAGGCAACATAGCTCCTCCTTCCTCTTAGGGAAAGCTCCCTCAGTTCTTCTCTCAACTGGATCTCGATTTTCCCAAATCTGGCTAAGGCCTGCCTTTTAAAATTCTCATAGGTGGCTTCTTCCCTCAAGTGTAAGTTCACCTAATAACTGAGCTAAATTTCCAGCAACGAAGGGCCATAACGCTCTCACTTGCCTCTTCTGGGAACTTCTATTTTCTCACAAGGCAGCTTCAAACAAAGCTAAAACTTTCCACTGACTCTGCCACTCTGCTGGGTTGATACCTGGGGAACTGTCTTCTGCCAAGCTGCAGCCTAATTTCTGTCTATCCTGCATCAGTAAGTTCATGGTGGTTTCTTTGTGCGTGTATAAACGCTTGCAGTATTCCTCATCCATCCCTCAAAGTTGGTTGGTGTACTGAGGGAATCACTTCCCACCTTATACTATCCCGGTTTGGTTGTGCATTAACTCTGGGTAGTCCCTCTGGGGTGTACTACTAGACCTTTTCTTATTGGTCATTCTCTATCCATGTCTCTCAACTCCTTACATATTCAACAGCTGTCCTGTGGCTCCCAAACTCTTGAGAGCTACTCACTCTCCTGCTTGATTCTGGCTCAGCTGAGAAAAATGGTGTGCATATTCTTGCCTCTTCCAGTGTGAATCTGCACTTGGCCCACCTTTTTTTAGATCGGGAGGTTTCACCACTGGTTCGGGTCTCCATCCTGCACATTCAACTGAGAAATTCAGGGTTTTGTACTAGAGCAAATTTTACACTCTTTGTTTGCCACAATTAAAATGCTCACTGAGTGTATGGCTTCTAAAATCCCTCCGCTACAATTCCATGTCAAGGGAAGACCTAATAGTCCCTTCTACTTTGAATTATGCTTATTGATTCAATACACTCATAGAAACTTCTTCTTTTTTGTAGTTTATTACATATAACAGGCAAGCTTACAAGTTGCTCTAACGAATTAACAAAAAAAAAAACCTCAGGAAAAAAAACGAACTGGGCTTCCCTTCAGTTAAACCCTCACTCCTAACTGCCCTTCCTGTGTTCTGAGCCACATCCTCCAACTGACACTTTCAGAATGTTCCTGAACTCTTCACACCCCCCCACAGGTAACTTTCACTCTTGGTGCCTCACCCACTACTACCACACAATACACATCCAGCTCATCCTCACACACCTCACTCTGCCCTCCCTCACATCCAACCACCACTTACCCACTTCCTCACCCATATTCACCACAGCTCTCTTTTACTAAAAGCGAGCTGGAGTTTGCCTTTTTCTTCTAAGAAAATCCGCGGGGTGGGGGCGAGCCAACACTACCGGCTCCACTTCTTTTGCACGTGGCCCTTTAAGAACCCAAGAAGCTGGCCTTGATCTGAGTGCCTCACCACCCTGCCTCTGCTGCCTCATTGGGATAGCCTCCTTGCCCCAGTTCTGCCTTACCCAAACCAGGACTGTGCATGTCAACCAGCCTCATGGACAGCGGGATTCACACTCTGGGCAGTTCCGCTGTGGAATGGAAAGGGTCACCTTATACTAAAAAAAAGGCAGCACCATATAATGATGTGCATTGAAAAGGGAAAGAAGGATTCCATTTGACCACCCCAAAAGGCTATGCTGGGGATCATTGGACCTGAATGGACATCTGTGTGGGTTGCGAACTGTGATGAGAAGGTCAATTGTCACAGCAACGCGTGGCCGGGCCTGCTAGTAATAACTATAAAAATTGTCAGCAGGTATTATACATTAAACTTTATAGAAGATTTCTACTGTTCAAAATGGATTTGAGCAAGTGCTGAAAATGTATTGAAAGCACTTTCTAATTAATGTTATTCATTCTTCTCTCCCACACAACAGGTCTTATAATGGTACTACAACTGGTATCTGATTGTAAATGTGAGAAAGCACATACTTCATAGATGTGTTAATTTAGGTGAATCATAAAATGCAGACAAAGAGCCAGTGCTGACAAAACTTCAGATTGTATTTGTAACTAGCAAAACGAATCATAAGATGCATACAAAGAGCCAGAGCTGACAAAACTTCAGATTGTATTTGTAACTAGCAAAATGGAAGACCAATTGTACAATTAAGTCTTCATTCAGTGTCTAGAATATAGCCACACATAATGATCCAAACAGAATATAAAGGAAAAAGTGAATGATCTGTATAAAGTCGAAACAGAATATTAAAGATATCACAGTGACTTCTATAAAGAAAGCTTTGAAGAATTCATGCAAAAAACTGATGACAGCCATCCACCGAAGATAAAACTTAGCAGAATTATGACTACTTTACTTGTAAATAACCTATACTCTCCCCTTGGCCGTGCCTGAAGCCGCTACCTTTCCTTCGTTCCCACCCATAAACCTCCTTTATTCTATTTCCCTCTCTGGCAAAGAGATTCTCTGTCTCACATGTCATTGCTCCCTTCCCTCGTCTTCAGCTTCCACACTTCACCTTTTCCTGCACCCCATCCTTCCTTTTTGTCCTATCTTTCACCTTTTTAAGGCTGCCTTTCTCCTCCCCTCCCATGCACTGATAATACTTGGATACCCACTCACCTTCTATAACACCAAGGAAGGGAAACAATTAACTTTTATTTTTTTCCTGAGGTGGGTCAAAAATATGGTAGCGTAGTCACTTTCCTTCAGTCCTGTTATCACACACCAGAAGGTGAAGGGATGCCCATATGCTTTTATTTTTCTGCCTTTCCTTCTCAGACACTCCCTATACTAGGCACACTAAAATAAATATGCTGAGGCAGATATAAACTTAAATGAACACAGATTTTAACACAGATTTAACACAGAGGAGATGGTAGAGTGGACATTTAAACTTGGAGATGAATGGCAGAGTCAAACAAGACAAGAGACAAAAGAAATCTATTTACATTATTATCCTCAAGAGAGCTTGGCATAGAGACTTATAGTTTTGGTTTCTTTAGCATAGCACTTAAGATTAATTAGTTCAGTTTAGCTTAGATGTTGTTTCATAAGATGTTTCACAGAATGTGCAGTTCTTTTACTTATATGTTCTGGCTTATGGTTATTCACACACGGGGTCCTAACAGAGGTTAAAATACATTTCCTCAGTACCCACACACACCATTGGCAATTAAACCATTAGGAATTTTTAAAAAATCATATTATCCAATAAAGAAAACTTAGGTCACAGCAGAATTATAGAAAGAATTAAAACAAAAAGAATAATAAATATATCTGACTCCAGATAAAACTCTAGTAAGGTTTTGGCAGGAGAAACCAAACATGGTACAAGTTAATCTAGAGTACAACTATTGAGGCTGGCCTGTTCGATCTTTTGCTGTGCCTAACTATTGGTGGAATTCTGAGCACTTTACCTAAAATAGTGAAACATTCCCTATAGGCATCTCAAATTGATTGATTTTTGATGGTGCATTTTAGAAAAGGTTCCACTCACAATCCCATTTCTAAAAAGCTTGGTGCATTCATTCGTTTTAGAAATGCTGTATCGCGGATAAATCAATGTGTTAAGAATTGCCTGGTAATATTGTTGTGGGATTAATCTTACAAAATAGATCATCAGCACGATTACCTTTGGCAACCTATGTGCGCAGAGTTCCACTCTGAGCATGAAAAGCCTTCTAATGCCAACATAGGAGAGCCATATATTGAATGATCTGCCACCATTCAATATTTAATCCTGCAATTGAAGCTACTAAAAGGATACGACAAAGTAACAAGATGAATGAATTGTGACCTCCAACTTGCAAAATGACATCCTGGACAATTTATCTTTCGGGCATGTAGTGTTTCTGAAGGCTAATATTTCTATCACTTCTCCTGAGTTTAGGATTTGTAGATTTGATCAATGTCCCATTAGCAAACTACCAAGTGATAGACTGGGAATCCATTGCTTATGATTGAAGAATACTCTTGGACAATTCAGCATAACTAGAGTCTAAAACAAAGGCCTTTATGAAAAATCTATTTTACTTCCCGCAACTGCATTTCTAAGAGCTCTTGCAAAGTGATTAAAAATAAAGTGTTAATGAATTTTTGAACAAAATAAGCATATGTAGTGTATATAAGGACTCACTAGGAAGTGGATTTCTCAAGTTTACTTTTAGATCTTACAAACCTTGCCTTTTTATGGAAGGTGATTTGATCCTACTATCAGTGTGGAATAGTTATGGTTTGATCCTAATATCAGTGTGCAATTAATGCAGTTACTATCAATATTCAATTAATTATTCAGTGTCCAATACTTATAAACCTTGCCTCTGTATGGAAGATGATATCATCCTATTATCAGTGTACCATTAATGACCTGTACTATATATCTATCTCCCTCTTGGACTTGCACCATAACATATTTGTGTATGAGAACATATCTGAGAATAATACGGAATGGAGAGATTCTAAATTCTTAGCAGAGTCACTCAAGGTGAAATAGTCACAGCTAAGACACAAGACTAAGATCCTACCAGTCCATCATGTCTTTCCTTGCAAGCCTATTTTGTAAGAGAAAGGAAAATAGGATAGATGAAGAAAAGGAAAAGAATTTTTTTCACAGAGAAAAGACCAACCGTTTCCCTTGGGTCAATCAGTCCTATCATTTAACAGAGATTCTGACACTAATATTTTGTGTAGATAGGGGGTGGAATGACAAAGAAATATGTTTTCTGTTGGGGGTAAGACCTAGAAATACTTTTCACAAGAAATGGGTTAGGGATAAGGTTAGGATAAATATATAAGGAGAACAGACTGAATAATCTGAGCTCATATTCTACTCACAAACAAAGATAGTAGAGTCCAATACATGATTTTTAAACAAAGGGGAAGAATGTCAGGACTACAATTTATGGGAAAGATATATCACCTGCCCTAAGCTTGACTCAAAACAATAGGTGCGTAAAGGGAGTGGACAAAAGAATAAACTGAGGACATCAGCAGTTAAGACATATGCAAAGGTACTTTTGTTCACATAGTCCAGAAAGCAAAATCTTGGATTTACCATAGTAGGACCAAGCACAGATGGTGGAGAAGTCACAATTTTGTCTATGGTTCAGGCAGGCTTTGGGGGTAGGAGAAAGTTTGCATAGGCTTGGAAGGAACTGAAAAACAGAAACTGAAGAAAATGTATGGATTGAAAGAAGCACATGGGCAGTAAATGAACGGCCATTAAGAAAATAATGGCAAAGGAAAGCAACCCAGACACACTGGTAAAATGGGCATGCAAAAGATTTTATGAAGACTGTAGGCAAGGGAATCCAGAGATGTTCAAAAGAGGATGGGAAGGAAGATTTCCAAGTATTGATCGCAACTAATTAGCCAAAAGTTTGGCTGTAGACCACTACTTGGCAGTAACATAAGACTTCTCTTGCAATAGGGCTATTCAATTCAACAGTGCTAAGACAAGTGACCACATGAACAGTTATCAGGGATCTTAACAGTTAGCCAGAATCGAAATTTGTGGTGATGCAGTTTTTCTTACACTGTGTGACAAACTGCTGTTGCCACAATTAAAACTTTCCCACAACTCTTACAGTTACAGGAGTCTGTATTTCCTTTTGATCCCATCAACCAGCTCCTAATTCTAACATTTTATATTATGATGGGGAAATTTCTATGCATACTACAGTTTGAATAGATGTTTCTCATTAGTGTCTCTTCTTGCACATTTCTCATGGGAGACTGTACTTTATAAATATCAAAATGAACATAATCAGTGAACAAAGAATTTGACTCCTCTAAGTTGCTGTATCAAACATAGCATTTAAAATGTACAATGCCTGTATCACAGAAAGTACCAGAATATATTGTGGAAGGAAATTCCAAAAATATATATTCAGAGCAATCTGGAATGCATAAATGACAAACTAAAATGAATATATATATTCACTAAATGGCTAGTTGCTACTTTTAATCTAACTCTGCCTGTCTTAAATTGTTTCCCAAATGTAATGCACTAGCATTTTAAAATCAGAGGGGAAATAAGGCAGAAAGTGATCTCTATATGAAAGAAATCCTAAACATGTCTGCTTAGAAGAAAGTACCTAGTTATTCAATTGGTCTACTCCCAGGAAATTGTTCTTCGGACTGCAGCTTGTACACTGATCCCACCTCCCACCCCCAAATAAAGCAGAAATGATTTTCATAGAATTTCCATGAAAATTCAGATGTAGACATTGGGATTTACAAGTAAACACATACACAATTCAAACATATGGATTTTAATACTCTGTATCCATTTCCTTATCCAGACCCTTCATCATTTTCTTTCCTTTTTATGCACAGATATTGGCAATTAAGTGAAAAATGTACATAATAAAACACAAGGCAGAATTCATAAAACATTAAAACATTTGAACAATTAAAAATATTAACATTATAAAATAATGTAATTAAAACACTAAGTAAGCAATATCAGAACTAGGGAGGAGGCCAACAATCATTATTGAGGGTATGTCAAACAAAACAAAAGTCTTTATCTGTAAGCAGATGAGACTGATAGAGGGAGACAGACAAATCTCTTCCTGTTGCCACTTGTCTAGCTGCAGATGATGGGGCAACTAAAGCAGATGACCAGAGTGAGCAGGTAGATTCATATTATTATTGACCAACAACCTATCATCTTGGAGACCATTATACAGTCATTTTAGGGCTTGAGATTTGGTACTTTAGCTATTTTAAAGATCCAGAACATGCTTTAAGTTATTTGCACAGTTTAAAAATTCTATATCACCACTGCATTACACATTATTTAGTGAATCAGTATAACATACACAAACCAGCAGCAATAAAGGGTCCATTTAGCTGCAACTTTATGCTCTGACACAAGTAATGATTCACCTCATACCTTCTTGACATCATTTGAAGAACTATTACCAGACAATCTTCTAGAAAGGTGGCATTCATACTGAAACCTCATCTTACATTTATGCATAGAAATGCTAATACAAATAAACAAAACTGAATAATTTCTTAAAGCGACATGTTTGGGCTTTGCTTTCACAACTGTTGAGAAAAGGAGCCCATGTGTTCTTAGGTGCTGACCTGGGAACAAACCATGCTATTCACCTTATCGATGTAGTTCATCTTAACAGAAGTTACCAGATGGTATGCAATCTAGCCACACAAAAGAGCACCTATATTTCTCCAGCAACATATGGACTGGCCCTTAGAATACCTGCTTTCTTGTATTTTTATAGTAATATCTTATTTACATTTTGCTTGACATTCTTTGTGTCTGATCTTTTGAACCATTACTGGAACAGAATAACAACTTTGAGCTGTTCTACCAACTGTTGCACAATCACTAGAGCAAGACTTTACACAAATGCCAGTACTCAACTGGGAGGTCACTTGTACTAAATTATAAAAAGTCATAAACAAAAAAGGCCGCTTTTCTATCTGAATGCTTTTCATTTTTCCCATTTTTAATGTCTCAGATTTAATCTAAATCCAACAGATTTAATCAGAGACATTAAAAATGGGGAAAAATGAAAAGCATTTAGTACAAGTGACTTCCCAGTTGAGTACTGACATTTGTGTGAAGTCTTGCTCTAGTATTGCTTGTGCAACAGTGAAACATCACATCTATAAAAATACAGAGAAGTTATTTAAGAGGACATTTTTTTTATTTTTTTCTCTTGTATTTTCTTTATGCATATCATAACATCTTTGGGTCCTATTTGCGGAGATAACCAGATACAAGTAATCAGTAAAATCATTTTCCTCTGATTCACAACTAAATACATTAATATTAGCTTTCAAATTAGTCTTGTGACAAAGAGCACTATACCTCCTTAACACTAGCCTTGGCAACAAAAGTGTTGTCCAATATATCCATGGCAAACATATCCTGGGATAAGGAGGGGCAACATCCCGGTTTGGCCATGACATCTGCATGGCTTCTGGGACTAACTCGGTCCTGCCCAGCGAGATTTCCCTTATCCCGCGCCTTTCAAAAAACGATAAAATTGGTGGTTCTTTTAAAAAAACACTCCACTTCCATGCAAACATCCACTTCCATGCAAACACTGGGAGAGGGACCAGTTTATTTTTCCTGCCTTGCTGCCTGTAACCAATCAGAACATTGGAAAAACAGAACAGTACGTGCATGCGCGGCAACATCAGCAAGGAAAATGAAACTAGACCGGCGGTCATAATCACCTAGAGTTCTTCCTCCTGGCTGGAATGCATTGACGGGCTGCCATGCTGTCACGAGATCAGGACTGGAGTAGGCTGAATCCTGCTCTCAAATTTGGGTTCTTTTCATTTCAGACACTCCAAACTAAGGGTTCTCAAAGACTTTATTGTGAATAAAAAATAACAAAAGGTTTCTCTTACATTGATTTCTCAGCAGCGCACTGTTCCATGCCCAGTTTAGCTGTTCAAACTGAGGACCTATGGCCAAAAGATGCGCTCTCTTGCCTGGCCCATAGCAGAATTTCTTTTTTGTCTTCCCCCTCAGTTAACTTCCAGTTACTGACATGTGCTTCTAAACTAATCCTTTGTTCCAAACCCTTTGGCTTTTCAGTTTGGTTTCTTTGAGGATCAACTGTTTTAACAGGCTTCTGTGAATTCCTCTATTCCTGTTCCTGGAGCTATTCCATCACACATGCAGAGGGAGAAACATCCCAGTATGTATGATCCCGGTTTTCCCCTGGCATATATTGGCCTGGGGAAAACACCAAAGACAGAACTATACTTCCTTAAAGGATATACCTTGTTCACCTGTTTACAGCATTGATTTCAAGGACACTGCAAAAATAATGCCCAAAGGAGACTAGCGGCTAATACAGGGGTAGGGAACCTTTAACACTCAAAGAGCCATTTGGACCCGTTTTCCATGGGAAAAGAAAACACTTGGAGCCGCAAATAATTTTTGACATTTAAAATAAAGATAACACTGTATATATTGGGGGTTTTTACCTTTTACTCCACTCATTCTGAGAAGTGCATGGATGCACCCACCCTGCTGCCTGCAGGGCGGGCAAGGATGAAGCTGGCGGCTCGGCCTTGCCGGCTGCCGGGAAAGCGCCCGCCCCGCTCCAACGGGGTGGGCAAGAGGGGAAGCCCGCGGCGAGGCCCAGCCGGCTGCGGGCAATTGGTGCGCCCGCCCTGCTGCCTGCAGGGTGGGCAAGGATGAAGCCGGCGGCTCGGCTCGTGGAGCCACAGTGCAAGGGCAGAAGAGCCGCATGCGGCTCTTGAGCCGCAGGTTCCCTACCCCTGGGCTAATAAATCAAGCTGTTCTCAATGGAAACATCTGTAAATGGCAGAAAAAAAGGCTTGCTATCTCTAAAAGAATCTCAAAAAAGCATGTCACCAAAACTTTAGGTAATTTGGTTTAACCATAGTTATGCAGCATAATGCTAATTCAATCAAAATCTGTGTGCATGACAAATATCCTGAAAATAGTGAGCTGAAATACCGTATATACTCAAGTATAAACCAACTTTTTCGGTACATTTTTATGCTGAAAAAGCCCCCCTCGGCTTATACTCGAGTGAGGGTCCCACTTACCTGTTCTCTGGTGCCTCATCAGGGACAGCAGCTCCTTATCTAGGCTCTGCTACGTTGCTCTTAATTTACCTTTTTCCTTACCTTCCCTTATCTGAATTAACTCCTTCCCTTGCTCCCCCCACCATCCTCTCCTCCTCTTCACCTCCCTCCCCTCCCCTCCACCTCCTCCCCAGATTTACCCAGGGGGGGCCCCAGGACGTAAGCATCCTCAAATGGCTGCCAAATCCTTCTCACCGGACAATGAAGCATTTGTCCACTCACTGGCAGAACGCACATGGGCGGCTTCCAAGGGCACGGACTGGGATAAACCGGTCCCCACCCAGAAGAAGGCCGGCAGAACAGGCAAGCAAGCACCAATCGAGATGCATCCTCTGGAGCCACATTTTAAAAAGCCATGGCTGCAGCAACAGGAGGGAGGAGTGAAAAGCAAACTGGCGGACGCCGGCAGCCCCAGCAGGGACGCGTCTGGTGCAGCCCGTCAGGAACGCCGAGATGAGGAGGGAGAAACAAGAACCACATCAGCGAATGCCAAAGGCCCCAAAATTGGCTGCTGCATTTTCCACCCTAGGCTTATACTCAAGTCAATAAGTTTTCCCAGTTTTTTTGTGGTAAAATTAGGTGCCTTGGCTTATATTCGGGTCGGCTCATACTTGAGTATATGCGGTAGTTACCTTTGGATTTGAAATTTGTAATTACAGCTTATGAGACTGCAGACATCTACTAAATGAAAAAATGTTACTTTGTAATATAGCAAGAGATTAAGTGAAATTAACAAATTCTCTGGTAAATGTTTACAGCTCAGATTTTAAGACTGAGGCAGTTGCCATCCACTACACACAACTAATTCTGAAGTTATTACAGTTGGCATCCAGATAACAGAAATCGTAAGTCTGAAAACTGCTGTGCTTTATTTGGAAATCAAATTTTCACTAGCTGGAAACTATCCCTAATCCCCTTTGTCTCACGCTAAAAATGTGAAACTGGCTCGTTCTACTAAGCTAACTCAAACGAGGGCCTGGCTTTGATGAGTGCTCTTTAAACATGATTTTTGGGAACCCTTTATTCACAGGGCAGGTGGAAAGAGCAGCTGGTTGAATAGATCAAGTTTATGGAAACACAAAACCAGTACTTTCATCTGCCTTCTCCTCTTTAGGGCTGTCTTCTACCTCATATGCAACTATTTTTAGCATCAGGTTAGCACTTTGGATAGCATCCTGATTTCAGCAGGCATGTAAAGGAAACTAGATGAAGACAATGTACAATAAATAAACTAGATGAAGACAATGTACAGTATATAAAGGCTTCAGAGATTTTCATAAACATGTTTGTGTGTTTATCAGCCTTAAATTTGTCATTAAAATTAAGAATCCCTGTTGAGGTCTGGATCCTAAATACTTGTGACACAAATTTAATTGAAACTATGCCAATCATTCAACAGCTGTGCTGCCATCTCTTTTCAAACAATTACACAATACAGATATGTTTCCCTGGCATGGCAAACAGATATGTTAATGCAAATTTTGAGACCAACAAGACACCTAAACCAGGTGCATCGATATAGGCAACCAGAGGAGGTGAAGGGATCATGTGCCCATTTACTAGACAACAATCCTGTGGTTACACCATGTCGCTCCAGTAAAGGCATAACAGTAGGAGTTGCATAGCTGGCATTAATTACTGTACTAGAAGCTAAAATATTCTAGCAGACTTCACTTTTCCTCCTATTTCAGAAAAGGAAAATCAGCCTTCTCCCTTACATGAAGGAGGAGGAGGAGGAGGAGGAGGAGAGTTGGATCTATATCCCCCCTTTCTCTCCAATAGAAGACTCAAAGGGACTTACAAACTCCTTTCCCTTCCCCCTTCACAACAAACACCCTGTAAGGTAGGCAGGACTGAAAGAGCTGAGAAGAACTGTGATTAGCCCAAGGTCACCCAGCTGGCATGTGTTGGAGTGTACAGGCTAATCTGAATTCCCCAGATAAGCCTCCACATCTCAGGCATCAGAGTGAGGAATCAAACTCGGTTCCACCAGATGAGAGTACACCTGCTCTTAACCACTACGCCACTGCTGTTCCTTTCTGATTTCTGCTGCTCATTTCTGATAAGGCAGAAATGGTAGATGGTATGGATACTTTTTAAGGTCTGGTGCTTTCATGCATTATTGATCTATTGAGAATATCCCATGCAGACTATGGTACAGGGCAGAGATTTGTGTGAAAAGGGCTCCTGTGTTTTTTAAAAAGTAACACATCAGAAGGCATATTACTTTTGTGACCTCATATGCTTAGCATGAAAATATATTACTTCCTGGTATAAAATGGCCTCCTTCATATGGAAGTTCACAAATCATTCAAGACATACCCACGGATTGATTTTCTAATCTGGCTTGCTACATAGGTTTTTAAATGTTGTTCACTTAAAAACAAATTTTAAGAATTCTTAAATATGCTTGAGGTTTTTCCATAATCTCATGTAATTCTTATGTTTCTTTTAATATCCTTGTCTTGGTTATACTATTTTGAACATTTCATCAATACAGTTGCAGTGCTGTTTAACTGAGCATGATATCTGAGGTGGCAGTCTGAAAAATAACAACTAAACACTTGAGGCATCAAAACAGCCACGAGTAAAAATTCCAAGAAGAAAACTTTCAGCCTCTGAAGAAAGAATCTATTTTCATGGACAACAGCAAGAGAAGGAAATACTTCTTCACATGAGTGAATTTGCTGTCAGAGGATATAGTTGATGGCCACAAGTACAGACAGTTTTAAAAGGAGATTAGACAGATTCATAGCCCACCAGTGGCTACTAGCTGTGGTGACTAAAAGGAACTCCACAGTCAGAGGCATTAAACCTCTGAATACCAATGCAATATCAGGGATCTATGACCTGTTGTCGTCTCTCTACAGTTATTCAATGGCCATTGTGTGAGATAATGGACCAGTTGGCCATTGATGGGATCCAGCAAGGCTCCTCTTATGTTTTTAGGAGTGCTTTTTTGCATGGACTATTATCCAGTCAAGTGCATCAAGAAGGGATGAATCCAGGATCTTCTGCAAGCAAGGCACAGACACGATCTACCTTTTTCACATAATTTATTTAAAATTTGTACCACACACTTAAATTGTAAATACATAAAGGAAAGTACCATATATACTCGTGTATAAGTCAAGTTTTTCACCACATTTTTGTGATTAAAAAGCCCCCCTCAACTTATACAAGAGTGAGGTGCATTTTAAAAAATATTTTAGGGTTTTTACTTTGTTGGCTGCCAGGGGGCGCAGTTTTTAGGCCAGTGGCACCAAAATTTCAGGGTATCATCAGGTGACATTCCTGATGATACCAGCCAAGTTTCGTAAAGTTTGGTTTAGGGGGTCCATAACTTTGGACCCCCTAAACCAAACTTTACCAAACTTGGCTGGTATCATCAGGAATGTCACCTGATGATACCCTGAAATTTTGATGCCAAAAGGGGTGCCCCATCCCCATTGTTTCCAATGGGAGCTAATAGTAGATGGGACTACGTTTTGAGGGTCCATAACTTTGAACCCTTTGAACCAAACTTCACTAAACCTGGGTGGTATCATCAGGATAATCTCTTGCTGATACCAGCCAGGTTTGGTGATGTTTGGTTCAGGGGGTCCAAAGTTATGGATCCCCAAAGTGGGTGCTCCCATCTCCCATTGTTTCCAATGGAAGTTAATAGTAGATGGGGCACCCCTTTTGGGAGTCCATAATTTTGGATCCCCTAAACCAAACTTCACCAAACCTGGGTGGTATCATCAGGAGGGGCTCCTAAAGATACTCTGAAATGTTGGTACTGCTAACATAAACATTCCTCCCCTGACAGGTTGTGTGAATGTCCCTTGTAAAATGACACCTGTCATGTGCAATTTTAAATATATGTACACTAAAAATAATGAACTATTCTTTTTAAAAGCAGGGTAGTTTTGCGTCACAGTGAACAGGCATGTTCATTCCAGTTTTTATTGTAAGATCCATTGTTTAAAACTCTTCCTTACAAAAAAACTAAGGTTTTTGTACTTTTAAAGTTGTTCTTGTTGACCCTCTTTTCCACTTACGAGTTAGTTTATTGTTTTTCTTTGAAATAAACATTCAAAAACATTTAACTTACTGATGCATCAATTAATGTAATTTTATTGGTATCTATTTTTATTTTTGAAATTTACCAGTAGCTGCTGCATTTCCCACCCTCGACTTATACATGAGTCAATAAGTTTTCCCAGTTTTCTGTGGTAAAATTAGGTGCCTCGACTTATATGCGGGTCGACTTATACATGAGTATATACGGTATCATGCAACTGTATTAGCGCTAATGATTTCCTCTCGTGATGGTTCAGAACGGGCCAGGTAAAGTATGTACAAGAAAAATTATTACATTACCATAAGTAGAGCTACACAGTCTTAAATGTAATCATTTTGGGGGGAATGGGGGAGGCAGAATTTGCATCATTTATGACATTTATGTGGCAATATTGAATAAGTGCTGACAATTAGCTTGAAGATAGAGCAGAGGTCTTGTAAATAAATTATTCCCTCATGGCAAAAGACCGAAAATTCAATTATATTCTGTTTATTACATGCCTACTTCAGTAACTGTATTCATAACCAGGTCCTTGATAATGTACAAATTAATGGGAGCACAGGGGACTGTCTTAGTAACTTTTTCCTCCTGATAGTCTTCTTCAATATTAAATTTTTAAATATGTCCTTAGCTTTGTCTAAACTGTTCCACATGATATTCTCAGCAGAAAATGTGTTTAAATACCAGCATAATAACAATCATTAACTTTTTAAAAATCTGAAGTTGAGGAATTATTTTTTAAATGTAAGTTTATTTTTTACTTAAAAAAAACTCTGAGATGGCAGCAAAATGAAAAAAAATCATTTTAAGCAGGAAAAAAATTCCAAAATGTTAGTTAATTACAGCGCAATTCTAAGCTGTTACAGGATCCCAAACCCATTGATTTAATTGGACTTAGAAGAGTAATTCTGCTTAGAATTGCACTTACTGTTTTAAGATATCTTACTAAGGTTACAGAGAATGTTCTTGCTGACCTGCTGCAGAAAAAGGAAGCAGAACCAAACAAGTTTTCTCAGCAAAGCCAACTTTGTCATTCAGATTCTTGTTTCTCTGAATGACCTTGAAGGTAGAAGAACAATAAGAGAAGAGAAACAACAGTCCATAGTCCTACTCTGCTCTTTTTTATATCCTCAGGATTGGGCTTTGCTTGTGGGAAGAGAATCTATAAAATTCTGGAACTAAGTGAAGCACTAATGAATCAGAGCGATCCAGGAACGTAAAGATTGTGAGAGAAAGGGAGGAGACTATGGGGGACAGTTGGCCAGAAAGCAAAGACAAGCATCCAAATGGAAACTTCAGGCACACGTGGCAGGGTTGGTTTGTTGTTGTCCTTACTTGCATCCTCTTTCCACCACGGTGAAAGAGCCTTTGTCTGCATCCATATACCCCAGTGCAACCTATGATCATTAGCCATTGTCATTCTCTGATTAAACTGCTAGAGCTTTCTGAATTTGTATTTTAAGACTGTAGCATCCCGCATATTGGTATTCTACTATAGTCTCCCAGGACTCTTTTCCTCTCCCTCACTTTTTCTCATTTTTCTATGCAACATAAAGAAGCTCGGCAACATCCAAAATCTAGTTCACTGCTTGTAATTTTAGGTTGCTCCTAATCAAACAGTATTTCACAGAAGAACAATCCTATATTTTCTACTCAGGAATCGTATTTACAAAAGAGCTCTTGCGCCCACAACCCTTCTTCACTCTCCAGCTTTAAAAGAGAAACTGTTAAGGTTGTTACTAGTTCAAGAACTGTAAGACAATGAATTTTAGAAACTAGCTTTAGCTACTAAACCCTTTTCTGTTCTTAGGTCTGTTTGCATTAGATGATATGACAAAATGTAGGTAAACTGAAATTTGCTACGACGGGCATGAAACTGCCTGTAATCTCCTCTCAGTGCTTCTTTCCTCTCTCAACTTCTGGGTGTACAATGTAGACCACTGGGCTTGAGAAGTCTTAAAATAAACTCCAGTTGCCCAGAATGTACAAATGAAGGTGCCTGGGTGAATGGGAGAGCAATTCTAAGTTTTTTAGAACGCCTAGGCACAGGGGCAAACAGACTCCAGTATGTTCAGACATCTGCATTCAGAGGTGACAGGAAATCAGAATTTGTTTCAAGACTTCTTAAATCTGTAAGCCTTAAAGGTTGCAGTTATGTTCATGACAGAAAATCTAACCTTTATTAGACATTACTATGATATCAGAATGATGTCTGCATAATATGTTGTTCCCTATTAGGTTTATCAATGAAATCTTTAAAGTTCATACTCTTTCAGTAACTGTCTAAAAAAATGACAGGCAATACACACAAAGAAAGCTATGATCTTTATTACAGCAGAATTGTTTTATTACAGAAGATTAAGTGGAATAAAGAGGAGCATTCCAATTTACATAGCTAAGTCTGAAAGGTATCAGCTACATTTCTAGACTCAGCACAATCTTTTTAGTAAATAAAACCTTTGTGGAACATCATGTTGGTGCAATAATCAGCACTCCTGTGCTAGGTATATCCATTTCTCATTATAAGGCAATAAAACTTATAATGCAAAGGTATTAGCTGCTATAGGATTAATATGAATATACTAAATAGTGTTGAGCTAAATGCGGATTGCATATTGAGAAAAACCTTTGTACCTCAAATCTTGCAATCCTTTTCCAATAGTGATTAATGGGGAAAAGAAAAGGGAGAAGAAAATGTTCACAGACACCACCTTTCATGGAGCCAAACTCTCCACTGTCAACACCTTCCTCCTCAAAAAGAAGACTCGCTTCATCCTACCATTAGTACTTTCAGAGCAACAGTGGAAATGCTCCAAATTAAATCTGTTTACTGCTGCTCTTTGTTAATACTGTTTTCTCTGTTCTGGCAAAAAGTGACTCGGTCAAGTCGTTAACAAGATTTGGCTACATGTTTCCATAGCTGATAGGAAATACAAAGGTATCGATCTAAATACAAAATAGCATCAAGTCAGCAGTCCACTGGGGCTGCAAACCTCAGCATGAAAGGGACTAGTTTTAGGAAAAGGTTCATAGAACATTTAGGTCCAATCATACGCACCATTTTATACAGCACTTAGTTCACGGTTTAAATTAGGTATTATGAAATCATAAAACCTGTATTCTATCTCATACACACAGTAAAATGGCATTTGTGTTTTTTCATGGGACAGTAAATCCCGTGAATAAGCGATATTTCATTACTGTGTTCTTCTATCACTTGTAACCATTCTGTGATTTAAAAAAAGATTACCTGGGTATAATGATACTACACTGTTTTGGTACACAGCACTAAACAAAAATGGTTTCATTCCTGATGGGACCACACCAAACTAGCAATTTCAAAAAATTGTGTTTTAAAATATGATTATCAGATAAGTAATGGTGCTACAATATTCTAAAGGCAGTTGATTACAAATTGGTTCAAATATCCTTCCTTAACAGATGCAGATTGGGATTAGGTTTGTATATAAATTTCACACATATATTAGACTAGTAAAAATCTTTTTATGTTTTGGTTATTTAAAAACATTAAACTAAACTGTCTCTCTATGTACACATTGGAAATTTTAGCTTTCTTTTCTGAATTTATTTAAGGCTGTTCTTTCACACATTTTGTTCAATGTATGCATGAAATGCTTTGCTTTACATGATTGAGCCACTAAACTGAACATCAGCAGCAAGCAGCAGACTGATGCTGGACAAATACATATTCTCTATACTATTGACTTTTAGCATCATAACTCCTGTCTTGGAGTAATTTCAAAAAATATAGACAGCTAAATGCATCAGGGGGATTTTTACTAAGGTCTTGGAACACTCTGCTACACATGGACAACTATAATGGGAAAGAATGTAGATGTGACAGTGAGCAACATAAAGAATCCAGGTATAAGCTTTGATTTCTTCTCATGCTACTCAGTTCTTGTCATCAAGTAGGGTACAAAGATTCTGTTTTCAACTGCGTAGTTGGCACAAGCATCACACATTTCTGTCTCAGTCTAACCTTGCCACATGACCCAATTCTCTTGTGCTAATTCTCTCTTATATGGACTTCCAGTCATGATTCCTTTGTGACTTGCAGCTTGTTAAGAACATAACAAGCACAGTTGTTTAGGCAACTGTACTCACATTACACATATTACATTCTTTACATTCAGTGCCTGCAGGGTGGTGGATTAAACTCCAAGATGGCATTGTTCATAAGCAGGTTCCTAAACTGAGTTGGCTCTGGCTACGTTTGAGAACTGTTCCACGAGCCTAAAGGATATCCATCAGTTCTCAGATACCAAAGGCAAATGGGCTTTTGATGTGGTGAAGTTCTCAGTTTGAAGCTCATTTCAGAATTTCACAACTGCCCCTTCTTTCCATACCTTTCAAAAGCATCTGGACATTTCTATTCCTTTCTAAAAAAAAATTCAGTCTTGGTGCCAAAATATCGCTGTCCCAGAGACACTACAGTTGGCCTTAGACTTCTTTTTTTATTTCTACCATTAGCTCAGTATCCAGTTTCCATGTAGTGTATTGCAGGGAGAAGACGAAAAAACTGTCTTCCCAGCAAAACAGCCATGATACAGTGAGAGGCTGGGAATGTTGTCTGTGTATTATCATTTTTTTAGATGCAACACTGTAAAGTGCAAGTGGCTTAAAACAAAAGAAGCAATTAAAATGACTCTTTAAATTATGAGACAATGATGCACGAATGATGTTGCGCTGGTTGGTATGGGAATTTTTTTTGGCAATGTTTTTAAAAAGATTAGAAGAGGAAGAGTTTTGATTTATACCCCCACCCTTTCTCTCATGTATGGAAACTCAAAGGGACCTACAAACTGATTTTCTCTTTCTCTACCCACAAAAGACCCCTTGTGAAGTAGACGGTGCTGATAGAGTTCCAAAGAACTGTGACTAGCTCAAGGACACCAAGCAGAAATGCAGGCATGGGGAAACAATAAGTCCTCCATAAGGAGTTATCTATAAGCACATGGACAATTTTAACAGGAAGGAAGAAACTATGAAAATGAACAGCTATATAAATGAATAAGTACAGTTTAAACAAATTCTCAAAGTAGCAGAAGCATAAGACCGCTAGAAAAGCCTTGCTGGGTCTGACCAAAGCTCTGTCTAGTTCAGCATCTCAGTCACTGAGAAACAAGCAGAAAGATCACAAGTAGGCAGTGAAGGCAACAAGCTTCCTTCCCTGTTGCCTTCTCCCAACAGCTGATTTTGGAACAAAATATGGATTTATCTGGTCATCCTAGTAAAGATTCAGTACGGTACAGTAAACCTTTATTAGGCATAAAATATAATCTATACAAACAATAAAATCCTGTACATAAATACAAAAATAAAATCCAATATCCAAGTCATAATAAAACATTGTGTATACAGATCATCAGACATATGACACAATATTTAGAATCAGACAATTAAGATCCGCTTACATTTTGATAACAGCTCACGTTTGTCGCTATATTAAATCACATATGGACCCGTGTATTTGGAAACTTGCATGAATACCTGAGCTCAGGTTTTTGGTATTGTCTTTCGTTTGTTACTTGTGCTAAAAAGGTAGCAACCTTGAGAGTTGTTACAGGGGATAGAGAATTTAATAAATAAGTTACGACTCAGCCATTCTCAACCAGGGTTCCCTGGTACACTGGGGTGCTGTGAGCATGTCCCAGGGGTACCGCGGGAACACTACCGCCCCCCCTCATTTTTGTGGTGTCTCCCACCAGCGCCAGCAAGGACATGGAGCTGGCCCATGGGGCAGGGCCTGCCACAAGGTCAGCAGCCACCACCACCCCCAGTGCTACCCTTCACCCTGGGATGGGAAGGTGGAGGGTGGCAGCAGGGGTACCATGAGATATGAAGAGTGAGGTCAGGGGTACCCTGACCTCAAAAAGGTTAGGAAACACTAAATTACGTGTATGTTGAGGGAAATTTCAAACTCCTTAGCCTTTTTTTATAGGAAGTTCTCCAACTGTTTGACAATTTTAGAGACAATAGGATATTTTCAGGCTGTAAAAAATCTACCATACCAGAAACCGTATTCTAAATATAGTTTACTATGTAGATTTATACAAGGGTATCATTTTATTTTCTATCCCTTTCTGAATAACCCCTACTATGGATTTTGCCTTGTTCACCATTACTGCATTCTGTTAGTAGTTTTATTGGGCTGCTACAATTTCTATGGCTCTATGGGTGAAAGATATTCATCATTCGTGAGAGCAGGAAAAACAGCTAATATATTTTTATCCTGCACTTCATTGGAGTTTCTCGGGACAGTATAAATGGTTCTTCCTTCTGTTTCCTACAACAATGCTTAGAGGTAAATTAGATGAGATAACAGTGAGTCTCTAGGCTGAGTTGAGATCTGAATCCAGGTCACACTAGTTCTAATCTTTGACACACAATCAGAACACGCAGAAGCCTTTTACATACATGATTCTGGGATATCAATATGTGAAAAGAAGAGAGACCAGATCCACTGGTAGCACCCAAGCTCCACAATTCGATCCTAATCTTCAAATAGAGACCATTTACAAACAGGGATGTATAAACTACAGAGATGGGAGGGGGGGGGGGGCAGCCAGCGGGCACACAGTTAATATTCTGGGAACTGTAATCTGAAAAGGGTTCCCTTTATGCCAATAGGCAAGGGATACAGTTTCTCCAATAGTGAAATACTGCTTAATGAATGGTCAGAAAAATAAGATTTCCTTGCATGATGTAGTGTGAAGAAAGATAAAATTGTCATCGGGAGAAATCCTTAATGTATTATTTACATTCCCCTATTTCCCCATCTAAAAATATCCTTTCCGACTGGTTTCATTGTGGCATTGTAGCTCTGCTGAAATTTTTTACTAACTGCCCTGCCTGCTATTTAGTTAAAGGTGCTATAACACAAAATGCAAAATTATTTAAATTGGATGCATGTGAGTGCCATAGTACCACAAATATCTTTCCTGGTACTCAGCACTTTTTTTTTTTTTTAGAAATGAGCAGGGCCAGAACTAAGGTGAGCTGAGGCTTTGTCCAGCAAGACTTCTGATTAGCCACTGGACCTTTGGTTGGCTGTGCAGATCTTTTGATGGGTGCCACAGCACAAGAATCCTCATTGTACAGGTAAGCTGTGGCAGCCATTTCCTGTGCCAGTCATTTTGTGGTTGGCTTCACCTTGTAATTACCCTCACCACACTTTGTTAGAATTCCAAAGGTCCCTGGAGGCTCAAATCAGTTGGGGAGCCCTGACTTAAATCATATGAAAACACAATTACATTTTAAAATGAGCTAGACTGAGTGGGGGAGGGGGGATCAAGCCAGAATCCAGTCAGAATCAAGCCAAAATGAGGGGAGAAGGCCAGCAGTTGCCAAAAGTCATGAGTTTGCTACTCTTTCCTCCTGTTGTCATTAAGTTTACATTTTTCCCCTATTTCTCCCTCATCCATTTTGATGTGGGACAAGGTCTTCTCTGCCATTCACAGGAGAAGAACAGAGCTTGTCCAGGAATACATTTACTGAGGGAAATAGCCTTTCAAAAGAGAAAACAAAATGCATCAAATATCAGGCAATCACAACCTCAAAAGATATTGAGAGCTGCAAAATGTTCTTGCCATGCTAACTATCCGTCAAAGAAAGAACTACATTGGATCCTCACCATTCAATTTCATTCCACTTACAATTTCATTCCGCAGTCTGACTACATAATATGGTTCTAGTCTGTTTTTACTGCCACTGTGCCATTTTCATAAACAGTACAATTTGGTAGGAAATTCAGTTCTATTCTACTAGATGGCAACAGATCCCGGATCCCTGTATTCACACATTTTCCATTCATGCTGTTCTTAGGAACAGATCTCCTGGCAATGACAAGGCACTGTATACATTAGAATTTTGTACAAATAGATCAAGTGTTCCAACAAGATAACTAGACTATTCAAATTTTGTGCCAAAACTATAATCCAACAACATAACCTGTGTTCAAATAAATACATTTCCTCTGCATCTAGATGCCTATTCTGTATTTCCCTATTTGGAAATATTCCCAGAACTTCTGAGCTCCTCAATCAAGCAAGATACTGTGTTCTCAAAGTGCCCCTTCTCATCCTTCCATGCATGAAAATAATCTTTTGGTTTTGACTCAAATATATTACCCTATAACTGGACACAGGATCTTTCCCAAAAATGACTTCAACCAACTATACTTGAGCTGTGGAAAGGTCCACATTTACAGCAATGTGCTATCAGGCTTCTCCTTTGCTTCTGAATTACTTTTTCTATTATTTGTTGCTTCTTTCCCCACCCGGTGAACCAGATGTTTGTGAGATCTGAACAGATGGGTATAGCCCCTGCTCTCTCTTCTGTATGTCTTTTATTTATTTATTTATTTTGCATTCTCTTCTTGAGTTGTGTACTTGTACAGTATATGTGGTTCCTTGGAATATTTGACAACTTTGATGGGCTTTCTAGTGTAGGATATTATTTCATTTTAATCTTGTTTCAGATTACATTTGCTAACTTTCCATCCAGCCCAGTTGCTTATATTGTAACCCTTTCTGTTTTCATTCCGTCTGGATTCTCAGGATACCTTTCAAGTGTATAGCGACACCATGCGACTTTGCCAAACATCTTGTATAGATACAGTTGCTGGGCGATGACTGGCAACTGGCAGGGGGACTATGGGAAGCAGCATCTCAAGAGAAAAATTAAAAAGACAAATGAGGTTTACAGAGAATTCTGATCATAGAACTTCTGGCAATTCCTGGAGTTATTTTTGTCAATACAAGGTAGTGACCCATAAACTCTCGCTTAAATTATTTTCAAAAAGAGAAAGCTGCCAAAGGTTTGATATGAATACAAAGGCTCGAGACAAGTGGTGGGATTAAAATAATTTAACAACCAGTTCTGAAAGGACTCAGTGGTGGGATTACAACCAGTTCTCTGAACTAGATAAAAAAAAATTAGCTACCGGTTCTACCGAATAGTAACGAATAGGCTGAATCCCACCACTGCGAGTCGAGACTGTTCAGGTAATGGAACTTAATGAACAGATTCTGAATTTACTAGGCTCTAACCAAAATATTGCATTGGTTATTACTAACTATGAGTACACTCCTGTTTATTCCACTAGTAAGGTTTCCGCTGCTAAAAAAGAAAGTGTTTTTGTCTAGTGTCCATTCTTCACTGTAATTTCCATTCTGTATAACATTATTTTATGTCCATGGGTGTTTCTCAAAGTCCATTCCTGATGGAATCATTGATCAGATGCAAACAGAAGTTCTTTTTTCTCAAATAATATTACACAATCCCATTAATGACAATATTTTAGAATAAACAGTTTGAACCACATAGCAGTAGTCTTCATAAATGCAACCACATTGGATTTGAGTATCTTTGGTTGTGGAGTGAGGGAAAACTGCACTTGGGGTGTGCGCTCACCCTGCGCCCCTGCCGCAGCACCGTCTGCCATGCCATGCCCCGGGACATCACACCCCCTCTGTGGTCTGGCCACATTCCCTCCACTGCTCCACCCAGCACGTCGTGCCCCACCTGACCCCATTGGCACTACGCCACTGTTCCTGATATAACAATATACTCAATAATCATGTTGTGGCTTTTTCTTATTTTTACTTAGCCTTCCAACTCTGTTCACATTGGGTGCTTTTCATGAGATCTTACAACTTCAATTCAATTTTAGATATCATTGTAAGTAGATTCTTTGTATGCTTCCATTGTTTTAAATCTTCAGTTCTATTTAAACAGGTTCAGAGAGTAGTAGAATGTAATCTCATCCACACGATAGACACCTTACTAGAATCAACAGAAGTACAGTGTCTGCCAGAATAAATTACAGTCATATTTTTAAAAGGAAAACAATTATCAGGGCTTCTTTTGCATGTATTTTTCACTAACATTCATATATATCTCCCACAGTGGGATGAAATAATGCAACTGAAAAAAGTTAATCACAGTAAAAAGTCACTCCATTACAATTAAAGCCTATTCTATTAGCTATTTCATAACAGCGATATATCTGATAAGGTAAAGAACAAAGACCTTAGAAAATAACAAATGTGAAAATGAAATATATTTATTGAGCTCTGTGTTAGTTACAAACACCTGGATAACAAATCCACACATATGTGATAATGTTTTCTAAATACTATTAAGTGAATAGGTTTCCATAAGGAATATTACAAATATTATACTAGTAATGGAGGACAAAGATTGAGGAGTGGTTCTTCCACCTATACATTCTTCTCTCACTCAATAAAGAATGCCGGTAATAAAATACCCTAATTAGTAATATTTGCTGTAATTATTCATGAACTATTCCAATAATCATGTAGTATTTTAATTCTATGCTGGAGAGCCATTTACAACAAAATTTATCCAAAATGAAAAGTTTAGCACTTGGATAAGCCTTCAGTAGGATACTGTCTATTACCACTATTTCAGCCCTATATGACCAGATTGGCGAACCTTTGGCACTCCAGATGTTATGGACTACAATTCCCATAAGCCCCTGTCAGCATGGCAAATTGGCCGTGCAGGCAGGGGCTGATGGGAATTGTAGTCCATAACATCTGGAGTGCCAAAGGTTCGCCACCACGGGACTAGAAGGTATTCTTTCACTGCTACCTCTATAACCATCACCAACTGAAAACTGTATATGTCATCTTCTCTACAAGGTGTCCTTCACAAAGATGTCTTCACAGTGACTTCAATCATCTTGAGTTCATGGAAGGGTCAGTTTGCTATTTATTTCTAGTTATATTGAAGTAACCAACTGAAAATATGAGAGACTTCTCATTTACATAACCATAATCCAAAAGAAGAATGTAGTTCAGGAAGACATATGTATGGAGATATACCATACTCAATAGAGAGTCCAGATGGGGGGATGTGACTGATCTGTTAAGAGGACTTTAACCTGGTTTCCATACTATTGCTAACCCTTGAATCAGTCACCAGGTTCAATTTCAAGGATGTAGTCTCCTCTATGCTAAAAATATAAAGTTCCCAACCTATTTCTGTGCTTCTGGATATGTTTAATTCCTTATTGGTGAGCCACTGATGTTGGTTTGTGATCCCTGAAAACAACAGAGAGAGAACATGGAGAGAACAGTGATACAAGCAGAACAAGATGTTTTTAACATTAGTCAATTATTGCTTCAGTTGTTACTAGCATATGAAACATCACAAGGTCATCGATATTTCCAAACAATCATAGCATAGTGACAGTATTCAAGGACTTTAAGAAGAAGAAAAAGAGTTTGGACCCCGCCTTTCTCTCCTGTAAGGAGACTCAAGGTGGCTTAAAAGCCCATTTCCCTTCCTCTCCCCCAACAGACACCTTGTGAGGTAGGTGGGGCTGAGAGAGTTCTGAAGAGCTGTGACTAGCCCAAGGTCACCCAGCAGTAATGTAGGAGTGGGGAGACAAATCTGGTTCACCAGATAAGAGTCTGCAGTTCATGTGGAGGAGTGGGAAATCAAACTCTGTCTCCAGATTAGAGTCCACTGGTCTTAAACACTGTACCACACTGGCTCTCTGGGACTGACTTGTTTCTCAGCCATGATATTTTGCTTAGTCAGCTTCTTCTTTATTTTGCTACAATAAATAATTTTTTAGAATGTTGCAAATCATGATTCACCCAATTTACCTATAAAACAAATACCCAACTTCTATGTATGTTTACTCAGAAGCAGGTCTAACAAGATCTAATAGACTTATTCCCAAGTAAGAATAAAAGGAATTGCAGCTTAATGCTGTACATGCACATTTCCTGTGAGTTTCACTTTACAAAATTAAACTTTCTTTTCAAACAACAATGCATGGGACTGGGGTTTTCGGGTTCTCTGCCTATCAGACCAGAGAGATCCTTCATTGAAATGAATAAAGCATGCCCCCCCCCCCACCCTCACCTATTTTCCCTGTCATAAACAAGTGAATGATGGATGTGCAAACTCCAAAGTTCACTCCTAGTCTTTTCAGGCAAAATCCATGGGGGAGAAAAGAATACTGGCTAAATAGGCTACATGAAAGGACAAAACTAAAGGTACTAAAGTAGCATAAAGATAGGATCAGGCCAGCAAGTCCTGAAAAATTCAACCACTTCATTCTATTCAACCGCTTTATTCTACAAGTGACTGATATTAGAATCTAGAAATCCTCAAAAGGCTCCTTTTATTCTTGCTGTGCTATTCATGGAATAATGATGAAGGCAAGACCCCTAAAAATTACTTAATCTGCACTTCTGGGATTTAAACAAAAGAGCTGTCTTATAACAAAAAGATAGAAGGAATATTTGTGATCAAAACAAAATGAAAAACAAAAAAACAATACTATGTTATCCTAATTGCAATATTTATATTGTAAAGTATGGCTGCATTTGAAAAAAATATGGTAATCAGAGGTCAAATATACATCTATCTTCAAACAAAAACAGTTTCTATAAAACAGAGCATATAAAATATAACCCAGGTACTTAACTATTTCTGTGATGACAACAAACATCCTGCCAGATCTTGCTTCCTTTCCGTCCCAGTGATAATTACATCAATAGGCCTGATTCAGCAGATTTACAGCTCTCCCATTCATTAATTAAAACAACTTTATTGCTACCACTGTGATTTTTCAAGGACATCAAAAACACACTCACAATCAAAACAGCATACATCATCAGTTCTGATATGTGCACCTCAAAATTAGAAAAATATTTATAATTTGAATAGGCATAATATTTTGTATTTCTATTTCTTTGTTCAAGCACATATTCAAGAACATATCTTAATCGAGGGAACTGAGCAGCAATGTTTTTACACATTCAGAAAAGGCACATTCTGCAAAAAGAGCTCTGGAAACTCTTTATGATTACTCTTGAATGAATCTAAATGTAAATGCTCATATTAAAGTATCTTCCAATGCAATAGTACTATAGTCTCTATTTTCCTCAAGATATAACATGCATTACTATTCCCAGAAAAAGCATACTTAAAAATTCTCTGTAAGTATCATCTTGCATAAAATGTGTTATACATATATTTCAATCGCAAATGATTTTTGCTTTAAAAAGTGTTTCTGAACAATTCAATTAGCATCTTTGCTATTTTCTGCAAGGTAGCAGTTTGATTTTAAAGCAGTAAATGCCAGAAGATTACCTTTAGCATTTTGTCATCTCCCAGAGCATTGTACAAAATCTAAATACAAAATAGTATCTACACATATGCATTCCAGAAAAAACACTGACGTTACAAAAGCTCTCACAAGTAAGTAATAGATTCAATTCCAAGACAATTTTGATTGTTACATGAACAATCTTATCTGAATTAATGTACAAAAACTATAGCAGGTAGCATTGCTACATATACATAGCCGATTCAACTCACTAGAAAATGAAGAGAGACCCTTTTCTCTATATATGCTTAGCTGAACTAGAACAACCTAAAGACTGGTGTATCTATTTATCTGTGTGTATCACATGGTAGAAGAGCAGGCATTCAACCTATTCTACTCTGTAGTAACTGTAACACTCACAGGCAGTTCACAAAGTCTGTACTATTCAATTTGAGTAGATCTTCCATTTAAAATAAGGGAGGGTATCGTAGGATTTGGGCTTTCACACCTGTTTGTGAAGTACCCAAAATTATAAATTATAGTATGTGCCTGATGAAAGAATCATACTCATTGTTCTTTTAATGCTCAGGTTAATAATTGATAAAACTGTTTACTAAAACTGTTCAGTATAATATGGCAATACTACTATATAGCTTCTTGAAGAAATCTTGTAACACAGTTCAACTAAGTTGTGACAAAAGATTTCTCCTGGAGTCATCAAGATAACTAACATTTGTTGCAGAGTCTATCATTTACATTAGTATCCTAATGGGATGACTATTTGGCTAACACAGGAACCATTTTGGTTAACTGTTTGGTATTCTCTTTAACACTGAAAAAACACATTAAATAATATACACAAAGAACCAAATTATTAACTCTTGCACAATGGGAATTTAAATTTTGGTAAGTGTCAGCAACTTCAACCAAGGGAAGTTTTTCTATAGTTCACTTTTTAATATTTATGACTTTCTGTTATACAGATTAAATTACTCTAATATATATCACCTCTTTAAAACTGAAACCTGACCGTGGGTGTGGGTGTGAAGTGTCATCAAGTCTCTTCTGACTTATGGTGACCCTATGAGTTGACAACCTCCAAATCATTCTATCATTAAAAGTCTTTTCTTTCTTTCTTTCTCTTTCTTTCTTTCTTTCTTTCTTTCTTTCTTTCTTTAATTAATTAATTAATTAATTAATATCTCACCCTTTTCCCCACAGGGCTCAGGACGGGTCACAAACATAAAACTAACAATCAATAAACCTTTATAAATACAACACTCCCATAAAACAGTTAAAAACAATTTAATACCATACTAAGCGCACATTTATAAGTTAAACCGATGGCATAAATAAACATTTTCACTTTTTCCCCCTTCCCCACCCCCCTGCCCCAGAGGCTGAAAGAGATGGTCTCTATATAGTATTCAATCTGGCTGGCTAGCTCGAAAGGCCTGGTGGAACAACCACGTCTTGCAGGCCCTGTGGAATTGTCACAGTTCCCGAAGGGCCCTAACATCGCTTGGAAGTTTGTTCCACCAGGCTGGAATCGGGGCTGTAAAAGATCTGGCCTTGCTCAGGTCTTGAAAGCTGAGGGCTGCGGCTTCTGTCAGCCAAGCCAACTCATGTTGGTTCTTCCTCTTTTTCTGCTGCCTTTAAGTTTTCCTAACATTATTGTCTTTTCTAGCATCTTCTCATAATGTGACCAAAGTATTACAATATACGCTGATCACTTTAGTTTCAAAGTTCAATGTTTCCACCTAGACCTGATGACAAACTAAAGGACAACTGTGCGGCTCCACCAGTAGACGTCATTAGAACAGCAGCAGGCACTTTTCCTAGGATTTCTGCAGAGGTCTGCCCAGAGTATTAGTTTGTGTACACTCTATGTACACGCTTCATATTGTGTACACGCTTCATATTGATGTATTTGTGGTTGTGTAGGGATGGGTGGAAAAAGGGGAAAGTGAGGATGATGTATGAGTCTGAATTTGTGTGCCCCGAGGAATGCTGCTGTAAATTTCGTTGTGCGTGCACAATGACAATAAAATGCTTATGCTTATGCTTACATAAAATACTGCTGTATGTATGGAGCCTGTATTAAAGCCATGCATGGATTTGAGAAATTGACTAATGAACAAGCTGAGCCACAATTAATTTCCTTTTTGTTGATATTTAACAATTTCTATTAACCTCACTTTACATCAAAATAACTTCTTAAATATAGCCATATGTAGATCAACATGTATTACATGATACATCAGATTTTGAATTACTATGTATATGTGTTAGCATGAATCTTACAGTTTATGCGACACAGCACAACTTCAGAGAAGATAAATCTATAACAATCTGCTTTGTATTCCTGTTAATGCTGAGTCTCATGGCAAGTCCTAGTCATTTTTTCATTTTACCCAAGAGAGAAATTTGAACCAGCAAAAATTTATTTGCCTCAAAGCACCTCTTAATAGTTTCTTACGCTAGACCATTTTCCTCCTGATCTATAAATAAAATTAAGTACTTTTTAGTTGCTAAACTTCTCTTAGAAGTTGGTACCCAAAACATCAGACAACCTACCCCATAATTTGGCTAATGCAAAATATTTTTCCCTTAATTTATATTATTCATTAAAATTGAAAGCAAAGTGTAAACTTCAGTGCAAGAGAAGAGCCAGAAAAATGAGCAGATTTGCTATTCCATTTATGAAAGCATTTATAAACACCACAGATATGCCATCTGTAACCTCAGTGTTTTAAATAATGTACTGTTTTGGGCAAAGAGATGTTTGCTATAATAGGGAATGCCTACCACTGTTTACGAAAACTTGGCACTCCTTAACTGAGAGAGAGAGAGAGAGACAGAGAGGCAGACAGAGAGAGAGAGAGAGAGAGAGAGAGAGAGGGAGAGAGAGGGAGAGAGAGTAGGGAAAGCCCTTAAAAGTTTATAAAATGACAGAAGAGATAATCAGTTTTAAAGAAATTCTACACACGATCTGTAACCGACACAGACAGACAGGTAAATGGTGGTAGGGGGAATATAGTTTCATAGTGACCTAACTTGGTATTTGAGTGTTGCAGAAAAATAACATATTTCCATCCAAAGTGCTACCTAGGGGAAAAGAGATTCAGATTTCTGTGAACTACTAACAGTCCCATCCAAATGGCTGGGTAGCCAAATGCAGAGGCTTTCCAACAACACAAGGAGTCAAAAGGAAAACAACTCCCCCCTCCACCTCCCGGTTGCCGGAAAGCCCTCCATAAGGCCACCATGGACTTATACCACCTAAGAGCTGGACACCAGTGTTTCTGGTGGTGAAGCAGGGGTGGCAGCCAACTAATGTCGGCTCTGTTCCCAGCACACTTCTGGAATGCCCTCATGATGCCTGTGTAGGCAGGGGGGCACAGGAGCACTTTCACACACCACTGAATCCAGCTGCTTTGGTGGGCTATAGTGGTTGGCCACCAATGGATCCACCCCTCAGCTGGGACAAGTGCCGCAGGAGGGCAAATCTGCTGGTGAAGGCCCGTACCACTTCCACTGATAGATTTTGTCCCTGGAATGGGGCTATAAGTAACAACTGCACAATTATTGTGAAACAAGATCATGACTTACAGAGGGTCCCATATTTATAATTATAATGTAAAATATTTTTAAGTATAGGCATCTTAATCATAAATGAATAAATTCTGAACTGCTATCCTAAATAAACAGACAAAATGTTGGTTTCTAAAATCAGACTACAAAAGATTTTCTGGTACATGAGAAAATATAATATGGACATTACTTTTCAAGATACATTATTCAGTTGGTGGGCAGGGTGATCAAGTGGGTGGCAGCATCATAGCTTTAAGCAACTTTAGAGATTATCTAGATCAAGGGTCTGCAAAGTGTGGCTCTCCGGATGTTCATGGACTACAATTCCCATCAGCCCCTGCCAGAATGGCCAAGTGGCAGGGCTGATGAGAATTGCAGTCCATGAACATCTGGAGAGCCACAGTCTAACCCCTGACTAGATTAATTTGAATCTGAATTCAGGAGAAAGTGTCCTAACTGATTCTCCTGGACCTCTGAGTAGCTTTTGATACCATCAATCATGGATCTCACTGGAAAGGCTGGCTAAGCTCAGAGGGGACACTGTGCTTTGGTGGTTGCATTCTTACTTGAGCAACCAGATTAAGATTGGGGACTGCTACTCAGCCCCATCACATTTATGCTATGAGGTTCTTCAGGGTTCCATTTTAATATCTCGTGCTATTTAAAATCTACCATATATACTCGTGTATAAGTCAAGGCACCTAATTTTACCACCAAAAACTGGGAAAACTTATTGACTCGTGTATAAGTCTAGGGTGGTAACTCCAAAGCAAGTGGGGGAAGGGAAGAGCCCAAAAACCCACAAAGAGTTTCCTTGTTTGCAAGCAAGGAAACCCAAAAAGCAGACAACGCCAGAGCAGGCGGCGGCAGGAAAGAGCCAGGGTGCCTGCTCCCCACCGGATTTCTCCCCACCGCTGCCTCGCGGATCCCCACAGAAGCCCCAGCCCTTGGCTGCTCTGGCGTTTTCTTGCTTGCAAGCAAGGAAACGCCAGAGCAGGCAGAGTGCAAGGAGAGAACCAAGGAGCCACCGCACATTGATGCCGAGGAGCGCAAGCCTGTGGGAAGCCCACGCAGGCTCCCATGCCTCACCCACTGCTGCCCGTCCTTCCCCTTACTCACTCACTCAGCCACTCATCTTTTCCTTTCTGGCTCTGAGGCTTGGCTTTTCCTTTCCCCGGCCACTCTGAGGCTTGACTCCAGGGAAACTGCCACTCAGGCAGGATGACTCTATCATTCTCTTAAAAGGGCAGTGCTCCAAAGATTCCCCAGCCGGGGAAAGGAAAAGATAAGTGGGTGAGTGAGTGAGGGAAATGATGGGCGGTGGCGGAAGCGGGCGGCGGTAGGTGAATGGGTGGCTTGCTTATAAGTCGAAAAGGGCTTTTTCAGCACAAAAACTGTGCTGAAAAAGTCGACTTATTCGCGAGTATATATGGTACACGAAACCACTGGAGAAGTCTTCTGAGGATCTGACGTGAGGTATCACCAGCATGTGGATGACACCCAGCTCTATTTCTCCTTAACAGGTGGGGCTGTGGAAACCCTGAACAGGTGCTTGGAGATGGTATGATGGATGAGGGCCAATAATCTGAAATTCAGTCCAGACAAGATGGAGGTGCTGCTGGTCAATGATAAACCACTTGAGAACTGAAGAATCAGCCTGTCTTGGAAAGTGTTGAATTCCCCCTGAAGGAGCAGGTTTCAAGATTTGGGGTGCTGCTAGGTCTAAACCTATGGTTGGAGGTTAGAAATCTCCATGGCACATGACACTTTTTATCAGCTATGGATGGTTTGCCAAAGTCTTGCTGCTGCTCTCCCGCCACCCCCACTGCTTGTCTCCAACTTGTTCTGTCTTGCCACTACTCTCCCGCCTGCCCCTGCCACTTTTGGGGGTGGGGCACAATTTCAGTGGCGCCCAGGGCTCCATTTCCTGCTGATATGCCACTTCAGCCACTTTCCAAAACTGTGGTCTGGCCACAAAGTTCCATGCTCTGATTGTATTCAAATTAGAATACTGCAGTGACCGCTGCCTTAACGTTTTTAAGGTTTTAACTGTCTTACAGTGTTTTTATATGTTGTACATTGCCCAGAGCTCTTCGGGGATGGGGCGATACAAAAATCCAAGAAATAAATAAATAAATAAAAATAAACTCTATGTAGGCTGCCTTCGAAAACAGACTGGAAAATTAAATTGGTCCAAAATGCAGTGGCCAAGCTACTGTCAGAGATTGGTTACAGGGACTCTCTCCCCAGTACTAAAATATGCACTGGTTACTTATCTTTTTTTGGTCATAAAGTTAATTTAGAGCCTTAAATGTCTTCAGGGTACCTGAATGATTGTCTCCTCTGCCAAATCCTGTGATGAAACACCCTTCCCCTTGAGGCTGAGCTGGAGCCTACTTAACTTTCTTATAGGTACCAGATTAAAACACATCTTTAAACTTAGGCTTTTAATGGGCTGCTTCTGTTTTATGGAGCATTTATGCTACTTATGTCTAATGGCTTGTTTTTTAATAGCTTATTACAGTGTGGTTTTTAATGTTAAGTCACCTTCAGCAGAACTCTGAAGAAGGAAAATAGAAATATTGTAAATAAATAAATAAACATATCAAAGGCCAATGTGTTGCACAAAACCTGTATTTATTGCCACAGTAAGTCCACACATTTGTTTGTTTATTATTTATTTATTTTATTAAATTTATATCCCACCCTCCCCGACTGAAGTCGGGCTCAGGGCAGCATACAAACATTTTAAAACATTCTTACAAATATATAAAATTAATTATACCTATCACTAAACTCAATAAAAACAGAAGACTTAAAGCAAACAAATTTCAGCCTATGAAAATTCTCTGGCCAATGTCAGGTATAAACTCTTCTAAAATCTATCTGAGCAAGGGCTAGGTCAGGAAGGGGCAATGCTGCATAACCACGCATTGATTATTGTAGGGAGGTTTCTGAAATAGTGAACAATGTCTTTAAGGTGTACGGGCCAAACAGTCTCTAACTGGAAAAATTTAAACATTACAATGTTAAAGAAAATATTTTAAAGCTACTTTTGTCACTGTCTCAAGTAAAACATAGAATTTGCAGACAATAAGGTGTTAAAATCACTTTATACAGAGTTTTATCTACTCCCAAACAAACACAAGTGTGATAACACCAGAATAACACAGGTAGTTAATCAGCTGTGTTGATAATGTTGTATTAAGACAAATGAATGTTTCTTTACTTTATGTTTTACGTCATCATTCTGCGATCACAGCATTCATTAGCCTGCTTCATTTTTCCAATTCCTAGCTGACTTCCACAATGAAGCTAACATTAAAGTATGCTATATTTTAAAAATACTATGCAATTAGCTAATAGTAACATATAGATATAGTAAATGCTATGACAAGAAAAACTGCATATCGTTTCTCAATTTGTTGTACACCATCATAATTTTCATACAATTCACCCAGGATGCAAAAAGGACTTCACATAGCTGGAACTTTAAATGTAAAAAGATGCCTCATTAAATTTCTTTCAAAACACAATAAGAAGGGAAGCGGGGGGGGGGAGCAGGAGAAGGAACCAGTGTGCCCCCTCCTGCCACTGTGAACAAGGTGATGATTGGATGACACTAAGATGAAGGGGGGGGGGCAACCAAAGAAAACAGCTTAGATAACCAAAAAGATAGTCAAGAAACTAAATTAATATATAATGCATAAATATAACATCTGAAAATTGTAAAAAATAAGCTCAAAAATCTGTCATAAAAGAGCCTAAACAGGACAATGTGCATCATGAAAAGCCAACATGTTTCAGCAACCAGCCTTCCTCAGTGGCATATGCTATCAAAGAGAGATACATACTATCACACTACATAGATAAAACATTGGTATGAATACTTATGGTCAGATACAATTAGTATCTCACAATTCACTAAACATGCCTTCATTATTTATAGCTCAGAATGTACTTCTAAAAATTCTTATGGTAGTCAAAATAAAAACTGTAAGACTTACAAAGCCAGTACATTTTTGTAAACATACCACCACTTCAATGCAGACTTCAAACCTTATTTATACTTTTGATTAAACAGTAAACTTTTTTGTATGATGGGTATTAAGAATCATTAAACTTATCTCTTTATGGTGACTAACTGGCCCAGTGGGCAAGGGGGGGGGGGAGAGGGAAGATGAGATTCTCCTAAATTGGGGGTTATGGGACCTACACGAACAAAAGCTGTGTAGGATGGGGGTTGTGGTAAGAAGGATAATTAGGTTAGATTAAGTGGAAAAGATGGAGGGGGATCCAGCCCAATAACAGCTAGATAAAAAGTAATTTATTTTGTTTTGCTATCAACTAGTTTAATAGGATATTGTACAGAAATAGGAGAAAGAATTTTCTGTATTCACTTTTTCCATATTACACAGAATATTATAAACGTTCATTGACTTCCTTTTTTTCTCTAACCTAAAAATCTTACACATTTTACTCTTTTCCTTATGGAAATACTTCAACTTTTTGATCATTTTCCAACTAAGGACAACCAAAATGGATGAAGATATTCCTTATCCCAGGGATTTACAGACTGACAATGCTAGGAGTGTGCTCCTTAATGGCTGGATAGTCCACAGCAAGAGCCTTCAGGCTGAAGATGTGGACAATTCATCAGTGAGCTCTCCTGCATGAATACTATTAAAATATGGAACATATTTGTTAATGATGCCATCAGGGCTGGGCAGTGGGAAAGAAGTCAAAAGGAGACCCCTCCAAGCTAAGCTGGGCTTCAAAGCAGGGAGCAACCAAGAAAAGCAAACTGTGGCGCTGCCAGGGCCTGAGAGAGAGTGTCCAGATAAAGTATTATACTACAGTTGTATTATCTATGAGGGACCTTCTTCAAAGCTGCTTTAGGCTGATCCTGAATTGAATAGGGGGTTAGACTAGGTGGCCTCTATGTCCCCTTCCAACTCTATGAGACTATGGTTTTTCATGCAAAACATGTATGGAACGGAACTGCAATCCTGTTTCACTGAACAGAATAACTGAAATTATGTATAATAGAGGCTCTGGGTAGCGGATTTCTCAATACAGAATTAATCTATTTTTTAACAAGAAATGGGAAGCAGGACACTTTCATATAGAAAGTCTATGTTCTTTGTTCTCACAAACATTTCTAGATCTTATTTCCAAAAGAATCTAACAGGCAAAGAACAATGGGCAAATTTCCTGTACCACAATTTAAACTGTATTTTCTCAACTAGCAAGTTTAAGCATGAACAGTTTTATTCTTCATCCACTTTAGTCTTGTTAAAAATCTACTATGTGCACTTATTCATATACTTTTAAGATTCTTCTTTTAGATGACTTGTAGGAATTTACAAAGTATGCAAGTTAGCCCTGGGGAAAAACTATAGCACTTTGCTTCTTTGCTCTTCCATGAAGGATGATATGGACTAATAAATTATAGCTAATCTCTTTCTCTATGTAAGTTTTCTACAGTTGGTAAAATATTTTATATATTGCATGTATGTCTTAAGTGATCAATAATGAATGTTGCTTTTTCCTGGAAAAATTATTAATCAAAGTTGTTAATAGAATAAGGTCATATTTAGCAAATAAGCATTACATGAAATATGACTGTTGAAATATTTTCTCCATAGCACAAAAAAACACTTACCATTCTCACTGTCGGACTTGTTTTCATGCTCAGTATCAGTTAAAGTGAGGGCTGAGTTGGAACGGCTTGAGAGACAGGAACTGCGGCCTGATTTGACCCCCCTGCCCCAAAGTCTCATGGCACGCTCCGGAGACATCACTCCTTCATTTTCTGTATCAGCATCTGACCCTGCACTGATAGAGTAACCTCTGTGGGGGAGCCCCATTTCAGCACAAAATGCCAGTCCTCTTCGAGTTGCTGGTTCACAAACTCCTAACTGCCTTAGGGTAAAATTCTGTCCTGATTAGGGAAGAAAAAAAAATAACAAAATATGAGGATACATTTCTGTTAAAAAATAAAATGCTTAAAATAACCACACTTTAACTGCCCAATTTCTTCCAAGGTATATACAGACATTTTTTGTTAAGCACTACATGAGCTATGGTCAAGCAGATCCTTTTATCTCTAGCAATCTCTAGTGACCCTTTTCATTCTCACTATCTCAGCTATTCTTTGTCAACTATTTAAGCACATCAGGAGATCTCTAAGGTATAAAAGAAATACAGAATGACCTGTAATTGAAGAAGAGCTAGTTCAACATATAAAAAGGATTAACTCTAACTGGCAGCCCTTTTTGCTTTATGAAAGTGTGAAAGCAATAACAAGTATTTGTTAGGTTTCTCGCCTTTTGCCCTGGCTAAAGTCCCAAACAATGGTGGGGGGGGGGGGGGGTCCCATCCAGATGTCACTTGTCATTACTAAAATTTTGCTTCCCTCAAAAATAAAACATTAATTAAATAACATAGGGGGCTAATTCATCTTCATAAAATCTTCCCGTATTTACAAAATCCCTAAAAACAAATAAGAAAATTATATATTTTTTTAAAAAACTGATATTTTTCAGAAAGAAAGAATAATGGATAGGGCTGAAGGAACAGAAAGACCGATAACTGAATCCAAATTGGTCATGTAAATAAACTAAGCGTAATAAAGTTGATGTATAAATAATTTAAGGATATTTAAATTAAAGTTCTTACAGTAAAAAGTGTTGGGTTTTTGTTTTTTCAGTTTGCCATTATGCCCTGAAAATTATAGTCATTCATTTGGGATCTACAGAACACTGGTACACTTATTCCAGCCATTTCAGTAAAGCTCTACATTTTGAATCCATACAGCAACATTATCCATACTGCTGGATCTGAAAGTCCTTCTTCCTGGCAGACTTTCTGTGTTGCTGTGGGAATCTTAAATGTGTTGTTCAAAAGTATTAAAGAAAGGAAAGGAAAAAACAAAAAAAAAGGAATTTGAAGGGAATCTGCACAGAAGAATATATAGTTTATGAAACAGAAAAGGAGTTAATGCTGCAGACCTTGAGAGCTTTCAAGAGCACCAGTTAATTACTTTATTGCTGTGGTCATATCAGTTGTTGCAATCAGTTTTATCACACAGTCAGAATTGTAAATGGATTCTGACTATGACACTCATAAATAATGAAAAACAGTTGCTGCAATTAGTTACAAATCAAATAGTACTTATCATTGAGTGGTATGAATAAATAACAGAACAAAAATGCATGGAGGGACAAAAGGTAACTGTCACAGCAGTAAATAGCCACACTGGTGAGTAAATTGCGTGAAGGCCATTAGAGAGGATGAATCAGTAAACACATCAACTGCTAGAAGAGCCTGTTTAAATAAAAATCACACTATGTAGCTTATCAAAGTTTGCGTAAAGGATGAAGCCTAAGGGATTTCTGCATGGTCACATGCCACGAGTGCAATTTAGCCACTAGGAAACATTACTCAGTTTAGAATGGACTGCTGTAGTGCTAGGTTGTGAAGATATGCCAGCAGAGTTTCTAGAAATATTTGTGCAAAGTAAATTCTGTTTCCACTTAATTTCAGAAACTATCAAGAATCACTTCTAAATTCATAAAATCAATATTTTAGCTAGACTAGATCAATGCTTAATCAGATTACCCCCACTAATGAAAAGATAACACTGCACCTATACATTTCAATGTTAGGAAGTGGAATATTCAGACATTTTAGATTCAACCTATGGCATGCCTTCTTCAACAAAATGAGTAAATGTGGGACAGATAAGGAAGAGGGAATGATAAACTGAAAGAAAGCATGTAGATCAAATTCTTGGTCCATTATACCATGTCAAACTCCTAGAAAATGCCATTCCAACTACCACCCCAGAAGGTGAATGGGGCAACGAGGTCTGTGGTATTTGGGCTGGGTGTTTTCACTACATACCCAAGTATTCGCTACATGCCCTGCTTCACCTGTAATGAAGTCCACCTTTTTGATGAGGATTATGATATTTTTCTTGAGAATCTGTAGGGGACTCATCTGAGACTATCAAGGACAGAAAGGCCACAGCACCTCCATCACCAGTAAATGTTTGGCAATGATACAAATGAGTTGTCAAGGACTCAAAGGCAGCATGTATTTGTCTAGAACACAGGGATGCAAAGAGAAGGCCTGTCACTGTTCATCCATTAGTTGCCTGCACTAATCACTCCATGTGATTATGCATGGAGTGAGTTTGCCCTTTGATGCTATTTATGTTGACCCCCTTTATTTGACTGTTATCTGCAATAGCCATGGATCAATTAACATGGCCAAAATGTGAACCTTTAGAGCATAGGTGTCAAACTCATGGCCCTCCAGATGTTTTAGACCACAGTTCTTTCCCATCATCCCCTGCCAGCATCATGCTGGCAGGGGATGATGGGAACTGTAGTCCGTAACATCTGGAGGGCGCGAGTTTGACACCTGTGCTTTAGAGGGAGCAGCCAGTTTATTTCTCTGTCACTTCCTGAGGTCACCATTCACTATACGAGGAAGCAAGTGAATGCTGAACAAAGAGAAAGAGTGACAAAGGGTCAGGTTATCAGGTCAGCTAAAACATGCCCTCTACTTCTAGCGCAGTGTAGTGTTGCATTTGGAATTTGTCATCTGTAGGATCAAAAAGGCAAGAAAGCATATTTAACATTAAGTATTGAATGGATGGATGAGATTTACTTAAATCCTTTCCATCATGTATACAAGGCCTGTCCTTCAGATTCAAAGTGCATGACACAGGGCAAACAAGCTTATCATAAAACTCAAAAGAAAGAAGGAAAACAATAGATAAAATGAGTTGCTTTACTTTAGAGCTTTGGCACAATGATGGAGCATACATCTTTTTCTATTATCTATTACATTTTTAACTTGTCCTTCCTCCAAGGAGTTTACAATGGTGCACATGGTTCACCCCTTTGTTTTCTATTGACCAGCTTGTTATGGCCTTAACAGGAGTAAGGGTTTTATTGAAGAGAATCTCCACCAGCTGCTAAAAAGTGTAACAGCACACATATAGTTTTTAAAAGTAGCAAAGGGGAATGAACTCACATTGGCAGATCAGGAGAGGGGCCAAGAGGAGATCTTAAAGCAATCTGGAGCTTGGAGGAAAATTCGAAGCTTGTCTCAAAGACAAAACGCAAATCCAGAGTGAACTTGCTCAAATGAAAGCTAATTTGCAAAGTGCAGAAATTAAAATACATGTCCTAGAAGAGAACCACATGAAAAATGATGCAGCCAGTAAGGCTGAGCCACTCCCAAATCCCCCTCCTTCTCAAGGAGATGAGAGGATGCTTGGTGTTTCAGTTTTCCCACAGCACAGACTGAAAGACGTCTCAACCTCTGAACATGTGCAAAGTTCTGATCTCAGGACTTCAGATAGCTCCGGCTTACAAGCTGTTTGTGAAGTTGATAGACAGAGAATAACACAAGCCCAAAGATCCACAGTGAGTTTCATAGTGAGAAGAGACTTGAACTGAAATTTCCTTCATTTTTTTTACCAATGTTCTGATCACTATACAACACTGTGTCTTGCTTTCTGATGAGTTAAATCACATAAACTTCTCATCATTCACATTCACCCTTCAAATAGATTTGTGGTAGAATACTGAATAGTAAGATGGAAGATGTCCAACCGGCAGAGCAATGTCAAAGGATGAATAGTTAAGATTAGTTGCACATAAGCTTTCCTGAGACTTCGGATCCTCTACAAAATAACAAGAGGGGAGGATTAAATCAGCATTGGAGGGTGAAATATATATTGCGGTTTCACTGGTAGGCAGGTTGTGAAACTGTCTGTGCCTCCTGCTACTGTGCAAAGAATCTGATCGTTCCTTGGTTCAGCTGAGATTGAAAAGATCTATTATCAGTTGACCCATAATGTCTGTAATCCACTGAAAAACTTCTTAGTTCAAGAATCACTCTCTTGCCCTTCAACTAATGTCTTAGCTTTGTTATATATGAAACCTTGAAAAGGCTCTGCAGGCAAGTCCAGTTACTGGAATAAAACAATCATCCCTTGCAGAATACTTGGAAACTGGTTTCATCTTGGTGATGAATGTGTGCCTCAACCATTGTGTCTTCTTTTGTCATCATGTCAAATCTAACTTATGGTGATCTCGAATGATGTTTTCAAGGCAAGAGACATTCAGAGGTGGATGTGATATTGCTTGTCTTTGTCTCATGACCATAGCATTCCTTGGAAGTCTCCCATCCAAATACTTGCCATGGTCACTCTGCTTAGCTTCTGACATCAGATGAGATCAGGTCAGGGCTGTCCTTTACCAGTTCTTAAACTTGGTTATACTGGTTGGTGCAAGTATTGGTTGGCCTTTGGATAGAGAACTTTCACATAATTGTTTTAACACTTTTTTCATTTTCCAAATGCCACTTTCATTTTCCAAATGGGCCAGAAAGGGTTTGTTTCTTTTTCTACCAATATCCTGTCAAAAAAAAGTCCATCCCAAGCTACATTTAAAATTACTCATATTTTCTCCCAGTGAGGGTACAAGCAATTCAAACCCTTGAAGTTGAATTAGGGTTTGACTGAGATTGTTAGGGATGAAAGGCAGTATCAAAGCATAGCTGGGATTCGTGGAGTTTTCTTTTTGTCCTGCAAGATTTTTTTTTCTTATTCCTGGTCATCACCAGAACATACTGAAGTGGCTCTCCAAACAAATCGTTTACCTTCAAGGCAGTTACAGATAGAATGTATTTTGGTTTGAGCTTTAAGATCAACACAGAAATAGTCAAGGCTCTGAACAGGAATGGAAGAGGAGTTGGAAGTGGCAATACGTGAAGATAAAGGAAGCAATCATAACAGTAAGTCCCACTGAGTAACATGGACCTTATCTCTGAATAGACCTGTTTAGGATTGCTTCCTAAGAACTGTCATAAATCAGCTATGACTTTATGAAAAAAAAAGAGTTTTGATAACCAGGTGCCATGTGAATGTTTTTCCCATCTGCACTACAACACGCAGAAGCTATAGCAGAAATTGGAAATAATGGTGTAAACCATATGCTCCTTGAATAAAGCTCAGATACTGTTTATACCTATTTTGATGAGTTCATCTTTTCTTTAACTTTTTTGATAGATTCATCTTCTATTGGTGCAACTCCTCTCTCTAGGGATTCACAGAAGCAGTCTACCACACCTGATGCTTCTACTAGAGAGGATTTCTTCATATTCCTTATTAAGTTAAAGAGTTGGGATTTTTTTTTACTAAGATTCTGTAGGGGGACGGAATTGAGTTTAAGCAGAATGTTTGCCCAGACTCAGCTGCAACATTTGTGTCTTCCATGAAAATCATCCCTTGTCCTCTTGATGTTTCTGAATCTTCAGAATGAGCTACCTAGCCACTGGTAAACCTATGACTGATTTCTCTGCTGCCAGGCAGGGTCTGATTTCAACCTTTTGGAAAATAAAAAGTTGATATCATTGGACTGGATTATAGAAAGTTCGAAATTAAATCATTGCCCAGCCTCGGTAGAGCCTGCCCATCACTTAGTGTTTGAGGAAAGTGTAGGTGTGGGGAAAAAAATTCAGGAGTCAGGTGATGAAATAATTCAGGAGTCTGTGATGGCACTCACGGTGCTTTTGTTTGGTACATTTGCAACTTCTCTTAAACAGCAATTGGTGTGCAGCCTCTCTAAATGTTGCAACGTAACACAATGTTTGCAAGGTAGCACAATGAACCACTGGCACCTTTCAAAAGCTGCCCATCTATCACTGCACAAAATACTTTTCTGGGACAAAGAAGAAATCGCTGCCGTGCCTCCTGTTCCTGTTTGAAAAACAAACATAGTTCTATCTGGGGTGCTATGAGTAGTTCTTTCCTTACAACTGAGAAAACTCTTCATTAAATTCTTAGAACAAATATGGATTCACCTACTTTTTCATAGGCACCCTAAGCAAAAGTTCTCATGATGGAAAAACCAAACATTAAACACTAACATGAGACTGCCACACTTCCCCCCCCCCTCCCAAAATGAAGACATACTGAAAGGGCAAAAGAATGAACTCACACTGAAGCCCATTCCACACAGCACAGGTAGAGCAGGTTGGAGTCGGGATGAAGGAACCCGTTCTCCTGTTGTCGCGTTTGCATATATCAGTGAGGGCAGCGACTAGAGCCCATGGAAAAAGTGCAGGTTGCTGTCGTGACTTCACACGGAGGCGCGTCTTTTTTTTTTTAAAGTACCTTCCTTTGCTGCGTAGCTACGTGGGCAGGCACAAATGGACCCCCACAGCCATACTGACATCTCGCAATGCCATGAGACATCCCTGTGACCCAACATGGCTATGCAACTGCAAGGTGGCAAATTTTTTTAAAAGGGAAGCACGGCTGATTAAAGCACTTCCTGGCCAGCCATTCGTTCGCGAACGGCTGCAATTTGGGTTTTTTTTAAAAAGAATCACGGAGAGTGTGATTCTCAAAAAACCTGATTTGGGGGATTTAACACAGAGCAAAACTGCTGTATGGGCTGGATCCATGCAAGGTTCCACCCCCCCCACACACAAGTTTTTTACCCTTCATAGCCCGAGTTTGTCAGCCCGTGCAGAAGGGGCCTGACAAATTCATTCCTTGGATATGCTGGCGTGACACAATACTGTGAAAACTATGTAATACTTATAACTTCCAAATTTAGAGTATACTGGCAAAAAAAAGTTGAAAAATTGGTAAGATTAAGCAAAGACAGTTGACACAAGCCCACATCACCTTCTGATGTAATAATATTGATAATAATCCATAGCTCTTATATAGATAACACTGTCAACCCAGCAAGTCACAGCACTTTACAAACATTAGCTGATTAAGACCTTTACACCTCAAGAAAACTTCCATTTTAGAAATAAGAAAATGAGTTTGGCCTGTCTGCCAATTACTGAACAGTATGTGAGTGAGTGGTAAAACTGCAATCAAGGTTTTGTGTTATACTCTGTTCAATGAAAAAAAATGTTATATTTTCTAAGTTCTAAAAACATATCTCCATGCTTGAGAATATTCATTTTTCACAGTAAAATTTAGAATTCAACCACTCATGTTCTGAATGATGCAAATTGCTCATGAAATTAGCAAACATCTCTCATTTTATCATCAGATTAAATCTGTATATCTAATAGCCATATGTGGGATAATGTGCAGACATCTAAATCCACAGATCACGCCCACAATTACTGAAAGGAGATTGATTTGATTTGATAGGCCGCCTCTCCCCTTCCATGCTCAGGGCAGCATACAGCAATCCTGTAAACATTCACATAACATTAATGATAAATATTAAAACATCCAATAAAACAACTAATAAAAATAAAACAATTCAAGTGGCAAACCAAAACTAAATGTAACACTAAAAACCCACCACATTGAGGGGGCTGTGACAACTTGTTGGTAATTATAAGTCAGAATAAGTTAGAGATAACAGATATCAAAATGTTAGCTGTTGATTTTTTTCCCTCCAAACTTGCGGGGATGCTCAAATTTGTGGAGAAACTTAAAACATTTAAAAATATATTTGAAGGTTTAAATTTCCCCAAAGCAAAAGTGCCGTCTATGCATGTGCAGACAAGGCACCTACCTCCTCTGGACAGCGACTGTAGTGTGAGGGGTGGCCAGGAGCAGCAGTGATTGGTTAGGAGAAGCTGTGGTAGGCAATACAATGCAGGCTTGGTGCTGAACTAGGCCTGATAAGAGGAGTGGGTCAGAAACCACAGTGACCACAGTGGTGGTAGCAGCAATTGGGGCGAGTGAAGCTGTATTGTGCCCAGCACTGAAGATTGGGAACCATGCCAAGTCCAGCACCAATGACGGGGAGGTGGCCAAGAGCCATGGCATCCCAGTAATGACCACAGTAATTGAGAACAAAACAATTTTGTCAGTGGCAAGGGTGAGGAAAAAGAAAGAAAAGAAAGAGGGTGAAGAAGAGAGTGTTATGGGGTGGGGGCAGTGGTAGGATTCAGTCAGTTCACACCACTTCGGCAGAACCAGCTGTTAAAATGGTGCTTGTAAACAACCAGTTGTTTAATTATTTGAATCCTACCACTGGAACCGGTTGTTAAATTATTTGAAGCCCACCTCTGGGATGGAGGTGGCAAAGAGAGACAGAGAGAGAGAAAGAAATACTGATGAGGTGGGGGCAGAAAGGGAAATAGTGATAGGGTGAGGGCACAAAGAGAAATATAGAGTGATGGAATAGGGGTGGAAAAGAGAAAGAGATTGTTAGGCCCATTCTGCATGGGCCGAAAACAGCAGCTTGCAGCCATCATAAATTACGTCTGTGCAGTGCCAGGCTGTTCGCACGGCTGGGCATCCCGTCAGCAGCAAGTGACTCGGCAGGGTTGCAAGTCTTCACATGTTGACACCTCGCAAACACTGTTTTTTTTCATGGTGCCGGCTGCGCAGCTACGTAGCCACACATGACGGACCCAACGCAGGCAGCATATGCACTCAGTTGGCCATTCTCCTTGCAGTTGCCTCCCAACTTCCCTAGCTCTCCCAGGGTCTCCCAACCTCCCTGGTCCCCTCCCCCAGGACACACCTCCCATTCCCTGGGTAGTCCCCAATGGCTGGTGGTTGGATTGACAGGTAGCTGCTGGCAAATGCAGCTGTGGCCCTGCCTCCCAGGGCACGCTCCCTGTCTGGCCTGGATGTCGCCCCTCAGCTGGGGGTTATAGCTACCTGTCGCCCACACCACGCTTTGGCACCCCTACTCAGCCATGTTCCTGCATAGCTACACAGGGTTGACCGTAAAAGAAAGTCGGGGCTTGTTGCCTGCCGGAGGGGCTTGCCGCCTTGACTGACACCTGCTCACCGCAGCCATCTGCCTCTCTGGAGGGCAGCGAGCAAGACAAAAAATAGTGAAGGGGGAAGAAATACAAGATGATGAGAACAACTTTCTTCAGCAACAACTGATTCTGAAGCTCCTGGAACAAGCACCGTGGGTTCTTTTGTACTATCCAACCTAGCCTTACACTCCATCAAGTCAATCAGACAGAACAGACAGCTAAATGGGATTATATGTTTATCAGTTGCCAGAGCCAGCTAGTAGTTGTGGAAAAAGTGAGCATCCAATCCACCCAGCCACACAGTTTTTGAGCAGAGTCCTTTTGTCCTTTTCACTAAATTTATGCTGTCATCGAATCCTCTCTACAAGAGATTCTAGGCATCACAGTGCTGCTCAGGGTTTTGCCCCATCACTACCTGTCATTATCCAGTAGTCTTGGCTAATACAGGCCACAGCCAATTCCAAATGTCAAAGCTTTTTTCCCTTTTCCCCTTGGCTGTTGCTTAGCAGTTGCATCAGCACAGTAAGGCACAAGTGCCTTTTGCTGTACATATTCACAATCCTTGACTTGTCAATTCCCTCTGCTTATCTCTGGCCCCTTCCACACATGCAGAATAATGCAGTTTCAATCCACATTCAAACAATGTGCGGAAGGGGCCTTAGTAATCTCTCTTCTTGAACAAACTAAGCTCCTTCTTGCAGCTGCTAAAATTCCTTCTGTTACTGAACTCACCTTGCCTTTCTAAAGCATGCACACCAATATGATAGACACTCTCTTTCATCTTTAGCTACTGCAAAAGTGCTATCCTACATCCTAGATAAGTAGGATCATGATGTCATAATGGAAGTCTGGGGAAAGGGGAGTATAAAGAAAGGAAAAATCTTTGGAACGGTATTTTCTTGTCCCAAGAAGAATTCTTTCTGGGTCTCAGAAATAAACACCTATAAGCACCATCTTTAGTAATATTTATTTGAGCTAATAAAATGTACAATAATTTGTCTCAGCTATGTTCACATACTGTCTAGGGCTTTAATGCAGTTCAAATTTGCCTACTGCGTACTTGTGTACTGATGTCAAAGTGAACACTCCAGAGTACTGTGGTGCTTTCAACGAATATAGTAAAACACACTGAGATAAATTCTGCAAGCTCTAAGAAGGAAGCAGACATAAAAACTGAAACTGTGTCCTGAAAAGACTGAAGAACTGATGGTGGGGAGGAATAATATCCTGGTGGTTTGACAACACTGGTTGTATTAAGTCCAGCTTCCGTCCACTTGAATCACGAGGTCACAGCTCCACTCCAATTTCTCTCTTTTAAATGCAGCTCTAACTTATTTTATTCGTGTTTTTGTTTAAACTGGCAATTTGCTCTAATGTCTTTTAAGGTGCATTTGATAGAAAATGTGTTTCAAATACAGGTAACAAATAAAGGACCAGCAAGAATTTACAGGGGACATCATACATTATTCCCTGCTCCGCTATTTACTATTTCACTTCCCTGGATGCTCCCAGCGTCTCTTTTCTGCTTCCTTCTCTCCTTCCCACCCACCACGTACTTCTTGCGAGCCTCCCCATCTTCAGTTATGCTTATTGTTTAATTCATACATATCCACCTTTCCCCTCAGGACCCAAAAGTAGAAAATTTTGGTAGAGACCACCAGTCAAAGAACACAACATGCTACCTCTGTTTAAATGGCTTTTAAAAGCTTGAACTTCACACCATCCTATTGCCAAAACTCTTATTGTTGATAGCAAGTTTTGCAATTTTCACTCCCAATGCTACCCATTTCAACAAAAAGAACTAAGTACTTCAACCACAACAGGCTGCACCATCTTTTTTAATGAATGCTCTGCTAGGGTCCTAGATAAGACCCAAGCAGAGCATTGTAAAACAAATACAATCCAGCACATGGCAGATGAATTCTACTTAGTACTTTTTGCTGATAAGGGTATACACTCTTTTACCTAGAAGTCAATTCTGTGGAAATCTATGGGACTTGCTTTGAAGTAAACTGGTTAAGAATAGGCTGCAAAGCTGTAAATCATCAGTCTGATAAATGAGGTAAAGTGAGGGGAGAGCCCAATTTCTACATAAGAATAATAAGACAGATTGGTTTAACTGGTATGTTTAACTACAGACAATTTAAAGTTTAAAAGAAAGAAAATCATGGCTATTTAAATCTTTTTATGCCAGAGCTGACATTTATAGCAGCTGAATAAGATTAATCATTTTACTCATCAAATGAATCATGTTGAGTAGCTAATATTTAAAAAGTAATAAACTTTGGATTCACATTAATTAAACACTGAAGTTCTGATTAATGTTTTATGTTTCTGAAGTCCCATAAAATGACAACCTCACATTTCAGCATTATTATTATTATTATTCTTTTGTAGCAAGCTAGGTTGAATTTGGCTATGATAGCAGATTCTGGTCTTGAAGTAGATCTTGGTCAGCCACTGCATGCTTCCTTAAAAGACTAAATTATATGAAAATCCAAATAAAATCCATGAACTTTGCATTAAACGCAAACATATAATTAATTTTGGATACTAGAGCCACTGTATTTACACACATGGAAGCAGAAAGTAATTTTGAATCATTTTTGTTAGTACTATATTTTGACACAAGCTAAACAGTTCTAAGAACTGAAACGAACCTAAGACATCAAGTAATAATTTTAGAGACCAAAATTTTACTTTAGCAGGTATAATCTAAATAATGTTATTTATTTATTTATTTATTTATTTATTTATTTGATTTCTATACCGCCCGATCCCTGAAGGGCTGACATTTATAGCAGCTGAATAAGGACTTAGGACTTTTCTTTGACCTAGAGACAAAAAGTATAGTAGCACTTTAGGTAATAACTTTGTATTTCATTACATGTCACTATGACAGAATTATTTTACCGATTTTAATTTTAAAAATTATTTATTAACTTACTTGCTCAGACTTTTGCAACCTGATAATTCAGTTCACTACATGTTGTACAGTACACAAAATCCATTTTTTTCTGAACAGAAAATAAGATAGAAGGTTTATATCAAATGATAGAATGAATGATGTTTTTATTGTTAAAATGGGTTCTGTGACCTTGGAACAAAGCAAATATCCATGCAAGACAATGTTAAGAAATTCTCTTTAATTCATGAGTCACTACCCAAGAATGCATAACAAGCCAAGTGTAATCTGAATTTTATCAAATCTACAGGTAGCAATCACAGCTGCTAGAACAGCAAGCATTACAGAAAGCCAATAGGCCATACCAAATGCTTTTAAAAGACCAACCAGTAAACCATATGTCACTGTAGAAAACATTCCAGGAATTGGTATTTCAGTCCTTCAGCTGCCCCAATTCCTGATATCCTGGCTGTCTGGAGACTGCAAAAATAATGCACTTTATATGAAGAGCACAACTCAATAAGCAACATTCTGGTATATTACTCTAATTACTTTCATTGTTTCTTCTGGTATCACTAATAAAACATAACTAATTAATAAAGGACTTCAAACACACATAATTAAGAAATTCAAACACCACACAAATACAAATTACCGATTAAGCTGCAATTTACCAAGATAACTGAATGCTGAATTGGTTGGTACAAATCAGGATTCTTCATCAGAGTTATATCCTGGTTATGATCTCTAGTTTGTACAAACCTTGTTTCAAATACGTGTAGTGGTTAGGAGCAGATGGATTCTAATCTGGAGAACCGGGTTTGATTCCCCACTCCATCTGAGGCTCACACACCACACCACACACACCACACACCAGCTGGGTGACCTTGGGCTAGTCACATATCTCTCAGCCCCACCCACCTCACAGGGTGTTTGTTGTGCGGGAGGAAGGGAAAGCAGTTTGCAAGACCCATTGAGTCTCCTACAGGAGATAAAGGGGGGATATAAATCCAAACTCCTCCTCCTCCTCCTCCTCCTCTTCTTCTTCTTCTCTGGTGAACTAGATGGGTTTCTGCATTCCTACATTCCTGCTGGGTGACCTTGGGCAAGTCACAGTTCTCTGAAACTCTCTCAGTCCCACCTACCTCACAAGGTGTCTGTTGAGGAAGGGAAAGGAGCTTGCAAGGACATAGGTAAGGGGGGTGTTCCTGGGTTCAACCCCCCCATTACATGTCTGAAGCTCCGCCCCGTTTGTGTTTATTTTAATTTTTTTTAGTGTTTTCCAGTTTTTGGGCTACAGGGGGCGCAGTTTTTAGGCTGGCAGCACCAACATTTCAGGGATTTGGGGGAGACTCTTCTGATGATACCACTCAAGTAAGGTGAGGTTTAGTTCAAGGGGTCCAAAGTTATGGACTCCCAAAGAGGGTTCCCCCATGCCCCATTGTTTCGAATGGGACCTAATAGAAGATGGGGCGACACCTTTGAGGGTCCATAACTTTGGACCCCCTGAAACAAACTTCACCAAACCTGGGTGGTATCATCAGGAGAGTCTCTTAAAGATACCCTGAAAGTATGGTGCTGATAGCTTAACAATTGTACCCCTGACAGCAGGCACCCCCCAAATTTCCCCAGATTCTCCTTTTAAATCCACCCCCTTTGGCATGTCCACCCCAAAACCACCCCAAATCCACCCCCTTTGGCATAATCCACCCCAAAACAGCATCACTTTCAATGTTATTTTAACTGGGACCCCAGATTCTCCCTTTAAGGTGGATTTAAAAGGAGAATCTAGGCTCCCTAATTTAAACACTATTGGAAGTGTTGCTGTTTGGGTGTGGATTCCAGCATCATAGCGGCTGCCCAGCGGGACACACAAAACTCACACAAAACTCAGATTTTGCGCCAGGCTCCATTTTCCCTAGCTACACTTCTGGCCAGGAGGGGAGAGCAGAAGAGAATGCCGGCTGCTGGCTGGGAGCCCAGGGGGTGGAGGGGGCACTTTACAAGCACTGAGGCCGGGAGACGGGACTTGGGAAGGCGTGGCCACGTCCCATGGGCGGGTGGGGGCATGGCCCTGCCCCCTGAACCCACCCCATAAAAATCTATACCTATGTTACTGGGAGCTTGTAAGCCACCTTGAGTCTCCTTACAGGAGAGAAAGCTGGGGTATAAATCCAAAACTCTTATTTCTCTTCTCTCTAATATAATCCTGTTTTATTCAGTAACATCATCCCAACATATATCGTCACAATTGCAGGATGGCAAATAATCTTACTGCTACTGTTGTAATCAGTTCTCACAAGAACAAAATGGGATTTCCAAACAGACTTTGGATCATTTTGATTGTTTGCTACACTAACTGCAGTTAGTTCAATAAACTGGTTTGAATGAACCACAATTATGAGCCACATTGGGGAGGAAGGGCTTGAGGGAGTTGTGCGGCTTTGTTCCAGGTCATTTGCCCTCCCCAGAGCACTTACCCCTGCGGAGGAGGAAGATGTGCCAGCCCACCCATCAGTCCCACAAAACACAGAAATCCAGGCCGCAATGGGACTGCATCAATGTCTCACCTAGGTCTCACCTGACCCTCAGACTTAAGTGTGGCATAAATCCTGTAACCCCTTATGGAGGGCTTTCCAACAGCAGGGTGGGAGTTGCATGTTTTGCTCCCCCTACTGCTGGAGGCATTGGGACTGTGCCACCGCAGCGCAGTATCCCATCGCTGAGGACTTTGGATGGTGCTGTAAGACATAGGGAGAGGGCATTTGTTTACTTTTTACAAACAGCAGTATCCTAAACTGCACTAAAGCTTCTTTCTTTCTTTCTTTCTTTCTTTCTTTCTTTCTTTCTTTCTTTCTTTCTTTCTTTCTTTCTTTCTTTCTTTCTTTCTTTCTTTCTTTCAAAAAACCCCCAAGCAATTCATGGTACACCAAAAGTTGCTATTAAAGAAATAGTCAAAAGTTGTGGGAACTAAAACTGTCTGACTCTTGGTTTCCATTAAATTCAAATAGGATTTTAAAAAGTTATGAAGACATTAATAATGTTATGCAGTTAATCAAGGCAGTACTTCTAATATTTCTGATAGTTTAAAGAACAAGATATCCTGTAAGCTAATAATTCTTCAGTTTCTATTATAGTGGGGACCGGTTGCAATCCCTTAGACATTTTGACCAGCTGGCATCTTGATTACAAAATGGGGATAATCTATTGGGAATTGCTATATTCATAAATCTTCTGAAGTGATCAATAAAATACTGCAACAAGTTCTGGATCACAGTAAGTCATCCAAAAGTAGTGGGGCGTTGTGTGGTTTCCGGGCTGAAGATTCTCTGAAGATGCCAGCCACAGATGCAGGGGAAACGTCACGAAAAATGCTACTACAACACGGCCATACAGCCTGGAAACCACATAACACCCCAGTGATTCCGGCCATGAAAACCTTCGACAATACAAATCCTAAAGTACTTTGGGTAATGCCATATCAGCCCTAATCAGTGTCTAAAACTGTATTCTAAAAAGAGTGGAATATGTTGGGAAGTGACAATTCTAGACCTTTATGTAACTTTGTAAGACTAGTGCATTATTTTTAAATTATTCAGTATTTAAGCATTACATCAGATAATATATTTCTGTACAATAATCCTAAAGAGAGCAGATGTATTTCCAGTGCACAGCTATCCTTTTTATTCAGTTGTTAGTGAGGCTGTGGTAGGATAGTGTGTCAACAACAGTACCATTTACATCAGTAGCATTTGCTCATCCATATTCGCATACTTCATTTCACACTGGTCACCAACCTCACTTTCAGAACTGCAAGCAAGGTGATTATTGAACCAATATGTCCCATGTACTTTGCATGGCAGTGTTGAGTCAAGGGTGGAACAGCTACTTGCTTTTTCAAGAAACAAAGCTGACCCTACTTTCTGCAGCTCTGGTTTAGGCACAAACACTGAATTAAGAAGATGGTAAAAATCTGTCATCTGTGTGAACCTTAAGAAATGACAAGTTAACACCTCTCAAACATGCTTAACATGGACAAGAGGTGATGAAAAAGCAATCATACAGTGATACTATGCAGCAAGATTCTGTATTCTAAGTAATCATGACTTTGTTCAAAATAATGGAGGTCCATTATTTTAACACAGTGGGGTGGCTGCGTTCATCAGTTGCAGCAAAAGAAGAGTCTTGCAGCACCTTAAAAATGAATTTTTGTAGCATATACAGAATGTTCACACCTTTTAAAAGTAGAACTCAATACACACAAGCTCCTGCAGCTCTATGATATAGCTCAATACAATATCCATAGAAACCATATATATAAATCTATAACGTACAAATAAATGTACAGTACATACTCATAGTGACTATAAAAGAATAACTAGATAACTAGATAAATGATATTCAGTGGCTCTAGAGCTACATGTGGCTCTTAAGGCACCACTCTCCAGCGTGGCACATGCCCCATGTTACAAGTGGACAGGCCCATGCCCTGTAGGGCTTTTGTCAGTCAGACAATTATCACCTGGAAAGATCTGTCACTAAAAAGACTAGAAGATGAGTTGCAAACCACCCTGAACAGTAGTCTTTATTGCACAGATGGAAGCAAATAATGCTCATACCCTTCTTTGTAGTCTCTGCACTCCCATCCCAGCACCCAGATAGTGTTGACAGGACAACAATCTGGCCACAAGAAGAGAAAGTAAACCACGAGCAACTTTTCCATCCAGGAAAAGTTAAAGCTGGCCACAGTGTGTGTGTGTGTGGGGGGGGGGAGTTTCCCCTCTTTTCTCCACAGCGGCAGACAGTCCTCTGGTACCTTCACAATCTCATTTACTTATTCAACTTACTTCTTAATGCTATGGAAAGAAAGGGAGGCAGAAAGGGAAGCCCTCTCTTTACTCAGAGGATTAGAAGCAATGGGGAAAGATAATTCTACATGTGGAGAAGTACTTTGGTAAAATATAAAATATAGTTATACTAGCAATAAGGAATACAGCAGGCCTAGACAGGGCAGGGGAGTAAAGAAGTAAAGACTTTGTTTGCCCGGCTTGTCTTTGTGGGTGTTGGGAGAGGGTGGGTAGGGGGATGGGGAGGTTGGTGTCGGACTCAGCAGGGCAGCAGGAGATGGGGCAGCTTGGATAATGTGGGGGCATTGTAATGTGTGACACAATGTTACTTTCAGGGGAAACCTCAAAGTGACATCATGTTGCTCTATGAACTGGTTTTCACTACTACCATTGTTCCCTGGAAGTGATATCACACTGTATACGATAACAACAATTAAAAAAAAGAATTCTCCATCCATCCAAAGGAGTGGTGTGTGCGGGGGGGCGGGGGGGGGGGCAGTGGGAAGTCTCCCACCATGGTGATTCCTAGGAACCCCAGTGTTTTGTTCAATGGAACACAGCACATTCAGCAGTTTTGTGGCTCTTTTGGTTGATGGTAACTGCAAATATAATGTTCAAAGCCATGAACTGAATGCCAAAGACTAACAGTGCAATCCTGGGGGTGGGGGGTGGGAGTAGTTGGGCACAGGGAACAGCATAACCATGCTGCCTGCACTGCAGACCGCACTGCAGAATGCAAGCAACACTCTCCTGACCTGTGTGAAATCAACTTATGCAGTATGATGGTCTGTGCCTTCCTTTTTGCCAACATAAGTCTGTGCAGGCAAATGATGGTGTTTCTGAGCCGAAAGGGCTAATAAAACTGACTAAAACTGGCTCTGTCCCTCGAAACACTTCCTTTGGTACTGGCACAGGCTCCTGCACCAGAGGAGTGCTAGCATTGTGACTGCATTTAAGTCCAGGCATTGCACTGCTGCATAGCTCTCCAGAATCAGTATAAGTGCCTCTGCACTGGCATAAATGCCTCCCCTCCAGGACTGCACTGCCAGACAGATAGTTAAGTACGATAGCCTTTCAAATCATCCACAGAAGTTACTTGCCCACAGAAATGTGAATTTATCCTTATTTCAGTTGCCATTCACCTCTACAATTATCAAAGCAATTATAAAAGTTGTCAAGTTTACAGATTACTAATTAATCACAGATGAGTGGTTCTTTAGCAACCCAAGCTAAATATACCGTAATTAAAATGCATTTATTTATCCTGAACCAAAAATAATTCCATGGGAGCAAAATAGTTGCATGGTACTTTCTGTCCAAACTGCCTTGATTTATGTTGGGACACTGCATATCACAGTGTCAGTGGAAGAAAACAGCAACCTTGTTTCCTTGCAACAGCCCCACAACAATATGGGAAACCAAGCCAAGTTCTGCAGTTGTCTTACCACCTGCGTGGCCTGGCGAAGAACCAAGACTGAAGCTTTAGAAGCATGTAGATAACTAGATCTGTCCCCCTAAATAACCACTCTGCAAATGTTTCCAAGTACGCCTCTCACCTTGACATGCAGACAGTAAAACAATCATTCTCAGCTGACCACAAACATTGAACCAACATCTCCTTTGAAACAGAAATAACCAAACTCACACTCCCCTATCCACTCAGTGTTGCGAGGCCAGTAAAGTGATTAGTATGATAAGCATAATATACCTTTCCTTTATCATTTTTAAAAGACTGGTATGAAGACATGGACCTCCCATATGAATATGAATGACATATGATCACTTAAAATATATATACACAGTAATGCCGATTGCACTGGAATGTTATCCCTACCTTGCCTGCTATATTCATCTGACTCCCTGTGGACCAAGTCTTTTACCCGGTTTCCATAAAGCAATCTGGAGGAATCATGATCAAATGCTTTCAAGGTTTCGCTTGAGCTGTAGGATTTCTGTGTAGGCACTCTGCACTCTTCGTTTGCTGCTGAAGAATTTGTGTAACGCCGTTCCTTGTCTCGTCTGCCCTTTGTCAGGGAGCAATAAGGTCTGCGTTCTTTCACATCCATGCTTCATTCCTTCTGTATGCGCATCAGGCCAGGTTACTTGGAAGTCTCCTCTACATTCAATTTAAGTCCACCTGTAAGAGGATTTAGAAGATTATATAATATGTAATCATATACTTACATAGCACCACATATGCTCATATTCATTGGCAGCTATGTAATTACTTGAAAGTAAAAGTCTTAGTCAAACAACATAATGCTGGCTTTCGGATTCAATTGAACTCTGTTTGGCAGGAAGATCAAAATAGGGCATTTATTCAGCATTACAACCAGTAGATCAGTTAAGAAATTCCTGCCAACAATAGAATTACAGAACACACTAATAAAAATGCAATTTACCACGAAGAGCTAATTTGTCGCCGCCCGCCCCCCCACCTCCACCCCGTTCATGTCAACAAGCACACATGAGGAAAAGTTTTACAGCATTGGTTCCTGGTGGACGCCACTTTCAGCTTATAAAATTGTTAATGAGTTTTATTCAAAAACTAGTAAAATGTTTTTACATTTCGGGTTGCAATCACTTTTTCTTTGTCTGGTATGAAGTGTGCAAGAATATATTTGGATTAATTCCACATGAGCATCAGAGTCTCATGTAGCTTTAGGACTGGATATGTGTACTTTTGCACCGAGGTTTTAGAAACATAACTTTGTGACCACTGTGGAAAGGGGGGGGGGTTGGCTCCTCTTGTAATAGTAGGCTATGGGATGACCCAGTGAAGCTGACTGGTAGTAAATGACAAAAGGAAGTAATTTACCACCAGAAGATTAGGTGATATTCCTGGCTTAGACAGTTTTTAAAAAGATTATCCAGATTCATACAACATTCACAGACCCGTGACCTCAAAACATTATAGCAAAATGGAACTTCCATGTTTAGAAGACATTACATACACTGGTATGAAATAAAGAGTGGTCATATCATTCACACTATATTTGTAAATACTCAGAGGTATCTGGAAGAGAGTTTGTAGCAGAATGCTAGATATGACACCACAGGCAGCCCAGTCCACAAGGATGGGCGGAAAGATAGGTAGTAGACAGGGACAGCACAGGTGTGTGGTCTCCACAGAGGTTCCTGGTGGTAAAATAAAAACCAAACTTAACTGTCATGCTGAAACCGTCATGCTATCCCGTGAAATGGACAATGCCTGCCTTTTTGCTGACATTAAGTTGACACCAGCAAAAGAGGGTGTCCCTGGGCTACAAGGCTTGACGAAGCAGACGCAACTTAGCTCACCCCAAGAACGCAGCAGAGGAGTGCTAGCGCAACTTCAGTGCTTGTGGCCAGGCAACGCAGAGAAGCGCACTTCCCTGGCACCACCTTAGTGCTCCCCCCAACCAGCGTTAAGTGCCACTTTGCCACACAGAGTGGCAATGATGCCAAGGGCACATCAGTTCCACTGCTCTTTTACCCTCTCCTGCAGATTGCCCTGTAAGTCTGATCTAGCAGTGGTCAAGAAACCCTTGACCCAATGAAGTATGTTGTGGTTTAGAAAACACTACTAGATAAAAAGTATAAAGGTAATCATTTGCACTAATGAAAAAAAAATCAGAAGTTACTCATAGATTCTTCATCAACTGGATTTTTAATGTTTTATCTGATGGAATGTTTGTGCCTTCCATTAAAATTTCATATTTTGAAGATCAAAATGTTTGCTTGAAACCTTTATTTGTTTGATGCACGTAATTTTAAATGCAATAATATTTTAAATGCCAGTTACTATCATTGTCAATTTTTAATTTTTTGCTTAAATGTCAAAAGCACTGCAGATTGTAAAACCAATACATTTTAACAGGGTTTATATCAACATTTAGTCCTTTTTTTAAAAAAATGGGATTTTGTGATGCCACTGATAACGCTGCATCAAAAACTGCTGTTCTGGCAGTGGTGTGGAAAAGAATGCTGCACCCGCCCCCCAAATACTCATTATTTCAGTTATGTGGCAAAGAAAATTAACTGACTTCACAACTATAAAAATGCACAGGGAGGAAAGACATGTGGAAAACCCTACAAAAAAAATTCCAGTGTTTGCGGATCAACTCCTAAGGAAATCATGAGTAACTCCAGCACCTAGAAAAGGTCAATTTCAGAAGGTGTAGAGCTTTTGTTCAAATATGATTGCATAAGTAGTGACAAAAAACAAACAGGCAAACACTGCCAATGTGGACCAAGGGTATTGAGGGTATTGGAATGTATGTATTATCAAAGATAGTCACATTAACAATCTCCACATCTTCATATTAAATCTGATGTTCATACTCCAGAGTTAACTGCTTGAAGACTGCAATTAATAAGTATATATGTGGTAAATAAATTTTCTATGACATATAACATATGCATTTTTGTAAACTATTCCAAAATATAGTATTAATTAATGAGGGTGCTAAGTGTTTAGTTTTTAGGTTTAAATGTTTAAAGTTCTGTAGCATTTTTAACAGTTCTTTACATGACACTTCAAGGCCGTTTCCGCACGGGCGAAATATGACGTCGTGGAAACGGTAAAAGAACCGCCATAGCGAGAGCGTTCGCACGCGCAGCGGCGGAGGTGCGCATTCGCGCCGTCGCGGAAACGCTAAACCGGCGCGAAGACGCCGTATTCAGAAAACGCTTCAAACCACTCTTTTTCCCCCTGTGACGCATCGACGCCGCACTCGTGCGAACAGCCGCAAGGGAGCCGTCTTCAAAATGGCGACTGCCAGACGGCCAAGCTGGGTCACCTTTTCCCCCCACACACACACGTCAGTCTCCTGGTGCGTTCCCTGCATGGCCAAGCACCTTTCCCAGACCCATGCACTGGGACTGACAGTAGCTGGGAGGGGAGGCACTGACAGATGGGGGACGGGCAGGACATCAGGGCAGTCACGTTGTCCATCGCACTGCTGCGTGGGCATGACGTCGGGCCTGCACGGCTTCGCGCGCAGGCTAAACATCGCGAGACGCCGCTTCCGCAGCGCTTCAGTGCGAACCGTCACATTTCTGCGGGGCTGCGGACGCCCGCAGCTCCGCCTGTCTGTGTGAACGCTTTTTTTCGTATGCGTCGCAATTTGCGACGTCATCGCGTCGCTGCTTTTGGCCGTGCGGAAACGGCCCAAGTTTTTTTTAATAATAGAATTACTGTGTACAGTTTAAAAACCACAATGATTTAATCTATGCTGTAGTGTTAGCGGCTACTGATCTTCTCACAATAAGCCAATGAATTCAGTATACTTCAAAGGCAGTTTTCGGGTTATCTACTGCCTCTCCAGGCTAAAAATGAGGTTAGAAGTTACAAACTGTTTAATAGAACTGTATTATTTGAATACTTCGGCAGCAATTATAAATTTACCAAAAACAATAAAAGGCAAAAGAAACTGTGGATGCTTCTTGCACCATGTATATATGGGACTACATATAAAGAAATATTAATTTCCTGAAATGCTATCTTTCAAAAACACTGACTTCCTGAGACAGGAGGGAACTACAGAATTGTACTTTTAACTAATTGTATCTACAATGTTTGTGCTGTGGAATGAATGAAGTGCCGCAATCTGTTTATACTATTTATGAGGGCTGGGGATTCTTTGTTAAACCCAGTACACACTTCCATTTTAGGAGCTGCTGAAAGTCTTAGATAAAAGGGATTTGCTTTATATACAAGAAGCCTAGAATATGGTGGCAAGCTCTAAAGTTGCTGAGTTACCTTGGTTGCCATGGCAAAGCCCAAATGACAAAGACTCCTTAGTGACTCTTTCCTCCAGCAATTCATACCAAGGAATATGTTATTGCTAAGGTTGGAAGCAGAAGTGCAGAAGGCTCTTCTTTTCACTTGCCATTAGGATTACCAACCTCAAGGTGGGAGGGAGAGTTCTACTGGAATTATAACTGATCTCCAGACTCCAGAGATCAGTTATCTGAGAGGAAATGGCAGCTTCAGAGAGCTGACTCTATGGCATCACTTCCCTGTTGAGCTCTTTCCCTCCTTTCCAGTGGTGGGATCCAAAAATTTTAGCAACAGGTTCCCATGGTGGTGGGATTCAAACAGTGGCATAGCACCAATGGGGCTGGGCAGGGCACAACGGGGGCGTGACCGGGCATTCCTGGGCGGGGCTGTGGCAAAGACGCAGGGCACGCGGACCCCAGGTGCAGTTCACTTTAAGAAGTCTCCAAACAGCTAACAAATGCCCCCCCTTTTCCTCTCCCCACAACAAACTCCTTATGGGGCAGCAGGTGGGACAGAGAAAGTGGGGAATCAAACTCAGCTCTCCAGATTACAGCCCAGCCCCAGTTAAGAAGCCAGGTGCTTCATGTCCCCCCCACCGTACTTGACAGCGCTTCCCAGTTTTTAAACATCCTTGCTCCTGACTGTGTAGACACAGGGTTGCAAGGACATCGCGTGTCAGCACGGGATGTCAGCATGGCTGGGGGGCCATGCCTGCCCTCCCTTGTGGCTACGGAGGTGAGTCCCTTTAAAAAAAACTGTGCCTCCATGCAAAGGCGCAATGGAAGCCCACATTGCCTCCATGGGCTCCGGTCGCTGCCTGCATGGAGGCGTGCGAACGGAGCAAGAGGGAGAGCAGGTTCCTTAATCCCGCCTGCAACCCGCTCTCCTTGTGCTGTGCAGAAAGGGCCTTAAGAGTCTGGAAATCTACAGTGTATTATCCTAGACTCATCCAGAATTCCTGGACAATAGAATTATTTCCTTAGTGTTGGCTTCTGTCTTATTACTGTTGTGCCAGCCAAAATCACACAGTGTCACACCTTTGCCAGCTGAGGATTTGCCAATTCCACTCTCTTTTGCAGCCAGCAATCTTTATTACTCCTTCCTGGAGACTTCTGGAAGCTCTAACTAAAGGTCCCATACACTAAATCTTGGACTCATTTAATCAGATAATCTGCTCTATCACTCCCTCTACAGAGATATGTCTTTTTCCTTATATCACTATGAGGGAAATAACTGGAGACTGATTATTTTTTTAAAAGCTAGGAATTCAGATAACCTGCTTAAACTACCATTGCAACACTATATTATTATATTAATATTTTTTAAAATAAGAAAGGTTTCTCTACTGTCACCAGTAACAAAACCAATGACAACAGCATCTCCCTGGAATATATTTAAGCCACATGCAGAAGAAAATAAAATGACTTCAAAACTGAAAAAATGCACAGGGAAGGGTAGATAAGAACCCTGCCCCAACCAATTCCAATGCCTGTGTATCAACTCCCTAGAAAATCTGCAGTAGCTTCAGCAGGTGGAATAGATAATAGAAAATAATAAGTAATATTTGCCTTTTCTTTTTGTCTCCTATCTCTACCTTACTTCTTGTTCACTTTCTATAATTCTTCACGGTACACATTGTTCTTGAGGGGCAGTTACTAAGAGTGTGGCAATAGTTAAGCATACATGTGGTTAGGCAATGGTTAGGCATACAAGAATCAAGTACTGGTAAGTTATAGCATTTGGTGAGAAATGTACTGAAGTACTGTTCTGACTGCTTGCCTATAACCCTGATTCTCCACAACTCTCTGATTATTTCAAATTCTTCCAGGTGTCATTTTCAGTTCTTAATCTGCTCTATCACTTTGCACTTTGATCCCAGAGCACACAAGCATTCAGTTTTCTGCATTGGAGCAAGGACTCAAGTTCTGTTCACATGATCAAAGTGTGTATGTCTGCCTGAAGTGCTCTTGGCGATAGAGAATCTTGGAAAAGATTAGAAAAGGTATGCACGAGTCTGTGCAACTGAAATCCAGACCACAGAATTACTTAGTAGCACAGTCGTCCCTTGAAAACTAATCTAGTTAATTGTTGTTTCATGTGGAAAAACAAACAACCTATAGAAGTTCAGGCTTTTCTAGGGGAGAGATTGACCTGAGTCCCATATACCTCATCTGGTATGAGCCCCTCTTTCAGATGATTGTGTTAATACTGTTTTTTTTACTGGTTTTTTTTTACTATTTTTGTATTGTTGATATTGTTATCCACCATATCTGGGGAAAAGATGGGCCTGCAAGTGTTTTAAATAATTAAGTAGGGAACAATGCAGCTAAAGGTTAAGGGGAAGCAGGCATGCATGTCTCCAGTTCCATGTGAAATTGCAGGTGCCACGTATGCATGTGCCTCTCACGGATCCAACAGCTCAAGTTGTAATGTCTGGAACACATTTTAATAGTACAAAAAAGCTTAGATTTTATTCCCTTAGTGTCTCCTACCCCGCCCAATAACTGTTAGACACATGATCCCTTTGTTAGCTTCCACCCCACACAGACCCCTTTCCCTCCCCTCCCTTGCATGCCACCCCTCACTCCCTTCCCTCCCCCACTCCCCATCCCTTGCATGCCACCCCTCCCCCTTCCTCCCCTCCGCTAGGGCAGGTTGGCCATGTCCAGATGCTGGGCCCCGTCCCCTTCCCTCCCTAGCATGCCACCCCTTACTCCTCTCCCTTGCATGCCACCCCAAGCACAAAAAAGCTTAGATTTCATTCCCTTAGTGTCTCCTACCCTGCCCAATAACTGTTAGTTAGACACATGAGCCCTTCACTAAATTGCTTTGGATTGGGGCATGATACAAGCAAACTAGTCATTACTGGGTATTTTCGCACACATAAGATAATGTACTTTCAATGCACTTTAGCAAATGTTTGCAAGTGGATTTTCTTTTTCACATAGGGAAATCCAGTACTCAATGATGCTAAATGAACTAAAAATGCACTATACAATATGCATGAACAGACTTGTTTTGATTAATTAAAAAATCCAAATAATATAATTACCAAAAATATTTCTTAATGGTTTATACTGAAGATAATAGGTGTTTAGGCAATTTTCCTTACAAGCCACCTTGAACAGGATTATAGGTGGAATATAAATTCTGTGTTCAAATTATACACACTGACAAAAGCAACATATTGGCACCTCGTACACACATGTAATATTTAAATCAAATAAAGGCAGCATGTTTAAGTAGATCAATACAGCAGAAAAAGTTTTTAAAATACTCATGCTTATTGTGACTACAAAAATGTGTTAATAAACACTACAATTGGATTTTCAGCTCATAACTTACTTTGTGAGCATTTGTCATCTAAACTTTTAAAGGATGCTTAAGATTTTGAGTACTCTAAACCAGCACAATCATACGCAGAGTTATTCCAGAGGTAACTTCAGCAACTTTAATGAGTCTTAATTAATGGCTAAATAAAAAAGGCTACAGAATCTTCAGCCGATTCCATCTACATCTCTTTGCACTAAAATAGAAATTAAAGTATACAAGAAGAAACAGAGAAGCAAAATAATGAGTTTAATTTGTTGATTTTTGAAACAAAAAAATTGGGTATAGACCCATAGGACTGAAAATATATATTGCAGCACATATTTTAATTGTTATGATGTAAAATAGGCTTTAGGGTCATGTTATAGAGTGTTAACTGAAATATCCCGCTAGGGTTTTAGCATGCCTGTAGGCCTTTTAAACTGCTAAGGAAAATTGCTACACTCAGTTTAGAACAGTTCCTTCAAAATTCCCTCAAGGATTATTACCATCTGCCTACATGGTACCAGTTTTCTTCTAATGCATATAAACACTCTCCATATCGATGTCATACTTTACATGTAATTCTTCCTGATTAGAGCAGCTGTAGAAGAATAAAACTAGTGGGTCAAATAGTTTAAAACAGGTTGATTTTGGAACACAACTAACAACAGTTTACAAGCTTCATCCCTTAAAAAGAAATAAAGAAAATCACACAAACACAGAGAAAAGCAAATTTTAAAAAGAAACCAGAAACATGTAAAGAAAATTCAAATATCTATTAGTAACTATGGGTTGTAGCATTTGAGCCCCATCCGAAGGAGTGGACTGAATCTGCTTGTGGAAGTAGCGCTCCACTGCGCTGGTGTATTCACCCTCCTCGAGGAACTTACCTTGGCAGACGTGTGATTCCGCCGGCATGTGGTCACTGTGTCCTCCCCACAAGCACTGGAACACAGAGGAGGACACTGCATCAGCATCCCAGGGCCCCTGCTACCAGCGTAGCAGGAGTAGGCCAGGTGCATTCCAGGGGAGGAGCCAGTGTGGTATAGTGATATTACAGTCTCAGAACTAGGATCTGGAAGATCTAAGTTTGAAACTCTACTACACCATGAAAACTTGCTAGATGATCTTGGACCAGACACACATGCTCAGCCTAACATAAATCACAGGGTTGTTGTGAGGATAAAACAGAGGACAGAAAAACCATGTTTCATGTTCTCACTAGGAAACAGAGTATAAATGAAGTAAATCAATCAATCCATCCCTATGAAATTTATAGTTTTTAATGGAGAACAAAGAAAAAGAAAACAGTGAACATGAACATTTGTTTATGTGCACCTCATACTATGAAGTAGCATGTTGCATTTTGGATACGTAATTTTCATATAAAAAGGGAGATATTACAATTAATTACAAATGCAAAAAAAACCCCAGATTCATGGCAAGATTAAAAAATTGTTTAAAATCAAAGAATGATTGCAAAATAAGCATTAGTTATTGCTAAAAAAAGAAATTGTGACCCTTCATTTTCAGTCTAGATATGCCTTTTAATTCAAACCCTATTATAAATTATATCACATGGAAATAACAGAAAACATTTGTAAAGTAAACATATCATAGAATAACACAACAATCCTAAAAGAATTACACTACTGTAAGTCCACTTGGGTTAGTGGGATTAGAAGAATGTGATGGTTTATGATTGTACTGCCAATTATTTATTTGCAAATTTATGTACAAGAAATTTTATTCTGATTTAAGGGAATATTTTCTAACAAGTCAATTTCTTATCTCTGATCTTCCTAATAATTTGCAATTCTGTTGACAGGTTTATACTTCTAAAAGCCTGATAGAAGCAGCACAGCAAACATACACTCACTAGATAGCTGAAAATGAACACTGTGGGCTTCAAAATACATGACCAAACAAGAGATCAAGATGGCTTGTATCTTCCTATTTCAATAGTTCCTATTAAAAACACAACTGAACTTTGTACATATTGAGCCTAGTAATCAAAAATGCCAATGGAAGTTAGCCATAAAAATACCTTTGCTACTGGAGCATACATAGTATTTCACTGCCATTTTGAAAGGAACATATAGAATTGGATACAGTTGGACTTTTAAAATCACTCCACGATAACATTACCAAATATTAACTAATAACTAATAGCCCCACAAAATGGCATTTTTCAATTTGGGCTCCACAGGACAAGCCTAATCATCTTACCAGACTGAGAGGACAAGATCCTGCTCATCCTTTGGGTGTTGTCTGCCAAAGCAAAAGAAGGTGGTTGGACAGGAATGTCTGAGATGGCAGCCTCTGTGACCTCTAACCCTTCAAGATCTCATTGAAAGCATCCTCAGCTTGCTGTACTTTGGAAAAGACTGGCTGAGGAAGCCTTGCTCTCCCTCCCATCCAGACAAGTATCAGCTGGAGACAGAGGAGGAAGAGGAAATAATTGGTGGAAATTATCCTCTACCTTCTATTTCTGAGAGAAATGCACTGTCCTGCAGGTAGCAGGCACCTGTGGGGGACATACAAACAGCTCAGAAATCTGCCAAAAAAATGAAATAAAAAGGAAGGCATCCTAAAGTTGCTGGGCTGAGATTTGCTGACATAAACCATTTCTAAAGGTTCTTTTGGTCCAGAAACAGAAAGCTATTTTCACATGTATGAAAGGGAAAACAAAATCAACATGATAAACACTGCATCTACTCTAAAATGAAAAGTCTAAATACAAATTGCAGTTTATGAAAAAAATTAAGAGCCAGCAATTCCCACAAAAATGACGGAATCCACATAACTAATCATCCATAAAACCTATTACAAATAAACACTCAGAAAAATTCACAAAACATAGGAAAGTGATAGAATTTCCACATCAGTGACTGATAAAGTGAGATATGTCAGAAATCAACTGAGCTGGAAAAATGACACTCTGAAGAGGTGCTTAAGATGATCTGTGACTATGGTCTACCATTAGTCAAACTGATGACTCTTAATACATGGATATTTCAGGTCATCATATCTAGAATCTTAATATCAGTATTCTGTCTCCTGGTACAAGAACATGAAGTATGATTCTGATGCTGGTACTCTGAATTTTTTTTAAAAAAAAAACCCTGTCAGATGAGCTTTTTATAAGGCAAAACTTGGTGAAACCTCCAAAGTCATTATCTATCCTAACATTTTAGAATTAATCAAATTCAGACTAGAACACAATCTATTTCTTTATAACTAGTTTCAAGTTAGTGGCATTTTGTTTTGCTTTCTGCTATTAAAAATGGATAGGGCTAGTGAAAATTTGTGAACACATGTTGTGAGTATGAGGTGGACCAAGACAACACTGGTTCAAAGCCCCACTCAGCTATGAACTGTACTGGGTAACACTTAGACCTGGGGTAGGGAACCTGTGGCTCTCCAGATGTTCAGGAACTACAATTCCCATCAGCCCCTACCAGCATGGCCAATTGGCCATGCTGACAGAGGCTGATGGGAATTGTAGTTCCTGAACATCTGGAGAGCCGCAGGTTCCCTACCCCTGACTTAGACCATTATGAAATAAATACAGGAAGAAGACTCCAAATTTATTCTCTTGCATGATGTCTGATTTTTTCTGCACAGGTCATTTCATATTTTTTAATACAAGGAAAAACAATGAAATATGGAAAAAGAAAGAAATATGATTCTTTCCCATAATCTAAAGTGAAATAAGTCAAGAGGAGCTTTACCTAAAAATGTGCTGAATGTTTAGATGAGCTTAGTAAACACAACATTGCACTTACCTGTGTAACTGTAATTCATTGAGTGGGTTTCTGTGCAGACACACACTGGAAGTGCATTTGTGCAGGCCTGCCACGGAAAGATTTTCCAGCTTTCTTTCTGTTCTGCAATTCTAAAGAGTACTCCCTCCCTCTTCCCCTTCCCTTGGGAGTGAAAGTTCCAATCCAATTGGTGACATGATGGGAGGGGGAGGAGTGCTCTTCCCTCAGTTCTCCTATCGCAGTGGTGGCACTCAGAGCCCTCTCTGCGGGCACGCACGCACAGAGTTCGTCGTGGGGGGGAAATTGCCCCCCACCCCCACATCTAGACTAGCCTTGATATACGTGCACCTCAGCGAGCAGGGAGGACTCGGCTGGCAGGCCTGGTGCCTGTGCTCCAGGAGGCTGCTGCCCGGGGGGGGGGGGGTACAGAGGCGGCAGAGATGCTAGAGAGGCTCAGAGCAGCGCATGTGGGACTTGCTGGAGGCTACAGCAGGCTGGCCCCTGCTCGAGAGGGTTATTCAGGTTAAATTGCCGCATTGGCACTTTGCGATAAATAAGTGGGTTTTGGGTTGCAATTTGGGCACTCGATCTCGAAAAGGTTCGCCATCACTGTCCTATCGCCACCACAGCTAGAGACAAAGTTAGGCAACAACAGTCCAATTGGAGTGTGGTGTGACAAACAGCAGCCCACAACAGGGAAGGAGGAAGGAATATGTGTCCGCATAGAAACCCACTCAATGAACTACAGTTACATAAGTGAGTGTGACATTGTATTTCATCTTCCTGGGCTTTTGTGCAGCCCCATATTGGGAGACTAACAGGTTCAAATAATTTGGCGCAGGGAATGAGGCTTTCTACTTAAGCTATGCCTGCAGAACTGCTTTGCCCACTGCTGTCTCCCTGTGGGTGTCAAAGTCCACCAGGTAATCTTTAATGATAGCTAATGCTGCGATGACAAACCTTCAACCAATGGGGCAAGCAGGACTATCCTTCATGCCCACTGGTTGGGGATTTGCTGTCACAGTAAAAACCACAGCGGGAAACCAGTGCCTTGCAGCCCACTTCCCCGCCCACCCCCTCTCCCCATTGCCCTGCCCATCCTCCAACCACCACCCCCAACCAGGCAACTGTGGCGGGGATGTGGTGACTTGCAACATGCTGCCCCCAAAAGACTTCATCTTGCCCCACCCACCTTCCAACCACACCCCTTCAACCAAGCCACCACAACACACAAGATTGGGCCTCAGGAAATGAACTGAATGGAGAAGTAGCTTTGATCCTGCACGTTGACTCCAACACGCAGGATTGGGTTCCCAACCTTCCTTCCCAAGACCACAAATTGATCTGTTCACTTTGCTGAACAATATTAAGTGCAGGAGATACTGTTCAAGGGTGGACATGGACACCATATCACCTAGAGAATGTATTCAAAGTCCACTGGAACAAGATTTCCTTTATCTTATCCCATTTTTTGCTTTATTCAACAATAAAGCCGGAATAGCCGGAACCCAAGCTGACAATACCTGGGGTCTTCCCATCACGCCTCATTGAAGCAGGTGTCCTTCATGCATCAACCTGAAATCTTCTCCAGTAGTGTGACCAGCTCCCACTTGTCACAGGATGGGACTCATGGTGCACCATAACGTGCAAGCTCTTTGCCTAACACTGTGGCTGCTTCAGCCTTACAAGACTGACCTGACAAGGTAAAGGCAGTTCTCTTAGTATCCAAAAAAAAAAAAGCCCTCCAGGAAGTCCTATGTCTACAAGTGGGAACGTTCTATTTTGTGGGCACAAGTGAAAAAAAAGTTTTATCAGAATTGAGTGACTTACCTCATATTTTTATTATCTCCTTCACCTTGCAGACTGTGGTCTACCCACCTCCTTAACTGAAGTACAGTTTTTTGATACCCCAGCATTTCAGCTTGTTTGGATTCTTTTTACCTGTTGGCTCACCCTCTCTGCAAGGAGTTTTTCAAGAGACTTCAGATCAGGCTCCTACATGATAAGAAACCTATGCCCCAGTGGAGTTTGACTCAGGTTTCCACTGGGTTAGTGGAATCCCCTTTAGACCCATGGTCACTCCTGTCCTATAAGACTTCTTCATGGCCATCATGGCCACCTGTGGGCTCTCAAGTACAATCCAACTTCACTATTTCTACCAAGGAAAGGTGCTGCTATGCTCCAGCCTAGAGCATTTGCCTAGGATGATCTTGGCATTTCACTTCTGTCAGGACATTGTGCTATCTGTGTTCTTCTTTAAGCCATCTTCCCCAGCAGAGCAGCCTCTGAACACACTAGACCCATGCAGGTCACTGCCTTTTCTATCTGCTTTGGACTGTAGACACGAGGAAGGACAATAACAATTTTTGTTTCTTTCTCAGGACCACATGTAGGAGTTTTGTTGTGGGTGCCCCCAAAAAAGCTCACAGTCCTCCCTATACATGTTTTCTAGTTGCTTCATTAAAGGGAAGGCCCAGTGGTGGTGTTCAACCAACCTCACCCCACTAAGGTAAACCGAGATTTGGCAATCAGTAAACCAACTAGATTACCATTATGTGACATTGATATGCTGTAATGTGATCTGACACCAGCTGAGGAGAACATTGGATTGGCAAGATCACAGCCTTGGCCATACAGACAAGCTGCTCTGAGATAAGGCATAACCCGAGGGTGCAGTTGCAGGTTGTTCCCCAATCATGGCCCCATAGACAGGCATGGAAGAGAAAGAGCCCTCATCCAAGTATCTGACCAAGACAGAGTGGTCCCTGGAAAAATGGCCTGAGAGAAAGGTCTCGGTTCCAAACAAATCAGATTCAATGATCCTTGGTGCTGATGCAGTACCATGGTGGGGAGATGCTACCAGAAAATAATTCAACTTATGATGTCCCAGCTACTATAAATGACTGAAGATGACTACTATTCTAGTTCCAAGCAGAATCATGACATGAAGTCATCGCCAAAGAGCACTCTATTGTCAAGGACCCAGGTTCTGATTGGTTCTGACAGAATGAACCCAAGTGATTCAGTTGGTCCAGAGGTAGATGAGAGTCCCAGTTCAGAGATGCTGATGACTGTGTAGTGGAATGCATTGGTGATGATGCACCTCGACGGTGGTGTTGGTGACAAGACTTGTCACTTGATATTGAAGACATTGGGGATGGGTGTAATCCATGGACAACGAATGCTGGTGGTGAGCCCTCAAATGGCATTAGAGAAAACTCGACAGTGATCTTGAAAGCAATTGGCAATAAGAGCCCTTTTTATCTGCCAATTGCCTAAGCAAGGGAGAAAATATCTTCTTATAGAAGGATCATCTCTTAACAGTTGTTCACCATCCTTCCTCTTGTGACCCTTCTTTTGAGGGGGCTCTAAAGCAGCCTGGTCGAAGAAAGCCTCGAAGGTACCATGGGAAGGGACAGAACAGAAGCGGGAGAACAAGCCCTCTTCTTTTCTTGTTCTAAAGCATCTAAAGGAGCCAGAGACTTTTCATACATGGCCAGAGGTTGACAAACAAGCCCTCTTCTCCCATTTCCCTGAAGCGCCTGAAGTAGCCAGTAACTATACTATATAATTACCACTGTTTTACTCTGTATAATTAATGTTAGCATGTCTCCTCAAGTGGGAATGACTTGCATAATTCTGGAACTACATATATATGGCTTCAAATTTTAACATGAAATTTGCCTGAGAAGGAAACCATCATCTCTCAAAGAAGAGAATTAATGGGGGGGAGGGGGGCTGCTCATTTATGTAGTACCAATGAAATTACTCATATCATTGAAAGAGCACTGAAGGAATATGTGGGAAGATATGTAAGTTGATACAGTGGAGAAGGGTACTGAAACGATAAAAGTATAACAAAAGAAATTAAATAATACCAAGGAACAATTACTTTTTATTGAAGAAAAATAATAATGTAGGGGGAAAAGCAAGATGACAAAAAGTACAACTAAACTAGGAATAATAATAAAGATAAAAATGAAGCCAAGCTACAGCAAAAGACTTATCTACCGGTACATTTGGAACTAGGAAACACACCTTGGCAAGTTCGAAACAAGCTGTCTTAAGAAAAATAGTCATGAAAATGAATAAGTTGTTTTTTGTGGTCAAGTGTTTCCTCCCACATTATTAATTCCTCATCTACCTCTCTAATATAATTTAAAAGTTATAATAGGTTAGACATGCTGCAAAATAAATTAAAAACCTTGACAAATAAAAGGTTAAGAAAAGCTTTAAATCATCTGGAAAAACTACAGTAATCTGTAACACACTGATGCAGACACAAAACATTTTGGCTATAAATGTGCACACAGAGGTTTGCAATTGTGCATTTTCCTCATAATCCAAGGGAAGGAAGTTGCAGGAGAAAATTCATGGCTGACAGGATTGTGTGATGGAAAAACTTCTTTTAGAATAATTTTCATATATCTGTTATACTTTTAAATATCCCCAATACTGCCTGAGAGAATGGTGGCTAATCACTCTTAGCAAGCAGAAGGTAGCCTGTTTCCTATGCTCTGTCTCATCTTACTAGTACCAGCTAAACGTACCAACCAAGAGACAATGGCTATGAAAAATTCCAATCTGATCACTGTAATCATATTTCTGCCCCTACTGCCTTTTCTAAATTGAGATCTGATACCTCAGGACCTCTTGAAAAGTAGTCCACTGGCTGGAATCAAAACAGCATCTGAACCAGTAAGCCCAGACTCATGAAAGTTCACGCTGGCATTAATATTGATCTTTAAGGTGCCACTGAACTTCTGCTTTTTTAAATTACAAATATGAGGGGATTAGTTAGAAGGAAGCTGAAAGTGAAACATTAGAAAGTAAAATCCCTAGAGAATGCTTGGAAGCTATTTAAAATCACTCTGATTAAAGCCCAGATAGAATTCATTCCCAGGTTAGGAAAAATACCGCTAAGTCTACAAGGACATCAGCACAGTTAATGACCCGAAATCAAGAAAGTAATAGAAGGCTAAACAGCCTTCTTTTAAAAAGTGGATAGCCTGCCCCAACGAAGGGGTGACAGGGTCTGGCAAAACAAGCATAAGTTAATTAAGAAGGCTAAAAAATAATTTGAGAAGCAGATTGTTAAAAATGTCAAAACAATAATTTCTTTCAATACGCAGAAAGGCAATAAAACAGGAGAGAAGCAGTTCAGTCTTTGGATGACCAAGGAATAAAAGGATTGTTAAAGGAAGTTGGGGAGATGGCAAGGAAGCTCTCTTTTTTTTGCGTCTGTATTCATTGCGCAAAATATGGGGCATGTAAACCCAAGTCACACCCACTGTTTTTCAGGAAGGGAGTCTGAAGAACTGAGCCAAACTGAGGGGACAAAAGATTAAGGTCTAAACTTATCAGGGAAGATAAAAACAATCAAGTCTCCAGGTCCTGATGGCATACCCCTGGGGATTCCTGGGGAACAGACGTGAGATTGTTGATGTACTAGCCGGTATATACCACTTATCACTACAATCAGTCACTGCAACAAAAGATTGGAGGATAGAAAATGTTATACTGATTTTTTTTAGAAAGGAGTCTACGGGAGAACCAGAAAATTATCCTAGTATCTGTCCCAAACAAATAAGTAGAAACTGAAATCAAAACCCAATTATTGGGTGCATAGAAAAACAAAGTCTGCTGAGGTAAAATCTGTATGGCTTCTGCAAAGAGAAGTTCTGCCTCACCAAACATTTGGAGTTCTTTGAGAAAGTGAACAATGTGTAGATAATGGTGACCTGGTATATATTGGACATTCAAATGTCTTTGGGCCTGTTTTTGGCTCATGCAGAATCCGCCCATGAGTGATTAAAATGTGGACTTCGTAGGGTGTAGTGATAGCCGCAGAAGCAGATGGCTTTAAAGAAATATTTAAAGGATTAAACAGATTCATGAATAACAGGACTCTCACTGGCTACTAGCCATCATGACTAAAGGGAATCTCCACATTTAAAGGCAAAAAGCTCCTGAACTTTCAGGAGGCAACACCTTGTCCCTCTGGAATGTATGATTGGCCACTGTGTGAGACAAGATGCTGGACTAGATGGACTACTGGTCTCACCCAGCCACGCTCTTTTAATATTTTATTTTGCTACAACAGACTAGCATGGCTTCTCCTCTGCTCAGATTTATAAGGCCCCAGGCTTATTATAACCCCCCCCCAATATAATTTTGTGTTCCTGATTTCTGTTGCCCTCACTGGCCTCATAATAGTTGGAGAGGAAGAATCAATCCTTCCCTGGCTGCAAGGTTCCTCATCCCTCTTCTCTGTAGTCACAGCTTGGTCTGTTTTATAAGGGGGATGTCCCCTCCCTTCTCCCTTAATTCAATCAGGTCCTATTCTCCTGGACTCAGCCCTGCTTCCCTGGGAGTCAGAAGTCCCCAGGTTCTCCTGTCACTGGGTTGGACTTGCTCTCCCAGACATTCACTGGCTCTTCCAAATGCCTGCTCCTTTCCCCTGCCTTTGCCTAACGCCAGCATCTCTTATCCTGACAGCATTCTCCTTATCAGGTCCAGGCCTCTAGGCTCTTCTAGCATGTGTAGGGCCATCCTCAGCATCTCTGGATGCCTCTTAACTTCCTGACATGGCTGGACCTTTGGTAGCTGGGATGAAGCTGTTTCTCCTGTTCTTTTCAGCTCCGAGAAGTTTGGTGAGGAATGGAATGAGATGCCTTTGCCTCTGCAAGTTCTGGCCACTTGGGAGTCGACCTTGAGGCATCTTGCCTCCGGCAGGATTCCTTGCTGTGGATGCCTTCCTGGGGTGAGTAGGGCTCCTGAGCCCCAAGCCTGCAGCTCAGGACAATTAGTAATCTGAATAGGGGAAGATCTTATAGAATTAGGATAATTCTGTTTTAAAAAGGAGTGTAGTTTAGTCAGTTATGAATTAGGATGAAAATGGGTCTAAATAATCCATCTCCTACAAGACCACTTGAAGTTGTACAGCCACTACCTCCTGGATCCATCATGACAAACCCATACCAAAAGTCTCAAAAGGCAAAGATCAGTCATGGAAAGAACAAAACAAGAATACTGCTGCATGTCAGCTGGATCTTACTTAACATGGATGGGAGGCAACTGTTCCTCTAATCCTTCCCCAGTGCTGTGTGGAACATCACAGACACTGAACAGAACTGAGAGCTGCCTGGGAGAGCTCCCTTTGCTGTTCAACATCAATATGATGGCTGCATGGCTTACAGAGAACATTTATGGGAGAAGATCAAGGGATGGATCTCTTTCTTCTCCTCACAAGAGAGTTGTTTTGAGCAGTCAAGCCATGTATACCCTATGTGAAACTGAATTTCTAGTTTGGAGATTAGGCGCCATCAACACAACATGAAAAACATTCAGTTTCTTGTTTGTTCCCCCTTTCCTCAAGCAGGATGTCTTTTCCTAAGTTGCCAAACTTTAAATAGGGTCAGAAGCACATAATTCATTCTTCTGCTGCCAGTATTTCCATATCCATAAAAGCTGCTCCAGAATCCTGAGGAACCTCAAGAACAAAGGTGGATGTGGTATAGAGGCTGAAGCAAGTAGGGAGACAGGTATTAATTCTGCCAATTCAAGCTACAATCTCCCATGCTGCATCCACAGGGCATAGCTTTTTGGATAACCCAGGAAGCTCTGGAGGAAAGGACAAATGGGAAGAGAGGCAATCTATGGATCTCTGCTCCAGGTTTCAAAGGTTCCAACCCAATGAAATAATTTCCTTTAGCTATCTTTACCTGTCATTCCTAGATCAGGTCTGGGAAACTAGGCCTCATTCCTTTCATAACTACTGGATACATGCCTACATGATGAAAAGTTCAAAGAGAAGGGGTTTCATTAACGCACCATCAGATCTCTCATTTGGTTCAGGGTATTCTCTGAATCTCATCACAACAATTTCATTTAGACCCACACTACACATACAAACCACTTAAAGTAATGAAACTAATCCTTCACATCACTGCCAGTTCTAAGCAGCAATTTTGACTTTGGCATAAATACTCGTTTTCACCTCATTTCTTTTCAGGATAATAGAAATCTATCTATAGGGATCAGCCCTACTTCTTTCTTTGTTACAAACCCAAAAAAGAAAACAAGAGTCTTTTGATGACTTTAGCACATCCAAGGGCTCATTGTTAATTAAAAAAACAAACAAACCCTGGCAGAATCAACTTCAGTGATGGAGAGATGGAATTCAGTCACTATAACACAATATACCAAGTGGCTCACAGTGTAATCCTAAATAGAGTTGCACCCTTCTAAACCCACTGACTTAAATGGGCTCAGAAGGGTATAACTCTGCTGAAGACTGCACTGTCAGTCTACCAGATGTAAATGATATTTTTTCCAATTAAATGCTCTGAAGGATGGGAATGGCAATGTGCAGATTATACTTGGGCTGAAAACAGGAATGAAACCATTACATTGTCATACAGCATGAGATGAAAAAAATGATGCAGAGATGCAAATGTGCTAAAACAAATCCCAGAAGATAATGCATTTTTTCTGAAGAAGCCTCCTATCCTTCACAGTAATAATTGTTATTGTTAAACACACCCATTTGGGAACAAAAAACACACAAAGACACCCAAACCCAGGAATGAGTATCTACTTCAGCAAATTATACTTCCAACAATTTTCTCTACTTGCAACTGCTCGTGAACATTCTAAATATATACTCATTTCCCAATTCTATCTATATAAATGAGTTCTATCAAGAAATAATCCAGCTCTCTTACACCAAATGGAACAAGTATTTACAAAAATGTATACCCCTCATAAATTTCAGGTATTGGGGTGGGTGGAGAAGTCAGATTGCAAAATGTACTTGATTGTAAGGCATAGTATTGTTAAGATTCAGTAAAAGTAGTTATTAATACCATACTTCATTAATACAAAAATAAAAGAACGGAATAGCAGAAACCAAATCATATTTGTTGCACACATTTGTGCCTGTTCCTTGAAAAATTACAGTTTCAGATAGTAAATCCTTCAGTTACTGAATTTCTGAAAACCAGTGCTAAATTCTTAATATGTACCTGTTTGACCCAGATTTCTACACGGAAAACAAAAGTGGGAATAAACCTGAATGTGAATCCCTTTAATAAAAAAGAGAGAGAAGGAAACTGAATTCTTAAAGGCAGTTTTACGGGGAGGGGAAAGTACCTTTGATGTGTTACCAGGTCAGACATTTTAACAGAAAAAATAAAATAAATCTGTCTCTATGCTTCGCTGCTGCCACCAATGCTAACAATTATAAGCTTTCAGCATTGTGAATAATTCAGAATCTCATCTGTTCCACTCGGTGTAAAGGCAATGTTGAGAGAACAAGGTCAGGCTCCTCTGCCCGCCAAGCCACTGACTTTTCCACCCTGACACCAGTCTGATTGCATGATACCCCTGGTGTTTGACATGCATTCCCTGACAGGTTCTTAACCGCAGTTAGTCTACTTAACTTAACGTATAGAAAATAAAGTGACAGATTTCAGCAGTTAGAAACACAGTATCAGCATTCAGTTTTTCCCAAGATATTTCAAATAATTAAAACATAATAGGGCTATATTTCATGGGGAAATGTTGACAGATGTCTGTCCATTTATTTCATTAATAGACAACAATCTGGCTTCAACAGCATGATTTGCATATGCTATATTAAAATAAACATTAACACTACAATGTCCTGGTTACCAGAAGCTAAGCTTGGTGAACAAATCCTTTGAGCTTGTTTAGGAAATAACTACAAATTCCTGTTGTTCCACCTTAATTCTGTGATGGAAAGTAACTGGAATAATGGGCAGTATTCACCACACTCCACTGTTCATTTTCCTCTGAAAGTGATATGAGCCACAAAGACTAAGAAGCTTTTCATCAACCAGCACCAGAACAGACAATGTACACGACATGACTATACAGTATTTTTTACAGGTTTCTAGAGATCAAGTATTCCTTAGGGGAAACCTGCCTTGGGTATGAACTCCCAAGGGCAGTAAATACTTAATTTTTAAGAAAAAATGTTTACAATTTATTAATGCTTGACTATTTTAGAAAACTGATACAATAAATCCAATTAAAGTATAAAATACTGAAATTACTTACAATCATCAGGAGATACAGAGACAAGCCTGAATAATTGATATCATCTTACAAAATTCATTGTTTGATATACCATGTATGGAGATGTATTTCTCAGCACAACTTAGGTTTGTTTAAAAAAATCAACATAATGGTTATCTCGTTGGCATTATATTGACTGTTTTCCAGTAAAAGCAGACGGTGTGGTGAATGCAGACTAACCTTTCCCAAGGCACAAAGATTTCTGCACACAGAACACAATTCTCCTCTCTCCTGCAATAGCCTGAAATGCACTTTAAAACCCTGCTCCTAGGAGTCCTACCTCCCCAAGAATAGGATCTGACAAACTGCACTCCATGGGCAGAAATTCTGGAGCCTGTGAAAAATCTAATCTGGATATAAGTCACTGTCTATCACTGCCTTGTATTATGCCCCAGTTTGCCTCTTCAGTCATGTAACATGCCAAGTTCACAAACAGAATAACAAGTAAAAAAACTGAATACATTAACAGATTTATTTCTATATTGTATGTCCTTTTGCTTATCCTCACTTCCCTGTCTCAAAGACAGTACTCATTCATATGCTCCCATTTCTCCTGTTAATAAACAAAACTCATATTACCCAGAAATGACAGCCACTCTCACACACTCTGTCTCAGACACTGAGATACTGTTGCCTGCTCTCTTCTCTGCTACACATATGTTGGCCAACAACATATATATAGCCCAATCTATCTCTCTAGCTTGTATGCCAAGCAGAATTGGAAGGCCATAAACATTTCATAACATATTAACTGCTAGGTAGTGAGGCTCATATCAACAAAAAGAAGTCAGATTTACAGCAAATAGTTGCATGGGGATGTGTGGAGACTCATTCCAACAAATACACTGACACATACTTGTTGGAAAAGAAGTCGGCCGCAGCCCAAATTTATTTAACATATATCCAAAAACATTGAAGCTGGGCGAGCATAACAGAGCACATCCTGGCCCCCAGGCAGCAAACCGCTGATCCTGGTTATAGGGCAGCCCCAGCTGACCCCTTAGGCCCTTCGGACAGAACCCCTGTCCGGCACATCCCCCGAGGGAACTGGAACAGGAAGTTACTAGGTGCCACATGGACGCAAACCCAATTTGTGACACCCCTCCCTGCCGGGCAGCGAGCTCTTGGCACGGCCCCAAGGCTTGTCTTCAAGAGCTCTATCGCCACCACGGACCTCATATGGAGGCCCCCATGGGAAGGTCCGGCATGCAAGCTACTGCCTTCCCAAAATAGGATGTGCTCTTATGCCCAAACCGCCCAGTGAACTGCGACAATATACAACACAATAAAGAACCCCAATAATCCTTCAAAATGGGAGTGGAGGGAGGGCCTTTGAAAGCAGCCAGCCTCGAAAGAGGCCGGTTCCCGCCGACGCCGCCTTTTATAGGCTGCTTGAAGGCCCCTGTCACGTGCCGGCACCCGGCCACGTGACAGCCTCGGCCGGCTGGCGGGAATAATACCTTCCATTCGTTCCTCCCCCCACGCAATTGCGCCTCCCGGCTGAAGCCTCGGGCGCGATTTATGCAGGTTTCAAAGACTTTAGCCTATGACAACTTTAGCTTGTAATTCTTGTAGTTCCATGACTGAGCTCTCAAGCATTTGCATTCTGCAGACTGCTGGGAAACATGATGTAGCTAGTGATAAAAGTATGTGCTTAAACATGTATAATAAAAATCAAAGAAAATTGTGATGAGAAACATGAAATATTGTTGAATAGATTCTGTCAACTGGTTTTTGAGTATGCCTGATATTCTACCTGAATACAGTTTCGTTAAAACTAGAAAGGTCTGCCCACTTCAGCATCACAATAACCTGCTACAGTACGATCCAAGTAATACATGGATGCTCACACATGCAGAAAGAACTTTCACAATAGTAATTACTGCTGTTGTACAAAGAAGCCACTGTTTAGTTTAACAACAGGCTAGTTTTGCTGGCTGAATTCCCACTGAAAATTTAATCTAGATACAACCAAGTTTCAAAAGAATCAGCACCTTTTCATCCAGGTTCCAACATCCTCACTGCAGCATGTTTCTAGTGAAGACATCTTGGCCTGCCCCTTGGGGAGGGGCTCCTTGCTGTCAGGAGTGCAATTATTAAGCTAGCAGCACCAAAATTTCAGAGTTTCTTTAGTTTGGTTCATGGGGGCCAAATTTATGGACCCTCAAATGTGTAGCCCCCATCTCCTATTAGTTCCCATTGGAAACAATGGGGGTTGGGGAACCCCTTTGGGAGTCCATAGCTTTGGACCCCCTGGACCAAACTTCACAAAACCTGGGTGGTATCAGTAGGAGACACTCCTGATGATACCACCCAGGTTTGGTGAAGTGTGGTTCATGGGGGCCAAAGTTATGAACCCTCAAATGTGTAGCCCCCATCTCCTATTAACTCTCATTACAGTGTTTTTTTTTAAAGGTGCATATACAAGCAGGTCCAGGAAAATCCCGTGATAAGGGGGGGAGCACCAGAAAGGGACTATCTGTGTTCTGCGTTTCAGCGGTGAGGAGGTCTCGAGGGAACCTGGATATTTTGGGTGACTATCCCAGGATTAATCGCCAGAGAGGATATCACCTTTGTCAGTGGTAAACTGAAATGGTGACAACATCAAACAATTATCTTCCCACATATACTCCTCCTATTGTCTATACGCAAACTCTTTTGATCCATATTAATAAACTACTATTAGGATGCATTGCCAAAACGTAGCTAAGTAAGGTTGTATTGATTTCCATATTTTTGAAATGAATTAACACAATGTCAAAATGTATGCATTCTCCAGTTCACATCTAGTATCCTCAGTTTACTATTTACTATTCTGTCCAGCAATGTAGGTCTCAGGATTCAGATTCAACAACAACAACAAAAAGATAAATAGTATCATTCTCCAGTTCATGAAGGCACAAAGTTTGATGCAACAAAAGCTATCTCCCTTCCCACACTGTCCAATTCCAATTATTCCTTCCAAAGTGGATTTAGACAGTCAACATATTTATAATCATGATCATGAACAAATAACACTGGTCCACAGACCAGGAAAACAAGTGTTTTTTTTGTTAGAGATTGTATTAGAGCAAAATTATAAACCCTCAATTATTTTTCTTGTTCTAATATAGATTACACATGGCCTCAGTCTGTTTGATGGTGAAAAGGTATTGCAAGATAGTCATCATTTTGCATAGTTACCAAAGAAGGCTATACTCTAACAGACTTGGTCTTCTGCCAAAAGCAGAATCAAAAGTGCAAATATTTTCTTGTTCACAAAGTCCCTTGAGATCTATTGAGAACACTAACATCTTTTTGAGAAACAGATTGTGCTGGTGAAAACAGAACTAAAAGTTAATGTTGCCCATACTCAAGTTAATCCTGGCTTTTAAAATTTACACCACAATCACATGATTGGCAATATTTTGCTGCCACAGTAGAGATGACATACTATCCTTAATATTTGATAGGTAACACCTCTTGTACCTTATATTAAGATGTAAAGTATCTCCGCCAAGATTTTTACTGATAGCATTTCAACTTCCTTGTGAGTATCAAATTAATGGAATCAGAGAATGCAGATTGATACAGCTGGCACACTGACACCCATTCAATGCGAAAACTGCAGAAATAGCCATTATACCTTACTTGGAAAACATATTCTAGTTCTATTATATAGCTTAGTTATTAAGTCTTTACCTCTCTTTTTTTGCCTACCCTTCATGCTCTATGACGTCCATCTTTAAATTTGCATGTTGTATAATTTACAATTGCAAGTGTGCAGGTACAGTCAAAAGTAAGTACTGATATACTTTTGACAGTGATACAGAAATGCTACTAGTTTTGACACAGACATCTATCCACTTTCAGAAGCTATTGGTTAACAGCATCCATTCAGATAAATTTTAAAAAGTCTTGATACTTTTTCTAAAAACTTGAAGCAGGATAGCTGCTGGTATCTCTTGTAAGAATTCCTATTGAACACACTTTCCAAGTTTCAAATGAGGGGCAAAAGGGAAAGCATCAACAACAACCTGTCAATAAAAATTTATTTCATACATTTATTTAATGGAAAGGTGTGACGAGAGATGGAGGTAGATAGCACTAAATGGGTATGGATAAAGAGAGGGCACTCGAGATTCAAGGCCAACAGGCATGTTGTCTTTCCTCCTTACCTAGGTGCTGAAATTGCATAAAAGTCCACACTGTTTTATCTCCAAGGAAGCAGGATTTCATGCTGCTTCCTTGCACTTTTCAGCCCGGATAGTAATGTAGTCCCATTCTGAGCAACATAAACCCAAACCACAAGCTGTATGGAAAGCCACAGGCAGTTAGTGCTTGGAAATAATGTCAGCATGGCCACTGCAACCTGAGGAGATCTGCATTGAGAAAAACTAAGGGCTGGATAAAAGCTACCCCTTGCTCTTCCTTCTCAGTACAGCCTTGTTATATTCCACAAAATGAAGGAAACAACCCAGCTTATTCCTTAATCAAATGCCTCAAGCCCCATTCAACTGGGTTACAAAATCCAGTGATTATATTGTCAGGTACACATTTTAATTGTTATGAAAAATGCAATTCTCTGACATCCATTTTCATTTGCTCTTCCTGGCAGGAAGTGTAGTATTTTACAAAGGATGTATTGATTCCAAGATAATAACAGGTGGTAGCTCTGTGATCTTGGCAGTTTTCCTTCTGAAAAAGGATGCAGTGATAAAGTAATGCTGTAATACTTGGGCCACTATGATTGCAGCTCAAATCAATCTATTTTTTTAACTGATGCTTGGATTGCAGCAATTATTTTCAGAAGTTTCCCTTAAGTGTTGGTTCTCGTTTAAAGCAACAGGCATGGGTTGTGAATTATTTCATGAACTAATTCCAGTTTTTAAAATTACACAAGTTTCTTAGTAATTTAAAAAAATCAGAAAAGGAGCTTGCTGTTACAACAAACATGGAGATGCCAATGAAAACACCAGCACCAGTCAAGCCTGCATCTTGCTCCTCCATAATACATGCCCTGATACCATTATGCTGTGCTCTTTTCCACTCAATTGCTGGCACAGTGGAGAAACATTCCGCAAGGCACATATCAGGGCACATAATATATTCACTACACATTATGACATGGCTGAGAATACCACTCTGGAAACAACTGTAAGGTGGTGGGAGAATCTGTCCTTTAGAAAGGTAGAGTCTACAATGGGCCCTTTAAGCACATAATGATTCCCATGCCTTAAACAAAGGTTGTGAATGTTATGCAGTATCTAAATAGACTCTAATGTAAGGAAACAGTTATCTATGGACATAAGCTCATTAGCAAGGATAGTAAGGGCTGTACTAGGGCAATGGTGGCCCTGTTTGTCAGAGGGCATGTGATATATAGCACCTCCTGAAATTTTGGAGCCAGTGAGTGATCTTGGGACAAGTTGCTACTAAGCAAACATCTTTGCTTTTTGCACTGGAAATACAATTTCACAAATGAATAAATGTTCAAAGACAGAAGAGTAACCTCTGATTTGTCAAGTTTCAAAAAAGAATTTATGGTAGTTACGTGTTTAGTACATACTAAAGTACAAGTAGACAATAAGGATTCCCAAGTCCTGTTTAAAAGATAATGTAAACACTTTGCAAACAGAACACTCAAACTTTTCATAGACGATTCTGTTAAGCATAGTAGAATTTCTACCAAATGCTTAAACAAATGTAAGAGTAACATTCAGGAAGACATCTAGAAGGTTAAAATGTACCCCAACAACAGCTACTTTTCATAGTTAGTTCTGTGGTCCATTAAAGAGGTATTCCATTACCACTAAGTAAATTACAAGTCTGCATTTACTTATAAAATGCTAAAATACAGTTTACAGCTACTCAAATACTTAATTAAAACCATGCTTCTTAAAGTAATAAATTGAAAAATTCAACTTAATGCTTACAAGGACTTTCTGTTTTCCAGGGGCATTTCTCCTTCTTCACTTGAATATGGGGTGCATACTTTATAAGTGAATGAAAGCCTTAACAAGACCAAGTTAAAAGTTATGAGACTTCCTGTTTGTTAGCTGATATATCAATAAAAATGTCAAATATTTTTGAGTTGTAGATTAATTTGCCTGCTGCAGAACAGTTAGTAAACGTTTATTAATTTATTTTATTAGGATAGTCTGAAGGGGCCATTTACCATTTCATAAGCACAGATTTCAGGATTTCCATATTTAAACTAAAGAAAGAAACATTGGTTCCCATATTAGCATACATTTGATAATAATATATGATAACATGACTATCCCATCTACTCCTGGTGACTACTTCTACCAAATGCTTTGAGTGCAGCTTTCACTTTACTTTTGAAGAAGCTGCAATTTTAGAAAGTGAAGTGAAAGCAACTGGGAGAAGCAAATAACCAGGAGTAGATGGAATATCAACAGAGCTATTTCAAGCCACAGAAAAGGAGTCCTTCGACTATGCTGATAAATATGGAAAACAAAACAGTGGTCCATAGATTGGAAAACCCAATCCAAATTCCAAAAAGAGAGAGAGAAATCAAAGATTGCAGTAATCATTCAATTGTTGCATTAATTGTTTGTGTAACTAAAGAAATATTCAAAATTTTACAACAAAGATTGTTACCATATATGGAACTAGAAATGCCTGATAGTCAAGCTAGATTCAAAAAAGGAAGAGGCACTAGAAATCATACTGTAAATTTATGTAGGTTACTAGAGCATATGAGATAATTTCAGAAAATGGGTGTGCCACAATATATGATTTTTTTGATGTGTAATCAGTGGTGGGATTCAAATAATTTCACAACCGGTTCTGGTGGTAGGATTCAAATAATTTCACAACTGGTTGTTTACAAGCACCATTTTAACAACCAGTTCTGCAAACCTGCTGAATCCCACTACTGTGTAACCTATTCTCTTGACAAGAGGCTACCATTAGGACAGAATATGGAGAAACATAATAGTTTCCAGTTGGCAAAGGTGTTGGGCAAGGATGCATTTTATCTCCCTGCTTCCTTATCTATATGGAGAACATATCTTAAGGAAAGCTGGATTAGATTTAGATGAAGATGGAGTGAACACTGGCAGAAGAACCCAGAACTTCATTTAGCCAAGCGCTTTAAGTCCTGATAGGTAGATGTTCTTTAGATGAGAGATAAGTTTGTGTTAGACGTTTATTTTTTCTAAAAAAATCTTTAAAATCAGGGTTGCTTTAATGTACATTACACCATTCACATCATATAGTTGAATTGTGTGGTCTACAGTGAATTATACACCATGTTGATTTCACTACAGTGTGATTAAAGTACATTGTTCTGTCATTGTCTCTACTGCAAGTTGATAGGATGACACCTCAAATGTCATTGCCCATGCAAACATGCCAAACTCAGTTCATTTTCTTGATCACAAGAATCTAACAACAGCTGCACTGCTCTTCATTGTGATACAGGTTTATAATTTGGCAGACATATGATGGGGGCAGAAAGAGAAAGACACTGCAGTTTCATAGTCAGATTAATATCAGTGGGACAGAACATCTAGTAAGTACACAAATCTTTATGTATCTGGAGGCCATTAAGCTGTATTTATAGAATGATCATTTTAAAATTAAATTATCCAAGTCAAAATTTCAAGTATTATTACATACAATGCCTTTGTTGACTACATGCATTGTTATAGTCTACTGAGCTTCAGCCACACTGGTCTACTGTTTGAAACTATAAAACACACATTAGGTACCGGTAGCTAGTTTTTGTAACTCCTTTCACTTCGCTTCCAGTGGAAGCTATAATATAAAAGCATCCACAGTATGTGATACCACTTGTCCATTTGTGCAATAAACCCCACAGGAAGCAACCACTAATTTTCATACTTATCTTTCACTGCAGGTTACAGAACTACTAGCAACTTGACTGGGTGAACTTAATAGTAGGTCATTCTAAGGGACAGCCTAAATAATTTTTGTAGGAAGCATACAGATTTTCCCTTCCTAAAGTCATCATGGTGCATGTACTACTTCTGTTACAATGAGATAGGGAGACTGGGAAATCCAGCTAGACCAGGGGTAGGGAACCTTTAACACTCAAAGAGCCATTTGGACCCGTTTTCCATGGGAAAAGAAAACACTTGGAGCCGCAAATAATTTTTGACATTTAAAATAAAGATAACACTGTATATATTGGGGTTTTTTACCTTTTACTCCACTCATTCTGAGAAGTGCATGGATGCACCCACCCTGCTGCCTGCAGGGCGGGCAAGGATGAAGCTGGCGGCTCGGCCTTGCCGGCTGCCGGGAAAGCGCCCGCCCCGCTCCAACGGGGTGGGCAAGAGGGGAAGCCCGCGGCGAGGCCCAGCCGGCTGCGGGCAATTGGTGCGCCCGCCCTGCTGCCTGCAGGGTGGGCAAGGATGAAGCCGGCGGCTCGGCTCGTGGAGCCACAGTGCAAGGGCAGAAGAGCCGCATGCGGCTCTCGAGCCGCAGGTTCCCTATCCCTGAGCTAGACGAATCAAGGTATGGCAGTCTCACATGGCCTGGTTGTGGACAACCACCACAACCATCACCCTGTTTTCATAGGCCTGTAGGTGGCAAGAACAGATTTACCAGAACAGCATGGATGCCATACAAGGCTGATGTTCTACATTTGGCTTCATAGATCATAACTTGTAAACTTTTAAATTTGGGTTCCGCTGGGCACCTTTACTTTAATCTACTGTATAACATACACAAGGAGTGGGGGCTGACTACTGCAGTTACAAGCAGAGGTGGGATCCAGCAGGTTCTCACCAGTTCCCGAAAGTGGGTTACTAATTATTTGTGTGTGCCGAGAGGGGGTTACTAATTGGGTCTGCTTTTCCGTTAGAAATTCCATTAGGTCCAAAAATCATAAAGTCCTGTTGTTTCCTATGTGGCTGGTTAGTGAAGGTAGAAAACAGGATAATTCTCCCTGTTGGGCTGTTTTAAAAACATGTTTTAGAAATATGGTAAAGTTCCTTGTTTAAGGAAAGTATCCTTCTTTTGATTTCTAGAAACAAAATTAAGTATTTGAAAGTATTAAGTATTTGACAGGCAGTCAATTAGAGGAGAAGTAGTTGTTTCTGTTGGCCGTAGACGATAGGACTTGCTATAATGAGTTTAAATTATGGACAGAAAGATACCAGCTGGAAATTAGGAACTTTTTTTTTTCAGTAAGAGTTTTTTTACAGTAACAGAGAAATTCTTAATGCCCCGCCCCCGGAATGCCTGGCCATGCCCCTGTTGTGCCCCGCCCAGCCCCATTGGCGCTATGCCACTGTTTGAATCCCACCACCATGGAACCTGTTACTAAAATTTTTGGATCCCACCACTGGTTACAAGCCTTAGCAACACAAGCTAGCAGTAAAAAAAACCTAGGAAGCATGGCTAGTAACCTGCAAGCTGACTGGCACACCAGTGAGAAATATCAAATCCTGATGGAGATTGTACAATTCAGAGAATTGCAGAATGCATACCGACAAAGAGTTACCCAAATCAGATATGAGATATACCTAGAGTAAAAACATGCATAATGCTTAGGCTATGACATTTTTCAGTCTTCCCCAACTCCCCTGTTGTTGCTTCTGCTGGAAGTTCATTATTTGTTTCCTTGCTTACTTTTGTCATATTTTTAAATATTGTTATTATTAAACATTACAATTAAAGCATCTTTTTCCAATGCAACAGATTATTTTCATATGTTTTACATATGTTCTACATGTAATCCAAACATTCTCAAGTGCACACAGGTATGTTAAGGGGCACTCTGTTCTGCAAAAGTGTGAGGAGGGATTCTTGAAAATCAAAAAGTAAAGTCTTCTTTTATAAACTTACTGGATAAAACTTTGGAAATAGTACACATTATATCTTGTTTGCAGACTTCTAACAACAGATACTACCTGGCACTCCAAATTCACTTCTTAAAATGCAGTAAGCATAAATGTTAATATTATGAAACAAGCAGATGGTCTGTTTAACCAGACACATTACTGTCTGACATTTCTTATCAATTGGACTGATTCAATTCCAACAGAGTAAGTGGAGACAGATTCACAAGAGTCTGTCTCTCTGGAAGCAGGATGTATTTATACTTAAATCATTCCAGAAATGTTAAAGCTAGCACAGTGAGAACCAAACTGACGTGTTTTTTAGGCAGCATGTATTTGACCTCAAAAAATATACATATAAAACTCAGACAAGTGTATGCCATCCCAGTATGTTTTGCATCAGACTTAAGCTATACTGCCATTTTAAAATCTTTAACCAGAATAGGTTGCTCTGGTATTCATTTTCTAAACCTACCTGAAGTTAAATCAGAGCTGAGTTTGACTTTTCAGTTAGTTATGGCTATTTTCAGTAGAACTACTCCTACTGCTATTATTTCTGCATTTTACCAGTGGCAGTCATCTTGATGATCTGGAGGTAGCTTTGAATCACCCCATGAGACTAATAGTAAAGGCACAGCTTGGGTGGCTCTAGAAGTCAGAGAAACACATTCTGTTTTCCAAAGTACAGACAGAGCACTTCGCAATATACCCCATACTTTCTCATTGCTATGGGATATAAGACAGCCAAAAAATTTGTTCTGCATAGAATATAACCTGGGGCAAACCAGCTAAACAAAAGGAAGACAAAAAGTAAACTGGAGAAAGGGAGCAACTAACAGCCAAGTTAGCAAGGCATTAAAATCAGAAGGGAAAAGATGTATATAAGGACATAATTCTCATGTGCAGTGTAAAATCATATTTCATTTCAAGCAAGGAATGAATGAATGAAACAAAGAACTATAAATGCCCCTTTTTTGTTCAGAATGGGATTACTGTTTCTTCTCTAAGTAAATCACAATGACTGACCTGGAAATCACTTGCTGCAACAGAATACTTTTGATTTGGGTTTTCCAGGAAATCAAGAATTTTATTTACAGCATAGATCTGACGCATGAGATACTTAAAGATAGCTGGATATCATGTTAACAACACATCTGGGGCTACATGCCTTTGTGTTCCAAACAATAGCTTTTACATAGTGTTGTGATAACAGAAGAGCAATGTTAATAATTTTTTTCACTGTGTATGTTATCAGATACCAATTAACCTTAAAAATAGATCAGAATATGTTTTTAAAAAAGAATTTTGCCCAGGGCAATATTTTACACATACACCAAAATCTAATTTGGGGAAAATTATTTTATAGTATAAATAGAAATTGTATGTATTAGATTCAGTACCATGTTCTACATGTTACTTCCATTGATAATGATGCTTAGCTTTGGCAGAGTTGTATTCATTTGCTAAGAATTTATTTTGAAAATCAAGAAAACTATTCTTACATGTAACAGTGTAAAACACAGAGGATGTTGTAATTATATTTAAGATTAAATGCCTCTAGTAGCATTAGGTAAAATAATAATAAAATTAGCAATGTACAGGATAGTACATTTTCTCTGAAGATTCTATGTGGGAATACAAAACACAAATTAACTGTCATGTTTAAGCAATTATATCTCATCAAAATGATCAAAACCTAATTTACACAAGAGATACAGCTGATGCATTTCCAGTTTTCCCCTCTAGCTTCTCCAAGACAGCGTAACTGATCTCAACTAATCCAGATTCTCATTTAATACTTAAAAAAAGAAGAGACATGCTGAAGGTGTAAGAAAAGTTGCAGATAGATGGAAACAGAATGGCTTGGGCTTCAGAAACCAAAATTTGTTGCGAAATATTCATTACTGGCTCTTATTTTTCTAGTTCAGAAACTGCCTTCCAGCTCCATTATTCATTTTAAATTTCAGAATTTCATTTCTTACTCAGAATACCAATAATTTAAATGAAATGAAATGAAATGAAAGTAGTACAATTTGGAAGTGGAGGAAGGAGAAATAACCCATAAAGCAAAGTACAACTATAAGAAATATGAGAGTCAATGTAAATTGATAAAGTGGAGATGAAATGTAAAAATATAGAAAGATTCCTTGAGGGATAGTGAGAAAGTACTTTAGAAGTAAACCAAAATAGTAAGAGAACTTTTTCCAGGGGTCAACTTTTGCTCGTGAATAAACGTTCAAATTCTTCAGTTACATGAATCACTTACCAGGTAAAAAAGGTTTTAGTTTTTATCTATTCAGTGACTCAACTTGGATGTGTGAACTGTTGAACATTAGCAATTCAGAAACTCTGGCCATAGTTTTGCTTCAGAAACTCTGGCCATAGTTTTGCTGGCCATAGTTTTGCATAGTTACTTCATGATTTTGCAGTCAGTAGTGCTGGTGATGAACTTGCATGGGAAAATTCACCTTAAGGAAAAATCTTTAATCTCCATATGTACAATGGCCAAGGCCCTCATGGGTGACCTCCTCATCCTATAAACTATAGTAGGGTATGTGTGTAAAGTGCCATCAAACTGCACCCAACTGTTTACCATTGACTTCCTTTGTGGTGTGACCTAGGCATTTCTTTATGGTCTTCCATCCAAAAACTAACCAGGACAAATGTCATTTAGTTTGAAGGTGGTGTCATTACATGCCACATGTCCTTTAACGCAACTCCACACCAACCCAATGGGGTTTAATTCTGCATGGTAGGAGGGAGGTGGAATACTTGATGTCCAGCAGCATTAACCATCTGCTCAATATTGAATGAATCTGTTCATCTCTCTTTGCACTAACATAAGAAGCTCAGGCTGTACTTGATCATGCTCTCAAGTGATGCCCTTCTCCATTAGCCACACCCTGATGGCTTCCTTATTGGAATTTGTCATCAGGATCTTCTCCAAGTTCACAGAGTGATAGGAGGCATTATCAAGGACAATAACTCTTTCTGGAGGTAACTTAGGCCATTTCCGCACGGGCAAAATATGACGTTGTGGAAATGGGAAAAGAAACGTCAGAGCGAGAGCGTTCGCACGTATAGCGGCGGAGGTGCGCTCGGTCAGCGCCCGTCGTAGCAGCTTTAATCGGGCGAAAGAGCGGGCCCGTATTCAAAAAACGCTTTGAAGCGCTCTTTTTCCACATGTGACGCACCGACGCCGCAGTCGTGTGAACCGCTGCCATGGAGCCGTTCTCAACAATGGTGACTGCCAAAAGGCCAAGCTTGGTCACCGTCCCCCCCACACACACACACGTTTGCCCCTGGTGATTTCCCTGCATGGGCAAGCACCTTTCCCAGATCCATGTCACCTGTGCAGATGGTGGCTGCCCATACACACTTTGTTCTCACAGGTAACAGGCGCTGGGACTGACATTAGCTGGGAGCGGAGGCAATGACAGATGGGGACGGAGCAGGACATCAGGGAAGTCACGCCAGCCAATGTCACCCGCTTGTACTTTCTGCGGTAGCGCGCTGCCGCAGCGGAGCGTGGCGATCGCGCCAGTTTTCGCGCGCCTCTCCATCGCGAAAGAGCAGCATTAACATTTCTGCGCGGGACCCTGCCCGGACGTTCCCGCGAGCTCCGCACTTATCTCCATGGCAAACGCTTTTTTTTTTTTTGAAGGCGTCGCCAATTTACGGCGTGCCATCACGCATTAAGCTGCTTTTGGCCGTGCGGAAACGGCCAAAGTCAGCACGTCACCAAACCATTTCTCGAAGTTCTCCCCATTCATTTCATCATGGTAGTTACCTGTGTTTTTTGACTGGAAAAGCAGCAATGCATTCTCCACAAATTCTTCCTTGTTCCTCAAATGAGTACCAATCAAACAACTGCCCTTGCCAGTTGGCTCTTTCAGTCTTGTAGACAACTCCTTAAGGCAGTGGTGGCGAACCTATGACACGGGTGCCAGAGGTGGCACTCAGAGCCCTCTCTGTGGGCACATGTAAACACAGTCGCCCCCCCCCCCACACACACACACATGTAGGCTGGTCTGGGTTGCTGGGCTCAATTATTAGCATTAAACCTAAGATTTAGTTTTGGGGAAGCAGTGTAGATAACCCTGTTAAGAGCTGTTAAACCCCACTGATTTTCATGCGAAGAACTAAAGTGCAATCCTTTACCTGGGAGTAAGCTTGGTTGCTTGCAATGGGGTTCGCTTCTGAGTAAACCCTCCTAGGGTTGCGATTCACCCATTGGAAGAGTTGCATGGTTGCTTCAAAACAAAGCCACCGACTACCACCAAGCTTACTCCCAAGTAACGCATGCCTCGGAGCCAACTGTTTTTTCTAAACTAAAATCTCAGTATTCGGGCTACATTGCAGTGTTGGCACTTTGCGATAAATAAGTGGGTTTTGAGTTGCAATTTGGGCACTCGGTCTCGAAAAGGATCGCCATCACTGCCTTAAGGAATGCATCCTTAGGCAACTTGATAGTGTGGTATTACCAACATTTTGAGATCATATGCCCCACGTTCACCCATGTCTCATCCAGAAAGAAACTCTTCCTCCCTGCTGAATGAAAATGGCAATTTTTTTCATAAATATTCATGCCTCCAGGCTATGATTTCAGGCTTGTCTGTCAAGAAAGACTCCTTGTGGTGTCAACTGTAGTCAAATACAATGTCTTTTAAAATTTGATGCAATGTTGTTTTGGAAATGCATGGCAGGTTCAGGTTGCTGTTCACATCACGAAGTATTTTCTTCAGTGTTGGTGGCTCGTTTCTGTAGAAGTACTTATGCACAATACCTCTTATTGCAAAGAGAGAAAAGCTGTCCCACTTCATATTGCTTCTACGTGTCCTGGATTTGTGAGGGCATTTGTTACCTGGCGTCCGAAGAACCCCACCTGATTCACACCACAGATTCTTTGCCCTGAAGCTGCTTGCAGAAGAAACACTGCTTAAGCTCGAGTTTTTTTCCATACATTCATCGATGGTGATGGATGGCTGCTCTTCCCTAATCCATGAGTACACATTCAGGGTGATTTGCTGTGTCTGGCTTCAGACTGTCTGCCCTCTGCAATACATTTTGTAGAAGCAGCGTGGAGTTTTCTCTGAAGTGTTTGAAAAGGGGGAAACTGTTATAATCATTTGAAGTTTACCAGAAAATATGTTTTTATTGACTATTGCAGAAGCTGCCAGTCCAGTCCTCATCCATATAATTTGAGGGTATAATCAAGTCAAAGTTCAGTGCTTTCAAGTACTCATTTATTTCAATAGAAAATTTGGAAGCATTCCCACTGAAATCTATCGGACTGAAAAGGACTGAAATTGCTGTTGAATTGCAGTCTGTGTGGTTCTGGTGGAATCTTCAGCACATGCTCTGAACAAGGAGGAGAGAAGCCAAAGAAAAGAACAGCTCAGTCTTTACCACAATCACCCAGAGGTTTTACTTTCACTGAGAAGGAAGGATCTCAGCAACTAATTTGGCTGTAAGACCACCAAGTAAGACTTTGCAGAAGTCTGAAGGCAATATCAAACCACCTCTGCTTCTCACTTCTCTTGGATGTCCCTTGCTGAGTATTAAAAAATATGTGTACAAAAACTAGAGATTAATACAATGCAATGGGTCATTATGACTATTTATGAGTTATGACAGTTGTCCACATTCTGTAATACTAACAAGTCATCAATGAAAAAAATGGCTAATGAAGTACTTAGGATAATGGTCAGTTTTATAGTCTAAATCTTGTAATAAAAACTTGTCATAGGCAGGTGGTAAAAGGCATTAAAAAACATAATGTCTTTCACTGACCTTGTATAAGTGAAATTATCACTATATTTGCATAAAGTACTGATTTGGCTTTTTGGCAAGTGTCTGAATTCTCTTGAGGTTTTTCTCTTTGAAAGCAGTGGCCGTCCTTGCCAGACTCTGGAGTGGCTGGGGAAGTCCTGAGTCACTCAGAACAGCTGTCGCTGCCCTCCTGGCCTCTGGAGCAGCTGGGGAAGCCCCGAGTCGCTCAGAGCAGCAGTGACTATCCTCGCCAATCCCTGAAATGGAACAGCATTCCTACCGTCAAACAATAATTGTGGGACTGGATTTGAAACTCCCACTTCTGCCTCATCGGCCATTTTTACCCCCATGTCTCCTGCTGCTGCTCCATTGTCAATTTTCTATATGGAGAAGAGTGTCTCCGAGAGAAAAAGGCAAATTTTCACCAGTGCTTAGTTATGATGATGAAAATGCTCTTAAAAAGAAATTCCAAGTTTAATAGTGGCAAAGGATATTTTTAAGAAAAGCTGCACATGGAAATGACTCTTTAATGCTTATTTAGATTCAGCACTATTTTCTCCAGTGGAAGCAGCCTCCTGTCACTTCCTGTGCACAATGCTGGACTGCCCTCTCATCTTTATCCTGAACAGGGTATAGCATGGGCCATCTAGGTCAAGATAGTTCAGGCATAAAAGCAGTGATGTTCATGGCTGCCAGTGAACTGCAAAGTTTTACAGGATTTAAACTTAGATCTTTCTGACCAAGCATATCTATTATACCACATGATTCTCAATGGCTCTTGATGTCTATCATATCCAAACCCTAGTGATTATCAACTAATCAACTAATATTGAGTATCAAAGTTAAAAAAAAGATTATATGTTGCATTAATTTTAGTTCTATATAATGCATAATATTATGTGCTTTCACGATCTATGAAATAACAGATCTGTGAAATATCTGTGCAATAACAGACATTTGTTTATTGTTTTGCATACTGGATTCTCTGGGCTCACATACCACACAGCGTAATTTTTTCTTACGTCCAAAACTCATACAGGCCTAATTTTACATACTGTTTCTAAGAAATTAAAAGTATATGATCAGGTTTTATTTTAGAAACTGGCATGTTTTAATTACTCTACATCATTGAAAAATGTGTGTAAATGGAGAATTTATTTCAGCAAGAAATCCCTATATTTGCTCTGAAAACTAACCTGGAGATTACACTGGATAATTTATCTGAGTTAATTATATTATTAAAATATATGCAAACTGCAAACTTTACTTCCTCATTTTTTTTCTAAAATGACCCTATTACATTAGTGGTAGCCTTAGACTAGAGTATCCTTGTAGTGGGGAGTAGAAATGCACTTCTGCTTAACTAGGTTCATGTATGCATGATAGCTATAATATTTGTATAGGGTCCATTTGTGTAACTTTCAATAAAGGATAAATAAGTGGTTTCTTGATCAAATGAAGCCTGAACTATCCGTAGAAGCTAAAAGGACTAAACTGAGGCTATTGTACTTTGGTCACATTATAAGAACACAAGAATCACTGGAAAAGACAATACTAGGAAAAGTTCAAGGCACAGGAAAAAGAGGAAGACTCCCACGTGAGATGGATTGACTTTATAAAAGGAGCAATGGCCCTCTATCTGCAGGACATGAGCAAGGCTGTTAAAAATAGAATGTTTTGGAGGACATTGATTCATAGGGTCATCATGAGTCAGAAGCAACTTGACAGCATTTAACACATAGAGAGCCTGAAATCATGGATCTGTTGACCTTTAACAATTCAGTTAATAATACACAGACAGCTACAGTATTTTCATAAACATTCCATCTAAGATAGAATTGTTAAGTCACTGCTGATTTACAGTGACCTTTAGGGGTTTTAAGGCAAGAGATGTTCAGAGGTAGTTTTTCATTGTCTGAGTCTGCCCAGAAACCCTGGACTTTACTGATGGTGCTTTCAACTTTTCCTAGTATTGTCTTTTCCATCCAAGTACTAACCAGGGCTTAGCTTCCAAAACCTGATGCGATCAGGCTAGCCGGGGCTACCCAGGTCAGTAGACAAAAGATAAAAACATCATGCATATATAATATGGGTACATCCACACACAACCGCCGCCCTTAAGATCTCCTCTCATTTAATTCCAAGTTTGGTTCTTAGACTTTCACTGCTTCGTTTTCTGCAGCTGAAGCGCAAAGGGCAGATGAAGTAGTTCCAGACACTGTTCTACTGATATTCACTTTATCACTTCATGTCCTGCAGCTCAGCCAAAACCCAAGAAAGCAGAAGTGAGCCATGGTGGTACACAAGGGAATACTGCAGACATAATTGAGTCACGGTTCACATAGAGAAGAACATGTTCAGGACTGTTGTTTCTTTCTATCTTAACAAGCATGAGCATGGATGGGTTAGTGGCATGAGCCAAAGGTTGAAAGTCCTCCAGCCTTTACTCAGTTCAAAATATAGGCCTTCTAAAAATGATGTGCTGACCAGGGAATTGTGTGCCAATGTCATGGCTAAAAAACAAAAACAAAACACACATTAAAAAAATCCACACACACACACACACACACAAAGGACTATTGAAGAGAATGTGTCTAATCTTTTATTTTCTACAAGGCAATTAAACTACTAAAACTACTACTGTAATTGCATTAATGTAATAAAATGCTGCTTAATTCTTGGTATGTGAGAAAGAGCAAATTTTATATTCATGCATAGTGTTGTGGTTAAGAGTGGTAGACTAATTTGGAGAACAAGTTTGATTCTCCACTTCTCCACATGAGTGGCTGACTCTGATATGGTGAAGTGGATTCGTTTCCCCATTCCTACACACAAAGCATGCTGGGTGACCTTGAGCCTCCTTCCTCAGTCTTCATTCATAATTTTATATGCCTCATTTCTAAGCTGAAATGTCATAACTTTCTATCAGACAATCATTGTTCAGTTTTTCTGTATATTAATCTGAGGCCAGGACAAAAGCTATGAAGTATACTGACTACATGTAATGGTGCCACTGTTCTTTCCATTACCTAATGTGGTTTTATTTCATGATTGAGAATTCATGTGAAATAATACAAAAAAAATTCTGATGATTTTTCCCTGTGACTTGGCTGTAACAAACTGAATTAATTTACTCCATTCATTTTTGAAATCTGACAAACATTCATACCAGCTCATGAAAAAATTAATCAGCGCATATGCAGCAACAGAATCTCTGGTGCAGTTGAGAGGAATGACTAATATCTGGATGATTTATGTGTACCATAATGCCATCCTGACAGATTTACATGTCTTTGGCAGCCCAATCCAAATTGGGGAGGGGAAGTGAAGTGGTTCTTGGAACTGGGGTGTTTGCCCATCCCTGGTGTAAGGGGGGAGGGAAACAGGGAGGCGGAGGGATGCCACAGAGCACCATAGTGCCTGATCCAGTAGCAGCCTCTGGTTCCAGAGTTACGTCAGCCTAAACCTGGATGCCAGCAGAACAACTGGGGGCAGCTAGGGGTATTCCCAAGGGTGAAGCTGGCCTTAGTTGGGTTTTTGGTCTGGAAACACTATTGGCACAGGCTGGTGGCTTACTCCATAACAACAGAAGCATTGTGGGGGGCAGCAGGGGTTTTTTGACCTTCGGCTTGCTATGCTGCCCAGAGCTCCATTGGAGGCAGTGCAGCACCAGCTTCGCAAGGAAATACAAATGATGAAAATAAAAGATAATCAACAAAAACATTAATTAAAATACAAAACAATGAAGTCCTTTTTTTTCTCCACAAAAGAAAAAATGGCATCAAAGTCCTAAAAGGTAGGATTTGAAAAATGAATATCCTTAATTTAGGCTGTTTGACAAAGCTAGAATTATATTTATATGAAATAGAACTAACAGCATGCTGCATGCAAAGACTGTAATATCTCTATCTGTTAGATGAGTCATCTAATTTAATGTGCAATATAGTTTGGGGAAAGCAGCACTGGCAAGGTAGATGAATGATCTGAGTGCATGCCAAATAATGGTCCCAAGACCGGATCAGAACAATGATATTTAGAGTCATTTTCTCTTTCTTCCGACTTTTCTTTTTAAACTACAAGCAGTATTATTCCATTTCCTGATAACCCAGGCACTGCTATGGGCTAGACAGCCAGTGACGTAGCACATATCTATTAGTGTGCCATTTTCTAGCCAGTAAACAGATAAAATGTGCTTTTTATGAATTCTCAGGATCATTTGAGACAAGTTACTTTTTTAGAATTCTGAAACTCCGAGCCTGGTCACATATTAATGTCTGAACCCAGTATAACAGGCAAATACGTTTCTGACATATGTACACCTTTGTTTCCCCTCTCTCTGCTCTGTTCCACTACTGTGATACAGAAACTAATGTTCTTGACCTTGATGTAGGCAAATGGAGCAATATAGGTCTTTTCTATACAGCAGCAACAAAATGTCCTGCAGACATTTTTAAAAGATTCATTTTGGCTTTTTGTTTTTGCTCTACTCAGATGAAAAAGCATTGCCAGCCAAAAGGGTTCTTTTTTCCTGCCTGCTCCCCAATAGAGCTCTTGTCAATGTCATAGTTGCGCCCGTCATTTTGTGTGCTGCTAGAGATTCTCCATGCCGATGGCATTTGGTGGATTTTTCCCATTGAGGTTTCCCCAGTTTGCAGCTCATCCGTGCACGTTTTCATTGTAAAAAGCACATTAATACTGGCACACAGTGTGTGCAGACTTCTCTCTGTGATACAACTCTGAAGATGCCAGCCACAGATGCAGGCGAAACGTTAAGAACAAGATCTACCAGACCACAACAGCCAGTTGAATCTGGCCGTGAAAGCCTTCGACAATACACATTAATGCAGTTTGTTTTGCCTGGTGATCCTGCACACATGTCATTTTTCCTTTTTTTTGTTTTGAGAGAAATGTCTCTGAAGCTACGACTCAAGTATGTGCATACTGCAGGTTCTTGTGTTGTCGTAGCTTCAGACACACCTCCCTCAAAACAAAACAAAGGAAAAACTGCACTTGTGTGGGACTGCTAGGCAAAACAAATTTTATTTGATGTATTTTTTTAATAGTGAAATTGTATTTTTTTAATAGTGAAATTGAATGCGGATAAGCTGCAAATAGGGGAAACCTTTATGGAAACCTTCACCAACTGGCAGAGGCAGGAGTCTCCTGAATAGGGCTGAAAATGGCAGACACAATAGCAGCGAGAATGAAAGTAAGAGGGAGGAGGGAGAAGTAAAGCACCTTCTGCCTGCTTTTTGTTGCACATGCAAGCAGAAGATGTTTTCAACCAGTCTTCAAAAAAAATATATTGCTACTTCAGCAATTTTTGAAAAATCTGGGTTGGGAGAAATAAAATATCCTGAAGAGAGAGCTACATGAACTTCTTCCCCAAAACACTTTTTATAACATTCTCAAGACACTACATTTCTGCTGTGTGGAAAAGACCATTGTCACACTTGAAGGAGACAGAATATGGCCCCATTTTGCAAAGGCAGATCTCTTACTCTCAACAAGTTGCACTTTCATTGCTGGAGATGCATCAAACTGTTGCCACAACATTTTGAACATATGCCTCTTTCCTCCTGTACAGCTGGTGATCCTTTCATTCAATTCTCCCCGCCCCCCCACCGCAGCCCCCCATGCCCAAATACTGCTTTCTCATCTGCAAACAAGACTGTGAATTTGGGGAACATTGTACTAGTGCCATTCTAGCAGGCAATTTATTTTTGGATCCATTATCTGCAACTTCAAAATGGACTGCATTGTTTAATACCTTAGTTTTCCCCCTCCTTACCTTCTTTTCCCAATGGTATGTGTGTGAAATTTCAGTGCATTTGGCCTGCAGTAACTTGGGACACGATTGTGAGTGTTGTTTTTTTCTTAGTTCACAAAAGTTGAACCAACTGGGGTTTAAAACGTGGAGTTAGCAGAGATAACTAATAAAATCAGTTTAGATTTAGAATGGTTAGTAAAGTATTGGCCCTCATATTGCACATTTGCTGATTAAGAAGTGCTGCTTTAACATGACTTCAGATAACACAACATGTAATAATAGTTAATAGCTTTAAGATCAATTGTTTAGCAAGCTGATAATGCTATTTTGCAAATGCCACTGTCACTCAACTAGCAGATATGATTCTTCATCCATTTAAACAGGTCTTTTGGGTTTTTATTTCAAAGTTTTAATTTAAAGGCGACTCTCCCAAAATATAGGATATACAGACATTTCAAATGTAATCCTTTAAATTCTTTAATGCTGTGATAGTTTATATTCCACGCTGGCATTTAGTTAACTAAATGGAAATAATTTGGCAAAGGATATAGCATCTTTTATAATTTATAATTCTGTTCAATCTTTGTGGCATATGGAAAGTTGGATGAACAAACGTAGCCCCTCTCATATATCTTGACTGTTGAACTACTCAGGGTCCTGACAGCTGGATCGCTTAGTGATCCTTTTCCACATACAATCTCTTCAGGGATCAAACAGAGGACTGCCCAACTGAACATTTTCTAAACATGGAAGGACTGTACTGGAGACAGGCTTATCTTGGATTGATGGCTAGATTGATAGCAATCCGTACAGAAGTCCAAGCACCTGACTAACATGCCATAATTTGACAGGTCCATACACTTGCTTATAAATCTAAACTGTAAGTAACAATAATGTTTTTATGATTGCCTGACATAATATTTTGTAATAAAATAGCTAGCAGATGGCATACACTTTATTTGTTTAAAAAGGTGATGAGTAACAGTGACTGGAAATCATTTTTCATCTTATTCTGGTGCCTGGATCATTTACAATATAATAATGTGCATATTTTAGAGCTCTAGTATTACTTGTAATCTCTCCATATTTCTTTAGACAAAATGCTGTGATTGTGAGTTATCTTATACATATGTATTTATGCAGGTGATTTTCCCATAGTCCCTTGGGATATATTTAATGTTACTCATTGATAGAGAAACAGAGATACATTTTTGTTTCAAGCTTGTTCTGATAATTTGGATTTTAAAACTAATATGGGTACTATAATCCTGCTTTCTAGTTGATAGGTAAGTACTTGGGGACATTTCATGTCCCCTTTTCTCATTTCAAAGCCATATCTTGTTTTCTGACTCTTCTAGAATTCATGATGCCCCAATTTGCTATGGTGATTATACATAGTGATTTTTGCTGAATTCAAACATCCTCTATATTTCAGCGCATTATAGATTCCACAGTACCAGAAGTCCAACAAACTGTAAAACGCATATAAAGCCTGGCCATGCCATGGTCGTACCCCTTCCAACACCTCCTGACCAACTGGCCATCCCAAGAGGTCTTGCCCTACAGCAGGGGTAGAGAACCTGCGGCTCTCCAGATGTTCAGGAACTACAATTCCCATCAGCCCCTACCAGCATGGCCAATTGGCCATGCTGACAGAGGCTGATGGGAATTGTAGTTCCTGAACATCTGGAGAGCCGCAGGTTCCCTACCCCTGCCCTACAGGGACCATGCAGCTGGCTGGAATCAGCTGTCCTTCCTTTCCACCTCTCCCAGACAGCAACTGTAGCTTAAGGTAAGCTGGAGATGTGTTTACACTGATGGATAACATCAGTGTAGTCACACTTCAAAAGTCACTCATCTCTGCACTACCCAGAGGAATAAGGAGAAGTAACTCACAGCAACTCGTGTTTTACATTCTTTATTCTACCAACTATCTTTCAAACAAAGTATTTGATATTTTAGATTGGGTATGTGGCTTTTCTTTCCTTCTTTCCATCCAGGGACAGACAGACTTCAGGAAGATCCAAAGGCAGATACACTGGGTACTGTTCCAGGTTAAGGCCATTAGTTTCAGCTGCTATACAGGAGGAAAGAAACATACATTTACTTAGGCAACTGTCTGATGCATCCTCCAGTACTGAAAAAGCAACATGTTGTGAGTAGAGTTACCTGTACAACATGTAGACATATTTTGTCCAACACAAATATCAAAATGTTGCTCTATTTGCTTTTGTGAGCATGCTTTTGAGCATGTGGGCACATTTGGAATTCTGAAACAGCATGGTAGGACAGCAACAAAATGACTGCCACAAAACAGCTGCTGCAGGAGGTGAGCCAACCACAAAATGATTGCCACAGCTCAACTTCAGTAATACAGTGCAAATTCTTGTGGTGTGGGAAATACATCTAGATGGTTTTTGAAGGAATATTTGCGCCCACATAAATTCCTCTTTTCGTTCCACAAATATTTGCAGGCAATAATTCACCTTAACCCTAATGCACTAATAGGTAATTAAATGGAGGAAAGGGATCATAGAATAAAAAAGAAACCCAGAGTCAGGTCAATATGTGTAATTCTGGATTTCAGCTGAAATAAATACATATTGAACTAAGAAGAGTCACTATACTTAATATAATTGCATAAATAACTACTAATACAAGAAAGGCTTCTGTAGTCTCTCTCAACCAGGCAAGGGATGAGAAGGAAGATGAAGAAGGAAAAGGAGTTTGGACTTGCACCCCACTTTTCTCAACCCTAAGGAGTCTTAAAGCCCTAAGGAGTCATTACACAACACTGGTTCTCGCCAGCATCAGTCTATCCTACATAATAAGAGGTCAGTGCATATTTATCCTGTTGTTGAGTATCAAAGATCTAACAATTCCAAACCTATAAAATCTTAGAAGCAAGATTGGGGTCAAGAAGCATGGCTGAAAAACTGGGAGTAACTGCCATAAGAGAAAATTAGACTTGGATGAATCTATTAGTCACAAGCAAAAAAGTTATAATTTCAAAGAAGTGGGAACCAGCAATGGATATCTAAGGTGGCTACAAATCAGAAACTACTCAATTGCATCTGCAGACCTTACATATAGCTTGACTTAAATTGGCACCACGTTTTTAAAAGTTTTTTTCCCCTCTTCAACCATCAATTTACATTCATATAAATTCATGTAAAATAAAATTGAAAAGAGGGCTGAATGAGGACTTCATTGTGAAATTATGATAGGCTCCAATTCTTCTTGAATGAGCATGCTGTACTATGAATTTTATATATATCTGTATGACAGTTTTATATACACTGTCTCTTTATTCATATAAGAATTTCTTGTATAATTCTCCAAATCATGCCCAGAACATGCAGGCAAAATAACAACAAAAGAATAAGTCATTCAAATGATGTTGCATTCCATGCAAAATGACTACACCTGCTTAGTATTTGTTGCTGTTGCTGAGCTTTTCTTTTTTTGCCATCTAGTCACAGCTGAATCATGGTGACCCCACAGGGTTTTCAGGGCAAGAGTCATTCAGAGGTAGTTTGTCACTGCTTGCCTCTCTGTCACGGCCCGGTATTCCTTCGAGATCTCCCACTGAAACACTTTACAGGGTCAGAACTGTGAGTGCGTGACTGGCCAAGGTCACCCAGCAAGCTTCCACAGCATGAGTGGGGATTCAAACCTGGATTTCCCTGGTCCTAGCCCAATACTTTAATCACTACACAACACTGGCTCTTTAGTTAGGTATATCAGAAAATCCACAGCAACTATGGCTTTCTTAGCCCCTTAGGTCATGCAAAGCTGCATGGGGAACCACTTTGTATCACTTTTAAACTAGGTTTTTGACTTAAAAGTTCCAAAAGCTCACACAAAAAAAGAAGTTAGGAGATATGTAACTAACAGAAAATTTCAATCAGCAGAACAGCAACGATCTACCAGAGAAGATATGGTGCTGATCCTTTTTCCACAGCATATCCACCAGTCACATTAGTGAATAAGTGAAATGGGGAAGGTTTTTTGGATTTTATATAAGCAACCAGTTCTTTCGTTGCCTGTATTAATATCGTCCTCTGAATGTTTGGGGTTATGGTTTGCAGTTGTGTGTGACAGAGTGAATGATTGGGTAGAGCACATGTCAGCTTAGCTCACTGTTACACTGCGATGCTTGAATCTACTCAGATTCTTAATGACCAACTATATCCACTATGTTATACTGCTGCCAGCCTTATCTTTCAGTGGTTACCAAAAAGAAGATCAATGTACTTTAAGCTTTTGCCCTCCTTGTACTGTTTGCCTGTCTCTTCTTGAGAGGTGCAAGCAAAAACATCTTCTGTCTTGTAGCTTTGCCTTCCTTTCTTAGAGTGTCAAATGTCTCTCTGTGCCTGCTCTGCAGCCTTGGCTTCCTTAGGGAGTAAGTGACTACCATGGCTGGTTTCAAAATGCCTCTCCTACCTGCTCTGTAGTACTGTCTGCTTCCTTGGGTTAACAAATTGCAGCCTCTGTTCCTGTCCTGTTATGATACTTTTCCTTCCTTTGAGTGCAAAAAACCCACCTGTGTAAGTGAGAAAGGTGTCTATAAAACTGGGGCCAATCTGCCTGACATTTGGCAAGAAGGATTCCTTGGCTGAGATGTACAGTTCCTGAAACTTTTAATTCTCATACAGAACCAAAAGGTCACTAATTTATGTCTTTCCAGGTGAAACAAATAGAAATGAAAAGATAATAAATATAAGAAACACAGGTTATATTGTTGAAACAAAAACTAAAAATTTGGAGTTTCCTGAAATATACTGCTTTATAACACCCACATATCATGTATGGGTAATCCAGTAAATATTATACCAAGGAATCCCCTGTTCTGTCACACACAGGATGGAGCATCTTTGCATTCCTAAACAAGTACAGTATCTCAGTTTTAGCAGCAGTGTCAACAGAAATAATTTCTCACCCTAGTCTATCATTAAGTATCATAAGGATATCATTTACAATACTGCTGCACCAGTGACAGTTCTGGTTACTTGCACTTTGTTTTCACTACACTCAGTCCATTTCTTCAAAGGATACTGATGGGTGCTATTTCTCAGAACAGTTCCATTCCCATAATCATGATAAATGAGAGTGCCTGGTGGATACTTTTTTTACCTTATAGTTATTTCATTTTTAGCCCCTTAGCTGGTTTCAGGCTTATACGTTAGGAAAAGTGTATTTATTTCTGTAACATGAGTCTGCTATCTTCTTCTAGACCTTCCTTTTTGGGTCTTATGTTTTTAGGAAGAGTCTTCAATTTCATAAATGAAACTTGGACAGAAATGACATACTAATCAACAACCTAGAGACTGTTCAAGATAATTTTTCTTTAAAAAGTGCTAGCTATGCCTAAGGGCATTCCAGCTGCCTTGATGCGGACAGAACTTGGCCTTTCTCCAGTAAGGACTCGGGTACATGTTGCTTTAATTAATTTTTGGTTTAAGCAGACCAAACCCTCAGATTCCCATCTCTTAAGGCAATGTTTTACCCTTATCCAGAATGACAGTGCCTGGCTCACTAGATATCAGAGCATTATTCATCAATATTCTTTTCTAGTTGATTCCCAGAGGGTCCCTCAGGTTGTTCTAAACACCATGAATGGGTATACATCTTTGATGCCTTGATGAATAGGCATACAATAATAGGCTCCAAAATCTATCCCTGGTACAAATTGCTCAAAGGGACTAACAACAGAACTGATTTCTATCTAACATCATGTTTTACAACCAAAGATCAGACTTACAGCCATTCATTTTCAAACCATGCAATCTGTCATGTTAACAGGATGCTACTAATGCAAACAGATTGCTCAGCATACTTGTATCTGTGACATGGTAGAGGTTAAGGATCCTCATACAACATGCTGAGTTGTCCTCTATATTGGGAACATAAAGTTTTGATAGTCATCTTAACCAATCTACTGTATGTACTGCTGAGAAGAAAATAATAGTGTGGTGTTTTCCACACAACATAATTACACCAGGGATAATACGTACCAGGTTGATTTTATTCTGGTTTCTCCCTTTGCCAGGAATTACATTAAAGCCAGGATGAAGTACTCCAGTTTCTTTTGCATGAGTCCAGTTTATTTGTATTTACAACTGTCTGCAGGATCCCCGCCGCATGCTCCCTTCACTACTGCCGTCGCCTGGCCATAAGCCTTGGCTTCTTCCCTTGTGGCTTGCCTCCCCACCCCACCCCGCCACTTATCTGAGTGCGGGAGGAAGAGGAGGAGGAAGGCGCTATCTTGCCCCTCCAGCAGGGCGATGTGTATATTGAAGAATGTGACTGTGGGTATTCACATCACGCCGCGGTGTGCGGGGAGAGGACCATGATGTCAGAAGGGGAGACCAGGGAGGTGGGGGCAGGAGCAGGGAGACCAAGTGTCAAGACAGGAAAAATAAACCGCTTCCAGCTCCCGTGGTGTTCACATGGCAGCAGGATCAATACAGGATATTTTAAAAGAACTGCCAATCTGCCAATTTTTGAAAAATCCCGGGATAAGGAAAATGCCATGCGGCATTAAGACTGGGAACCATGCGAAAATCTTGCACAAACTGGGATAATTCACTGCCCCATCCCGGGATGTCTGGACCGTGCAGAAAATGCCTCTATGCATTATACATACATGGAAGTCTTATATTCTCTGGCAGCCAGAAGATATGTACAAATATGGTGTCTGAAATTTAAAATCTTAGTTTTGAAATCTGTTCTAACTGTGTGGAATCTTATTTTGATAATTGTTTTTATTCTTCCTATGTTTTATCCATTGCCTTTTCTGAATCCAGTTTACCACAGATGTTCCCAGTGGTCAAACCATGTGTCTTGAAAACATTTTCTGTGAAGTAATTCTGAACACTTCCTATGCCCCTGTCATTTTGGGTTTTCTCCCCTTGTTTCTTCAGTTACATTTATCCCACATGCTACTGCTGAAAATGTATTATTCCTGATGGTTGTAGGGTGCTATCTGTGACACAGAAGAACAAACTTCCTCCTTTTTGTTTCTTTTGTGCAGGCACTCCAGTGATACTGTGCAGATACATTTTGAAGCAGTGATTCATAAATGTCTCAGTCTCCATTCCTACTATTGAGAATTATCAACCCAAAATGGAAGCAAAAACAACTCCTGGAGTGGGAGCCATTACCTGAAGGAACAGAAACATGTAGCTCACCTCCACCCCACCATATTTTTGGGGCAATTTGTTGTTGTTGTTGTTGTTGTAGTAGATTTCACAGCTGCCAGATCTTTAGCTGGTTGTTGGCCATTCATTACAATTTGAGCCTCATCCAGAGGACTAGGAAGTTGTAATGTATTGGCGTAGTATTCATGTGTTGTTGTTGTTGTTGTTGTTGCTGCTGTTGTTGTTATTAATTCGATTTGGTATACAGCTCTACCCCCGAAGAGCTCTGAATATATGACCCATTGTACCCACTGATTTCTAAAAGAATAATCACTTTCAAATTCATTATAACCTGATAATTTTGCAATTTTTACTAACTCCAAAACTTTTCTTTGCCAATCCAAAATTGAAGGCATAGTCGAATTACGCCAATTTTTCTGCTAATACTAATCTTGCTACAGTAGTCAGGTATTGGACAAGAATTTTACTGGTTTTTTTTCCATTGGTACATTGCAGATCCCTAAAAGGTACAGTTCTGGTATGCATTTCATCTTTAATCTCAAGATTTTTAAAAATTTATTTATAGATCCGTAGCCAAAAGGCCCTTATTTTATCACAATTCGACCATAGGTGAAAAAAGATGTCCAGTTCTTTCCTGCATTTCCAACATAATTTAGATTTATGTGAAAATTTTGCTAATTGGATAGGTGTTAAATATCATCTGTACCATAATTTGTAAAGGTTCTCCTTAATGTAATTACTATAAGTAAAATGTAAAGCTGAGCGCCATAAATTTTCCCAATTTTCTAAAGTGGCCTAGATCCTTTGCCCATTTTATGATGAAATCTTCTATAATTTCATCTTCCAGTTCTAATTCCAAACATAAATTATACATTATCTTAATTAGATAATCATCTTTATTTATTAAATTTAATTGTATTTTATCCTCCTCGCCTTGTATTCAGAATGGTTTAGATTCTTTGGTGAAGGAGCTATATAGTTGATGGTACATCCACCAATTAATGTTCCAACCATCTGCTTTTAATTCATTTAGGCTTTTCATTTTAACAGAGATTTTATTACCCGCCTGACACATTTTAAATATATACAAATATTTAAACAAACCTTTTTAAAACTACTTTTATTCATAAACACTTCATGTGGAGAAATCCACAAAGGTGTGAATCTATATAATATTTTTCTGTATTTCTTCCAAATCCAAAACAATGCAAATCTGAATGGTTGATGAAAAAAATTGTTTATTATTTCTTTCTTTATGATACCATAGGTAAGCATGGATGTCAAATCTTAAATCAGGTCCTTCAAGAGTTAATAATTTAGTATTTGTAAGCATAATCCAATCTTTTAGCCACACCAGACAACAAGATTCAAAGTATATTTTAAGATTTGGTGCTGCCATACCTTCTATCTTTTTTCGTCTGAGAGCATTTTATGTTTTGCACATGGCTTTTTACCTCATTTTTGGGGCAAATTTGATCTGCACTAACACACAATTATTACTGCAAAGGAGGAAAGACCTATGTTTTAATTTTTAGATCTATTTTGTAAGGCCCTTTGGCCACACATAATGAACATTTACTACATATATGAAACTTGCCACTTCAAACTCTGGCACATTTTAAGATTTCAAAATGATGTGATACTACATAGAATTAGCAATGAAGTGAGATAAATCACTGCTCAATAGAATGCTCAACATTCATTTTCAGAGCAACCAAAGAAATCTATGAGGCCAAGGAAAAATAAAAATAAATATATAGTATACAGAGACTTAAATATTCCAAAGGCTTTTTGCAAAGCCATAATTATAGCATAGTGATTCATAGAACATCAAAACTTAATAACACAAGTAAAAGCCAAGTGCTGATTTAAAAGCAAAGAAGTCACTGGCTTGAGACTCCTTAGAGAATAATGTTTTACATTTCTGGACACAGTTGAAAATTCAGAAGTTTTAACTTATGTTTTAATCTTCTACTGCATTCAATCTAGCAGCATCAGCAAGGGACCCCAAACTGAAGTTTCTAGAAGAAAAGCAGGCATACAAAACTGGATTTTAAAAGTCCACAATTTTAAGACAAGGCATAGAGGGGTCATTGGAGCAATTTGAACTACATCTTAAATTGCAATGCTTGGCTCAATTAAATGAATGCACATCTGCATGAAACAAAGTGGCTGTATTATCAATATGTCAGTGACACCTAATGTTGTTTCTTCTTTTCTCCAGGTAAAGCAATGGATTTTGTGAAGGTTACCATGGGGCTGAATGAAGACAAAAGTTCAATCTACACAGTTGAAAAGCCGGTCAACTGACCATGCAAGTGGTCTGCAGATTATTTCTATCAGCAGAGGTATTCTAATGCAGCGGTAGTACTCGTAGCAAGAAGAGAATGATGTAGTCTTGCTCACACAGGAACCTTCTTCATGTATGGAATAAACACTCTCCACACAGGATCTTCATTCCGCAGGAAGGCTTTTACTTGAGTAGTTGCAAGAATACATAAGACTACCTATACAAACTAATAGAACTATACAGAACACTTCTGATTAAACGTAACACTCTCTATAAGCTCTATACAGCATATTAAAGCACACAGCTTTCTTAAGCACACAGCTTATTATCAGAGAGGAATCATCAAGCAGTACTTCACACAGAATGGTTACCAATGGATACATTATCCTGCCCAAGCAACAAGCCCCTGATTGGTCTAAAGTTCTTCACCAATCATATCAAAGGTTAACACTTGTTACTTTTCTACTGAAGCCCAACTGTCACCTGAACTTTCCATAACTTGTAATAACTTTATGATGCTTTCTTCTAAACTATGAAGCTGAACACACCTTCAGCCATTTTGTTTATCTGTCAGCCATTTTATAAATCCTGACAATTTCATTTATTAAAAACATGTATATCCACCTGTTTACAATGCCCAAAGTGGCTTACAAATATAAACTTACACAGTTAAAACACGAAACAATGTACATCATGTCCTACTACTCCTGTAACATATACCCAGCTGCCAGAGACATTCTTTAACTAATTCCATCAAAGGCATATTGACCTAATTCTGTTTTTACTAAAGAAAGAGTATAGGAACTTTTCATACCATACCAACAGCCACTGAAAACAAGTGTGCACGGGCTGCAGATGAACAGAACTTTCAGATAGAGGGGAACCAGGAGTATGGAATCAAACATGGAAATATGATTCACTAAATATGTGGTTTCCAGGCCCTTAAGCATTTTAAAGATAACTATCAGCTCCTTGAATTGTGCCTGGAAGCAAATAGGCACCTCATTAAGTAGTCAAAGCACAGATCTAATATAAGCACGTAGGCATAAACCTGTCAATAATATACTAGCAACATTATGTACCAACTAACATTTCTGGACAGTTTTCAAGGGCAGCTCAATGTAGTACACATTAAATAATCTAGTAACAAGGTTACAGTGGCAAGGATAATATGATCAAGAGATAATAGACATCAATCCTAGCAAGTTACCCAACTTTCTGTTCTAAGGATAATATTGAATCCAATGTTACTCCCACATTTTTAGTGTAGATAGTATTTTAGTTCACTGTTTGGAAGTTATATATGTACATATTTCAGTTCGTTATATCTGACACTTACTTTGGTAGTCCAGGTGGCTTCCATAACTGAAGTTGCTTTTAGGCAGCTTTGGCTGAAACACCTCATGTGGCTCTCCCCTAAACAGAGACAACACAAGACATGTTATTCTAAATGAAACATTCATAGTGCATTTCAAGAGACCCTTATCTGTGTCACAGGTTTGGATTTTACATTTTCTCCTGAGCAAAACTGAACCCTTTAAGAGGAATAGTTACGAACTAGGTCCTGCTTCCTGGTGACAAGAAAAGAGATATTGGAACAGAATATTTGTACATAGTGAAATGTGATACCACTAGAATAATACCAATGAAAGCATACCTGAAAGGCAGAATTATAGGAAGAGTAAGTGAACATTAAGTCTTGTCATGGCCAGGAAAGAAAATAAAATGTAAAATGTTGATATTAGAGGAGATTCAGGATAGAAAATTGAGTTCAAACTACTGTGGCTTGTAGCTCTTTCTGCTACTTGAAATTATATGTTAGGTTAGTGTATACTTTTCTTTTATACAAACATATACATACATACTTACACACGTGCACATTAATCTTTTATATAAACATACTTGATTGCATGGAAAGATGTATTTCTGCTGACAAGAACAAAAGTTTGAGAACAAAAAAATTAACTGGAGCATCACTGGAGATACCTTCAGCTGAAGAGTTGTCTGCCTTAGCCATTGTTTCCTCCACAGATAACTCAAGCTGAAGCTGATTATAAATCAATAATGAACTGGAACTCTTGGATGGGTAGAAAAAAAGTGATGGACTAATAAGTTTTGAAAAAGGGGTCTGAATTCATAAAGTGATAAACACTACAGTAAAAGGCAAAAACCATTAAAAAGAGTTGTTTCTGCTAATGAGAAAAAATAAACTTTCTTAAACTATTATCTTCTTATGCAAACAAAAAGGACCATTTACACTGTTCTCAAAAAGTCCCTTTCAGATTTTGATCACTTGCAATTTTATTTCAAATGAGTTTAATAACTGATTAAAATACTCTGTTCCACTAGAAAGATAACAATAGGATTATATATTCAACCACCACATACTGGACCTTCTTTGTTGTGGAATGCTCAGACTGGGTTCTAGTATCTACGTAGTCCTGTCCCCGCTACCCCCGGTTCAAAAGTAAAAATACATTTTGACTTTCAGTTCAGCTATACAACATTGACACAGAACTCAGTTACACACCTGTACTTCTAGCTGGCTCTCCTAATTCACCATGCTGACTAAGCAGCACCAAAAGAGAGAGTCTGCCCACCCTTGCAACTTTGTTGGTGTTTGCAAAATAGCCCGGGGTAGTCCTTTGCAACTGGATTCAAAATTTCCTTCCACGTCACATTAAAAAAAATGACAATGGTTTTGACCAAGACAGCATGCAAAAATTAGTGATAATTCTCATATTCGTGCAGGACTATATTCTGCAGAATCATGCTATTTTGTCAACCGCTGCACCTCAACAGACCACACTATTATCTTTCTGTGGAACCTAGTATAGGCTCATCAATCAGCTAAACACCTTTCAGATGTTGACAGCTCTACAGATTATTTTATATTTACAAAATACACCAGGTTTGAATTCTTCACTACAATTGCTGGGCTGCCACCTAGTGCCTGTTTCCCCACTCAGGGTGACCACCCCCAGCATTGACCGAGCCTGGCCTTCTCCATCATGGCTCCCACATGACAGAATAGAGTTTCTGAAGAAGTGGGAAGGCATTTCATTGAAGTTCTTTAGTAGGTACGGCAAAAGACTTGCTTGTTTTCCAGAGCTTTTAAGGAGATATTAACAGAAGACATCTTTTAAGGTGAGATGTTTGGAGGCTTCTATTTAGTTTTAAGCTATAATGTTTTCTAATTATAAGCTGCTGTGAGCCAAGAGGACAGGTGGGGTGCAAATGTATTAATAAATAGGTAAAAAATAAAATTTCAAGCCAAAGAAGTCATAAAAGAAGCCCTAAGCTTAGTAAAAAAATAAAATTTTAAGACAAAAGTTGCCCTAAAAGAAGCCCTAAGCTTAGTCATTTAAAAACATTCAAGCCTAAAGAAGTCCCCAAAGAAGGGACCCTAAACCCTAAACTTGTTACCAAATTCTTGTATTTTGTTTTACAAACTTTTTCCACAACCGTCTATTGCTAAAATGATTTTCAACTAAGGAAAGATAAATATTTTTAAAACTTAACGCAAGAACAGTTGTCCTAAATCAGAGCATGGAAGTTGAAACCTCATCCTCTGATTCCAAGCATGGGCTTTCATTGGAACATGGAGATTCCATTAGTAACCATAGCTAAAAGATGAAATACCCATTAATGGACAAACTTCTCTAACTCCTGTGTAACACAGCTAAACAAATGGCAATTACTGTATCAGGTGGTATCAGAGGTTCCCCACTCAAATAATTAGTTCTTCTTTTGTCTGAATCTACTTGTCATAAACTAAAATGGGTGCCCCTGCATTCAAATATCATGGAAAAGGAGAGATTCTCTCTATCAGCTTTCTCAACTCCCTCTGTATCTTGTTTTAAATCAAAGTTCACTGTTTTTACATTTCAGGTAGGGTAGAACCAGCAATTCATAGATTACTGTGACAGTCCTTTGGAGCAGCCTGCTATAACTTAGAAAGAATTGGCCTTGTTACAATTATGAAATTATGGTAGCATGCGTTAAAAAAACCCCCGTTTTTGTGGCTGTATAATATCAGGTTTATAGCGTGAGTGACGGCTGCCAAACCACTGAGACCAGAGGAAAAATTAGTTATTTAATTTATGACAGTTGTTTCAACACTTCACTAGGCACAGGCTTCCAAACACAAACAAGGAATAACCTGGTTGAGGAATTCATATTCTAATTACAGCAATCAGTAAGGTTCAAGTACATGTTCACTTTTTCAAATCACGATTTTTAGTTCTGAAACTCCTCTGAATTATATTTATTCAGCCTATAATTCCTCAGGGCCTTTTCTTGGATACAGGCCGTTTCTGTCAGGCTTCCTTAACCTAAACATAAGATTAGAGACATGAGGGTTGTAATCTCAACAATTCAGAGAATTATGTAATCTCATCAGCTTGCCTTCACCTAAGAGACAGACTTATATCTTTAAAGGTCTGCCTATAACCAGGGACAGGCCTAAAACTGTCACTCTGATGTTCTCCTGAGGTACAGCTAACCTTCCCTTTGCCCTCCTTCTCAGGCAGAGCTAAACTCAAATGTCTCCCTAAGGGGGACTTGGAACTTCACCACAGTACCACCTGCAACATTCAATCAGCCCTCTCCAAGGCTGTGTTACATTCATGGACTGGGCAGTCACCTGTCTGTCACACTTAACAAGCAACGTGACAAAACAGACTGTGCCCACAAGGAGCCATTAAGAATCTCGGCAGCTAGGATTCAAAGAGAACTATGGCAATTTTATTTTTAAAAGCACCTTTTGTGAAAGGTGTCTCACTGGATTCCTTAGATTCTTTTTCAGCTCTCAAATTCAGAAGGTAGTTTGCCTATTCTACATAAAAGATCGTTCAAATTAGAAACCTGTTTTGTATAGCCAGATGTGCATGTGCAAAGTATAATTAACTATGTTCGTGTGCTTGTGCCTAACTGTTAAACTGTCTTTTTGATTACAGTAGTTCAAAAATAATTTGGGGGATGAGGCATGATTCTTTAAAAAAACACAGAAAAATATCTATGTGTCCCTTTGAATCCTGTTCAACAGATACCGAATTCTTACATTACTATAGGAAAACTACTAGTTACTACACTTTGCCCCCCCCCCCCAAAAAAAATCAGTGGCTAAGGTCTTTAGCATAATATTAATCCTATGGCATTGTGGCATTTTGAGCTTTCGAATTGTCAGTCATATTATTCTCACAACAATTATGTAAATATGTTGTCAAATCCAAGCAGTAATTTATTAGTCACTTGCTGCCTAGTTCCAAAACATGATGCAAGTTTTGCTTTCTGAACTCTTAACCAAAGCAATAAATTCTATATGCAGTAAATGAGCTTTAAAATATTCTTTGAAGTATCCTAGTGGCATTTTATCCAAATGTTAATATTTGAATAAAACTGTCTGTAGTGGCATGTAAACTATGTAGGAATCTAAAATCCTATGCATCTTGAGTAGGATGAAATGCTCTCTCCGTTATTCATTTATTTACTAAGTTCTTGTGTACTTTCCAGAATCTTAAGAGGATATTTATAATACAACTTCAAAATTATGGAGCAAAGTTGGTCTCGACAAAAAGCTGGGCAACAAAATACCGTAGAAATTACTGCTCTAATAAATGCTCGCAGAAATTACTACACTAATCTCCTGATTCAAACAGACAGCATAACAACCATGTCGATACAGTTTTTTCCACAATGTAGAAAACTGTTAACAAATGTTTTTGCAGAACTGTGGAGACGAACAGAATGGCAGTGACCAACACATGTGGTGGGCAGCAAATGGCTTATCTCATATAGCAGCTGCCATGTGTTCGCAATTCCAAGAAGCCTCCCCACAGTGGCCATTTTATATGAAGCAAAAGCGCATGAACTGCATTTATTTTATTATTAATGTCACTTCTACATACAGAACACATAGAATTTCTGAGTTTATAGTCACTAACAGGATACTAACCTTAGATCTCCCAGAGAAATTTTTAAGCACTGATAATACATTAACATGATCTCTTTACTCATGCATAATTCTCTAAATTGTATGTCTGAATCTAATTTTTCTGTAGGGTTCCCAATGCAGTGTTGGCAACCAGTGGGAATTTTACTGGGGTGGGGACATGCATAAAGGCACCACAGTGATGTCGCAATGTCACTTCCAGAACAAACCAGGAAGCTATGTAATTGTGTTAGTGTACTGCTTCAATATTTCCTAAAAATCTATGGACTATAGAGTTGTAGGGGAATAACAGAGTATCCTGCCAGTGCATTGGCATCACTTCTGGATTCATGCTGAAAGTGATGCTGCAGCATTGGCATGATCCCTCCCCACTTTCTTCCCAGTGTTCAACCAACCAGTAGCAGGCGGGTGGGACTGTGGCAGCCCTATTTATCTGCATTCTTAAATATTGCATTCTTAAAGCAATATGTGAAATCTACATTACATCCAGATGCAGCTGGCTATGAGTTTTATTATCATTTACCCAGTCCTGTCATATACATATTATAGATAAACATGTTTCTTCCACTTTGGGAGATGTAGTGTATCTTTTTACAAAAGCTGTGTCCTCATTAAAACTAATAAAATGATTCCTTTGAAAAAAAAATCCACTTACCTTCCATAAGTATACACTTTCATACAAATCAAGTCACAACACAGTTTGTAATCCCTTGTGATCTTTCTTGCTGTACCCATAGTTTTGGCATTCATTAATTTAAATTAATTTGGCACACTTGCTTATGACAACATTCATTGTTTTTACTGCAACATATTTCTCAGCAGTTAGTGATGAAGCATTGACACCTGGATCAAAGATCATTGCAAAGATCATACTAACAAGTTTTCTATGTTAGGATTTCTATAATAGCAAGTAAATGGCAAAAGGTTTCTTCATCTAAACTGAACTGTCTAGAATAATAAAAAGAAATGGTACATCCATAGGTAAAGGAAGGATATAGCCTCATGCAGGGATACCTATAATAATAGGCTTTAACTAAATATGAGAACACTGAAAGTTAAACTTTTTTTCTTATCAAGAAAAATAGGACAAATGTGAAAACCATGATTTATCAGCAAGAGATTTTAATACACAACATGTTGCATGGTTAGACAGAAATTTTCTGATTAAATTGTATGGATATAAACAATGCCAGACTGCATGAAGACAAAGTTATTCAATAAAAGCCCCATTATATATTGATTGTCCTACTAATTGTCCTACTAATAAAAACAATTAGTCAAAGAGCTCTGTGTCACTGTAATAAGAAACCATTCTGTTTAAAGGTTTAGCCTTCCTCCAGGTAAAGCCAAACTGGGTATGTGTAAGGCTGAACACACTCAAACGAATGTATTGTCGAAGGCTTTCATGGCTGGATTCAACTGGTTCTGGTGGGTTTTCCGGGTTTTCACATTGAAACAAACTTTTCTCTGTGATACACCTTTGAAGATGCCAGCCACAGATGCAGGTGAAACGTTAGGAACAAAATCCACCAGACCACGGCCACACAACTCGGAAAACCCACCAGAACCAACACTCAAATGAAGTCAGCTCTGTGAAACAGGAATAACTTTTTTGATATATGTCGCCCTAGCTACAGGGCACTGGAACTGAGGGTTCTTGCCCTCAGTTCCAGTATATATAAGGTGTGTGGGTGGGCGGTTCCCTGTTACAGCGGGAACGAGGAAATGAAACTTAGCCCTGACAGTATGCAAGTAACAGAACTGTTCCATTACTCTTTCACTGTTTCTCAATTAGTACAGCATAAAAATTGGGCTTTCCTGAAGGCCTTCTGCAAGGGTCTTGGTTCTTGACCCAATTACCACTGCCTCATTAACAATGGCTCTCTGCTGAAGAGAACTGCTGACCAGGGAGATAAAGTCTCCTATGCTGAAATCTGTTCTGCTAGCACCAGATGAAACCGAAGTACTCCTTTTGCTTACACTTTTTGGGGGAAAAACTTTAGAGTTCATCATGCATTTCCTGATTTATTCATATATACCATCTATAAAATCTATAAAATTCTACAAAAATACAAATGAAATGGATCATAGTGGAGATATGTGCATCCATAATATCCTGGCATTGGAAAGGGAGGAGGAGGATTGTTGCAACCTCTGCTGTCTTATATGTTGACCTCACTGATTTTTCTGTAGTTCTATAACTTTTATATTCTATGGGAACAATCCTAAGCAATCAGTCTCAGAAGAAAATCATTTTACTCAATAAGACTTACTCCCAGGAAAGGGGCCGGGCAGCCCAATCTAGACAGGGCAGGGACCAGGGTCGCTGATAAAGAATGAAAAGGAGGAAAAACACAAAATCCTCCTGAGGTTAAGTTGTCCTGTAACTGTATTAGAAGAAGTCACACCGGCCTGTTAAAAACCTTTGATCCTCAGAGAAACCAAAGTGAATAGCCAAATGGTTTAGATCAAATGATTGTTTAGAAGCACATGGCAAGAAGGAAGTTCTCCTGGGAGATAAAGGAACAAAGAAATTCTACCATGAGCTGACCAAGAGGATGCATCTCTTAGCTTGAGGTCCAGATAGAAAAGATAATGAGAACATGCGTGGCTGAGAAATCTCTGTAATAGGAATTTATTTATTTATTTGTTTTAATTTTACAATAAAATCTTTAAGAGATCAATGGTTTGGAGTATTTGAAGAAAAGAACTCGGCCAGAGACACAGGAGTGAACCTCCCTAATCCTGGCAATTCATGATATGGTGGCAGCAGGTTCCAGTACTCTGGTGTGTGCACGTTCTTGTTTTTGCAGCAGTCAGTGATGGAGCAGTTTACTGGCGGATGCTGTGAGGGAAACGGTCGGATGCAGTCTGAGGATTATATGGTGGATGTAACCCTGCATGAGTAGAATCTGAACTGTGGAATTCAGGATTACAAAGTGGTAACCATTGGTTCTCCTCCTATCCCCCGGTGAACTCCATAGAACCAAGGAACTAGTGCCACAAAAATTGTGGTGTATGATTGGGGCTGGCCATGTCCAGGGTCTAAAAGCCCAGTGGAAGTCACCTGCAGCCAGCTCCATCCTGGGCCTGCCCCCACAATGTCTCTTCCTTGTTGGCACACAATTCCAGACCAGATGAGCGCAACAGCTGCCCGCACTTCCTGGTGCAGCCACCATGGACCTCAATGAGAAATGCATAGGTGTTCCCTTAACCAGCAAAGAGAGCACCCCCATTGGTGCAAGCCCGCACCACACCAGTGGGGGATTCCACCCACTCTGGATTGGGCTTTTAGGACTGCAGACTCTCTCCTGTACAATACAATAAAATATAATATCATGTGTTGAGCAAATTCCTTAATCTCTTCATGCATTTTAAATATTATGTTAAAATGTTAATAAAATAGTAAAGTAGGAACAAAGAATAACTTCATTCATAGAAAAATTGCCAGCACCGAAAATAACAAAATTTGTATTTGCAGTGAAATAGAAAATGAATTCCTTAATCTGCTAGCAGGTTTTTTAAATTAAGTGTGTATGTTGAAGTGGTACTATAGAACTACACTGAAGGCTGCATAGTTATTTTACACATGCATTTTTAATCCCCCACATTCAAACAGGATGCACTAAAAAAAAAAAAAGCTAAACTCTCCCTTGGAGGTAATCATTTTCATTGTTGCCAGGTCAGTGATTCAGATTTCACAAGGCAATCCCTGACTATGGAACAGCAAGCCTTTTTTTTTAGGTCATGAGGTCCTGTAAGGGCCTCTGCAGAAGCCAAGAATAAAAGTCTTGAAATAACAAGCAAACACACAGGTTTCTTAATTTGCCCTGTTGGAATCCTGTAATAAGTGCTTAACAACAGCAGCCCCACAGCAACTCTGCAGTCATCAGCAAGACTATTTACCACATGATTTAGCAAACAGATTTCCAACTTTTTACTTACATACATAGATAAAAATCAAGCAAGGAACAAGGAGAAATACAAACATCTGCCTTCACAGCTAATCTAACATTATACCCAGAGGAGGAAAAATAGTAACACAGAGAATTCCCCAATAGGCTTGCTATCCTTGAAACCCTGGGCACACTAGACCTTTAGTAGCATAGACCAAACTCATTTTTACATAACTGAACAATACAGATGAGGTAGATTAGTCAATGGCACAGAAGGTAGGAGAACATCACCTCCAGTTTGAATTTTCCAGTACAGAAGAAAACAAAGACACCTGTGAGCGAAACTGACTAGAAGTGCCCTTTTTCCTCTTCCCAAAAGGGAAGATACTGAAGCTGAGATGAGTGCCAGGACTTTTTCTTGACCTGGAGTGGTGATTGTCACCCTTCTAGTCTCAACTCCAGTAAGTATGAGCAGTTCTTCGTACACTACAACTCCCACTGTTGCCAGGTGCATAGCACTGATGCTCAGTGGACTCAGCCTATGAAACAGATTACCAATTGCAGTTGAAAATGTGTAAAACATCCCAAAGGTAGGCAAGTTTTAGTCATTCTTTTTGCGTAGTGTATGTATATGAAATCCCCACTCCAAAGTCAAAATTGCTGGCAATGACAAATCCAGCTTTATGATTTCCTTGAGACACTCTCTTTTGGATAGTCTTGTCCTTTCAACACACAGATGTCTCCACAGATTTGACTCATAATAGAATCCCAACTTCTTCATAATACAATTCAATATGTACTTAAAATTCTGCAGACCATTAGACAGTCATTGTTGCACTCCTTTCAGTTTGTAATAAGAACATGCTGTGAAATAATTCATATACAAAAACAGCATTGGGTTGAAAGGCTTACAAAACAAATCAATTAACTGTGATTCCAGGTTATCCATCTGTGTAATTACTTGTTCCAGTATTTTTATGTAATGTCCTGATTTTAAAAAAATGGGAGGGGGGAGTTAAGTATTCTAGAAGCTTTTACTGGATCTACATTCTGTATGGGGCTGCCCTTGAAGATTAAACCGAAGTAAGCACAAAATGTTACCAATTTCTAGGAACATAATGTAAAGTCCCTTCTATTCATTTCTAGATCCAATTCAAGATACTGCTGCTCATCCTTAAAGTCCTTCATGCACTGGAGCCTATGTGCTGAAGAACTGCTTCTCCTTGTATGTGCTCATACATTAGCATGTCCCATTAATTGTCCCTAATGTTTGCACGTATATTGGATTGCTTCTGTTAACTTCTTAATCCATACAATAATCAAACATAAACAAGAGACTGGAGCAAATAGTTACTTCAAAAAAACAAAGGCTGTTATACAGTTTGTCATGCTTATGTACTACCTTTTAAGAAATGTTATATTTTTTCTTTATACAACATTGCTGCTGGAGGGCTAGTAAGAAAATTCTGGGCATCCTGATCACATTAACAGCCTATGGAGCTAGAAGTCATGTGATTGGTTTTCATATGATTGCTTTGACTCTAGGTCAGTTATGGTGAACCTTTTGAGCTTTTGTTAAAAATTCAGAAAATGCTTAACTTGACTCTGCTGGCGTGTCTCACCTCCCTTCCCAAACGAAAGAGAAACAATTCTTTACATATTCATTTATTTAAAATTAACACAATCCAATCATGTGTGGTGCTATGAATTATATAAAGAAATGTCAAATAATTACAAAAGCGGCTTAAACTCAAATAAGGCAAATAGTAGTTGTCAGGTGTTGGTGAACGCTGTCATGTCACCTCTGATTTGTTGGTCTCATTGCTGCTAGCTTATGTATGCAAGAATGAAAGAACAGCCAGAGTTCCAAAGTCATTTGATCTTCGTGAGAAGAGACAGTAGCTTCTTAAAATGGCACCAACACATTTATTACATATCTAGCTATTCATTATTCAAACACATGTTCTTCTTGTGGTGTAACACTTTTTTATTCACTGATTCCTCACTCCCCTTTTATAATTTTACATGTCTGACAGTCTTTTGTTTGATATCTGTATTTCTCTGAAGGCTTGGATTTGTTTATACAATTCTGCAGTCTACCATGTTAATTTATTAATAAGAATTTGATAACTTCTGACCTACAAGAAATCCATTAGAAGTACAATAGGTTTTTATACCCTGCTTTTCTCTATCTTGTAAGCAGCTTACAATAGGTTTATACCCAGTAGGTTTTTATACCCTGTTCTCTATCTTGTAAGCAGCTAACAACCAGCATTCCCTTCCTCTGCCCACAACAGGCATCTTGTGAGGTAGTCAGGGCTGAGAGAGTTCTGAGGTCACCAAGCAAGTTTCATGAACAAGAGTGGGTAATCAAACCCAATCCTCCAAATTACAATCTGCCACTCTTAAACACATTTTATCAAGTACCATATTGAATAACCTGTAATAAAAGACTTTCAATATATAGCATGCAAATAATTTTCAATTACTTCCCTTTGAGAAAACATGCATTTGTTTATAGAACACACTTTATCTCATTAAGTTATTGTTTTCAGAATTCAGAAAAATACCCCTGCTACTGACAAATGGTGAAACAGTCCAAAGAACAAGCTTGTTGGATCAAATTGAGTATCCATCTTGTCCAGAATTGTCCAACATGGTCAAAACTGCCGTCCCATTTTTAGCTTCTTATTTTGCAGGCAAATATATTTTCATTTATGCCAGTTAACATTAAATTCTGAGCATCTTTATTATCCTCTTTTAGACAGAATGTTGGGTTTAATGAAAGAACCAGCAGTGACAAACCACTTGAAATAGAATTAAGGGGTTTTGTTTTTATGAATAGTGCAAGCCAATTCATTGTACAATCTACTTGTCTTGTTCAGATTTCCATGTGAAGCAAATGGAATTCTACAGTCGGAAGATAAAATGGTAATATTTTTACTTTCTCAATTACTGCTGATATGTATAAAGACTGGCTTCCTATTAGTATTCATTCATGTGTTATGACAAGCTATGTTAAAAAATGTATCATCTTATACTCTACTCTGTAGAGGATCCCTAGAAACTTCTAACTCACTTTTGACAGCACCCCAGGCCCAACCCTTAAATAACCAAGACGAATTTACTGGTGAAAATGAGATAGGCACCTGCACTGGTTCAGCCATGTCCAGTGAGCACCCCCAGGCACTGTCATCAGCATCGCCTATCACATTGAGGTTGCTGGTTGGTGGCCACGTGGATGGCCAAAGCAACGATGGCAATATACCATCAATGTGGATCTGAAAATTACAGTCCTGCAACCAGACATTGCACTCGAAGAGAAGTGGTGTTTAAAAATCCAAGCAGCGGACCCAACATTAGTGGTGGTGGTGGTGGTGGAGGAGGAGGGGGGGGAAGAGGAGGAGGGGGGAGGAGGAGGGGGGAGGAGGAGGAGGAGGAGGAGGAGGAGGAGGAGGAGGAGGAGGAGAAGGAGAAGGAGAAGGAGAAGGAGAAGGAGAAGGAGAAGGAGAAGGAGAAGAAGAAGAAGAAGAAGAAGAAGAAGAAGAAGAAGAAGAAGAAGAAGAAGAACTCTGTTCAGGTAGAATATAATGTCATCCAGTGTGAGTTTTTTTGGTTTATGAAGGGTCTCTTATCCCAGATTTGTGAAAATGAAGACCAGAATAACATACAAGCCCAATATGATGCTTTTGTGATAAATTTTGTGGATACAATTGGACACATTCATTGTGATTTAGATTCCACAGTTGTGCAGTTCAGTCTCAGGATGTCATTGGAGTGTAGTCTGGTCCTAGTGATATAGATGACTTACTGTTGATAAGGCTTGATGAAGCAGACAAGCTACTCAATTAACCTGAACAAACTGCTTCTTAGTAGTGAACATTTCAATATTGGGCAAGGTGCTTGAGAGATGATATTCAGGCAACCCTGGAGAAGATGTATTGGATTACCTAGCACCATTTCCCTCTGGATTCAGACAAAGGGGTTGGAAATGGTCCTGCTCACTGTGATGGATGAACTTCACCTGGAAAGTGACAGGGGCAGTACAACTCTGTTAATTCTCCTGGACTTTTATACAATATTTGTTCCATCAACCATCGTATTCTTCCCAAGATGCTGGTTGAGTTTGGATTGGAAGAACTGTGTTTTGTCAGTCAGTATTGGTAGTTCTCCTCTGAATTGACTGGAAGGTTCCAGAAAGTGATATTGGGGAACTTGGAGCAGTCCTGTGGAATTAATATTATGGAATCTTGCAGTATTCCATCTTGACTCCATGCTATTTAAGAACTACATGAAATATCTGGGAGGGACCATTGGGGATCTGAGGTAAGGAGTCACCGATACGTGAATGGCACAATACTGTTGCTTAATAGTGAGTCAGATGGGTCTGTAGAAGTTCTGAACAAGTGCTTGGAGAAGGTAATGGGATGAATTAGAGCCAATAAACTGAAGCTTAATTCAGACAAGTCTGTGCTGCTAGTCAATGACTAAAATAGCTTGGATTTGGCAGTACCCCCAAGCTATGACCTTAACTGAGGAGTCAGCCTGCCCTAGAGAAGGTCACACTCCCCTTGAAGGAACAGGTTCACAGATTGGGTTTTTGATAGATTCTGGCTTATAGTTGGAAACTGATATAACTTCTGTGGCATGTAGTACTTTTTATCAACTTAGGCTGATACACAAACTAGGGCCATTCTCAAAAAGTGTGATCTGGCAATAATAATCCATGTTCTGATTACATTTACATTTGATTACTGTAAGGAGCTTTATGTGAGGCTGCCTTTGAAAACTGCCTGGAAACTCCAGCTCATCCAAAAGGCAGCAGCCAGGCTATTGGCAAGGGCAAGTTATAGGCATCCAATCAGCTCAATGATTAAAGATCTGCACTGGTTGCTCACTTGTTTCCAGTCACAATTCAAAGTACTGATACTTACCTTTAAGGCCCACAATAGCTTGGGGCCAGGGTACTTGAGGGACCACTTCCTCTCATGTCCAGCTGCCAGTTACAATCTGTCTCACAAGTCCTGTACCCATATTCTGAAGGGGGGGGGACACCAGAGGCAGGGCTTCTTCAATTGTGACACCTCTCTCATGGAATGTCTTTCCATTTAATGCTTGCATTGCACTCACATTGCTCCTTTAGGTGCCAGGCTAAAATACCTTTAATGAGGGAGTTGATTTTAAACTTCTTTGTCTGGTAATTGTCTTTTTATGCTATTAAATGTTTTATGCTTTTATGCTGGTTTTTGTTTATGATTCTGGAGTTTAGTTAGTATTGTTTAATGTTTTATTTTATTATTATTATTTTTTTAATCTGCCCTCGAGTATTTCTGGAATAAATAACAATAATAAATAATCTATGCTCTTATCTAGTATCAGTTGTCTTGGGGGAAAAAAATCAAGCCAAGGTTTGGAGTTCAGTAAAATCATCAGTTGAGCATCAAAGTCTGGCATCTGACTAGGAATTGCACTCCAGAAACTGGTTGGAGAAAAGTGTGTCTAATTTTATAAGTTGTAACAGCAAATAAAGATGTTTTACAAATGTTATTTATGTTGGTCAGAAGAAGAGACCATCATAAAAACTGAACTCAGAAAAAAAGACTTTAAACTAAGCAGGTAGACATTTGTTCTCATTTTTTAAAAAAATCTAATGAACCTCCATCTTTATTCAAATAATCTGCATGTTACTGTTTAATTTTTTTAAATTTTTTCCAATGGTCAAACAATAAGGTCACTAAAAGAAATACTATAAGTTGGAAAAAGGCACATTAGAATTACAAAACCACTAGGGGAAAAAAGAATTACTTCCTAACAATTTCCAGCCAAATGCCCTTCAAAACCAACAAGCTATGAAATAGTAATTGCTTTCAACCAAATGCTCTTCAGAAGACTGTCTTGTAAACAGCATGTATGGACAATAGAGAATTTTTCTGGAATGTTTCTCTGGACAGTAAACGGATGGAATAATCAGAATACTTTTCTTAACTGACCTACACTGATGAAAGAGTGTATATAGGAGACAGACCCAGACGGTGTTTCATTTACTGCAATAATATTTTACATTGTGATTATCTATGATTACAACTAATAAATATTAGTTATAGGTAGTGTAAATCAGAGGCCCTGGCCACGGCGTCCCCAGCCTAACAGTCCTAGTGAAACCAACTATAATTGGCTCCACCCTGGAAAAGCCCGAACCTCCCTCCCCCATGCTGGCATCCACTTTGATGCCAGCGTAGCTCCACAGCTGCAACCACTTCCAGGTTTCGTCACCAAGGAGCGAAAAACTGTAAGCGTTCATAGTTCCATTTACAGAAATGGAATCTCAGGCATCGCTAAGAAAAAGGTTTGTTATACTTTTGCACTTGGGCAAAAGTCTTGTGATAAACTGGAGTATGAAAGTACAAGCATCTATCACTTGCAAGTCCCAAATCCTTAGTAAGGAACTGGGTTCTGTAAATTGAGTTTAGCAATCCTCGTCTCCTGACTGTGTAAGTGGAATGAAAAAGTACCTATTTAGCCAAATGTTCAGAATATTTGTCTATATTTTTCACTTTATTTCTACATCAAGCCACATGTTATTTCTGATCCCATAATCGTGGGACATTGAGGAATATTTTATCTGGTTTCCCAACAACTTTGTGAATTTATGTGTGTGAAGTGTAATAATCTGACTTCAGGAGTTTTTCCCTACAGTTCCACATTGCCAAAATTTCCATAATTCTATTAGGAAAAATTATGTATTGTATTTTTTTTAAGTCCAGGAATTTTTCAGCATATACACTTAAACATGAAAATGCAATCAGAAAGTACTTTAATGTTCATCACAACAAGATGAATGTGTCTGTAGTATCTGCAATATGTTCTACAATGCATCTTCCTTTTTTTCTACATCATCCTATTTATCTACCAATCAGACAGATCACTTAGAAATTCTCCTCAGAAACAACAAGGACACACAAAAAAAACTAGGATCAAGGATACTGGTTGATTCGTCTACTCTAATAAGTACTATAAATTATTTACTAAACTTCAAAGCCTTAAATTCAGGAAGAACAGAGATAGAGGCAAAAGTAGGATTTGTTTGTTTATTATCAATTATTTATATGGTATGCTTTACAGTGCAAGATATGCAGAAAAGGCATAATTCTGAAGAACCGTGTATAATAAAAATGTTATATTAAGTTAATTCCAATAAACCTACTCTACCGATACATCTACACACAAATTACAATTAGAAAGTTTTCCAGCAAAATTTCCTTATTAAACATGGAAGTGCAAACCATCTTATGAAGAGGAGCATTTCATTTCAATATGCAAAACAGTATTTCAAAGACATAGCAAAATATGCTTTGAATCAAAGTAAACTGCAGCACAGAACTCAACTAAACTGATAAAACATTTAGACGCTGGGGTAACAACAGCTAGCTGCATTAAGTTCACATAAGAAATAGATCTTTTTAAACTCGCAGGATTAAAGGTCAGCCCAAAAATTAACATGTCAGTCTCTGTAATAAAGGCAGACCTCAAACTGGTCTAAGAACCTCAACAATTTTTTTGTTATGATTAAAAAATAACCCTGGGATTCAGGGGACATATGTTAGAAACCCATTGTTTTTCATGTGCCTCAGGTCAAACGTGATAAACTTCACACTTTTAACTGGTGCCATTTGTAACAGATTGGATGAAACAGGCCTACAAAAGAATCAATAAACGTAAAGACTGGAAAGAATTAGAGAGGCTTGCAGACTTGTACCTATTGTCTGGGGGAATTGGATGTCAGTTTGAGTATTATAACTTTGACAAAGGTTTTCCAGCTTTAATTTACTTCCAACACATAATAGGTGATGTCAACACTGAGAAACACTAGTCAATCAGAATATATAATTTGTTAAACAGTTTAATGAAACTTGCACACATTAATATTGCTGATGTATTCTACACCAGTCATTCAAAGAAAGTTTACAAGGGTGCGTGCAAACTTTCCTGCCAAGTTCTAGTACCTTGTATTCTAAGAATATAAAAGAAATTACTTCCACTCTTTATTACCATTCTACTAGATAAACTGTAAGAACAGTGACAATGAAAATGCTTTACTAGTGACTTTCACAGCTAAGCTCACATCATAGTAATAATACTATTTAGAACATTCACAAGATAGTTTAGATCAGGGGTAGGGAACCTTTAACACTCAAAGAGCCATTTGGACTCGTTTTCCATGGGAAAGAAAACACTTGGAGCCGCAAATAATTTTTGACATTTAAAATAAAGATAACACTGTATATATTGGGTTTTTTACCTTTTACTCCACTCATTCTGAGAAGTGCATGGATGCACCCGCCCTGCTGCCTGCTGGGCAGGCAAGGATGAAGTCGGCGGTTCGGCCTTGCCGGCCGAAGGAAAAGCGCCCGCCCCGCTCAAACAAGGTGGGCGAGAGGGGAAACCCGTGGCGCTGCCCAGCCCCGGTGCTGTACATCGGAAGCAATTGGCGCGCTCGCCTTCGCTACCTGCAGGGCGTAAGCAAGGATGAAGCTGGCGGCTCGGCCTTGCCGGCCACCGGGAAAGCGCCCGCCCCGCTCCAATGGAGTGGCGAGAGGGGAAGTCTGCTGCCGCTGCCCAGCCGGCATGCTGGCAATTATGCGCCCAGCCCTGCTGCCTGCAGGGCGGGCAAGGATGAAGCCGGCAGCTCGGCTCATGGAGCCACAGTGCAAGGGCAGAAGAGCCGCATGCGGCTCTAGAGCCGCAGGTTCCCTACCCCTGGTTTAGATACTGTGTGTCCCACATACTTATCATAAGAGAAAAGTATTCCACTAGTTAAAGATAACATAAAATAGATCACTAGTGATTAAGAGGATGTCATAGGGCTTAATGGAAATCATCATGTTCCTTAAATACACAAAATCATCAAGGTATACTGGAATCAGTACCATTTTTTGTATTTTTTAAAATTGTCTTAACAATATTTCAAGCACCACTCTTAGTAAATCTCATATATGGAGCAAATTCAGAGGGTCATATTGTACCTATGAAAAAATATACTTTGTACATTTTCATAATCTATTAATTTTCTTTCTAAAGTGGCAGGCTTTGCCTACCATACTATTCTAAAGCCTTATAACATCTTCCCATAGAAGGAAGGGTATCAGTAGAATTCTATAAAATAAATGAAAATAATTGCTTCTGTTATGCATGTACATTACCTGCTTTCTAAGAAATGGTCCTAAACATATGGTAGAATGCTTTAAAAGATTAAAAATGTTTGAATAATTTCATTTTATTTCATATCCAACTGGGTAAAATTGGATGCAGGAGGTAAAATACTTCTATCCCAGGTTCCTCTTCAAACAACAAGCTGTTCATGTGCAGCTGATAGTACAGGATCTCTGAAAGTCCCTTTATAACCAAGTTCATACACTGAAACAATCACTGGAGAATAAGTGAAATGAGGAAGAAATCCTAACTGCAGATGTACAAACACAGGTTTTCAAAGGGTTCTGAATCAAAACAAATTGCCACTCTGTCTTAATACGGAGAGGTAACAACACAGAGACAGATACCAATTGGATTATTACTAGAACTAAGCAACTATGGCAAGGTGAATCCATATACACAGACATTTGCTCTCTAACAAAATGGATTAAAGTATAAATTGTTAAAAAAAAATCCCACCCTGATATAATGAAGTAAGAATTGAAGCTGGGCCTTGCAAAAAACATCTTGCCAAGCAATTGTCCGGTCAGACTGTGGATCAGGAAATAAGACCATATATTCAGTTCTTAATATATAACAACTCGTTTAACTAAAGGTATACTCACAGATGTTTGTGTCTGCTCCAGATTAACTATTTCCATGTTGTATCAGTCAACTGTTAGTCACACATGGAACAAGAAATGTCAGATGTTCAGATCTGATTCAGAAAGGAAAACGTACTAGAGTTCATACTGCAAATTTATATTGGTTACTGGAGCATATGAGAAAAATTCAGAAGTAGCTTTGGATTATGTGGATAATGGAACACTATGGTTCATGTTAAATGAAGTGGGTGTGCAGCAACATCTACTCCTTGGCTCAATTCTCAACCAAAAGATAGACTACAATTAAGAAATTACAAGGAGATTGAGATTGGGAAGGGCAGTCATGACGGATATAAAAAACATCTTAAGTGTAAGGATGTGTCACTAATGACCAAGATAAACTTACTTAATGCTATAACATTCAGTATTACTGTACATGGGTGTAAAAGTTGGTCAGTGAAGGTTGCCTAAGTGTCCTCATGATATGTTTTGTTATTACATTTATATCCAGTTGCATATTACTTATAATATAATCACAATATATCTTTATGAATGGTATATGATTTATCTATTGACTTTTTACTCGTAGTAATTGCATATACCAATTAGTTCATTGCCTTGTGTCTCTATATATACAGTCCATGCTTCTTAGGCTTGGCTGGCCTCAGATTTTCTAGTATTGGTTTGATTGTATATATTTGCTGATCTGTTCAATGAAGAAAGCTAACAGAAGAAAGTACTTTTGAAAAGTGGTGCTGGAGGGGGGTGTAACAAATATCATGGACCACCAAAAAAGATTAAGAGGCCACCCCAAAACCAGAGGTGGTGGGATGTGGTACCACACCACTGCCTCCAGTCAGGCTTTCCAGTGGTGCAGAACTCAGGAAAGCCCCAAAACTTCCCCGCCACCAGAATGCCACATAGGGTTCAACAGACATCTGCCCCCCAAAGGGTGGTGTACATCCGAGGACCGGTGTGCCGCACAACTGGCCCTAAACCCTGAGAGGGAGCTGACTAATGTCAGCACTGCTTCCGGGAGCATCCCGTTCTCCTCCTGCCCGCCACAGCTCGAACTTCTAGGTTTTGTGTCAGCAGGGCTGTGGAACGTGCAGCCACATGCACATCAGTTCTTATGATGGGGTAGGAGCCCGGGGAGGGTGAATGAGCCAGTAAGATGTTGTGCTGCTTCCACAAGCCCTTTCAGCTTCCCTCCCTTTGGATGTGACTACTGGTGAGTGCAGGATCAAATCAAGACTGAACTGTTCATATAATCTAAAACAATTAAACTATGGATATCACATTTTGGTCACATTAAAAGACAAGAGTCACTGGAAAAGATAATAAGGTGATGCTAGGAAAGGTTGGAAAAGAGCAGCAGAAAAAGAGGAAGATCCAACATGATACAGACTAGCTCATAAAGAGAGCCACAGCATTCAGTGTGCAAGACCTGAGCAAGGCTGTTATGGAGAAGATATTTTGGAGGTCATCAATTCAAATGGTCACCTAAATCGGAAGCAACTTGATAGCAATTAAGAGACCCACACATTAGTCAACTAGATCACTGCTATATATTGCAACCAAAGACAGATAAAGATGTATGTGATATCCCAGTTTCTTGAAGGACTCTGCACCTGCTCATTAGACATTTAAGGTTATGGCCTTTCACAGAGATTCTTTACAAGTAACTCTAATAAAATGGCAAGTCTCACTTGATGCAAGAATTCCAAGAGATGATAAAAGGCACTCAAAATCAAAACAGTATGAAGAATTTCCTTGCACAACACCAGATGCTGCTGAAGTAGGTGCAATCCATTAAGGGCTGCTGCTTCCTTAACCTCTACTCTACTGCTCCTTAACCTCTACTCAAGCCCCACTGAAATGAAAGGAAATTGCTCATCAACACTGCTTGGTGGATTCTAACAAGTATTTGTTAGAGTATAGCTCATCGAAGAGACTACTTATACCTCAAAAATAAAAAGGTAGTGTTTTCAGAAAAAAAAACTAAACTGTTTTTGTAGCTCTGTGTCATGATTCCACATAAGCGAGGGAGCTTTTCTGTTCCCTTCTGAAAGAAATGAGACACTCAAGTACATGAAACAGTTGATTCCTATTCCCATGTGGATCATTTTTCTTCACAAAAGGGGGTGGAAAGTGCAAAGCTTTGGGACACATAAGCAAAGATTTGGGACACAAACACAGTGAATGTAATGATTAATACAACAATTGCGTATAAACTTTAAAGTCATTTTGTCAGTGAGCAAGTGTTCACTCTTGCTTAATTCTAGAAATCATGTGCCTGAAAGAGCGGCCGTGACTTACCACGGCAGCCATTGCTGGTGGGGAAGGGACAGCCTCCGTGATGTCCCCCCCTTCCCTGGTGCCTTGCAAGCTCTCCAGAGCCCGCAAGGCTTTAGGCTTGCCAGGCAACGTGGGCCTGGCAGGCTTCAGGGAGCGGAGCAATGATGCTGGGCGCCCTGACGTCACCCGGAAGGTGGGGCTAGGCCTATTTAGGTCAGGGCCATAAACAAAGATTTGGGACACAAACACAGTTAATGTAATGATTAATACAATAATTGCGTATAAACTTTAAAGTCATTTTGTCAGTGAGCAAGTGTTCACTCTTGCTTAATTCTAGGAATCATGTGCCTGAATGTGTGATCCTGCCACTAATTATTGAAGATGAACACATTTTAAGTTCTGTTATAACTTAATGTTGTTGTGCCAATCATTAGCGGGTTATGCATTTCAAATAAGGATGAGATAGTGGTCAATCAGCTTGTCAAATATCCTGTGAAGTCAACAATACCCTAATGGCAAACTACTTCTTATTTCACCATGCAATCAATTGTTAGTCCTTGCTCACATGCCTACCAGAATCAGCGGCTCTCTTTGTTTTTCACATGTATACAAACACACCGTTGAAGAGCAAGCATGCCCTGCTGTACTGCTATGTAGAGAGTTTCAGCTCTCATTTCCCTCAATTAAGTCTTATAGCTTAGCTTTTCATACTAGTTGTTGAACTACATAGTTTTAAACTAGAGATAGCTAGAGTTGTATGCATGGGTGGTAGCCACGTTTATAGTCCCCCACATAAACATGAGGCATGATGGTTGTCTGAAGCACGATGGAAACTGCAGCATAAAAATTAATCTGTATGTCATTTATAATTTTATTTTCCCAGAATGGAAAGCAAAACAACTTGTATGAATGCTTAATTAACAAGTTGATAAAGGTATCAGAAGTAACTGTCACATGTTAAGGGAAGTTACATAGAGAACACAAAACCAGTAAAAGAATCTGTCAAGATGCATTCACTGGTTGCTTTGTCATATACTTTGTAAAGAGCAATGAAGAACAAAAAAGATGTAAAGAAAGACACACATACCTTCCTCTAACAAATAACAGGTTAAATGTAAAATGCTAAAAGTAGCCTACAATGATTATATCATTGGGCAGCAGTCCACAATACCAGTGAGGCCAGATTATTTGCATTTAAACCAATTTACTCTAATTGATTTAAATACCATGTTTGGTTCCAAGTACTCGAACTGATTTCTACACCAGGCTGCCTTTTGATTGTTGACATGAACTAAAAATCTGCTAGATAACGTGTATTCCTATAAAAAAGAATCTATGTAGGTACAGAAATGCAAAACTAAGGATCCCCTTTTTGTAACCTCTTTAGACAAAGACTGTTGATACCATACCACATACTGATTCGGCTCCCCATCTTGAAAATACTGTTTAATTTTCTTTAATCCATTTTGCTTTATGGACATAAAATGCCCATCAGACAATAACAGAGCAGTTTCCAAAAGGAATAAATTGTTACTGCTTGACAAAACCTCTTTTTAATACTAGAATGGGGAAATATAAAAGTGCCTTTTTATATAATTATATAAGCAAATGAGCTAGCAAATTCTCGTTTTACAGCTGCTGGTGCATGCTGAAGCAACTGGGTTTGTTCTCTTACCATTTTCTCCTAATCAATTTTTGTTTAACCAAATATCTTCAATTGTTTTACAATTGTTTCAAAATGTGATTTCAAATATGGTACAATGACAACTCAAAAGCATCTTCCTCTGCTCTTTAATCCCATTAAAGATAGCAAGAATTTTACCTTAACATTTATTTCCTGTGTGTCCTTTGTTACTGCTGATCACACGAAATCAATGATTTTTCTTTATTTATATGCACCCCCCACTGAATACAATCACTATGATATAACAGATCTCATCAATGACAATTAGGCATTCCTTGTTTGCCAGCACAGAGTTCCATATAGGCACATAAGATTTCCATGATGCTGTCTTATAAACCAGATTCAAGCTACATTCCAGTATTTATTTAGACTAACATATAAAACAGGTTTGCAGCAGAGCTATATTATAACCTTATTGTGATAATTATGTGTTCTAGGTCCTTGCTATGTTCTAGCTGAGACTTTCAGTGGATAGAAGTAACAGAACAACAAAGAAAACCTGTTGGCTTTATTTCAGTAGTCCCTAACCCACATATAACCAATTCTTACTATTTATACCTAGTCATGAAGAGAGAATTTGCACACAAAGTGTTAATGGCCATGAGATACTTCCAGTCTCTTGGACAGCTACTTCAATAATTTAATTCATTTTCAGTGCAAATGTAAAAAAATCTACTTAGAATTCTATTGAAGTCTACTTAATGGGTCTCACTCCCAGCAAAGTGCTTTTAGGATTACACTGCTAGGTACCTTTAATCATGCGAGCAGATTGAATCTGCTCTACTTCAGAGGAGAGAAATAATTAAATATCGCACTCCCATGAGTGAAGCAATGTTACTACAAAAAAAGCTGTCTTGTATTAGAATTTGTGTCACTCAACAACATTGATTGGCAGTAGGAGGAAGACAGAAACTAAAGTACTTATTTTACATGCATTATATATAATGTATATAACCACTGTATTAGCTACAGCTGCATATGGCTGGCATTTATAAACAAGATGGTCTACATAGACCAGGAGTCTCCAACATGGGGTCTGTGGGTGTCATGGTGCCTACTGACACCTTTTCTAGTGCCCATCAAGTGTTTTTAGGAAATGGGAGGAGCCAGGTAAGGCACAGCAAGGATTCCAATTGGCTGTCCAGTTTTTTTTTTTATGCTGCTTTGGTAGCACCACAGAATTTGAACGTGTTACTTCAGTTAAACTATGACAGTCATTTTGTTGCTGGCTCATCCTACTGTGACAGCCATGTTGTTCCTGTACCCACCATGCTGTGTCAAAATTCCAAATGTACCTGTAGGCTCAAAAAAGATGGGAACTTCAAAAAAGATGAAGACCTTCACACTGATCAGGAAGGACTCTTATGTGGATACAAACTGTTCTGACACCAATAATTCAATCCCAGGAAGTGCTTTCAACATGAAGTTTCCCACACTAGTGATGTTTCCATTAAAAAAGGACTAGAATTTGAGTTTAAAATGTTGGGAAGGTAAAAACAGAAAAACTTTATATGGATAGTGGAATTATACGTTGTCCCAAATTCAGGATTCTAAATAGGATGTTATGCATTGGAAGTGATAGAAGTCTTCTTAAAAGTATGGCAGGCTGTGTATCTGTTTTGTTATGTGAATGTGCATTGTAAAACTGTTTTGCATATGATTGTGACTTCAGCAGAAACTGAACAAACAATTCAGAATAGCATACTACTTAATCATCCCTGTCTCATAGAACTAGCATTTTGGCCTGCAATGGGAATATAAAAGTAGGGAAGTTGCACTCTGCAGACAGAAATCCCTTCTGTTCATGGCAATTACTGGTTCAAGCCATGCTTCTTACATAGAAAAATTCTCCATATTAGATATTTTTGATATTTGTGTAAATTTATATAAAATTCAACAGAATCATATAGAGCGTGGCCCAGTAACCAAGGTTAAGAAATTTCTATTTCCCCATGGGCTTGCATTTTCTTTTTATGTCTTCTACAATTTCATTTCTGAAACTAATTGTGTTCTGAATTACAGATGGTTCGATGTTATGCCAAACCTGGTTAGCTCCAAACGTCTAACCATAGATAGAAGGAAGTTTGCAAACTGATTTTGAGCTCATAATGATTTTTTTAAAATGTAACTATAGACAGTGATAAATCAGAAAACAAAAAAAATTGTTTGAATATGAAAATGATTGTAACCATTGAAGGGTACAAGGCACACCCAGCCTTTCAACTATAAGTAGGAGATTGGGCAGCATCAAGATTGTACATGTCCACTCTAAAAATACACAAAAATACTATTTTCTTTGATCATTTTCTTTGTGAAAAGCAGGTATTTCTATGGCAAAAAAGCATTAGCCTTGAAGAAAGCTTCTGCAGTTACATTCTTAATTTGATCAGGGAGATACATAACATGTTTATTATAAGCTACTGTAAGAGTTCAAAGACTAATAAAAGACTGACCTGAAAATGCGAAGATGGAGTTCTGACAAGCACCCAACCTTTTCCACTTACTCAAACATGAGCCTGGGTGTAATGCTTTAAGAACACTGTATTATGTCAGTGAAACTGTACAGTCGATTCCACACAGCAAATGAATAATAGGTTGAAGTTGCTATAAAGGAGCCTATTTCTCTTTTTCCCATTCACATACATGCAGGCAGTGATTGGAACCCACGGAAACAATCTGGGTTGATTTCACAGCTTCGCATGGAGATGATTCTCTCTTTAAAAAAAATTTCCTTCAACACATGCCTAGCTATGCAGGCATGCAGGAATGAACCCCCATAACCATGTGAATCATCCCACAATATGATCGGCTGCACCTGCGTAGCTGCTCTTATGAAACACGCAAAATAAAAAATAAGAAAAAGGGGTCTCTCTGCAATGGCAGGGCAATGGCAAGCAGATTCTCCCTGACCGTGGGACGGAGGGAAATAAAGCAGCTCCTCCCTGGCCATTTATGCTGGAGCAGCTCCAACCTGGGATTTTGGAAAAGGATTGCTGGTTTAGCAATTTTCAAAAATACTGGGTTGAGTGAAATAAAACATGGCAGTCTCATTTTGGGGAGGGTCGTGTACCAAGGCCACCCCCAATGAGTTTTCATAGCTTCCTACACTTGTTATATTTTCCCTGTGTGAAATCCACCACTGACAGTGAAACTCTGAAATTCTGACTTTGTGTCCTACAATAGCAGAAGTCTGCATGAGAATCCATAACTTTAAACAGATTTGTGATACAGCGCACAACAGACTATGGTATGAAAGATGTAAAACAGCTTTTGTCCATTCTTAAATGTTTCCCCAGATATTCTTGGGAGCAACACCATTTTCTATCACAATACACAGACACACTATAGACACATTCTGTACTGAAATACAAAACATCACTCTGCTTATCTTCAAAAGGCCATGTAAAAAGGAGTTACTGTATAATGTTCAAAAGGCACCTTGAATCTAAGATGGATCAAAAATAATTTTACAGTCTTTCATTTTTATTCATTTTTTAATAACTGGAGCAATCTGTTTACCTCCTTAAATAATCTTAACGTGGGCTGCTCCAACATCATTTTGGCAGAATGGAATGATTTCAGTAATCTCAGGCAGATGCTCAGGTTACAAATAAGGACTCTAGAAAAATTTATACATGTAAACAATGAATTTTTGGTGACAAAACTTCCATTGTTTCATATTTTAAGAATTGAAACTGCCGGTTCTTATTTTCAAAGCCTTGAAAAGGTTATTTCTTCTATACCTTCCTGCTTCCCAGGTAAGATCTTTTAGCTATGCTTTGTGTGGATTTTGTTCACCTGGATTTTAATTTAGATTTTTCCTGGTCCTTTTTCTTTCATATATTTTATACTGATGGCTCGATTTTATGATTTTATGAAAGTTTTGTTTATGCTTTGTTTTTGGGTAGGTCTTTCTGCTGTTGTTCATTCATTCTTTTACCTATACAGGGTTCTTTAAAAAATGTTACATTTATTTTTAAAAGGATGAAGCAGAGCCAGCGGAAGTTACACATAACTAAGATAGGAGGTTCTGTGGCTGGGCTCTTAGAAATGGCTCTTGGTGATGTGCTGTTGACACCGAAGTCATCTGTCAGGAGCCTTAGTGTGATCCTGGATGCTTCCCTTTCTATGGAGGCCCAGGTCACATATGAGGCCAGACTGGCATTTTACCGCCTACACCAGGTCAGGCAACTAGCACCCAATCTGTCCCATCCTGATCTAGCTATAGTAATCCATGCAGTGGTCTCCTCCAGATTAGATTACAGTAGCTTGCTCTATACAGGGCTGCTCTTGGGCCTAATCTGGATGCTCCAGCTAGCACAAAATGCAGTTGCACGGGTCCTTACAGGGACACCGTGGTAGGTCCACATTAGACCAGTGCTCTATCAGCTGCATGGACTATCAGTAGAACAACAGATCTGGTTCAAAGTTCTAGTAGTAACATTTTAAACTCTTTTAAGGTATGGGACCATCATATCTGCAGGACTGGCTCTCCCAATGTGTCCCACAAAAAAACAATGTGCTCTGCTAATAACCACTTGCTGGTGATTCCTGCAATGTACTGCAGTAGACCTGCTGAAATGAATCTGAAGACCAGTCATCCATCTTTTTTTCTTCCAATGCCAATAGGAGTACTGAGGTCACAGGGTTTCGATCTGTGAATGGTATTAGAATCAAACTTTTCATGTTGTGCATGGCCTTGACACAGGCTGTACATATCTATAAACTATCTGTAAACAAAGATACTGGTAATGTCTTATCAAGTTTTATTATAAAATGGGTATATAGAGTCAGGTTATATTCCAAGTTGCGCTAAAATATTTATCTGGAGTTTCTTCCTTAAGCAGGACTTTTGCAATTACAGTTGGTACAAAATGCTTAAGGCAGAAGGTTTACTGGAATGGGATGTAGGGACCATTATCACTCTAGTGTTATTTCATCAACATTGACTCCCAATTTGCTTCTGAGCCCATACAGTTCGACCAGTATAAAGACCACTTTCTCCTGTATGAAGCTCCTTGTCTACTCCAGTCATCTGGTGCTCCTATTTCAAGTGCCTCTGCCATCTATACTCATGGCAACCCAGGAAGGGGTTTTCTCAGCTGTGGTGCCAAAACACTCCCTCTCCAGACATTTATCTGCCTTCATCATTCTGACAGTGGGTAAAGTCTTTTGTTCTGTTTGGCAATCCCCTAAAATAACTGTTATTGGCCTCCTACTTGGTATTTTGTGTTACGTGATTAATATGTTTTATGAAATTATTCTCTCCTCTGTTCACACACACAAACATAATGTTTTTAATATTGAAATGTTTTAACATTTGATGATATTGCCCTTGGGCAATACAGAAATCTATAGCCCTTAACAAGTAAACAGGGTATATGGAACATGCCTGTTATCAAACACATAATCTCCTTCATTTGCTTGACCGTGCCCAGTGTTCCAACTATGAGAATACTAAGCGCTTACTACTTCTTTTCACAATTTAGCAAATGTATTCCTATGCGAAAAGTGAATAGAACTCTTATTGCTCCTTAGATTTTGAGGTGTTTCACAGTCTGCAGGAAATCAGCCTCAACGTGCAATCTTACAAAATCCATCTAATTCACTAAAATAACTGGGGTCTAATCTAATTTCCTCGGACTTTTTATATCTGATCTCATGGGAATGTGTACCTTTTAGTAATTTTTTAGAATATTTAATTCCAAGATTAGAAGTTCCCGGAGACTGGGGACTAGAACTAAGAATTATTGGATCTGGATTTTGCCAGTCTACATACTAATTCTTATAATTATCAATATAATACTTACTGTAACCATCCAGCATTACATGCAAGCTTTCCTGTTATACAGTGCTTCTGAACCAACTCTGAGCCAACATGTTTTATCCATATTTGCTTGTATCACAGAGCTACAAGCAATACTTTTTAGCGAGGTTAGATTTACAATATATGCAACAAAGGATTTGCTTCTGAAGCAACTCTGCCTACCCAGTTTTGTCCTGCCCTGGCAGTTATATAAAACTTTGGGATCAGGTTGGGGCTTTGCCTGGACACCAAATACTCTTAAGGTCTTCAACTGTATGTCTTCAACTGTATACATTCTGCTCAGATATGGGATTACTTCATGAGACTAGATCCTCAGGGAGTTATTTCCACCCTCTGCTTTACACTCTTCCACCTTACATCAGTATCCTGACAAAATGTAGAATATTGAATCACAGATGCTATATATTTTTGTGAATCACAATGAAGATTAATGGAATTTAACTAGCTAGATATCTTCATCTTTTTTTTGCTTTTGTCTATCTAATGTTCTCAAAGTGTTTCAATACCTTGGCTTGGAATCTTTATAATTCAGCTTGTAGTGATGACCATTCTCAGGAACAAGAGCTTATTAAGACTAAGTACCAGTGCATGGATGAAATTGGGCCAACATGTTTTATCTATATTTGCTTGTATCACAGAGCTACAAGCAATATTTATCCTTTCCTTTTACTATTTACTTGCTTTTTAGTGAGGTTAGGCTTACATATATGCAACAAAGGATTTGCTTGCTTATGTTCTTATTTTAATAACAGTAGACTATGCTCACTGTTTACTGAATCCCATGTAAAAACACAGTAAATTATATATGTGGTATTGAAATTACACAGAACCTCACTCTTGTATGAGCAAAGTAAGCCTTAGAACCAAATTCAGTCTGTTAACATAAGGGGGCAATTGCCCTTACTGCAACCATGCTGTACTTCTGCAAGCTCACACATCTTCATTAGCCTAGAAACAAAATTACTTCCTTTATCTGTGATTAGAACCTTGGGCCAACCCAAAAGATTTAAAAACTCCGCAGTAGCTTTAGCAAAATTCTAAGCAGCGATGCACCATAAAGCAAAACTGCGATGACCATTCTCTTATTACTCATAAATATATGTGCAAAATAATGTTTATTTTTCCTTTCTTACTAAAGTATACAGTACATCACTGCCACAAGAAATGTAATTCCAAATTTCTATTAATTTTTTCCTAGTGTCCGAACTGGCTGAGGGCCTCTGAAATATTACCTGGCTGCCCCATCTGGCCAACTGACAGCTCACTCCCATAAAAGTTTTCTCTGAGCCCCTTTCTGCCTGAGCCCGTGTTTGTACTGCACCCATGTGAGCTGACATACAGAAGGTCTTCCCAGTCACAAAATTATAACAGCATTTCTGATGAATTAGCGGTAAATGATGAAAAAGCCAATTTTTTCAATGAAATTAGTAGAAGCTATAAAACACGTGAAGACTCCAGACCAAGTGGACAACCAATATTATACTATAAAACATTTGCAGACATACGATGCAACCACCAATGACACCAATGAATGAGATTTCACAAAAAGGGAAACTCCCAGAGATATGGAGAGAGGCTGATGTAACTTTGATTCCAAAAGAAGGACAAGACTTAACTGAAGTTAAGAATTATAGACCAATCTCCCTTTTAAACAATGACTACAAGTTTTTGCAGTGATTCTGGCAAGAAAGTTAAAAAGTGTTTTAACGTCCCTTATACCTGAAGATCTGAGTGGCTTTCTGCCTAAAAGACAACTGAGAGACAATATTAGATCAGTTTTAGACCTGCTGGAGTATTATGAAAAACACTGTGACAAGTAATTGACTTTGATTTTTCTGGATGCTAAGAAGGCATTTGATAACGTCTCTTGGTGGTTTATACTGACAGTATAGGAAAAAAATTAGTTTTGGAAATAATTTTCTGAAAAGTATAGAGTCAATTTAAATCAGTATGCTAAAATAATTGTGAATGGTGAAATGTTTGAAAAATGTGAGATACAAAAAGGGACTTGACAGGATGTCCTCTTTCACCTGTTGCTTTTTATAATGATATTGGAGATACTGAACAGAGATAAATGAAATGATGACCAGATTAGAGGATAGACAATAGGTAAACAGTCATATAAATTGACAACATTTGCTGATGATGTGGTGATTATTTTGGAAGGTCCTATTAAAAAATATGGAAAGCCCGTTAAGTAAAATAAAGGAGTTTGGAGAGTTGGCAGGATTTAAACTGAATAAAGACAAAACCAAATATTATCTAAAAGCATGGACCAAAAATCACAATTGTGTTTGACTAAGACATCTGAGTTTTCATTGTTGAAAAATTTAAAATATCCTGGAGTGTGGATGATAAACAGGAATTGTATGTTGTATCAAAACAACGTCAGAGAAGACCTGTTGAGATGGAATAAACAGAATGGTCCTTTTGGGGAAGAATATCTGTGATAACAATGACTGTCTTGGGTGCTGTGTGGTTTCCGGGCTATATGGCCGTGTTCTAGCAGCATTCTCTCTTGACATTTTGCCTGCATCTGTGGCTGGCATCTTCAGATGTTCAGATAGAGGATCTGAAGATGCCAGCCACAGATGCAGGCGAAACGTCAGGAGAGAATGCTGCTAGAACACGGCCATATAGCCTGGAAACCACACAGCACCCCAGTGATTCCGGCCGTGAAAGCCTTCGACAATACAATGACTGTCTTGCCAAGGATGTTATTTTTGTTCCAAGCCATCCCAATAATTGAACTCAGTATCATGTTTTAAACAATGACAAAAAGACATGAGTAACTTCCTTTGGCAAGGCAAGAAACCAAGTATTAAAAAATGTTCAAGATGCGAAGGAAAGAGGAGGGAGGGGGTTCTCACTACCAAACTTAAAATTGTACGTTGAAGCTGCTTGACTAGTATGTAAAAGGGAATGGGTGACTTTGAAGAACAGGAGAATCCTGGACCTGGAAAGACATGATAGGAGGTTTGGTTGGCATGGATATTTGCAGTATGACAAGGGGAAAATACACAAAGACTTTTATAATCTCTTTGTCAGAAGGATTATGGATATGTTTTAAACACAAGAGATTTGTTGCAAGGGTTAGTCCTTTACGACTCTCTCCAGTTGAAGTATTTGCTAGAAAATATGCAAGAAAATGGCCTACATATAGAGAGTTGTTGAATTTTCAAGATGATAAATGTGAACTTAAATCTATGAATGATTTAAAAGAAATAACCAAAAATTAGTCCCATTATTATCAATTGTTAGAGACATCTAAGGAGGACTATAAGAATGCTGGATTTTGCCCACAAATGACAGATTTTGAATACAATCTATGTATAAATGATGACAAATTTATTATCCAAATGTATAAGATGTTATTGAAATAGGATACCGAAGATGACGTGGTTAAATCAGTGATGATTAAATGGTCTAGAAATTTTGACCATAACATTCTGATGGAACAGTGGGAAAGACTGTGGAGGAATGGTTTAAAATTTACAGCATGTTACAATTTGAAAGAAAATTCTTACAAAATGATGTACAGATGGTATTTAACACCAATTTTTTTTGGCAAAGATGTATAAAGGTGTGTAAGACAGATGTTGGACGTGTCAACAAGAGGGTCTTTTTCAAATGGGGTGGACTTGTAAAAAGGGCAAGATTTTTTTTGACATGATACTTAAGGAAATACAAAAGATTTTGAAAATAACAATTTTGAAAAAAAACCTGGGGCCTTTTTGCTGGAAATCATGGGAGAGGAATTGTCTAAGCAATTTAGAACTCGGTTTATGTACATGGCAACTGTAGCAAGGACTTTTTATGCACAAAAATGGAGAGACAATGAGACACCAACAAAACAGGATTGGATTCTGAAAGTACATAATATGCAAAATGGCAAAGTTGAAACCATTACTGAGATAACAGTTTGGACAATTTTTCTGAAAACTGGAAATTCTTTATAGAATAGTTGAAAAACTATTCAAATAGAGAAGTAGTGGCAGGGTTGGAAATTAAAAAAAACAGTATGGTGTAATTACAAAAAAGCATTTAAGAAAAATCAGTAGAATTAATGTTTTCATTATATGCATGAATCTAGAGTTAACTATTAATCAACAATGAGATAACTGTAAGTCAGTGTTTGCTGTGTACTGGGTTGTGTTGCCTCACCCCCTTTTTTGTATCTTAGTGTGTTTTGTTGGTTTGTGTCTTTTTGTGTGAGAAAATAAAAAGAATAATTAAAAGATGAATAAGCATGTTCCCCCTCCCAGTTTCTAAATGTTGCATGTACTTTAACAAAAGGAATGCATCTGCTGTCACTCTCATAAGATTCAATTGAGCTAAGCCAATTGATTGTCACTGGTTGCAACAGTTCCTTTTCAATTAAACTGAAATCTGCCCCCAAATCTTTCATACAGTTGACTTAGTTCTTAATTTATTCATCCATGACCATTCTTCTGCTGAGATAAGTTGATTGATGTCAATTAAGTCCAGCTGCTTCATCATGATGGCTGAGCTGTCTCTTGTTGCTTCTGATGACTCCTCTTGGCTGAAACTATTTGCTGGTTGCCAGCTTCTTCCTGCCCTTGCTGCAATCACTGCAGAGTTGGGCCACAATCAACTAAGCTGGCTGAACTACTGCTGCAGGAGTTGGCCACAGCTGCCTAGGCTGAACGATTGGGAATGTCAGCTTCAGAGCTCTTCATCTCCCAAATTTCTGCTTCCACTGATAAATTGTTAGTAGAAGCCTCTCCTCCAATAATCTGGACGTTGGAACTTTTAAAAAATATGACCTGGTTCATGACAGCAGAAACATACTGCACTTGGGAATGAAGTTTCTATGGTTCCGTTGCCTCTGCTGGGAAGATCCTTGATCTGGCCACTAGGACAGGTTTCCTCTGGGCATCTTCCCTCTCTCCTCACTACCCCAGGATCCCTCCCTTGTTGCTGGACACTGGTGTACCTTTCTCCCACAGGCTTGTGGAAAGGCAACTTCATATCTTTGCCCTTTCTTGCCTCAACCTGTTCTGTGAACACAGTCATGTCAGTCAAAGTGGGGGGATTTCAAGCCAGGATCAACATCCCTAACTCTAGCAAGATAACTTGACAAAACTGCTCCTCAACAATCAGGTCATGTAAATATTTCAGAGAAACCACTCTGGCAGCTTGTATCCAGATGTAAGCAGTTGAAATTAACTGTGACATGCAAGGTCTCTTTTAATTCAGAAACTGCCCAGCAAAGTATTGTCGAAGGCTTTCACGGCCAGAATCATTGGGGTGCTGTATGGTTTCCGGGCTGTATGGCTGTGTTCTAGCAGCATTTTCTCCTAAGGTTTTGCCTGCATCTGTGGTTGGCATCTTCAGAAGATCTGATAGTAGGAATGGAAAGCAAGTGGAGTATAGATACTGTGAGGTCAAAAGGTGAGGCCATCTGAATAGAGTAGCCTGGCATGTGAGTCACAAAGAAGTCTGTAGCATGTGAGTAACAATGATAAGATAGCAATCGTCATTGTTACTCACATGCTACAGACTTCTTTGTGACTCACATGCTATCTTCATTGTTATCTCACCACCGAAGAATTTTAAATGTCCACAGTAGCCTGATAATAACTTCCAGTCCTCATCATTACCTCCTACTGCCTTTTCCTGGATGGGAGTGACTGCACCAGTGCTGCCGAAAGGGTTACTGTCTCCAAGACTCCCCCTTGCCCTGGAACATTTCCTGGAATCACAGGATCTCATAGGGACTGCAGGAAAATTGCATCTTTTCCCTTTGCATCCAACCCACTGCAGGGGTACAGGTGGGCATCGTATTCTGGCGAGGAAAATTCTGAACAGTCTATCCTCCACAAGTCCTGGAGGGGACTTGAATGTCCAAAGCCTCCTCCTCTAAGTCCAAGAGTTTTGCCTCACTTTCTTGAACTATAACTTTTATATCTACTGCTCCAGACATGCTTTGATCTGACTGTGGGTCCTTTAGCCTCATTACTGGAGATGTTCTATCCCTGAACTCTATCCTTCACTACTTAAAATAACAAACCTGCACCAAGACATGCCAAAATTGTATTCACTAAAAATTATTCTTGAGTAAACTGGACCAGATTCCACTGCTTTTCCCATGTAGCAGCAAAAGTCCAGCCACTATCAGTGACTTATCCAAGATTGTGTTTGCCAGTAAATTCACATTGTTTAAAAAGCAAAATATAGCTTTACTGAAAAAAAATAGAAGGGTGTTTAAAATCAAGGACTTGAAGCTTGGAAATAATAGGTAACTAAATACTCTAAATAATCTCCAAATAACATGCTAACTCTCGAGTCTAAATACTCACTGAAGTCCTACACAGCACATTTGTTCTTGAGTTCTTAAATTTCAAAGTATAAAGCAAAGTTCTCTCTTGCAGCAACAACAAAAAAAGAGGGAGGCAATAAAAAGGGAATGATTAATGATTACACTGAAGACACTTTATGAAAAACACTGGCCGTAATCTGGTGACCCCGTTCAGCTAACCCTGAGTCTGCCTGCACCAAACCTTCCAGGCTTGGAGTAACTGGTCCCTTCTCAAATGGAACGAGAAGTTCATCCATTCTCAGCCAGGGAGCACATCCTTAAAGATAAGCAATAACCAAACAAACAAACAAATACTCTGCTCCTGGCTGTGCTTGCTGTTAGCTAAAACTGGAACATTCTCCCCAGATGGATGCTTTCTTGACACAACAGTAAGGAAAAAAATATCTACATCTATAAACCCTTTCTATTAACAAAACCTATTATTTGCAAGAAAGCTAGTTGTCATAAACTATTATAGTAATTTTTTTTTAAATTGGGTACAAATTTATTAATGACATAATAAATGTTTCTATTTTCATTATGTTCTGCATTTTAGTAAGGAAAATGCCTCAGTATTACTCAAATCACCATAAAACAAAGTATTTCTATTTAATACAGAAGTACTCAACAAATCTATAAATTTATAGACTCAACAAGTCTATAAATTTATAATTTATAATTTTTATATATAGTTTATTGGTTACTAAAATTGTTATTTTGCTGAATAATATACTTCCATAATCATGAGTTTGATCATAAATTGCTGGCCTGTCAGGGCAACTTCAATTCTGCCGATGGAACAGCATTTCTGACAGTAAAGGAGAAGGGTGTTATTTGGGATTATGTTTTGATAGTTTTAAATTGTGATGTTTTAAATTATGATTTGTAAGCTGGTTTGAGCCAAAAGGAATGTGGAAAAATTCCACATTCCATGGATCCCTGCATAGATGCAAGGCACTGAATACAACCCATGTTTCTTTTATTAAAATGTATTTATACTTAGATGACAACTTGACCCAGCTGAAGTCAATGGCGGCTCTGCTAGGACAAAATTATGACCCCTGTAAAATCAATAACATCATTCAAAGCAAAATATTTTGCAAAATCCTGTCATAACAGTAACAGTTTCACTTAGCTAAAATTTGTAATATATTTTCCATTCTGCTTATTAGCTTTATTTCACTGAAACAAATGTTTTTGTAATCACTTTTCAAGAGTTGTTCACATAAATGTGGTCTCTCTTCAACAGATTACAGAATTGAAGTGCAATTTATTTATAAATATAGTTTTCTAACATAAATGATCTGAACTAATATTTAATGCATACCTTACCAATATTTTCAACTGAAGGTCTAGAATAGGGAAAGCAATGCAACTCTGTCAAGAATATAAATATCAACTTATATTCAAGTTGTCTTTTTAAGAAAAGAATTGTACAAGACGAGCTAACAATGCTACAATCAATGGGGAGAAAAAATCTTACATTATTCAGTCCATTGTGTTGGATGAATTGTAAGAAAACTGGTGTCTTGCTTCATCAATAACTTAACAAAGAACTAGGTATTGCATGTAGAGAAGAAAATTACTCTAACTACACATAAATATTCGCCATTACAATAACACTCTACATATTGGACACCTTAAGACAAGTAAATACATTACTCTGAGGTTTGTGGAGTCAACCCAGTTTTTTTATGTAGATCCAGGATTCTGATATTGCACTCACATGTATTAAGTGCAATTTCCAATGCACTGCTTTCCTTTCCTTTCCCATTTTTATACAGATGTTGGCAAATATATTTAGAGAATTTATGTATATGTATCAGAAATTCAGGGATGCCTTTACATATTTTTGTGTGTGTCAATTCCAGTTGGGAAAGGACAAGTTTAAAATTTAATTCCATGGAAAAAAAGATCATGCACCACTGACCGGCTAAGAGTTTGGCTGCACATTCCATGAACAGGCATTATGTAAATAGGCAGACTTAAATAAAAAGCAGCTCTCATGTATTAATCCATAGCCTGGGGTGCTTTCTTGAATAGACTGTAGACAATCCCAAACACCTGGCTTTTGAAAGACCACCAAGAGAATATGTAAAAGGTCTGTTAGAACAGATTGAAATTAAACTGAACTCAAGGCTTTATTTTAAAGATTCTGTATTCTGTGCCTTTTAACAAATTAGTTTCAATTATCAATTGGTAAGTAAAAATACACTGCTGCAGTCCAACAACCCAACAAATATCAAAGCATTAACTATTTTACTCTACGAACAAAAGATACATTAGGAAGCTTGAAGGTTAAAATGCTTTTAGCCACAGCTCTGAGATGTGTGTTTCTTTCATTGGCATGTTATCCTTGATCTCTAGCTTGAATTTAACACTCACTAATTTTTTTGAAGATGAATAAAGGGACTTTGGCCTTTAAAAGTTTGGGTAATAAATGCCATGCTGTGTGAGGAATGTATTAACGCCATTTGAAGATACCTGTCATTTGTGCAAATAAGTGGTCTGCAATAATCAATGAAAGAGTTTGATCTGTTTAAAAAGAATGGAGTCTCCATTGCTTCTCACCATTGTGTTGGCTATGTGTACCATTCCCTTCTATTTTGCTGCTAGCCATGAATAAAAAGGTACAAAACAGCAAAATAAAAGAAATATAACTGCACAAACTTACAAAGTGGCACTATTTTTATTCTCTTATTGTTTTCTTTACATTCTATGCATTTCTCTAACTGAAGTTACTATCATATGTTCACATTCCGCTCTATTAGTGGTAGTATTTGGTCTCTCCTCTGTCCTTCCACTGTTCTATTGAGAGTGTTCTTCAATATCACTCTCTGAAAAAAAAGATAGTAAGAAAAACTGTAAAATAAGTAAATAAAATATTTCTGATTCTTATCTACAAAACAGTTCCAATATAAGATACCTAAATAAAGCAGAACATATGGGGCCATGAGCATGTCTATTCATTGGGGCATGCTGCCAAACATGAGTCCTCAGTAAAATATTCAAATAGACAAATAGACATGTGCATACAATTCAACATGATACTGGTGCACAATTTCTTGTAAAGATACCAGATAATTATACAACCGATAAGGCTAACAATTCTTGTTTGGTTCTTGTGGGTTTTCCAGCTGTGTGGCCGTGGTCTGGTGAATCTTGTTCCTAGGAAGTTCCTAGGAACAAGATCCACCAGACCACGGCCACACAACCCGGGAAACCCACCAGAACCAGTTGAATCCGGTTGTGAAAGCCTTAGACAATTCTTGTTTGTTTTATTAAATTTCCAACCTAACCTGGCAAGTGTTTGCGTGGGAGACCTCCAAGGAATACCTGTGTCATGACATGGAAGTAAGCAATGGCAAACCGTCTAGGAATGTTTCTTGCCTTGAAAAACCTACATGGTTGTCATAAGTCAGCTGTGACTTGACAGCAAAAATAAAAGTTAGCAAAAGAAGGGGGGGGAGAGAAAATCATGTGGAGGCATTTTTCCAACTAGAGAAAAGGCATGTGGGCTCAGCCTTGTACCTGAAAATGTAGCCTCGAACTTTGCCCAGAGGCTACCTTCTCCTGAATTAAAGTGTATAGGGCAGTAGGAGATTTAAGATACTCAACAGAGATAACAGAATGGTAGAAAAAGTCCCTCTGAGATTGAACAACCCTCCTAATGAAAAAAAAAACAACTCCTGGAACAAGCCCTAATGAGGGCTTGGAAGAAAACAGTTGAAGATTAGCCTTAAAAACTAAAAAATGTACACTGCCATTTGAAGCAGAGTTACGTCCTTTTAAGGCCCCTGAAGTCAACAGGAATATATGGGTACCAGTTTGTGAAGGATGGCACTGTTATTGTAATATCAGTTTCATAACTAGAGATTATTTGGCAAGTATTTATTCAGCATCTGTTCATTTCAGCAGTAGCCCATAACACGTGGTACAATAAGTCTTTGTGGAGCCAGAATAAGTCTTTGTGGAGCCACAAAACCCTTTTTTATTCACAAAGGAAAGCACTTGTATTGCCCACTAATGCATTCTGTCATAGAATTATCAAGTATATAATTAGTGATACAGAAATTTTTTTTTAGAAAAAGTTATAATACAGGAAGAGCATTATTATTCCACAAAAGAAGTTTAGGAACCAGTAGTGGAGGTGGTGGTGCAAGTGAGACTGCACATGGTCACAAAATATGTTGACTTGCCACTGATCAGAGGCTGTTCAAGGATTCCTTGTCTAAACATGGCAATTCATCTTCCTCAGTATAAGCTCCTCTCAGTCTGTCTGTATTTGAAGCCTGCAAAAGTGCATTATCCCAAGAGATTCTTCACAGTAAGCATGTCTCCCATTACACATTTATTAGGCAGAGCACTCATACTGGATGTTACATCTTCAAAGCACTTGACTGCCTAATCCTCACAGATCTGTTGTCCTAGGGTAATATCCTGATTAGAAGATCCATCATCTGGCTGCCAAATTTGTCAAACTACCTAGGGTAAAATGTGCTTCCTGCTGACAAAACACCAGAAATTAATCAACTTTTAAACAGTGTACTTGTTCTGAACTATGGAGCTTCTAGCTCATGTAAATGATGTTCCTAATTTTGAATGATCTCTATTTTCAACATCTTTCTACTAAGAATGTTGAATACAACTCTAGAGCAAGGATCATATTTATTGCTTTAAAATTTACTTCTAATGTAGATGAAAAGTATCCAGATTAATAATATTTTCATGTAAGAAATACAGTCTACAAATAGAAGCTAATCAATTAGCAAAAATGTACAAAACCAGATAAAAAATTTCCCACTCTGCTTGAGCGTAGCTGCTGAGGTCAGTCCAAGCCACACAATCTTACATTGCTTTAAGAAAACAAATCATACTTTTGACACTCCTATAGTAAGGAGTTCCACAGTTTGAGACAGTCACTTGAGTCTGGTTTTTATTTACTCGTGTATCAATAGATTATACAATCAAAAAAGAGCAATTACTTCTAACCAGTAAAGCACATAAGGGGGAGAGGACCGCTTTAAGAATCTAGATCACAAGTAATTACAAGCTTTATAGGTCACCATTTTGAATTTAGCGAGAAAGCTCGTTGATTGTGTACAATAGCATAATAACACATTCAATGCACTCTTCAAAATCTGTAATATTTGCCACACTATTTGAAACACAGAAGCAATAATCAACACAGCTTCCAACAGAACAATACTGTTGTGTGGAATGACATTTACTAGGCCTGAATGCTATATATGAAAAAAAAAACTGCAGTATACCTTTTCTGGCAGAACTGGCATCTGAACAATGCCACAATGGACAATTTCCAGGACAGCAGTCTATTCAAGAAAAGTATATTCTGAAACCAGGGGACAACGAAAGCTGAGAATCCTCTATAACTTTCACTTGTCCCACTCCAAGCCAATCACCATTACCTCAATCTTGCTATATAGCTAATGGCTTATGGGGATTCACTGCTATTATTTCCAAAAAAAATGTGGAAAAGAAAAGAGTATAGAAGGATCTTCACTATTTTAACCAAATTTTGAAAAAAAAATCAAGCTCCATTCATCACTAAAGAATATAAGGCATTTCTATTTCATGATATGGCCTGTTGTATTTTTTCAATGACAGTCTCGTTGGAGTTCAAAGTTTGTAAACAATGTATTGCCAAACATGACCACAGAAGAGAGTTTTTTTATTTTTAAATAGTAATGAATTTCTTTTGTAGTAGCTTTTAAAAATCCAAGTTGCTCAACAACAATGCAGTGACATTTCTCCCTTTATGGCCTTTCATCAAATATATACATAATATTTCCTGAATACTGATTTTCTCACCTTTTGTTCGCTGCTAATGTTATCTGTTGCAGACTGACAACAGCCAGGTGTCTATAATGATTTCATTAGATTTCTCATCAGTCTTTGAGCATGTTGCTGCATACAGTGCAACTAAACCAGATGATAACAAGTCACCTCCTTAAACCTCCTACATTAATTTAATTCAGAATAAGTTCTCATATTAAAAATATATGATACTATCATCATTCACAATGTAACTGAAAATGTTCCCAGTATTATCATTTCCATTCATATCTTGATGATTGCATCTAGCTGAAACAATGATTCTGAGAGAAATTCGACCATCTGATGTTCAGTTAAATGTGGTATGTGTACGCTAATGACAAAACAAAAAGACAAGACATATTGTGACATTACTGCTGGGCAAGCAAATGTTACAGTTTGCTGGGAAATTTGCACCCAAATATGAAGTGATCCATGATTCTATCCACATATACCACTGGTAGCTTGAGAGCTGCTTCTCCAGTGAGAACACACACAACTGTAAAAATCATAAGGGCAGGATCAATAACACAAATCCTTCATAATAAACTAGTATCTACACGGGAAGCATTATGGAATCCTGATTAAGGAGTCCAAGATTAAGGAATCTTTATTAGAAAACAACTTCTGTTACCCATTACAATCAAATGAAGATTTATGAGTTTTTGAAAGTTCGTTTTACAATATTATTTTCAATGGGATAGACAGGAAATTTCACAAAGCATTTATCAATGAGGAGAATTTGCCTGAGTCAGTCACTTATCAGCTGTAAGGTCACGGGAGCATGGTTAGGATGTTCTTTGCTGCTAGGCAGCATTTAACTGAACCCTAGCTGCTGTATGGCAATTATTTTTTAAAAAACCTTTTAATGTCCAGCAAATTTTAAGGATGACCCTTAATGATCCTGTCCAATAGCTGGAATTGTCATTTAAAAAGATAACAGAATGACTTTAAAATAAACTATGTTCTGTAGATATTAGGAACGGGAAAATATTTTTAGAAAAGCTCATATAATTTGTGTCACATGCACTTCAATGTACATTAAGGTTTAATCTAGAAAGTTAAAACTTCACAGGCTATTTGCTGAAAGTTTATATTTTAACATTACATTATACATAATGGTATTTTAAAGATTTTCAGAGCAGATATAGTAGGAAACCTCTATATAAAAAACCTTCTTCCTCTTGAAAATCCAAGCTCTGTTTGATTAGTTCTTCTCTAATTAAGTAAGAAAAACATGTCCATGGTAAAATATTTCTCCATAATTTAATATAGTACGTGACCAACATCAATGAGGAAGGTATTTTAGCTACTCAATAATTATACAATTTCTATAATATGGTTGACTAATAAGATTTTATTATAACTATTGATGTTCTAAATCTAACAGAGGTGTTATTTTTAAAAGTTGGAATATGATCAAAATGCTTGCAGATCTCAGATTGCTATTAAACATAATAATTATGCACTAAACTAATTACCACTGAAGTAAAACCTGACTTACAGCTAATTAATTTTTATTGCATCAACATTATACATGGTCTTTTCATTTAACTCAGGGCACAACTATAAATGTTTAAGAACCTACTCATCTGTGTATTTATTTCAAACAAGCTGTCTAGGTCAGATTAATAAAGCTAGAACTTGGCAAAAATTGTGAAACACTTTGTTTTACAAAGTAAATGGAATGAACACTAGTAAGACCTGAACCAGTTTTACAATTGCAGTTGAAAATTGGCTGATCCTCAAAGCCTGTCACTTCAGTTTTAATACATTCGTTTACTCAGAAGAATCTAAAGCTATTTGATAAGGAAATGTTTCTGGGGGGGTTTCCATTTGATCAATGTAACTGTTTCTAATATACCTCTGCATTAAACTTTAGGGCTGAATTTTACACTGTAAAGGCTAGCTGACCAGTTAGCAGTTGCTACAATGCAATATTTTGTTAACAGCAACTATATTCTCAATCATATTAAATGCTTGCTAACTGGTTTAGAACAGTTGTTCATTACAAACCACCCAGAATATATAGTAATACCACCAACTCTCATAAAGATAGTACCATGTTGGGGGTGATATGTTGGTTTCCAGTAGAAGAGCTAGATTTAAGTCTAGTAGCATCATATAAACCAACAGGAATTTGGGGTATAATCTTATGAGAGTCAGAGCTTCCAGAACTTTTGCATTTCTAAAGCATTAGAATTAGGCCTTGAAAAACAGGTAGATGTGTCCTAGAAAACCCCCCAGAAACATTCACCAATGAACTCTTTAGAATAAGAATATAGGAGCTAGCCTGTGGCATGGTGCCCCCTATTGAAATTCCAACAGTTTGTGTTTTTGGGAGTTTGATGTTTCATGTTCTACATGCCACTGAAGTAGTAGGAATTTTAGCATTTAGCATCCTCCCAGCACAACAAGCAACAGCCTTGAACAAGCCTCTTCCTGCTCATCTCTGGATTGCTGCCAATGTTAAAGAAACCAAACACCAGAAAGTTGATTTTATCCTGCTATACCAAAGCATTTGATCCTGGACAAACTGACCACGAAATAAATGTTTTAAATGAGTCATTATTCACTAGCTATTTCTAGCATATGAAAATGGATCACATCTAACTGAATCCTTATTTGATAAATATCAAAGTAACACTAGTTGTTGATAATTTGTTCTATGCACATTAATCCTCTTTTGATTTTTTAAATATTCAGTTTACCTTGTATGTGGCTCTCAGTTGTGATTCCAGTCTGTATACCCTAAATACATGCTAAATACATGCAATTAAATTTAAAAGTATTCACTGCCATGCTACTATATAATCTTGGTGGGGGGGTAGGGGGATGGTACAAAGATTATCCTGGCAGTAATTTAACACTATTCTACCAATGGGCCTTTTCTAGAGCATGGCTTGATGCATTTCCGTCATCCATGCTTATGGGCAGATTTAGGAAAACCCTATGGCATTTGAGGAAAGGTGTTTGTAATTCTGAGGACGTGGATTCTATGACACATATTTTCCTGCACTGCATGCTGAGAGCTCTTCATTTTACTTCTACTTGTTCAGTAAGACTTGATAATTGAAAAGGATCCTGATCAAGAGATTAGGAAAACGTTGTTAGAAGACAAGGATGTAACTGTCTCTCAGCAGGTAGCAAAGTTTTGTACATTAGCTGATAAAAACACAAGGTCCTGCTTAGCCAAGGAACGAGTTGAATGTCAAATATTTATTCAACTAGTTAATTGTTTGATAATTTTTGTAATCTTCTGTTATGGATGTGTGTTGGTTTTTTCCCCTTGGTTTTATTTTTTTTTACTGGCCTTTGGCCTTATTAAACTATTGATTGATTACGATTCAAATAGCACCCCTTAGGTTGGTACAGTTAAATATTCTCAGTTAAAGTAAAGAAATTACATTAGTTGATTAAGAGTCTGTTGATTTCAAGATAGACCACTATCCACTCTTAACTGATAAGACATTTTCCTCTTCATGTTATGAACATTTTTTCCTCCTGTGACTGGGACTGATTAGACTACTTAGTGTTGGATGGCCTCAGTTTACTTTAGAAATTATGATTTCTATGGTTTTATGGAAAACAAAAACTGTCTTTCAAAATCTAAATATAACAAAGAACAGCTTGAAATCTAGTTATTCTGACAAATAAGATGATGCCATGGTTTGAAAAGTTGTTCTCATGTCTTTCTCTCTCCTCTTAAACTTATAGTGTAAATAAAAAGGTGCCTGAACAGTTTTCCCCTTAAGCAATTCCTTGCTCAGAATTCCACTTTACTACCTTCAGAGCCTAATTTGAGCCTCTTTCAGAAACATTTTTATTTGGTTTGCCTTTCTGATGTTGAGGTTAAACTAGAATATTCATATTAGCTCTTCTGATAAAGAGGACCAGAAGATTCTTAATAGCAATATGAAACCTCTGCGAGGGATTGTCCAGATAGTAAAGGTCCAATGCCGTGATATTAAATACACTATTCTTTACGTGGACACAAATCTGTTACTTTTGTTACAATTTTTAACAAGGAATGGGTGGGGGTGAGTGTGTGAACAAATGTAATAAATGTAAAAGATTAATTAATTTCAATATTAAATTATAGTCTGAATTTCTGTATCAACAGTTTAGCTTGCTTATAGTTACAAACATTTAAGTTACACTGGACATTACATTATGCTATTTAGGATTGTAGCTCAACAACCTTTCTAGATTAAGGTATAGAAATAACAGACAATGGAGTTAGCGCTGTTAACACAAATCTGCTTAAATGTGCTTTTGCAGTTAGAGACTGCAAAATAAATAAACAAACAAAGGACTTGGATCTCCCAAAGGCTTTTGAATAATAATCTTCAGATACAGCTACAGTGAACTTGTAATTGTACATTTTAATGAACTTAGCTAAATTTAAAAGCCACAAAGGGTTTATTTCCTTAACTTAAATTTTCTAAAAAAATGTTTACTTTCTTCCAGATGGTAAGATTAAATTACATAAACACTGTCAGCAAGTTGAATCCTCAGATGTATTAATTTCTACCACAGAAGCTTCAAAACCTGTCTATAATTTTGTTACTGATGTTTGGAAACAGCTGTAGCTGACATGGCTATGTGTTGTGTATGTCAGCGTTAAAGGATTAAATATTCTTAGCCCCCAATGGACAGGGTCTGTGCTGTTAGCAAGAACTAGTTCAAGGAGCGCTGGAAACTGTTATTACAGCAGATATGTCTCATTAGATTGCTGATAAACAGAAAGGTCAAAGATGAGCACTAAGTTTCCCACATTTTTAAAATCTTTTAAAAAATCAACAGATCCCTCCACCGCCACCCAAAAAAACCGACCTTGCTTTTCTTGCAAGGAAGGTAAAAGCTCTTCAGAAGGGACACTAAGTAGTTCAGGAAATCTTATTTTAAATTATCTTTTTATATCATCAGAAAGTTGCAATATATATAATCTCATCAGCAAATTAGAAAGAATTCCTTATTCCATTCCATGTTTGCAATTGTATTACTAGTAATTAACACACTATTACAATTTGCTTAGAAACATTAAGGATGCTCTAAAATCCAAAAACTAGTGAGCTGGTCATATTTGAACTGGACACATACTAGGAACCTTTTCTATTTGACTGGATACCCTACTTAAATTTACTAAGTTAGCTGATTAGTTATTTGTATGGATTAGTAAAATCCACACTGCTTAAGGCCTAAACTAGCCAAGGAAGCTTTCAACGCACACATTAAATGAATGCATTTACAAAGGGACACAGCATTTGGGGGCTCTTCAAGGAATGGTGGTAGTAACACATACAATATATACAAGCCATAGCTTGTAGGCCAAACAGGAAGAGGATGGGGCTTCTACATTTTTAAAAGTTGTGCAGCAGGTTAAGTTTTTTGACTTGCTGCACAGGAGATGAGGAGACAAAAAATCCTACCCAAAAATTCCTCTCTTATACCACCTTTAGCAATACCAGCTCTGTCCTACTTTGCACCATTTCCCTAATTTTAGTTATATCTAATAAAATGAACACCAGACAATACCAACAATGTATTTTGGATGTTTTTAAAATTTGGAATGGCTTAAAGGATTCTGACCTTTTCTTTCTCTCATTGTTTCAATCCACCATAAACATCGGCTTGGTGCTGTATTACTGACTGAATTAAGAACAATAAAGATTGAAAGGAAAACGTAATTTTAGTATATTTTTACTGTCACTACCCTCAAGAAAATGGTGATTGAATCTCATCCAAATACACATCAGCATGAACAGAATGTTCAGTTAGTTCTTGCACCCATTTTTACAACATAGCTAAGCTACCTAAAGCACAGCTCTTGAAACTAGGCTGCCCTATGGCAAAATACTCTTTAGAGCTTTACTATTATGACAAAGTGTGAACCCTGCTGAACTTATTTCACATTTCTGTTCTCTTATACACTCACTGTTCTTTTATATATTCACTTTTCAATATTAGCATGTTTTTTAAAAGCAAGTTATAAAACAAAGAACACTATTCTATTCATATGGTGATAAAATGCAATAATACAAATACAGAAAGTATTTTCCAAGACAATTTCTGGAAACTCCTTAAAATGCATAAACTGTAAAATGCTTGCTTCTATATAAAACCATTTTTGAAACAAATTATTGCTTAATTTTTTAACATACATTACTTAGCCTGAAATACAAACCTACAATAATCTGTTCTAAAATTACAATCCTCCTACATTTTGATTTTAAAATCTTTTTTTTTCAAAAATAAATGTTCCACTTAAAATTGAAGACAGAATATTGAAAATAGGAACATTGCACTGCGTGCTCACTGAATTATAAAGAAAACAAGCAAGATGACCTCTGTACTAGAGGGAGGGCAGCTATACAGCTTGCCCTGTGACATCCCTGCTCGGCCCGGTCATTTTTGATGTTGTCTTACTTAAAAGATGCTTGTTTGCCTGTCATGAACTTTGCAGACATGTGTCTATCTACCTTATAAAACCCCGTCCTTTGACAACTTTACCACAGTGTACTAGAATATTATACTCATGGGAATAGTATATTTTATGTTCCAGAATGACACTGTCCAAAACAGATAATCTTTGTGGTACATTTCAGCATGTGGGATACGTGAACAGTACCTTTTAGAGTCCTTGTGATTCCTCCATAAAACTTTAGTTTCCCGGCTTGAAGTTACTTCTCAGGAACCAACATTTGGACCAGCCCAAACAGTTACTGTCCTCCTTTGTCCTAACAGAATAAATCTTATCTAGCATCCAAAACTGTCCATGAATGTGTGAGATAATCTTCATATAATATCTGAGCATAAAAACTGAAAGAAAGGTTTGTGCGGAAATTTATCCACAGAACCTATAAAACCCTTTCCATGGTATCCACAACCTCCCTCTAAACATAGTAGTTCATAAAACAGTCACTAGACATGCATATGGAATACTGTAACTTGCAGCATGTTAAATCAACAGACGCCCAAATGATGAGAAAACTAACGTTTTATATATTACAGATTTTTCAGATTACATATAGAAATTTAGAAGTGAACAATCTGTGAGACTAATGATTCCCCTGACCCCGGCTTGCTTCCATAGCCACTTACTAGCCAGCCCACACTCTTGCAGTGCTGTTACCTCCTCCTGCCAGGCTCCCATGGCAGCAGCTGCCACTCTTTTCCTTTTCCATCCATCCAACCATAAGGCAGCTACTATCAACCTGGCTTACACAGACGTAGGAGCTTCTGCTCCTCCTGACCTGCATGCAGTGTAAACAGCAGAGGGCAGTGTTGTCTTCCTGCTCCTTCTTGCTTGGCTACCCACCCAGCTAGCTGGCACAGTGGCAGCTCCTGCTCCTCTGACCATCCACCAGCTTAGCTCATGTAGTAGTAGTTCCAGCTGTCCCCTCTGTCTGCTTGCTTGACTAGTGACTCCTACCCACTCCTCTACCCACTTCCAGTCCACAGGATGCTTCTGTACATTGTCTATACAAGCACAAACTTCATTCCTATCTTGAAAAACTCCTTGTTCCACTTTGGGGGGAGTTTTCACATTTCTCAGAAAACTTCAGCATCTCCCAGGTCTGAAGTAAACCAGTTCCATTCTCAAGGTCTATTGCTCCACATGGGGGCCAAGTTCATCATTAGATATCTGATGCTACTACCACTATCAACGCTACTACCACCATCAAAACTGAGGAGAAACCATGTCTTAGGAACAGAGCATCTGCTGTGCATGCTGAAGATGCTAAATTAAATCCCTGGAATCTCAAACAAAATCAATCTGGTGATGTGAAAGTGCACTGCCTGAGAACCCAAAGAGGCACCGTCAGTCAGATTGGCCAGTACTGACCTTCTCAGATCAAAATAAGACACCATGTATATCCAGCGGAAATGGACTCACTTGGAGGCACACTTTGCAGGTCTTAATATACAGGACAAAATACTGACTGCAGCTTTGCATGCTCTACACTTCAAACAACAGGGCACTTTGAAAAGAGCTCTTAAGTCTGGATCAAAGTGATATGGACCAGTTCTATGCTCCACTCATCACAAAACTGGATTCCAAATCATGCTTATATATCAAACCATCCTATATTTATTTTTAAATGGTTGCATATTTTAAAACTGAGAGGCGCTTTAAATGACAACTTTGTTCCACTTTGCATATTTTCAGGATCGGATCTCCCCATATTGCCCTACAAGGTCCCTCCATCGGAGGGGAACCTCCTAGTGATTCCTGGCACAAGGGATATCCATCTGGCTTTGATGAGACCCAGGGCTTTTACAGCCCTGGCCCCGGCCTGATGGAACAAATTGCCTGGTGATATCAGGGCCCTGTGGGAACTATATCAATTCCACAGGGCCTGTAAGACATGGCTGTTCCACCAGGCCCTAGCCAGCCGGACTGATTGAACCCAGTATAACATCGTTTGGTCTCCAGGTGGAGGGGGTTGAAGGAGGAATGGATGATAAGATGGGCAAACCTACACTGATTATCATCTCAGCATTTTTAAATTATTGGTTAGGATTTATATTTTTAATGTGAGTGTTTATGGAATGTTTTAAACTTTGCTGTAACCGGCCTGAGACCTTTTGGGGATTGGGTGTGATATAAGTCCAACAAATATAAATAAAATAAAAATAACATTGTAAGGCAGGGATCTCCCAGGGCATGCCCAAACTCTCAGATGCACCTAAGCTGCTTTTTGACCTCTAGCTGAAGAACAGTAGCGTTGTGTTACTGGCTTTGAGGGCTTCAATCCTAGCAACGTCATAAAGGAGGACAAAAATGCAGAGATATATAGCTTGTATGTCTAAGGATTCAGGTCCATTTGCGAAGAAAAAAGGTTATAGTGAGAAGGAGAGGGATTTTTGGTTTTGATCTTTGATATCATTTAAGGTTTAACCGCCAGAATTAAACTGATATTTTACAAATATGTTCTACAAAGCAATACAGCCTCAAGAAAAAGCTGTGTCTGTAAGTCTCTTCTCCAATTTTATTTAAAAAGTAATTTTATTTATGTAAAACATTTATACTGAGTTTCAAAGTGATTTTACTGCAGAAACAAGTGAGCTATCATAATTTGGGCTAATTCACATATTACAGACAACATAGGGTCCCCACCTGGTATCCTGTATAACAATCACAATTGAACAGCAAGTTCTCCTCAATTCCTGCACATGCTGTGCCCAATTTAAATCACTACCATGCTGCACTTGAAGGCATTCTAGTTTCCTTTTTCCCAGATTTTCCCAACCTGCAATATGCCCAGTTGTGGTCCAAACTGGGCACTCCATTCACAGGAGTTGAAGAGACAGGAGATGTAACAGGAGATACCTGTGCACTTTGTCATGTACAAATCAGTTAAGACCAAAGCTTCAAAATACTTCTCATGACACATCCACTAAATGACCTGCATGGCTGCCTGACTCACCCCCAAATGTTTGGTAACAATGCAGAGACAAACTTTATACAAAGATCAGATTATGTGGTGTACCAATACCAGTACCCACAATTATTTACTGCATAGACAAGGTAACTCACACAAAAGGAACACTTGCAGCACTCTTGCAATTTGTATATGCTTCTCTTAAAGAGCAGTACTTCTGTCTCTTTCAGATGAAAGACAAAAGCACCTCCTAGGAGGAGGGCTACAGAGACTTGTTTACTTCTAAACATGAACAGAATTGCACTGTATTGTTTCCTATTATCATAAAGGTAATGAATAAAACCTCCATCCAAGGGTCACAGTTTATCTTCAGAATCTCCAGACTTCTGCGGAGCATCTTTTAAAAGCAGTAGTACTGGTGCTTCTATTTCTTGCTTCCACCAAAAAAAAAATCACTAAGCTCACTCAGCTATGTAGACAACAAAGTCTTCTCCCTGTAGCCATGAAACACGTCGTTGTCAAAACACAGAACACTAACTCTGCCACAACAGTTGCCTAGCCATGACAGTCTAGAAATGCCTCTAATGTAGAACCAAGACCTCATTCATTCTTTTGTCCAAATCAGAACCCACTCAAAAGTAAATATACAGAAGTAATATGCTGAAGGATGTCTTGACAGAGCCATGTCAGCTGCTCACGCTTCTTTAAATTTAAATTTGAATCAGCCACACAAGCTCACACATATGCGCACTCCACATCACTCACAACTATCACTCACAGCTCAGGAACATCCATCTTCCTATAAACCTTTTAAAAGGTACTCGTATTAGAATGAAGATGCTCAGTTTTTAACTTCCAAACTTTATTTTTATAGAAATGATCTGTAAAGAAGGACCCATAGAACCTAAGATTTAGATTAATCTCTTTAAAATAAATAGAACTACAGCCAAACAAATAAATAGAAACTCGGTCGAACAAATATTTTTTAAAATGTCAATCAAAGCTTGATTTGGTAACAAGATTTTTTAAAGCTGTCAAACAAACAGCATACCTACAAAGAACACATTATTTACGACCTTGACCCATACTACAAATAGATATATTGGCAACATCTAATGTTTACTTAACTGATGACAAGTCTGTATAATAAGTGTTTATTAAAATACAAGTTGTTTAAAACACCTCTAAAATCCCTTCTGCAAATATCTGAAACAAATGTCTATTGGCCTGTAGTATATAATCAAAATCCAGTTTTAGAAATAAAAAAGATCCATAGCATTTGCCATGTTGCTAAAACTCCCTTGATCTACATCAACTCTATGCACATTTATTCAAAAGTAAGTCTCACACCTCAATGGGACTTACAAGATATAGAGAGGAATGCTGCTCCAGTACAGTATTTACCCGAGCGGTTTCTGCCCTGTACTTCAGAAATCTTGAAAGAGAGAGAGATTCACTTTATAGTTTCAGAAGGATGTATTTTATACATTGTAAACTGCTGTTCTTTCACTACCTGACTATGTTAGGGTTACAGCTATACAGAAAACAGTACCCACGTTATTTTAATTATTTTGTATAGAGCCATAACATGCCTAAACTCCTTTTCATTCAAAGTTGAACTGAAGCATTTGATTCTGCAACATTTTCTATTATTTCTTTTGTTTAAATATATTTTTATCAGATATAACCAGTTTTGATTTTTTTCCTTTACAAATCCTTTCTTTGGAAGCTATATAATCAACAAAGTCATTTAACTGATAAAAAGTATCTCAAATCCATTATTGCTGACAAGATAGTTCTATTACAAGATAGTTCTATTACAAGGTATAATTAAGCTTACTAACTTTTTTTTAATCAGGCCCAATCAAGCAACAGAATAAATGCTGCCCCAGGTGAACACTCAATGTCCTTAGCTATCATTAATATCATCAAAATGATCAAGATCTTAATACATTCTAGAATATGCACCTTTACAAAAACTGAGACATATCATTACTGAAAATAACACCTCTATTGCACTTTTCTGTTAACTGTGACTAAGAAAATCTAATTATGCATTTTTGCAAATTAATTAACTATATAGTTTCTTTCGTAGAATTCAAATTTACAACATAAATGCTAGTCCCGGTGATCTTTCTTTCATTTACCTGATTAATACATGCAAAAAAGATCAAAATAAATTGTACTGTTAGATTTTAGTACACTGTCCTATTAAAAGGTTCCAGTTGCTTAAAATTTTTTTAACCAATTACGAATTAAAGAAAATCAAAACTGAAGTCTCACCAGAACTGTTGACAGTTTTGTTCTTCAGCATTCCATAACCAAAACTGCTCTAACAGTGCATACAATCTTTTACAATTGCCCCATTTTTCTAAGCTGTGGGGTTATTTACTTGCTTTATGAACCAAGAAACAGCCAGCAAGATGCTCAAATTGTGGTTGGCTGGTCACTGAACAATGGAGCCTCAACGCCATTTTCTCCTCCTCCCCACACCCTCCCATTAAAACACTGTTCCTTGTTCATTTGCTACACTACTACTACTACTACAAAGTATAACTGGATAACAAATACTGATAATTCTTCACCAGTTACACTTCAAGCCCAAAAATACTCAAGAAACTAACAGCATTAAGTGATGTACAGAGATTTTATATATAAGAACTGGAACAAAACATTGAATTTGTCAAATTTTGCTTTAAAATGCATACAAACTTTTCTTTATGAATGCACTCCATATAAACAAACTGAAGGCAATGTTTTTGTCAACTGAGGGAAGTATGAAGGCAATCTTGCACATGGGAAAGAGGCGATGCTCTATTAAAACAAGAATTGCTGTCTCATTTACACAATTCCCAGGTATATTTTTGGATGACACTGAGAATGTCAAATTTTATACAATAAACTGTTTTTATTACTATACTGAATTATTCCTGAAGTTAAATTTTACTCACTGGCCTCAGTAATTGCTCAAATACTGTTCAGAAAACATCAGAGATATCTTGTAGGACCTGAAAACTGAATTTATAGCAAGAAATAATAGCCTAGGAAAACATTCTAACCGTAGAATCACATTCCAAAATGCACTGTGTCAAAATTTTCAAAGATGTGGAATAACCTTTAAGCCTCAAAAATGTTAGTGCTAGAAATCATATATGAAAATGTTTTAGTAAATACCAATCCATAGGTGACGGTACAAGCATCTCTTTGGAGAATTAGTGACCCATACTCTTGTTTTTCCAATGTTTAAAAGTACTCTTATTAATTAACATACTCAAGGAAAAACTATCACTGCTGAAGTTAGTGTCATTAGCTTTGCCAATAACTTCAAATTAACCAGAATATACTAACATCTGTAGGTAAAATACAGTCAATTTCATTTAGAAAGCGAAATACAACTTTCCGTGGTGCTTAACACAAGGACAAATACCATATTAATTTTAAAAAAGCATTTTTGGTTCAAAAGTTTGCATGAAAAGCTATTGCTGCTTATGGTAAAGGGATCTTAAAATTCACAAAATGTTTAATATTTATATTACACTATTTTCAGTACTCAGGGCACTTCATACATATCTTCTCAATCAGGACCTGCACACAGCATTTCCGAAGGCAAAAAATCGAAACAAAACCCAAACAATACCCACCCCGATAAAACAAAGCCAACTTGCTGCCACCCTGACCTGGATGGCCCAGACTAGCCCAGTTTCATCAGATCTTGGCTGCTAAATAAGGTTGGCCCTGATTAGTATTTGGATGGGAGACCAAGGAAGATAAGGATTGCTATGCAGAGGCAGGCATTGATAAACCATCTCTGAAAGTCCCTTACCTTCAAAACCCTACAGAGTTGCCGTAAGTCACTTGCGATTTGACAGAACATTCCACCACCAACTTGCTGGCATTTTTGCATTTATTTCAATACCCCTTTCATATGCCCTCCCTCACTCGCTTTGACTTCTGAAGGGACATGGATAAAGTGATAAAGTGCAACAACATCATCATCATCATACTGGAATCAAAATAGGTTTTGGAAAACCTGGATTAATGTTGCATTTATGGTGGAGAACAGCGTTTTACCCTTAAGGTATATGAAACTTCAAGAAGTCAAAGTATATTTTACCGTCTAGGTATGTGAAACCTTTAAAGAAATCTATTTGCCTTCAGAAACCAAAGTAGGTTAAAGAACTCATATGAAAGGGACCCAAGACTGAGGGAAACACCCAACCAGTGTAAGTAGGCTCTGACAAAAATCACTGGCTTTACAGTACCAATGAACCATTCCTGTAGTACAGAAATTGACTCAGCTAAAAGTTGAACCAAGAACTTGATAACCCACAGCTCACTGTTACCCACCATGTTACAGTAATTTTAAATTTAAGGTCCCCAAAATAATCCCCATATGAATTATTTTAGGAAAGTTTGATCAGACCAGGGTTTTTTTCTTATGCGAAGATAACCAACTTGTAAAAACTATTGTGTAGGACCAAAGCCACATTCAGCCTAAGGCAGTTTTCTAGAGGGAAAGGATCTATAAAACCTGGAATGGAACTCAATGCTCCTTTCCGTATAAGAATTTGAGATGGTCAAACTCAACTTTATTGAACAAAGCAGAACATTGATTTCTTACATTCCAGTTGTGCCATTACAGTCCATTTCTAGTCATATATGGCTACAGTCCTACACATTTTACCATTCTTAATTCTCATTTAAAAAATCAATATGAATTTAATGCATTTACTATGTGGGAATTCTACCAATTGTGACTGAACTTACTTTTAAAATCGCAAATAACAACACTTATTAAATTCAGTGGGGCTTATTCTCTATAAAGTTTGCTTATGGTATCGGCCATAAAAATAGCAATGGTTATTTCACTCCTAATGTTTTGGTGGATAATATACCTGTAAGTATATTAACATTTTAGTATGGCTATTTGTTAATCATCAATAAAACAGAAAACAGTAGTAGTTTACACACACAGCTTTGTATACGTGCAGAGAAAACTATTTTACTTTGAAGAACAGTGCGGGCATCTTAAAATAACTTTAAGTGATTAATGAGTTAACCTTAAAAAATTCAGAAATGTAATAGTATAATCAACCACTGTTATGTCACTAGCCTAGCCTTATTTCTTCCAATGGGACATATGCCAGCCCAATTCTTTCCTCAATCTGTGCCAACAGAAGATGAATCCTTGTATAATCAAAGAGGCTGGATAGAGGTTCATCATATTGAATCCAGACTCTGCCAGTCACCTGTACTTTATTCTTTTTTTAACTTCAAACTCAACTAAAAAGATAATACCAAATTCTTCAGCCAAACTAAAAGTATAATAGTACCGATGAACTTTATTACATGAATATAATCCACAGTATTTTAAACTAAGCCACCAACCTGCCTTGTCTGCAGTTCATAACAAATATACATAATAGTAATAAATATTCCTTCTTCCTTACCTTAGCATGAACTCATTCAACAACTAAGCACTATGAGAATTCTGTTCTGAATCAATTTAAATTTACACGAGACAGAGATTAAAAGATAAAGGTTTTCTATTAATATTAATGTTTAGCGCAAAGAAAATCTCTCATACTGAGAGTTTTGTTTAGAGAGACTAAATATTTTCATGCACATTTTTTAAAAGAACCATAAAGGATTCATGTGCATCTAATCCAGTAACAATGTACAGAACAAACACAGAGAGAATGGAAACAAAGCAATGCAACAAACCCACATAACACACTCCTCTTTTCTAAAGTTGGCCAAAATGCTCAAGTTCTTCGGCAAGAATTGTAAAACTTAGAAACTTATATTATTGATTAAAACTACACTTCTGAAGACACCAGCACTCAGTTGACAATAAAGCCCCTTGTTTTACTTGGAAGTAAAATATTCTACTTAAAAATATATGTTTCAGTCCTCCTTGACAAACAGCACTTTTAATTACTTCTGTTTCTATATTATACAGACAGTAAAATATGAATTTGTCTAGGAAAAAAACTGAGTGCTGAGATAGGGAAAGACAGAAGACAGTATACACATTTCATAGCAGGAATTTAGCGCATCCATTATCTGTACTGTGTATATAATTTTTTTAAATTACCAGCATTTATGTTAACTTTCCAGTTCCAGAGTAATTTGTAATACTATGCATGAAGCGCTACTGCAATTGTCAACTTACAGGAAATCAAGTTAAGGAAGCTTTCAAAAATAGTTATTGGAAATGCAAACCTGAAAATATCAGAAATGCAAACTGAAAAAATATGTTCAGAAATGTTTCCTATGTCTGTCATTTCTGGGTTCAAATAAAGAGTTCAGACAATGACACAATTCCTTCTTATTCTGTAGTTTAAATACAAGTGTTAAACATGTTCATGTGTTAATTTTTTCAATGAGAGTCTTGTTTCCTCTCTAGTTCTTCCAGGAGTCTTCATTCAGGCCACAGTAAGGTCAGAGTTGTGTGACCCACCTCTCTGAAAAAACTTAGAACCCCTAACACTTGTTTTGAAACAAATGACTTCTCAAGAAGCAGCTCTACTGCTATCAATCATCAACAAGTTAATTCTACATAATAAGGCAGGTTTGGATGCAGTCTGATACGTTGTGAAATGCTGTATCTAAAATTGATTAGAACAGCACTCAAAATGAATGCAGACCTCCAAACCACTACTTTGCTCAGATACATTAATCTCAATTCTCAGAAAAGCTTTATAGTGGTAATGTCTGCTATGAAGAAAGTATAAAATAAATCAAGTTTTATAAGACATAATCAGGTAACAAAAAGAAAGGGAAAAAAGGTTGCAGGCTTCTACTGTGTTGAGAGTTTTAAATGTTATTTTCAAAAACCAATTCCTTAAATACTGAAAACTGGCAATACCAAGCTCATACTAACAGGTAACGGGACCAAATAACATAAAAAGATAATTTCTAACACCAAAATGCAATAGAAAGTGAAAATTCTGGCACTGAAAGCATGCCACTTGCCACTTTCAAGCCAAAAGAATGAGAAATATAACATGCAGCCCCCATATATAAGGGTTATTTGGAAAAAAGAGAGCATCTCTCTTTGAGTATATCAAACAAAAGGCATGGTGGAACTAAACAAACAGCTTCAGCTCAATCAAGTAGCAGAAGGTCTGTGTTCTGCATAACAAATGTTAAGATCCTCAATATAGCTACACCTGTTAAAACAACAAACCACATACACAAAAACACACAAGCATATAACCAACTTTTTTTTTAAAGCCTTAGACACAGATCTATGAAAATGATGCATTTTCCATAGTATGAGCATATGGGTGCCCTTCTACCTACTTCCAAAAACTGAAATATAACAGTTGGTGACAGAAAGACCTTTAAAAAGATCTTGATATTATTCCGTCATAGTGTGAAAAGGACCTACTCCAAAACAGTTTTATTTAAATCAATGTTATTACTTGATATTGAGATATTTAAGAAAGAAACTTCACAAAGTTAATTTTATATCTTAGTGATGGACGCAGAAAAGATAACATTGGTACATGTTACCGCCATAATTTTCCGTGCTTTATGAACAACCCCTCAAAACGTACTGTCTCATATAAGGCCTGACATTCTCTACATTTATCATATTTAATCCAAAGGTCACTTAAGCCACTTAAGTTCATTGACACTACTGGGATCTTGGTTTGGGCTAATAACAGGAAATAATGCGATACCCAAGGACACTAAATTTTGATGCATTGATTTCTCTATATATTTTTTAAGGATATGAAACTTCACTATACATCAGTTCTGTCAGAGACACAAGTAACTGCTATTTGCATAAACGAGCTTAGGTGCAAAACTGGTAACTGGATTATGCTATTCTTATAGCATTCTCCTTGGTGCAAAGAAGACTTTCATCAGGACATTCGTGTCCAACTGCTTCTATACCTAGCTCCAGAGTAGTCCCACTTAACTCTGTTCCTTGAGATGGAAGGAAATTCTTATTCTCTTTCCAAGGAAATTTAGCACAGCACATAGAAGACACTTCCATTTTTCCAGTTTATGAAAGCTACAACTTAATTTACCATGCAATTAAACTTATTTAAACCAAGTGCCATTCAATAAATGCCACTGAATCTCCACTGTTTCAGATCCAATTGCCACAGTCTACTGAAGGAAGGAGATGTGAACTATCAAACATATAGCCTAGGAAGCTACCATTACAGAAATAGCAGTGTTCAGAGCAATATTCATAAGGTTACCTAGGCAATTATGTAGGCTCTGAGCATGTGATCAAGAGTTTCTATGGTGGCCCAACACTATTTTTCTTCTTACTATGAGATGTAAATACAATGATGTCTCCCAAGAACACAATAATGTAAGAATCTATGTGTCTTCATATAAAAAAATATGTGTCAACAACTGTAAAAATATACCAGGGGAAACCAAGTTCCATATAAATCTTCCAGCATGCTTCCAGTAAGAAGTCTAGTACCTCATCAGGCATAAAAACATGCAAAAAGTCTGTGATTCAAAACAAAATGCCTCATTTTCACATATTTTAAATCACATGAACTGCTAACATACTGAAAATCACGCAGCATCGGCATTATGTATATACTAATAAAAACTTGATTTTTTGTTTTGTATTAATTTTAAAGTTATTATAACGTTGTTATAATTATAACAGTGTGTACTGTTTGCGCTGTTTTGCATAGCGCCGAAAAAATTCTGCAATGCATGCAATTTTGCTGAGAAATAAAAACCCACTAACATCTTATCTTTCAGCATGCATTCATTTTCTGCAGTTTTTAGCATAAATCAAAAACAGTGGTACCAATGTGTTCCTTCCTTTCTGCACAGTAACAGAAAAACTAGCCAAAGTCCAAGAGTCTACTTCCACAGTGAACAAACCACCCAGTGGATTTTCTCACAGTCTACAAAGATTTGTCATATACTTTGTCAGAAGTACAGTGTTATGAAAAGCAAGGGCCTCAACAGATCGCACCACTGTGAACACAAACCATTCAGAAGTCTACCAGGTTATGCTAGGACAGGCTCTTACAGTCCTTCAGCTTCCATTAGACTTAAGAAGAGGAGTCCTAAGAGACTTCAAAATAAGAAGAAAATGAAACTGCTGTGTACAAATAGCCCCCTCCCCCCAAAAAATATGCCCAACTGAAAGGAAGGCTGGACTTTTGCTACAGGAGGCAAACGTTTCGGTTAAGTAATGTCTCCATCCACCTTGCGTGACTGCAAACGGTCGCTAAATCAGCAAAGTGCAACCTGCTGGATCTAAAAAGGCAAATCCAGCTGCGGTTGCCCTCCAAACGGAAAGGATGCCGGCACAAGCAAACGACACCGCATGGGTCAACAGACGGATGGCCGAAGAGGCTTTGTGGCTGCTCCACACTCACAAGGAGTTGGCGCATCAAGTTGGAGAACTGCGCAGAAACGCACACACTCCCCGCGCCCCCTCGATTGCCCTTCTCTTCTTCCCTCGTCTCAGACGCGCGGTCTATTCTTAGCAGCAGAGAGGGCACCGCTTGCATTTCGGTACCGCCGCTAGGGAGGAAGGGAGGCAGCCCCCCCCCCTCCCCAAATCCGTCCCTGCTTCTTGATCTTCTTCCCTCTGGGAGCCAAAACCGGAGCGGGGAAGAACAAAAGAGAAAAACAAGCCTCCCCCAAAAAGTTTGCAGCCGGCTGAGAGCACAGCCGCCCGAGGAAATGTTGCAACCAAAGACTTTCCCCCAAAAGACAGTCGATAAAACATGAGCGATCCCTCCGTAACAGTTCACCCCCCCTCCCCCCCCACCAAAAAAAACCCCCTTCGCACTTTCGGCGATGGCTGCGGGCGCTAGGACCAGCAAAGCGCGCGAAACGAAGCCACTTACCCCGGGCGCCTCCGCTTTGGTCTGTCCTCCGCCTCCTCTGCTCGGTCAGCCCAGGCGCGCCGAGAACAGCAGCAGCAGCAGCAGCAGGAGCTTTGGGCACCATGCGCTTGACCAATAATAACAACAAAAATCACGGGGAAGGAGGACGGGAGGGGATGGGAGAGGAGGAGAGAAAGGGGGGCAAGTGTTACAAGTTCCTTTCCTCGTCCTGGCGGGAGGGGGGGAGGCTGCAAGCCCCGCGGAGTTCACTTTCTTGGCTGCGCTTTCGCCTTGGCGAGGAGAGTGCGCAGGGAGTTCATTATTAATTTTTGGGTCTCCCTTTCTGGAAGACGGGAAAGCGGGAGCGAGAACCCCACAATAAAATGCGACGGGAGGGGGGGGGAAGAAGGAGGAGCAGAGGCAGCCGGGAGGGTCTAATGGGAGGACGGGGGGGGGGGACACCCCAAAGGACGAGTCGGCTCGGCAGCAGCAGCAGCCGCTTTGGTTCCTGCCTCCCCTTGCCAGAGAGGGAAGCGGGAGAGGCGCCTACCATAAAGCACGGGGAGACCCATCCGCCCGGCCTGGGCGGCGGGGAACGGGGTTGGCCATTTACAACCCCTGGCTTCTTTGCTCCGGCATTTGGCAAGCGGACAGCGACTCTGTTGCCCCCCGAGGCGTCCCTTTGGCCGCCTTCCGCTGCCAGATGGGCTGAACCACCTTCGCCTGGTCCCCTTTTCTCTTCCTCACCGCCTCGGTGGGTGAATGCAAAGCGCGGAGGCTCCCATGCTGTGTCCAATCAGTGCATCTACTCGTAGTGCCGTGATTTAGGGGTCAGCCGTGAACAGCCCTTCGCGCTGATGAATGGCTCTTCGCCGCTTTCTGCCCTGATGAGGGTGGCTGCGTGCCGCTGATTGCAAACACTAATGAACTTGCAGGGGCTCATTATGCATTCGCCCAGACCCGCCGAAGAGCGAGGGAAGAAGCGGGGCTGGGGCGCACTGGCTGGCTGTCGGGACAGCCCGGACGGCTTGATTTCGATCTGTATTCCTCCAAGGGGAAAGGGATAATCAATGCATGAAATATCGGCACGCGATTCTTAGGGGCACTTTAGAAGCCAGAGGCAAAGAGGCTGCCGCTCCTCCTCTCGGAAAAGACGTCGTGCGTTTCAGGTTGACTTTAGAATTGATTTGCTCCCCATTTTTGCCGGCGTGTTAGGTCAGCTGAGTCACTGGAGCGAGGGCGGCTGAGCCAGAGGCTGGTGGTGAAGCTGTGCAGAGGGCGGCAATTAAACCCGCGTAATCGGACGCAGCGCGGGATTACTCGGGAGTAAATCCTCGCGAGCTCAGCGGCAGCCCCTGCCCAATTTAGGATCTGACTGCGTGGCTTCGTAAGCCTGGCTGACCGTCCCCCCCACCCCGAATAACGAGGGTTTGGGTCAGTCTGAAACTTCGGCGACGGCGAGAGCCCACTTTTGCGCTCTTTCTCGTCGGGGGGGGGGGTGTGATTTGGCCCCAGGCGTATAGCCCACTGCTGTTTTAAGAAAGGAAGGCAGTCCTTCACAAATCACGGGAACTCCCTTTTTGGAGAGCAGGGAACCTCGTGTGAACAGGCACCTGCAAGCCGGCAGATGCCCGCACACGCATCTCTGGTTTCCCTCTCAGCGGTTGTAGCGCTTCCACTTGGGCCGGTCTCCTTTTCTTTCTAACCACGTGCGCTAGGAAGCATCAGTGCAAGCCAGAGGACACTTTCCTGGGAGTCCCCCCCCCCCCCACTGAATGTAGAACTTACTCCCGAGGGAGCCTGCCAAAAAGGTGCCTTGCGTGTCACGCGGGGCGGGATTTTCTGCCTGACGTCCTCGTACCTTCCCGCTTTTCCTTCCCAGTTCCCAATTTATGACACAGAAGCTACAGATCCCATCCCGGCCTTGGCTTTCTTCTGACTTCCCTGACTTGAAAACTAACTTGGGAAGCGCCCACGATTCAAGTGCGCCACGGACAGCAGTGACCCCATTCCCTTCGGGACCAGCCGAGAACCACAAGGCTCTACCGAGCAGGCTTTGGAGTTCCACAGAACTCTTCGCCCGCCTGGATGTTGGAGAGAAAGGCAGGAAGCGCCGGAAAACGGTGCCGATGAGAAAGTCTCCCTTTGCAAAAAGCTAGAGCCCTGGGTTGGTGGGGGAGAGAGCAAATCTCAGCCGGTATTCTCAGAACCCTAATCTGGGGGGCTGACTTCAAGGAAAGCGTCCTTTGGGTTTGTCTGGCTGGCTCCGTTCACTGTACAGTTCTGAACTGTTTGGCTGCTTCTGCCACTGGCCGTCCCTTCAGTCGCTCTGCTACCCCTAACAGGCTTGGGGAAGCCCTGTTCAAACCACGTAAAATCCTCTTTCCTAAACGGAATGGAAAGGAAAACAGCCGGCCCCTCCTAAAAAATAAAAAGCCTCCACAGCGCAACATGTATGGAAGACAGGCACACGCACTCCTACCGGGCCGGGGCAAGTTGCAGCTCTCCGGGGCAGGGGACTGCGGCTAACAAAGCGTCTGGGCCCTGGGGGGAGAGCGGCACAACGAGTAGGGCAAGAAACTTGGGAGAGCTCCGCACGGTGCCTTCCAAGGTCGTTCCTTCCCAGCGGGGGTGGGGGGGGGCGTGCCCACAGACTACATTTATGTCCTTAAAAACACGGATTGACACTCTGCGGGTCGCCCCACCCACCGACCCGCGGAAGCCCCCTTGGAATCGACGGGGCTCGCTTCCAAGTCATGCCTTTAGGATCGTCGGCTAAGCCGAATCCTGCAGGATGAAGCTTAGCGCAGTTTAATTACGCTTTAGCCTTTAAGCTAATTTGAAGTGCGTTAAGTCACGTCCCTTTCAAAGCTGAGCTGGCTAAAGTCCTCGTGGCTTTCCAAAGGCTGCCACAGGACGTGACTAAAATTAAAATAATAGTAATAATTTTTAAAAGCCCTACACTCTAGCCTCTACGTTAAGACTCTCCTTTGCTCTAACACATCTCTAGTGCTGAAGGGGGGGGGGGGAGAGAACGGAAAGACTGCACATGTTAGAGTGGTCATAAGCTCCCCCCCCCCCCCCCCCCCCAGCCCCTTTGGATTCACTGTGGATCCAAGAGGGCAATGGAAAGCAAACGGCAGGATTGTATCTCCACAGCAAGACATTCTGGCTCCTGCCTGCTGGACTCAACTCATAAAAATGGGGAGGTGAGGAAAATTCCAGGCACCAGCAGGCACTTTCCAGACTTGTAAAATTGCCCTAATGTGTCCTTTTTGATGTGTCTGTTAATGTTCCTTCCTCTGCGCGCACTTGCCAGTGGTGCAGGGCTGCTCTGTGTGTGTTTTCTAAAGGTACCAAAGAGCCTGCAATGAATCCCAGCGCATGTTGTCAAATGGCATTGAAATACAACTCTGGTCGGAGGAAATTGTTTCTAACCACTAAGTTTGCTTTGGGGGTCTGCGTCAGGATTGTGGTTGGGAACAGTTAGATAAGAGATGGCCTGGGTGGGATGGAGAGAGTAGGCGATGTGCATTACTGTGGATAAGGATAGAGCACCATAAAAAGAGAAAGAGAGGGAGAAAAGGGCGGAAAGCTTGTTTTAGTTGCTCCATCAATCTTATTGGCTGACCATAATGTGACAGTTACAATTCCCATTTGTTCTTGGTACAATTAGCTTCATGGTTTTCATCTCAAGCTGAATCAGAGTTAACAGCTATTAGGACTTCCTTTGGAAAATATAGGAGAGTTGAGTCTCTACCCCCACCCCTTCCCCTCCAACTTGCCTTTATCCCTCTCTGGACATGTTTGCCAGGCCTGTCTGAGAGCATTCCTGCAGATCAGGCTGGATCAGGTTTCTCAAAGTCTCTCCAAAGATTACCCCCCCACCCTCCGCAAATATACATGCTTCCTAATTGTATTTCGTGTTTAAAAAAATACGGTATGAGTATCCATTTATTCCTAAAAACAATAAAGTTCCTAATAGCTGAAAAGTCTTTCAGGCTGCCAGAAGATCTCAGAGTGAGCAAAATAGGTGCTGCTAACAGGCCTCCCTCTCATTTGCATGGACCCCTAATTCTAGGAAAACAATCAGAAAAAAATGTAGGTGCCTCTATCCAAAACTCAAACAGAGGGCAAGGAGAACTTGAAGGGGGAAGAATGTTTACAACCCCAGACACAGCTGATAAGTGAAGAACAAACAAAGTGAACTAAACCATAAGCTCATAAAACTTAAGTACTTAGATTTAAGACAGTTAAATTGGGGACAATTTATTTAAATGCAAACACTTCACTTAAAATGAATTCTAAAATGTGAGAAACTCATCAGTAAGCTAAACACATAGTTTGTAACCTTGCTCCGGTTTAAAAAAAAAGGCAGAAGGTTTTGCTGTTGACCTCAAGCAGAGCAGAATTGCCTTGGTAAATTTCAGTGGTGCTGAGATGTCCTGCTTACTACAAACTGAACTTGATAAGCCAAACCATCATAAAAGTTAAAAAGTAACCAACCAACCAGACATGAAAATATGTCTACACCATAAAGAATTAAAGTTTTAATCCTAGGCATACTTTCTGGATAATAAACCCATTAAGCAGAGGTGGACTTACTTCTGATTAAATATGTTTAGAATTGGGCCTTTGCTTGGCAGCTGAATTACGGTAAAACTGTACAAAAAATATTCTGATCTGATCATTGACAAAGCCATAAAATTCAATAGCTGTCTGCAGTGGGAAATATGTCTTAATTACCTTCATTAAGGCAAGCTAGGGTCTTACATATATCTATTCTGGAACCACTGAATGAACTGATTAACATACAAATCAACCTTTAAATGGGGGTCATGTTTTTCTGCTACATTAGTTTGTGTTCCACAGCATAAGCCAATGCTGCTTAAGAGGTTAACCTCTGGTGGAAGTGAGGTACTTTAGTTTCACCCAGTCACTGACCCTCTTTTCTATTGGCTCATAAAACAGCCAACTTGACAGAGTCCACACAGAGCTTGAAAGTGGGAAAGATCCCAAATGCTCCTCTTGCTCTCAGCCTGTCTGCTGTCAACCAAAACAACTTGCTAAATTTTTGTACGCATTGCAATGAATTAACTGAGCAAACAACAGGGCAGAGATGCGAGTGAGCTGTTTTGCAGAACTTTACTAGACAACAAATGAATTTACGCTACGTACAGGAACAGCAAACTCTATGGATGCAAGTGTTCAGTCTGGGTGACTGTCTCTCCTCTTTTATTGAAAGGAGAAAGGAGAGATCTTTCCAGAAGCTCCTGTTATTCTAGCCATGTGACTTCAGAAGTTAACTCTTGCTTGACTGAATGAAACAGGTATTTGTAAAATCCTAACAATTTTATACCACATAATAATTTATTGAGCAGGCTGCAGTGATTAGCAGTGTTCACAGTGTGCTTTGAAAAAAGATTTAATTAGTTCACTGACATTATTCCCCCCATAGGTTTACACATTAATGTGTGTATGTGCGTGGTGCGAGATTCTTCCATTTCCATCTTCGATGCTTCAAACAGCTTTTTTTTTGCAATCTGGTAACACTTTATTCCTTTACAATTGCTCTTTTTAAAAAGAATTTTAAATTTAAAAATCGCTAGTAAAATAAAGTTCTCAAGCACAGCAAACAGGGTTTCAACTGAGTAAAATCAAGTTGGGCGATTCAGTCTTGTACAGTGTTGATCTTTGAACTTGCCACCTTCCTCCTTTGATTCCCATTAACTGAAAATCTGAGCTGTTCTCAGAGGTTACTTTTGAAAACAAATTCAGAAGGACACATTTCCACTTCTACACCGCAGTCATTTATCCTCCTTTTTAGAAGCTTCTCAGTTACCTAGCACTTATCTACATGAAACATTATCACTGCTGATAATGAGACTATGGTTTAATGTCTGTGAAATGCAAAAAATGTTTTGTCAGATAGTGCAGCATTGGACAGCTACAACCTCTGCGTTTTGGATGGACAAGGGCCATGCCTAACTCCAGGACCTACAGGAGAACTGGAGTATTTGGCCCTGAAAATACAAGTTATTTGATATTAATATAGAGATTTTAGACATATCTCACCTACTCTTCTTTATGAGATATTTTCCTCTGTAAAATACCTATACCTCCCTTCATCACTAAATGTATGCATTCATAGCTGGCCCGTAGCCAGAAAACTTTCATGAGGGGAGGGGGGGAAATAAGTACAGTAGTGGTCGACCCACCATCATTTATTTTCTTTATTATTAATTTGTGCTTTGTTATTAATTTACCAGTTTTATACTTGAGACGTAAGGTGTACACATAGTATAAAGCAATGGCATAGTGGTTAAGAGCAGGTGTACTTTAATCTGGAGGAACCGGGTTTGATTCTCTGCTCTACCGCCTGAGCTGTGGAGGCTTTTCTGGGGAATTCAGATTAGCCTGTACACTGTACAAGACACCCTAGCTGGGTTCCTTGGGTTAGCCACAGTTCTTCGGAGCTCTCTCAGCCCCACCTACCTCACAGGGTGTTTGTTGTGAGAGGGGAAGGGAAAGGAGTTTGTAAGCCCCTTTGAGTTTCCTAGAGGAGAGAAAGGGGGGATATAAATCCAACTCTTCTTCTTCAATGTAACTGAATAGCACAAGGGATCGAATAAGCAGTGCAATAGATCTAGGATTACAAAAATTAGAGTAGTTTTTACAAGTTTCAGACATCCTACATCACCCTCTCCCCATTCTTTTTAAATTAAGGCACTTCAGACCCACTAACTGCTGATTCTGTACTAGCCAATTGCATAGAAAAATCATGTTTGGAAGATTTATGACAGGATTCGCACCTCTTTACCTCAGCTCCTTCTTTTTTTCCCTTCTAGAGAATTTATGGAAAGATTCGTGATGGGTTTCACACCAGCCCTAGTGCTGACTGGAGGGGCATGACAAATGATTAATGGGACACAGCCCCCTTTTACACCACTGTGGCTACAGGCCTGATACACATGAATGACAGCAGGTTCCAAATACATGAACTCATTGTCAAACAGGAATGGGTAAAGTGTTCTCAAAATAGATGCACATAGCTATAAATTGGATCCAACCAACTTTTCTAGTACTGATAAAGGAACGCCACCAAAAAGGCTAACCCAGGATTTATGGAACTTGCATGGACAAAAGTATATGGAATGTGTGCTGTATTGAATAGGAGAATTAGGTAAGATTGGATGAAAAAGCTGATTGGATGCTGAATGAAAAAGTTGGCTTAGATCCACCACCCCCTTAAAAAAAACAACCCTTGAGTTGAATACATACATTAAAGCAAAACAACAATAATAAGTAAGGCCTAAAATTTTAGTGCTTCAGTGGTCACAAATAGGTTGGATCTGCTGAAGATTTCCACTGATAGAGGAGTATATCGAGCCCTTCGGGGATGAGGCGGCTTATAAGTCGAATGAATAAATAAATAAATAAATAAATATTTTTGGAGATTGCCCTTGTCCCATAGCAGACCTCCAATTCCCCCTTCATATCAGCCTTTTCGGCACAAGTTTACAAAGTATCACACTGCCAAATGCTATATTTTTTCTTTTAATCCCGTGCTTTTTTTCTCTTTTCCCTTTGGTTCTGGAAACATTTCCCCTTCATTTTTCCTTTATGGTTTTCCCAAGCACTTTTACTGTGATTTTTTTAAAATCCATTTCTGAGCTAGCTTTCATTGAGCATGCAATCATATTGGAATTGTCTTTATTTCTCTGTCAGTCCCACCAAACACTTAACCCTTATTCATGTTCCCGTGTAGTTATCCAACTTCCCTTTAGCCATGTTCTCCTCCCTCTCAGCTTCATTTTTTAAAGGAATTTTAATTTTTTCCCTCTATCACATTAGCAATGTAACATCAGGGCAGAGACAAGCCAGGTCAATTGACAATGGAAGTTGCTTTTGTAGGAGGAAACTGACAAGGGACTGCCACAGTAATAATGGTGTTTTACTACTGCAGTCCCTTGTCAATTTCCTCCTGCAAAAGCAACTTCCATTGTCAATTTCACTCACTCCTAACTGTGGACACATTGCATCTTCACCGTAAGGTGAAATCCATAGTTCAGGATCAAATGAACAAAGCTGATACAATAGATGTCTCTTGTCTCTATGTCCTTATGATACATTACTAATGTGATAGAGAAAAAAATATTGATCTTCTGCTTCATGGATGGCATCCCACCACCGTTAGGAATAATAATGTTTCAGTAGTAATGTGTGGAATAAATGTAACTGAAGAGACAAGGGGGGAAACGACAGGAAGAATGGAGGTGTGGGGAATTATTTCACAGAAAATGTTTCCTAGATGCGGGCTGATTCCGCATGGGCCAAAAACAGCTGTGTGAAAACAGTATGAAAATAGTATAAACCCCTTTACATTGTTTTAAACCCTTTAGCACCGTTTTCACACCACTGTTTTGGCCCATGTGGAATTGACCAAGGTTTGATCGCTGGGAAAATCTGTAGTAAGGTATGCAGGTGAAGAAGGCCATTGTTCTGTGGGGGTTGCCATGACTCCAGAAGTAGCATTTCAGAGGACACTTGGACTGCAGCATGAAAAAGGAGACAAGAAGGCTACACTCCATCATTGGATATTTTCAGCAGAATTTAAGTCATAATTTAACTTAAATGGCATGGCATTATCAAGCTGAACTACATGCTGTCAGACATGGTGAAATTAGATAATTACCTGTAATCCTCATTATAGTAAGATGGATAAATGAAGTTCATAAAAACAAGTCAGACAACCTAAGGTGGGGAACATTTCATTTCTCCTTCAACACAATTTCCTCTCCCCCCTGAAAGCCTCCATAGCATCTCCCCTTTCCCTGCTTCCTTCCCTCTTTTCTCCCACTAACCAATCCATAATTATTTGCCCCACCCCTCCTCAGAATTTTCCCTCCTGCGGCAGCCTCTCCCTAGGAAAAAGGCATGCAGTTCCTGCTGTTTTACAGTGCCCACAACTGTGTTGGGTCCAGTTACATGGTGCCAACCAGTGGGCTGGGCCCATATGTATAGTGGTGAACCTACTGGGACATGCAGAGGGCAACTTACTTCCCCTGGCATCACACTTCCCACACTTCCTGCTCACCAACCCACCTTTCATTTGCTCCCTATCTTCATCTGTGTTTATTATTTGCTTAATTTATACCCCATCTTACTGCACAATGGGAATCCAAAACAGCTGACAGCATTCTTCTCTCCTCCATTTTATCCTCCTAACAACCTTGTGATGTAGGTTAGGGTGAAAATGTGTAACTGGTTCAAGGTCACACAGTGAACACCCATGGTAGTATAGAATTTTAACCTGGGGCTCCCAGATCTTAGTCCAAAACTCTAACCCCTGCACAACTCTGGCTTTTGAGGAGTGGCTGCTCTTGAACAGTGGGAAGCAGCCAAACTTGGGTGAGTCATGCAAGTCAGATGGTAGTACGCTGCCCAGTAGTTGCTGCTGGACCTAGTCCCAATTAGTCCTTCACCAAAAGCGAAAACAGCCCTGAAAAGGGCCTCTTGCTACCTTTTACTGAGGCCATTTATGCATGCACCACTTACCCTGCAGCTGTTTGTTTTGCAATGAGTCTTTCCTGCTTTTTTATATACAGGGATTATCCCCCAGAGAAGTGTCCCTAGCCAAGCTGAGCTGCCCTTTTCCCCACCCATCTCCATGTCCTCATTATTTCCATGTAACCTCCATTTGTGGAAGTTGGCTGCTGCCTTCCTCTCCTGCTCTCCATCACCAATTTCTTGTCCATTTCACTGGGTCTATTGCTGCAGTAATAAACCTTCAGTGTGATTTTTTAAAAGACTCTTTTCTGATCCTTCTGAAATGTTGGCCTGAAGAGAGGGAGGAACTGTTGTGGTGTGGATGGGGAAAGGGGACCGGAGCAAGAAAACCCAAAGCTAGGTGACCGCTGCTCTCCTTCAGTTTCCCTGCAAAGGGAGAAGAAAAGTTGCACTTTCACAGCTTTTGGAAACTGTGGGGATTCTACGATTGGAAGGTGAGCTGACTGCCAAAGAGAGAAACCCAAGGGAATGTACACTCAATGCAAAGATTGAGACCATAAGTGCATAAATGGCCTGATAGCAACTAGGGATGCAGGCTGGCAGTACTGTTGTGGTTGCCTAGCAATGGCCCTGAGAGCATTTCTTTCTAAAATGCTACAGGTGCTGCTTTTATTGGGGGAAAGCAGTTAACCCCCATTTTTTAATATATATATATTTTCCTGCAAACTTTTTGGCTTTTCTCAGGTTTGTAGTAAGATCTTGTCTATTCGTGGCTCCAATATCCAGATTTAAACATATCTAGATGGAGAAGTGTTTAGAATTAGATATCTACATATGGGTGGTTTAGTGGTTGTTGCAAAGCCAGTGACAGTGGGATGCAAAAAAAAAATACAAGTTGAATTTGTAGTGCATTCACTACCCCCAAAACCAAATCCAACATGTACACAGAAAGTCTCCATAACAACAACAAAAATCTTTGGTGGCCAAACCCAGGATGTTTCACAAATTTCAAAACCTGTGAACACCCAAGGCCTTAATACATGCTTTTTGTTTTGATTCCTGTCCCTCACCCCAACCTATGGTTTTGCACGTTTAATAACTCATAACAGATCTGTGGAAAACTGTAAACCATCTTTCTACATACCCTGGGAGTGGCTGTTTCTCTCCCTAGGGCTTAAGATGTTTCCCCTGGATTAGCCTCCTCAGGAAAAAAATCATTTTAATACCAGTATCTTAATATGTTCAGTCTGGAGTTACACACACACAGGCAAAAAAAAAGACTTTCTTTTCTGGGGTTGTTTTCATACTCAAAGTGATGTTTTGTCTACAGGAAAAAAGCCCCCAAAATCCTGTACATTGTAAGAGATTTTACTTTAGAGACCCTTTTTAACTTGGATGTGACCATGTCCTAAAAGGAAACGTTGTACAGGCATATGCCTTGTGCTTTGAAAAGGATGTGTCTCGAAAGGAATTTCATTTCAGAAAATTAGCTACAGTTTTTGTATAACAATTATAAAATCATTTTCCAAGTTATGATACAATATTAATAACAGTTAATAGCATTAGCATTGAGTCACTTTGATAATTCTAATTCATATAGTTATTATGATCATTTAATTTTTAGCTGTTGTATTAAAAATAGGGTTGAAGTTGTAGACGGGAGATGATTAAAGAGCTGCTTAAAACTTCCCTTATCAGGATGCATGTGAAAAAAAAACCTAGGATTCATATTAACCCTTTATTCAAGCAACAGCATAGTGCCTGAGGACAATCTTATGCCGTTACACCATTCTAATCCAACTGAAATCAGTGGATTTAGGCATAACTACTTAGGATTGCACTGTCAATCATGTATACAAACTGTGTAATGCCCCAGTTTCAACTTGCTGCTTCCCACACAAAGCATACCATTCCTACTAAACTTTTCTGAGTGGAGTTCAGCTGATTATATATAGCAGTTGGCTAAGTGCAAGATTAATACATATTTGTATTCCTAATTTATTTGCAGATTTTATTGTAAAATAGGTAGGACTTAGTCCTGTTGCTTTCATGTCTGTACTCTGTCAGTATAGTGGCAACACTATACTGTCCAAGAGAACTGTTTCTAATTGATCTGACATGGAATTTAGTTGGAGATGTATATGTTGCAACCTAAGCACTATCCCCTGTGCGCTTTGTCAAACGATCACCATATGGATGTTATTTGAAATATTTGAGGTTTCCGGCTATTAACGTTGGTTAAATTGAGCTGCAAATTCATTTCAAACTATATTTCCTGATATGGCATAATTTTTGCATGCGTTTGTTATGTCTGTACGTTTTAACATGCAGAATTCTTTCTGAAAAGTTTTCACAAAGGAGAAAAGAATAGTCAGAGCTATTGTCACTTATTGATACAATTAAAATATTCTGCTTGTATTGTGGGGGATATAATAAAGGAAGCTTAGCTAAATGGGATGTACCATGTTTGAAGCGGCTAGCTGCAGACAAAAAAAAATATCATTCAGTCCTCCTTATTTGGGCAAGGAGCAATTATGAATCCTAAAATTCTACAGATTGGCTCCTATTTTAAAATTTAAAAGGTATGGCAACTCTTTGTTATAGTTAATAGTACTAAGTTATGAATGCTGATGGCCTTCCACTACAGCCTTAAATTGCCTTGAAAAAGATACAGTTTCTTTAATTAAAAAAGCTGCACTGAACTAATCCCTCTAGCTGAAAAAAGAAAAAGTTTTAAGCAATCTCTTTCTGCTCTGGGAGAGAAAAGCAGACAATACCATAACAGATCAGAAACATAAGCTATAGTGTGCAGCCAGGAGCACAGCAGGGAACTGAATACTGCTCCGACTGTGTCATTTTTTAATCCCCCATCCCAGTTTTCCCCGTCTGACCTCATGCTGAGATGAAGTTATCACAGAAGACAGCTTTACTCTTACCAATGAATCCAACCCTGGATCTGTATTATCCTTAGCAGATCAAAACACCGCTTTCATCAAATAGCATTATCTGCATAAAAGGCATGCAATTGCCTGATAATTTCACCCAAACTATGCTATTCATTTAAAGAACAAGAAGAAAAATGTAATTCATTCCTTTTCTTTTTTCCTGAAAAAAGCTAACTTATAGTACACCCATGGGAACTTTTCCCTTTTTAACACAGGATCTCAGAGAGGGGTACATTAAAAATGTCTCCCCACTCAGTTTACTATTAATTATTGTAGCATCTCAGTGGAGCTTGAGTGACAAAAAATATCAGGCATACAGAAAACTGGAAGTGACAAGTTACAGGGTGTTCTATATTCAGAATACTGTTTTCTTTAACTATGCTTCCATTTGCCAACAAATAATGAAATACGGCATATCACACAAACCTAATGTAACAACAGTCAATGACATTATTCTCTCTGTAACTTCAAATTGGATTTTAAAAAATAATTTCGCATAGCATGACTATATTTTTCATAGAAATCAAAATATTGGTTCAAACTCATAATGTTTAAACACATAATATTAATCTGTACAGGTAAGAGAATGAGGTTAAACTTAATTTTAATGTGACACATAAGATTGCACGTTAAGAGCATAATATAGGCATGATGCTGAATGTATGTTTTGATGGGTGGATATCATTATAAGATCAAGATGGTCCATAAATGGATTAAAGTTGCTATCCTAAGCATTCTTATATCCCCATGGACACACATTGATGAGCATTCAAAATGCTACTTTAGTCATGTCTGAGGCCTTGTGCATACCCACAAAAATGTTTGACTCCTTTTGCCTTTCTGTGGTAGGCATCTATAACCTCTTCTAAACCACTTGTGACATTTTCCTCTTTCAAATGAAGTTTACTCTGGGCCATGAGGGGTTTTCCTCAAAAGATAATATCAGAGCTCCCCTGGGAATGAATTGCTAGTTACAGAGCTCCTTGGATCCAGGCCAGAGAGACCTGCTTGTGACCAGGAATGTTTTGAATTGTGGCTGCATGCCAAAAGCCAGCACCGTGATCAGCGGGTTTGGGTTTATAACTTTAAGCCAGCATACCAAATCATACCCCTGATTTTTCCAGTGTTGTAATCTGCAGTCCTAATCCTAGACAGAGTCACACCCTTCTAAGTCTACTGACTTCTGCAACATAGCTGCCCCTGCCATACACTGTGGTGGTACTGAAAAAGCTGGCATGACAAACAAAATGCATTAGTTTTTTATTACACCACTGCTGGCAGCACTCAAAAAGCCACTCTTGCAGTGGGGTTATAAAAGCTAATCACTCAGAGTTCTGCTTCTGCACATGACATCAGCTTTCACACAGCCACTTCTGCATGAGGCCCCAATGGCTGGAATTCAGCATGCACAGCAGCCACCACACTGGAGGTGCTTAACAGGACATACTTTTCTTTAAACAGCAATTTGTTTAGGATATCAGTGCAAACTAGGTACATGGCTCAAAATTTGGGATACTCCGGCATCCTCTGTTCGGATTGCAGTTTGAGCTCCCTGTTCTAGCCTTTGCCTTTATGTCTAGGTCAGGTTTGCAAATTCTTAAGAGTTTTCATATTGCTCACTCCTGGCTGTTTCCTCCCACCACCCAGTTATCCAGAAAGGAAAAAAAAATAAAGACAAAACCTAACAAAAGAGATTGACTTGATCCCACTAGGGTGGGATGAAGTGTGGGGTTGTTTGTTTTTGGTCTTTCTAGTGTTTCTAAAGCCCATTTTGTCTCCCTAAAGCCAAGCATATTAATTAGTTTGCATTCATGGCACGTACACATTCTTGCACTGCCACCTGGGAACTGTAGTTTGTCATTAATTGCTAGCCATGTCTAGCATGATGCTAGATGATGAATGTCATCAACTATAAAGAGGAAAAGATAACATAAATAGCATAGCTTATTTTAAATATCTTGTATTGTCAATTCAGGGAGGTGGTAGCCAATATTTACTTTTACAAAAGAAAAACCCACTAATAAATATGAAATATGTTCCATATGTTTTTTAAAATTAAGACAAGAGGTAGGTAGGAGGTTGGTAGGTAATAAAAGGGGATAGGTATTTACCTCCATTTTTATGGTTTGCAAAATTAAAACAAATTGTTTACAGATAGGTTTTATTCTCACACCTAAGAATTATAGTTTGATCCAGCACAGTGTGAGAATATGTTAGCCTAATTAAATGCTGGCCCAAGGCAACTAACTTTGGCCCCTTCCGCACACGCAAAATAATGCGGTTTCAAACCACTTTCACAACTGTTTACAAGTGGATTTTGCTATTCCACACAGCTTCAAAGAGACCTGAAAGCAGTTTGAAAATGCATTATTCTGCATGTGCGGAATGAGCCTTTAACTTAGATGGTTTCACATGATGCACAACTACCTTTAATGGTCCTTGGACTTACATAATCCAAGCAAGCCAGTACTTATGAGTATGCACCAAGTATGTCTACTTACGCAGCAGCCATGTTAAGTGCTACCAGTACACAGATGCCAGACAACTTAAAAATGCTGTTCATTTTGCATTGTGAGCAAATCACGGCATTGTGAGCAAATCACTGAAGCAATTATAGGAAGTACACAATGAAAGAGAGAACAAGCACTGCAAACAAGATAAATATGGATTTCAAACACATTATTTAAAAATGGCCAATTGTCCCTGATCAAATTGATTGAGAAATTTCTGTGTATTATTACTATGATATTGTAAGTTATATATAATGGCATGGAGCATGTAGATTTTTTTTAACTGATACATGGATTGATGTCCTGGTTACATGCCTGTGTAACAAAAAGCAAAAATACTTACAAAAAAGTGTGTGTGTGTACGGGGGGAAGCAACCCCTCACATTACAAATTGTTAATCACTATAACGGCAATATTTAAGAACAGGTCAATATTGAAAAAAGGATTTATGGTTCTCAAGTATCCTTGTAATGTTTACAGAATTAGAAAGAAATTTCTGTGCTGCATTAGAGAGACATGAACTGTCCTAGTTCCTAAGATACAAAGTTCATATTAGCTCATGAGGTAATGTGCCTTAATGCTCCTCTAGGACTGAAAGTCCTTTGCTGCATATTGTCCATCCAGTTCTTGAGTCAGCTGAATTATTTAACAAACTCTTTCATAAGGCTCTGGGAACATGATTTGCAAGGAGGAACAGAAAATTTTACTTGTTATTCCAGAATCTTTCCTCCGTTTCTCTGGCAAGTACCGGTATATAATATTTTCTGGTGCTCTGGCAAGTACCGGTATATAATATTTTCCTGAATCCAAAGATAGGTTTCAAAGTTGCAGGAAAGCAATGTGAAATACACAATAATCTGCGTATTCCAAAGCAGTTCCAAAGACATCTTCTTTCAATCTTTAGTCATAAAATCCTTTGTTAAGTTACAATGTTAAATGAACTTAGACTGGAATTACTCTACTCTACTGCCCTTCTTTCGAGGATATCAGAGTGGTGTACATGGAACCCCCTCCTTGGTTTTATCTTCACAACAACTCTATGAGTTGGTTAAACTGAGAAAGACTGCATGGACAAAGGCCACCCACTCGTTTTTATTGAAAGATGATTTGGACCAGGGTTGCCCTGGTTCTAGCCCAGGGGTAGGGAACCTTTAACACTCAAAGAGCCTTTTGGACCCGTTTTCCACGGGAAAAGAAAACACTTGGAGCCGCAAATAATTTTTGACATTTAAAATAAAGATAACACTATATATATTGGGGGGTTTTCTACCTTTTACTCTGCTCATTCTGAGAAGCACATGGATGCGTCCGCCCTGCTGCCTGCCGGTCGGGCAAGGATGAGGCCAGCGGCTCGGCCTTGTGGGGCGCCGGGAAAGCGCCCACCCTGCTCCAACGAGGCAGGCGAGAGGGGAAGCCCGCGGCACGGCCCAGCTGGCCGCAGGCAGTTGGTGCACCTGCCCTGCTGCCTGCAAGGCGGGCAAGGATGGGGCCAGCGGCTCAGCTCGTGGAGCCGCAGTGCAAGGGCAGAAGAGCCGCATGCGGCTCTCGAGCCGCAGGTTCCCTACCCCTGTTCTAGCCCAACACTCTACAATACATCAGCATTGTAGAACTGCTCTGAGAGTTAGCAGTTCAGAATCACTTGGAATGACTTCAACCTGTCTCAATGCTCATTCATAAGGCATCTTTTCAAATTAAAGTATGATGCATTCCAAGCAGCATGGATACCAAGGTCACTGCTTGTCAGAACACTGTTGTAACTGGTATCTGATCATCAAAATCTGACAGATATCACATGACACAGCCTCATTCTAAGTTTAATTGGTAAAGAACTGTGATTGGCCAGTAAACCAGATATAAGGCTGCAGTGTCTTCACACTGCCTGGTGGAGCACTTTGTCTGTGTGAGCTATACTTGTGAACAAATAAAAGTAGGACCACTTCTGTGAAACTGAGCTGCTGTGTGCCAGTGGCATACCTAGGCAAACTGGAGCCCTGGGCAAAACCTGAGTTTGATGCCCCCCCCCCATGGGCAGCCACCCTTCCCCACTGTGACCAAACAAAAATGTTTTCCACCAGGTCGTTTCAAAGTCACCATCACATTATAGAACATGCCCCAACTCACAAATCTGAACACAGCAGAAATATTTTTTGAAAACATTTTCAAAATGCTTTCAAAATGTTTTATTACTGCTATGAAAACATTTATGGTGTTGTATCCAGTCCCCCCAATTGGGGGAAACAGCATCACTTTCAATGTTTTTTAAACTGGGGACCCCAGATTCTCCCTTTAAGGTGGATTTAAAAGGAGAATCTGGGCTCCCTAGTTTAAACAAGTGATGCTGAAATCCACCCCCAAACAGCATTATTTTCAATGGAGTTTAAACTAGGGAGCCCAGATTCTCCTTTTAAATCCACCTGAAAGGGAGAATCTGGGGTCCCCAGTTTAAACAACATTGAAAGTGATGCTGTTTTGGGGTGGATTATCTCCCACCCTGAAACAGCATCACTTTCAATGTTTAAACTGGGGACCTCAGATTCTCCCTTTAAATCCATACCGAAGGGGGTGGATTTAATAATAATAACCTTTATTGGGCATTGAGAGAATAAAAGAAATAAAGAAAACAAGCATTGGCAGGAAGGAGGTGGAAAATCTGGGGAAATGCCTGCTGTCAGGGGTTGCCTGCTGTCAGGGGTGAAATTATTAAGATAGCAGCACCAAAATTTCTGAGTATCTTCATGAGACCCTACTCATGATACCACCCAGGTTTGGTGAAGTTTGGTTCAGGGGGTCCAAAGTTATCGACCCTCAAAGGTGTAGCCCCCATCTCCTATTAGCTCCCATTGGAAACAATGGGGGATGAGGCACTCCCTTTGGGAGTCCATAACTTTGGACTCCCTGAACCAAACCTCACCAAACCTGGGTGATATCATCAGGAAAGTCTCCTGAAAAATCCCTGAATTTTTGGTGCTGCTAGCCTAAAAACAGCGCCCTCTGCAGGCCAAAAATGGAAAAACACTGAAAATATTAAAAATCCCACAGACGAACCTGCAGTTTTTGCGCCCCCCACAAGGTGGCGCCCAGGGCAACTGCCCACTTTGCCCAATGGGAGGAACGCCTCTGCTGTGTGCGTCTGACTTCCTACTGCGTCACGCAACTCTGCTACAGGGGCTTTACCTACCCCATACCTTCACAATACTGTTGTGAACCTCAGTATTTTAAATCAGTCTACACCCTTAAGTCTACAAGACATACACATTACAGTTGGAGGACTTTTGCACTGAAACACCAGTGTGGATGATGTAATAACATTAATGTTTCCAGGTGCAATTTTTCTGATTCTTCCTACCCAGAATGTCCCTCACACTTGAAAAATCATGCTCTGCTGATGGAAGTCCTTGAGCTGGCAGAAATATTTGTCTGGATTTAACCCCTTTGTATTTTTTGAATGTTGGCCTTACAGCTACGTACATGATATACAGGTCTATGATCAGCTTCATTATTCTACAGATGGGCTCAGTTTTTAGAAGTCTAAGAAGCAATGCTTTAGGGGATTTAATGGAAAAATTCTCTTTTACATCTAAAGTTTAAGACAAGAACCATTTCTCAGACAAGGTTTTAATATATTTTTTTAATGGAAGCTCTTTGATGTTGCTCAGAGGTTTGGAACTCCAGCAGGAGTCTCTGAAAGGCAAAATTAGTGGGCATAGCACAGGTGAGTTCCTCAAAGGAGCATTACATATTTATCATATATAGATACATTCTGGATTTTTTTTAAAAAAACTCTGTTTAATGTAAAACATTTATTTCCCCCAAATCACTGTAGAATGTAATCAATCTGTTTGTCTGTCTGCCTTCTGGATCACCTCCAGACAAATTTTCATTTCTGAGTTTAAAATGGAAACCTTCTCCATGCAGCCTTAATTGCATGACAGGAAAATTCATGTGAATGCAGTCAGCAAAACTTGAACCTGCGTCTCTAAATACTATTCCTCATTTGAATGGTAGGCTGTGCAATTATAATGGGTTTTATTCTAATGGAAGACAGCTCCTTACTGAATGACATCATTTGTTTTGCAGAAGATATACTGTTAGACTGGGGCAATCAGACCAAGTTCTTTTTGTCAACATAATGGCATTACTAATTCCCCAGTGTGTGACCTATTATGTACATGTTGAAGTAGTGATGTGTGGCTCTCATCATTCTGTTAAAGATTTAGGACCTTGTGCATATTTCTATGCTGAAAATGGAGCAGACTGAGATGAAGGACATGGTTGAAGATGTGTGTCAGCTATTTTATCCCAACACTTAAAAATGTTTTAGTTCCCCAAGCAATACTCCCAGACTCCTCACCCAGCACTGCTTGGGAATAGAATACCGCAAAAGCATTGGAGTAATGCTGCCTTGCAGCAATGAAGAACATGTTTTCTCCCTATAACTGTAGGAAACGTTTCTCACAAGAATTCAGAAGAAATATGCTCAGTTGTCAACGAATCTGATCTTTGGAAACATGAACACAGGCCATTTTTGCATGGCAAAATTGCACTTGGGTGGACCCGGGATCTCACGTACCAGGTCAATTTTGCCCCAGTCTGTGCTTCTGCACGGATCCCTGCTTCTGCCCCTGCCTTGCTCCAGCTGTTTTTGCTTGGACACAGGCCATTTTTCATTTGGCCCATGATCTATTCCGCACATGCGCAGACAACCTCTGTTTCCTGCATTCTGATTGGTTGCTGGTTGTGTCACACAAATGGCATCATTCTCCCGATTTGATGCCATTGATCTGTATATCATGTATGTAGCTGTAAGGCCAACATTCTAAAAACACGAAAGGGTTAAATCCAGTGTGAAGAAAAGTGTCTCACAGACTTAAGTACACTGAAGCCTTATATCTGGTTTACTGGCCAATCACAGTTCTTTACCAACCCAGTGACTTTTCACGGAGGGAGAGACAGTGGATTTAGAAAGAAAAAGGGGGAAGACCAAAAAAAAGGGAGAACGAAGAACAATGAAGTCTGCCTTTCCCAGGCGGGATGGGAGGAAAGCATGTGAGTGAGGGGCAATGGCTGCAATGAAAGACTCCGTTTAGGAAAGGAGGAGGAAGCCCTTTTTCTCAGATGACAGCTGGGAAGCCGCAATTCCTTTCACGCTCGCCTAGGACCGGGATTGATTCCTTTAGCTCCGGCTGCCTCTTCTCCTCTACAGTTTTTACATGGCAGAGGGGTCATGCAGGGGTATTTAAAAAGTACCACCTTGCTAGCGATTTTAAAAATTCGCAGAGCAAAGGCAATAGCTCAGGGCAGTGCTGGGGCCACACCTAGGCAGACATGGTGCAGCTCCGTGAGCCGTGCAGAATTCTCAACTGCACAGGTATATTTCCCGTGCTCACACTGGTGCAATTTCACCGTGCAAAAACGGCCATAGATCTACTAGCAGGGGGCCTGCAAGGACTTGGGGCATATCATTTCCTCCTGTATCCTCCTTGCCCACTATTTCCCCTTTCCCTTCCCTTTTGGTGCTTACTTTGCTCCTCCAACACACTAGCCAACACTGCCTTTATCAGTCTCCCAATTTTCAACTTTCCCTCCTTTCCTCCCACATACAGCCTCCCTTAAAGAAAAGTCTGGCCAAATTGCACTGAGGTTGCTGCCACTGGGCCAGGCTCAGCCAATCTGATATGCAGTCACCACTGCTGGCCAAGTTTACTAGTGGTCACTGCTGCCAGACTGGGCTGGGCTAAGTTGTGCAATGGCCCTGCTGCCAGGCCAAGTTTCTCAGTAAGTTGTGTGGGCTAAGTTGTGTGATGACTGCCACTGACAGGCCAGACCAAATTATGTGGTGTGCACTATCACTTGGCTAGGGCAAGTTGCATGCACCAGTACAAAGTTGTGTGGGTAGGGATCTCTGCAGGCCTGTCTCTGATGAGTCCTCCTTCACCTGAGAACATGACAGGGGAGGGGAATGGACTTTTCAAGGTATATTTTGGTCCCAAGGCTACCTATGCTCCCTCCTCCACAGTTTTTCTGTGTAAAAACCAAGGCGTAGAAGGCTGGCAAGTATCACTGTGTTGTTACAACCCCAAAACAGTCCTGAGATATCAGAACACAGTCTCAGTGTGTTCAGTGTGTTCTCATTTTCTTAAAACTATGTGTGCTGTTTGTATTATTAAGGGAAGTTTTGATATATGCCATATTTTTTGCAATCCAGGAGCTTCCTTCAGGTTTGTAGAGAAATCTCCCATATCTGTTCCTGGATTAATTGTTTGATGTACACTCTGTGGCCTGATTAATTTTATGATAGGACCAAACCTATGCCTATTTCATACAGTCTGATATTACATCATTGACTGTTTTATTGTGATAAACAAGGCTGTATTAATCAATCCTATTATTAGTGGCTACCTTGTATTGCCTATTGTATAATAATGTGAAAAGAATAAATAGATACAAATCTGACATCAAAAATCACAATAATCAGAAACATTTGATGGCATAATCCCAAAGTTGAACCCTTTTAAGTCCAGCAGTTTAGAAAGATTTAATTTTGTTTAGGGTTGCACTGCTAGACATAAGAACAACTAGACATAAGAACAGTTTTTTCCCGAATGCCATCACTCTGTTAAACAAATAATTCCCTCGATAATGTCAAACTATTTATTATATATTTATTATATAATTACTGCACTACTTTTTTCATCATTCCTATTACCCATCTCCTCCCAATTATGACTGTATGACTATAGCCTGTGCTGACATTTCATTTTATTTTATGATTTTACATTTTATGTTTTTATTACTATTGATTGTTTCCTGATTGCTTACTAGACCTATATGACAATCATTAAGTGCTGTACCTTATGATTCTTGACAAATGTATTTTCTTTTATGTACACTGAGAGCATATGCACCGGAGACAAATTCCTTGTGTGTCCAATCACACTTGGCCAATAAAGATTCTATTCTATTCTATTCTATTCTATTCTATTCTATTCTATTCTATTCTATTCTATTCTATTCTATTCTATTCTAATCTTCTAGGCCATTCTGTTGCTGATCTAAAATTCTTATACAAGAGAACTTGAAAAGGAGAATCCAATCCATGATGGCTGAACTCAGTACAGGTGCCAATTTATTGCATATCAAACCCTTTACAGATAGAGTAAGCAACACTTGTATCTTTGTACTGACTTTGCTAATCGTATTTCATTGTGCAATATATTTTATAGTGATCCTACTTTGCCTGCTAAAAGTAGAAAATGCCCCTAACTATTCTAACTGATTAGTCTTCTGAATTGATCATTGTTTTAACTAGTCATCCCTTGTAATGTCTATCTCCATCTTTCTGGTGTGAATATAAGTGCATTGGCCTATTCAATATATACTTCTGACGAAATGAGCTCTGACTCATAAAAGCGGAAAGAAATTCTATTAGCTGCTAAGGTTCTACTGGATTCCAGTTATATTTTGCTGTACCTGGAAATCATGCTGGGGAGACACTGCTAAAAGTAAGGGCAGTATTAATGACCCAAGACAAGTTGTGAGTGAGTATTGACAATCAGTAATGAAAAGCGAGTAAGCAAGGATAATTACCCCTGAATAACGTGGGAGGAAGGGGCTGTGTGTGTCAGTGATAACAGACTGTTCCAATGGTGATGGTGGTGGAGGAATTCTTGAAGAGTAGTTACTGGGCAGCAGCAGCAGAAATAGGTAACTCAGGCAGAAGATCTTTCATAGACAATGGTAGTGCCACTTCATCTAAAACTGGTTAGTATTGCACAGAAGAAGGGAACAGTACACCTCTTCTGTCCAATCCTTATCTTGAACACCCTATGATTAGACTATCGCAAATGAGCAAGGCTATTAATGATAGGGCATTTTGGAGGACATGGATTCATAGGGATACCATGGATGTACTTTTATTGTTTTTACATAAGATTTTCTGAGGGGCTTTCCCCACTACAGAAGGGAGCTAAGGTTGACTTGGTTCCCTTCAGTGGAGGGCGATTCCAGGCTGTTCCCACAGCAACTGAGTTGGCCCCCTGGAACTGAGCTAAATGGGCGGGATCATCTTGGTGCCTGTTTCGCTCCTCAATCGTGATAGGCGCTTGTGTTATGGCGGGAAACGGGAGCGTTCTTTTTTTTTTTACAGTTTTTACAGTTTACAGTTTACAGTTACATGCCCGCCACGACTCTTCCATTCTGTGCATGCCACAAAAGTGGCTCGTGATTGGTTGAACGAATGAGGTGTCGTTTCAATGCTTCCCCACTTCGAAGCTTCGAAGCGGTATCGACCTTGTTCCGGCAGAAAGGATGTCGCAGTTCTGAGGGGGGGGGGGAACTGAGACAAAACAATGTTGAGCTTGGTGGCAGTGGGGATTCACTGAGGCGAACCTAGGTAGAAACCAGTTCAACTCTGTCATTGGGGAAAGCCTCTGAGTGACACGTAAATATTTTTATAATTCTCTTTTACAATCAGGAACCTGTAAGAACTTGCATGGAGTTTCTCATTTCCCCTCCCACCCTATTTCCTCTTTTCTTTTCCTGAAAGCCCACATAGCCTCTTCCCCTTTCCTGTTTTGTTCTCTCCTTCTAGCGCTGCCAATTTCCAGGCATGGCCTGGAGATTTCCTGGAATTACAATGGATCAATACTACAACAGCAGGAGACTGGGAGGCAACAAACAGTGGGCAAAAGTCCACTGAGCAAAAGGACAAGAGCCCACATCTGAAGCCAAAAGAAGGAAATAAATCATATTTCTAATGGTTCTGATTGACATTCTGATGCCTTTGACCAACAAAAACCTACAAAGGCTGGAAAAAGTTATTCAGGCTATTTTGAGGACATAAATCTTCAAGGCAGATGAAAATTTAAGGACTAGAAAGGCTACAGACTATTCTGAAGCCATCTTTATATTATTGGTGAAACTGGTAAGATCTTTCTATGATTGGAAAAATGTTTTTGATTAAAACCGCTATTGGGGAATCTATGAGAGATGTTTTAATTACAAATGGTTAAATTACTATATTATGATTGTTGTGAACCATGTATGTTAGTCACTGTGAGCCTGGCTTAGGCCAGGGAGGACAGGATATTAAATCAATAAATAGATAAATAAATACATTTCAGAGATCGTTCCACTTAGGGTTGTCAGCTCCAGGTTGGGAAATTCCTGGGGATTTGGGAGTGGAACTTTGGGTGGGTGAGAAGGGAAATGATCTCAGCAGGTTATAATGCCATATAGTCCACCTCCCAAAGCAGACATTTGTTCCAGGGGAGCTGATCTCTTTCATCTGGAGAACATTTGCAATTCCGGATGATCTCCAGCCCCGACCTAGGAGTTGCCAACCCTACTTACCCTGGAGGAAATGGCTGCTTTGAAGGGTGGAATCTTGTGGAATTAAAACCCTCTGAGGTTTCTCCCCTCCTTAGTCCCCACCCTCCATAGACTGAACCCCCAAAGCTCTAGAAATTTCCTAACCTGGAGTTGGCAACCAGAGACGTAACTTGAAGGGGGCAAAGAGGGGGTGCACGACGCGCTGGGCGCATGCCCCTATGGGGGCAGGGCAGGGGCGTGGCAGGAGTAGGATGGGATGGGGGCATTCCAGGGTGGGACAGGGGCGGAGGACGCACCGGTGCACTGGGCACTTTCCCCCCTTGCTATGCTTCTGTTGGCAACCCTATCTCCTTCCCACCCAGCAGCCAACCTTTCTTTATCTGCCCTCCTGTCTTAAGATCGGACCCTCCTCACCTCACCCTGGCAGCCTGTACCTAGAAAAACTGTGCCCTATTGTGTTTTGCCAGAGACTAGGCAAGACCCACTTCTATGGTTAGCGAACCCTCAAGAATTCATGGGATGACACATTGCTTTCCCCTGTATCCCCTTCCTTGAATTATTTCCTCTTTCCCTCTGTCTGGCAACTTCTATATCCTCTCCCCTTTCCCTGCCTCATTATCTCCTTTTCAGCAATTCATCAATCTACCTTTTATCTACCTCCCATCTACAGTTATATTTCTTCTTTATTTACTTCTTTTATACCCTACCTTTCTTTGCTTACATTATTCTCTTCTCTTGCTTACACTATTTTCTTTTCTTTTCTTCTCACAACACCTTGTGAAGTAGGTTAGGTTGAAAGTATGTGACTTGTCCAAAATGACCTTGTAAGCTTCCACAGTAAGGTGAGGTTTTGAACCTGGGACTCCCAGACCCTACTTTGAAGGTCTGTTACACTACAATGGCTTTCATAGGGTGGCTGTTGTTGAACAATAGTAAGCAGCCAGGCTTAGGTGAGTCATGCAAGGCAGGTGGTATCAAGTCACCTAATGTTTGCTGTCAGACCTGGCACTGATGAATCTTCCATCAAAGACCAAAACAGCGTTGGCAAGGACTCTGCCCCTTTCCCTACCTTTTACTCAGAGAAATCTGACCTTGGAATGCTGTGGTTACCTAGCACATACCACTGAAGGAATCCATTTGTTAATACTATAGGTGCCCCTTTAATCATTTTGGTTTCTTTAAACCCCCAGTTTATTCATTTTTTCCAAGATTTCAGATTTTTCTGCAAACCTGGGGCATTGTTCAGGTTTGTACAAAGATCTGTCTTCCTAATCACAGCTCCAATCACCAGATTTAAGTATATTCAGATTTAGCCAACTTCAGTATTAATGTATAGGCAAGTGTGAGTCTGCGAGATGCATGGGGGAAGCAGAATTTCCTCTTCCCATTTCTTCACCACTGCCATCAGGCTCAGCGTGGCTCCTGGGCTCCTCCAACAATTACTAAGGTATTTTACTTTTGGGGGGAATTAACCCTCTCCCTCATTTTTCTTTGGTTGAGATTTCAGATTTTTATGGAAACATGGGAAGGATCACTCAAGTTTGCAGAAAAATCTGTTGTGGGTAAGTGTAGCCCTAGTCTGTGAATCTGGGTATCCACACATGGAAGCCACACTTGAAAAAGAGATAATTAGATGAACTTATTCTAAATGGTTGTTATAAGCTATCTCTACTAGCACTCACTTGTGAGAAATATCAACGTTTTAAATAACGTGATAAATCTCCAACAGGACTGAATATGCACATTCATAGTCCAGGGACCAGTGTCTGTACCACCTACATCTCCCTATTGTACATGTCAAAGGGTTAGTTTCTAATAGTGCCATCCTATGCAGAATGACATCCTTCCAAGTTCATTGAAATCAGTGGACTTACAAAGGCATAACTCTGCTTTGACTGGCACTGTACAGATAATTTCTTTTCACCGCATGGAATGACAAGGAACAACAGTAGTGCTCTCATGACACCTTTCCCTTGAAGCATAGCTCAAATGCAGGACCCAATTTTTGTTTCTGGGATAACAGTTAAGTTCCACTGAGTTGCTTAAATGCTTAAGATAATGAGTCCTAGGAGAAGAAAGTAGTCCCTGTAGAAAATGTAAGTGAATAAGAGACAAAGCATCAGTAGCGGTGATCCCATTGCAGCACTGCTGCTAAGTCTGTGGTACTACTCATATAAACAAATACTTTATGTACTGTTGCCAGGGTGGAGGCTTTGGGATTTGTTTTCAGTTGTTCATATCATTAGTCCATTCCCTCCAAAAGTTAAAAAAATGTTTCCTTGTAATTTTCTCTTCCATAAGTATGATTATCTAACTTCAGACTTCTGTCTTATATCCATGCATTTCTAGTACTTCCTTACGTCACTGAACAAATGATGCCATGGAGCAAAACAAACCAAGAATAAATGATATAGAAGGATCTATCCATATATCAATATGTGGTACTAAATACTGTCAGGTAATAACAGCAAGAAAATGGCTAAAAGAAATACCAAGTGTCCCATTACCTATTATTTAAACAATTTTCTCTACTAATATAATATTGAGAATGGAAAGCTGCCAACCCTTGGCAATCAGGAATCTCACTGGCATAATAAAAGCATGCCCTCACATTGGAGCAGCGGAAAATCAATGCAGTCACTTTCTCTCCACAGTGTGCTTACCATTTTTGCATGGGAAAGGTACCAATAGAAAGACTATAGCTGCTAATGCAAATCAAGCTGCTTCCTAATACCTGCAAGTTACACTGGGACTCTGCTGAGCCCCTTAATAATATTTGAAAGTCCAAATGGGAAACCAGAGACTGACAGGATCAATGCAAAAGATGAACAACTCCCATGTTAATTCACCTATTGCATTTTTTATTTTGCCATCCCTCTGAGGAGGCATGCATGGCTCTCTCCCTTCATTTTGTCTTCACAATCTTGCAACAGTTAAGGCTGAGAGATAGTGACACACAAATCTTTTCTTTGTGTGGAACTCCTAGTGATTTTCCAAACTTAAAGTGTGCAAAGCCTTCATTCAAATTGGGACCATGACATCCAAGGAGGGGAGCTTTAAGCAGTTTTCCTGGGGTGAAATAGCTCTAAATAGCTCCCAGCTCCATTTATTTGGCTAAACATCAGTGTAAAAAAAATCTGATTATTAATTCCCATGATGACACTTATATTATTCTATTTCCCTTTCACCCCCAAACCCCTTTTTCCTCAATAAGTTATTTTGACTGCACTAACTTTTCAAATCATGCTGCAGATGACAAAACTGTTGCAATGGTGAATTCACCATTCCAGTTGCAATGGTGAATTCACCACTGTGATGTTGACATGACTGTGGACAACTTTATTGTATTTTTCTTACAGCATCTCAGGTAGAAAAGTAATTAGCCAAAATTTGCAGTCTAATCAATACTTGTAACTGTAATTATTTTTAACCTGTCTATATAACGACTCCTACCGTATATACCGGCGTACAAGACGACTGGGGGTATAAGACGACCCCCCCCACTTTTCCAGTTAAAATATAGATTTCGGCACATACTCGCCATATAAGACTACCCCGTGGCAGAGGCAGCGGTGACACCCTGTGTGGCCTCGGCCTCAGGAGAGGCAGGCCGATCGTCGCAGGGGCGGGACAGAGCCCCGGCGGCAGCGGCACCCTGGATGGCCTTCCTTGGCCTCGGCGGAGGCTGGCTGATTGTCCTGGGGGTGGGACAGAGCAGAAGCGGTGGCACCCCAGGCGGCCTTCCTTGGCCTCGGCGGAGGCCGACCGATCGTCGCGGGGGCGGGACAGAGCAGCGGCGGCACCCCAGGTGGCCTTCCTTGGCCTCGGTGGAGGCCGGCCGATTGTTGCGGGGATGGGACACGGACGTTTCCACGGAGGCTGCCTGGCTGGCTGGGGAAGAGGGGAGATCTCCCCTCTTCCCCATCCAGCCAGGCAGCCGTGGAAACGAGGGGTGCCCCAGCCTGCAGCCCTCATATGGAAGCTGCTAGCTGGAGCTCCTCTCTTGCACGGAGGCTGCCTGGCTGGCTGGGGAAGAGGGGAGATCTCCCGCCAGTCTCTTCCCTGCTCTGAATTTCTTAAAGGGGCAATTCCCCAAAGATTGCTTAAAGGGGAAACTTTCCCCTTTAAGCAGTCTTTGGGGAATTGCCCTTTTAAGAAAATCATAGACAGAAGCTCAGGCTGACTGCCTGAAGGGCAACCTGGAGCCAGCCTGAGCTGAGGGGGATGTGTGGGGCCGGTGGCGGCGGCGGCGGCGGGCAGGCGGGCAAGAGCCGCACAGCAAGCAGGAAAGAGCCTTGGGCTAGGCAGTGGCAAGTCCGAGCAGGGGGTGGGGGGTGCCCGGCCTATAAGACGACCCCTGGCTTTTGTTAAGATTTTCCTGCGTTAAAAAGTCGTCTTATAGGCCGGTATATATGGTATTGAAAATGCTATGTGTAAAATTCTGTGTGGGGAAAACGAAATTAAACATCACATGAATGCTCTCAAAGAGGAATTGCCCCTTAACTAAACAGAAGACATGCGTTTAAATATTATTTTTTAATAAAATCATGTTGCCCCACATGACAAAATTAACGACAAAAACAGATTTTAGGGGTTTTGTTTTCTTGAACTTCTAATCCAGTCTGAAAGACAGGATCTTAATTGTTCAACTGGTTCAGAATGAGCGAACAGCAGAATGCTTCACTTCTTTCTTTGTATGGGAATGTAGTAGTATGTTTCAATGATATAGAGGTGACATTCCAACCAGCATGAACTAGAAGGCAGAATTTCACTTCTGCTGTCGTTAAGCATTAACAGACACCACATTATGAAACAGAAGCCTTATATCTATTTTACAGCCTTATTTATATTTTATTTCTGTCATCCAAATGGTCTGCTTGCAAGAATAGTGTCATCTTTTAGGTCGGAATTTACAAGATACAGTAGCATAATTTCTCATAATTAGGAAGGTATCTTCTGGAACTTCCTTCAGTTGGAAGACAAGACAGAAGTGATTGCATGTAACTGTGCCACTAAATATAAAATAAGGCTAATGTGAAAAGCTCTCGGTGAACCAAAGCACTAGAATCAAACTGATGCAAGTGTATTATCACAGTAGTAGAGCATCCTGCTATTGTTTGAATTCACAGTAGATTTTAAAATAAAATTTGCAACTATATAACATTCTTCCCTGTACTGTGTATAAATTTCTAGTACATGTATCACAATAACCTGATGCTATAGCTAACTGATCTTGAATTCACCTCAGTAAGCTATGTCTTATAGAGACGGGCTCTTTGCTGTCTGTCTGGCTCACTTATTATTCCTTGGCAAAACAATGTTTCAAATAATCAGACACCTAAGAAGAACTGACAAAATATGTGGCCAACCTTTATCAAAATATGGGAAGGAACAACTCCCAACGTATAAAATCAATGCATATGTGAAAATGCCATTAGCAATAGCTCTCACTTCTGAAATCGCAACATACACAGGATAACTGAGCCTGGCTCAGCCAACAGGGATTTACAGCATAAATGGAGAAAGAAAAAACATTTTGCTTCTTGGTTATATGGAAAGACAGCGGAAATAAATTATACCAATATAAAGGAGAACTAATATCATTTGGTAATGCCAAATCAGAGCTACAAGTGGGGAACCTGCAAGAACTAGCATGGCGCATCTCATTTAACTCTCCTCCAATATTTCCTCTTTACCCTTTTCTTTCTTCCTTCACTCCTGCTAACTCAACAGTCAATATACCTTTCTCTGTCCTCGTGCAGCATTCCTGATCCTTTACTCCACCTGACAAGCTTTCCCCAGAAATATTCAGACCTAAACTGAGGCAGGAACAGTTATGAGGTAATAAATTTCTCTTGACAAAAAATATGGCTTGAAAACTGGCAATACTGTTGTGGTTGCCTACCAACAGCTATTGAGGGAATCAGATTTTTTAAGTTACAAGTGTCCCTTTCCTCATTTTGAGAAGTTTTAATCCTTCCTTTTTAAGATGTCTCAATTAAAGCATCCACAAATGCTTCCAGTTTAAGTATCCACAGATAAGGCCACATTGAGAATTAATTATGTTGATGATGTAGTGTGGTCAGGTAGTGGTATCTCCTAGTGAATCACTGGAGCGATTTCTTTTCACGAAGAGAGGCCACCTCAACAAGTCATGTTCAATAGCTACTGGCTCTGCACTGCCTGTCTTGTGCTCAACAATAGGTTGATCAAGGTGTGGCTTGATCATGGATCACTAAAAATAGTAGACTGGAAGATAGTGGACTGTTATCCATTAAGGGAACCCATGATCATACTTCTCAGGATTGCCTGCCTCAGAAGATATGTCCTGAAGGTTGGTAACATGGGTACAGTTAGAGCTCAATCATAGCCCATTTTGAATGAAATGGAATAGCTCTGATGGAGTTTACCTGCATTCATGCCTAAGCCCTATTTCTTTATTGCAACGGTTACTCCTAGGCCATGTTTCTTTATCGCAATGGTTACTTAAACATATATTGGTGACTATGGTACAAATGAAGAGCTGTGAAAGGGGACATCACTGTCTCAAGTTCTTTTAACTGTTACCATAAAAACTGCAGGGCAAGGAGTAGGTGGGACAGTATCCAGAATAAAAAGTTAGAAAGTAGCAAGGCCAACATGTTTCCAAAATGCACTCTTTGCCACTCCCTCTCAACTCTGGAAGAGGGGGGAAAGGAAGAGAGATGCAGGTGGAGCTCTTCCCCCATTAGATGGGCACTTTAGCTAGTTCTTAATAATTCAGAAGTCTTTTAGATAGTGGCTGAATGTTAAAATGTTTACTTCTAATATCTACTGCATATGTCAGCATCTACATTCGTATTTTTTCTCTTTCATCACCAACGTATACAACCACTGGACTATTAATGTAAATATAGCCTGTGTGTAAACCATAACTAAATATGTTGGCAATGTGTACCTAAATTTTACTCCATTTTAGCAAATATCAAGCATTGGCCTGGCTCTCTAATACCTAGTGCCTACACTGATGTTTCCCACAGAGAAGCTCCACTGGTACATGCAATGATTTTAGTTACATGGCAGTTACGCTAATTGTCACAGATTGTCTGGAATTCTTCATCCCCAAGGAAAACTCTTGTGAAATGTGAAGTCCTCACATGGCATATTGTATGAAGCCCCCACATTTTTAATCCTACTACCATAAAAAGCAAAACTGAAGAATAATAAATACATTTTATTTAACCTTATAATATGCAATATTACAGCAAATGATCTCTCAAACTAATAAAGTTTACATTGTTTGATTAGGCTAGCAACTGAAGATGTCCAACTCCACAAATAACTTAAATAGGCCTAGTAATTATACTGTTTTTTCCTTGATACACAGTTGAAAACCCTTATGTTTGAAAGGAATACCCACATGACATTGTGCTCCTTTTGAGCAGGACTTATGATGTCAACAGGGCTTTCTCTTTTAGATTTGACCAAAAATAAACCAACATGGATCCAATTCAATGGAAATTCTTTGTAGTATCTGCAGGGCATTGATCTAATGTAATGGGTATTCTTTGTAGTAACGGCAGAACATAACTGTTACAGAAACAGCAGGGGAGGCATGGGACACACCATTGCTGTCCTTTTATTCTTGGGCTTTTTAAATTTTCCTTACTAAGCTGTGTTTTTCCACCACAGTACAGGCATTGCACGAGGTGATGCATAAGCGTTTGTATACAGGAGTCATGACTTATTTGAATGATGTGCTGATTTGCACTGAGACCCTAGATGAGTGTCCAGTTCAGACCACAGAAAGGGTGGTGAGGCAAAAGAGGAGGTTCCTGGGCTACTGAAGGTCCACTGCAAAGGGGGAAAGGAACAGGGATGGGGGCAGTGGGGGCAGCAAGAGAAGTAGGAATGGATGTGTGAAGATGCCATTCTAGTCCCACTTGCTGCTGCTGCCATGGCATCTTTTTGTGCCTCTATCTGGAAGCAGCCCTAGAAGTAGTTGTGAATATGGTACAGACTATACATGCTCATTAGACTTCTCACTTAGAAGAGACCTATTTCCCTAATTTTTTTGCTTTCCCTTTCTCTGGCCGCTTCTGCACGGCCACACTGGGGTTTGGGGCGGCGTACATGATGCCGACCCAACCCCCCGGGACCATTCGCACGAACGGTCCGAGTGACAACCGGGAATACAGCGCCGTGCTGCCCCATCGCCCGATCGACTTACCATCCCTGCGACCAGCCGGCACGTCGCTGAGGCTAGGGGACACGCCCCCCTGCCCTGCGCAACCGCTGCGGAGTCACAGGGCAGGGGGGGCATGTCCCCAGGCCTCGGTGACGTGCCGGATGGTTGCAGGGATGGTAAGTCGATTGGGCAAGGGGGGGAGGGATGGTGCCTTCCAGCTGCTGCCATTTGCACGACAGCGGCTGGAAGCCGCCGTTTTCCAAAAACCTCGCTTGGGGAGCAAGGTGGGAAAATGGCGGCTTCGCACTGCTGGGGAGGAGCGAGGGCGGCGCGGCTGCGAAGCAGCCGCGCCCCCATGCGAACAGCTCCCTCAGGACGGCGTTTTTGCCGTCCCCAGGGCGCTGTAAAAGGCCCGTGTGGAAAGGGCCTCTGATTATAAAACACACACACACACACACACACGCGCGCGCACACACACACACACACACACACACACACACGAGATAGGCACAGAGATCCTTTTGCTGACATCCAAGGCACTAAGAAACAAGAGAGGGCTGGGTGAAAAGCGGAAATGTGCCCTTTCAGACTCATGCATGCCTATACTAATGTGAACTAATATGACCATATCATGGCAGTGGCAAATACTACAAAGTTTGGTAATCCAGCCAGCCAGCCACACCCCTTCAGATAGCACAGTCAGCTTGGAAGAGTGACATTGTAAGAATCCATCAAGCCATTTGTACTTCTTTTTACCCATAAGGAGTCTGAATGTGCAGAAATAAATTAGTCTATGTTCCAGGGTATTATAGACCACTGAATCAACAGGATACAAGGGAGGAAAGCAGAAACATCCATTTCTTGGATGCTGATCCACTGTATAGAATTATTTTTTTAAGAAACAAGTTTGGGTAACTTCTGAAAGTTGTTTTATGGGGGGGTCTTTATGTATGTATGTAGCTGAAGTAATAAATAATAAATACATGAGTATTGGAATGTTCTGAAATCTGAATAAAACATTATGTATGCTTTTTAGTGAGACACTTGTTTGAATTTAGAAAGTTGTTTATGAATGCATTTTACTAATCACACATATTACTTCACTGTCAAATTTATGGAGGTATACAGAATTGATCTCAACACTGCCTGGAGTTCAACTAGCTTGCTAGTGAAAGGCAGGTAAAAAGGTAACATAGTTCAAGCAATTAGAGATTTACTATTTTGCTTATGTTTCATACCACCAATTACCTATTTTGTACCACAATTTAGTCTACAATGAGCACTAAAGAAAAAACCTTTTAAAGGCATAAATATTTGGTATACATTATTTAGACACAAACTTTCAGTAATTTTTTCTCTATTTGACAACAAATGCCTGCAAGTTAATAAGAAATATGAAATACTTTAGAGTGGTCTTTTCATGATGTTTTATTTAAAATGTTAATGGAGCTTTTCTACAATTCCAATAATTTATTTTTGAATCACTTTTCTTTGGAATGATTCATTGTGTGTATGTACAGTAATATACGATCAAGTCCCCTTAAAGAACATGCATCAATCCAGTTTCCTTTTGAAGCCTACAGTAAATGCCCTCTAACAGAGCAAAGCAACATTACATAAATCATCTTATATGAAAAATTAACATGACATCAAATATTTATAAATATTAATGTGTATGTTAATATAACCAAAGCTGTAACAAACAATCATAACCTTGCCAAGTTTCCTAGGACAGGCGCCGTTGATAATGATATCCATTATCTCTGGAGGAATGTACAATTATGGAAGAATATGTGGGATGCTGTATTTCTTATCTGCTCTTAAATTCCCCCATTAAACATTCTACTTTATGTTTTATATTAACCCTTGATTCATGCATGGTTCTAATTATTCTTCTAGGCAAACACATTTGCTCTTTAGGAGATATAATTATGATTCCAAATTGTTGGAAGTCTCAATTAGTTTTGAATATAAGAACAGGAAACAAACTCCTTTTCTTCTTCGTGAAGTATCAGAGATATCACATGTTTATAATTTCTTTTATCTCCTCCTCAAACAATAACCCATTTCAACTTAAAAGCAAATTTTAAACGTTTTGTTTAAGGATCTTCCATTAGGTATCCTTTCCTTAATAACTGGTCCTTTAAAATCGTGACATATGCCATTGAACTGTCCAAAATGTAATTATTTAGATTTATCTGACACCTTCCGTACTTGTGCTTTACTTCAGAGGTGTAGAAACTCTCTTGCCTCCCTCATCTTGTATCTCCTTGTAAAAAGAGCGTTTAGTGATTTTCCTCTGTTTTGTGGACAGATCTTCAGTTTATATGACTAGCTTCATCAGCTGGATCTTCTTACCTGGATTCCGATAGAAAAGGTTATCGCTGCTGCAGGCTGAAAGTCAGGAATTGGACTGAGTGCAGCTTCCATTCCTTTCATAGCAACAAACTGAAATGTTCAGAAAGAAGCTGGGTAGGAGGTCTCTTAGCGTCTAACCTGCTAATAGTGATGTGATGTGATGCAGCCTTCTCTCTGATGGAGTGTTAAATGAATTCCATCCCTCATCTTCCAGGTTCTGCTCCTGTGCAAATATGTCCCTGAATCTCCTCCCAGAACTCTGAAACCTGGCAAACCATCTGAGAGCAGACAGACCTTCATCCAGTTTTGGATGGAAACCATTAACCTTTTCATATTGATATTTTGTAGATTGTGGGCACTGTAATTTCCACTTATTCCTTCTATCCTTGTTTCTGCGAAGCCCGCAGATGTATGTCATGCAGTCACAAATTACCTCATTCAAACATACCAAAGTAATGTAAAACCTAACACAAAACATTAACACTAATAAAAGGTCAAAATTATCTAATAAAATCAAACATTCTAAGATAAAAAGAATTTGTTAAAATAATAGAAACTTTATATAACTTCTTATGCACTGCCATGATTCAAATATATGCACTATATATGTATGTATATGTGTATATGTGTGTGTGTACACACAAATTTGTAACTCTAATTTGTAGGGTTTGAATAAATCACTCAAAACTAAAAGTTGTGCTTGTAGTGGAAAGCGCTGTCAAGTCACAGGTGACTTTCGGTTACGCCATAGAAGGGGTAACTAACAGTGCAGTTCTACACCCATTGACTTAAATGGGAGCACCTCTGATTAGAATTGCAAAGCAAGTCACATAAAGCCACTTAATATGTGGCAGGAAAAGAATTCAAACATAGGATACAGTCAGATGTTCAAAAAACATTTCGCACTTCAATTTTCCCCCCTGAAAACAAAGAAAATAATAAGACAAACTACTATATTTTGAAAAGTGATCTGGTCTTACAGTTTAGTACTGCAAAATAAATACTTTACAGTGTATGACTATAGTGCCATGCAGTAAAGGAAGGTGCCACAAATTGATTAACTGTGTAATGGAAAGGCGGGGGGTGGGGGGTGGGGCTGAAGTTGCATTGGAAGCAGCAGAAGGGTTGACATGGATGCGGTATTAAGGGATTTACCCTGGTGACTGACTGCTGGAGCACCCAAACTTGAAAGCTGGATCCTGCAAATCCTGCAAATGATGTCTGCCACTGTAAATGATCCCATTGGCATGGAGGAGGGGATGTTCTGGGATGTTCCTGGAGGCAAAATGACGTTTGGCCTGGATACGGCCATTTTAGTGGCGTATACTTATGCAACTTATTTTTTACTATGGGCTTTCCTGGGAGAGAAAGGAATTTCTCCTTCTCCCCCAGCCCCTGGACAGCCAATTGCCTCTTTAGAGGAATTGCTCTGTGGGGGTGCTCTGTCTCTGCTCTATTCCCCCCCTCCACTCCTCTTCTTGAGCCCTAGCTGTGTACAGGACTACAACCAACAAGTTTGAATGGATACATCAATGCTAGAACAGCTCCCACTCCTCCACATGAAGCCGGCTGGGAGACTTTGAATCAGTCACAGTTCACTCTCAGCCCACACTTAGGTAGGCAACAGCAAACCACTTTTGAATATCTCTTGCCTTGAAAAACCTACTGGGGCACCATAAATCAGCTGCGACTTGACCATGTGCACACACCCAGAAAAGTTCACATTTCAATTACCATATAGCTTGGCACAAGAACCTGGAGCGTATCCAATCAAACTTCCTATATAAGATATTTGGCACCCCACATTGTGTCCATTATGGTGTGCTCTGTCTGGAATCAGGGCAACATTTATTAGAAACTAGGGCATGGGCTGTAACATTTGGCTGCGTCTATGCTTCTGCACAGATCCAAAAAGTTTATCTTTGCTAGAAATGAGGGAGCTTCAGCTTTTGAAGTGGTGGCTCCATATTGAAAAAAAAAAATCTTCTCCTTCGGTTTCTCATGGGAATCTCTTCATATGCTTACCGCCACGGAAATTTACCATCATCTAAAGATCAGACTGTACGACCAGGAATACCAATCTCTCCTGAGTGCTGCACAAAGCTCCTGTTCCCCTCTATACTTTGGGATCACCCCCCCCGAAATCTAGCCCTGCTGTATATTTAGAACAGCTTGTTAATTATAAGTGCAGATGGGTCATGACAAAAGCAAGGTGCAACTCATTCCCCTCTGTCTATCTTCAAGGTCGTTTCCTTAACATCCCACAAAGTGAGCGTTGTTGTCGGTACTGTCCCAACGCTATGGACTCAATCCCTCATATCCTGCTTCACTGTTCGAGCTATAAGGATATTAGAACCAATCTGGAAGCTTTACTACCTCTAGAATTTATGTTTCTCTCAGACAAACTAAAAATGTCTAAGTTATTGAACAGCCCTAATGTAGAAATTTCTGAAGCAGTTGCTACATTTTTAATCCATGTTCTACATGATATATAACAATGATCCTGTTTTTGTCCTTGGAATGTATGGTGCTTCTGGTTTATGCCTAATAAAGGTTTTTGGATTCTGGTTTTTGGATTGGATTGGAAATTGGAATTACCATATACCAGAATTATAGGAAATTATAGGAAAATACACTAACAGGATTGAGGTACAAATTAGTTTATGAAGGCAAATGCCAGTCAAAGGATCACATTTTATCTAGAAATATTGATTTGTTAAACACTGTATCACACAGAATTAAACTCTTACAGGAAACATTTTAAATGGATGAAAAAGTACTTTTAAAGCAGAATTTGGCCAGCAGATTTAAATTGCCTTACAGTAGTACGGATGTGTGTTTCCACCCTGTAAAAACATTCTGATGGATTAATATATAATTTGTCTTTGTTTGAAAAGCAAGGGCCACCAATAGATAATGCAGCAATAAGAACATAAGAACATAAGAACTAGCCTGTGGGTCAGACCAGAGTCCATCTAGTCCAGCATTCTGCTACTCGCAGTGGCCCACCAGGTGCCTTTGGGAGCTCACATGCAGGATGTGAAAGCAATGGCCTGCTGCTGCTGCTGCTCCTGAGCACCTGGTCTGCTAAGGCATTTGCAATCTCAGATCAAGGAGGATCAAGATTGGTAGCCATAGATTGACTTCTCCTCCATAAATCTGTCCAAGCCCCTTTTAAAGCTATCCAGGTTAGTGGCCATCACCACCTCCTGTGGCAGCATATTCCAAACACCAATCACACGTTGCGTGAAGAAGTGTTTCCTTTATTAGTCCTAATTCTTCCCCCCAGCATTTTCAATGAATGCCCCCTGGTTCTAGTATTGTGAGAAAGAGAGAAAAATTTCTCTCTGTCAACATTTTCTACCCCATGCATAATTTTATAGACTTCAATCATATCCCCCCTCAGACGTCTCCTCTCCAAACTAAAGAGTCCCAAATGCTGCAGCCTCTCCTCATAGGGAAGGTGCTCCGATCCTTCAATCATCCTCGTTGCCCTTCTCTGCACTTTTTCTATCTCTTCGATATCCTTTTTGAGATGTGGCGACCAGAACTGAACACAGTACTCCAAGTGCGGTCGCACCACTGCTTTATATAAGGGCATGACAATCCTTGCAGTTTTATTATCAACTCCTTTCCTAATTATCCCCAGCATAGAGTTTGCCTTTTTCACAGCTGCCATGCATTGAGTTGACATTCCCATGGAACTATCAACTAAGGCGCCCAAATCCCTTTCCTGGTCTGTGACTGATAGCACTAACCCCTGTAGCATGTATGTGAAGTTTGGATTTTTTGCCCCTATGTGCATCACTTTACATTTTGCTACATTGAACTGCATTTGCCATTTCTGAGCCCACTCACCTAATTTATCAAGGTCTGCTTGGAGCTCTTCGCAATCCTTTGTGGTTCTCACCACCCTACATAATTTGGTATCATCTGCAAACTTGGCCACCACACTACCCACCCCTACTTCCAGGTCATTTATGAATAAGTTAAAGAGCACTGGTCCCAAAACAGATCCTTGGGGGACACCACTCCTTACATCTCTCCATTGTGAGAACTTCCCATTTATACCCACCCTTTGTTTCCTGTTCCTCAACCAGTTTTTAATCCATAGGAGGACTTCCCCTCTTATTCCTTCATTGCTGAGTTTTCTCAACAGTCTCTGGTGAGGAACTTTGTCAAAAGCCTTTTGGAAATCCAAGTAGACAGTGTCCACTGGTTCCCCCTTATCCACATGTCTGTTTACACCCTCAAAGAACTCTAGTAAGTTTGTAAGACAGGATATGCCTCTACAAAAGCCTCTTCCTCAGCAGGTCTTGCTTTTCTACATGTTTAATAATTTTATCTTTAATGATAGATTCTACTAATTTACCAGGAACAGATGTCAAACTGACTGGCCTGTAATTTCCTGGGTCCCCCCTAGACCCTTTCTTAAAGATTGGTGTGACATTGGCCATCTTCCAGTCTTCTGGGATGGAGCCTGATTTCAGGGATAAGTTGCATATTAATGTGAGCACATCAGCAATTTCATGCTTGAGCTCTTTAAGAACTCTTGGATGAATGCAATCTGGGCCAGGGGATTTGGTAGCATTTAGTTTATCAATGGCTGCCAGAACTTCTTCCTTGTCTACTACTATCTTCGCTAGTTCCTCGGATTCACCTCCTAAGAAGCTTGGTTCAGGTGCAGGAATTTTCCTCACCTCCTCTTGGGTGAAGACAGATGCAAAGAATTCATTCAGCTTCTCTGCAATCTCCCTGTCATCTTTTAGCACACCTTTTGTTCCTTCATCATCTAACGGGCCTACTGCTTCCCTAGCTGGCTTCCTGCTTTTGATGTACTTGAAGAACTGTTTGTTGCTAGTCTTGATGTTCGCAGCCATGCATTCCTCATAATCCTTTTTTGCCTCCCTTACAGCTAACTTGCTTCTCTTTTGCCACCATTTGTGTTCTCTCTGGTATTCTTCATCAGTTAAGTTGGACTTCCATTTTCTAAAAGACATCTTTTTTTTCCTAATAATTTCCTCAACCTCCCTTGTTAACCATGGTGGCTTTCTTTTGGACTGGGCACTGCCTTTCCTAACCTGTGGAACACATTCCAGCTGAGCTTTTAAGACTGTGTTTTTAAATAACCTCCAAGCACCTTGGACATTTTTGACTCTCTTGATTTTCCCTTTCAGCTTCCTGCGCACTATCCCCCTTATCTTTGAGAAATTTCCCTATCTGAAGGCAAATGTAACTACATTAGTAGTTGTCACTTGTTCACATGCAGAGATACTGAATCTGACAGCATTGTGGTCGCTGTTCCCTATCGGCTGAACAACACTGACTTCCCGCACCAGGTCCTGGGTCCCACATAGAATTAGATCTAGGATCACATCTCCCCTGGTTGGTTCTACAATATGAAGTGGAGAGCAGTTCTATGTCATAGAACTCCTGTGACAGTCAGGAAAATGCTATCGCTCTGCATGGCCATCCGTCATCTGTAAAATATCTTCCCATTAATATGGTGATTGGTCTGCTGACTGGTGCCTCATACCAGGATCACATCACCCCCATTGTGAGGAGTATGCACTGACTTCAAATGTACTACCAGGTCCAATTCAAAGTGCAAGTATTAGCCTATGAAGCCCTAAATGGCTTCAGTCCTACGTACTTGAGGGACTGAATCCCCCAATATATTCCTGGCCAGGTGTTGAGAGTGGAGGGGGAGGCCTGGTTTTCCTGCCCCCTTTGGAGGTAAGGGAGTGGTAGTGGCCTGGAGGGCCTTCTCTACAGTGGCCCCTGCAGTGTGGAATGCCTTCTTACAAGAGATACACCAGGCATCTACTTTCCTGGATTTTCGGTGCCTGGTGAAGACTAGTCTCCTCACCTGGGCATTTGGCTGATTACCTCTATTCTGGAATGTGGAGCCCCTCAAGGAGCTCTCTTCTGTTTTTATGGATGGTTGGAATGGAAGTTTTTATAACATTTTTATGATTTTAATATTGGGTTTCATAGGGATTTTATTATTGTGTTGGGGATTTATTCTGAGACTATAGTCCAGGGTGGGAAATAAATCTAAATAAATAAATAAAATGTAATTTTTATATTATATTTGATTCACAAGTTAATAATTATGAAAACTGTTGAATAGAATCAATGATGTCATAAGAAGATATCAATCAAAATGAATTACAAAAATTATACAGGAAAAAAAGTTTTGTTCCATGTTTTTCTCTGAGATTTTCCTTCAAAGGAAGGATAAAATACAGCCTTTACATTCTCAGTAACGAAGGATAAAATACAGCCTTTACATTCTCAGTAACGTTAATGGCAGAAAGTCTGCCTTTAAAAACATGCTTAACAATTCCACTGAAATAAATGGATCTTAACAGTGCTGGATCGTCTAATGTTGTTTTTCACCAAAAAATTCTAAAATATGTATAATCTGCGCCTGTAAATATATCAATATTATTCTAATTGAAAAATGTTCCCTAATTGCACACATACACACACAGACAAAATAGGATACAGCCATATTAGACACAATTAAGCATCAAGAGGAAAAAGAGTGGGTGCACTTAACTAAAATGGTGTTATCAGACTTTGCTGATCATTCTGAGACCAATTTTTATACAGGCATAAGTGAAAAAGGGGGAAATAGCCACAGTATATGAACGAAAGGAGACATCTTGATACTGAAATACATCTTTCTGTGGAATATTACAAGAAACACGGAGCTTTTTTTCTTACATAAATTAAAGCCCAGCTTGGTTTATCAGAATTTGGGAACAAAAAAAGACCCTCACTGTTAAGTCAAACATGTTTATCAAGGTGATGGTCTATTTTTGTGGGCATCCTCCGACATTGTATCGAGCACTTTATGGTGTAACAGTTGTGGGGGTATTAAAGAGCCATGTATCTCTTTTGATGGATGCTATATGCCATGACTTGCTATAAAAAATTAGAGGACTACAGCAGATTACAGCTGACAAAAATCAGATGGATGGATGAAAAAAAACCCTGACAAATTGCAATAAATGTACTGGATTAAGAGAAATTATTCTGCAGACACTTGTACCCATTTCCACTAATGCAGATTATTAGCTAGTCAATTACCATTATATTATCACAGACCTGTTGTTATAATTGTACTATAATGCCAAATGAGTCCTTAACAGCAAGGAGCAGTGTTCAAGAGAGTGAGTTTTCCCAAAGTTATATGAAGGGGCCTCTTTCCCTTGGTGTGACTGACAGAAGACAGAAGGGAAGGCTGCAGGCTGGAGAGCAACAGTCACTTTCTCGAAGGCAAGGGCTTTTCTTCAAGAGGAGATAGGAGGCTTCGAATAAACAGTGGGAGATCTCTGTTCAAAGCAAAAGAGTCAAGAGCTCTGTTCTCACTGATTAACATGCATAATAACAATTTTCTGCTCTTTCATTTATAATTATATTTTTAATTTTTTAACTGTGGCATCTCACTAGCAGAAGTACCACATTAGACAAAAGGATGCAGAGTCAAGTGGTGGGGATTATCTTTCATCTTTCTCTGGGAATGACAGTCCTGGGTAGGAGCAGAACAAAACATATTTTGACTTTATTTTTCCCAGCCAAACAAGCTGATTATACAAAAAGTGATTTATCTCTTTAGGATGAGAACATGGTTGGAGTTCATATGCATCACAAGATGTTTTGTGCAGCAATTTCCTCTAAGGTACAGGGGACAACTCTTTGCACACATATTCCAAACATGACTTATGGAACATAAATAGAAGATATTACTTGGATGTGATCATACAATTAGGCGGCTGTAATTCATCTCAAACATTATCAAGATGGCACAGTGCTGGGCAAAGAAAAGAAAGTGAGCTGTAACAGATTCTAAAGTATTTTGAGCATATAAGTGAACGCAATTATTCAGATGATTATTAGAATCACTATTTCAGAATTTATACCTATTTACCCTACTACAAATCAAGTCAAGTAGCTTTTGCAGCTTTAAAAAGGTAACTGGATTTTTTTGCAGAGGACTCATCTATTAGTTGTCACCAGCTACAGTAGGTAAATGGAAGTTTCATGTACTCAATACATAAAACAAGAGATAACTGTGACCATCATGTCCTTTCTGGAGGTCTCCTAAGACATCTAGCTCAGAATGCTAGAGATTCTGGATTAGATTAGATGGACTTCTGGTCTGATTTATCAAGACAGTTCTTACGTACTGACAACTGTAAAGGAGCTATAACAATTGATGTTTTCTCAGTTATTTCTATTCACACATGGCATTTTTTTTTGTCCCAGGAGCTCTATGCCCATTTAGATTAAGCCATAACCAAAGCATGTTAGGTGGAGACTCACACATCTCCAAGAAAAAAATAATAACAACTGTTGAAGGGTAGCTAGCTTTTGGTATTAAAAACTTTTGGTGGAATAATGTTCTTGTATAGAGCTATAGTGCAGCCTCATTTGGAAAACTGTACACAGTTCTGGCTGCTGTATCTCAAAAAGGATATTACAGAGCTGGAGAAAATACAGAAGAGGGCAACCAAAATTAAGGGGTCTGAACACCTTTCTTAAAAGAAAAGTCTGAAAACTCTAGGCCGTTTCAATCTAGAGAAAAGATGGGTAAGGGTAGACATGACGGGAGTTTATAAAATTATGCATCGGATAATGCAGCTGTCCCCTACAATAATTTACTCTATTTAACTGATTGGAATTACTTTGTAAACTTTCCCCCCTCCCTCGTAATACTACAACTCAGTGGCACCCAGTGAAGTTGTGGGACAGGAAGATCATAATAGGGGGATATCCTAACAGACAGGAGTCTCTCCTCCATGGGAGTGGGACCATAGACACTATAGGAATGTCACCAGCATGGCTGCAGTGCCACAATTGTCATAATTGTATGTCTTTGTTTGATGCTGGTGCAGGCAGTGATTCAACAGAGAGGAGACCTGGAAGAATGATGTATCTGGTACTATATGGGCTGGGTGCAGTGACAAATGTGGATCCTGCCATTCTGTCATGAGCTGCCATCTCATGTGTTCCATTCCTGCTCCTATAGCATCCCAACTCAGACAGCCATCTGCCCTGCTGATAGTTATACTATGATAGGGATGGCTCATCAGTTGCGCTGTCCTGTTCCCCCTGTAGCGTTTTGTGGGGCTAAAATGTCAGCTCCTTGGCTTGCTCTGGCCTCTCTCCATGTGAGATTGCCTCTCTCTGGCCTCTCCCCATGTGGGGATTGAATCAGGAGACCTAGAACATGCTGTTCTAGTGCCTCCCCACTGAGTCATGCCTGTCTGTACAATATTGTCTGCCTCATTTTATATTGATGGTGATAATGTCAGGGCTACAGTAGACTGTTTAATGTCTGATTCTATGCCTATTTTGCATCTGCCTTATTGGCCCAGTTATTAGGTTAACATTCAAAACCTGTTTCTGTCTTCTTTCCCCCTTTTCTTTCTTTTTTTGGGGAAGGAGGAATATGAACTGGAACAGATATGTAGCATTTTCCTGATTTTTTTAAGGTGTCAGCAGGGTCATCCATAAATCCTGCCTATTAGGTTGAACAACCCCTCAGGCAACACTTATATGAAATTCATAGGGAATCACTGTTGTCAAGTCCAGTATGTGTGTATTGGTTTTGTGCCTATTAATAGTCAGTATCAGAAATGAACAAGTTGAATAAGAACAGATATTTTTTAATCTACCCACATTTCTTTAAAAAAAATGCTACACCTGTATGTGACAGTTTCAGAAATCCAAGAAGAATCAGGCAGGAGCAATACCCACACAGCGGTCTGAGATTGTATATATGAGATTTATATATAGATACAGATATATATGTAGATACACATGAACATATATGTATGTATGTATGTACGTACGTATGTATGTTGTATGTATGTATATGAGACAATGTATTATGCTAGATACTGATCTGAAGATTAAAACCCTGATGTCTTGAGAAAACTGGGACAAAATAAATTGAAATTAGTCTGCACATACAAAGTAAGCACATTAAATCAGAAGTTTATTGTTCTGAACACTCCAAAGAAACTTTACGCTTTGACTGTGTTTGCTTTTCATGTCCTTGATGAGTTCCAGAGACCGCATGGTCTTTTCCGGCAGCTTCACAATTCAGATTTTGATACTGATCAAGATTCAGCTGTCCCCTACAATAATTTACTCTATTTAACTGATTGGAATTACTTTGTAAACTTCAAGGATAGTTTTAAGAAAAATTTTACACAAATACACAAGCTGGAGTTTTGTTAACGTTATCTTTGTTTTAAGTGTGGCATTAATTATATAAATTTTGCAACAAATTTCATTAGTCCACTTTGTCATACAGGTATTTTTTTCTTGGTCTTTGTTTTCACTTACTTTCCAAATAGTATGGTTTTTCAAACTTGGGACTTGTTTTGTTATTTCCTTTTTGTAATTAATCTCTTTCCTTTTTAATGGGTTTCCTCTGTACATTTCATGAGAATGAAACACACATCATTTATTTGCTTCATTTATAAACGATATTTCCCCTCCTGATAGAGAATTAACACAGTTTACGTTGAGGTAGGTTAGGCTGGGCGAATATATGACTGACCCAAAGTCAACCAGCAGGTTTCTATGGCAGAGTGGGAATTCAAACTTGGATCTTGCAAATTCTAGTCCAACACTGTAACCACTACACCATACTAGCTCTGTCTCATTCAGAAGTTATGCAGTGAGACTTATTTTATATAATTTTTAAAACATTGAAAGAGAATGTGGAGTTATATTTTGCATGGATCAAAATATAAGGATAAAGAATGTACTCCCAAGGCACTTTTCATGAGTCTAAAAGTACAACCCTGATTGCAACAAGAATAATACTATAGCAAATTAAGTCTACTGGGATTATTATGTCTCTTAATGATTAAAAATAATTCTTACAGTAGTTGTCCAGGAACTAGCTGAATCCTGAATCAATATTGCCTTTATTAATTGCATAGTATATTAAAAGTACTAATTTTAATACAAAGCAATAAAGGTGATCATTTGCCTTATGACTGTGACAAATAATTTTATATAGATTTATACATGGGAGCCCCCTCATTGAATCCCATTAGTAATCATCATATTCACAGAAAAGCTTGACATATTTGTGCCATTTTTGAGATGGTCAGAACTCCCTTCCCTGAAAAACAGAACAATTTTAATCACAGGAATTTCTTGTGAGAAAAATAAAGAGCCTCAGCGGTTATATTTGAGACAATATGAGTGTACAGAGGGCAACTTCACACTGGTCATACAAAGATGTAGTATAACAGAGGTCAGGTAAATCTGTCCCTAAATGGAGAGGTTTTTTTAAAAATAATATATATGTGCATTTGTTTCTGCTAATGGATTCAACATAAAAGACGTGTAGGGAGGAAACCTCAGACTACCATTTTCCATTAATATTAATATTGGCTTCAGTCACAGTGTAACAGTACTGTACCAGCTAAGAAGCTGTTATGGAACAAGCTGCTTGTGAAGGGTTCGTGAGTGATTTTGCTTAAAATATCGATATTATCCTGTACTATGGATTATTTTAAACTGCTAAGAATGTACAGAAACTTTGCGTCAGGAGTCTTTGACTGTAGGAAGCTGTGAACTTGGACTGTGCCAATGATGCATGCAAAGAATACATTTATTTTAACTACAATTGATTGCACAAGATTAAACCAGTGATCCTTGATCTGAAGGTACTTATATTGTCCCTGGAATATTCATATAAGGAGGAATCAGATGCAATTCCTTTGTAACTCTGACTTACAGATGAAAATATTCCTATGTTCATTAGGGATACTTCCACAAATAGAGATGGGTGGATGTGTCTCAGTGCAATTCTGACCAGAGTTGTGCCCATTTAAGTCAAATTCAGATCCAGTTGACACCTTAAAGACTAACAAGAAATTTGATATAAGAACTTTCAAGAGTTAAAGATCTCATTTGTTTCAATTGACTTAGGGTTTTTCTACATGTTTTCTTTCCCCCATTGGTTCTGGCCCCGCACTGCTTCCATTTCTCCACCCATTTCCATATACATTTCTGCGCTCTTAGTTTTCACTTCAGTTTGTTGTCGTTCCCCCCACCACCCATTTTTTCCCCAGTTCTTTTGAGAACACTTTTTCCTTTATTTTTTTTTCTGGAAGTCAATTTTGAATGTCTTTTTTCTAATGTACAATATTTCAATTTTTGTTTTGTCTTGCCTATCCCTACCTACCTCCAGCCCACTTTGTCCATGACTGGACTGTTATCATCATACTACATTTCCTTCTCCTTGCCCTGAAGATGAGTGGTTTCATCTTTTTTTAAAAAAGCACTAAAATATTGGTATAGTGATATTATGTTGTGATGAAAGTTTAAACAGGTTCTCTAAATTCCCAGCTTTAACTTTTTTAAAAAAAGCAAGACTCTATTCCCTGTGGAAATACAAGGAAAAAGGCTTATCTCTACAAGGAAAAGGATAGAGACTGTCTTAAGAAAAAGAAAGAGTTTTTAACAATGTTTTAACAATGCAGCCATGATTTTGATATTTTGATGTAAGCATGCACAAAAAAATAAGGTTTTTTTGCTGTGTCAGCAGTGATGATCTTAGCACTCTCTCTTGAAAATCCTCATTATTTAAGACATGTGTGGAAGAAAATAAACTGACTATACAATAGTGAAAATGCAGAGGGAGACAGACGTGCAGAACAATGCTCAAACCAATTTCAAAGTATGTGGATCAACAACAGTCAAGAAAATCAGGAGAAAGTTGAGCATGTAGAAAAGCCATTAGAAGGGTATGACTGTTTAGGATTGCACTGTCAATGCATTCAGTAGCATTGCTCCTTTAGCTCAGATACCGCAATCATCTCCGTATTTTTTAAATAAAGGAAAACTAAAAGGCAGAAAATTATGCCCATACAGTTCTTGTTAATGACACAATACTCGTGCTTGCAATTTAGCTAATGATGGAACCTTTTGTACACTTACTGGTAGAGCAAGTTCCACTGAACACACTGATATTTATTTACAAAGCAGATGGAAAGGACGTAGAATTTCATTTATTTCATACCTAATACAGTATTAAAATGCTCCCAAAGGAAAGTATTATTGACTTCTCATAAGGTAGTGTTTCAAATAAAGTACCACTTGGGTCCTTCAGATTTCTTTAAACAGATGGACATTTGCCATTCATTTTTTATTACTACTGCTTATTATGTATTAATTTATTTTAGAGACTAAATGTAAATTGGAGAATATAGGGAGGCATGTGTGTGAAAATGTAAAATCATGGACAGAGAGCACCTTCAGATGTAGTGAAAAATTGTTACGACTTGTATTTCAGTCATACCTCTTACTAAAGGATGATGAACGATGAATGGTCTTAATGCAATTATTTTGCACTAGGAAACTATGAGGATTCACCTAGATTTGGTACAGCAATGGTCTTTATCTGACCCAATCTTTATTTTACTTCTTTTTCACTATTTATGAAGGCAGAATTCTTATTGTACTCCTGTAGAACTTATAACTAATCTGAGATGGAAATTTTTAAATAGGTTAAAAATTTGGCAGATGTGTGATATAATATGTAGATGAATGGCTAAGGAATGGTTAAAAAGTTTTAGCAAAGCAAGTTAAATATATAAGAAGAGTAATGGTTTTTAATACTACAGAAGATGTTCCAACAGATATATAGAAAATAGATGTTTCATATCAATTAGCATTTATACATTTTGTAAGCTAAATAAAATATGATTTTCATTATTTCAATAAAATTAAAGAATGAGTATTCAGTAATATCTTTAAAATTTCATACAGTCCCGGTTAGTTTAGGCTTGCTAGACCATTTCAGCATAATGAATTTCTGTGCATGAACCGTAAGGATACTTACAGTCATAGCAATATTTTTCTTCTAAATGTGAATCTAAGGAAAATATTAATAGTGTGTCTTATTTTTATGTAAGCCATTATTACAATTTACTAATGAGAATCTTGACGTTCTATTTCCTATGGCTTTAATATAAGCTACATATTAGAGTGTGTTCTATATTACGATTACCTTACCTCTGATCTTAGAAACACCAAGTATAATGTTTACAAAAGCTTAGAGATTTGTAGAATGCCATGTTCCTGGCATCAAAGCAAAAGGGTAAAAGGTAATTTGACCTCTACCATACCTGCTGTAGAGAAACCCTTTGCAGTCAAAGACCCATGTGAATTCAGGCTAGGAGGAACAAAATCAAAATAACATTCTTCAAAATATCTTTAGCAGTTGGAAGCTTTCAGCAAGACAGTTTCACGCTGTTTTAGGACCTGAATATTTCCCCTGGTTTTTATACCAGTGTAACAACATTAATTTCAATAGAATTCCTGCAGCTAAAAAAAGAATGGCTTTGAGCTGAATCAAACCCTGAGACTGAAAAAGAATGCATATTCTGTTTAATCAAACAATTGTTTTCTAGAAAGGGGGTGGGATTGTTGTGAGCAGTAGAGTGTAGAACCTGAACGCAAAGTAATCTCTCATTCTTCATCTGCTCAGTTTGCAGCTCTCAATCCATCGTTAATTACTTTTACCCAGATTTTTTTAAAAAAACTTAGAAATTAATGTTCTTGCAGATAATTCCTGTGTCTGTATATAGTATTGGTGGTTTGTATGTTCTCTACACTTTGTCATTCTATTAAGGTTGTTGATGGGCTTTCAGAGCTATTTTCTGTTTCTAGACACTTTTATCTTCCACTCAGTTTTGATTGGAGAATTTATGGGATTTTATCTGCCTTCATAGGAAAGATGCACAAGTGGTTCATGATTTTATATGAAAATCTTCAACAATTAACAAATAAGCCTGTCTGAATATCCCACATATTTCTAGGAAGTTTATTTCAAAGCATGTCATTTACATAAACATTTCTGAAAACAGAAGAAATGTAGGAAGGGAATAATGCTCTTTCCTAAAAGTAAACTATAAACATTTAGTGAGACTGCATCATATGATGACCGTCGTAACCATTAGTAAGTTGTAAGCTGTAATAATGCATTTGTGCAACCCACTTACTTGTTAAATCTTCTAGCTTCATCAAAATTGTTATTTGAGTGCATGAAAATATTTTCTAAGTAATGTTGCCAGCAATCTAGTTTCTTGGGACATTTCAGAAATATTCTTGAAGTCTCTCGTAGAAATAGGATAAGATTTCATTTACTTTCATGCAGAAAAAGACACATGTATGCCTTAAAGCCAATGAACATCTAAGAATTGAATACCACAAGAGATTGACATCTAAAGCTGCAGTCCTATTTGGAAGTGAGAACTGAAAACCATTGAAACTGGTGGATTTGGCCTTTGAGTAAACATGCACCAGATTGTACTGCAGGAGTGACAATTACAAAGGTCACACACGACACATTTGATCAAAGCCAAATTGAAACTGCTCTATACAGGCTTTGCAAAGATTATTATTTAAAGACAATCATTAGCCTTCTGCGGGCAACAATGAACAATCAAATAACGCCTTCCCTTTTTGGTACAGTCAAGCATTCAAAGCCACTGTGAAACATGATTGGACAGAACATTTCAGCTCTTATAAGAATTAAGTCTCTACTAGTAAATACAAAAAGGCTTTTCTTTTTCTTTTCTAACAAGCCACTAGAAACAACTCTCTCTCTCTCTCTCTCTCTCACACACACACACACACACATACACACACACACTCACTCACTCACACACAATCTACTTAAAAATAAGTTTGTGGGCGGCCATACCTCTTTATAAAACAGATCTACATTTCTAAGTAAAGGGTTAGCGTTTTTTTTAAAATAAAGCATTCTTATGATAAAACCTCTTGTGGAACCCATCCAGGTTTCATTATGGCCCCAAGTCACAAAGCTATTTTATTACAAATTTATCTCGGGATGCTTTCTAGAACTGAATAAGGTCATTCTCTGCTGCTCTCTAAAATAACTTCATTTAAACTTTAAAATGTTAGACGAAAGGACATTACTTTTCCCCCGCTTACCTAGATCTTTCTCAGGAAAGAAACATTCATATATAATTTCACTCTTTGACACTGTAGGGTTGTTACTATACTGGTGGGAATCACAGTGCTTTACTGCTAGTTACAGAATTGTTATGCTGACTATAGAAAATCAGAAAGTCACATGCTTGTTCTGTACTATAAAATCATGTCCTCAACAAGATATTTATTTATTCCATGGACATCAAACAGAATAGCAGAATATATTATTAAACATGTACCAGACTACTGCTGATCACAGGCATTTGAAAGGATCTTCTCAGTTTAGAGTAATTGGGGATTCAGTAGTATATTATTTGAAAAGCATCTCAACAGGCACCTATTGCGGGTGTTTGTTTCCTTGTGTCTATCTTTATAGAATACATGTTAATATCAATATTATTCTGTTGAAGTGAAAAGGATCTTACATTAGTATCCATGACCTTATAAAGAAGCTGGGCAAACCAATTTTCCACATATACATTATTATGTTTGGTTTCATAGCTGCCAGTTCTTTAGCTGGTTGTTGGCCTTTCATTACATTTCGAGCCTCGCCCAGAGGCCTAGGAAGTTGTAATGTTGGCTTCTTTGCGCAATCTGCACTTTGCATCATCTGAGGATTTTTTTGATTCTGGTCTTGATTGTATTTGTCCTAATGGCCTGGCTTTGAGCAGCTAAAAACAGTTATTTGGTTTCCTTTTCCAGAGTTCTAGTTGCTAACCACAGTCAGGTCTTTTCAATGTCCACCTTGCCCTTGATATACTCCAGAAATTGACTGTGCAATGCTTTGTTGTGTCAGCTTTCAGCTCTTGTTTCAATTGCATTTTTTCAGTCTCTGGGCTTTCAGTAAATTCATGTTCTTCACTTCAATCAATGTTTGTTCAAGACTTTCATTCACACAGTTGGTCAGTGAATGTTTCTCCTCCTCCACCATTGACTTTACTTACAGTAACTCTCTGCCACAAGATCTCCGGAGAAGGTATAGTTTATTGATATCAATTAAGGCGTAGTGTGTTGTCATAACCTGAGTTTTTCTGTCTAATGCATCCAAATCAGACTGTGTCAAGTTTGTTGTTCCAGTGGTGTACCTTATCACGGGTATGACCCAGGCCTTGATGGCCTTGATGGTATTCCCGCCATTTAATTTGGATTTCAAAATTTTTCCTGACCCTCTGGGTGTACTTTTTGCTGACCACTTCTTTACTTGCCCGTGCTTGATGTTATCCAGCTGCAAAAGGCCCAGGTATTTATAGGCTTCCTTTTGGTTGCACTTGATTAGTTGGCCATCAGGCATTTCTATGTGGTCACTTTCAGTGATCTTGCCCCTCTTTATCACCACTTTGGTGCACTTTTCCAGACCAAACTACATCAAAATGCCTGTGCTGAATACAGGGGCCACACCACCCAATTCCAAACAAACAGCAGCCTTCACTCCATGCAGGATGTGCAGCTGCTGAGAGTTAGTAGCCCTCATCAGTAGACTGGCAGCTGGTTGGTTCTCCCTCCTTATGGGTGGGACCTTTGTTCCGTGTAGGGTGAGAGGAAGGAGGATTTATGGCCCAATCTAGTTGTAAGATGGGTGGGGAATGGCACCCAACACTGCTGTGCAGAGGCGCAGCTGGGCCAAACTGCGCCTGGTGCACATTCTATATTTTCCGCCCCATGCCCCCCCCGGCACCCTGCCCCCTGGCACCCCCTGGCACCCCCTGCAGCATCCCCCCTTTCCCCTTCCCACACTTACCTTAGTTCCTTTCCTTTTTCAGAACTTTTTCAGGCTGCAAAAGGGGGGGCACGTCCCCTGGCTCCACAATGCAATGGAAAGAGACGGGAGGTAAGCAGCATTTGGGAGTGGCACAGCCTGTGTGAAGGCTGCGCCACAGGCGGTGCGCCCAGCAGGACCATCCGTGCGAATGGTCCCAGGGGGGTGCAGTAGCATAGCACCCCCGCAAGCTGGCCGTGTGGAAAGGGCCCATGTGTTCAGGTGTTCAAATGCCTACTGCTGAAATGTAGTTAGCTAGGAGGTTCCGAGAAGAGGTTTAAAACCTGGAAACTTGCAAGAAGGCTACAGAGAAATGGTAACCTCATTGGGTCCTTCCTGCCAAACCCATGACTTTCACCCTGAAGCCTTGTAAACAATACCAGAGCCTTCAATTAATATATTCCCAACTGGTATTTCATCCTAGGTCCTGGCTAGGTACATGATAGCTTAGCTCCAGAAATGCAACTATGTGGGTTATCTTCAGACCATTTCCTTGATCACAAATAAAATATAATTTGCATAATCAGTGCTACAGTCCTAAACGTCTTGTACTACTTAGAAAAGCAGAAAGCAAAGGAAGATTGTGACAGTGAGATAAAGGAGAGCCAAGAAACAGAAAGAATAGCCCACTGAATATGTAAAGGGAACAGGGAATGGGGTTATATTGGCTCAAGGGGAATGACTGAGAGAAACTCAATAGAGGGACTGAGAGAGCTCACTGAGAAAAGAGGACTTAATGGGTATGAATGAAGAGAGACGCAGAAGTTCTAGCGCCAATTAATCTTGAAACAGACAATGGTTTAAATTTTCTCTTAGGTGCCAAAAATCCCTACAATGTTGTTTCTTGAATGCATCTAAGGCTTAAAATAATGATGTATACTTAAATTGTATGTAAATGAAAGAAAATATTCAAAAGAATGTGCAGTAATTGAATAAATGCTCTTTTCTTACTATATGCAACTCTACGGCCTATCATGTATCTACCAGGAAACTGTCATACAAATGTACTGTTATTATAGAAGTGAAACCTGCAGTTTCAGATAATTAAATTAAGCTATGGGTCTTCTAATATAATTCAGCAAGAATTTGAACTTTTAACTTGTGTTAATTCAATTTCCTTATGCTTTCATTTACCATTTGTTGGGGACATTACAGTGATTAGCCAAAGTCCTTCCAGCTCTTAATGTTCTCAATAAATTCTGATTGAAATTGACTGTCATTTTCTTGCTATAATAAAGTAAGTATCTGACATCTCAAAAGGAACTAGATATAGAATATTACAGTCTTTTGAGGCACACGTTTGTATCACATACCACCATCACAAAACTAGCTTTAGTAAGATCTGCCAAGAGAACCCCAAGTAAGTTTGTAAGTGGAAAACTGCTTTATATAAAAGAGTTGCAGTGGTAATGTGTATCTGTAGTATCACAAGTTAAATGACACTAAATTCACATTTAATTGTTATATGACTAAAGTCACTACCAGAGTCTCTGCACTGTGGGTGAAAACAAGTTGTTCAGCTTGTAAGTGCTAGAAACCTGCTGTGAAGAGCTACAAAAGCAACAGCTGTGTTATATTCCAGTTGAGTTCAAAGGCAATAGTGACTCCAGTGGTTTGGCTGCAAATCGAACACTTTTTTTTCACTTCACATTACATAAGACAGAAAATCACACAATTCAAAGCTGAAAAACCCTGGAGGTCCATGTTTATTTTCTGAAGCTTCTCTGAATCGGGATAATTCTTACCTAGCACAAAGGGAGCACTCTCATTTTTTCTGCAGCCCTCAAATTAATTTAACCAATTATTGAGAAGCTGAACAAGTGGTGACATGTCATTGGATCCAACCAGCTTTTTTGGTGGTAAAAAGGCTATCCTGGATATCATGAGACCTCTGTGAACAAAAGCCATGTGAGATGGGGACTGTAGCAGAGAGGAGAATTGGGCATCATTGAGTGAAAAAACAAGCTGGCTGAATCTGATCCCTTGTGTTGCTCTAAACTGACAACTGTTTATTTTGTATCTCAATTGTAGTAGTCTGAGCATCAAAGTTGCAAGGATACTCACAGTATTTATACCACACTCACATCTCAAATATGTACAGTTGCTTTGCTACCTGTTAAAAGGCAGGAAGACCTCTCAGTTTGGGGGGCTGCATTTGTTCTCCCACACACGCCCCAGGACCCTTAGATATACATGGTAGAAAGTCTCAATAGCACCATCAACACCACTTATTTGTTATTTCCTTCTCCTTACCAGCTTTATATGGTAAAGATTAAGGCATCAATCCTAAGAATGATTTTCTAGGAGTAAGCTCCACTGACTAACTTGAGTCTCGCTTCTGAGTAGACTTGCCTAAACTGCTCTCTGAATTAACTATAATTCTTATATTCACATACTTTCTGGGAAAAAATCCAAGAAACTGTTTTTACATTTATTTTTAATTATTTTTTCTTATTTGTTCTATAACCTTCTATAGCCTTAAAGTCAAATTAACAGTCCTGCCCATACCTCTGTTGCTTTTATTTCCTTAAAAGCACATCTTAATTATATGCTTCAAAATTTCCCTATGTTAGAAACACTCCTTACAGCAGATAAATGTTAAGTTCCCTGAGTTATCTGGATATTGGATAGGAGAAAGATATTCAAATTACAGTAAAATAAGACTGCATAATAATCCCTGGTCCATTGGTTTGCTTCCATAGCTAGTTATGGACCGTGCCCTTAAAACAACTATGGCACACCATATATGAATGCCCTCTTGTAAAAATGTTTGCTGCCACAAAATCATTAAATCAAAATTAACAATTCTCTGTTTGTTTCATATTAAACTTGAAAACAAACTTGGAATATCAATTCAACTAATTGGAAGTCTTTTGTGCAGAATTTTACAGACTCATTGACTTTTGCCTGTCCGTTCCAATAATAAACAAAAGACATATACTCAGCACACCTTGGGTCTGGCAAATTTACAAAGCTAATTGGTCACAAGAGTGAAGGAGATGAATGAGAAAGAGAATTTTATTCATGCACATCAATACAGATACATACATATTTGTAGCTCCTAATGATGGACCGGAGTTCATCTAAGTTGGTCATCCAGTCAAGATTTTATCTGTGTGCTGCATCGCTACTTTTGAGAAGCTGATGGGATTTTTTTTTGCTCAGAACACAAATAAAGAGATTAAAGTCTTAGAGTAAAAGATGGTTTGACAAAATAGGGCAATGTTCCTCAGCTTCTTCCTTAATCTCTTTCCATTCACTTTATTTCTGTGCAACTTTAGACCTTAGTCACTTACTCTCTCTTAGGGCCTTTCCCCACTTAAAAAATGGGAGTAGAGTCAAACCGCTGTGGGAAAAACCGGGACCTTTTGAGTGCGGGTTCATGTCCCCCACTGCAGCTTCTACCCCGCAGAAGATCATCAGCCACCAGCCACCAGGATTCTCCACACTACGTGTGCGTTCAGCTCAGGGGTCATCCTGATTGGTGGCGGCTGCTGATGGGTGGGACTTTTTTACTTTTCCCCTGAAGGATCCACTTCTGCACGAGCATGCACAGACTGTAGCCACGTCTCCACAAATCAATGTCATTCTCGGAGCCCTCTCCTCGTTCCTTCTCCTCTCCGCTCCTCTTGCTTTTTTATCACATGCCTAATTCTCTCCAAGCCCCTCTGCTGCCGCTTGGTGAGTGCAGCCCGCTCGCCAGCTTGCATCCTGCCTATACACGAGTCAGTCTGCCCCCTCCACTCGCCTGTAAATGATTGCTGCTTCTGTCTGAACTCTCAATGAAATGACGTGGATTTCTCCTTCACGGAAACAGCCCACTGCTTCCTGATTGGGGAAAAGGCTCCACGTCACTTGCAGGGGCGGGAACCTCAAACCCGGAGTCACCCCCGAGTTCCCCACCGCTGCGCGCTCCACGTGCAGTTTTTCAAAAAGGTGCTCTTTATCTAGCAACAAAAATGACGTGCGCTGAGGGAGTGGGAGAGGACCAGATTCGGGGGGGCTGCACTGTGGTCGCTCGTGCAGTGGGGAATGCTGAGGAACCCCGGGTCATTTGGCAAGATTAGCCCGCAACATACAGTGAGTGGGGAAAGCCCCAGAAGTCTAATGTACCTTACAGGGTTGTTGTTGTGATGACAAATGACAAAGGGGAAAACTCTATTGTAGACTATTTTGGTATTCCATTGGGGAAAAAAAGCAGTGTATAAATATCTAAAATAAACTATAGAGAGAAACAATCATAGAACCATGAATGTTGCAACTGAACTTAACCAACAGAACTAACAAGAAAGAGCAGTCCAGTATTTTTAAAGAATCATTGCCAGTTTTATTTCATTTTAAAATTATCACACTTAGATTTCCCTTTTGTGCTAACTCAGATGTGTAAAAGGACAGTATTGAATGGAAACAGAAACCTCAGTTCTGATGTTGGAGTAGGAACTTTAGATGTGTCTGGTTTCTCAGAAAATTATTTCAGAATTCCAAAATGTAGCAATAGGCTTAATTTTGCTAGAGGTATATAAAACTGAGTCTACTCACACTGCAAGAAGATGGTCAAAATATAATTTACATATTGACATTTTAAAGTAAAAGGTATTTATGTATAAGGTTGATCTGTTTTTGTTGTAGTAGTTTTGTCACCTGAACATTTTGTGTGGTGAAAGATAATGCTACGCTTGGCCACAATATAGATGTGCCTGGGAAGCATGGCTCACATTTGCATTACTGACACCAGCATGTGGCCAGCCACATTTTAAAAATTAAATATTTCAGGTATTCTATATAAGAAGGATACAAATTCAGAGTGCCCTTTAAAGCACTAAACGGCCCAGATGAGACAAATGTTAAACTCAAAATAAGTTACCTTTCTCATTTATGCTGAGTTAGACTGAACCTTACAGTGCAATCCTAAATACAATTACTCCAGTTTAAGCCCACTGATTTCAATGGGCTTAGACTAAAGCAACTCTGCTTAGAATTGCACTGTTAAAACTCTAGAGCAAGAAGTTCTACAAAAGCAAAGGACTTCCTTGAAGTGAATGGGAAAAGCTGCAGCTCATGTGAAGTTCCATGGGAGGAATTAAAGCCCCTAGAAAACTGGAGAACTGGCAAAAAAAATCTCCAAAATCGTAGAAAATATTTACAATAAATAATTTTGATCACTCTTAATTGTACAATAGGATATGTCTGAACTGAAATGCAAATGTAGCTTTGCCAGATTTGGAATTTTTACAATAAGTTACATGACATTTAACTTTTACGATAAAATATATACTGGTTCTGGTGGGTTTTCCGGGCTGTGTGGCCGTGGTCTGGTGGATTTTAGTTAACAGAAAGTAGAAATAGCCTTTATATGTATTAACTTGTCACATATGTTAATGGATTTGAACCTGTCAAAAGTCTCTGTTGAAAAAAGTATTCCCAAAGACTTCTGACCTTCCCCTTTCCTGCTGCAGCATAAAAATCCTTCCTAATGGGAATCCTAGGAATAGCGTGATGTACCTGTGGTACAGTGGTTAAACCTGGAGAACTAGATTTGATTCCCTGCTCCTCCATATGAAGCTTCTGGGCAACTTGGGCTTGTCACAGTTCTGTGAGAACTCTCAGCCTCATCTACAACTCAAGGTGCCTGTTGTGGTGGCAGGAAGGTGATTGTAAGCTGCTTTGAGGCTCCTTCTGGTAGAGAAAACCAGGGTATAAAAATAACTCTTCTTATGTGCAGTAAAATCAATGAGCAGTAAAATCGGGGCAGGGCGCAGTTGAACGTCTGTAAACGGGGCTCGTGGGAAAAAGTTGTCCTTGGGATTGTGAAGAAAAGTTGTGCTTTTGATCCCATCAAAATATGTATCAAGGCTTTATTGATTGGGGGAACATTGCTACCGTAAATGTTTTTCTCACAATGTACAGAAAAGTTGTGCTTGCTAAATTTGACTTTATATTCAAAGTAGAATATATGGGACATTAATCCAGAAGACAGGCTATGGGGATTCAGTGGAGACTTTCTGATTTGCACGCAGAAAGTTCCAGGCTCAATCCTTGCTAGGAGGTGATGTGGAAGACATGTACCTGAGACCTGAAGATCTACTACCAGTCTGAGTAGACAATACTGACAATGAAGGACCAATGGTTTGATTTGGTATAAGGCAGTTTCATGTATTTTAATTGGCTAGTTCAATGTGTTCTAATCAGTAGTGCTTTCAGATCTCTGTCCCATTCTGTCACTACTGAAAGCAGGCCTGGGAGACACCGCCCTTCTAATATTTTTCAATTACCGTTGTGACTTGGTCCTCATCTGGAGCACTGTGCAATGACCAATCTACCAGAAACAGGTCTTCCTTTCCTATTTGAGGACTTTCAATGAAGGGCTTAGAGCTGGGGCTGGAGTAATCAATTATCTCAAGCTTCCCTGATCTACACCATCACTTGCCATCCAATCAGAGATTTAGATAGTGGGGATGTCTTCTACTGTTCCCACATGCCACTCACCGCTCCACACACACCAGGGACCACCCAGTAACCACAGTTCATGTAAACTTTTCTTATCATATTTAGGAAATCCTTTAAAAGAGAGAGCTTCTTGTGTTAATTACCCTTAAGCTTCAGTGTCATGAGAAAGATACTTGTCAAAAGGCTTGCATTGTTTTAAATATAATAAAAGCTATTTTATTTTCATAGTAAATATTGGGTGGTCTTTACCCACAGCTTATATCTGAACTTTGACAAAAGTGCAAAACTTTGCAAAAAATACTTCATTTGAGTTCAGATTGGATGATCTTCTTGATGGAACTCATCTCAAAATCTCTTGGAGCCCAAGGTGTCTATATAGAACCATTAATCTCAGAATGTGTCTAAACACCATCCTGGAGACAGGCAGCAATTTACAGGTCTCTGTGACAGACAAATAGCTAGCAGAGTGCTGTCATTTAACCCCAGCGATTTCTTTGGTAGTTATGGAAAGAAAGGATTTATACGGCTGTCACAGAAGAGCTATAGGAACTGTCAACACCGTATAACTTTACATACAGAAGTGATAGTATGCATAGGCATTTCAGTCATCATGAAGAAGATCAACAAGAATGGTTTTTGATCAGTGCTACTGACACTCATTTAGTAGAGGGAAATATAGTGCTGGAAAATATATGGGGCTTAATATATCAAGGGAAGGTCAGGATTTTATTCATTGTAGTTTAAATGAAAAGTGGCACATTACAAGTGCACACTGCAGCTTTGCTCTTAGAGTCTTCTGATAGTTTTACTCTGAAGGCATAACATGATTCATAGCAGTAGTATATTACACAATATGGCAATCATGATGTATGCTTGTCAAATATACCTAGCTATCATACCAAGTTAAAATATTTTGCATGCTACCTATTTTGGAGCTGATGTACCAATTGTATCCTGTGCTGATCCTGTTATGCAGGTAAATTACTATGTTTTGATCCCTTGGTGTACATATGAAGAAGAAAAAGAAGATTTGTATTTATATCCCCCCTTTCTCTCCTGTAGGAGACTCAAAGGAGCTTACAATCTCCTTGCCCTTCCCCCCTCACAACAATCACTCTGTGAGGTGGGTGGGACTGAGAGAGCTCCGAGAAGCTGTGACTAGCCCAAGGTCACCCAGCTGGCATCTGTGGGAGTGTACAGGCTAATCTGAATTCCTCAGATAAGCCTCCGCAGCTCAGGCGGCAGAGCTGGGAATCAAACCCGGTTCCTCCAGATTAGATACACGAGCTCTTAACCTCCTATGCCACTGCTGCTATTTTTGCTGAACTATTTTGCTGGTCTAAGCATCAGTTATCCATCTTAAATTTAATTTAATTGAATTGAATTTAATTGAATTTAATTTAATTGAAGGGATGAAAGTTTCAAAGTTAAAAAAAAGACAACCAAGAAGTCATATTCTCTATTAGGTCTAGCAAGGGAAGAACCTATATCTGATGGATTACTAATCCTGGAGGCCAGATGGAAAAACTTGATCAATCCAGTTCACAGTTCGTATGATTTGGAATCAACATTATTTTGAATACCTTGTTTATTTCTCTCCAGGGCTAATTTGGGTCATTTTTATTTTTAATTTCACCACAAAACATTACAAAAATGAAAAAAAGAAATTTAAAAAAGAAAAAGGAAAAAGTGTTACATAAATCTGCAATAATCATGCTGTCAATCTATTATTATTATTATTATTATTATTATTATTATTATTATTATTATTATTATTATTATTATTATTATTATTATTAATTTGATTTGGTAGGCCGCCCTACCCCGAAGGGCTCAGGACGATTTACAAAACAATAAAACACAATACATTGAATAAACTCAGTTAAAACAATAAATACGTTAAAAACATTTTCCGCAGTAATCTTCTATAGTTAATTAATTAAAATAGACGGATGACATCCAGTATTTAACTCCCAGGAGGGGACTGGCAGATGTTTAAATCAGATGACCCACAGTGCAAACAGAGAGGGCAAACAGACAGAGGCGGACTCAGCGGCCAGCCTCCCCAAGGTCTGGTGGAACAGCTCGGTTTTACAGGCCCTGTGGAACTCCCCAAGGTCCCACAGGGCCCTAACAGATGGAGGAAGAGCATTCTACCAGGCAGGGGCCAGGGCCGTAAAAGCCCTGGCCTGGGTGGAGGCTAGCTGCATCATTGAGGGACAAGGGACCACCAGCAAATTCGCCTCAGCCGAACGAAGAGGCCGACTCGGGACATATGGGGTAAGGCGGTCTCACAGGTATGAGGGTCCCAGACCATGAAGGGCCTTAAAGGTAAAAAAGAAAAGCTTACACCCCCCCAATAAAAAAAATAAAACACCCAGAAAAAATGAAAGTAGGAAACTACAAGAAGAGAGGTGGGGGGGGGGTTAAGAAGATGGAGAGACAGTTTTCAAAAGTTGAATGGCTGGCTCACACTTACTGATCCTAGATAGTATCAAAACAAGTGGGTCAAAGAAGAACCTAAACTAGTCCACCTGTCAAATTAAAAGTTCCCAGAGCTTCCTGGGGAGGACAGAGTCAGACCCTGACTGCTCTTTGCCAGCATTTTCCCTTTCAGTAATGTGGAGCAGAAATGACTTAGAAGCTCAATCTATTTGAAGCACCAACTTCCCTGAAAGTTGATTTGGATCATTTTAGAGCTGGTTTCCACATTGCCCATTGGTATATATGACATCCATGTTATCAGTAGTAAACTTTTAGTTTACACATTCTTACTGCCACTTGTATGCTATGTAATGAAACTGGATACATGCAGTGGTACAAAAGCTATATTTGTATTCATAGTTCTAATTGTAGATAATGTGTATGGTGATGACTGTGATCATATGAGTTAGGCTGATCTCATCAGATTTCCAAAACAATGACATAGTGAGGGGAGCACGGAGTGGGGGGAGGGTTGAGCCCCAGGAACCATTTCCTTGGGGGTGCCTTGCAGGGCCATGCTCCAACTCGCAACTGTGCCCTGTGGAGTTGGATGCCTGAGAACGGGGCTCATTCTGCCCCCAAACTCCACATGGAGATTGTGGGTGGCCCATCTGATGCAGGTCTCAGCTTATCTGGGTCCAGCCTGCAGTTCAAAGCTCGATCCAAACTTCTCTGAGGCCAGGATCTGACTGACCAGCTCCAGCTTTGTACTGTCAATTCCACCCACCAAGCTGCAATACTGTCTAAATACCCAATTGGTGCAAAGTCTAAACTTAGGTGTTTTGTTTCAAAGAGAAATATACAACATTAAAGGCACACAGAAACATTTGTGAACTGCTAGACTAACACACTTATTAATGAAACTAATCTACAGTTAAAAGCATTTATTTTAAAAATGGAATAATGTATTGTGTGTATATTAGGGGTACACAATATACCAACTAAAAAATCTGAAAAAAGAGGCACAATTTTAATGATGCCAAAAAGGCAAAACTGAAAAAAGCATTTTTTAATTTTTTTCTAGATTTTTCATGACTATTATGTTTGTGGGGCTCCAAGGAGCATTTTTTTGAGGTAGAACCATCCAATTTGCAGCACAGCTGTAGGTAACTCTCCTTACAAGATATCCCAAGTTTGGTAAAGACTGGGTCAGAAGACCAACCCTTAAAAACAAAACTCTGAAATTTGTTGAAGATTGGGTTAGGGGATCAAATTTTATGAACCCCCAAAGAAGGTGCCCCATCTGTCATTCAAGAAAAAACAATAGAGGGAAATTTGGGAGCCCATTAAAAACCTAACCCAATATTTACGAAATTTAAGGATTCTCACAAGGAGAGGCACCTGTGCTTTGCTGAGAATTTGGTGCTTCCACCTTGAAACTGCCACTTTGGAACAGGGAAGTCCAATTTTATGGGCTTACAAATGGTTCCCTATAAAATTGGACCCCCTGACCCAAAATTAACCAAACTTGGGAGCTCTCATAAGGAGAGGCATCTACAGCTATACTAAAAATGTGATGTCTCTACCAAAAAAAAAAAAACCCATCCAGAGCCCCACAAAGATATTCCAGAGAGTGAAACATTATTAAAACAAATTCTTATAATTACAAGAATTTGCCTCAGGTCAATTCTCTGGTCTAAAAGTGCACTGAAAATTTGGTGCCTCTGCCTTGAAAATCAGATCCTCTCCCCCGAAGCTTGGAAAGAATGATCATAGGCAGAGGTGGGATGCAGCCTATTCGCACCTATTCGGTAGAACCGGTTATTAAAATTTTCTCAGTTTGGAGAACTGGTTGTTAATGATTAACTCCACTAGGGACAAGGGGGTAATCTCTGTCCCTGGGTGCAACAAATCTCGTCAAGTGGGTGATGCAAAATGGCCCCCCCAGCGAGGGGGAACTGCACCTGGGGCGCGCAGACCCTGAGCCCCTGCTGCAGCACCCAGCTCTGGAACGCCCAGGCCATGCCCCCACTGTATCATGCCTCACCCAGCCCCATTGACCTCACCACCATTGGAACCTGTTGTTAAAATTTCTGAATCCCACCACTGATCATAGGGTAACTTTGAAAGGGTGGCCCTACTTCAATGCCCCTCCCACCCAGAGCCCCATTAAGATTTCCCATAGAGTTTAATAGATCCAAAAATGTTCCGATATTTTAAAACCCTCAGAAAAAAAACTCCATATCAGTATGGGAATTTGGCTTTTTTTGGATTTTTTAAAAATGTTCAGGTCTATTAAATATGAAACTGAAAAAAATGCAAAAAAATTAACAGTCATCTTGAGATGCCTCTTCCTATCAACAATGCTTAATAATAATAAGTTAAGGACCTTGACGAAGTGCCTACCATCATCTCTTGCAGACTTCTTAAAAGGTTCTGAACAGTATGCAAGCTGATTGTTCTCTTATCCTGTTTCAGGTGTCTGTTTATGTTATACAATGTTTCTCAACTGCAATTGACACCTGTACAGGAAATTCACACAAAGATATTATGTCACAGCAGGCTCTGAAGTGGTAAATCAGAGAGCAAAAAATAAGAAACCCTCTTCAGAGAACATTGCAATGATTTATAAATGAAGCTGAGGCAGAGGTGTGATCTATGAGAAATATAAGCAATTAAATGTGGGATATTGCTGGGTGTTGACAACAGACCTTGTATCGTATACACAATTCAACACCTGCATGGTCCCATGAGGCATCAAGATTCTCATCCTCACCAAAAAATACATTATTTCACTCCTCTAGCAGGAATGGCACCACTATCCATCCATGTTTTATTTGTTGTTCTTTCATCTTGTTTCAAATGAAACTTTAAAGAATTAAATTATCAAAAAAGCCCCCCCTTGTCTGGAGAATCTCTGAGAGAACTTAATCTACAATTTATCAATATCGCCAATGTGCAAAACTTCAGGTGAACTTTTATGAGTGTTTTAGAACAAGAGCAAGCTGAAACACAGAAGAGCAGTTTGAAAACTCTCACTTTGCCCCACCCAAATCTTCAGCTTTAGGATTTTCTAAATTCAAAGGGAACTGCAGCAGGACACCCCCCGCCCTCCTGGGTTTCCTTTAATGAATGCTAATCTCAGCACTCTATTTCTTCTAGAATTTTTTTCAGTTCTCATAAGATTTGCTTCAGCACCAGCCAGTTCAGCTCACATAGCAACTGCAACCATTGAATTATGGTGCCCACAGTTTGAGGAGCAGCTTGAGTATGCCCATCAGATTGCTTTCACTGTCTCTGAATGTGCAACCAGGAGCAACTATTTGTAAAGTGAATACCCTCCCCCAGCTGATGCCACTAATTGTTTGAAAGGCATTGTTCAAAGGAATAATACCATTGGGTATTCATCTAAGTCTGGCACAACAATGTAAATGGCTGCAATTCAGTTTGGAACAACAGCACTTTGTGAATGAGTTCTGAATCATTGGGATTATTATTTGTTTTCCTCTATATCATTTAAAATGCTGCATATGTTGTTTGAAAAAAGGTAATTGGAACAGAGGTCAAGGTGGGCAGCAAACATTAATGTAAGACGAGTTGATCTGATATTTGATTATGAGCAGTTGGAACAAGTTGAGCTAGGTAGGTTTCCTTGTTGCATCTTTGCTGCAACATTATCAGCTTGCCTAGTTCGTATCAGGTCATTGTCATGTTTTGTTTATTCATTTTTTTCCCTTTTGTGAATATAAAGTGTAATTTTTTTCTGCATACCTGGAGAGTACCAAAGTATATAGAAGTCCCTAACTTGCTAATGGATGGTTTAGTTTTACAGATTTCACTATTTCATTAGGTACTGTAAAGGATTTGCAACTAGTCAATTATATGTATATTTGTTAAAAATATTATCTCTGGTTTTATGCAGAGCACTAGATCTATTGTACTAGTGGGGTGAATCCGTTGGTTCTCACATAATATAATTAACTGTTCACTTTAATTTGTCTCTGGGGGTAAAGGACCAGTGGGAAATATTCTTCTTCAGTATTTTGATACTGAAAAGCTTAACCCTACAGAGCAACAATTATTTTCTGTAGTTTAATACTAACTTCTCATTGCCAACACCTAAAACACTCAACAGCAGGAATTTATGTACTTTTATGATGACCCATTGTCATGATCTTGCCCTTGGATAGGGGGGTGCAATCTGGCAATCGTTTGTGGATTCTTTTCCCATCCAGCACTCCAGCCTGCTAAGTTTCATAAGCTTTTATTTCAAGTGAAAACAACAAAATCTTAGTACAGTTCTCATAGCATTGTCCTCTCTCCCAGGAGCCCCTGGTAGAGAGATGCTTCTTAGTCAAACCCCTTAAGTAGAATCCTAAATCCTTTGTTTTTACCTTCCCAGGAAAACTCCGCCCTGCCACCAGGTAAATCTAAGCTTTTGAATTCTACTGGTCAAATTTGAATGGCATTTCCTGTGATCAAAGCCCTTTACCATCCTTGTGTAACTTCCTTGTGTGACTTCCTTGCTTCAGCAATAGAATCTCTCCATCACACCCATGATTTAGTGTTGGTAGTGATGTTCTTTAATAGGTTCCAGACTAAATACCTATTGTTGAAAACCATTAAGGAATTCCATCAATAGTACTGATTATTCAATGGGAAAGCAGTTTAATTCATAAACTGAATTCCTAATGAGTACTGGAGAGAAGATTTAAATAAAACATTTTAGAAGTAACCCTTTGGCCCACAGTCTTATTATTTCTGGTGTGTCTGAATACAGATGAAGCTGCTTCATATGGAGTCAGGCCAGTGCTGAGATTCAGCAGGTTTGCACCACTTTGGCAGAACCGGTTGTTAAAGTGGTGCTTGTAAACAACCAGTTGTTAAAATATTTTAATCCCACCACCGGAACTGGTTGTTAAATTATTTGAATCCCACCACTGAGTCAGACCACTGGTCAGCTAAGGTCAGCATTGTCTTCTCGGGTGGGCAGAGGTCTTCCACATCACCTTCTACCTGATCCTGAACAGAGTTCAAAAATATGTCCTGAAGCAGGTTGTACAATTCTAGATTAGTTATTATCCTCCCAACATAGAGGATGGTGTAGGAAACATGGTGCTTGAAGTGCAGAGCTAAGAAGCAAAGCCTGAATGAGGTGTTTTGTGTCCTAATTATTGTGTCCTGGATTATTTATAGTGCTACTGACACAGGCTTTGCCTTTATGTGTGCGTAGGTATGTATGAGATTCCACACCTTAACTTTAAATTATTCTCTCCCTCTGGTGTTCATTGATAGTCTCTGAAGCTCAAGCTTTATTCCCCTTCAAGGTTCATACTTCCTCTAAATACTCATCATTGCATGCATGCTATAAAGAGAGCTCCCAGCAGTCGTTTTTAAAAATAAAAAGATAAAATACTCAGCATCTGAACAATGAAAGCTCTAGTGACAGTACCTGGAATGCCTCCTGTTGACAATGATGGTTATCACTGGGGGCAAATGAAATCTGTTCATTCTGAACTGTCTTCAGAAATCACCCTTATCTGATTGTTCTTTCAGATCAAAGAAACAGGAAGACAAAGTAAGCTGTGCATATTCTTTTCCTCTGCATTTTGTTGTTAAAAGAGGCAGGAATCCCACTAGGAACCCTAAACCACTTTTAGATACTATTAATCTTTTCTGTGGATTTCTACCCTGCTCTCTTTTATTTATTGCCAACTGACTGATTAAGTTTTGATATCTTAATGGCATAGAAAAGCACTGTCAGGAATTACCTGAACAAAATCTAGACAAAAGAAAATTTATTCTTCTAAGGGGAATTACATATAATTCATAGCAATAATAGTCCAGATTAGACCACTTTCCCTCTGTGTAATATGACTACTTTGTAGGGTTCTACAAATCAATCTCCGAGCTCCTGGATGTGGGCTTATGCACCGTACATGTTAGATATTTCTGAAAGGCATATTTACATATTTGCTTACATCATGATCAGTTTCAGTTACTTCCTGCTGCATGCAAGACAAATGAAAAGTAATATGAGAATATGCCTCTTTTACCAGCAGAGCCCACACTACAGCAAATTATCTTTCTAAGCCAGAAGGAGCTGCAGGCCAGTATAATAACAAAGAAAACAACAGAGTACTTGGCATTCCCTTTAAAATATGTTTCGTATTGGATCCAGGAAGTCACTTCACATTAAACTGGTATGTGACATAACATAACATGTCAAATACTCAGTTAAAAAACAAATTGGAATTGAGCTGCATACAGTACATACAAGATCCTGAATTTAGTTTGTTCCTTTAAGAAACTCACACACACAGAATGTTTTGGCATTCGAATGGTGATGTATTTGTGAAGCACATCCCAATACCTTGTGGGTTTTTGATGGGACCCCTGGAAATATAGAAACAAGCTTATCTTGAACAAGCTATTTTAATACATGAAGAATTTGCTCCAGTAGATGTTCAGACTTGAGGTCATTTCAGACTTGCAGAAGCAATTGCTAAAATAACATAATTTAACAAATTTCCATTAACTTACTAACCATCAGTAGGTTTTCCTTTAATGTCATGGTATTACATTTTGACATTAATCAAGGCATTATAATAATATGTTATTTTGCTTCAGAAGGTGATACTTGCTGTGTTAGATGATTGCAATCTAACGTAACGTAGTTGTAATTGTTCTGCTACTTTCTACATTCCTGTGTCTATTCAGTGACATCTAAACATCCCTACTCACTGTTCAGTTTCTACACAGAGGCAAACAGATCTACAAATCACCACCTTGGCAGAGGTTGACAATTTTCAACTTTGAGCTCATTACAGAGTTATGACTTTCCTAGTTGAGCAGTAACATTGTTTTAATATCAGTGGTATATCTTGTACCCGAACTCCTAGCATGCTGAGGCACTGCATTGGGTACTTATGTTTTTTTTATATTAAGACTGGAGTACAGAACATGGATGGCAACTCAATATGACACCCAGCTGCCATCAACTACAAAGCAGAAACAAGATGAAAATCCCTCCTGCCGCTGTTTTCATTATATGAGAAATGGGTTCCTCAAACCTGTTCCAAACTACACTAGGGTAGGTCCTGAGGTCAATGCCTGATATAGAAGGGGAAGAACTGCCTCAGTCTTTCTTTTCGCCCTCTACCCTTTCCTACAAAGAGCCACTACATTTAGCAGAAGCTTATCTTATCTTTCTACTTGAAAAAAAAAGAACTTTTATCACTGTGCATGAAATGTGTGGCCATTAAGCTATTTCAGAAGAATTTTTTTTATCTCAGAATGTACAAAAAAAATTCCCATCTTCTGCTCTCACAGTAGAAATATTCAGTAAGTAACCTGAGGACAGGTACCAAGATCTCTTGATTTTTATGATGCCTGACTTATTTCCCTCAGGCTATGCAGGTCAAAGAAGTGCAGGGAAACAAATATAAAACCACAACACAAAATGTTTCACAAATTGGTCATGGAAGAATCGTAGCAAGATCACCTGAACTTGACCTGTTGCATGTGAATAACATGTTCCTACTAGAAATGACTGTGGGGCTAGTATTTCTGCAATTTATGAAGAACAAACTGTGTTTTAAATTAAGATTTTTTAACAAAAATGCCACCTGAATGTTCAGAAGCAATGCTGTTTCAGTGCTGAAAATGAAGACTGCTTTCATAATCTTGTCTTTGTATTTTCCACATCTTATTACAAGAAACAGAGTTTCTTCAGGATGCAAACTGATAAACAGTGTGTGGGGTCAAAGATACATTTTAAAACTTTCATGAGCACAAATCTACTGTTTATACCCAACATATTTTATCCAAACAAGCCACTGTCAATTCAGCTGTATCTGTAATATTCTACAAACCATATCTTATACTTCTTTTAAAACCTTCTTGAAAGTTACTCTTGCTAGAGCCCTTTAAATAATTTTTTAAAAAGCTGGGCAAAAGAGGAAGGATCACAGAAGTCAGTAAGCAACTGTACAGTAAACAACAATTTTCTTTCTCAGGTGAACTACTAATACAATCTGTGTGAACTACTATTGCAAGCTGTGTGCTGAAAATTCTGAGTCATTAGTTTATTCATTTACTAGCAGGATACCCGTGCTTCACTACGGAGATTATAAAAAATGCCCCCTCCTCTTCCCTCCCCTTCCCTTGCATGACACCCCTCACTCCTTCCCCTTCCCCTCCCTCCGCTAGGGTGGGTGGCCATGTCCAGATGCTGGGGACCCTCCCCTCCCCTCCCTTGCATGCCACCCCTCACTCACTCCCCTTCCCTTGTATGGCAAAAAACCCCTGAAACTACTGAAAAATACTAAAAATATGAAACGTACCTGATAAAATTACCCTTGAAGTTTGAAATGGCATGAATTCATAAAAACATACATACAGGAAAAATACTGAAAATATAAAACGTACAGCATAAAAATACCCTTAAAGGTTGCAATTTAAGGAATTCATAAAAATAAAGATCCTTTAAAAACACTGAGAATACTAAAACATAGTGAAAATATAAAAGTGACTTGATAAAAATACCATGAAAGTTTCAAATGTAATGAATTCATAAACACTATTAACTATTTACAAACAGTAGGATGAGTTTCTGTCACAGGATAAAACATTAAAAGGCAAATAATCACCACCCCTAGCTTTGTGGTCTACGTAGTCATACTAATAATTTGTTCAGCATACAGTTTTCATTTCTCCCTCAGATTAAGTGCTCAAAACTTCCTTGTAAACAATATTCTTGGTTTTTCTCTCTGGTTGAAGGATGACCAAGCTGTCAGGTGAACTAACTCTGGAGAACTCTGAATGTCCCTCTCATTGTTATCACCCTCAACAAAGTATATCTGAAGAAATGGCTGCTGCTGCTGGGGTCCTGGCATGAGGCTTCCTATCCTGTGGTAGACCTTTCTCTGCACTTTGAATGTTGGCATAAAATTGCTCTTTCACCTCTCAAGTTCCAAAAGATGTCATTTGGAAGCATCCATTGTATTTCCGGGAAGCAAAAGAAAGTGTTCTGCCATTGGATGCTGATGCATGAGGAGGCTGTGAAGAGGTTCAGGGTAGGGTTGAATGGCAGGGAGCTGAACTTTACCACCACTGCAGCACATTCCTGGGGGCTCATCCCGCCACTTCAGAGCATGACACCAAGCACAAGGCAATCGAAGTCCAAGATCAATCACCTTGTCTCCACAGTAATCAATGTGAGATCCATATTCAAAACCCAACAAATATTTTTTAGTCCAAGATGATAATTTGATTTGTAATCTTTTTTTATTGTATTTGGCTGTAGAAGTCTGGTTAACATGAGGGTTGTTATAGGAATACTTTTTCACAGCCTCTCTATGAACCTTGGGGTGACATTCAGCATACTTCATCACAGCCTCTCTATTAACTTCAGGGTGACATTCAGCATACCACATCATAGCCTGTCTGTGAACTTCTGGGTTGTTTTTCGCATATTTTGCAGCAGCTTCCCTTACTTGTCTTTTTTTAATCGAATCTGTAAATCGCTTTCTGCGTTTAATCCCTCTCCTCCCTTTAGCTGTTTCAACAGAAGGAACAGGTTCGTATGCGGTGAGGAGGTCGGTGGTAGAATCCAGTTGGGCCACCATTGGCTCAATTGTGCTTGTTGTTTGGTGGGCATTATCATAACTTGTCGATTCGACACATGGAAGTAGAGTGTCAAAGTGCCCTTCATTAAAATCTCCTGTACTGTATCCTTTAGCTTGGCAAGCAGGTTTTTAACTGTCACCTTTAGAATGTTTGTGCTGATGGCCAGAGTTCAACAGTAACGTGCAGATGGCCAGAGTTCAACAGTAAATGTGTAATAACTCAAGTAAAACTGAATATTTTGAAAAATCCTTTCTTAGTGAGTACCTAAACCACATAATGAACCGGTGTGCCAAATGTCAACTTTGTAGGTTAGGTGGTTTTTGAATTCTTTTGATGAGTCAGTCAGTGGTATTTCGCATTTATAGATACAGATGTATGGGTAGCAGTTAGTTCAATTGTTCAGGGTCCTATCACAGTAAGCCACATTTAGTTCAAAGTAGAAAGGGGGAGGATTCATGCAGGCCAGAGCAGATAGAGGAAGTAAGGTGTAAGTCTCAATGGTCAAACAATGTTTGATGATTGGACAGAGTGTAATTAGATTACAATGTGTGATAGTGTGAGGTGCTGGTAGTTAGGCATCCCAGCTCAAATTGCACTGGAGTACAGACTTTATAAATGGATGCAGGCTCTACATATATCTACAAGAACTGACCTTAGTTAAATTGAATAAATTTAACATACAGTTATTTGGCCTAATTTGGGGATCTGTAAAACTGGATGGTTCAGTTTAAATATTGATAAGCTTTTCTAGATATTCTGCTCCTCATAAATAGATCTTCTCAGGCACTATTCTTTGAACCATCTTGGAGGTTCTTCATCTCTTTGTTGCTGCTACTCTGTTCAGGCCTGATAAATCAGACAGAAGTAGTTTGGGAGAAGTCAACTAGTGATAGAGGCAGAAGCAACTGACTGTTGCATTCCTCACTAAGGCTAAAGCCAGAGCAGACCCAACTGCAGCTTTCTGATTATCAAATGGACAGAACCATTGTTGACTTTAAAGTAGTTTAGAGTGTTCCTATTTTACTGAACTAGGGCCTTTTTTACACAAGCAGTTTACATTATTTTTAGCCCACTAATGAAACATTTTTCTCTTTGGAGTTTAGAATGTTTCTCCCCACCCCCGTTTGTTTCAAAAAATGTTTCCAAGTGCCTTTTGCCTCATTGTATTTGAAAACACTTTTACTACATTGTTTTCACCGAAATGTTTCCAAGCTGGCTCCCCTTGCAGTGAGGTCATATTTGTAATGTTTTATATTTCCTCCCAAAAAGCCTGGCCACCTGTGGGCTGTTGCCCAAATTCCCATTTGGTGCCTCATCTGCCTTTTTTTTTTTTTTTTGCTGTTTGAATCAGTGAAGAATCAATTAAATTGCTCTATGGAGCATTGAAGCAATAAATCAACACAGCATTTTTTCAATGAATAAGCAAATTAAAAAAAAACCCTCATGGTGGCCATGAAACTTTTGGAGGAATTGAGTGCGAACAAAGATTGTGGTAAAGGGAGGGGATCAAAAACGTTCTGGAAATATACCAAGTCACTACACATAAATAATGCACTTGGAGAGGAATATCGGTTCAATAAACATCTTCATGGACCCCATGCATCCTGCGTTCACACTCATACACATATATGTAAATACTGTGTTGTATAAGTAACTGATACCATAGGTAGGGGACTGGAATTGTGTCTGTGTGTGGATAGGCTGAGACTGGAAAAACACTTGGTTTCCTCAAAATGGAATATCAATGAGAATTTTAAAAAAACCCCAAAAGGCACGGAAAACACAGGTGGAAAGATACAACGTTTTAAATATGTGCGCACAGCAAGGGATGACCATTTGAAAACTCCACACAAAAAGAATAATTTTAAAAGGGTTTTCAGATGAAACATTTCCAGGCTGGAAACAAAACATTTCAGAACATAAGGGGAAAAAATCAATGCAGAACTCCATGTAGAAAATATTTTATTTCCTGTCTCAAAACGTTTTAAAAGGTTTGTGCGGAAAGGGCCTCACAGTAACTCTCGGTGGATGGTGATGGAGGATTTATGGAAAACAATGAGATTATTGTAATCTGGACATCCACATTTCTAACAGGCAAAAATCATGGTCAGTTTATTAATGGCCAAAGTTTCTCTGCTGCCTGTCCTCTGCAAATTTAAAGACTGCAGGAAACCTAGCTGTCTTACAGGATATGTTTTGCAGACGGAATACCAGAAGCATTGTAACTTAATATTTGTAGCCACAGATCCAATTATCACTGCCATTGCTAAGAAACATGCAGTGCAATCTTAAACAAAGTTATAAATCTATTGAAGTCTATCAATATAGAAAGGCATAACTGTTTAGCATTGCACCATCAGCCCAGTGTGTGATCTACCAATATTAACAATGACTGCAATTGTAACATGGACCTATTACATACATAGGCAAAGCATACAACAGATAAGTAACAAGGGGAAAATACTATACAATTATTCCGGGCAATGCAAGCTGTCTTTCTACACTTTTTTATGAAAATAAATGATTGTATTGGTCTTGTTTCCCAAAAAACAGAAAGTTATGAATTGTTATCTTTCAACATGCTTTTCATAGGAACATTAGAACATTCATGTCTATACATTAGCTATTAAAGTCTAAATGCTCACCCTGAAAAAAAATCACAGTAAGAAAAGAGCAATTTTCAAATAACTGACAAGAGACAAGTTTGAACAGAGGATACTTAAAGGTTGACATGCTTTATTATAGTGGTATTCACACAGATTGCTGTTTTTCTGAGGGAACAAAAACAGACCAGACCAAATGTTAGGAAACTGAAAGAATATCATCAACAATGCACCTCGGTAGAAGAGGACTGCTTTTATATATTATATAGAAATATATTTTACAGCAAAAGCCCCCACAAAAGGTTATATTCCTGATGCAGGGTGCCTTGAAATTAGTCACAATAGCATCTATTAGTAATATCAGGAATTAAATAATGCAGTGTATATTATATGCAGTGTATATTATATCAGGAGAGTCCAACTCTGGCGCTTCAGATACCCCTGATGTAGATGATCTACCCTATGGAGAGTATTATTTTAAAGAAACTACCATATCTTTCTTGAGATGTATAGGTACACAGTTCATTTAACAGATGAAATGATAAAACATCTCAAAACAGAAAAAATGATAATTTAAAATATTAGTCAGATATAGTGACTTACATGTAACTATAAGACCTTAAGTCCTATATGCCCTATGCGGTATTGGAGTAAGCCTACTTATAACTTTCTAAGGAAGATTAAAGATGAAATCTGTAACAGTAAATCATTAAACTCCCCATTTTCAAAACTGGTGAAAGTCTTATTGCTCAGTGCATACAGAATGATACAGCAGACTTGTATTGCATACAAGATGTCCCCCAAACCTACACATTCCTTTCAGAACTGTAGCATGGTTTTGATTAATTACTCACATTTTCCCCCTGAAAGCAAATATTATCACTTCCCACCCCCCCTTATTTTCCAATGGGAAAATAAGAGTCAATGCCTGAGATGGTTATTAATAAAACCCTTTAGTGTTTGTATAGTTGTATGTAACAGTTACAACACAATCATCTTCTTTGGCAACTATTGTGTATATACCTGTGTATATGAAAAAGTCTGTACATTTGCTTACATTTTTTTAAAAAGGTTAAGATAGGAAATAGAGTTATTTACAACTCAATTTATTATTGATAATGTACAGAGGCAGAATAATGGACAAGCATCTGGCTGGAACAGCAATCCAGAGAAAGCGCACCCCAGGCTTCAGCCGGCAGCGCCATTGCAGCGGGGGAGGAGGGAGTGAAAAGCCTCCCCGGCTGGCCAGCTGATGCAGTCATGTGGCCGGGTACCAGCACTTGACTGGGGCCAGGCAGCCTTTAAGAGGCTGCGTCGGCAGGGACCGTCCTCTTTCGAGGCTGGAACTGCAATCCAGAGAAAGTGTGTAGTTTGTACGTAAGACTGTTACTTTTTACAGGTTGGATGCCAGCTATGATGTACTGCATTCACAACTGCTTTAAAAATGCAGAAGATATCGTGTGATCAGCTGATATCTGGAGAAGAACACAGGACCAGAAATAAATTTTAGGAAAGGAAAAGAAGAGAGAAAGAAGACCCTAAAGGGCCAAGCTTTCTCTCACATCATATATCTTCTCAAATAGAACCATCTCTGTATTTGCAATGTCACCCCAATCCAAAGCATATTTACTCAGAAATTTCCAGTCACCAAAGATGAATTAAGCTTATTAATTAATGTCCTTAAATCCAACAAGGCTCCTGGCCCTGATGGCATCCCAACTGAAATCTACAAATCGTATGTCGACTGGTGGTCTCCCCTATTAGTCGCTCTATTCACCATGGTGAATAATTCGGGTCATGTCCCTTCCTCCTGGACAAATGCCACCATTATCTCTTTGTTCAAAAAAAGTGATCACAATCTGCCAGCAAACTATAGACTAATCAGCCTTTTGGTGATTTCTGGCAAATTGTATGCCAAATTTCTACTAAATCACCTTCTTTCCTGGATCTATGCAGCAAGGATCACTGGCATTGAACAGATTGGCTTTATGAAAGGGAAGTCTACTGTGGATCACTGCATGATTCTATGCTCATCTCAAAATATGTGCAGAAAGGTAAATCTAGTCTCTATGCAGCCTTCATAGACCTAAAAGGGACATTTGACTGTCAACAGGGGTCTCCTATGGTCTAAATTGATGAATCTTAGAAGGAACCCCAGGCTCCTTATGTTAATAATGTATTTGCACAAAAACCCCATCTGTCAAATTAGAATTAATCCTTTAGACCATTTAACTCCCAACATCACTGTTTCCCAGGGAGTCCGGAAAGGTTGCATGTTAGCACCTGCTCTGTTAATCTCTTCTTAAATGATCTTGCCCCAACCCTGAATAGCATAAATTCTCATTATCCTTATTTGGATAATGTTCTGCTCCCAATCCTTCTATATCCTGATGATGCTGTCCCACTCAACAACTACTGCATATCTAATCAGCTTTCAATAAATCCATCAAACCTAAGGTAATGATTTTTTCAAATGCACATAGTACTATGATCTGGACTATTCAGGGCTCAGTTATTGAGCAGTTTCCAACATAAGCCTGGCTGGGCTAAACATAGAGATAAGACCCTGAAAGGTAGCAAATATGCCTCTGCTGCTGTCCTGAAGTTTTTTTTACCTCCAAGAGTGGCAGATTCATACCAGTGGCCCTGAAAGTTTTTAACACGAAAGTGGTTCAACATTTATTGCATGGGCTTCCTATATGGATCCACGCATGGAAATCCAAACTTGAACAGCTGCAGTCCAGCTTCCTATATAAAACCTTTGGACTCCCACACTGCATCCCCTATGCAGTCCTTTGCCTTGAGGCAGGACAGCACCTTCTGGAAACCAGGGCATGAGTCGCCACTTTCAAATTCTGGGTACGCCTCTGCTTCCATTCTGACTTGCACAGCTTGGTCCAGCTAGTGATGCATGAGCTCCAGACTTCTGACTGGTGGTTACTAACCCAGGCCAAGATCTCCTCATTGGGCCTTGCCTGGGACTCCCTGCTCATGCTCACTGCTAATGAGGTTTTTCGCCAACTAAAAATAAATTATTTGATCAAGAATTTAAGTGCTTTTTGAGCAAGACACAGAGTTCTTGTTCACCCTTGTACTTTGGGATCACTCCCCAAAAGCTCTGTGTTGCCCACTATCTGAACCAACTCCCAAACCATAAACTTACATGGGCACTTTCAAGAGCAAGATGCAATTCCTTTCCATTGTCTTTACTTCAAGGTTGGTTCTTAAACATCCTTCGGCATGATCAACATTGTTCTCTCTGCCTTTCCTATACTGACTCTCTTGAACACACCTTGCTCTCCAGCCCAAAGTATAACAGCTTTAGGCCCGATTTCTCTGCCTTAACCTTGGCTGGGTTCACGGATCTCTCTACCAATGCAAAGATGATTCTTCTGCTCAACAATCCTGAGGCTGAAATAATGGAAATCATAGCCAATTTTTTGCTACGCATTTTGAACTAGGTTTCCTTGTCTTCACAATATTTTCACTGTTCTCTATTGGATTTTACCTTTTCCTATTGTCCCCATGCTGTATATGCCTAATAAAGGTCTCTGAATCTGTCTACTCAAAAATTATGCATTATTTCAATAAGATTTACAATCAGGTAAGTACATTTGAATTGTGGCTTTAACATTGTAATTTATGATTCAATTTAGTTTTGGATTGGACAAGAAGAAATTCTCTCTGCATCTTCCAAACAGTAATTTGTTATTGGCTGCTATCCTGCTACCCTTCCATGCAATCATATAATATGAGCTGGTCACTTCAGGGCCAAGCAGAAATGTTGGGGGTTTCCACTAACTGACATTGTGTTTGTGTTTGGGAGAGGAATTGTCTGCTTTATGGTGTCTCCAGGTGTGGACATAAATTTGCTCAGTTGACCTACAGGTTAATTCATAACTGAGCCCTTTGGGGGTAGGGCAGTTTACCAAATCGAATGAATGAATGAATGAATGAATGAATGAATGAATGAATGAATAAATAAATAAATAAATAAATAAATAAATAAATAGTTTTGTGGGAATGGGGCAGATTGCTTTGAATTGGGCAGGTTGCTCTGGCAAGCACTATGCAGGGCTGCTGTTTAGGAAGGAGAGCTCTTTGTGCTGAATGGCATCATCCAAAGTGAGTAAAGACTTATGATACATTTTATTTATTGTGCTAAGCAAACTTATTGGTATGCAATTGGTTGGGTCATGCCCCTCCTCCTTCCCAGAAGTGTGGGGGGCAATTTTTCCACTCCCCACGTGACTCCCATGGGGGGGGGGGTGCCTGGGACGTTTGTTCCTGGATGTCCCCATGGCAGCTGTGCCAGTGATAGCAACTATTTAATTATACTTGTTACAGCCATATTTGTGGGACTCCTGCTATTATTTGGGAGGAAGTGCCAGACACAAAACAAGGATACCATCCTGATTCATTAAATAGAAATGATGTGCTCAGCACAACTATTTGAGGGTCAAGGATTGAGATAAAATGCTTATTCTCAAAGCGAATAAACAACTTGCTCATGAATTTCTGTTATGTTTCTCCATCATCTCTTGCATACAAAAGTTGGACAAGACAGCTTATGGGATATGTTGTATGTCCTGACTTGTTTATGAGCCCTAGAGATGTGGAACAAAGTTCACTGAAGTCTGACTGGAAGTAGCAGTTGGATGACTGTGGGGTAATTAGGGCCTGGTATCTTGAAAGAGTAATATAAAGCCAGTAACAGTGCTTACTGCTTTCTTCTCTGGCACTCCATGCTTGTCTTTCAGTGGGCCTTCTGGATTGTCAAGCAAGAACATTTGAATCTATGGCTCTGTGTGATTCTTGAGGGGATTTGGGCTGATATTGCCACTGTACTCAGATTTGGCTGCTGGTTAATGTGAGTTTTCTAACATAGATTTGACCCCATTGGAAAGTAGATTTATTAATGATTACTGTTTTTACAGCAAATAATTCTATTTATACTTTTTTGAATATCAGAAGTTTTTGGATTGGATTCAACCAGTTTTTTCCTTCAATCTCAGTAAATTCTCTTCTTACTACTGTCTCCATCCCACATGGCTTTTGCCCATGCAAGTCCAGCAATCCCCCATTGTAGACTTGTTGGTGATCAGATGGGTCCCTTCCTCTCTCTCCACTAGTGAAAAATCTGGTTGGACCCAAGAAGTGGCATTTATTAATCCTGACTACTTTTCAGTAGACCCACTGAAAGGAGAGGAGAGCTAGCCAAGGAGAGCTGCATACAGGTATGTTGAAAAGCTGCCTTATTTTGAGACAGGTCATCATTCTATTAAAGTCGAGATTCTCTGCTATGACTAGAAGGAGCTCCAGAGTTTCAAGGACAAGTCATGCACACCACCCATCATTTGATCCTTTTTAACCTGAAGTTGCTGGGGACTGAACATGAGACATTTTGGATGTAAACAGGTTACCACTGAGCAATACTTCCATGCCCTGAGCCACAGCTCAAACCATTTAAAGGACATGGATAATTTAATTTTAAGATAGGGATACCAGGAAAGTCGAAGAATTTTAGTGTACTACAAGCTGTACTATATTTCTGTTAAATAAATGCAAGACTGTGCATAGGTTGAATCATAATCTGATATAATCTTTTTTCTCTTAATACAAAAAAGGTGTGAAAATATGAGAAAAACCAATTCATAAACTGACATATTATGATTTCATTATATTTTTCTTGCCTCTTGTTTTAAGAAGAAAAAGAAGTAAACAAATAAACACAGAAAACCCAACTGGTATGAACAGCCATGGAGCAAATGGTTTATTTCCTGCTTCAAAATGTTTTAAAGTGTCTGTGCGGAAAGGGCCACAGTCTGACTGCAGAGAATGGAGTGTTTGTCACAAATTCTTTCCCTCTACCCTTAATTACACTCAATGGTGTTTCAAAACCTCACTGGGAACAACATTTGAGGAGCTGGAGAAGAGCCAGCTTGTGAAAAAAAAACATTCAAATACTCAGGTATCAACATTAAACTTTTCCCATAGTCCTATTGACCCCATGTCCTTAAACACCATCATCAGCTTTTCTTTAAAGGTATCTGAAGAATTGTTTCTTAAAACAATGCTATTGCAATGACAATTAGACTATAAAATTAGTAAACAATAATAAAAGTTAAAATTTCCCCTTCAGTCATTTCCGACCCTGAGGTACCACTGCGAGCAGTGATTTTATAGGCAAGCCATTTTTGTGGGGTAGTTTGCCATTGCTTTCCCCAAACAATAATAGACCATAATAATTAGTAAAGGTTAGCAATATAATAGTACGAATGCAAAACTAAAAGGTGTGCAGAAGGTTATAGCCTTACTATTTGAGCAGTCAGGAGAATTATTACAGAATGCAATGTTTTTTTCTTACCATTTGTCTTTTCAAACACTGCCTATGTTTTCTGCTGCTGACAAAACGTATTCCAGTTGACTGCAGTTGAACTGAAAATCTGTAAGGTACACATAATACAAAAGAGGACATTATCAAGGAGATTCTGAAAATGTTTATCAAGTGAAAGAATATATGTATTACAATTAATACTTTATTTTACTTTATTTAAATTTATATCCAGCCCTTGTAAGAACCCTTACTGCTGCATTTTGGACCAATTGCCATTTCCAGAGCAATATCAAGGGAAGCCCAGCATGGAGCAAATTACAATAATCGAGCCTAGAGATAACCGTTGCATGATTTACTGTGGCTAGGTCAAGTAAGGGGGCAGCTGCTTCGTTTGGCTGTCTGTGCAACTTGGGCTTCTATGGATAAGGAGGCATCCAAGATCACACTGTGGCATCAAGAACACCAATTACAATGTGGTGGAAAGTGCTGTCAAATCACAGCTGACCTACGGCGATCCTGTAGCGATTTCAAGGCAAGAGACATTTGGAGGTGGTTTGCCATTCCCTGCCTCTGAGTCTGAAAAAACTGTGACTGACCCAGGGTAACTCAGCAGGCTTCAAGTGGAGGAATGGGGAATTCAACCCAGTTCTTCAGGTTGGAGTCCACTGCTCTTAACCACTACAGCATACTGGCTCTCTCCATTACAATATAGAATCACAAATCCTTAATCAAGCAAAATAACGTTAGCTCCTTTTTATCCAGCTCTCTCAGGGTACCCTAAATTTCAGTTTCTCTGCTGCTGACAGAAAATGGCATGAATCTATATATCATACAAGGAGTTACTTCAGGCTAGCATTTAGGTTATAATTTATAATTCCAGGCTTTCATTCCACCATAACCATAGTTATAATTCCAGGCTTTCATTCCACCATAACCATAGTTATAATTCCAGGCTTTCATTCCACCATAACCATAGTGAAAAAGTCTGCTCTGCCAGATCATTTCCTCACTATTCCAGAACTCAAAGAACATGCTTAGCTGACAGGATCAGGCACCATGTTAATCTTTTTTTCCTCCTCTTTTCAATGTCTATCTGAGTGCCTCAACACCCTCCTTCAGTCAAGGAATCTGGTGGATATGTGGTTGTTGGGAATCAGGTGGGTGTATGTGTTTGTGTGCATTTTACTCAATATTTGTCATGAAGGATGATAAGAGGAAGGCCACAGAGGGTTGCAGATGCACCAGGAATGGGGCATCTCGCAACAAATAAAGATATCCCATGGATACATAGTTAGTAACTGTTCTTTCACTTATTTTGCTTAGTGCACCTAGATTCTGTCCTTTGTAGAGTTTGAGTTTGGAGTTTGGATTTATATCCCCCCTTTCTCTCCTGCAGGAGACTCAAAGGGGCTTACAATCTCCTTGCCCTTCCCCCCTCACAACAAACACCCTGTGAGGTAGGTGGGGCTGAGAGAGCTCCGAAGAGCTGTGACTAGCCCAAGATCACCCAGCTGGCATGTGTGGGAGTGTACAGGCTAATCTGAATTCTCCAGATAAGCCTCCCCAGCTCAGGCGGCAGAGCTGGGAATCAAACCCGGTTCCTCCAGATTAGATACATGAGCTCTTCACCTCCTACGCCACTGCTGCTTTGTAGTACCCAAAGTTTGTGTCTTATATAAAGTAAATTAGCTAGAGAGAATTGGCATGAGTCCTTGCCCACCCACTCAACTACTTGTCATGCTACAGTGCAACACGCCTTGGGCAACACACCTTGGGCAACCCACAAGAGAGAATGGGGCTGGATTTGATCCCAAAGTGGTGGCAATGACAGCAAAAGGGAAGCAAACCATAGCTAGTCATGCTGTACATCATGACAGAGATCACAACAGATATAATCAGTAAAGTTGCTAATAGCAGTGAAATATCTGTAAGCAATATTTCTGGGACAGATTATGAACATTCAGAGCATTTTAACCAGAAATTGTCTTCTCATAAAAACATACTCTTACTACGTTTAGGGTGCAATTTAATTCCCACTGAAGTTTATGACAAATCTTCCAGTTATTTTAATGGACTTGGACCACATCTTTAATGAATGAGAATATTTTCATGGCAGATTATTCCTTGCTACTTTTTTTCCATTTTAGTTCAGCAGGATTAGGGGTAAAACCTGCTGAGATGCAACCTCCCATTTACAGTGTGTCAACGATCTGTCACACACACTTAAAATAATTGGTATCATATGACAGGGTAACATTAAAGAAATGTCCTTCCTGTGATATAATCAATGGGCAACTGTTCAAAATATATATATGATAATCAAGGCACTGTGCCTTTCCCCTTTCCAGGACAACTTGGCATTAATTAAATTGAGTGAACTCAAAATTTCATGCAGTATGCACAACCTTAATTGTTACCTTGCAGAGTACCTATTCTTAAATCATGAACTGTGCAATAGGTTGATTTCTAAATAATAGAACTCCTCCTGAAACTAACAAAAGCATGCAAAGAATGCATGCAACACATGCCCAAACCCAAATGGATATTCTATAATACAACACATGCAAAATCACAAATGGTTATTCTATAATATTCAATATATACAGTAAATAACTGAGTAGAGAACATTTATAACAGCATATCAGCGATGAAATGGTCATTTATATAGGACCTGGAACACTTATTTGTTTAAATTAATATGAGCTAACATCAAATTCCTTACTACTTTAGTAGCTGATGAACGGAAACTGAACCAGAGAGTATACTTCTGTCTAAACAACTTGTTCGTTGTGTAAACAAAAACATGGAAGTTATTTAAATGAAAAGAAAATTGCTGTTTTTGCTTGCTCAAAAATAATCCCCCCCCCTCTGTTCCTTCGTTCACGCACACAATCTTGCAGTATGCAGACAGCCCTACACTGTTGAAGGGGATATTTGTGAGTACATAGTTAAGGCTATGGCTGGTGGTGGATGTGAACTGCAAGCCCTGACAAAACCTTAACTGATCTTCACCTCCACCCCAAGAAGACATCTAGTCCAAAAAGCATCTGTGACACAGGAGACTGGAAGAGCCCTGTTGAGAGTGTAACAGCAGCTGCCTAGTCTCTTACAGTAGAACAGGCTGGCCCAATCCCAGGTCCCAAGGTGGTACTGGGGAAGCCTGCCCAGGCCAAGTTCCTGGGAAAGTCCAGGTGCATCCAGGTTCTGATCAGCCAGGGAAAGGCTGGAGAGTGTTTACAGTTGTTATGAAAGTGGAAGGGATTCACCTGTGGGGCTCAGTGTGGATGGAGCAAACAAGGGGTACAGTTATTGGGGTACAGTTATTGGGCTGATCCTTAAAGGTAGTAGCAGAGAGGAGCCTTGGGTGACGCCAAGCTGGCTGGCTCTTATCTCAGAAAAGAGATAAGAAACTACTCTACAGGATGAGTCTGCCCATTATTGGACCTCTGTGTGTCAAATAAAGAAATTAAAAAGCAAGAGATGGCCTACAACCCTTTTTTTTTTGACAAATGCTACTTCCCAGCTTGCTGTGCCTGCTGACACTTACAATATTTCAAGCAACTGGGGTTGTCTCACTGCCAAAATTGTGCTGTTACATAGAAATGGATGAAAGAAATGAGGTAATTGGATAGGACAGGGAGAGGGGTTATTAGCCTCCTGCATTCTTCCCACCAAATGCACTGATTAAAAATATTCTTAGTTCTTGGGTAAACTGGTGCCCTTGCTGAGCTCTGATGTCTTAGAGGTAGTAGTTAAGGAAGTATCTACAGAAAGCTCTCTCCCCCCCCGCCCCCAATAGCTTATGGTACATAGCTGAACCATAATACAAGTTGAACCTGACAACAGCACGTTACAAAATAAATGCATCATAGTAACATCAGCCTGGGCAATGTCCTAATCAGTACTGAAATTATTAATGAAAAGACCCTCCTTAAAAGCTTATTTAAAAAAAATATTACAAAATTACAATCTTTTTAAAATTAAAAAGCACAATCTGGCAAATTACAAAGTGTAAAATAAGCACTGAAGTCTAGATTGGAAAAAAAGGGCTGATAATTTATAGTAGATGAATGATTGTGGAGGTAAACACATAGCCCACTCTTTAAGGGTGAGTGCACCACCACCTGTTCGAAGGTAGGGGCAACCATACACTCTCTCAAGAAGGTCTTCACTGTCTCTAGGAGTCATTCAGTCACCACCACCCCACCCCAAGCATATTCAAGCAAGCAGCAGGAGGAGGACTCCAAATTGGTACAGGTGCAAGATATTTTATCTGCAAAGTGCTGAACAATTGGTCACAAAAGGCCACCAATAGATTGCCAACTTCAACATGGGAAATTCGTGGAGGTTTGGAAGTGGAATCTAGAGAGGGTGGAGTTTGGAAGAGGGAATCAAGTTCAGTAGGGATGTATTACAATAGCTATTTCCTCCAGGGGAACTCACCTCAGCAGTCTAGGAATAAGTTGTAATTCTGGAGATCAATGGGGAGAAAGGGAGGGGCTAGGGGGAAAGGTATAAACATTGTTGACAGGGCAAAGAAGGAGCAAAGGAAGGGAATGGCGGGGTCTGGCAAGGCGGAAAGGAAGGGAATACATTGGGCTGCAATGCTGCCAAGTGGAGCCTCAGCCTGGTAGCCTTGGTGTGTCCCTAAGCTCAGAAGGGAGGGAGGTAATACACAGGGCTGAGACTGCTGGGTTGAGTCTCGACCTGGCAGCCTTGGCCAAAGCCGATGTCCTTGCTTGGGGAAAGGAAGATAAAGGAAGAGACTGTATGGAGCAGCAGGTGGGCAGAAGAAGTGGTGGATGCTGATGGATGGCAGCTGGAGAAGAGAATGAGACTTCTAGACTCACCTGTTCACTTTTCTTTATTGATTGCTGTCCTGCTGTCCTCTCTCACCAGTGGCACTTTCCCTGCCTGGCCTGGAGGGGTGTGTGTGAAGGAGGAGCCTGTGGGCTGTGGCACACCTTCCTGCCTTTTTCACTTGCTTGCCAGCCTGCACAGCTCCTTCTTGACTTTTCTGGCCATGGGGAAGGAAGTGGGCCGGTGGCCAAATGCACCTCCCATGTGACTGAGGAGAGTGTTGCCTGGGTTACAAGACCCCCCACCACACAAGGTATGCCTGGGGTAGTAGCTGGTCTGCTGACTTAACTCCTCATCCTAGCCTAGATATAATGAGGCGTAGAACAGGCTAATAGCAGAGCTATAATGTCAGAAGAGTCTTATGTAACACTTTGCTTATTCTTTTTTCCCCAAAGTCATTTATTTTATTGAGTAAAATACAATAAACACATGCCAAACAACAAACGTACAAATTATCAAAAGGAAAAGGCTTACGATATAGGCACTACTAGCCAAATATATGCCCTGAACACATCGGTACACTAAATTCAGTAATTCTTATAATCCATAGAATGACTTCTATTGCCAACTTGTTATCTTAGAAATTAATATTTTATCAGTATCAATCTTTTCAATTAATAATCAATTTGAGAGAAATCTGCATCCCTATTTCCTTTTAAGAAATTAATCCATGGCTGCCAGTTTTCTATAACACTTTGATTATTCTTGATATGAGAAGGAAATTCTTTTTTCATAGAAGCTAGTATGATATAGTGACTAGAGTGTCAGAATAGGGCAACAGAGACTGATTAAAATCCCTACTCAACTATAAAGATTACTGAATGATCTAGGATCGATCACTAACCCATTCTGCATGAAACGTTAATAGACAGAAAATAAAACGTTTCCTCCATGTTTTGCAATGTTTTTAGCCCAAACCATTTTATTTCCAGTCTCACAACATTCTATTTGCATCCTAGTGATTCTTTTTCTGAAAATGTTTTCACTTGCTGTTATGATCTCTTTAAGATGTTTCCCATGCCTTCAGGACTTCCCTATCAGCACCAATTTTTGAGCTCACGTCGGCTGTCTTGCTCTGAATTTTCATCAGGGTTTTTTTTGTATTTTTGGGAGTGTTATGTCTCCGTAGCTTTGAAGACATGACCCCTAGAGAATTGCAGCATGAAGGTTTGAAGCTTCACAGCATCATATCCACAGATCTTTTTGTAAAAAATGGAACCACAAAATGGTAGCCAGAAATTGTTTTGTGGGGGTAAGTGCGAACAAACTGGGGGCGGGGGGTTGAAAAAAGTTTTGCAAATGTTTTCAAAATGTTTTCAATGACTTGTGTGGAATGGGCCATACTCTCTCAACCTAATCTATCTCACTGGTGTGTTGTAAGGATAAAATGAGAAGACATAATGGAAGCTTAACCACCTTCTGTACCAACTTTATGTGCTTTGTCCAGTTTTACGTCCTGTTTTAACACCCACTCTGTCCTGTATTTTGTTTTATTGATATGCCTAATAAAGGTCAGTTGAAGTTGAAGAGAAGAGGAAGCCATGTATGCCACCCAGAAATCGGTGGAGGAAGAGTAGGACAAAAATGTAACACAGATTAAAGACAGGAAGAATGAATGGATGGATGAATGAATGAATGAAAAATAAATCTAAAACTGCTCAAAGAAACATTTTTTATTTATTGTTTGTTGAGTTTTTCTTGAATTATTGCAATTGGCAAGATTCCAGCCAAACGTTTCTTGTACAGAAACTTTTCTTAGAGGTACAAAGGAGTCTGTAGGCTTTCCCAGGATGTATTGCCTCCTCTCCACAGTAAAAGGTCTCATGGCAATCCACTCTTGCAAATCAAACACCCAAGAAAATCAACAACAATTTGGGACATGTAATCGGTAAATCTTTTCTTGCATACACTACAAATCCTTGTATTTATTATTCTATGCTAGCATGGAAATGGCAACCAAATTATGTTCAAAATGCAATCTATTGATAAAATGGGTTTCAAGAACATCATATTATGAATATGCCAGACATTCCAAAATCAAAATTACAACCACGCTTTACTAACATTAAAATAACTTATAATAGGAGGCACATGTATGGTTATCTATATTTACATCAGGAAGTGAAGGATCATGAAAATAATTTTGCAGTGGAATGATTTCACTAAACTCATTTTACTTTTAGAAATTAAACCAGGATGTATTTGGAAGACAGTGGAATTCAATTAAAATCCATATCTGGACATATTATTTATTTAAAACATCTCAACCCTGCCTTCATCACAACACTGAACTTTTGCTTTAAGATATATGTGAAAATATGTGCAGTCAAGTTTGGAATCACAGCAGTATAGGCCCCTATCACATTTTGTTTTACCATGTGCATGGGGAGAACAACCTATGTGCAATTCTTCCATTACATTCAACCACTATTTTATTGTAAAGCTTCAGCATATTTAGTACTTATGAACCAGAAACTTGGATTCTGGTACACATGTACCAAGGCTGAAGATATGTGCGCTTGCCCTACCAGACGAAATAGTAATCACATGTAACATGTCCTCCCCAAATGTACAGTAAAATAAAACTAATTACAAGGTTAAATTGATAAAAAGTGAAGGCATGCTTTCTCCTACCTTCCATTTTAAGTCATTATGCTATACTCCCTCAATACATAGCTCTGGTACTTCTCTCCTACTGTCCCTTTTTATTTCTAACTATTTTTGTTTTAAAAAAGTTTTAGTTGTGGTCATTTCCCCCCCAGGCTTGCCTGACCTCCTCATAGGCTGTCAATATGATCCATTGTATGTCACCCCTCAGGCACCTGAAAACAAAGCTGAGAGAAGACATCAGAACAACGCAGAAAAACCCTCTTTTCTCTAAGCGTATTTCATTCATAAACTGGAGAAAGATGGCTCCATAAAGGCGAAATAGACTGTGTAAATGTTTTCAGGTACAACATATTTTGCCAGAAAGGTATTAGCAAGTAAAATTGTCTGCAAATATATATTGAATAGTCAATTTATTTTAGGTATATTCATATAATGGAAATGAAGGCACAATATAAGTGGCAATGCTCATTAAATTTTTTAGAATGTATCATTTATATGTAATAAAATACTGTAGATTACAATTTAACTCTCTAAATAAACTGTTTAAAATGTGACATTGTATTTCCAACGTGCTCAATTTTGGAGCACAGGAATTGTCACAGGAAGATAAGGATGGATAATAGTATGCTGACTTATGGCGACCTTGTAGAGTTTTCAGGGCAAGAGAAGTTCAGAAGTGGTTTGTCATTGCCTGCCCAAGTCATATCCCTCGTATTCCTTGGAGGTCTCCCATCCAAATACTTGTCCGGGTCTGGGCTGAGAGTGTGTGAATGGCCCAACGTCATCCAGAAACTTTCCATGGCAGTGGGAATTTGAACCCAAGTTTCCCAGATCATATCCCTTTAACAACTACACCTAGAAAATGCCTTACCTAATCTTTGTTACTTCTAGTTGGCAAAAAGTCCCACGGTACAGAGCAATTATCAATCACACTGTCTTCAATGCTTAGGCTGGAATTTATGGCTAATATATCAAAAACATCCATTCTCTCTTTTGGTAAGCTATTTGTTGCAGCTGTTTGCTTTCATTCTGGACACTCATAATCTTCTGGATCCATCCTGTTGAGAATACTCATGCTGCCCATGGATAAATCTATGGAAAGATTATTATAGAGATAAAGTAGCATTGGAGAAGGTCTTCTCCACTTTTCATTTCCAGTCCTGTAACTTATTGAAAGCAGTGACTTATTGTGAGAAGGCATATAAGGACCAGCAGCATTTCAGACAACCTGAAGCCATGGCTTGGCTGAGGCAAGTGGCCAGAGAGGGAGATGTAGCCAGACTCCAAGAAGCAAATATGGCTGACACCACTGTCAGGAATGGGATGGAGAAGGCAGGGCTGATTCTTCGTACTGGGTATGAGGAGCCCATTTCCACTCTCTTGGTCCAGTGCTGAATGAACGAGCACATGGAGGTGCCAGTGCGCAGCTGAATCAGCTTTAGATAGATCTAGGAAAACAGGTGCATTGGTATAGACAGCCTAGATCCAATAAGGGAGGGAAAAGGATGGGCAAGGGGCAGCCTTACGAAGTTTGGCTGTTGCTGTGGTAAATAGAATCTAGGATGAGATATGTCTTAGCTTTTGGTAGCTGTGGGGAAAAAGAAATTGCTGGCATTCTGAAAGCCTCAGGGGAAAATATCTTGCCTGTCTAACTCAAAACAAATAGGTGGCCTAGGAGCTTAAAACGACATTGGAAACATCCAACCAAAGTGGCAGAGATGTCAATGTTAATATCAGTATCAAAAGTTTGATAGCCTGATCAAGTTACACTTATGTCAGGTCCAGCCTAGCCATCTAATAATATGTTAGTACAGTCTAACTCAGAAAGGAACATTTGGGTTTGGGGCTTGGTCAGGGTCCCAAAAGATTCTTAAAGAGGTCTCTCTTTAAAAAGGAAAGGTGTCTCTCTAAAATGGAGTTACTCCAGCATGAATGCAGTGCACTGTTTTTCTTATCCCTTTGCATTTGTTGTGCAAAACACATCCACTGGTAGATTCTGCATGTTAGGCGACCAAAGGAACCAAAACTCAATCATACATAAAAGTTACTAGGCATTAAGTTGCAATTTAACAGCATTGCATTTGGAAACATTTCATATAGCTATCTGCATTGCTTTTGAATGGGTTTATTATATAGGTAATGACAATAATTTATGCAATCACCTTGAGAGGCCTCTTAATAACTAGGTGCGTTCTATATACATATTACAAACACCAACATGAGCGTTAGTGTGCTGAGCATGCAGCAACAACCAAGGGTTTGATTTAAGATCTGATTGTGCTAAGATGTATCAGTAGAAGGAAGGAAGGAAGGAAGGAAGGAAGGAAGGAAGGAAGGAAGGAAGGAAGGAAGGAAGGAAGGAAGGAAGGAAGGAAGGAAGGAAGGAAGGAAGGAAGGAAGGAAGGAAGGAAGGAAGGAAGGAAGGAAGGAAGGAAGGAAGGAAGGAAGGAAGGAAGGAAGGAAGGAAGACTATTACAAAGATCAGTACTGATGGAAACTGATAGCTTTCATATTACAACTAGTGGGCCTGGCCACGCGTTGCTGTGGCTGAGTCTGGTGAAGTGGAAAAGAAAGAAAAGGGGAAGCGAACGGTTCGAACATGTGCCATTGCACAATGTTTGCAAGGGAGGGGAGGGGCAAGGGGCCCCTTGCTTACCTCCCTCTCTCCTGTTCCCTTGCATGGCAACCCAGCCGGTCCCTCCCTAACGTTCCCCTTCCTCTGTTAGGGTGGGTGGGCCATGTGCAGGTGGGTGGTCCTGTCCCTTTCACTCCTTTCCCTTGCAGGCGAATTATCTAGCGTAAAACGTGCTGGGAGGCATGAGCTACATTGTGTTCAAATTTCAGAGCGTTTGGTCCAGCAAACCCCTGGACCCTCCCTCACCTTCCCTTTCCTCCGCTAGGGTGGGTGGGCCATGTGTAGGTGGCCTGCCCCATCCCTTTCACTCCATAAGGAAGTGGTTTTCAAGGAAGGCATGGTTGGTTTCCTTGTATCAGAGGGTGTTGCTTTGACAGCCAGCAGATGGCACTGTTGCGGAACAGAACTGTGGTTCCAACTGTCATAGGTGTGGCATCTACAGAATAACTGGCACAGTTGTGACATGTACACAACAGGAGGTGTGGAAACAGTATGGAAACCATGCGAATGCGATGTTGTGTGAAAATTTCAAAGCAATCGGTCCAGTAGTTTGGGAGATTACCTGTCAGCAGAAAAACGCACTGATAGATCTATATATATATAAAAAGCTAACAGTGTTTTTGTTGATGATAGTATAACTCAGTAACTGCTGGGCCAATTCCTCTGAAAATTCCCAGCCACTATAGTTAGCCAGGTGAGAGTGTTTTTAGATGTTCACATACCTGAAATTTCACACCTGGCCCAGGTAAAATGCCTTTTTCCTGGCGCTCCATGGTGAAGGACATGCAGCTGCCTGTGTGTAACCGTCACCCTTAGAATGTTCGTGCATCTTAGAATGTTCGCTCAAATGGCCAGATATGAGCAGTGAAAACAGTACATAGGCAATAACTCAAGTGGAAGTGAAACACATACACACACACGAGGGAGAGGGAAGGGAGGGATGAGTGGCATGCAAGGGGAGAGAGGGAGGGAGAGGAAAGGGACAGAGGGGGAGGCATGCAAGGGGAGAGAGGGAGGGAGAGGAAAGGGACAGAGGGGGAGGCATGCAAGGGAAGAGAAGTGAGAGACGGGAGAGAGGGAGGGGTGGCATGCAAGGGAGGAGAGACAGGGAGCCCAGCATCTTGATATGACCCACTCACTCTAGCTGAGGGAAAGGGAAGGGAGGGAGGGGGAGGGGTGGCATGCAAGGGAAGGGATGGAGCGGCCCGGCACCCTAGATTCCCTGAATATAGCGGTTACAGTTAAGAAAACCAGGCAATTTCCATTACTTCCAGGGAGTAAGCCTGCGGTACATCAACCATGACATACACTTTAAAATGGCTGTCACCCCTCAGAGGAGTTTTTTCTCCGAAGCGACACCCATTGCCACCAACCAAACTTACTCCCAGTTAAAGGATCATGACCAGCCAGCCTAGATGTGTGGGAGGGGTGCCTTTCCATTCCCCCCGCAAGGAATGCGGGCACACACATCAATGACATCGCACGGTGCATCCCGGAGGCTGGCGAAGCCTTTCAGCATGAGCACGTACTGCTGGCCTCTTCAATTGATTTGCTGCTACTGTTCCTTTCCCATTTCACCACAATAAGCCACAGCAACGCATGGCCGGGCCCCGCTAGTTTTTATATATATATAGATTAAACGATATGAATTAAACATAACGTTGCTAGTGAATTAACCTCAATTATAAATAACAACATGTTTTCCCTTTTCCATGCTCATACCATTTGAAGGCTATATTTTTACACATATTTTCATAGACTTAGTTTATACTCATGAACACCCTATTTTCAAGTGTAAATAATAATGAACATACAAGAGTTTATTCAGATTTCTAAATACTATGTTCAAGCAAAAAATCCTGTAAAACACCCCTTCCCACAAAAGCCACTAGGCTAAATTAAATGACAGTGTAATTTTGTGTAATATTTATTGAAAGTTTAAAAGCCCACCGCTCTTACTAAACACATGGTTCATGTGCTTAATTGTAATTAGCTAACTGTGTCTCTCTAGCATCACAGCAAGTTATTTTGAGTGATTATTCATAAATGAAAGTTCAGGTTTAAGGTAACCTGCAACACAGAGGGATTTCTTGGTGAAAATTACAGTTTCTCTCATATTTTGAAGAGAACAGTATAGAATAAAGTCCAATTACACAGTGCGGAATTTATTTTTCATTGCCACCAGTAACCTCTAGTAAAATTAAATACAAGCTGAAGATAATTTTATTTTGCAGATTCTAAGCGTGTTACTACATCTGGTGCATCTAAACTATATCAAAGGTTATAATGACAGGGTAAAAAGACAATTTGTTTTTTGATGGTAGGTACTTTACTCTTCTGTTCTTACTGAAAGAGAGATATTCTCAGATCATGCTGAATAAATGAGAGTGAAAAAGGTGGGCATAAGCCTTGAAAGGTTTTGTGGTTTGGTCTTCAACATCCCTGACAATTGGCTGAAAGAAACCAAAGAAATGTTTTAAAAGCTGATGTTGATCAGCAAACATATGCTGGAATTTTTTTTAAAGTCTCTTAACTAATACTTAGGGACACAGAGAAGATGTAAATAACGTTTTTTCTCCTCCTTACTGTGAAAGGCGGGGCATGGCAATGAAAAAGAACTATGACTGTAAATCCAATAAACGTTTTGTTGGAAATTGGTGCCTCAGACAAGTATGATGACCAATAAACAATTACAGAATATAATTGCCCTTGTCAACCTTAAACACAGTGGCTGAAACCCAACCAAATAGAATCAATATTTTACCAGATCTGCACACTACTTCTTCATTGCTGTGATTCACACAGAGTAAACTGCAATCAATATACTGAGCAAAAAAACTCCCTACTTGCAGAATGTGATGTTTACCACTGTAAATGCTACTGATTACAATAAACGGAACATGCATATTATTAGACATTGGTTGTTATTTACCCACTGGTGGTTGATAGCAATCAAAAAGTTTCATTTTGACCTAAAGAATATGCATCTCATTAGAGAGAAACACAGAGCAGACTTCTCTCTATTCTAAACACAAGCTCTGTGCTGAGACCTCTATTAGTAATATTCTAAAGCCTCATTTAAGAAATTAACAAGGGCTTTTGCACAGCACAAATAAAACATTTTCAGGACAGAAAAAAAAGCATTTTGGGGATGAACTCAGCAATGTTGAAAAGGTTTTATTTGTCCTCAAAATGTTTTTCTGAAAGTGCTAAATTAGCAGTCTCTTTTCCTGAGACATTTTGAAAACAGTTCCTGCTTCCTGTGCAGAAAGCAGGAAACGTTTTAATTTAAAACTTGTACTTTCATTTTCTCCTGTCATGCCCATCATTTTCTGCCACTTCAGGAATTCTCCATGCATAATTAGCAGGAAAATTAAGTTTATTCATGTATTTTAAACACTGCAATAGCGGACAGCCACTATGCCAGCTGAGAAAACAACAATGGGGAACACTCAGCAAATAGTGGGCGGCACAGAGAATCCCTGAAGGGGCAGGAAAAAATGCCATATTCACTGAAAACATTTCATTTTTCCATGCTATATGGACCAAAAAAAAGGGAGGGGGAGGAAACGGTTCTTTTTATAACATTTGCAATACATTGTATTTGTGCTGTACAGAAAAAGCCAGTGGCAGTTGACTGCCAGCTTCTTGCTTTTGTTAGTCTGGTTACTTCTCTCATACAGTTGAATATTGCATTATTGTTGCATTATGGCAAACATTTGCAACTGGTTTGGCTGCTGGGGATTGCTATGGGATGATGATATTGCTATATTCAACATTATGTTAATGCAACCCAGGTTGTAGTAGTATGGTAGAAATGGGTACTGCAGTTATCTATTTTTTTCCAATAAATCCTGTTTTTGTCGAGAAATTAGCAGACTTTTTCGGGCAGTTTTGATTTCAAGTGTCCACCTCCCAACTGTTTGTTTCATTAATGACATATCTGTCTTCAGTAAACCACTGCATGCTCACCTGCTTTTATTTGTATATGCAGACTTCCTCTAAGAATTCTGACAGGGTGGGCATGAAATATAATTGCAATTAGAGATGTGCTGAGATACCAGAAAAATATATCCCCATACTAAGTCATGAGGCCTACCTGCTGATTCCCAGGTAGCTCAGGTACTTAATTCACCTCCATGCTGAGCATCTAGTTGCTGTTTGCATTTCACAGGAGAGATCCATTACCCATATCAATAGCAGCCATCCAATTATAAACAGAGAAACTCACTTTAGCTATCATAATATATTAGGCTGCAAAGAGGCAAATCATGAAGATGATACATCATAATTACAACAGACTGATAACAGGTTATGTGCATGTGAGAGCTATCAAAAGAGCAACGCATTACATCCAAAACCAACACCAGCTATTAGAAGAGGCAGATTGGCCTTTTCCCCTTCCCCTTGTGGATTGTAGTGACAAAAAACCACTGAACATCAAGCTACTAATGTTTCTGCTTTCAAAACCTGTTTTTTTTTCACTGGCAGGAATTTTCGCCCAAACGACAAGTATCTGTTTTTCTTCTTACTCTGGAGAACTTCACATTATTGGGGGGAGGGGGCCAGGAGCCAATCAAGGGCAAGCCCAAAATGTGGGATTGGTCTCTGTGGAAAATGTGTATCTATTTTGAAAAAGTTTGCCCCTGCAGGAAATCTAATTTGTGGGGTTTTATTGGTGCAAGAATTGGGTTTTTTTAAAAGACATTCATATATTTCCTGTTAAAGAAAGTGGAAATCTTTTCCCTCAACTAGCAGAGACAATATTCAACTAGTTCTAGAGAAATGAAGGAACACACTGGTGAAGCTTGGAGTATTTTATTTACATAATGTAAAATTGGAAGCTTAGTTCTTCTGCCTGTGTGTACTTTTAATAATACAATAGCAAGTAACCAATCAAAAATAATTCTCTCATGCCTCATAGAACAATGGCTTTTCTAAAAAGTGTACTTGCATAACATAAAGTTTCTTTCATTCCCATCGTGTTGGATTAAAAATATTTTAGAAAAGAAGAATGAGATACAATTTAGATAAAAACAAAACAAAACAAAACCTAGTGGAATATACCGGCCTGTATCCAACCTATCTTGTTAAGACAACATAAGAGTTCTGCCCTTGAATTTTCCTGAAAGGGGCAATGGTCCTGCCAATTACACCTCCCTCTATAGCCCACTGAACCTATGCAATCTGGAGGGGGTGGGGGAGGCAGTAAGTCAGAAGATGTTCAGAAATAGTACAATGGAGAGAAAGATCAAACCCTATTTGACACATAGAAAACTTGGTCTGACACAGCAGAACCATGATGGGGGTGGGCAGTGGCTTAAGTATAGATATGTTACCCTGTTAAAATGATTATATGCTTTTAAATCTTCAGAATACAGTATATACAGGCTGTTTATGGGTACTAGAGGCGTAGCTAGACCAGAGTGCGCCCGGTGCACACTCTGGCTTTTTCAGCCCCCCGCGGTGCCCCCCGCCCCTGCGCCCTCCTGGCACCGCCGCCCCCCGGCACCCCACCCCACTTACTTTTAGGAAAGGAGCAGGCCGAACAAGAAGGCCGGAAGCCTGCCTGCATTGCCTGGGCCTGGTGGGAACTACATTTCCCAGGAGCTGCAGGGAAATGTAGTTCCCACCAGGCCCAGGCAATGCAGGCAGGCTTTCGGCCTTCTCTTCCTAAAAGTAAGTGGGGTGGGGCGCCGCGGGGGTGGGGTGCCACGGGGGGAGGGGGAGGGAGAGGGGAGGGGGATTTTTCCACCCCCACGTGACTAGAAATGGTGCTCCCATTGTGTCGTGCACCCCTCCACCCCCTGGTGGCTTTGCCACTGATGTGTACTAAGGACATCTAATCAAAAACAGCCTTTGTATCACGCTGGAACATGACCAAGTAGTGCGATTAAGCAGGATTAAGAAAAGGGGAGGTAAAATGGTTGTGAGGGCTGAATTTAACAACATCTGGCCCCATCTCATGCTTCCCATAACTAGTAATATTGCAAAGATTGTCAAAAAAAAAGAAAGAAAGCTGTGACCCATGGGAAGATCTCTTCTACTGCTTGCTCTCTGAATAGTATCAAAGTAGTTGCTGCAACTTGCCATGATGCTTCCAGGTAGCTCACTTAGATGCGCACACAGGTGTCTATGTGCTACTTTCTCATGTCCACTGTCGAACAGGTCTTGGAACAAGACCAATATCTGGGGAGAAGACAACTGTACACATCCTTCACCACTACTAGTGGTTAAGAGTTGGAAGGTATAGGCCAGGGGTAGGGAACCTTTAACACTCAAAGAGCCATTTGGACCCGTTTTCCATGGGAAAAGAAAACACTTGGAGCCGCAAATAATTTTTGACATTTAAAATAAAGATAACACTATATATAACACTATATATATAGATAACACTATATATATTTTTACCTTTTACTCCGCTCATTCTGAGAAGCGCATGCTGGATGTGGCATCTCCGCCCTGCCACCTTCGCAGGGCAGCAGGCAATGATGAAGCCGGGCAAGGCCCGATTCCTCGGGCCGGGCTGCCGGGAAAGCGCCCACCCCGCTCCAACGGGGCGGGCGAGAGGGGAAGCCCACAGCGTGGCCCAGCCAACCGTGGGCAGTTGGTGTGCCCGCCCTGCTATCTGCAGGGCGGGCAAGGATGGGGCCGGCAGCTCAGCTCGAGGAGCCACAGTGCAAGGGCAGAAGAGCCGCATGCGGCTCTCGAGCCACAGGTTCCCTACCCCTGGTATAGGCCCATCTACACAGCACAAATAGGACATCCTTGGAACTGGAAAATAGGCATCTTGGGGAGGATCCCCACATAGCTTTTCCCCCAAGACATCCTTAGAATGCCTTATTTCTTATCGGGATATCTTATTTTGAGCATGCAAAACTAAAATCATTTTTTCCCCAAATCATCTGCGAGTCAACTTCTCTTGCCAGTGACGAAGGGCAGGAGAACTGCCCCTGGGGCGCCCCGGGGCATGAGCTGCCCGTGCATGCCTCCCCGCTCCCCACATGACTGCAATGGTGGTGCCCGGGGTAAGTTGTCCCCAAATGTCCCCATTGCAGCTATGTCTCTGTCTCTTGATGTGTGGAGTTCAAAAGTTGAGAAGATGTCCTATTTTTCCCACCGTATTGTTAAAGATCTCGTGTCAGTTTCATTCACTGCTAGCACCCAACATTTTGTGGTGCTGCAGTGATTCTCCATGCCTGCAGCTTTTTGCTTAAGGCTTTCCATGGACATTTATTTGGCAGGCTCTGATCCTGGATGCCTTTTCAGCCCGAAAAGTACACAGTTGTATCAATTCAGGCAATATATAGTATCAATTCAGGCAATATATAGTTTTTATTTTCAATGAGCTGTCTTTGAAGACATGAACACACACATACAAGAATCATCCGCTTCTCTTTTGCATGTGTTTGTGTCTTTGAAGACAGCTCATCGAATATTTTTTAAAGTGTGGGAACCTATATATTGCCTGAATTGGAGAGTACAACCATGTACTTTTCAGGCTGAAAAGGCACCCACGATAGCAGCCTGCAGAGCAAATGTCCCAGGGAAACCTTAAGCAAATAACTGAAGGGATGACGGAGAATTGCTGCAGTACCATAAAATGTCGGGTGCTAACAGCACATGAAACTGACAAGAGGCCTTAATGGTCAGGAGGGGGGAAAGCCTCTTTCTCCTCTGATGCCTTTTTTTTGTCTGTGCTGTCCAAACAAAAAATTAGGAGAAACATTTTTTTAAGATGTTCCCAAAACATAATTGGCCATTGATTCTGCATCTTCCTTGTTCCCTAGAAATAGAACATGGCTGCATATACTTGGGATGAGAGCTATTTTCCTCAGGGCAGTTGCAGCTTCTTTAGAAAGTAGCAGCTGGATCAAGATGACTAGGGAGAAGACTCAATTGTGTTTTTATAGAAGTCACTGCTACCCTTTTAAAATGGGAAACATGATTGTGTATCTCAGTTTTCTCTTACAGTAAGCACTGTCAAGCAGAAAGACAGCATATCAATATTTTCAATCAATAAACAATACAGAACCTAATTTGGATCTGTAACTTCCTTCTTTTTGATGCTCTTGCCACCTTGTGAAATGGGTCAAGTGTGGGCAGCTAAGACCTCACTCTTTAATCAGCTTAAGCTTATCAAGTACACACTGTAACAATTTTATTTCTGTCAGGCTTGTAGTAGGTGACTCTGCTAAAAGGAGATGATGATAACCATTAGTTGGTAAATGATTAAATTCAGGCTAAACCCACAAAAATGAATCACCACTATAGACCTTCTAGATATTCTTAAAGATTGATTGATATTTATGCCTTGTTCCTAGGAGACAGTGTTAGAATTCCTATTAGATGTTTCAGTCAATAGATCTTGCAAGTTATTTACTATGATAGGGCACTGCTGGGCACAACTAAGTAAGCCATACAGGTGCTGCTGCTCCCTGCTCTTTGCTCCCTGCTGCAGCTATTGAACTCCAATTACGCCTGGAAGGGCATTAGTCGCCTATGTATTTACTTTATTTATATCTTGCCTTTCAACCCAGTGGGGACCCGAAGTGGCTTACATAATTTTCTCCTCCATTTTCTCCTCACAATAACCCTGTGAGGTAGGTTAGGCAGAGTGTGTAGAACAAGTGGAGATTTGAACCTGGATTTCCCATTTCCTAGTCCAAAACTGTAACCCCTACACAATGGTAGCATGAATGTAATAAAAATTGAATCGAGATAAAATAATTGGACAACATTCTGCCCGGATACCTTGCCTGGTAAGAGGACAGATAAAACTTTCTATGTTTAAAAGTAAGTGGTCTTCTTTAGAAAATAAGAACAACCTTTTTTCCTAAGTGGGAGCTAGTACAATTTTATTATGACATAACATAGTTCTAAGAAGGGTTACATGTAGTTTGCTACCACACAAAATAAGACTTCAATACATGTCTGTTTTTTCTATTGTATGGAAATACCAGAGCCTGGTCAGCAAGCCAAAATCTACCTGAGGCAGATGATTCAAATGGTCCAGGGCCAACACAAAAAACTCTCTCAAGAAAACTTGATAAGATAGAGGAGAGATCAGTAGAAAAAGTGGGACAGAACCCAAGGAACAAGAAAATCATGCTTAAAAAAGGACTCCTAACCAGTAAGTCATATTTTATTCAGTGGAGCTTATTCCCAGTAAAGTATTCTTAAGATTTCAGCAAAGTAAGTTAGGACAGGTTAAAAAACATCATTAGGCATACCTTGCACCTGGAAAAAGAGGAAGGAAAGAGGAAATAATGTGGGGACAGGATACAGGTAAAAGTGAGGTGCTCTCCACTCCACAAGTCATTGAGTGTTCCTTCTCATGCCCGTATGCCTGAATATTACAGGTATCAACATTTTCTGGTTATTGTGAACATTCACATATGCACGACAACATTATACAACTAAGACAATGGTTGTCTGAACTTCTTATTTATAAGATATGTAAATCCAAAGAGGATGTTGGATTCTTTTATTTTATAATTCATACAAAATTAAAGGTTTTGTAAGAGAAAATGATCAAAATTAGTTGATGTTCTTTTTTTTAAAGTAAAATTATTTTTTCCTCTTGGTTGATTCTGAGTATTAGCTTATGAAATATAGTAGCAGTATGAAATATAGTAGCAGTATGAAATATAATAGCGGCATGGATCAGCGTTTTTATTTTCTGGTGTCAATCTGCAAGTTATTGGGCCTTACTAGTACAAATATTTGCTGTAAAAGCGGCCTAATAAAGTTCAAACTGGCCTAGCAAAGCAGAAACAGCTGCTTAAATTTTACTGGGGTGTCTCGTTGGATTGCTGAAATGAGCAGCATGAAAGCCTGTAGCTAATCTGCTCCTTTCTTACATGAGCAAGAATGACTGCAGTAAGATAAAATGCTCTTTGGAATCTGCGATATCAGGACATTTTTTTCAAAAGGAAATTTAGATAAACTGCCTAATCTTTGTATGTTTTCAGAAGATAATTAAAGTGAAAAGGATTTGTATCATACAAGCACTGTGAAGACTAGTAACTCCAGCAGGGGGGGAGGGGGGATTCAAATCTCTTCCTAACATCCTTAATTTCCATCGTGCCTCTCTCATTATCGTTGCCTCTAATTAGAGTTACTTTCAAATGTTTTTTTTTAAATTATGAAAATGCTCAGCTACAATATTGTAGAAGAATGCAAGAATACTTAAGCATGAGCCTAAAAGCAGGTAGATTCCAATTTACTGAAGTTTAAAATCATATTGTTTGAAGCTAATCTTTTTAATCTCTATCCCTGCTTTCAGAATTCAGGAAAGGTTGAAAAGAAGCTCATGAAGCAGAATACAATGGTTGCCACGCTTAATAGAATCTCACTATGCTTGCACCATCTTTTATACATGGAAATAGACTCTTGAGCCACAACTGTTTCAGCAGTACAATCCTTTCTTCTGTCAGAGCTCTGCCTGAACCCATGTAGACAGCACACCAGCCACATCAGAATTGAAAGACACTACAGCCCCAAGGGTTGTGCAACAACCACTGGTGCAGCATATCATTTACCTGAGTATGTGTCCACCTGGCTGTGGTTCTAGTGATATTCCATCAAGACAGCTCTACCAGAAGCTTCTGCATAGTATTTGTGCTGGGAGTCATCCAGGCTACAGATATGGTTAGAGATTAAAGGGGCTAAGAGGAAACAGCACACAGAGTAATTTTGTTCATCATATGCTGATTTGAATTGTGCAGATTACCCGGATGGATGTGATCCTGAAGCACAAAAGGAGTGTGAGGGTGAATAACTATGCCCACATTCTGCAACCAAGGGCATGCACGATATGATCTTTGCTGAGTCCTGTCAGTGTATGCATCCCTAAAAGATAGTGCTGTTAGTGCTAGTTAGTGCCAACCTGTTACAGCTAAAGGAATGAATCTGTCAGCCCCAGGTGATCACTGCTGAGCAACTGACAGAGTTAAACTTCTTTTCAAGAGGTATGTATGTAGAGATTATTGTATACCTGAATGATGGGTACGTACTAGGGCTTGTCAACTAAAGCATTTGCTGTTGGAGCGTTCAAATTTTAATTTCCTTTCTATAAAGTTACAATATTAATGGATATTTCTTTGGCGAGCCTTTCTTGCTATTTTATATCTTTCCTTATTAAACACTTTGATCACTGAAAAGTGTTATGGCACTACAAGTAGTAAATATTTCAGTTTTGTAAATAGTTTGAAATACCTGGGCTTAGATCCCGTGGTCCTAGTATCCATCAGTGGAATAGGACTGCCTTACTTCCTGCTGCAGTCCAATTCCCAAAATGATGCTCCAGAGGAAAGAAGCCCTTCAGGGACGTCACGAGGAGGCAGTTAGAGGTGTGTGATGGGTGGTAGAATTTTGGAAAACAACCACCTATGAAGACATGCCATGAAACTGCCATATCCTGAATCAGACCATCTATCCCAAAGGTCAGTACTGTTTTCTCAGACTGACAGAACCTTTCCAGAGTCTCCAAGCGAAGTCTTTCACATCATCTCCCACTTTTAATTGGACATGCCAGGTACTGAACCCCTGGCTTTTTGCATATAAAGCAGAGGCTCTACCACTGACTCCCTCTTTGGAAATAATAAATCATACCATTTTAAATATGTTTTTTGGTTTATAATAAGTTTTTTGGTTTATTAGTGGAAGGGTTTGTTAGTGTTTGGTCTAAGCACATCTTTCTGTGTTTCCTTGAGCCTGTGGGTACGTTAGAGTAGCCAGCATCTGCTTTGTTCAGCAGGGCTTACTCCTAAATAAAGGCATGTTATTAAAGCACAATAGTGAAATTCTGCACATGATCACTTGGTTCTATGGAGTTCCGAGGATCTTTACAAATGTGTCAGTTAGCAGAAGATGCCAACCTTGCTGGCTTTCTCTCCTCTCCCCATTTACATCAGCGGAAATTTTCTGAAGGATGGAACCTAGTTAAGTATAGAAAAGCAATCCAGTAAACTCGTAAGCACAGTAAATGAATACATAAAATGATATACCAATCCTTCATCCATCATCATTAGTTAATTTAAAACAACACAACAGTTTTAGATTTTATACTAGGTTCAGGTTTTATGATCTTTTGTTTTAAATTGGAAATGTTGCTTTTATTGTGTGAATTTTGGCTTGAAAAATGTTTTATTTAGCCTGGATGATGAAGCAGATTTCAAAACGAAATGTAAAACTTTATCTGTAAATTTGGGTTGGAAATTACAAAGAAGACAAGAACAGAATATTTACTGTGCTAGCTTTATTTTCTGTTGATACTAAAGAACTAAGGCTTATGTTTGAAAATGCTCATGGTTAGAAATATAAATTATTCTTACAAGAATCAGTTCATTAATTTATCTAATTCATCACAAGTCTAAAATACCCTGCAACAGTAGAACCCACCAGTGCAATTATTTCATATTTAATTGCTAATTAATTAATGTTCTTGAATTGTTCTCACGTAATAATATTATCCAGCAAATTTCTGGTTCAAATGGAGAAGAGTGTGCAAATGGAGCAGTCCAACCTACAGGGCTTTAAGGAAGGTTTGTGTACTGACCTTAAAATAAAGTTTTAACGTCTGTACCTCAAAAAGTTAGCATCAACATGCCTACTAACACAATGAGGGGAAAAAAAGCTAATTAAAGCAAATTAGCTTAATGTGCATATGCAGGAGAAGACAAATTACTTCTGAAAATCCAAGAAGATAATAGCACCCATATGGGATATGTTTTTGGCATTTTTCATATAAATTGGACAGTTTTAGAGGATAAATATGGTACAAAAGTCCTTACAGGCAATTATGTCTTTCTACTGCTAGTGGCTGACATCATAAAAGTATAATTTTAATTGCTATTAATTGCATTAAGTCTACTCTTATTGAATACTTAATGCCATTTCTGACAGTAGTGCTAATTTATATACTTTAATGAAGTTTTCATACCAGAAATTTGGAATTATATGAACTTCCACAATGTTTAAAGCATCAGATTTGTTTGAGTTAGAAAGCTTGGCATCTTGTTCTATAAATGTTCATTTTCCCTTGTCATAACAAAGATTAGCCTGAGTGTTTCTGCAAGATTCATTTTTTAAAATATAATTTAAATTTCAGAATCTATTTTATTTTTCAGCTATGGCACTTCTGGCTTCTGACATACTGAATGAAATAATATATACATTGCGAGTAATAGCAGAGTCTAGCTAAACGAAAGCTTGAATCACAGGCTTTCATGTAACTTATTCTCTCAAGCAATACCAGTGAAACCCAGCCAAATTCAGCTCCCGACTTAAATAAATGGAGACCTGTGCTTTGAAATGTTACATATTTGCCTAGCAGGTTAAAAAAGAACTTAATGCATACAGGAATAAAAGTAAAGGGTAAAGTAAAACATATCTGGAGACTTGCCATTTTCTTCTGTATTTGCTTTCATAATAATTTTTCCAATGCTATTACATACTTTTAGTTTCTGCTGCTATCGTGACTTACATTATTAAAAGAGGAGAAATTCATTCATCAAAATCAGGGCTAGTTTCAGTACTTGTAAATTAGTAAACTTCCAGGTTACCCTAATGGAAAAATACATCCATTATTTCCCTGTAATTTGTTTCACGTTATTTTTCTAAAGCTACTCTTTAAAGTGGTCAAGGCACTATAAATGAAATAAATTATTGAATGGGGGTGAGAATTTGCTTTATAGAACTCCCAGGCCTTTTGTAAATTTCATTATGCTGTCAAAGCTCTGCAAATGTTAATGATGAAGCTTTTTTTAAAAAAAAATGCAGAATGTTAGGAGGAAAATACACCATATTCATTTTTCCTCTCAGTTATCAAGGCTTTTTATCATTCTGACAATACTCCTTTATGGATTCTGTGATGATGCAACATGTTTTTCAGTAATTTTGGGAGAAAGATTTTGATGCGGATGTTATTAAAATGCATATCTGTGCCAGAAGTAGATACTAGGTGCCAGTTACCAGTTCTACTCCATTGTCTAAGGATCATCAAATAAAATCACATTGAAATACATACTTCCCCTGTAAGATGTGTATTATTAGGTTTTCACTATTTTTTCCCAAAATAAAAAAGAATACAAGCAGAACTGCAGCTAGCATTTTTTCCAGGAATGTTTAATTAACTTTGGGCAGATAAGCAGTCAAACATATTGTTCAACTGAGATATTGCACAAACCTCAGCCAAAGAAGCTTCATCATGGGTTTAGTGCACTTTCTGAACTGACAAATCATGATTTGGCCAGCAAACCAGAATTAGAATCTATGGTTTGAAGGTCAATTGAAACTATGAGAGAACATGACATAGGACCAGAGAGAAAAAATAATCTATATTAGGGTTGCCACCTCTGGGTTGGGAAATTTTTGGAGATTTTGAGGGTGGGAGGGTGGCATGCAAGGGAAAGGGAGGGAAGTAGGGGAGGAAAGGGAGTGTGGGATGGCATGCAAGGGAGGAGGGGGAGGGGACAGAGGATAGAAATCAGTGAGAGAATGTCTGCCTGCATACAACCCTAACCCTAAGCCTAACAGAGGTGGCATGCAACCCTAACCCTAGCAGAGGGAGATGGAGAGAAGGTTGAGTGAGCAGTGGCATGCAAGGGAAGGGGAGTGAGTGAGGAGTGACATGAAAGGGAGGGGAGGGAGGGGGCCTGGCATCTGGACATGGCCCATCCACCCAAGCAGAGGGGGAAGGGAGGGAGGGGGAGGGATGTCATGCAATGGAAGGGGAGTGAGGGAGGGATGGGGAGGGAATGAGGGGTGGCATGCAAGCGTGGGGAGGGAGGGAGGGAGGGATGGGGAGCACCACAGTTAGGACATGGCCCACCCATCTTAGCGGAGGGAGGGGAGGGGGAGGGAGGAATGGCATGCAAGGGAGGGGAGGGAGGGGACCCAGCATTTGGACATGGCCCACCTACCCAAGCAGGGGGAGTAGGAGGGGAAGGAGGGGAGGAGCGGCATGCAAGGGAGGGGAGAGAAGGGGAGTGGATTTTGGGGAGAAGAGAGAACTCGACATTATTTAATTAAATAGAATCCACCCCCCAAGCTTCTACTGATCAATGGAAGTCAGCTGTAATTCTGTAGTTGTACTCTACAGATCAATTGTAGTTCTGGGAGATCTCCAGCCCCACCCATTAGGACAGGCAAGTCAACCTGTATTGCAGCTGAAATACAAAATCTGTTGTGCAAATATCTCATGTGTATTAAAACAATTACAAAATCTGATTATCATCTACCATATACTTGCCATATTTATACAAAGAAACAAAACTCAGGACTGAAGGTGACTTAAACAGGTCAACCAGCCATTGCTCCATCTCTGGAAGTTGTTTCATGTAGATACCCAAGAGCTGAACACTCGAGAGATAGAAGTAGACTAGCAGGTCTTGGCTATGGTCTGACATTTGTGAATTCAAACCTCTAAACTATTTGTGAATTCAACTTCTGAACTACGGCGGATTCTGCATGGGTCATAAAGAGTGGTGTGCGGCTGCTAAAAACACTGTTGTGGGGGAGGACTTGGTGCAGCTGCCTCTGCTAGGGCAGAGATGCAATGGAATTTCCCCCCCACAATGGCATTTAATTGAGCAAGTCATTTGGAAAGCGGCAGCGTCCACCTGGAGCCGAGCGAATGGCACCGGCTGGAATGCGCCGTTTCCCCATGCTTACAAAAATTTACCTCCTCCTCCCTTCGTAACTCTGTTGGGACAAGAAGACATGCCCCCTGCACCCCGACCCCTAGGCCATTACCAGGGTCATGGTGGCATGTCTCCTCGTCCCGACAGGGCTTCGCAGGGAGGAGGAGGCAAGTTTTTAAAAGTGGCGTGCCTCCATGCTGCAGCCCCAGGCCCACTTGCACACAAGTGTGCGAATGGCCCCAGGTCAGTGCTGGTGTCATGTACACTAGCACCCCACTGCTTCAGAGGTCCGTACAGAATCCGCCTAAGGTTAGCATTTGGTGCAATATCTAAATGAAATCACTGAAAGCAGTTATGGTTTCTGCAGAACAGCCCAGAAGGTATCTGACTCTTGAGCACATATCCATAAGTGGCCTGTATTTTCAGATACACTATAGTATTTCCATGATTCCTAATTCCTCCCTCTAAGGGAAAAATGAGATACATATCCATTAAGCCCCTTCACTGGCTATGAGAAGCAGGAATAATTAAGTCACTATTCTCCCATTGCTAGAAGTCTCAAGGTAATCAAGGTAAGCCTTTATTGGCATACAAATCAGGACAAAATTTTAAAACAAAACAAGGTTAAGAAATGCAGTTAAAATTACTAATTTCCAAGGTAATAATTAAAGGACCTGGGCACATTCATTGTCTCTGGTCCTACAGAAGGGGAGTGCAATCACTACTTGGCAGAACTGCCCTTATTTTCCAAGCTTCTAAAATATTGTTCAAGAAAGTAAGGCCTGGAACAGACAGGCAATGGCTTCAGCCAGGTGAAGGAAGAGATGGGAATAACATCATAACTGTAGAAGTGAACAAGGATATCACAGACTTAACAACTGTAGCAGAAATGAAGAGTTTAGGAGTGTTGGATTAGACACAACGGTAATAACACAAGGGGAAGAGAAAAGGTTTTGATAAAAGAACTACCGACCTCTATTGGAGATAAAGTGTAGATGACCAGGGCAGGCAATGATAAACCACCCCATATGATATGATGTGACATCATTCCATGGGTCAGTAATGACCTGGTGCTTGCACAGGGGACTACTTTCACCTATGAAACCACTTAACTTCTTTATTTGCCTTTTTACCTGACACCTGAAGACCCAGGTCAGGTAACAACAATGTAAAAAAAATAACCTCAAAACATTAAAACAGCACTTTAAAATAAGCCTAAAAACAAATTATGCCCTAACAGCAGGTTATTGCCTCCTTTGCCCAGGCAAAGGGATAGGCTGCCCCCCAAACTCTCCAGAACAACTTTGCTTTACATAACGGCAGGACAATAGTCGAAACTGAGCTGAGTAGTCCAATTACTTGAGCAGAATCAGCATGACAAAATTTGACAACAATGTAGTTGTCAAATGTGATGAAAAACATAGTTGGTGTTATGAAAATCCACTGTATAATATGTATTTTATAATTGTTTCCTTCCATTTTTAATACAACATTTGGAACCAATAGAGATCAAAGATCAGTGTCACAAAATACTTTTCAGCTAGTGAACTTAGTTCAAGTTCAGCTCACTCTATGAAAATAACTATGTATTGTCGAAGGTTTTCACAGCTGGAATCATTAGGATGTTGTATGGTTTTCAGGCTGTATGGCTGTGTTTTAGTAGCATTTTCTCCTGATGTTTCACCTGCATCTGAAGATGCTAGCCAGAGATGCAGGTGAAATGTCAGGAGAAAATGCTACTAGAATACTGCCATACAGACCAGAAACCACACAACACCCCAAAATAACTATGACTTGAGTTTGATGTACTTTCTTTTCACGATGGGCATACTCCATTGCTTACATACAGGGCAGTGAGGTCATTATAGTCACTGGGGCCTTCCCTCGTGGGCAGATGCTCCCCACCTGGACCTAATGGATCTGTAAAAAGGCAGCACAAGGCAAGTGGGAAGGCCATGCCCAGCTTCACCATGTACAGAGATTGGGGAGTCAGGCTGCCTTTCTCTCCTTCTTTTGGGAGGTGGAGCTGGGCAGCCCAAGGTCTGGGGCATGTGACTATTTTCTCTCTCACCTCTGGGGGGGGCAGGGCTGGGGCAGTAGGGGAATGGGCACTCTCCAAGGTTTATTTTCCCCTACCAGTCCACTGAGTGCCGCAACTGGCATAACAATATGAATAGTAAAATAAATATAGTAGTCTTGAGTCCGGTCAGCACAATATTACTTCAGCCACATGAAATTCTTTGCAATGTCTTTCCACTACTGAACTGCCTATTGCTAATTTCTTAGGAATCACTCTTCTCTACCATGTGCAGAAGATCAGAAAGCTACAATGTATCTAAAAGAGCAGAATTTCATTCCAACCCTGGCTTTCATCTAAAAGTATTCACTAGACTGTGAGTACATTCAAACAGTGCTTTACATATGAATGAGCCCTAAGGTTCCTGCTAATGTGGACAGATATATGTGCATACCGCAGAGCCATAGCGAGGGGGGACTGTGCCTGGGGCATGTGCACGTGGTACATCACCCCCAGTCCTCTTGGCACTACGCCACTGGCATACCATTTGTCACTTTGCACCAAACTCAGGGCCTCCTTTCTCTGACAAGCCTCCTCAGCTTGTAGAGTGACTGGACTTCTGTCAGCTAACACTGCTGAAACAGAATCCATCAGTTGAGATCTGTCAGACCGCTCTCTGTCAAACTCTGGCTCTTCCTGAATCTCTTTCCCAATCTTGACTCCCAATCTTGACTCTAACTCTGACAGGCACTGCACTGTCTATATACACTGCTCGCACTTTAGCTCCCCCTAACCCTGGCCATAGGCAACTGTGCCTTTCTCGACCAATCAAATGGGGTATTTAGTATAGTGGAGCCTGCTGCCTTAACTCTGGCTGTTACTAAGGCCTTTTCATTAGGCCTTTCACACACACCAGCCCTTCAGGGTGGGGCAAGTCCATTACAAGAGGTCTTGTTTAGCTAAGGCACAAATCCTACACCTTCTTCACATATTCTCTTTTCCCTTGACAAAAAGATTCAAACAGCTATGGATTATATACATGCACCGCACTTTCCCCAACCCTTTAACAGTGATAATGTGAAATTTCACATAAATAATTGGATTCAGCTGTAGATTGCCAGGTTGCTAACTGTTCAGAGAAGAATGAACAAATAAGTTTTTTCTTTTGAAAATCAAAGCATTCCTTGCTTGGGACTCACCTGTTAGGCCTAGTGTAGATATAATACAGACCAAAATTAAGATGCTAGCACTCAGGCTGTGGGACTGTGGGCTATTCATCTTCCCTGCTGTTACATGATTTCCTTGGTTTGGTGGTAGTACATCTACATGCAAGATTTAATCCTACAGCTTCTTTTAATTCCAGTTTATGTATATATCTGGAAGTGGCCTTTTCTGTGAGCAATAAATAACTCCATTGTTGTATCCAGCTGTGCTCAACACTCAGTGCTGGAAGCAACACAATTTATGCTCCCGTGACTCATTCAATAGTTGTGAATACAGTTTGCAAAATCAGCCACTTCTAAAATGTTCAGATGTTTCTTGGATAAAGTCAGCTCGGCCTGGGAGTTTACCATTTTAACACATGGGCAGCAAGTGGGAATGGCAGCTCTTTTGATAGCTTTGTACTCTTCCTACACTCTTTTTTTCTGTGTACATCTCCCTTCTGTATTTGGGGAAAACGAAGGGGGAAGGAGTGGAATGGCAGTAGAAGAAATATGTTCCATCCGCACTATCTGTCTGCAGGATATCCCCAGAGGCCAGCTAGGCTCCAGCTACACCTGATGGGTCTCAGGAAACTCCATTTCTTTTTAAAAGACCCATTGTAGCCACATGGAATCGGGACTGTGTAGGTAGAAGACAGTTCAGCCTTCCCTCCCCCAAATAATTTCTCTTGTTGAAACTGGATTCCTACACTGTTGTTTACTCTCTAAAAGGACAAAAACAAACAAACAGATACATAGATTTGTCTATTATTTTTCTTCACAAGGGAATACCTCTTCCCTCCCAATCCAGTGCTAATTTGAATCGGGGCTCTTTGCAGCTGTAAGATTCAGAAGATGACTGATCCATGGATGACAGCCTTATCTGGGGGTGGGGGGGTGGGAAGGGCTTGAGGGAGCAGTGTGCCCTTGGGCTGACAGGTTTACTCTCCCCAGGGTACTTACTCCGGCAGAGGAGGTGGATGCACTAGCGGCCATCCGCCCCCAGCCTGCTGCTGCAAAACCCAGAAGTCTGGGTCACAGTGGGGCTGAGCTGGCATCCCAATCAGACACTAATGTGTATGTGGTGAGCAGGGTGGAGGATTCCTGGGCGTGGAGCTCCCCCAGGAACATTAGTTGGCTGCCACCCAGGTTTAGAGCCAGATGTCTGGCACCCTGGTCTTTGGATTTAAGCCACCCTTTGGGTGGTATAAGTCCTTTAAGCCCTATGGAAGGCTTTCTGGCAGGGGGGAAGGGTGGTTTTTGCATATTTTTGCTCCCCACACTGGCAGAAAGCCCTACTGTAGGCAGCGGAGTAGCATCGCAGTGGCTTTGGATGGGGGTGTTAGCATCTCATCTGTTTTGAGCCAGTGTGATTTCTATTATTCACTTCCAAGCAACATGCTCCAAATAGATTTTCTTATGGCTGACATTAGCCAGCCCATGTGGATGAATATTAATAAGCTGATGGGCTGCAGAGAGACAGTATAAAACATGTTCCCCCATTACTTTATCAGCCAGCAATAAGGTTAGCCAGACTTAGATTGCTGAAGGCCATGATAAATATCAGACCCAAAACATTATTCGCAAGGTTCTAATAGTGTTAATTGTACTGAAATCCTTGGGTTTGCACAGCCAGATCGTAGGCATGTATTAAAAATTCAATTCCTTTCTTCTTAATAAAAATATAAGTGGAAAACTGTTATTAAAAATAAACAGCAAAACTCGAAACAACTTCTCATCTTTACAAGTTAATAGTTTACCTAATAATATTTCTAAATTTACTAAAATCAACTTTACTAATAACAATCCCATTAAAATTATGTGAACTTGGCTTCCAACAAATGAATAAGACCTACGTACAACAGTGTGAGAATTGCACCTATATATTTATTTGGGGCTCATTATGAAAGCATCTTCGTCCTGTCTATAGATAATATTTTATGTGAAAGGAAGAGGAAGAGGAAGAGGAAGAAGTTATACTGGAGACAGAATAGTCCCCAGGGGATCTGACAGAAAGTGAATAGCACAAGGGAGCTGATGGAGGATCAGAGCAAAGAGCTGAAAACCACAAAAGGATTAAAGTGACACCAAGAAGCTTTGTCAGGATCACAGTGAAATAGGGTGTTGGGATGGAAGAGAAAGTGTGAGTTCGGCATGAAATCAGCCCCTCCCAACCATTATAGTCTCAGGCAAATGTCCCAAACTATAAAAACATACAAACGTAAAATGGAATCAAAGTAGCAAATGTGGAAAATTTCTCTGAAAATTCCAAGTGAAAGCAAATGTAGAGTTGAATGGGTGATCTACCTCCATCCTTTAACACCCATTAAATTTTCGACTGCTCTAAAATATAGCTTCAGTATCCAGAATTTATAGAAAAGTTCATTTTATGGAGAGTTCATTTGCCCTGACTGCATTGCACAGTATACTTAAATATTTTTCAAGTAGACAGTAATGAGTCACGAGCATTTTACAGAGAGGGATGTTTATTCCAATGGATGCAGTTCAGCAGAAAAAGGCAATTTTTTAAACAGAATATAGTTCATACACTGAAATTAATTTATAAAGAAATCAGAATTAAGTATAGGAGAATCCCATCCCAGAAGAAAATAGTAACTACTAAAAAACAAATAGAGTTTCTGTAAGTCCTATTCACCATGCTAACACATTCCCTAGGGTGTATCTATCTAAACTTTCCCCATGTGCTCCACCAACAGAAGACTTTTCAAGTAGCCCCGATAACTATAAGGGACATTCATGTTCAAAATAGAATACAAGTTATTGGAGACAAGGGTCAAAGGAACACAGTTGCTTCTATCTAGAGACAGTTGGCAAGGTGCTACTGGAAACAGGCGGATTCCGCATGGGTCAAAAACAGCAGTGTGAAAACAGTGTGAAAACAGTGTGGAAACAGTGGAAACCCTTTTACACTCTTTTACACCATTTTCACACCGTTTTCACACAGCTGTTTTTGGCCCATGTGGAATCCACCCTAGATCCAGATTAAGGTGGAGAACAGTAAACCATGATCCATTTTACAAGAAGCAAACTAGTGAAGCTTAGAAACATGTGGTTTTCCCAAGGCAATGCATATGACTTACCCATGGTAAACTAGCAAATGAAGATATATCATAATATATTGCTTTGCTCCTTGGCTTCTTGCCCTCTATTTTATAATTTATTTTGTATATTTATTGTGATTTTAAGGAAGAGTCTGGCTGCTCCCTCCTTTTTGGGGCGGTTTAAAGGAATTGGGTTACGGGACGCCATCATTATCATTATTATTGTTACTGTTTTTGACCGCTGCTTAAATGGTATTAATGGTTTTAATGGATTTTAGTGTATTTGGTCACTATTGTGACCCTTGTTATATATTGCTTTTATAGTGTTGTACACTGCCCAGAGCCACTCGGGGATTGGGCGGTCTATAAATTCAAATAATAAATAAATAAATAAATAAATAAATAAATAAATAAATAATGAAGCAGCAGTATTATTAAATGAAGCCAGTTCCTTTATTTCTGTTCTTTACGGCTGTGGACCAATAAGTCATGAGTAAAGCAAATTCAATAAATTTGTTAGTACAGAAATAAGCAAACACACTGAAAGGCAAAATCTCAAATACAGAGTTAGAAAGAAGAGTCATTAAAAGCCATAGATAAAAACTTTGGGAAAGTGAAGGTTACATTTGGATCAGTGTCAGTCAATAACTTTGCAACTATCTCTTGCTTTAGAACTTCTGGAAGTACACAGTAATCCATTCATCTCTGGCAAGATCATACTTTTTACAGTCAATAGAAGAACTCCAAAGCGTCCGAATTCCTTAATTTACAATCACAAAATCATTCCGAAAGAAGGATCCCTGAAAACCTGCCTGCTAACTTCCCTAATGGTAGTACATTTATGTAGCAATTTGTAAGCATTACCATTCTTATCTTGTTTATCAAGTGATCCTGTGAGATAAGTGAGTTTCAGAATATTTCTAGCCTATCATGCATTCTATGACTTCACCAAGTGCAGCGTGAAATGGTGGTATGGCATTTAGCAGAAAATGTCAGATAGATTGTAGGTAAGACACAGAATGAAAAAGGTCGGGAAACCATCAGCATATATTTTATTCTATACATCTGCTTGTTTATATGCAAACACATACAGCACACAAAGTTTTATGAAAGTCAGAGGCTCAATGCTTTCTGGAAGAACGGGAAAACTTTCCTCTATGGTATGAATTCAGCAACCAGGTTTCAGAAAGCATGGCACTGGATAGCTTACATTTTTAGAATGTTCAATTTCTATTTCTAACAGTTACTGTCTGCTTAGATGCATTCGAGAGGACTGGAATAAAAATTGATCTAAATAAATAAAATTTAAACAAATAGAATATGTAAATGGCAAACCCACTCAACATAGTCTCACAGAATGGAGTGTGTGTGTTAAGTGCAATCAAGTTGTTTCTGACCCATGGAGACCCTATGAATCAACATCCTCCAAAATATCCTGTCATTAACAGGTTTTGCAAACTTGCTAACTGAGGACTGTGGTTTCCTTTATAGAGCCAATCCATCTCATATTGGGCCTTTGTGCTTTCCTGCTGCTTTCAACTTTTTCTAGCACTATTGTCTTTTCCAGTGACTCTTGTCTTCTCATAGAGTGACCGAAGTATAATAGCCTTAGTTTAATCATTTTAGCTTCAGTTCAGGCTTGATTTGATCTAGAACCCACTTATTTGTCTTTTTGGCGGTCCACGGTATCTTAAACACTCTCATCCAGCACCACATTTCAAAGGAATTTACTTTTTTTCCTGTCAGCTTTCGTCATTGTCCAACTTTCACACCTATACATAATAGGGAATGCTATGACATGAATTAACTTGACTGACACATTCTTACACTTCAGAATCTTTTCTAGCTCCTTCATGGCTGCCCTTCCCAGTCTCTGTCTCCTCATTTCTTGGTTGCAGTCGACCTTTTGGTTGATGATGGAGCCAAGGAATAGAAAGCCTTCAACAATTTCAATTTCCTCATTTCCCACTTAAAAGTTGAGTAATTCCCGAGTAGTCATTACATTTGTTTTCTGGATGTTCAACTATAGTCCTGCTTTGGCACTTCGTTGTTTAACTTTCAGCAGTAATCGTTTCAGTAATGTATACCTCAGTTTAAAGACTGTAGAATTATCACTTGAGACAATTTCTATAAGAGTGGCATTTGCTGGCCACTCTTACTTGTTAGAATCAGCAATTAACACAGGTAAACTTGAATTTTTATTGTATTTGTTTCCCTCTTCCATCTTTGTGATATCTTGCTCTGCTATGTGATATATATTAATTAGTTTTAATATACTGTGTTTGTCCACTACAAAGCCACATTAATTTATTGGCAACATCTCTTATGGCTAATAAATTCAGTAATGGCCTCAGTCCAAGGCAATTATGAAAATTAAGTTGCTTGGCTGCTGCCCAAAGCAGAAGAGAACTTGCTATGACGTTGCAGGCTGTTAACAAACATTCTTTTTTTAGAAGTCCATTCACAAACAGCCTTTAGTCAAGTTTTAATTGACCAATATGGATTATTTTGTTAAAACCTCTCACTGAAGTTGAAAGCCCAACACAGAGGCAGGTACTTCAGACAAAAGACAGCTGAGGCAGTCATAAGATATATGCATCAATGGCAACATAAACATTTATTGGCTCCATCTACAAGTACCTGCATTAAATTAGGAAATACACCACAATCAAATCTGAATCAAATAATATTGTAACATGGTTTTTAGATAAGTAGCATGTTGGGGAATTGCTGGCATTTCTTTTCTCTTTTTTCCCCTTTATACTATGGATTATTCCTTTCTCATGTATATTTACTCTGGAGGATTATGTTCATTGTTGCTTTATTGTCAGATTAGTGTCATTGTATAGTTAGTTGACTATCCATTAACTCTTTGATCAGCCCGTCTATAAGAAGGTCTTTAACCATTTTTCCATAGTTGAGGCTCTGAATCACTACAGACACTTTCTCTCTTGTAAAAGTGAAATCTTGCCCATTCAAGCTATACCACAGTAGGTATAATTCAGTTAAGTTTTATTACATTGTTTCCCATGGAAGGTAAAATGTCTATGGATTTCCATTTTGACTGTTTATCTAAACTGGACATATAACAAAAACTGATTTGTCACTGAGGCTATCCTTATACATGACAAAAACATTCTGATGAAAGGTTTGCTTTTGGGGGCATAGGACAGAAGTTGGTTTAGATGCAACTATTTGGCTGCTTTGATAAACTGGTGGTTTTCAAACTGTGTTAACTGGGATGCTTCTATTAAACTCATTGCACTACTTGGGACCTAAAGCCCCTTGCATCTGAAACTTTCGTAAGGTAACTTTATGCTTCTTTACCTTCTTAAAATGCAGAAATCTGACTTCTGTAAATACTGAATATAATATATTTCATTCTCAATAAGATCCCATCTGTGAATACTCAAATCCAGAGAACTCATCCATAAAAAGGCATGAAAGATCTTTCTACAACCTGAGAAAAGCCCCAGGTTTGCAGAAAAATGTGAAAAATACATTGTGGGAGGTAATTCACTCCCCAGTAACATAAGCAGCACTTGTACTTTTAAGAATGACCTCTAAGATTTCAGTGGCTATTGGGAACATTGCTAGGCAACCTAACAATATTACTAGCCTTTAAATCTTAGTTCCTGACAGCAAAAGTCAGGGGAGAATCTTTTCCAGGGCAATTTAGGCCCTCCAGTCAACTTCTGTCCCTCTGTTTCTTGTCCCAAATAGAGAACTCATATGGCTAGATTCAGCACCAACCGCAGGGGTGACTTGCTTTCAAGCAATTTGCATGACTGACCCCAGTCCACTAGTGGTTACCAGATAGCATAATGGTACACAACTCTTCTGGGCTCAGCAGCAGCCTCCACATAATTTGCATGAACTGGCCAGGCCAAGCAGTAGCTGCCGGTATGATACAACTCCAATATGATGAATGCAATTCTCAGAAGAGTCTCTAGTGACAAAATAGGTGTTTATTTTTAATTGTTGTTGAACTGGCCAAGTGCTCGAATACTCCATGTCACGCTGACAACTCAGGTGAGCAACTTGCTACTGCATAGCTTTTTAAACTTGGTGAGCTTTTCCCAGGGGCAGGCTGTCAGTGGGTGGGTCTTGAGGTTAGAATATCAGACTAGGACTTGAAAGGATTTTTGTGATCTAGAGGTTAGAATATCAGACTAGGATTTGAAAGACCCAGATTCTAATCCCTGCACTGCCACGGAAATTTTCTGGGTGACCTTGGGCCAGTCCCTCTCTCAACCCAATCTTCCTTACACTGAGTAGTGGGACTGGGAGAATAGATAAAATAAAGGCTGGTTGGTGAGTGGGAAGGAGAGAAGGAGGCAGGGAAAGGAATATGATTTGAGGACTGCCAGAATCACAGAAAGATGAAACAGCGTGGGAAAGGTGATACATCGAGAAACAAAGTGACCTGCACAAGACCTTGCGGATTCCCTGCTTGTGTATTTTTTTTCATGTTTAATGTTTCTAAATACATAGCATTACTGAATAATAGTAATGCTGGCCATTAGGACATTGTGCAGAGATAAACCCCAATCTGGCAACAACGCTGCTCTCCCAGCTCTCCCTGTTCCTCCTCTTGGCTTTCCAACACACCCTTGAGAAAGTTATGGCCCACTTTTGAGTCTCAACCTGCAGCTCAAGAACCAGTCATGTGCTGATGAAATCCCACTTTTGTCTATTTCTAAGAGGCATTTACTGAGCAACATTTGAAAGAAACATTTTAGATCAAAGATCTGACACTGCAGACCCACTATTAGAATTTAATTTATCCACAGTAATGAGAGAAAATAATGGAGGAACTTGCTAAATACTGTGCTAATTGAAGTTACCTGCTTTAAGTGTTTTTGAAAAGATAAAAAAGTTGCGTGATTTATTGTGATAGAATTCAGAGGCTCAACCAAGTCTCAAGAAATATTAAAACAAAAGTGAATTTTGTGTGCTTCAGTTTTCATCTCGCTTTAAAAAGAGTTAAGCAATAGAACAAAGTCATACTAAAAGCAACCTCAGAAAGCAATCTCAGAAAGCAAAACTTACAACGATACCTTTCATACAATTTATATCCAAAAGTTGATTTAAAAGCTGAATAAAATTCCTTGTCATCAATTATTTCACAGCTTTAAAAGGATGAACCATGCTACCTCTGGGCTCTTAGATGTCTGACGCATTTGATTACCAGCTTTTATATTTTCAAATGGAGCCTGCCATTTTTCCTTTTTCCACAAGGTTAAGGTGCAACTCCACCCAGCTCCACCTAATCAAATCTAATCTGCAACGAATCATGTATCAAAATGTAGTCAAAGGGCTTTAACTGATGGCCTGAAATATCTCTCCCTCCTTTATGTTCTCTTTTTAAACATTCTGCCTGGAGAAGCTGTCAGGAGAACTAAAAACTTTGCACACTATTTTGAAATATTTTGATTAGTTCTAAACGTATTTCCGGACTTTTTTTATTAGAAGACAGAAACATGACTGATGCTGGCATGGAATCTGAACTACAGGTACTGAACATTGGCTTGTATTTTCATCTGCTGGAGAATGTCAATGTACAGAGACAATATATACTGTATGTTTAGTACTTCAATTCCAGCATTATCTCACTAAGATACAGATAAAAGAATATGACAAATTCTTAACCTACCAAATTTAATTTTACCCATTTGTGACCTTAGGAATTGCCAGCAGAAAACTATATATTGCTAGAGCAAACGATCAGGATAAAAGAAAAAAGAATCTAGAAATAGACTTAAAACTTTAGCTCCCTATGGCTTAACCTTAAAGACAATATATCTGCTTAACATCAAGCAGTTTTCAGAACTCTCCTTGAGAATTTTTTTCCTTTCTTGGTGATTCATGCTACACCTTTTATCTGCTCACACTATGTACCTTTTAATGTTCACATTGTAAAGTCACTTTCTAATATAGCAAAAGGCACATTAACTAATAACTGGCATAAAAATAAATCAGTTAAAAGAATACATTTCTGTCCTCAGACTGCACATTTGTAGAACACTGGATAAAACAAATCTGCCAATCATGCCCCCCTACTTGAGACATAATAGAGCACAGAATGGTCAAAGGCATTGTAAGAATATCATTAAATCACCAGTAAAAATAGTTTCAGTCCAGGAATATACTTTGAAATTGGTTTGTTTGTTACCTTTAAGAAGATCTGTTTTAAGTGGAACACTTAACTTGGGGCTTTTCCCTGCACAGTGGACATAGTAGGGTCTCCTCCTGAGTTTCTTTTATGTGATTTGAAGGAGCCAGCAACATGGAGAGGGGGGAAAGGTGTGAATGGCAGTGTGAGGGAGCAGGGTAGAGAGAAGATGTCCAGGACAAAGCTGTGCTCACTGGCAAATCTATCCTGCACTGGTGGCGAAGCAAATTAAAACCATGCTAGAATGGAAAGTGAAAGTGGGGCTGGAGGAAATATGTCCACACATGAAACCTTGCCATGATAGACATTCATCCCCATTTTGCACAGCAGACACCTTGTGCTTAATCGGTGGAAGAAATATTGTCTTTATTTTTTCTATACATTCGGAAGACTACATTATTACTAACTGAACTGAAAATGCTTTCCCCATTAATAGGTTGCATCCAAATATATAATTCACTGATAAGCCTGTTGTGGAAGCCCAGAAATTCTGATACATGAACCTGTTATTTTTGCTTTGGAGCAGAAGATGCTTCTGAGTGAACCTATTCTGAACCATTCTAAACTCACTACTGATCCTTGCATCAGTTTCACTTGTATTCGATTTCTATCACACATTTATCTGCAATTGGTATAGAATGCCATGCAAAATTTGAATGAACTGGTGCTGGGTTGAGATGATATCTGTATGCAGCTTTGGTGTTCTGGGGTGAGGAAGGGCTGCTTCATTATTGAGCCATGGGGTAACATCACATCACAACGTTTATTAGGCAGGCTGTATTTACAGGGTGTCTACCCCCAGTTGTCTACCCTTTACCACCAGCAAGCTAGGTACTCACTTTACCAACTTCAGAAGTATGAAAAACTGAGTCCACCTTGAGTAGCTACCTGAAAACAACTACCTTTCAGATTGAACTTAGGTTGTGAACAGCTTTAACTACAGTCATGTGTACCAGGGAAAAATGGTGCCTGGGGCAACACCTGCTCCTAGTGCCCACCACCACCCTGCCCCCATGCCCCCCACTTAACTTTGCAAGCCGTGGACTGGGCCGAGAGCTTGCTGCAGGCCTACGAGGCAGACGTGGCCTCTGATGGAGGTGGGTGGCGGCAGCAGACAGTGCCAGGTCACAGGCCGTGACAACTTTGCAAGCCGAGGGCTATTGCCGGCTGCCCCTGCCCCCCCACCTCCATCGGAGGCTGCGCTTGCCTCATGGGCCCTCAGCAAGCCCCTGGTATGGCCAACGCCTGGGGCATACTCCTAGCAGCAGCCGGTGTTGGAGGTAGCAGTTGCTGGTGCATGACTTGCAAAGCCGTATCTGCAGCAGGGCCCAGCTGCCCACCTGCCCACCCAACCATGGAAGGACGGCTCTGATGGGTTGGGAGACCGTACGTGGAACTGGATGGGGGTTGACGGCTAGGCCCTGCTGTGGCTGGGGTGCTGGCTTGTCCGGGCCCCCTCCCTCTGGGCACTGCAGAGGGGCGACAGGGGCAGCAGTGACTTGGGAGGGCAGAAGGCCTGCAGTCATGGCAAACAGCTCAGCAGGCAAGCGGCGCCCCAGCCTCCCTGTGGAAGGAGGAATGCCGGGTGGGGGTGCCTCTATGCGGGAGGGGTGTGGGGCAATTTTGTGCCCCCACACCTGGCGCCTGGGGACATGTGACCCCACATGTTCTTCTGGCAGATATGCCCCTGACTATAGTACTGCAGCAGCTTCCACTGGGAAATATAAAAACTGTTAGGTGATTACTAAGATCAGGACTTGAATTATTCCATACAAGTAAAAAACCTGCATGTTGTGTTTTGTGATTTTGATCAATTCAAGTAAAAGATTCTATATGGTTGCTGCTTTTTGCAGTTTGCTTTGGAACAGTCTGTAATCTCTATTTACAAGTACATAGTTATCACTGAGTATTAGCAAGACGCCTATATATAAAGCCTTGGAGTTCTTGCCCTTGTAAACAATTGTGGATTCAGGTTATCAACGCTAAATCAATGTCATACAACAAATAATTCTTGACTGTGTAAACATGCACTAAGTATACATAATGTGCAAGCATATTAATGCTTGCTGCAGTCAGATTTCGCATGAATATTTTAATGTTTTTGACAAGATTTTCCTTCCTATATCTAATATTTATTTCCTGACCTGTACCTAATTCATGTTTTCAAGCTGACACTCAGTTTTGTGTTGACAATAGTCTGCATGCAGCACTCAAACACCTTCACACAGAAGAGATGCAAACACATCTGTATTCAGAATTTGTCATGAGTACACCAAGCTTTCACCAGACATCAGCAGACCAACATTTGCCAGACACAGTGGAAAGAAAAGCGATGATATTGTGCTTTACAGACACATTAGTGACGTGAAAGACACAATAAGCAATTTTCTCAAGTTGAATGGATCACAAATAGATGTTCTAGACAGATTCATCAGACCCAGACAAGCAAACAATGCATACACACTGCCATAGACTATCCTACAATTCACAGCTGTGAACAGAAGATCCCAAAATATTCCAGTATAAATACTTCATCTATTTTGTGGAGATTTAAATAATCCTGGGTTCTAAGTACTCAAAATTCAAATCATTCAAATGAAACAAAGTATTTATTTGATTGATTTTTTTTTAAATGGGCTCAAGTGAACTGAAAATTGCCTTTGGTATGGATTCTTTTTGTGTTTGCCATACAGTCATGTAATAGCTATGGCTAATCATTGTGCCTTAGCTTTGTTTTTTCAATCATATGGTATTAATATGGATCTTCTTCACGATTTAACTGTAAAGTGAATTGCAGTTCATTGACAAAAAAATCTAAAGAAATTATATACCAATAATACTACTAGGTACCCCCTGGCAATCAGGAGGGGAGGTGTATGTGTGGCGGTCTTACCAGGCTTAAAATGAGGCTTCATTTAACTGGCGAAGTCAAGGGAGATGTTCAGGTATTTGGGCGACAGTCTATGATAAAAGCAACTTCTGCTATAGAGTTTTTGCTTAAATACCAGAGCATTTCCCTCAGCATCACCAGCGTGATGACATTACTTCTGGAAGTGACATCATTACACCAGTAACATTGAGACCTAGGCCGTGTTTTAAACCAGGTAAGAGCTCCACTGGCCAGTTGAGGTGCTGAGGAAAGGGGGCCTAAAGCAGAGAATCCCCAACCCAGCAGAGAGTGCCTGTTAATGGAATGAATTACCCACACTTTACTTTCAAATTTTCACAATATAACAAAGAGGAAAAGGCACACAAATAAAATAGGGCTCCCATAGAGCTTTTTCAAATCTGACCACTTTTGAAAATGAAAATAATTTCTTTTCAGTAACTAGCGAGCAACTCGTGTATAAATAATGCATGATAACTGCACACATGCATATGTTGCTGTGTGTACATATCTTTCTCAATGAGCTACATGCATATGCAATTATCACATAATGACTTGAAAATAGTTTCTCCTGTCTCTCAGAGCTGAAAGCACTGGCAGCAACTAGTTCTGGTTTTCCACTGCTCTCATGGATTTCCTGAGCACAGCATCCTATATCAGAGCCAGCAGCAGCACCCACTGAGAACTCGTTTTTATCTGCTCCACAGTGGACGCAATAGCATATCACAGTACCTACTTGACTGATTCTTGACTCTACATGTTTTTTTCCTCTTCAGCAGTCACCCCACCTTCAGATCAGAGAATCTGCATGGTTTCTGAAATCTGTTTACGTGTGACTCTCTCCTCGGCTTTCACAGGAAAAGCGGAGAAGAACCATGTGTGTTAGGCTTTCTTTGGATTTTATTTCTCCTCCCTGACTCCCTCATCCACACCACAGCAGTTTCACCTACTCTTTGGGCCATCATTTCAAAGCAATCAAAAGGGTTTAATTTTTTTTACACTGAAGGTCCATCAGTAGAGTGCTAGACCTTGTGAAATTGACATGATCTAGTGAGGTAATGCTAGACCAACAATTTCTAGTGACACTCTGCAAGAGGAGTAAACAAAAAACTTCAGGAAAAACTCACTGCAAAACAGTAAGCTGCAGGGTAAGTAATATATGCATAAACAGCCATAGTGTTCAATTGAAGAAGGCTATATAGTCATTCTCTGATATATATTCTGTAAACAGTGAAGGAATACCTTTAATATACTACACCCACATAGACCTTCTTGCTTTGATAGCTGCCTAGATAGCTACAAAGAGGTGCCTTCAATCTGGTATGGATATTGCCAACACAGTAAACTTGTTGGTTTCATTAAGGCAATTACATGCCAGTAATTTTAGTTGAATATCCTTTTCCAGGACGCATGGCAGAGTCAGTATAAGTTCACATGGGGGAATCAGGAGAACAAAAGAAACTCATAAAAACATGGGTGTTGTTCGGGCATATATTCAGATAATCTTTCAAGTATGTAACCTTTCACAAGAGACATGGAAACTGTAACTATGGTAGATTTCACAAGGCACAAATATAACATTTTTAGGACATTATATATAGCGTTTTGGGGAAGAACTTTGCACAGATCTCTTCCCCCAAACAATTCAGGCCTGCTATATTTCTGTCAAGCCAGGTTTTACAAAAATAGCTAAACTAGCAATATTTTTGCAAAATCCTGGATTGGAGGCACTCCCATGCAAACACAATGCTATATTTTCCTTCCTTCTACCCATTCACTTTAGGTTTTGCTGCCAGCTGCCATATCAGGAAGAATTTGCCCACCTACCATTCTGTGTAATTCTCCAGCATGTTGTGGGCAGATTCTCTGTGCACCCACCATTTCACAAGTCCCCTAAACATGTTTTCTCTATGTGGCAGGAAATATGACTGCCATGACTGCTGTGGCAGCAAGTATGACTGCCATTTCACTCAAAGATCTACAACACTTTCCTGGCCATTGCAGGGACAATTGGCATGGCTGCAGGGGTTCATTTCTGTATGCCTTCGCAGCTACGCGTATATTGACAAAAAGAAAAAGAAAAACGTTTCTGTGTGAAGGCACGAAAGCAACCTGAATTGTTTCCATGGGCTTCAATCGCTTTCTGATTATGTAAAGGGCACACATGCAAACAGAAGACAGGACATTGGGTTCATTTATAATGACTGCAACTCATTATAAATATGCTGTGCAGATTCCACCACAGTTAAAGCAGTTCTTGTTTCCACATGGTTTATCTGCCACAAATTCAATGTTGTTGGAAGCATATTTTGCTGGTTCCTCATAGCACCTTGGTTCATTTGCACACCTCTCCGAATTTCCCTACTATTTCACTGATCTTTCTCAAACCTGCTTTACTGCAAAATTTGGAGAAAGGTCACAGTAAAGACAAGATGGTTGTTATATGGATGGAAAAGTTGGATTTTCCTTGTTTCCAGGAGTGTGGGTATGCCCCATCCTCTCCCCGGTCTCCCCCTCCCCAAACCTGCCACCGAATGACCCCTTCTCTGGCCGGGGATGGGCATGCAGCTGGTCCAATGACACCGGGAGTCCGAAGGCCTGCCTCGGCCCCTCCCCAAACAGGGCAATGAGCAGCGTGGAAGACGTGAACTGTCAACGTGGCGACCGGGAAGGGCAGTGAGACGAGAGCATGGAGAAGGCTCATGGCGAGCCGAAGAGACAACAGGAAAGGCGCCAGCAGGATGAAGGGGCAGGGTTTTTAGTCCCACTGAAGAACAGGAAGAGGATAAAAGGCGGAAAGGAATCGGAGTGTGTGTGTGTGTGGTGGAAGGTGGGAGAGCGTGTGTGTAGGACAACAGAGGAAAGGGAGTGGAAAGAGGGGGAGAATGGACCAAAGGAGTGGGGATGCACAGAGGGAGAATGGACAGGGAGTAAACGAGAAAGGAGGGTGAATGGGGAACTAGAGGAGACGGGGGTGATACAGGAAAGGGAGGGACTCACGGCAGAGGCTGGCAGGAAGACCTCTTTAGCCATTCTCCCCAGCTTCTGGCAGTCATTAGGCAAGCTGTGGTCAGCCTAGGCAAGCTGTGGCTGAAAAGGCTGTCTCAGTCCACTCCCCAGAGAATGGGAGTGAGGCTGGAGGTTCCAGCATCTGGGCAGGGGAAGGAGGGTTGGTAACAGGGGACCCGGCGGGGACTCCTCCTGGAGTGCAGGACACCTACCTATATGCCAGCCACTTTCCAGGGATATTTCCCCTGTGGTGGCAAAGGTTATCTAAATCCTGAAATTTGGTGAAGTATAGAGTACATTCGAGCTCCAGTTTGTTGGCAGGCCAGAGGGAGCACTCTCTCTATAAGGCCTTGTTCATAATGGCTGAATAAAGAAGTTTTAGTTCAATTACTGAAGCCTTGTGTTGAGACCAGATGTATAACAACTTTAATTAAAAAAAGAAAGTCGCTAGCTTCTTCTACTCAAGAGATGTAAGGGGAAAGGGCAAAATTCTAATAAAGCTACTTCTGTTTTATCAATCTAACATATGAGTCTATAATGCAGGCAAAACTCTACACTGTCAGTCCAAGAGCTAGCATATATCACGACAAGTAGCACCATCTCCTCCCCTTGAAAATCTGTTTAAATATTAACCTTCATGATAGAGAACTTGACAGTTTTACACATGAAAAACAAAATTTGAAGTAAACCCATCGAAGTGGAAGATACCGTTTCAAATTCCAACTTGTAGTACATCACTCTGCTCCACACTGGTTTGCTTAGCTACAGTACTCACAAAGAGCTGCTGAATAAAAAATTGAAAGCAACCATTAATTTGTGTAACATATTAAACACCTAATAAGCTGAATCAGAAAATAGTGGATAAAGGAAGATATATTTAAGCAACTATGAAGCATTGTTATTTGTACCCCTATTATAATGGCTGGGTCCAATGAGTTTTTTAAAACTCTTGTATCTGATAACACTTGCTGCAGTTAGATGACTTGAAAGATTCCTAAATGGTTTGTTTCTGTCTCATGGATAGTTTTTATGCTGCTTACATCCAATGGGTTTTGTTTTAATTGCTTGTATTTAAATATTGTAGTTTTTAATTGTAAGCCACCTTGAGTAGACCTCTGAAGAGGTGACATATATATATTCCAAAAAACCCACACACATACATACATTTAAAAAGTTGTGAGACTACTATAGTTTTTCACATGATTACATGGATACAAATAGCACACAAACATTTTAAAAATAAGATTGGAACAGGGCAATAAATCTGGTAAGTAATATTTCTCAAAATGTAAAATATGTTTACAAACATTAGTAAATACTATGATGTTACTAAATAATGACATCATACAAATTAGTGTTTTGCAGACTAGCATCTTCCTTCAAAGCTTCCTTCAAGACAAAATCCATCCAGAAAGTTGTCTTTCTAATTCCTGCTTGTATGAATGAGATCCCACAAGCAGACTGAGCCCTCAGAAAATATGGAAGGGTTAGACTATGGATAGTTTTGATATTGCTTTTGTAAGAACATAAGAACATAAGAACAAGCCAGCTGGATCAGACCAGAGTCCATCTAGTCCAGCTCTCTGCTACTCGCAGTGGCCCACCAGGTGCCTTTGGGAGCTCACATGCAGGATGTGAAAGCAATGGCCTTCTGCGGCTGTTGCTTCCGAGCACCTGGACTGTTAAGGCATTTGCAATCTCAGATCAATGAGGATCAAGATTGGTAGCCATAAATCGACTTCTCCTCCATAAATCTGTCCAAGCCCCTTTTAAAGCTATCCAGGTTAGTGGCCATCACCACCTCCTGTGGCAGCATATTCCAAACACCAATCACACGTTGCGTGAAGAAGTGTTTCCTTTTATTAGTCCTAATTCTTCCCCCCAGCATTTTCAATGGATGCCCCCTGGTTCTAGTATTGTGAGAAAGAGAGAAAAATTTCTCTCTGTCAACATTTTCTACCCCATGCATAATTTTGTAGACTTCGATCATATCCCCCCTCAGCCGCCTCCTCTCCAGAGTCCCAAACGCTGCAGCCTCTCCTCATAAGGAAGGTGCTCCAGTCCCTCAATCATCCTCGTTGCCCTTCTCTGCACTTTGCACTTTTTCTATCTCTTCAATATCCTTTTTGTAACAGTGCCCATTTACACCCTTCCAAGCCTGTTGACTATACCAGACTTCAAATGGTGCAACTTTGCTTAGGATGACATTGCAAAGTTTCTTTGTCCAGAAAGAGAAAGTATTATTTGCCCAGGCAGATGGAATTTCTATGTTTAGTTGACACTGAGCTGTTCTTGAGCAAAGAAAGCCAACACTGACTAAATTTGCATCTTTTTTGAAATCTATTAAATGTTTCAAATAAGTTGAGATCAATAAAATATAGTACTTTTTATGAACTGGTTTAGTACAAGTACACTCTGAGAATGATGGACAGTCATAACACAAGAGAAATTATTGTAGTGTCAGTTCTGGCCTTTTTTGTTCTTCAGCCTTCTGACTCTATCTTTCTAAAATCTCTTTTAGCAATGTTATATTGTCAGATGATTCATTAAATTAGTTAAAATGGCATGTAGTGTACTCAAAAGTGATAGTGCCATTTTAAGCAATTTGTAATACTTGTCATTTTCACAAAATCACATTCTTCAGAATACTAATGCTAAATAGATGAGAAGAATACAAATAAAATAGAGGAAATGCACAAACTGCAGATTAATTTCCCTTCTTTTTAAAGAAATGGATGTCAAGGATAAATCAAACTGTGGGGTAAATGGCTGCGTTGCTGACAATGTTTAGGAAACGATGACTAATAGCTGACTAAAAATATAAATGTTTTCCTTTTGCCCTTGAACTTGGTTTGACTCATTTTCACTAATTTCTCCCATTTAAAACCCATAGCCTTTCATTTCTCAGTGGGATAAAACAGTAAAAATTCATTTACATATTTCCTTTCATTGCCCACATAATACGTACATTGCCCCCTTCAGGCTTACACCAAAAACTCTTTTATACAAATAAACACAATTTCAGTGATTGGGCTAGGCATGGCACTAATACTGTCTGAATGGTGCTCTGGGGATCTACCACAAAGTTGGAATTCACTATGGCCCCTTCCGCACACGCAAAATAATGCGTTTTCAAACCACTTTCACAACTGTTTGCAAGTGGATTTTGCTATTCTGCACAGCTTCAAAGAGCACTGAAAGCAGTTTGAAAGTGCATTATTCTGCATGTGCGGAATGAGCCTATCAGTGAGGAATATGGCACCTAATTTGTCACAGGGTAAATCCAGAATGATGGAATGTACTTGATTTCACTACTGTCTGGTTTTCCCTAGCAAGCCAAATTGATTGAGAACTTCAAATGGCTGGCCTCCCTTTTATTGTCCCTTCCCCCTGTCCTTTTGTTTCCTTGTCTTTTGTTTCCTTGTGCGTTCTTATATTGAAAGCTAACTCAAAGGAGGAAGGGCAGCCTATAAGCCTAATAAAATAATTGATATTTCCAATGAAGTAAGGAATATCATGACAAACAAAGATTCAAGTCCATGTAAGTTGCAGGAAATAATAGAAAATGTAGAAGCCATTTGAGAGCATTCCACCGAGGCAGCCCTCGTCGGCGCCATTTTGGATTTTGCTTACTAGATTTTGCTTACTAGACCTATATGACAATCATTAAGTGTTGTACCTTATGATTCTTGACAAATGTATTTTTCTTTTATGTACACTGAGAGCATATGCACCGGAGACAAATTCCTTGTGTGTCCAATCACACTTGGCCAATAAAGATTCTATTCTATTCTATTCTATTCTATTCTATTCTATGTAATAATTAGATGAAGAATTGATGGTACCCTTCAAGAAACTATATAATAGATACTGAAAGTCAGCACAACACAAGTTACAATGTCTTTCAGAAGTGATTAGCAAAGTGGCACAATAGAGGATTCCCTTCATCATAACCCATGTTTTTAAAATAACATTTCCAGTTTTCTTGACCAAGGAAGACTATTTAGGTTATTTTAATCAACAAATTCAACTGTATTATATATTCTCTCTCTTTCTCTCTGTTCTCCCCCAAATATATTAAAATATAACCTTAATTAATTCTTTTTCCCATGGTTCCACCCCTATGGTAAAATGGTTATCAAAATGAAATTAGCTATGAGCAGAGATAACAATCTGTTGTTAATGTGCATGTGATATTGGCTATAATCCACAGAGACTGGATTCAAAACCCATTATGCTCACTTATATCCAGGGTTCAGTGCAGTATGACAAGCAGACAAAATAAACTCTAGGCAGAGGCATCTCTACTTGTAGGCTTACAACGTTCTGTCTGCATGTTGGCATGCCTTTCAGAAGGCCTCAGTTTACATAAGATTTAGGTGGATTTAGTAATATAAACAAAAGAAAAAAGCATGTCTTTAACAAAAAAATACCATTTAAAATATAAATAATTGAGGAGGCTATTTTTCATTTGCCCTTCAGTGGGGGCTGACAATGATTTATTTAAGGTACTGCACTTTGACTTAATATGAACACCACATTCAATTGTGTAGTTTAGTCATAGAGTGATTAAACAAGGAAGCCATTTTTCAGTCAAAGCAACCTTTATGCAGTGCTCAGATCTGTAGGAGGACATTTCACAGAAGAATGGAACTACCTTCTAATTACACCCCCATGTATATTTGAAAATACTAGATTATCATTGTATATGGAATGTGGATAGTAAATGTGAAGTGTCTCTGAAAAGTGTTAGCGATGTTTTCATGAACACAAGAAAGTATGCACCTTTATATGCCCATTTGCATCACCTGTGGTACAAGTTGCTGACAGATTTCCTCTAACTGTTAAAAGATGGGGGTGGGGGAGCTTCCTTCTTGCTACAGAGGACCACCAGAATGGAAATACGAACTTAAAAACTAGCCTCTGCAACAATGGCAGCTTTGATCCCATAGTCTCTCAAATGACAGTATCACAGGACCCAGATTACTTTGGATAACCATATGGGATCATTACCTGTAGATCCTTTAACATAATATATGTCACCATATGCCATCAATTATGTTCTCCCATTTACACTGACCAGATTAGACAGTCACTGTGCAAAGGAATAAATAGATACAAATAAGATACTAAAGGCTGATCATTTGAACATACCTGTTCATTTAACAATGGCCTTAAAAACTGTGATAATGCAGCAGAAAAATGTCAAAGGTAGTGGGAATTCATACACAAACTGATACTAGCAGGCTTGCATTCAGTAGAAACTTAGGGTGGTTAGCTTGGTAAAGAAAACAATTGTTACTCATTATAGGTTTATGGTGCAATTCAGATTTATTAGGAAGTGGAGAGTGGTCCAGACTGTGGCTGGGTTGGTTAAGGTGAGTTTTCTGGGCTGTGTGACCGTGGTCTGGTGGATCTTGTTCCTAACATTTCGGCCGCATCTGTGGCTGGCATCTTCAGAGGTGTATCACAGAGGGAAGTCTGTTACACACTGTGTCCAGAGAGAAGGGAATGTTTGGGGTATATATTGTCCATGTCCCAGGGTGGGGAACCAATCTGTAAGTGTTTGGGTAGAACTTGTTATGCAACGATGTGGTTGATAATATTGTATTGTGGGTGGGGCTTATCAGTCCAGTGAGTGATTCACCTTTTCATGCCCTGCAGCAGCAGTAGTATTGGTGAATGCAAATCCTGTGTTTGGGTGGAGTCCATTGTTCATGAATTTAGCATGCCCTTGGGGTTTGCTTTTGGTGTTTTTAAGTACTTGTAGCCAAGCTTTGTTAATTCTCAGAGTCTCTTATTTCCTGTTGAAGTTGTCTTGGTGTTTGTGAATTTCAATGGCCTCCCTGTGCAAAGTCTGACAAAGTCTGACAAAGTAACCTTCTGAATTATCCAGAATTTCAGTGTTTTTAAATAAAATGTTATGTCCAGTGTTGTTTAAGACATGTTCTGCAACTGCAGATTTTTCAGGATGGTTAAGCCAACAGTGTCTTTCATGCTCCTTATGCGAGTCTGAATGCTGGGTTTTGTGGTTCCTATGTAGACCTTTCCACAGCTGCAGAGTATGTATCTTCAAACCTAACAGGAAAATACAGCAGATGCTGTACAGCAAATACAGCAAAGGACAAGAGAGGGTATGCGATGGACTCCTCCAGAAGTGAGGGGATCTCTCTTGTTGACAGCCTACCTGCAGTCAGCATCCTTTCCCAATCCACTCACTGGGGGTTCTGAGGGGAAAGGGTTGGTATTGGGGGCAGAAGCAGCTGAAGTCACTGTTCCTACTTATCACCATCCTCCAGCGAGCGTGCTCAATGAGTCAGCCTCAAGGTTGGGTGTCATGGAACCTGTACTTCAGAGCCTCTTATGGGAATTCCTCTTTAGGTTCATGTAGGGAACCCACCCTGCCCAACCTGTACTAATGCCTAAATGCCAGCAGCCAGTCATGATAGGGTATTTTTAACATTATATACTCTTTGCTATAGAGAATCAGAGCCCTGGTTAAGATTCTTGTCTGGCTCTGTTATGCAACAACCTTTCTGCAGACATAGGAAAGGATAAGCAGCCGCAACAGAAATAAAAGTTTGAAAACATGGAGTGGGAAGGTATTTTTTTGCTGGAAGAGGTCTCCTGAATGCCCAGCACAGCTGCAGCCACTTTCTTTTAAATGTGAGCTGCAGAACAAACTGGAACCTATAGCCCTCAGGTGCACTGAACCTACCCTCCCTCAGTGATGCAGCTGACCAATAAGGGTGGGGACCCAAAAAGCTTCCTGGGAACCACCTGAGATCAATCTATGCTGACTTCCTCCTCTTCCTCCTTCAGGGATTTAACCAAGCCAAAGCCAGAGGCATGAATTCTTGGTTCATAGCTTGAGACCTGTGCAAACCAACTTGCCAGGCACAGAGCAGCAAAGATTGAATTGTTTGTTCGTTTAGCAATTCAGAACTTTTTCATATCTTGCTTTGGGTCCTTCTGGGAGGAAAGTGGTCTACCAGTAGCCAAACAAATAACTAAATGTTGTCCTGTTAGAAAATTGTGACCAACATAGTGCCACAGTTTACCTAAAATACAGCCATTTACAATTTACATTTTCCTCCTCTAAAGAGGGATATACCTATGTCAAAAAATAAACCAAGAAATCTACTGATCTCACCACAGGCATTCTTTAAAAAAAATCCTAGCCAATGTAATTCTAGAGATTACCCCTAGAGTTGCAATTGCAGTCTCAGCAACATAACTTTTAGCTTAGGTTTTTGTGGCATTTTAATTTGCACATGTAGGGCCAATTTTGCACGCCGAAATTGCCCCTCTGTTGGCATGGAGAATGCCCCAATGCAATTGGGAGTTTTGCACAGCCCCTGGTGCTGCAGTGTGGCTGCCATGTTTCTGCCCTGGAGCCACCCCGCAGCAATGGCTTTGCTCCACGAATTTCCTGAAGTGCAGAGGTTAAGGTCCTTTTGAAATGCCCCTTTGTTGCTCTGGAGGCTTCCGCCACCATGCAAAACTCCTCCATAACAGAAACGGGACCAGTTTTCCCACCTTGCCGCTCTGACCCACCCCACCAATTGACAGGTGCTGAGAAGCGGCACCCTCCCCCCCTTGCAGTGAAAAAAAACAAAGGGAGAAACCATGGTTTTTATAAAGGAGGGAGAAAGCTTGGGCAGAAAAGTGGCATGTACAGGCGCTGCAAACGGAAGGACGGTGATCCTGTCACACACACAAGGATTTTAGACCGAGGGTGGGGGAGGGCGCTGATTTTCAACACCAGATTTGTGTTCAGAGTCATGTAAAACTAAAATAGTGAAAGTAAGTGGGGGAATGGGCTGAGATTCAGTCAATCTGAACGCAGGAAATGGAGGCTGCCCACGCATGCGTGAAAGAGACTACGGAAGAGCTCGTCGTGCTTAAGTAGTGCTTAGGGGAAAGCCCCGGGCTTGTGGGGAATCATTTGGAGCTTCCCTCACCAGCCCTGACTCAAGTGAAGGAAAGAGCCGGGCAGCAGTGGGAAACTACAACCAGGGCAAGAAGCCCCACAGTCGGTACGCTCCAGGCTAAGCCATGGACCACTTAGAAAGTGCAAAATCAACTTAGTATCAACTATATGAACCTTTTGATAGGTTACTGTAATACTTCTGCACAGATATTTTATCAAAGGTCAAAAACATCATTAGAAGTGTAATGTTGGGTCTCCCTTTATATCTAGTGGGGCAGAATTTTGTTTGTCTTACATGGAATACTGCTGTAGATACTAAGTGGGAAACCTGAATTTATTTTGCAAAACTAATACACAGAATATGACTGTGTCAAAATAACTTTTGGTAGGTGGCAAATAAAATTAGGTTCTCTAGATTTTTTATTTGAATCAATCAGTATTCTTATTAAGTAACCCACCTCCAATTTCACAAATTCATTGGAAAGAAAATGAACCTTACTGAAAGATATGCAAGCAAAATAAGCTTGAGATGGTACACTTTAGACATGTAATCAGAGAAGCTTCATAAGGATTTGGATAAATCTCCAAGCTGGATAATAAAAGCAGCATATATCTGAAGCATACAGAGAAGTCACATTTTAATTGAGTTTGTTTTCATGGCAATTTCAGTTAATTCACTGCTATGTTTTGTTAAAATGTTTCAAATAACTGAGCTTAATAGAACAGAAAGAAAACCCATTATATATCTATATATGACTCCAAAAGCAGATTTGAATCAGAACAACAAAGAACTGTAATGATCATGTATTTCAAAGAAAGTTCCAAGTCCCAACAGATAATGAGTGGATAAAGAATAAGTAATATCGTTAATCACACGCCCCAGAAAACACAAAACAGCAAAATCCATCCTTTAACCACACTCCTGTAATCCCAATTCATTATTATAAATTTCACAAGGATTTGCTTGGGAAATTGATGTGCTGCCTTATTTTAAAATATTGGTAAATATATGTTTTAAAGATTTTAAAATATGCAGTGTTCACTAGTTCTGCTTGGGAATACCATAACCCAAACAACTGGCGACAATCTAAGCAGTCAGCCATTTTACATTCTGCACCAGGGTTCTGCTCAAACTTGGTTCCGTTACTGCACTGTTCCCCCCCCACACACAGAGGATCATTTCTGGATTATTGCTTTCCCAATGTAATAAAAGTTTTTCCTGGGTTTTTTTTCCAAACAGTAACAGTGGAGATAAACTACTGACTGCACTTGATACTGTGAATAAGGGAGGGAGGGGAAATGGATGCAGTTACAAAGCCAAGCTGAAACAATCCCAGTGCGGAAAAGCTCTGTGGTCTCTAGGATAAAAAAAAATCCAATTCTATTATGTACTCTGATTGAACTTCCTGCACTACAGCAGTATTTATTTGAAATATTTATATGCCACTTTTCTCCTGTATTACAGGACTCCTTTAAAATCACAATCTAAAATTCAAATACATCAAGATATCATAAACTACTAATGGCAGCAAACTCTACCAGGAACCTGTTCCTTCTGGATATTACTCAGAGCTCAAAGCTTACCAAGTACACAAAAGACCTCGGGTTAGCAGTCAGTCTTAGCAAAAATACTACAGTCACCAGAGCTGGTTAATAAGCCAAAGCCAGCGCCTACTGAACCAAAGCACAATAGATCACACACTACCCCCCACAAAAGGAATGAGTGACAAGCAACATGGAATATTACTTAATTCATAGCCAACCATAAAAGTCTAATGTGAAGTCGGTCTACTAAAAATCATGTATCCTAGTATGAGGTTCCCTCCCAGAAAAGTGTTAGAATTACAACCCAAATATCTTAGGCTCATTCCGCACATGCAGAATAATGCACTTTCAAACTGCTTTCAGTGCTCTTTGAAGCTGTGCGGAATGGCAAAATCCACTTGCAAACAGTTGTGAAAGTGGTTTGAAAATGCATTATTTTGCGTGTGCAGAAGGGGCCATAGTTATTGGACTGGAAATTAAGTTTTATCAGGTGTGAAAATCTAGCATAATCATGTATGGGAAGTCCTTCAAGATCTTCCTTCAGAAGCATCTCACAACAAAATAGTTTGTTCCTAACCGTTCCCTCAGGTGGGATATGACAGCCTGAATGAAAAGGTAAAATTTGGATTACCATTAAAAAGGTAGGAAATTTTCAACTGTGTACTGTTTTATTACATTTTCCCACTATGAGAGGCACCATTCAGACTGTATGCTTCAGGCAATAAAATGTCCTGATCCATCTCTCATTCCAGAACTGCAAAAGTCCAAAGGTCTCATCACTGGTGGGCTTGGAATGATGCTGAAGTTCTCATAAGTAGAAGATGCCAGTAAAGTATTGGCAATGCTGTAAACAAATTCACCCCTTCACACCAGAAGGAAGGGGTTCCTCTAGATCAGTGGTTCTCAACCTGTGGGTCGTGACACCTTTGGGGGTCGAACGGCCCTTTCACAGGGGTCGCCTAAGACTCTCTGCATCAGTGTTCTACATCTGTAAAATGGATTAAATGTTAGGGTTGGGGGTCACCACAACCACAACATGAGGAACTGTATTAAAGTTTCGCAGCATTAGGAAGGTTGAGAACCACTGATCTAGAGGGTAGGAGAGAAAGAAGAAAAGAGAAATATGGGGAAAAGAACCCTGTCTTTCAACCCCCTTTCAGCTTTTTAAGTGTCAGGTCATTTATGCACATGTGGTCTCCTTCTCTTTGAGCTTACATTCCCGTATGTTTCGGTAATCGGTAATAATCTGTAATAATCGGTTTCAGTAATAATCAGTTTGGGTAATCAGTAATAATTGGTAATAATCAGTATCAGTTATTGGTAATAATAGGTAATAATTGGTTTCAGTAATCGGTAATTATCAGTTTCAGTATCGGTAATAATCGATTTCGGTACCGGTATTTATCAGTAAAAATCGGATTCAGTTATCAATAATAATTGGTTTTGGTAATCGGTAATAATCGGTAATAATCCATTTAGGCATCAGTAATAATAGGTAATAATCAGTTTTGGTAACTGGTAATCGGTAATAATCAGTTTCATTAATGGGTAATATTTTGGTAATCGGTAATCATTGGTAATAATTGGTTTCAGTAATCGGTAATAGTCGGTAATAATTGGTTTTGGTATCAGTAACAATCGGTAATAATTGGTTTTGGTAATCAGTAATAATCAGTTTCAGTAATCGGTAGTATTTGGTTTAGGTAATTGAAAATCATCGGTAATAATCTGTTTTAGTAATCGGTAATAATCGGTAACAATCAGTAATAATCAGTTTCAGTAATTGGTAATCAGTAATAATCAGTTTTGGTATCGGTAATAATCAGCAAGAATTGGTTTTAGTAATCGGTAATAATCGGTTTCAGTAATCAGTAATAATCGGTAATAGTAGGTTTCACTAATCGGTAATAACTCGTAATAATAGTTTTAGCTATCAGTAATAATCGGTTTTGGTAATCTGTAATAATCTGTAATAATCAGTTTCAGTAATTAGTAAAAATCGATGATAATTGGTTTTGATATCGGTAATAATCGGATTTGTAATTGGTAATAATATTAATAATCAGTTTCATTAATCGGTAATATTTGGTAATAATTGGTAATCAATAATGGTTTCGGTAATCTGTAATAATTTCAGTAATTGTTAATAATCGGTTTTGGTATCGTTAATAATCAGTAATAATTGGATTCAGTAATCGGTAATAATCGGTAATAATAGTTTTTGGTATTGGTAATAATCGGTTTCGGTAATCAGTAATCATCGGTTTCAGCAATCTGCAATAATCGGTAATAATTGGAAATAATCAGCTTCTGTAATCGGTAAAAATCGGTAATAATTGGTTTTGTATTGGTAATAATCAAATTTGGTAATTGGTAATAATCAGTAATAATTGGTTTCATTAATCATTAATAATAGGTAATCGGTAATAATTGGAAATCAATTTCAGTAATCGGTAATAGTCAGTAATAATCGGTAATAATTGGTTTTGTATCAGTAACAATCGGTAACAATTGGTTTCAGTAATCAGTAATAATCGGTTTTGGTAATCTGTAATAATCAATTTCAGTAATTGGTAAAAATTGGTTTTGGTATCGGTAATAACCGGGAATAACCAGATTTGGTAATAGGTAATAATCTACACTAATTGGTTTCATTAATCGGTAATATTCAGTTTCAGTAATAGGTAATCATCGGTTTCAGTAATCGGTAACAATCGGTAATAATTGGTTTCAGTAATCGGTAAAAATCGGTAATAATCGATGTTTGTATCGGTAATAATCGGTTTCAGTAATCGGTAATAATCGGTTTCAGTAATCAGTAATAATCGGTTTCGGTAATTTGTAATAATTGGTAATAATCGGAAATAATCAGCTTCAGTAATTGGTAATAATCAGTTTTAGTATCGATACTAATCGGTAATCTTCGGTTTCAGTAATTTGTAGTAATCAGTTTTGGTAATCGGTAATAATAGGTTTTAGTAAACGGTAATAATCGGTTTTGGTAATCGGTTATAATCAGTAATAATTGGTTTCCGTATAGGTAATTATCTGTTTCAGAATCGGTAATCATTGGTAGTAATCAGTTTCGGTATCAGTAATAATTGGTAATTATTGGTTTCAGTAATTGGTAATAATCAGTATCGGTATTGGTAATAACCGGTAGTAAATCCAAATCCAAATCCAAAAACCTTTATTAGGCATAAAACCAGTGCCAAGAATTTCAAATACAATAAAAAGATCATTATTGCTCAACTTGCAGTACACCGAGCAAAAACATAGCAACAGCTTCAGATATTTCCACACTAGAGCTATTTAGAAGCTTAGCCGTTTTTGTTTTATCAGAGAGGAGCATAAATCCTGTTGGTAACACAGTTCTCAAATTGGTTCTGATGTTGTTGTACATAAATAACCGGTAGTAATCCGTTCAAGTAATCGGTAATAATCAGTTTTCGTATCAGTAACAATCAATAATAATCGGTTTTGGTAATAATCGGTAACAATTGGTTTCAAAAATCAGTAATAATTGGTTTTGGTAACCGATCATAATCGGTAATAATCGGTTTCAGTAATCGGTAATAATCGGTAATAATCGGTAATAATCAGTTTCAGTAATCGGTAATAATCGGTAATAATCAAGGTCAAAGACGTGGTGATACGTGGTGGGGCTGCAAATAATCAAGGTCAAAGACGTGGTGATACGTGGTGGGGCTGCAAATGGGTATAGGGAACCTCTTGGTAGATTTGTACACACCATTGTCTCCTACAAGAAGAAAGCAAACCTTAAGGAGTTCTAGTCATAAGTATGTGCCACTTTATTCAGGGTGATTTACTCCCAGGAAGGTCTGCAGCCAAAACCACCTTCCCTCCAGTCAATCTATCAAGAACTCCACCCCCTGATCTAATGAGCAAATCAGAACTTCCTAGAAAGCACTTTGCAGTTAAGTACTTAGAAGCACAGGAAACTGAATGTGCAAAATACAGTCAGTGTGTGAACCAGGGTTCCCCAACATGATGTCAAGTCCAACAGTACTTCCTCTTGGTGCTCGCCAAGATTTTCAGGAAATGAATGGGACCATTCTAAAACAGGACTTGTTATTGGCTTTCCTCTTTCAAATGAGGAATATTTCCACTGCAGAGTTAAGAGGAATGGTAAGCCGCTGGGTTTTCCTTAGCAAGTTTGTGGTTTCATTCTCCTTCATGTTTTCCTTCTTGTTTTCCTTCTCCTTAGAAGATGTAAAGAGGGAAGCAGTCCTCTCAGCTCTGCCTCTTGGGGCCACCATTTTGGGTTCAGCTCCACCCCCTGTAGCAGCCATTTTGGAGCGATGTTCACCATCCTCTCATAAATTCCAAAGGGGCCCACATGCTCACAAAGATTCCCCCCATTATGTAGACAAAACCCTCCAGCAATTTCTCACATGCTGCTTCCTTTACAACCTCCCCCCCCCAATACCAGCTAGTTTCACTTCCATCTCTATGGCGGCTGTCTGCCGGGTGTCCCAGCTAGAATCCAGGGCATCTGAATTCCACAGCTCATATAGACAGAAAGGACGAAGGAAACAAAGCACAGTTGAGAGCCGGGAATCTTGGTAATACAAGCAAATTGAATAATCTAGACTCTAGATTACACATTGGACAATGGGCACTTTCACAAAAAATGGAAACACTGCTAGCAGAATGACAACAGCTCAGTACTTGAAAATATTAACAGTAAGTGAAATTCTCTCAGATGCTCAGTGTCAACCTTTATTTAGTGAAAAGATCTTAATTCTAAAACAATTGGATAATTTCCACTTGTTTCCTGTACCATATCCATGCTTGCAGATTTGGGGCCTTTGGGCCAAACTAGATGATAATGCATCCCTGAGTTTATCATTGGACACAGTGCCATTTTAGATCCTTGTTTAAAAGAATAAGCAAACAAAAATGCCACAGTGGCCTGTTCCTGCTGAGGATCACAGTTCTGGAGGAGGGGGAATGAGGGGCTCCTGTCTCAAGAGCTGGAATGGCCATGTGGCTGTTTCAGCTATTAAAAATGAAGACAAGGGCACCCTCCCATGTTCTTCAGCAGGCTCAGGCCCCTCTGGCATTTTTTATTTTTAAAGAAATGGATTTAAAATGGCACTGTATCTCGTGGTGAACTAACTGAAAGTCTCTGGACAAATTGGAAATCATCCAAAACATCTCTATTAGGAAAATCTTATCATTGTCCCAAGGAACCCTGGCTGCATATTTAAGAACAGAAGTTGGGTTATTCTCAATTACACTGAGAGTTCATTTGAGATTGCTAAAGTATTACATAAAACTAGTCAATTTACCTGAGTGTCACTTGGTTCAACTCTGTTACCACTTTTATAATGAAGGGAATAATTGGTCTGACCTGATGGCTCCCATTCTTCAGACTTTTGACTTGCCCTCACTAGGAGTGATAAAAGCTTGGAATTTTAGTAAAATTCAAGCGTAGGTTTGTGAAAAAATGCAAAAAGTTACATTGGCCTGGTTCAGAAATTTAAATACTTTTTGTGGTATCCCAGGATTAAGGACAAAAAATCCTTTTCTACATATTTAAATGACCTGGTTAATGCTCCTTTAAGGAAGGCCTTTACTGAGTTCCCGCTTTTAATCTTCCCCTTCCCTTCACTTAATAGGTAGTTTTAGCAAAGTCCTGTTGGATGGTTGTCTGTGTCCTTGTGGATCTAATCAGGTTGAGAATCTTGTTCATTATGTACTTCACTGTCCACTGTACGTTTTTATTTGGTCCAAGTTGAATCTAGTTTTGTTAAATTTTTCTGGTCCAGATGAGAATTGGATTCAATTTTTATTGACAGATGTCTTTCCATTCACTACTTACACTGTTCTTCTATCAGTTATCATCAGAAAAAAAACTTTGTGATAACAATCTTGATGTATCAACTAACTCACCTGTTTAATTATTTCAATAATGACTGATTTTCCTTAATAATTACAGATACTTTATTGTTTAATTTGTAGATATTTTAACCTATACTTGTTTTGACTATATTGTTATGGCCTCTGGCCTTGACAATAAAGTTATTCATTCATTGATGGTGGACTCAGGGATGCAGCATCTTCCTTTGGTTGTTAGTTCCATAGGCTTGGAATAAAGATGCTTGCGGAAAATTAGTAACAAGCTTCCTCCCGGAAGTTGCTATGTAACTTAATGAATTATCCTTCATACTTTTTTTCTGTCCACATGAACTGAACATCACATAGGTGGTCTTCAAAAGCTGGCAAGTAAAATTTTATCAAGTTTATGAACTTTGTTACACTCAACTTATTCTCCCTCTAAATACAATTTTACAGCCCTTTCTTATCAAATAAATATTTGTACCAAAAGGTTTTGTTCTTGCCTGTTGTTTCTACCACATCTGCATCTTTATTCTACAGTAAAGCAACCTTTCAAAACATAATTCTTTTAATGAGCGCATGAGCATTCAAATACAATGTAACACAAATCATAGAATACAAATACAAATCGTAGAATCATAGAGTTGGAAGAGACTACAAGGGCTATCAAGTACAACCCCCTGCCATGTAGGAACACACAATCAAAGCACTCCTGATACATCATCATCCAGCCTCTGTTTAAAAACCTCAAAAGAAGGAAACTCCACCACTCTCCAAGACAGTGAATTCCACGGTTGAACAGCCCTGACAGAAAGTTCTTCCTAATGTTTAGGTGGAATCTCTTTTCCTGCACCTTGAATCCATTACTCCTTGTCCTAGTCTCTGTGGCAGCAGAAAACAAGCTTGCTTCCTCTTCAACATGACATCCCTTCAAATCTTTAAACATAGCTATCATGTCCCCCCTTAACCTTCGTTTCTCCAGACTAAACATCGCTAACTCCCTCAGTCTCTCCTCGTAGGGCATGAATTCCAGACCTTTTACCATCTTGGTTGCCTCCTCTGGTAATGTTCCAGTTTGTCAAAATCCTTCTTAAATTGCAGTGCCCAGAACTCAACACAGTAGTCTAAGTGAGGTCTGACCAATGCAGAGTAGAGTGTTTTAATTCTTTCCTCAATCTAGACACTATAAGTGTTCTATCCAGCACCCCCAATTGACCCCAGCATTGGAAACACAGCACAGTGCTGGGAGGGAGGGAGAGAGGGAGAGGACAGGGACAAATTTCAAGTCATGTTTTCCACAGTAGTTGCACACATTGAATTTTAATACTGACAAAGGCACTAACTGACATGAACTCAGTCTTCTGAAAATAACTTAACTTAGAAAACATAGTCTTAGAATAACCCTGAATAACTGCTTTTTTCATCTGAAATATGTTTAAAGCCTATAAGGTAAGAAACTCATCTATGACACTAAGAAGGCACCCCAGATTATCTAAGAAGCCCAGTTCAGAACTATTCCATTGTAGAGATAGAACCAGCCAGCTTTGCTGAAGTTTGGATGTCTGGGCACTCATTCTGTGGGCAGCAGCTTCACCTTCAACTGGGTGCCCCATAGCATTTGCCCCTCCAAAGCAAACTTCAGCAAAGTTGACTGGTTCCTGTCAGGACACTCAGCAGCAGCCCTGAGGTAAATTTGGTGCCCCTACCCAGAGCAAGACCCCAGCAGAGCACCGCCATTGAAATCTCTACCACAGGGACAGCTTGGCATAACAGCAAGCCTCACCCAATCCCACACCTCTCACTGCTTCAAATAGAGAATAGCAGCATTTTTCCCTCCAGAAGAACAGAGGCACACACACCCTTCCCTACTGCCTTCCACACACCTCCCTTTTAAAATGAAGCCACTCTACAACACCTAATGAACTATGGACATCACACATTTGCAAAGCCCTGAATCTCCTACCAAATCCACACAGCACTACACGAGAAACACAAGTCCCAAAACTGAAGTGGGGAGACCCACAGGTTTGCCCAGGGCACAGCAAGAACTACAGGAAAACAAACCACTTCTAAAGAAAAGGTTGTTTTCTTTTTTTAAAAAGCTAAGACAACAAACTTAAAAGTAGAACCAAAGCAAGTTAGCAAGTAACAGCCTAGCCACAAAGCATGGTTGCGGTGACAAACTGGGAGAAATTTCAAACCCAAACTAACAGTAGAACAAGGTAAAATCATGAAATCACAATACTGGGCGCAGTGTGTAGCACACTTCTCTCTCTGAAGATGCCAGCCACAGATGCTGGTGAAACGTTAGGAACAAGATCTACCAGACCACAGCCACACAGCCTGGAAACCCCACAACAACCAGTTGAATCCAGCCAGGAAGCCTTTGACAATACAAAAGAAATTTTGTTTTGTAAAATAAGATGTCAATGGTAAATTTTCCTTGCAATAAGAAAAGTTCTGAAGTTATGTGAACACATCAGTTAAGAAATTAGTTTTAAGTCTACTTATACCTTAGCTAAGATTTTACATCCTCTTTATTACGGAATTTAGTTTTAAGAATAATTGAATAATATAAAGAGATCCCACCCCACCCCCGTTGGCCTTCGCAAAAGGCAGGAATGCCTGTTTTCAGCTCTCATATGCTTAAAAGGAACAAACCTCTCTGGAAAGATGCAATTTACCAAATCTCCCTGAACAAGACTGACTTTTTTCCTTTCACATTGCAGGAGACTTTGAAGCACTTGAATAAATCAACCTGAATCTTTCTCCAAAGAACTACATTATGTTTAGTTACTACATTATGTTTAGTTACACTAAACTAGTGTTATCTAAACAGCAGTCCCCTCATGAGCATACATCTTATTTCAACAGCAAAGGATTAAATCCAGCAAGGTCTTGAGCACTTATCTAGACTTTGTCTGACAGCCTTTAGTCTCAAATACAAGGATCTCAGGCAAGTTTATGCTGGACTTCAGCATCTATTCAAGGAACATGAACTATTTGGCAGATCCCTGACACACATACCCAAAATCAAATCCTGTACTCTGCCATCCTATAGCAATTCATACACCTGTTTCCAGTGGTGGTAGTGGAAAGTGCCACTAAGTCATGGCCAATTTATGGTGACACTGTTGGGTTTTCAAAACAAGAGATGTTCAAAGGTGGTTTGCCATTGCCTGCCTCTGCCCAATGACCCTGGATTTCTTTAACAGAGTTCCATCCAAGTACCAATGAGAGCTAACCCTGCTTAGCTTCTGAGATCTAACTAGAGAGGACCAGTCTGAGCAATCTTGTTTCCAGACACAGTCATTCATGCAGATTAGAATCCACACTGACATGCCCAGAAAGGGGCTTTCCCCTTTCCTTAACCATGGCATTGGCTACACCCGGGTGACGAATAGGGCAAATAATACAGAGGTAACAATCTTGAGTATCACAGGTGTACAGACAAAATGATGGTGTCTGCAGAACAGAGTAAGGGGTTCAGAATGAGCAAGGGGGAATGAAGCTATATGTGGTGTTGAAAAGCAGTAACATATCTACCACAAGCCCTGGCCGCATGAAAAGGAGGGGGGGGATATTTAGTCATTGTTAAAACACAGGACTGGGAGGTGGAAAAAAAAAGTAGCTACGGAATAATGTGCACTCGAGGAGGAGTTGAGGGGATTGTGCCAGACTATTCAGGCGTGGGGAGAGGGAGGCCAGGGGATTTCTGCCTCGTGGGTTATAAGGGTGGGGATGTCGGGCCTGCTTGAGGCGGGGGCAGGGCTGCAGGGGGGGTAAGAAGGGAAGTGCTTTTACCTCTCCAGTTGGCTGCGTGTTAATTTGAATTGAGGCCGGGGGTGGGGGGGAAGTCCAGCAGAGGCTGAGGGGCTGGGGAGTTCCTCTTCCCGGGTGATGGGTGCTACTCAGGGAGAGGCAGCAAGCGGCACGCAAAGCCCTTCCGAGGAAACCTGAGAAGCAACGTTTCAAGATTGGGAGGGACAGTTTAGCTTCCCTGGCTCTAAAACGAGGGGATTTTCCTCCCTCTTTGCAAAGGCGAGCTGCAAACAGAAGCCTGGGGTTGGAGGAGCAAGCCGTGAGGGGGAACGATGGGCTTGAACACCGGCTTGCTCCTCCAACCCCAGGCTTCTGTTTGCAGCTTCGCCTTTGCAAAGAGGGTGGAAAATCTCCCAAGCTTGAAACGTTGCTTCTCAGGTTTCCTCTTTTTTTCCTGTGCACTCAGCTAAACCGCGTTTCTTGCTTACCTCGGGACCTGGGAGGTGCTAAAATCTCACTCCGTGGTTGCCTCCGCTGCCCACAGCACCTCCCAGGTCCGAGGTAAGCAAGAAACGCAGTTTAGCTGGAGTGCAGAAACCTGAGAAGCAACGTTTCAAGATTGGGAGAGACGGTGGCTCTAAAACGAGGGGATTTTCCTCCCTCTTTGCAAAGGCGAGCTGCAAACTCTGCTCTTTTGTTTGGCACACAATAGTTGAGGGGCAGAGCCTCGGGCGCCCGTGGGCCACTTGCTGCCTGTTTCCTGCACACCTGGTGAGGCTGCCTCTCCTGCACGCCTCTTGCTGCCTCTCCATGAGTGCGCCCATGGCAGGCCAGCAGCGGAGGCGACCTTCGAAAGGAACCGGGTGAAACCACTTGTTGGGGGGAGGGGGAACGATGGGCTGGGGGAGGAAAAACAAAACTTCCTGATCGGTACGTGTGGGGGTGGGGGTAGTGATGGACTGGCAACAAACCTCTCTGTCCTCTGACGAGGCGCCATGGCTGCTGCGAGGGACACGAGCTGTTAGTGGTCGGCAGCGGCAGGCAGAACTCAGAGCCAAAAGACAGGGCCCGCCTCTTTCCCCCTGTGCCCGTAAGCTACTGCTGCTTGCTTCCTCCCAGGCTGCGTTCCTTCCCTTCTGAGCAGGGGAGGAGGTTTGTTTGCATGACCACACCCTGAGAGGCAAGGCACGCTGGTTCCAAGGAGGGCGGAGCTCACTAATGCTAAATAGACTGAGGTGGAACTGGCCCAGTGGGGCCACCGTCCAGAGTGGGCGAGGCTAAGGCAGCCTGAGCTGCCTGATAGTAATGGCTGCTGTGTAAAGCAGGCTGCCGGTGCAATGATGATGGTGAAGTCTGTGGGGGGAGGAAATTTTGCCTGGCGCCCCCACGTGACCAAAATTGTTGCGCCCGGGGACAAAGGGGACCCCTTGTCCCCTAGGTCGGTACGCCAGTGACTCTTAATGATGCATCCCAGAATTGCATTGGCTTTCTTGGCTGCCATATCACACTGCTGACTCATGTTCAGGTGATGGTATAATGAGACTCGCAGATCCGTTTCACATGTACTGTTGTCAAGCCAGGTGTCACCCATTCTATATCTGTGCATCTGGAGGACTGTCTCTGGATGATACCCTGAAATTTTGGTGCCACTTTAAAAATGAGACCCTGCAGGCCAAAACATAAAAAACCCACAAAAATATAAAAAATTCAAATAGACCCGAATTTTTGGCATATTCCTGAATTTTCGGGTATATCCAAATATGTTATTTGTCTTTAAACATTTGTCTTTAAACACTGAAAGTGATGCTGTTTCGGGGGGGGGGGGAATTCACCCCCAAACAGCATCACTTTCAATGTTGTTTTAACTGGGGACTCCTGATTCTCCCTTTAAATGCCTGCCAAAGGGGGTGGATTTAAAAGGAGAATCTGGGAAATTTGGAGGGTGGCTGCTGTCAGGTGTGCAATTGTTAAGCTAGCAGCACCACAATTTTAGGGTATCTTTAGGATACTCCCCTGATCATACGACCCAGGTTTGTAAAGTTTCGTTCAGGGGGTTCAAAGTTATGGACCCTCAAAGATGTAGCCCCCATCTCCTATTAGCTCCTATGGGAAACAATGGGGGATGGGACACCCCCTTGGGAGTCCATAACTTTGGAATCCCTGAACCAAACCTCACCAAACCTGGCTGGTATCAGAAGAATCCCCTAAAAAATCCCTGAAATTGTGGTGCTGCTAGCCTAAAAACTGTGTCCCCTGCAGGCCAAACACTGAAAAAAACACTAAAAATACAAAACACACACAAACGAACCTGAAATTTTTGTGCCCAAGTTTAAACACCATTGAAAGTGATGCTGTTTGGGGGTGGATTCCACTGGAGGTATTTTGTGAGATGATTCTGACATTTGTTTGGTAAATATTTTGCTGGGGGGGTTATTTGTGATAGATTTACATGCTTAATACCCACTTGCACTGGCTTAGAGCTGTTTCTCAGGCTAACAACCTACCTCATAGGGTTGGTGTGAGGACAAAATCAGGAAAGTTGGTGTGGAGAGAGCCATGTATGTTTTGCTGGGGGTGGGAGATGTTTTGTGAGCTGGTACAAAAAATAATTGTTTGGTCGTGGTGGGGGAGGGTGGCTGCCCGTACTGGGGGGGGTTTGCCAAACTCAGGCTTTGTCCCCAGGTTCCAATTTACCTAGATACGTCTCTGCACAGCTTTAATCATCCCTGACATATATGATGCTACTCCTCCATTTTTCCTAGTTGATCTATTTTTCTGGAATAGGTTGTGCCCCTCAATTATTACATTCCAGTCATGAGATTCATCACACCAGGTTTCAGTGATGCCTATTAATTTCAAAACCTTTAATGGCATATAACAATGTGGTACTGATAAACAAAATATATTAAACTTATATCATATTTATTATGCCATGTTAAGAGTTCCAATTCATCCAATTCATCCTGTTTATTACTCATGCTTTGTGAATTAGAGTAGAGACATCTAAGGCTTTGGTTCATGCTCCGTGGGTGCTTATTGAGAGGTTTATCCTTCTCACTGCTGGGTTTTTGAGCTATTCGCTCAGTTCTCTCTATAATCTTCAGCCTATTCTCTCTAGTACTAGGTGAATCCATCCCACTTGAATATTGTCTCTCTCCCCTACTTCATTCAATTCAAAGCCCTGCTGATAAGGTTTGTCAATCTCCTAGCAAACAAACCTCTTCCCTACAGCCAAGAGGTGTAACCAGTGGCGGGATTCAGCAGGTTCGCACCACTTCGGCAGAACTGGTTGTTAAAATGGTGTTTGTAAACAACCAGTTGTTAAATTATTTGAATCCCACCACTGGAACCGGTTGTTAAATTATTTGAATCCCACCACTGGGTGTAACCCATCCCTTCCTAGTGGTTTCTCTTCATGAAACTGCAGATCATGGTCCAAGAAGCCAAAACGTTCCTGGTGGTACCACCTGTGAAGCCAGTTATTCACCTCCACTATTCTTCTTTCCTGCCTGGGCCCATGTCCTTCAACTGAGATGAAAGGACAACCTGTGCAGTTAGTTCCTTAGCTTCTTTCCAAGAGCCTCAAAATCCTTTGTGATGTCCCGAAAGCTACATCTAGCAGTGTCATTTGTTCTGACGTAGATTAAAAGGAAGGGGATAATGATCATGAAAAATAAGTTTCTGCTTTTAAGTTGGTTTTGATTCTCTCTCTTTGTCTTTTTAATTGGAAAAAAATGAAGAAGATGTATAATTTCTTTTTTTGATGCTGGACTCTCTTTTATTTACTGGGCATAATAGTAGCCAAATCATAATTTACTTTCACATTCAACTGCCATATATAACAATAATTTAAAACCAGCTAATAAACATTAGGGTTTGTTAGAACTGCAAACGATTAAATCTTAAGTGTCTAAAATGTACAAATATAAAGAGAATGTAATTAGAGCTATTTAAAGAACCCATTTTTAACTTAGATTAACCATACTTTCCATTTGCCTCCGATAAACACTCATAAATGAAAACCATTGCTAAGCAAGAAGCAATTACTTCAGTTTAAAATATTAATACATGCTTCCTTTTAAAAAGCCTTGGAAAATCACTTATGTACTGTACAATGCAATCTTAGCTCATGTTGAGAGACAAAACTGGATAGAATCCTAAGCTTTAGTCATCTTTGAGGCCGAGGTTGCTTTTTTGTCATTTTGAAGCCAACTAAACTCACTTCTCTAATTATTAGCACTCTCAAAATAATCTTTACAAAATAAAACAAAATTGGACATTAAACTATATTAAAACACAACAACAATAACAAAAAAGAAAAGAGCACTTCACAAAATAGTTCGTGAAATACCAGCTTTCACAGCGTTAATTCTCAGTAATAACTGAAACAAGCTAAAAGTACAGTCTTAATGGCTGACATATGGCAGGCTGAATCTGGAAGGGAAATTGCTATAGACTTCTAGCCTGTCCTAACCAAATGGTACTAAAGCATTGCCTAGAAACAGAACACACAATACTACATATATAATAATACAATGTATTGCTTGTTGAATAATAACATGTGAATGTGATATTTAAAGCTTTTTCTATGTTACAGTTTGGGGAAAAAAATTTGAACTCAACCATAGGGATAATGTCTAGAGTGGTAATCTGAAAGTATTATACAAAACATGTTGTACTTCCAAAAAAAGCATCGTACAACATTTCTAGTTAGAAATCTCATATCTGTGTGAGAATGGATGAGTGTTAAAAGAATTCCCACCATCTAACATTCTGGGTAAAAACTGGAGTGTGTTTAATAGGTTGGAGCTAGCCAGTCTTTTTACTCCACCATGCCCAGTTTCCTTTATTAATACATTCCTTGGCTCACATGGCTTTTGTCTATGCAAGCCCCACAGTCTTTTGAGCAAAGGAAAACCTTTGCTCTCTTTCTCACCAGCAGAAAAGCTGGTTGAATCCAACCCAATGTATTAACAACTTCAAAGAAGACCAACTAGTGGTTTTAGTATTTCACTGCAGTCTCAAAATTAGAATAAGTAACCAACACATCACATAATATACTGATGAGATTCCTGTTGTTAGCGCTGGTATTATGCCAAAATCCCAATAGCCCCAACCCAGGGATGATACAGTAGCAGTGGTTTCCACACATGCTCCCCTAGCAGGATAAGTTACCATTTATGCTAACAAACTGGCATAGCTGTCTTTTTCACTCAGCAATAATTGAATCTATCAGTTGTTTGGGGGATGGTTGGCTTAGATCTCTGTTCTCTCCTTTCTGCCAAACAATTACAAGCACAGCTTTTGAAGAGGACTCCAGGTGCACAGCCCTGCCTATACAATTGAATTCTGACCAATAGCAGTGGCATTCCATCGTGGATTGTGTTAATATGAGATTTTTACAAAATACAGTAATTCATAGTCCACTCCACCGAAAAATTCAGTTTACATCTGGTTCTTAATTGATCCAGCCAGTTTAGAGATCAATTAAAATCATTTACATTTCAGCCTGCCTTTCTTTTTTAAAAAAAGTTCCCCCAAACAAACTTGCTTAGAGCTACATCACATACTTTCAGGCCATAATGAGATTCCTGTTGTCAGTGCTGGACACTGCCTTTAATTTGAAGAACAGTGGTGCAGTCTGTACTTAACCACTTCAAGTTCTTTCATCCCCTCCCAATTCCTTGCTACCATTCTGAATAGTTGGGCACATGATAACTTAATTAATGTCTTACACACTATAAATCATTTGTTTTAGCCTGTTTTTCTGCCCCCAAAACTGGAACTCAAAATTCTGAAAGGAGGAGCTGCTTCTGTCCTTAACCCATTCTTGTTAGATTTGGCTATTTTTTGAATACCGGAGTACTTTATTCAATTGGGCAGGCACTAACAAGAATAGCCCCAAGCAGGCTAAGTGAAACACTGGAGTTGTTTCAGAAAGATCAAATGGGTTCTGGTCAGTGATCTACTTTGATGTAAGCACCTCAGTGAGATCCTTACTTGTGAACAATCCTTTTCTTGTTTTTAATGGTGTAGGCCTCACAAAATTCAGTACACTGTTCTGGGTAAGGATGACCAATGTTAGAGTACTACTACTGCTTTTCTTATAAAAGGAATGGGACAAATAAGAGTCATAAGCATTTTCCGAACTGACATAATATCCCGGGGGAAAACCGGGATCATACATAGCAGAATGTTTGTATCTCGGTTTCTCTCTCTGCATTGCTGCCCATTATTGTGTTCAGATCAGGAGAAAGAACTCCAGGTGATTACACACAGCCCACAGTTTAGTTTCATTTTCCATGGCAACATTTCCACGCATGCATGAACAGTCCCGGGATGTTTCACCTCCTTATCCCAGGATATATGGTCCGTGTGGAAAACGCCATAGCCAGAGTCACTTATCCTTGTGATAAATCGCGTCCCAGGCTTCAGCCTGGGGACACGGTTGCGGCAGGGGAGGAAGGAGTGGAATGCCTCCTCCCCCTGCCAGCCGATCAGGTGGTCACGTGGCCGGGAACCGGCACGTAACAAGGGCCAGCCAGCCTATAAGAGGCTGGGCTGGCAGGGCTCGGCCTCTTTTAAGGCCAGCGTGTTGAAAAGGGAGGTTGTGTGTTGACGCGATCTCTCCAAGTGGCCTCGATAGAGCAGGGGGAAATCAGGAAGGGAGAACGTTGTCTCTCCCTTCCATTCACTCATCGCTGTGGCGCCATTTGTTTGAGCGGAGGCTCGGCGAACCCTCCTTCCTCTCCCAGCAGTGCAGGTGGTCATTAGGTCGACCGGTCGATCGCCCCCAGGTGCAGTGGTGAGATGCCCTGTGGTGGTGGGCTTCTGCGCTGCCATTGGAGTGGGCAGTCGTTAGGTCTATCGGACGATCATCCGGCGGCCGCTGCCAAAAAATGCTCCCCATCTCTTTTTTATGGTGTTCTGGATTAAGGGTGGGAATCAGTTGGGACAGACGCAGCCAAGGAGGGAGCTCTGCCTTTAATAGGCAGTGGGGCCTCTCCTTGCTGTGTGAGGAAGGGCAGCAGCCATTTTAAGGGTTAGCTCTGCTGGTGCAGAGGGACTTGGCTAGCAGCCATTTTGTCCCCTAGGCTGCTTGTTAGGGGGAGCGGCCATTTTAGCTGCGACTTTTCTCAGTGCTTGCCAGCAGGCTGTGCATCTGAGTCAGGCAGTGGCAACTTTTCTGTCTGCAGACAGCAGTTCCCTGGTATTAGGTATTTGATAGGTAGTTTGATTCAATAGTAAATTAAATCATTAGCGAGTTTGATTCATGTAGGGATTTTGATTCATTAGCAAGTTATAAAATACTTAATACTTAACTACTTAAAATGCCTTCAAAGACTAAGGAGACTAGGAAAAAGGGACTCCGTAGGAAAGGGTTGGCGGCTTCTGCTAACTCAGAACTGGGGAGGGTAGTGACTCCTGTGGTCATGCAAGACGCAGAAGCGGGTTCAACTCAGGCCAACCTGGGGGTGGATATCGCACTAACCTGCCCAGGAGTGCCTGCCGCTCCTACTACTGACCCGCTAGAGCAATGGCCCTCTCAATCAGTGCCCAGCATTCAGGGATTGGCTACTGATCCGCTAGAGCATCAGCCCTCTCAATCAGTACCCAGCACTCAAGGATTAGCACCACAGCCTTCTTTTCTTGGCGGCCAGTTGCCCGCTCAACCAGTACCTAGCCTTCAAGGGATGGCGGTCATACCTTCCACTCACAGCGGAATGGGCAATTCCGCATTTCTGATGCCACCTCCCAGTGGGATGACCGCTTCTACAGGTTCGGTTTTCATACCAGGGCTGTATCATTACCCACCTTATATGGGCATGAACCCTAATCCTACCCCGGTCATGGGGTGGTCAGGGCAATGTGCCTTGACACCTTACTTTGGCCAATGGTCGGGGGGTTTTGTAGGTAGTCAGCAGGTTCCTTCATGCATATGGCCTCCTCAGGGGCAAGGCTCCCCTGCCATCCCTCCGGGTGGTGGTCAAATCCAACAGGCCTTCGCACAACCGCCTTCCACAAGGGGTTTGGCTCTGGCAGCAGAAAAAGCTGAGTGTACCTTTGATAATTGGCTGAAGGGATTCTCTGAATACATGGCTCTGATAGCAGCGGTGTACCCTTTAAGAGCGTGGCACTTGGCTTACCACCTGGTCCATGTTTTAACAGCACCTTCCTTATCGGGCGATGCTGCAGCTATCAGATATGATGAGGCATTTCGAAAAAGTGCTTCACATCAGCCGGGGCTTAGATGGGATCTCATCCACGATAAAACTTGGATGACATGCGTGCTCAAGGTTCAACCGAGCAGCGGGGTTGGGCAGAAGAGAAAAGGGTTTGGCCAACGGTTAAATAAATTTGGGCTGCGGTCGATTACTTTTCCAACTAATATGTTGTAGTGTTATTAATGGAACGAGTCTCCACACATCCGCACACAAATACAGACACTAATATATAGGCATTTAGGCTACTATTCCATATTTCTTTCAAGAAAAATACTTGATATATTGATTTGGATTTAATACAATTAATTTTAAAGCTTTGGTATGGGGGTATGTTGCCATTATGTAAGGTTGCTAACCCTAGGTTGGAAAATTCCTGGAGGTTTGGGGGAGAAGCAGTGTTTGGGGTGGGGGAGGAACCTCAACAGAATATAATACCATATAGTTCACTCTCTGAAATAGCCATTTCCTGCAGGGGAACAGATCTCTGTAGTCTGGAGATGAGTTGTATTTCTGGGAAATTTCCAGGTCCCACCAGGAAATAGGCAATCTTACCATTTTGGAACTGTCTTCGACAGAGGAACAGCTCCTAAAGCTTTGTAAGTAAAGCTGTTGACTGCGAAATTTCCAAGTTGGCTAGCATATATTAATCAAATTTAAATATTTCTTTCCTTATGCTTTTATCCTGAAAACATCATTATCATAATCAAAAAGTTATCTCAACTCACAACAGAATTATGAGGAGCCCCCCATGGATTTTTAAGGGAAGATATGAACAGAGATGTTCTGCTATTTACTCCCTCTGCATAGCAACCCTGGTCTTCTTCCACGATGGTTTCCCATCCAATAACTGATCATGGTCATGCATGCTTAGCTTCCAGGCTCTCATGAGTTTGGGCTAGTCTGGGCTATTCAGGCTTCTGTGGAATACATAAAGCTGCCTTTTACTGATTCAGACCATTTTTCTAACAAGGTCAGTATTACAGCCCGACTTCCCACACATTCTTTCTCAACTAATATTCTTCAGCCATCCTATTATGCAAAGCTGGCTACTAAACAATATCCCTGAAATTTCTAGTGTTAGAGGTCAGAAATTAACAACCACTGTTATTGAGTAAATACTTGATTTCTGAAAGAAGGCAGTATTGTTAATTTCTAAGCCCTTTTGTATTGTAAGGAATTGCAAGTCTTACAAACCAATCTTACAAAGTTACAGTGAAACTGTAAACCAGAAGTAACATATTACTTCTAAAATGTAACTGTATAGTATAAGCGTAAAGTATAAATTAAAGCCATTCCAGGTATACTAATAATGTTCCTTAATTGAGTGGTTATGAATTACAACAGATGCAGAGAATCCACAATAGCGTATGGCACAACTATATTTGTTAGCATGTGGTTAAATTGGCTGTGTCATCTTCCTTACAAAGAGACACTTCATATTCATTTAGTAATCCGTTAGTCAAAATTTTAAATGCCATGCAAAATTACCAGCTGTGCAGTATGTAAAAGGGATCTTAATTATTTTCACAGGATAGAGAACATGACAAGGTACACGTAAAAGTAACAGGTAATTAAAACACAGTAAAGAATTTAAGAACAGCTATAAAAACTAAATTGGAAGAATATGAATCACAGTGGTTTGAAACAATATAGTTTGCTTCTTAATTCTTGGGAAAGGTTACAATTTCTGCTATACAGATTTGAAGTCATAGTTGAAAACTTTTTCCAGATTAAGCCACAAATGAATTACATTAATCTTTATTTTAGTGAATCTTTCTTGCTTCCATTCTATCTGCCCATTTGTGGACTGGTTCTGTTTTTGGAAACACTACAGGATCAAAGGTAGTCTTTCCAGAGGCAACAGACTTTCTTGTTGTGAAACTACAAAGAGGGACCAGGAAGGTATCTGTCATTACAAGTGCACTGAGTTTCCACAGGAAGAACTGTCATGTGTACTATCCCAAGTGTTTGGCAGGAGCATCCTTTTGAGGGGAACAGATTGTCTAAAATCTATACTGCAAAAAAAAGTGTGAAAATCATAGGACAAAAGAAATCTATAGTCCACAGCCTATAAAGAACAATGAGCAAGAAAGGCAGAAAATCAGGCAGGCAGCAGAAAGGTAGAAAGTGATAAGAAAGGATGATTTGAGGGCAGGCTGGTGTGTAAAGGGGGCGTGACTGACTACCAGAGAAACATGTCAAAGGCTTATCAGTGCTTTTAGAGCTGATCATATGGTTTATGGGAAAGTAGGTGCAGTAACATTCATAGTTCTGTTGTCTGGACAAATACTAATGTTATTCATTTGAAAGGTCTGTAGAAGCTGTAGAATTTCTTTCGTGCCTGAAGATACAGTTGCTCCAACTATTTTATTTTTTAAACACAGCACAATTGAGTACACATTTGTATACACAATCCAGTTGCAGACTGCCAAGTGTTCCACAATGCAGAGGCTTTTGCAGTATCAGGAAGGGTTTTATCAGGCATGATTTCAGTCGATAGGCATAACCTTCCCCCCCGGAATAACCTGGCAAATGTCACAAGGGAAATGCTCAGTTACAATGACAAAGGTCAATCAGTGAAAACAGAAAAACCATAGTGGGCGTTTATTTGTGTTTCCCTCTGTATGGGGATCAGAGTTGTCAGCTTCCCTATTAATACATTTACTGACACAAGGTGCAATCCTTACTCACTGGCTATTGTTTCCTGACACTGTCTGTTAGACTCTGTTGAGAGAGCATAAAGGTACTTCAAAAGTGAATTTTGTAAACATAACGTATTGAGTAAAATTGTTTTATACTAGGTGACCTGACAAGTCTTCTGTGAACTGAAGGAGAGTCATCGCGCAGCGAAGACAGCCATAGAAATTGCGTGGCCAGTCTCAAGAGCAAAACACAGTTTCATTTCACTGGACAAAGATCACCCCTCCTCATGGATCTCCTGCTAGTTCAGTTCAGTAGTGAATCTTACAAGGAAAACCCATTCAGCAGTTATTTTGACTGACGAAGGGGAAAAAAAACACAGATTTGAGATGGAGCAGAATTCAGATGTGAGGATCCAACACAGAACTAACCAGGAACTCAGAATGTCCATTACAGTACCCGCCAGATGCATGGGCTTTAGGCAGCGCAATACAAAGCAGGAAGGTGGATGGCGGGCAGAAACAGTGCAGCTGCACTGCGTCCAAAAAGGCATTTGGCAGCACAAATTCTGGGAAAGCAAAGGAAAGCCACTGCCAGCCATGAAAAGCCCTATTCGTGGCAATGGCTTATGCCACCCTTTTTGGTGGCATGTCTGTGCTTGAAAAAGGGGTGTTCTTGGACCAAAAGGGCTGTGGAAACTGACTAAAGTCAGCCCGGCCCTCGGGAACATCCCCATCCATGCCAGCACAGCTTCCTGTTGCGGAGGAAATCTTCCATATTCATGGAGCAATGTGGCACCCTGCCCCTTATGTAATTGCCTCTGTATCAGCATCCATGCATATTTGGGTGGAGCAAGTGGCAAAGACACTGGCGTGAGGGTTATGCCATTTCCAATATGGCTTCAGCCCCCACCCCTGGACTGTACTCTTCGTATGCCACTTTTTGTGACACTTACTGTTAGGGTTTCCTAAAGGTCCTGTTCCCTTAATAGAGGTTTTAAAGTGCGGAAACAGTCAGTAGAAGTTTTTTGGTGGAGGTAAATAGCATCAGCTGGTAAATAACAGGGTGTTAAAGCTTCTATCAAAGGAGAAGGATATATTTCTCCAGGTCTGGTGACAACCCTCCTTTCTCTTCCACTACCCAAAATCTACTCCATCAAGGTGAGAGCGTCCTGAGCAGCAGCACAAAGATATGAAGGATATAAAATTTGGTCATTTCTATAATGGCTTTATGTATGAGTACTAAGCCTCTCTGGTTTTTAGCTATAAAACCCGTAAACAGAACAATGCTGCAATATTGGGTTAAAAAATTAAAAATATAACAACTAATATTGTTTGTGTATTAAATATTACAAAAGAAAGGGAGAAAGCAAACAGTTCACTTTCCTCAGAGCAGACATCTGTATAGACACATTATAAATCTAATGTCTTAGTATAGCTTGCCTACACAGGTCTAGATGTTTATTTTCTATGTTGTAAATGTATCAGTCTCCTGTAAATATTACATTAACTAGAATATAGAACTAGATATTCAATAGCCACAACTGCACCAGGATTACTGAGTGTGGGAATAAGGAATCACTGTAAAATAAGGAGAAAGTTGAACTTGGTTTAATTAGTGGATTTCTACCCTGTAAACACAAACCTGGATATTCTCTTAAAAAGCCTCATGTGTACTGAGGTTGGCATCTTTAATTCTGAATAACCAAAACTGTCAGTTTTATTATCCTGTGTATTAGACAACTCTTAAAATTAAAAACATTCATCAGAAAACTGCTGTCTTTGCCAAAGAAAATATTACCCCATATGAAATTTAAATATTAAATTATTTAATTTGCAATCTATGTTATGCACAATATTTGTGCATAGCACGCATCATCTTTTTTATCACAGTGTGAGTGTATATGCATCATGGTCTTCAGATAGTTAATTATAGAAAAAGACATTAAAATTCTAGAAAAGTAGTATCAATTCTACATAAATACATAAATCCCATAGATATTTGAAAGTCCTGTTAATATAATATATTGATAGGTAGCAATTTTACCCAACACCCTCTGCAGAGTATTGTTTTTTTTATAGGCAGAAAAGAGATAAACAAATGTGTGGAACAATTGGGAGTGATGTGAAGAAAAGAAAGCAATGATCACTTATACTGTAAAGTTTCACTGATACTAAGGAAACTACACTGCTGGAAGCTGTCACCATAGACTGCCTGTCTAGGAAATGGATTACACTTATTTGATGGTTCCATTACATTTGATACCAGGATTCAGGCAAAAAGTGTTTGAGGGTGAGCTGGGATATTAGCAGAAGAAAACTCTTTCCACGTACAAGTGACAAAGATAAATCTGTAACTATAACACAAAAACAGCACACTGTCAGTCTATCGGAAGCCATTCTGTCATAATCTCCAAATGTTCCAGTATGCATTCATAAAAACAAGAAACAGCACAAAGGTGGATTTTTTCCACATAGCCATTAAGTTGTTACTGAGAAAGTAGAAATACTGTGCTTAGATGCAAGGTTGATTTTATTTTAATGTATTGTTGAAGGCTTTCACGGCCGGAATCACTGGGGTGCTGTGTAGTTTCTGGGCTGTATGGCCATGGTCTAGCAGCATTCTCTCCTGATGGTTCGCCTGCATCTGTGGCTGGCATCTTCAGAGGATCTTCAGAGGATCTTCAGAGGATCTTTCGCCTGCATCTGTGGCTGGCATCTTCAGAGGATCTTCAGATCCTCTGAAGATGCCAGCCACAGATGCAGGTGAAACATCAGGAGAGAATGCTGCCAGAACACGACCATACAGCCCGGAAACTACATAGCAACCCATTGATTTTATTTATTGATAAAATAAATTCCGAATAGGTTAGTGAAACCTGCCTATGGGAGCCATCCTAAGCAGGTGTACTCAGAAGAAATTCCCATTTCATTCAGTCTCATTTCATTTCATTTCCTCCCAAAAAGAAATTGTTAGGAATGCAGTCTATGACCATTAATACTGGTGACACCTTGGAGTGAAATAATGTGTCTGCAGTCACAGAGATGGACTGCATACCTCCTTCCAGTAGTCCCTGCAATATAAATTTCTTCATTTAACCACATCAAAGTTTATTGGACTGAGACCCAGTGTCCTAGCAGTCAGAGGTGGAGAGAGGGGAAACTTCACCTGGGGCATGGGTGTGCACTGTGGCCCTGCCCCAGCACCATCCGCCCTTGCCCCAGAACAGCCCTGGAACACCCCACCATGCCCCAGCCACGCCTCTGCCGTGGCTCCGTCTGGGGTGTTGCGCTCCGCATCTCATTGGTGCTATGCCACTGCTAGCAGTAGTGCAACAACTTACAAATATCCTGTACTCTAATGGTGGAATCTTAAGTCAATGGGCTTAAAAAAGGCCCAACGAGGATTGAATTGTAATGTATTTTAGCATTTTTAGATATACAAAATTGGAATATACATGGCTAATATATATTAGGCTGACATACAATATTACAGAATATTATTAGAAAATATTAGAGAAACAGGCCATCTGCTTTCCCACACCACCTCTTTTCAGAAAAACTTGACAAACAAAAAACCCACCTTTGTTATAAGGTAATTTTTTTTCCCGTTGGGTGCTTCAGGCAGATGTTCTTACATTAAAATAGTTTTTGAAAAAGAATAAATAATGGTTTTATAATCATCAAATTTTAATAACAGTCCCCAACTAATTAAATGTTTTTGCCTGACATCTAATTTCAGACGTTTAAAGAACTAGAAATTTTAGATACTCAAAATTAACTTCAATTTCCTAACCATGCTTTATGTTGTAGTTCTCTTAAGTGTTTCAGTTTACTCAGGTGCATGCTCGTCTGCAGAACTACTCATTCTTTAGCTATGTATTAAGAATTACATGACTCCGGTGGCTACTCCCCCTCTTTTCTTTCTAGTAATACTGAATGTCGTCACCTATTGAATAGATAACTGTGGGAAAGAAAAGCTCCTTTTCTCTAAAGCAAGTGAAGGAGAAAAATGATCTCAAAAGCAAGATTCTATATCAAGAGTCACCAAGGATGAAAAAAAACTACTATCCTATAGAATTGGTAAATTATTTTAAATAGAGCAATAATTTCCAGTTTCCCATTTCCTTCATTCACTTCGTAGCAGCAATGATATCCGAGCTGTTATGTAAGCAGACAGATGCGTGAAACAGTCAAGACTGTGAGAAAGGGATCTAAAATGAAGTGAAACATCTGAATAAACTCAATATAGAGGAACAGGGTCAAAAGGTAAGATACAAAGAACAAAAGATCTGAGCAATATCCAAATAGATTATGGAATTCTTTTGGTGTCCATTCATCTATCACTAAAGATTTCCCTGTGTGGGCTGTTCCTCAAGCAATCACTACAGATTTCAAGTGGGTGGATTGGTGAGGTTGCATCTATTTCCAGACAAATGAGCCTTCCTTCTTACATTGTTGCATCTCTATCATTTTTATAGTTGACCAGTTTTTTATTGAATCTAAAACTGCGATTTTCTTTTTGGCTTCGCAAAATGTTCATCTGATGTTCTTGTATTGGATACATGGGTATTCACTACAGAATGAACATTAGATCCTGCTTGCCATGTTTATTATTTTAGAGGAATTTTCAAATGAAAACAAATCACTTTTTATAACACTGAACATTTTCATTATACAGTATCTTCTCTTGGTATTTCCCCATTCTGTGCTGAATCATTTTACGAAGCCTTTCAAATCAAACCGGATACCATGCTGATCCTCAAATAGAGCAATCTCTTTAAATTAGCATTTTAGGAACAGTAGTGTTTATCACCCATGTCCAAGAAACAGAGGCTGAAGTGGAAAGGGCATGCAACAGTGTTTTCCATTTCAGTAAGTGGGCTAAAATGATGACATACAGCATGACAGAACTCTTGAACACCTTGTTTGAATTCGATATTCAAGCTGTTTAATTTGTGATCATTAGTTCTGAACAACTTGAAGGATAGACTCATCATCATGTTTAGCTAGCTGTTAACCAATTCAGTAGAAAATGTTAGCTTAGTTAAATTAGCTTAGAAACCTTGTGGACATACAGATGGTCAGAGTTTGGGGAATAGGGAAAATATTTTTCATGGTTCCGTGGGAAATGTACTACAAAGAGTTCTAATTTTATCACAGAATTTAAAAGGTTACATGATTTTTCAAAAAGCACCTTCCTTGATTATATGCATTTATGAAAATTCAATTCCCTCTGAGTTTCATTGGTGAAGAGCAAAGCTTTAAATTCTAAACATTTCCATAACTCTTCTCCCCAATTCTTATATCAGATGAATGCTCAGTTTGGAGCTGGCAATGTATTTTAATTTCTCTCTCCCTTTTTTGGGGGGAAGAGGGAAAAGGTAGAAGAGAATTTTTGTCCAAAGTAATTTTTAAACATAAAAGATTTTGCCATTTTGCAAATAAACAATGAGTCCAGGGCCCCTTCCGCACACGCAAAATAATGTGTTTTCAAACCACGTTCACAACTGTTTGCAAGTGGATTTTGTCATTCCGCACAGCTTCAAAGAGCACTGAAAGCAGTTTGAAAGTGCATTATTCTGCATGTGTGGAATGAGCCCAGGTTTAAGGTTCGTTCAAGAAGTAAAATCTTTACTTAACTTTGAAGCACACAGAAGAGATACAGTGCAGACCTCTCTCCTGGTCAGCAGCAAACCCAGCAAGCATCAAAAGAAGGAGTAAGCAAAACAGAAACTAGAAGAAGAAATTTCTACACCCCAATTAGTTATTAGACTGAATCACAGGCCTTTTCCACACAGTATGAATAAAACATTCTACAGACATTTTAAAAAGATCCATTTTTTTGTGTATGTTCGCTCTGTGTGGACAACACAAGTATTGCCAGCTAAAATGGTTCTTTTTTCCCACTTGCAACCCAATGGAGCTAGTGTCAGTTTCATAGTTGCGCCCACCATTTTCTCTTGCTTGTTACTCTCCATCCCGGCCGCCGTTTTGTGAAGGTTTCCACAGAGGTTTCCTCGCTTGCAGCTCATCCACTCTGAAAAGCACATGAATAAAGTTTCTTTTGCCTGGCAATCCCGCACACATCATTTTCCTTTTTGTTTTTAGGGGGATGTCTGCAAAGCTACGATGATGTTCAGAAACACATGTAAGCATTTAATTTTATTTTTATTTATTTATTATTACATTTTTATACCGCCCTCCCCCAGAGGGCTCAGGGCGGTGTACAACACTAACAGACAGACAATAAAACAAATAAAATTGAATTAAGACTTAAAATGCAGCAGCATTCAGCTATCAAACCCGATTTAAGTTTAAGTTTAAAATAGATGGCATCCAACTATTAAACTCCTCTTAAGAGAGGGACAGTGGGTCTAGAATGTTTCACAGCATGTTTGTTATGGGCACCCACATCAGCAGCTGGTCTCCCCGAAGGCCCGGTGGAAAAGCTCAGTCTTACAGGCCCTACGGAACTCATTGAGGTCCCGCAGGGCCCGGACAGCGGGAGGGAGAGCATTCCACCAGGCAGGGGCCAGGGCCATAAAAGCCCTGGCTCTGGTGGAGGCCAGCCGCATCATAGAGGGGGCGGGGATCACAGCAAATTGGCCTCCCCAGAATGCAGGGACCGACGTGGGACATATGGGACACATAAATCTATTAGCGCATATATGCGCATATTGCAATTCTTGTGTTGCATCATCGTAGCCTCACAGACATCTCCCACAAAACAACAAGAAAGGAAAAACTACACATGCCAGATAAAACAAACTTTATGGGCCAATTTTGTGTCTGACATAGAAGGTTTTTTTTATTATAATATGCAGGTTTTCTCAAAATCCAAGCAGTGGCCACATTAGTTTCTTCTGTCTGCAGAATCCATTGGGTCAGCAGGTGATCAAATGAGGCAAATAGGTGAACCCAGTGAGAAGGGACAGTTTGTTATACTGGCAGTGCACAGAGGTATAGGCTGGCCAAATATACTACCATAACCATTGTGCAATGACATCTGTAGGCCGAAGTATGTTTCTCAAACAAGATATATATCAAGATTTTTCTTTTATTTTTTGGTTTTCAAGTTTTTATTCACTCTGTTGCTGTTGATTGTGATACCTGGTAATAGGAAACAAGTGCAAACTAATGCAAGAGATCTGCTTATTCCAGTTTTTCTGTTTAGTTCACTGCATGTGAGGTGGGAAAATGAATGGGCCAAACCAGACTGCTGATAACAACTACCCATTTATGAAACATCAAATCTGCAGCAGCAGCTCTGGATTAAAGATGCTAACCTTAAAAAATATCTACTTCCAAACACTTTTCCCCTTTGTAAATATAATAAATTCTTTTGCTCTCACACCCTGACAGGAATATGATAATGTCACTTTTCAAATACATTCTTACTTATTTGTAACATCTTTTGATGGGTTTATCTACTGACAACCAATAATGGATAACTTTCCAGGTGAAGTCAGTCATGTCAGACCTTTAAATGAGAATATCATTGTGGGGAGTCTGCTACACAGGCAGGAGCCTGTAGCCTTGAAAGGGAGCTCTTTTAATTTTTTAAAATTGTGTCTCCTATCCACAGCTGGAATGGATAAGATTCACTTTTCATTTTCTTTTGATTTTAAGAAGTGTGGCTCATCTATGTGGAAGGTTATTACTGTAATATGCAGGTGTTCTCAAAATAGGTTGAAATCCAGACATTGATCATAGAGACTTCCACTATGTTAAAGCAAATGCATCAATTTTCAGTACAGACACCATATAGCAGATTTTAACCACTTGTATATCAGAGTAATATTTAAGGTACTTTTTTCCTATTAATTCTAACCAGGATGCTCCCATTGAAGGCAATACTTTGTCTATTCTTAGAGGACATATACACCAAGATAAAAATGTATTTTTAAAATAAACCCAGCTTCTGCAATGATAAGGTTTTATTATGCAGAATGATTGATCAACCAGAATGGAAAACCAGTTAATTGTTTCAGAGAATGCCTTGTTTTAAATTGGTTGCTCATAAGTTTTATTTGAATAACTACTTTAAACACCAATATAAGAAGATAAAAGTGGGCTGCCAGTCTTGAACATTACATCCATTTTTTGTGACCACATGATTTGCTTTCCTGCCTTATGAGGCAAGATTTGTGCATTTGAGGCTGCCATTTTTGGGCTTTGAGATGATGGCAGTAAGATGCAGCAAAGGATCACATAATGTTCCTGCTTTCTGTTAGTGCCAGTAGAGACAAGAGGGCAGTGGTCATCACACTGGACTGTCTGTTCCTTCTTTGTTGCGCCTAGGAAGGATTTTCTTTTAAAATTAGTCTTGATTGGCTGTTGGACTGATGTGCCCATTTTCACTTGGGTGTTTTTAACTGAGATGCAAGTGATTGAGTATGAGTGAATTTATTTCTGTGTATCCTTACAAACACATCAACAATTATATCAAAACATTATGAGTATACATAACACCTTAAAATGTTCATCATTGACTAAAATATATGTCGATATTAGGTAAAATAAAGCAATATTAGGTAAAATAAAGCATAACAACCACTAGAATCAGCTCTAAAAACTGCTCTCTTAGCAACCACATTGGACCGAATTTTCTTTGCTACCATGGTATATAGAGACATTGTATAAAAAATGTACTCAACAGAATCTGATAACAAAAATATTAGCTTCTCATCTTTAGAGTGGATATTTCACCCAGAAACCATCCCAGCAAGAAATTTAGCCCTGGGTTCCACATACCATGGAAGTCAAATATATAATGGGTAGGTTCTCCAGTGTTAGAGAACCACATGTACAAAAGTATTGGTCTTTTGGTGTCTGACAATGGTGTCCACCCAATACAGCCATTGGCATTGTTTGAAAGCATAAAGACATGAAGGGCGCTCTAAGATTTTGATTTGAAATATTAACTAAGTAGAGAGCCTTGAGATGACCATTTTTCAATAATTTAAACTATGGAGCAGTTGCCGATTTCAAGATTAGTGATGTATCCATCAAGATGTCAAATTTGTACATCCAGTCTCTAGGTTGGGAACTGTCTGCTGATAACAAAAGAAAGTTGTCTGAGAATGAGTATTGAGATAGTATATTATTAAGAAAATCAAGGAGTGTCGGATCATTGGATAGCATAACATTAAATTATTAACTGCTAAGCAATTTTAGTCTAGATGTTCTCTCCCCCTCACCATAATTTCACAACAGTTAGATGTTCATGCGCCCTAAGAGAAGGGTGGCTAGTTTCTGCTCGCATGAGGGCAGCTGGGGTCCCTTTGGGGAGGACTAGAATATGCCTTAAAAACTGGTTCTTGAATAATTTCTGAACTAGCTAAAATGTCCCCTTTCCACCCCCCACACTTCCGCTACATATGAGAGTTGAGGTAGGATCTTACTTTTACATCATTTTAAGACAGGGTCTATAAGGAAGTTTTCATTTGTATAGGAAAAAAACAATTAGAATGGACCCCACTATCCTTAATGCAGAAGATCTAACTGTTGCCAGATGCACATATCACTTTAAGGTCCTCTTACATGCCACTCCAAGGTATTTAAAAGAGCTGCCCTGCTTAATTGGGTTTCTGAGTATACTCCAAGAGGATATTTTCCCCTTTCCCCCTTTTTTAATTCTCATAACTGATGCTGAAAGCTTCTTCCTTACATCATAACTGATGCCGAGAGCTTCTTCCAGTTGCTGTAACAGCCTTCTCAAATTAGTTTTAGTAAGAAAGATTATGGCCATGCCATGTCAAAATTTTTGGTGTCCAAGAAAAGGTGAAACAAATTACGGACTTAAAAGTGCACAAAAAGTGAAGCATGGCAATCATATTCTTTCACACAATCAGTTCAAAGAACTCAATATACTGATAAACTCTAAGAACACCGCAATGAAAATACCTCATTACGGATTGTTTTCTCTTTACAGATAAAAGTACCCACTAAACCTAGTCGGTGTGTGGTTATGATCTGACTTTGTACAGAACTTCAAGGGCTAGTTGTTTGTCTCAGTACTGTTCAAATCAGTTCTAGTAAAAGAGTTGTTCCACAAATGAGATTTGTTCCACAAATGAGACGGACATAACCCAAATAACTGTGCTAGTGTGAGTGGCCTGTCAAAGAATCTCACGATCTCACAAAACACAAACAATACTGACCAATAGAATATTTTTCTCATACCTGTAATCCTCCCAACCCTATGCCTCACTCTGTTTTATCAGGAATTTTGACTCATTTTCCAATGCTTTTATAGAATTTTATCATTTGCTTACAGACTGACCAAATAGTTCTAATACTTGCAGTTTGCCTTGAATCCCAGTGAAAAATGTGAACTATAAAGGAAGCTAAATAAAAAGTTACTCGTACAATGAATTTGGAAATAGATTTCAGTAACCATGTTATCTTCCGCTGCTTCAGTATGGAAATTTAAATTTAAAAAACCCTTTCATGTTATGATTTTATCAACAACATTTTATTCATTTGTAATATTTATATCTAAGAATGCCTAACCAGTTAGATAGATCTTCCTTATTAAGAGAGTCGAGGAAGAAATCAAGAATGTATACCAATATTTGTAACACTCTAGAGATCTCTATGAGAAATATTTCCAGACATGAAGACACTGATCTCACTAGGAAAAGTTAAGTAAGGGAGCATGAGACTGAGAGAGCAAACTGCAGAGGGAAGAAAGTCAAGATGAAAGGGACATAATTAAAATGAACAATTAGTTCTGGTTCAGAGCTAGACCCCTGGTGGAAAATATGCAGGATTTCTGCTAGAATCATAAGGTAGCTAAACCAATCAGAATAATATAAAACCTGCTTTCTCAGCTTACTGTCAGCTTGATTTTAGCTGAGCTATTGTAAATATTTAATCTCGTCCATAGCTTGACTTCCTAGTCATATTTCTAGTCCATATATTTTAATAAAGAACCTGATGATATTTTAATCTTACTGACCCTCCATGAGTTAGGCACCAAAACTATGGATTGTTGTCCTGGCACAGAAAATGATGCTTGTGGCTGTTAGAACAGGATGGAAATATATTCCTTTAGTTACACTGACTTTATGTGTATATATTATATTTTTGGCTTTTAAAGCTTTCACTTTTTTTTAAACAATATTCTGTTGTATACCATTAAGAGTATCTTTGTGAAGAAAAGACTGGTATTTCCATAGAGGGCACACAACAGTTGGGATATAATGGGAAAAGGGGAAAAGATGCCCAGAGTTTCTCCTATCGCTATTAGCCAATACATTTTTTCACTTACAATTAGAGAGCTTTATAATGTTTTTATGTATTCCTTCATTCAAGCTGAAAAGTTAAATGAGCCATCTTCACTGATAATATTATGTTGAACTAGGGATCTTGTGCTTAGAAAATTTTTGGTTCTGGTTTTTTAATCTGGATATTTTTAGTAAAGCCAATTAAAGACAATACCTGTCGGTATTTAAAAGCCAATTCATTTAAAGCCAATACCTGTGGCCTGAAAATGTTTGGGCTAAAAATCCAAACCCAAAATTTTCACTTCTCCCTCCCTTGGGAACTTGGGAAACAGCAGGGGAGGGGGAATTGCTCTGCTGGCAATTCCCAAGCTTCAGAGCCTTGGAAAGTGTTGGCCGAGGAGAGGGCTTGCCCAACACAGCATGGGATTATCTTTCTCTCCCCCTTTACTGGCTACCAAGTCCACATGGGCTTGGAAAATGGCAGGGAGGGATTAAAAAAGTCAAAAAAAGAATGTTATTTTGATTTTTCAGCACCAGGCATATTCAGCTTTTCCAAATACACCCTTTTTTAAAAATCGGTAAATGAATTCCCCCCTCCCCAAAGCAGTAATGGCTTTTTGGGGTTTCTGTGATTCAGGTAAACCCTAACTGGAACTATGACATCATATCTCTATCTTGCCTTTTAATAATTCAGAATTAATTTTATGAATCAGAATTAATCAAACATAAACCCACAAAATAGCAACCCCAAAATGTATAAAACTTTAACATCAGCATTCTAAATTCCAATATGCAAAATTCACTTACGGTACTTGTTTATTATCTATCTATGAATGTTAGTCTAAGAATAAAAGCTTTTGTCACCTATTCAAAAAGATTTGCAAAAGAAAGCGTTGGAAGAGAAGCTTGAAGGCAGAAATTATTCCATATGCAGTTCAGGGAACATATTCCATAAATAAAGAGTAAAGGGGAAAAAACACATTTGAAAGAACACTTAACATGAATTGGACACTGTTTTGCAAAGGAACATTGGCCTTGTACCGAGGGATGAAGTTATTTAAACATTTAACCTTCCATTCATTCCTTACATATAAATGGTGAATGAAATGTGAAAGAGAAGACTAGACTCTCATAATTCCATTTCCAAGCAGGGAAGGTACACGCCAGGGCAGCTGCTCAGGGCTGAATCTAAGGGGTTGAGGGTACAGTGCCCAGATGGCAGGAAGGGAGGGGGCAGTGGCAGTAGGTGGGAGAGGCTCAGTTACCTGGAAGAGATGGCTTGTTCTGCAGTGTGTACCCCATTCCCCTGATTAGGCTGCTGCTAGGAGGTGAAGAGTTTCAATTGCCCAGCAGAAATGGCTTCTTCTGCAGCGCAAAGATCCTGTTCTCCCAGTTAGACTGCTGCTAGGAGGTGGGGAGGCTCAATCACATGGAAAAGATGGCTCATTCTGCAGGCACGTGCTTCCAATTGGGCTGCTGCTAAGGGGTGTGTGTGTGTGTGTCAAATTGCCAAACAGAGATGGCTTGTTCTTCAGCATATGTGCCCCGTTTCCCCGATTAGGCTGCTGCTAGGAGATGGTTGAGGCTCAGCCTGATTGTATACCTTGGAAATGGGATGAACAAGAATGTAGGATCTGTTTATGTGCATTATGTGCCATCAACTTGGTTCTGACTTCTGAATTAAAGTGACCTCCCAGATGTCCTTGCTCAGGTCTGCAAACTGAGTGGATGTGGTTTTCTTTATTAAGTTGATCCATCTCATGGTGGATCTTCCTTTTCTCCTAATGTCTTCAACATTTCCTAGTGTTATTATTTTGCCAGTGAGACTTTTCCAGTGACTGATGTACAGTAACCCCTGTTTAATCATTTTAGATTCTAGAAGCATAATTACCAGATAAATTTTTTCTTGGACTGTATTTTCTCAGGCTGCAAAGGGGCATGGGGTGTCTTTGGTGTTTCCCATGTCAAAAATATGTGTGCTGTATTTAAATGGTGTCTGGGAAAAGCTGAAAACTTGGGTTGGTTTTTTATCTGTGCAGAGGGGTTGAGGGTTAAAAGTTCATATAGGTCAACATAATTTATTCTATTATTTAAAAGAGTTGTTGATTATATACATTGATTGTGTATGTATATATAAAGAAAAATAGGGATATAAAATATTGAGAGAAATCATTTTGTACTTTTGCTGCTTTTAAAAAAAAGTTGATCTGGTTCTTTCTATATCTTTTCGATAAATACAAAGCGGTTGAAGAAAAGAACTCTGCCCAGATACAACTGATAGCAAAGAAGATCCCTTCACTGCAAGCAACATTCATAGAACTGCCTTCAGATGGCTTCTGTGGGACATTTGGTCTGATCTGTCATGACTGTGCTGCCACTAAAATCCCAGCCATTTCTCTGCCATATCATTGCTTGCAACACCCCAGAAATTCAGGGAAAGTTTTGATCTCTTTTCAGTAGGACAGCAATCATGTCTATCTTCCAAACCATTTCCAAAGTTTAGGGCTTGACAGAATAGCAAGCAATATCAAGAAGTTCTGGAAACCAGCCAGCTCCCTTGGCCTGTGGTCTAATGTGCCTCGGCAGAGTGGGGAGCTGGTGGGCCAGGCCTGGCCTTATATAGGCTGCCCGGGCCCGGACTCCCCTAATGACGTCAGGGACACCTGATGACATCAGCCTGAGCCCCCTCCATGAGCTCATGGTGCCTGGGAAGGTGGAAGCCGTGCCAGGAGGCTGTCCCTTTCCCCCCAGCAATGGCAGCCGCAGTAAGTCACGGCCGTTATTTTAATGCTTTTACAGTACTCTTGCACTGGAAATCAAATCTGCTTTCGCTTCTTCCAAAGAGTGTGTTTGGATCGTTTTACTGTGCTGCAGTTTCTAAACAGGTTCCGTCAATGTTCTTGTCAGTGCTGCACACATTTCACACAGGCATATGTCATTTTTACATGCAGCTGCAAAACAAAGCGTATTGAAAAGCGGTATGGAAAGAGAGAAGAGAGAATCACTACATGATAAATATATGCTGCCTCTAAGGCAAGTTTATTGCAGCAGTCTATTGGAGAATGAACAGCATAGCATTTGAAGTGTGCTGACTAGCCAAAGTACTTTTTGGATACTACTTCTATACCTTTCCAGTTACCAGATTTCATTCACGCTTGCTCAGGGGAACATTCTTTCCATCATAGGAAAGGACATCCAGCATAAGTCAGCTCCCAAGAGAAATGTCAAACATAATACTAAAAACAAAGCAAAAAATGAAGAGAATAAAAACTGAACCCAATAATTTTTTTAGATGAAATGAAATATGGCAACCTATGTCTGAGTGACACAGGGTTTATGAGGAGAGTAAGATCTTGTAATAAAAATACAGTTAATAAAAAACAGAAGCAATAATGTAGATTTTATCACATTAGATTTTTGTTTTTAGGATCTGCATTTGGACTTTTTTTTAAACTTCAGGCTTTAGATGGTTTGCTATAGCTTAAATATAAATATTCAAGTGAGACTTCTGAGACCTCTACCTCTTAAGCAGATTTCGTACATAAACATGGATGTGGGATATAATCTCCTAATATAGTACATCAATCTGCCATTCTATTTATTGTAAGCAAAAAGCATTAGTTATGAAACAGGACTGAACGAAATAAAAATCAGATGGGCACCTTGGGTTATTTACTAATTCATTTCCACATATTGTTGACATATGTTTTAAGATTAAAAACAGAGGCTTCATCTTTTCTTTCAGCTGGGAAACCACATCACTTTCAGATTTAGTTGCCAATGCAAGCCTAAAGCAATATCTGTGGGAAGGGAATGCTGCAGGGAAGTCCTGCAGCATCTTGCTCTGTATGAGAGTATTTACACCAAAATAGGGAGATGGAAATTCAGACAACAGAACTTAAATTCTGCAACAACAGGAAAACCCACTTCATCAAATTCTCTGATGTTTTAATTTTTCAGTGGCATGGTGGATTGCTGGGTAACAAATCCTCATTGCATTTTATACTAGGAACTATATGAACATATTAAGTGTCCTTCTGATATAGCCACCAGCATGTGACAACGCTAAAGAATCAAAGTAAGTTGCAAAAATGTCTGGCTTTCATTTTTAAAGTCTGAAAGCAAATCTAAATTACAGTTTTTCAACATAAATTGTTTCTCGATTTTCGTCCAACTATGCTACTAAATATTTTATAAGTAAAGTCTGCAAGCAAACAGATTTTTTTTTAAAGTCAGGAACCTATCCTTAATGAAAATTATGAGATTGTATATATGAAAACATTTATTTCTCATTTCAAAGTGTTCCAAATCTATGATGGAGATTGCAGAAAAGAGAACAGTAATGGTGTGGAGATCTTTGAAATGACACTACATTTCTCACTTCTGAAGGCTGAGAGCATGGCAGCTAAGTCCAATTTATACCCTTCAACGGGAGCACATATTGTGTCTAGATGGAAGTGGGACCAAGCGATGATGAGAAACTGTACCCAGATCTGGTTATTCAGATGGCTTACATGCTGCTTTTTGTGGCCAGTCCCATTTGACCAGTTATATGGCATGGGGGCCGGACCAACAGACCTGATGGTCAGGCTGCAATTTGGTCTGCACTGAGTATTTGAAGAGTGCTGGAAGTAGGCTGGGTGTCATGAAGCCAGTGGCTTGGGAGAATGTCATTCTCTGAATTATGCTTGCCATTCTGTGTAGCCTCCAGCCAGGTCATAAGAGAGTTCCCAAGACACTGGCTGCCCTGTTGGGGCTCAACATGCTCCAAGCATGTCTGGCCAAGGACAACCATTGTCTCTCCCTGTCCCATTCTGTTGGCTGGCACAACAATTTCACAGGGAGATATTGAACTTCTTGGAATGACCTACTTCTTTTCTAAAGATTTCTTGCATATGCAGAATTCAGGGCTCACATGGAATTCTCACTCAGATAAGGACTTCCTCATTCACTAGATTATTAGAGAAGATTGCATGAATAAACTGAATCAAGGTCCTTTAATAGACAGCTTTATTTCTTGATGTTTAAATTATTATTTGTGTTCTTAATAACTTCAAAAAGGTTGGTCCATATTCATAATCTTTATCATTGTTTTTGTCTACCACCATATTATCAGAACCTGCTATTCAGCTTTTCTCAACCATCTCTTGTTACTTTTTGCATTACAATACTATTCTGTATCATCTTACTTTGACTCTATTAAGTATACGTCACTTTCTATATGAATCAGAGTTCATTCACATGTCATACAGCATGTAGAGATACGAGAGCATACTCTCTTCCTTCCAAACTGCATGAAATGGGATCTTGGCAGAGAGTTTTTGTTGAAAGGAAATAATCTAATAAGTTTGACCTCTAAGCAATCAATTCTTTCACATACACAGACAATGAAGAGCCAGTGACATGACATACTCTCCCTCTTCTACCATGTGAATAGAATTATTGACTAGGGCAGATTCCGCACAGGCCAAAAACAGCGTCCCAGGAACAGTAAAAACACCGTTCCAGGGGCGTTGTTCGCACGGCTGCTGCCTCTGCATCAAGGCAGCATCGCGCTCCCCTCCATGGTGGAAACACTGTTTTTCTACCTCATTCAATGAGCAAGGATTTTGGAAAACATTGTTTCCCAGCTGGAGCCATGCAAGCAGCACTGGGTTGGAGGCTCTGCTTTTTGGCACCTCCATTTCCCCCCATACTTACCTTCTCTCCCTGCGGAACTTTGCAAGGAGGGGGAAACAAGCCCATGCAACCCCCGGGGGTTGGAGGGCAGCGTGGGCATGCCTCCCTGTCCCTGAGGAGCTCCATAGGGAGAGAAGTTAAGTGTCGGGAAAGAAAACGGAGGTGCCTCCAAGCAAACGGCCCCGGGGCTCCACCAGCATCATATATGCTGGTGGGAAGCTACTGTAGTGGCCCGTGCAGAATCTGCCTAGGTAAGAATGTGAACTATTCTTCGGAAACATGATGGTTCTCAGCAGAACTGAAATCCAAAGCAGTTTTATCAGTTTGTGATCATCTGTTGTAAATCCAGCTAGACTCACAACCAAAAATTATGTTCTGGGACTCAATTGGGAAGTTGACAGGCTTTTCAGAATGTGATATTCATTAATGGCTAAAACATAAGAGAAGGCCAGTCATTCTATGAGTAATGCTTTAATTTGGTGCTGCTCCTGGTGAAGGCTACTTGGATCCACTCATGATACAGGGTCACCCTCGTAAATCTCCAAATAAAGCAGTCATTAAAATGTGAATGAAGTACTCCAGCAATTAGATTAATTCCTGGTATGAGCAGTTTTTGAAAAGTTAGACTTTCTGTGGAATTGATACATTTTCATTAGAATTTCCAGTAGCGTTGAAGTTAGAGAAATGGTTGTATTTGACTCATGCTCAGCTCCAACTCACTGCCAATGTGAGGTATTTATTTATTGAATTTAAAAATTGGCATATATAGTAATATATTGAGGAACCTTTTGTGTCAATGGGATGGGCCTTGTGCACTGCCCTAAGCCAAGCAGAGTGGCAGGAGACAAACAATAATGTTTGAATAGACCAAAATTAGTCCAAAAAGAGCTGTGAGATAAAAAGTGATTATCCAGGATTTAATCAGTATAAGGACTCAGAAATAAAGTTGCAAAGCTGAGAGGAATAAAGGCAGTTGTGTCATTGTGTTCATATACTCATCCTTTTTATTTTCTGAGTGCTTGAGTAGCATAATAGCTGTTGGGGGGGTTGTCTGCTGAGGGTGCCCCCGGTCCTCCCCTCCTCCCCTTGTTTTCTGTTTATTATGTGGCCCATTTAGGGGGGGACCTTTTGGGGTTCCCCAAGGGGGGGGGTCGGTTTTAGTTCTCGAATGCTGACTGTATTGTTGTTATTGGTTTTAAAAGGGAGACAGGGCTAGTATTATATTTGCACTGGTTTTTAACTTTCCCCTGTCTGCATATATTTATTTGTACACCGCCCTGAGCCCTCTGGGGGAGGGCGGTATAAAAATCTAATAATAAAATAAAATAAATAATGGCTAAAAATGAAGAAGTTCCCATCTAAATCTAATTTTGTCATAAACTCACTTGCAGCCCAATCCAGTTGGGGGGTGGGGGCAAAATGGGCTGTGGCCAGCCAGCCAGTTTTATTACATCCATTAGGCCAGCAAAAAGAAAACAAAAACAAAATCCAATCATACCCATGTACAGAAATTCATAGTATAAGACCTATACGCAAAAATATCCTCAGCTTGTAACATTATTACAATCACCATCATGCAGTATGGCTCTCTGTCTTAACATGGATCTATGCTTATTGTGTGCCAACAAACAAAATTTGGCTACCTCCTGAGATATAAAAGAAACTCAGTCTTCCAATAAAAATCTTACAAGAACTGAATCAGAATTAACTATGATAGAATTTGTATAATGAGTTAACAGTGGTTGAATAGGGTTGTGGCCAGTAACGTGTCTCATTGTACACTGGCTATTATTATTATTATTATTATTATTATTATTATTATTATTATTATTATTATTATTATTATTATTATTATTATTGGGTTTATAGACCACCCTCCCCCGGATTAATAATCCCCACATTGTTAAAATTTTAGTGTTAAGTTCATAGGTCACGTTATTTCATCACCTAAACTACTAGATAAATCTTAGTCTGTGGTTCCTCTCTACTATGTCATTTGTGTGAGAAAGAATAGTTTTGCCCTTTGCCAATCCTATGCTAGTGCTATGGAAGAAGTCAGAAAAAGTGCTTCTCACAGCACTTAAAGGAAATTTCTGATTATTATTTTTTTGGAAACAGGGAAGGATGACCACAGCCATTAATTTTTTCCTGAAAATGATTTGATCTTTTCATAATGCAAATAAGGAGCATAACCCAAATGCTTTTTACTGGGCAAAACACTATTTAACAAGAAAATTTACATCCTCTTCAGATTTGAGCAAATACAGAATTATCTTGTTCATTAGCTGCTTTCTATATGTAATAAAATCTAACAGGTGACAAAGAATATAATTTGTATCATTTGAAGTACGTCACGTTAAAAGATTTAATAATGAAAATAATTTTTGATAAAATGTAATAACTTTACTCACATCACAGTCTAGCTCAATTTCATTTAGTTGGAATGGCCATAAAGATTGTTGCAGCTTAAATTAAAAGAACAACAGAATCTACAAATGACAGAAATCTCCAGACTTCCATTTTTTGATGATCAGACATTTCAGTGACTCTTTCTGCTTTACAAATATTCCATCTGAAGTAAGCAAAATCAAACAGAAAAAGAACTCAAAATGATATGATCTTGGTTCCTAATTGACGTATTACGTTCTAGTATTGGTCTCAGCAAACAGTGTACCTATGCAGGGAAAGTCAGATTTTAGAGGCACTAACTATGCCATTGTGGATTCATAACTGGACAAATTACACCCTCAAGGGATGAATCTCAACTTGAGTGTATCCATTAGACATCAGTCTGCAAAGATAGCCTCAATGATTCTATCCAAGATGGAAAAGCTGGTATAATATGCATAGCCTTAGGAAACTAAAATACTAAAAGGTTGTCTGTAAGCCATGGGGATAATTATTGCAGGCGTAGGCGGAAGGGAAGGAAGATAATTCCTTGCTAACTTTCAAAAGATGGGTGGATTACCATTGGAACTGTCTTCTGAATCTTGCAGTAAGGCATTATAGATATCACTGTTCTTCCAACATTCTCCTGAAAGACTGAAAATACTGTAAGAATGGACACAACATACAATAGACTGTCATATATAGTCGAATGAGAATCGTTTCATTGACATAAGCAAAATGCACAGTTTGGGGTTCACCAAGGGAAAGGAATTAATCAAAATTATGATCAAGCTCTGCTAACCAAAACCACTGAAATCCAGTATTTTTGATCCTATGACTTCCTTCTACCAAGTCTTCCTTCAATAAATATGTCACCATCTGAGTAAGTCTATCAAAGAAAGACTTTGGGAGCAATCCTAAACACATCTACTTGGAAGTATGTCCCATTTTATTTAAGAGGGCATACTCCAGGAAAGTATTCTTACAGCCTAATCACAGTGCTGATGGGCTGGGACAGTGGGACAGTGCTCCACAGAGCTTTCCCACAATGTGGGGAGCCAAAAGAAGTTTAAAACCCCCTCACATTAAAATCCCACATAGGGGAGAAGAGATATGGCACAAAAATCGTGGCATATCTCTGCCCGTGCACCGTCAATGCACCAGGGCCAACTGAGCATGGGAGGCTGACTAACATTGGCCCCACACCAGTTCAGCATTTTATGCTGGTGGGTCTGGGCTGAGGCGTACAGTTTATAGGGACATGGGGTCACCCATGTCTCCAGATGCATGCTTTTTGGTCACATGGGGGGCACCAGGCACCCCCCCACATGACCAAAAGGCATGCGCTCCAGCCGCACACCACCAAGCCTCATCCCCTCACCTCCCTGCAGGCCAGCTTTTGTCCTCCCCAGGCCTTACCGGCATTCACGGAGGCTGGGAGGCGGGCCTCAGCTTGCATCGAGGCCAGGGGAAGGGGCTTGGCACCTCCGACCCATGCCCTCAAGCATGAGAGGGGCACAGGGTGAGAGGCGCAGGGAGCATCCAGAGAAGGGGTTGTCTCTGGGCACCATTTTTCCCTATACGCCTCTGCTTATGGATGGGGCACTGCAGAGGAACACAGTGCCTGGCTGCCCAGGTACGTTGCCCTTCTGCCGGCAAATCTGCCCTTTGAGTCAGTGGAATGGGCGCTCAGTCGGTGCAGGGGTGTACCAGCTCCAGAGGGGAATTTGTCATCCCCTCTGGATTGGGTTGCCTGGATGGCAGTATTTGTATATCAAAAAGATAAGATTTAAACTTGTGGGTATAGCTTGGTTTCTTTTTGCAAGATGGTTCTTAAGAGATTATTAGACTAGAGATTATTAAAAAACAAAAAAGTTAAATATTTGAAGAGTTAATAGGTTGTCAGAGTCCTTAATAGTTGAAATAAAGCCAACCATATTAGGAATCTATCGAACAGTCACTTGCAATGGTTTTAATAAAAAAAAATCTGGTTTAACTTACTCTCCCCACCTAACTGAAGTGAAAATCTCTAGAGTTGCACTTCTCACTCAAAGGAGTCTTTCTCTTAATTTCCTGTGGACAGGAGGAAGTGCCCCTATTCTGTAGGGAATTAAACATGCAGAGCAGAACATGGGAAAGTATAGAATTGCTATGTGTTGGAAGTTTTCCCACATTTCCTGGGAGTCTATGGAAGTTTTCGTATCTGTTTTGTTTGCTTAAAAAAATGAGGCATGGAGGCAAGTACAAATGATACCCTGGTGCCACATTCTTCTTTATTTTGCTACACTCTGTCTTTCAGCAGACTGACTTCCCTGGTTGTAAAAAGAAAGTGCACTGTAGTATTCAAGCACTGGAATAAATTGTGGATGGGCTAGGTTTAGCTCACCTAGATCACTTATTCTGGTTTTGACTGCAGACTCCCACTTCTGTTATATGTGAATGTCTTTCCCACATGCCAAGGCTGATCTCAGCTGGGGAGGGAAAGATTTTTTTGGGGGTGGGTGGGTGAAGTAACAGCTTAGTGCTAGTACATGAAACTTCAGATGTTTAAGAGATCTCAGATTCTGAATCAGCAGTTCCTTCTTCCTGTGATCCATGGGCAGAGCAAGCTGGGTGGAGTAGGAGCTGGAGAGTTGGCTCTGCCCATGGATCCTGTGACAGACTTACACAGACCCAAACTATGTGAGAGGTTACTGAAAAAGCAGAACATGGAAGAAGCAGAGGCAAAGCTACAATGGGGACATCCAGGGACAATTGTCCCAGGCGCCCCCTGTTAAGTCACGTGGGGGCGGAAAATCGCCCCAACCCCTCCCCCTTCTCCCTGGGGGGACGGAGGGAAGGCAGAGTGTTAAGTCTCTGCTTGAGTATTAAGTGTGTGAGTGTTAAGTCTCTGCTTCATCCTCTGGTTGTCTATCATACTATCCCTGTTCAGTTGATATAAGTGAATGCATGTACATCCAGCACTTACAGGCATGTGTATGTAAGAAAGAATGAAGGTATGTCGACTTTACAAATGAAACCAGGCACCAGTACCGTGATAAAAATGGGGTTCAGTTGTACACACATTAAATGTAACATGACAGTTGCTCAATACATGAATAATAAACAATCAAGTGTATTCTGTGAAAGGCTGTATGTGCATTCAGTGTAACTTGTAAATTGGGCTTCTGTCTGAGGGCCCTCAGGAAATCCTGGACGTCTGTTCTTTCCCCCTCAGTTCTGCCAGCCATCCTTATCTATGCAGCCTGTTTCCTGCCAGCTAGGAGAAGCAAAGCAGTTTGCTCCGCCCTCAACATAGCACACAGGCTGGTTGACACTACCATTCTACTGCAGGGAGGCAATTTGTGTCTTTATCCCCTGCAACTGCCTTACCTGGGGTTAGTGGGCAGCAGGATAGCATTTCTCTTTAGCTACTAAGAAGCTGGTGTTGTTTACTGATCATTGACACAGAACTTGTAGCTTCTGTGTGCCTATTCCATACCCTAATGCAGTGGAGTATCTTGGGGAGGACTCTATTCCTTTCCTATATTTCCTACATTTACTTACAGTGAATGCAAGTAAATAATTTCCACTGCCATGGAATAAACCAAGGCAACCAGGATAAAATAAAGGAAGATAAATTGGAGGAAAGGAGAATAATGAAAGCCACTGTGGGTTCCCACTGGGATGGTAGGATATAGACTAAGCAAATAAATTTGATTCATAGTTTGATAAAAGTGTTATGTTTGTAAATATATTTCTGCCGGTCAGCAGCTTTTGTATGTACAGCTATTCCTCCAACCTTCTGCCATATAGACATCCAAAACTGAACTCCTCCATCAAACAATTGGACATATTCAGAAACACTCTTTACACTGTAATGAACCTGCTATTCTCTGCACAAAACACTGGGCCCAGGTTTGCTTAATTTTGCCTTGGTGAATCACACACATTGGCAGCAGTACATTACAAAATTTCTCCATTGATTCAAACATCCAACTGAAGATGAACCATATCTTTTGATCAGCCTTTGTACAAATGAACATCCTCTCTTTGCAGTAAAACACTGGATCCTCTTGAGTGCAACGTCCAGATAATACAAAAGTCACATTTTCTAAGCCCCATCTTCCAAGAAAAAGATGGGGGGGGGGGAAATATTTAGATTTTCAGGGTTCATGGTACAAGGCCTCCTGATATGGAATAGACTATAGAGCCTGATCACAGGTTGAGATCATCCATCATTTGCTTTCCATTCTGAACTTCTAGTCCAAGGTTTCGTCTATCCAGGAAGATTCAGCTTCATTGTTCTACAGAGCACAGGGAGAACTCTGCCTCTATATATTATTCCTGTGTCCCTAAACACCTATATGTTTTTATGGCCTTCCATTTATTGTTTTTCACTCCTTCTTCTGATATATTTATTCTGACACTTTCGAGCTCACCAACAGCAACCTGTTTCTCTAGGCTGTTTGCTCCTCTAGCAGTCTTTCTGGTACTGACACCAGGGTTTGTTTTTTCCACTGCTCAAAGGCTGCCCATTAGTTCTGACTTGAAGAAATGAAACAGCATCTGTACTAACCCCCTTTGGTTACAAACATTAGTTTCTCTGACAGGCCTAAGCAGAGTATAAGCATTCAAAAAAGGACCTGAAGCAGAATGAGATAACACACTAATAGTGCCAATTTATGGTTATTAATCTAATACATTCATTTATCTCCAACAGTTACTGAAATGTGGCTTTCTCTATTGGATGGCAGGCTCTTTCTCTAAATGTCATGACAAATTGAACAAGCCCAATTCATGATGTGTAAAACAATGAATTGTGACACATCTTTTTTTCCCCCTTATGTAACACTTCCATCACATCTTTTGGGAATCACACAAAATCTAACGCAAATTACAAAACAATTACTGGAAAGTTCAATGGGTTTTTTCTCTTTTTTCTTTTGCTCTAATCATATAAGCTGTTGTTGAACAATTCTTGCTGGTATAAAACTGTGAGCGAAAAGTAAATACATTAAAAATCAGAAATGAATTTCAGAAAGTGTAAGCTCTCTCAACCTTACAAAAAACAGCTACAGACTTTAAATTAGTTGTAAAATCCACTCTTCTCTCTCTTGCAGTAGCTGCTGGTGTTATTTAACTATTAATTATATAAAGGTTTTTCACCCTGCCTTTCCAATAAATGTCCAAAGCAGCTAACAATGAAACAAAAACATAATTCTTATTATCAATACTTCATTTCATAATAAATAGAAATGGCAGAAACAATCTCATCCATGTAAGGATCTATTGAAACAGCAACAACAGTAATAACAGTAGCAGTAGCAAAACCCTCTATACAGCGTGCCTTTCCAATTAAATCCAGCTGGAAAACAATTCATTAACTAAAAGCTACCTGCCACTGGAATGACAGTAAGGATCGTACAAACTAAATCTCCCAAGGAATTGATAATGAGAAGGGCCCCTTTTTTTTGCATGGCTACCTGCTTCCATCCAGTAGGCAGGACCACCAAAAACCAGGCTTCTGATGAAGATCTTAAAGCATAGGCAAGAAGATGATGCATGAACTGGTGGTCCTTCGGGTACTCTGATCCAAAATAAGGGATTAGTATTAATAAATAAAATAGTAAATAATAATAAAACTGGCATTGAAACTGTGTCCAGAAACCAACTGGAAGCCACTGAAGATCTTTTAGGATGGGTGCAGTGTGAATCACTAAGGTTTTACCAGTCAACATTCCAATTGAAGCATTTTGGTCTAGGAAGCTTCCAAATGGCATTCTATTACAGTGATCTGAACTTGAAGTGACCGGGGCTTAGATAACTGGGACAGATTTCTTTATTGGAAGGAGTGAAATAGAAAGCTATTCAATGCTTGCAAAAGACATGCAACATTGTGGCTGATTCCTGCTCCTCCACAACAAAGCTGCATATAGCAGAACCCTTAGCTGTGGATCCTTTCCTTCAGAAGGGTTGCTACCATATTTTCAACAAGCAACCAGCCCCCAATCAGGTTAAAGAAAATCCTATCTAGTTTCTCCATTTTATTTGGATTTAGGTTAATTTTAAGACTCTGCCAGCTCATTACTATTTCCTTTGATTACCATCTCCTGCTTTGATTTTGGCTTCCTCATCCTTTGCTTTTATGTTCAATGCTACTTTTTAAAATTGAAGATTTGTTAATCTGTCATTTCTTTTCTGGAAAAGATCTCTCTCTTTTGGTTGCAGGGAAGGACTGAAAATGCAAGTTATTTCATTACAATTTATACACAATGTGTAAAGAAATATCAAGGAAAACCTGTAAGTGCTGTTGAATGTCACAAATAAAAGCTGTTCCTCTCATCGGTTATTGGAAAATAATTGTTGACTAAAACTGGGATCCAAGTATTCAACAACAAAGTCTGTTTAGAGGAGTGGCTAACCTTGCCAATCCTAATCCTCAAATTTGGATGGACCATTGGTCTGATCCATATGAAAATTAATAACAATGCTAAGCCCTTTTCTCCTCTCTGTGAAGAGAATGACATTGGCATAGCTTCTGGAAAAATATTTTGCATTCTTGTTTTCACAGAAACTTCTTGTGGCTATTTTTCTCGAAGATGTTATTAACTGGCCAATCCTTATTATGATTATTTTCTATAGTCTTTCAGTTTGAAATTAGAAAGATAGTTTTTAGGCAGACACTAATTTCATTTTGAAATTGGGCAGATACTTTTTAGCACTGTTAACTAGATTTTCTGCCTCAGGACAGAAGGTGTCTATTAGCTGACCAGTGGTGATCTGAATGGGATATTATCAATTTATATCACTTTTTAAGCCTATGGACACCTTTGGACTGGTGACACTGAATGGTGAGCACAGCAACAAAATGGATGCCACAAAATGGCTGTTGCAGAAGGTAGAGCCAACCACAATATGGCTCCCACAGCTTATCTTCAGTCACACAGTAAAGATCCTTGTGCTGTGATGGCAGCTGCTGTCAAATAAATGTTTTTAAAAATCTGCACAGCCAATCATATATCCAGTGGTCAGTTAGAAGCCTTGTTGAAAACAGCCCCACTTTGTCCTATCTGCTTTCTAAAAACTCTTGGTGGACACCAGGAAAGGTGTTGACAGAAATTGCACTAGGGACCCCTGTCCAAGAATTATTTGACTGTTCCAGTCAGCGAGGGAAGTCTCAGCGACTACTGCATTGATGCTGGTCATTTGTAGCCCCAATTCTAGCTGAGGCTACAACTGGTGTTTGCATATATAATTTACACAACATAGCCAGATTGTGAATAACATGTACATCATAGACAGCACAGATTATTATAAAGTTTAAATATTTGCTAGTTCACAGGATTTTCACTTATGGATCTCTATAAATCAATTCAATCCAGTTTTATTAGAACTCAGTGACTAGTATTTCATTGATATCTGTGTTTCTGTAAAGAAATCTGATTTTATTTTTAGATGTTGAAAGACAGAAGAAACTCAATCTAGTAAAGAGTACAGACTACAAAGAGAATAAGTAAATCTCTTTTCCCATCAAAGGCCTCTTAACATCTTTAATTGTCTGCAAAAATTCAGCTTGTTAATTTTCTGTTTTATGGATGAGCTGCTAATCAGGAGAATCCAAAATCTGACTGTAAAACAAAATTCATGTTATGACTGTTTCACAAACACACAACAAAGTGCTACAGAAATTGGTAAATTCTAGAATGTAATAAACAAAAGTTAGATTTCATGCCGTACAAAAAACCTTTTAAGATGCCCCATATGGCACTTTTTGCCATTGACAACACTCACTCTAATAAAAGTTACGGGTTTCTTGCAATTATTCTAGCCTCAGTTCACAGTGTGAGGCAGGTCTAAATAGCTGGGATACGAGGTATATCTTAAGAAGACGTTGTTTTCTCTCTCACTAAGATAGATAGCTGTTTAATAAAGAGCATGTTGTCCATTTATATATGTGCAGTCTATGAAAAAACGTCATGATCCAGAATTGAAATCTCTATTCTACTATGCACCTCAACTGCCCTGTTAAGTAGGGTGGCCAACTCCATGTTAGAAAATTCCTGGAGATTTGGTGGTGGAGTCTGGTGATAACAGGAAAGAAGGAAAGAAAGAGGTAAAGACATACATACATAAGCCTTTATTGGCATAGTCAGAAAAAGTTACATAAATCAGGAACAATTGCATGGATACATGATAGATAAAAGGCCCCACGGGGAGCACAACAAATACGTTCTACTGAGAACTCTCAACTATCTCCGGTAAAGAAAGAGAGAGAGAAAAAGAAAGAAAGAAGGAAGGAAGGAAGGAAGGAAGGAAGGAAGGAAGGAAGGAAGGAAGGAAGGAAGGAAGGAAGGAAGGAAGGAAGGAAGGAAGGAAGGAAGGAAGGAAGGAAGGAAGGAAGGAAGGAAGCAAAAAGAGAGAATGAGAGAAGAAATGCGAGAAAGAATGAGAGAAAGAGAGAAAGAAAGAAACTCCCTGAAGGTTCAGAATTTAGATCCTCACAGGAAAGAGAACTAGGATTGACACAGGACTCATGAATAGCCTGCAAATGAGATTTTATTCTAGACACAGAAGATGTGGGCAAGAGCCAGAAGTGGTGAAGTCCTGACCAGTCCCCTTGAACTTGTTAGAACTCCTTCCCAGCTGGGGAATGCTGGACCCTAGTTAATTTATTGATTGAAACTCCCATTGTATTATTTTTATAGTTGGGTGAAGCAGGAAAGGGGCTGAAGGATGAAGGATGAATGCAGGAAAATGATGGAAGCACTGTTTGCATACCTGCTGTGGCCTAAGTGCTCTGCAGCATCCTGACAAAGTTCTGCTTGCCACAGATTCCCACTGGCTTCCCTGGTACCCACTAAGATGGCCCAGGCATAGGTCCTGATGGCTCCACCCTGAAGGAGGATCAGAGAGGTGGGAGGAGGAGATCTGGAGGAGTGAACTGTGGGATTCAGCAGGCTAGAGAAAGGGGGACCTGCCTGGGTGTGAAAGGACCGCATTCCCTGCAGAAAGCTAAGCTTCAAACCATCTGCTGCTTCTTTTTGGGCTGGCAGGTGACATTTCCAACTTCATTGTGGCTGGTCTTCCTTCCCCACCCCCTTTTTCAGAATGAACTGGACTCTGCTGCTCCTGTGTGGTTCCTACAGGAGCATGTGCAAAGGGAAGAGAAAGAGGAGGTTCAGGAAGGTTGCACTAGAGGAGGCTGGCCACCATGAGAGGCGCCCCTGGTCTGGCCCAGCCCTTCCTTCTTACCTGGGCGGTGTGCTTCCAGCTGCCTATAGTTGGGTGCAGCAGCGTGCAAGTGCTGGCTGCCTTCTTGAACAGAAAGGAGTGTGGCATAGCAGGTAAGCTGGTGAGCAAGGCATAAAGCTCCCACCTAATTACCATGGGCCTCCTCCGAGCCAACTGCTCCCCACAAAGGGTTGGCACACCCAGTCACTCTGGGATGCTCTCCTGCTTGTCTGGAGCAGGCCTCAGCCTAGTGACTACACTCCAACTTCTCTCCTTGTGGGGAGGGGGACAGCAAAACATGCCCCCTATGTGACTGGCACCCAGGGTCCCTCCTGTCCCCCACCCCTCCTCATGATACCTATGGGTTTGGGGAAGGAACTCAGCGGGGTATGATGCCTAGAGTCTACATTCCAAAGCAGCCATTTCTTCCAGGGAATGATCTCTGTCATCTGGAAATCCATTGTAATTCTGAGAGATCTCCAGTTCCCAGTTGAAGCCTGGCAAACTTAAGTCACAGAATTGTTATAAGGATCAGAACAGGACCATGTATGCTTCTCTAGTCTTCTTGGAGAAGGGAAATGGATATAACTATACTATATCAATCTCGCTATTAGTTAGTTGGAGCAAAGTCATCATAGCATGAAAGAAAGATCTGCAAACATCCGTTCTAACAATTCAAGCCTGGTCTTCAGCATGAAAAACTCATGCATAAAAAATGCAAAAAGGTAAATGTGGGGTTTATAATTAAGGAATAAACTATCTGTCAAGTTGTTATATATTTTTAATTACAACCTTCTTCTACTGGACCCAAGCAACCCTAGCTTTTCTGGATTGTGCTACAAGTGTTATATTGAATGATCTCAAGAATAAACATATATATGTGAGACAAACTGAGTTGTTCAGCCCTGAGTAAGGCACTCAGTACTTTTAGACCAGAGTTTTGTATGCTTGATTAATATTATAGATGTAACTTTCATTCTTCAATGATGGGAACACATGCACGAATTTAGAACTGTTCAAGATTTCTGACAGGACCATCCATCCATCCATCCATCCATCCATCCATCCATCCATCCATCCATCCATCCATCCATCCATCCATCCATCCATCCATCCATCCATCCACCCATCCATCCATCCATCCATCCATCCATCCATCCATCCACCCATCCATCCATCCATCCATCCATCCATCCATCCATCCATCCACCCATCCACCCATCCACCCATCCACCCATCCACCCACCCACCCACCCACCTGCTGAACCCATGACTGAAAGAACCAATGTTCCCTAAAGATAATCGCAATGAGTTACTTAATTTTCATTCTCATCCTGAGAAAATTTATATTGTTACAAGCCCACTGACTTAAATGGACTTAGAGTGGTGTAACTTTGTTTAGGATTGCACTGTAAAGAATTTCTGAGGGTAGTTGTGTTGGTCTGCAGTAGAACAGCTAAATTTGAGTAATCACTAAGTAACGATAACTAGGGATAACCTCCTACAAGATAAGTCCAAATCAAACACAAATAGAATGCCGTGGTGATAACATACAGCTGTTGGCTCAAACAGGTTCAATGCATTATTAACTCCCTAGAATCTATGATGGACAATGATACACTTCTTTCACAAATGTTGTTTTTCTTGCCCACAGGAAGCCTCCTAATCTTAAACAACTTTTCACCCACACCACCACCCTTCCTAATGAGGACATGGACTCTGAAACTTAAGGCCTGCAACAAACCAAGATGGCAACTCCATCCTACTATTCTTATTATTTATTATATTTGTATGCTGTCCTTCCCCTTATGGAATCAGGGTGACTTCCATCATATAAAATTCAATAAGTATAGTGAATACAGTCATATAACATACAATAAATACAATAACTACAGTCATTCTAAAATTTAAAACCAATGGCTCCTAAAACTAAAATAGATGGCAGTTAAAATTTTGGTGTAATGTTAATAGTAGTAATAGTATCTGTTTCACAACAAACCTAACAACACAAGCCAAACCATCTCAGATTCACTTGATCATCTTCCAACATAGCTATCAAATGTCAGCAATGTCTTCCAGTCTCTACAGAGGACACATAAGTTAGTCCAGAGGTCAGCAACCTTTACCACCCAAAGAGCGATTTGGATCCATTTCCCACAGCCCTGAAGATCTATGGAGCCACCTCTGGTTCAACCCCTCCACTCCCCTTTCCTTCCAGCACTGGGAGGTGGAGGTGTTGGGCAGGGAAACCCCGACGGAGCAGGAAGTCGCCTGCTCAGTGGAGCACAGGGGGGATGGCGTCGGTGGCCTTCCCAGTGCCACCGCCTCTCATGCTGCGGGAGGCAGTGGCGCCGGGCAGTGAAACCCCCTCTGCCCCACGGAGCAGGCAGGCACCTGCAGGCGCCTACTCCGTGGGGCAGAGGGGGGATGGCAGCCATGGCCTGCCTGGTGCTGCCGCCTCTCGCGCTGTGGGAGGCAGCAGCGCTGGGCAGGGAAACCCCCTCTGCCTGATGGAGCAGGCAGTCGCCTGCTCCATGGGGCAAAGGAGGGATGGCAGCTGCGGGGATAGCAGAGGGGGGATGACAGCTGCTCTGGAGGGACACACCCATGCTACCCTCCGACTTCCTGGGGTCGGAGGGTAGCGTAGGCATGCCCCTACAGCCCTCCAGAGCAGTGCTGGAAGGAGAGGTGAGTGGAGGGGACATGAAAAGCGGTGCCCTCATGCACAGAGCCACCTCTGGTTCGGCCCCTCGACTCACATTTCCTTCCAGCAGTGCTCTGGAGGGCTGGAAGGATATGCCCATGCTACCCTATGACCTCCAGGCCATGTGGAGCCGCAGTGTGAGTCTGAAAGAGCTGCATGTGGCTCTGGAGCTGCAGGTTGCTGACCCCTGGGTTAGTCCGTATGAAAAAGAATAAACAGAAATAAATCTGGAAGTTCTCCGTAGGGATTAATGGAGTTATACCACCCTTTTGGTTGGCTTAACTCCTAAGCTCTAGCTGTGGCATTACTGGCCTTAAAAGCCAGGTGGAAGCTGATTAAAGTCTGCTCCACCCACAGGAATGGCCTAAAAAAGGAGCGGATCATCTCACATTTGTATACAAGTAGGCTATGTCCAATAATATTTTGGTGCCACACACCCCTCCACTGGTGTCTGTTTGGACACCAGTGTTGCTCTAGGGTTGCCCCAACTTCCAGGTTTTGCCACCATGGAGCTGAGGGGCACCTGACCACCAGTGCCTTTGCCCTCTCTGCTGGCAAAGGTGCCCCTTGCATTGGCAGAGGAAGCAAGTGCATGGGCACAGACCTCTGCCAGTCTCACAGAACATGCCCCACCCCCACCCCCCAATCTGGGCTGCCCAAATGGCAGTCCTCACAGGCTTAATTCATACGTTCAGAACAATGGACCCCACTGCTTCATCAGGCTGAATAGGGACATAGGATTCTTATATAACTACAGATGCTATTTTTTTGCCGCCCAGCATTTTCCCTCTCCTCTAATCAAGCTAATTACTATTTGCATTGCACCTCTGCATCCTGGGTTCCTTCTTTGCAACAGCCCTTTCACCTTCTGACTGGGACTCAAAGATCTCCATTCAAACTTGTGTCTGGCTGATACTTAAAATTCTAGAAATATATTGGAATAGCTAAGGTATTTTTGTATCAAAAATGAAACTTTGTAAAAGTACTGTTTTTAATTATATTGGAATAAATAAACTTCATTATAAAAAACAACAACTTGTGTCTGGCTAAGCGGGCTTTGACTCCCAAAAGCTAATATTTCAAAAATTTTGTTAGCCTTTATGGTGCTATTAGACTCGAATCTAGCTGTTCTACTGTAAATAAGTTAGAAGGTAAACTTTCAAGTAAGCTAAGCTTAGGTAAGTTATTTGATAAAAGTTAAAGTGATCTTTATTCAGGAGTAAAAAGTCATTTTACTTTGTTAGAAGCATATGGAATTTCAGACATTAAAAACTATAATTAAAAAGTCAGGAACTTTACTTTAGTAAGCCCGATAATCATCCATAGTGTCTACTGTGACATGATAAAATAAGACAATTCGATGCTGCAAAGCACATAATCTCAATGTCCACTTAAACTATGTCTGAAGTTTCGTATCACCACACTTTTCTTCATAATATTTTCCATGGAAGTACTTGTTTCCTTTTATCCAAATATAAAGTAATTTAGTACAGTCTAGTAGCTTACTGGAGAGAAGTTAAATATATACTAAAGAACTGATTTTATCTTTTCCATTCCAAGATGGCAACTTTTTAATGGTTTTATCTTGTGGAGAATTTAATCATGAGGAGGAGGAAGAGGAGAGAAACAAGGCAAGAAAAACTGCCCAAAGTAAATTATAGAATGAAACGATGCCAAAAAGCAATCACTAACACCACACTACAACTGCACTAAAACTGCGATCTAACAATTGCATGAAGGATTTTCATTACATAAATGTTCTTTAGCCAGTTTTTGCTATTTTGAAAGCTTCACATGAATAACTAGCCAAAGCACTCTTGAATTGCATGGGCGAGCAGATAGCTTGTTTCACTTTGATCTATATAATACACAATAGTGTAAAAAGAAAATAAAGCCCAATCTGCAACCAAATGAATTCAACGTTCTTGGATTTTAGCCAGTACAAACTCATTGAAGTAAACAATTCAATCCTAAATGTATTTATTTGGGAGAAAAAATCTGTTGATTTTTAAAACTCTGGCTTTTTATGCGTACTTAACTCTGATGCAGTAAAACCAATGGGATTTCCTCCTATGGAAATGCATGTAGAATCATAGTCCCAATTCATTTACTTTCCAAATTAAAGCACTGCTAGGTTTTCTGCAATATAACAGCAAAATGCTGTCCATTGCAAACCAAGTGATTTAAATACTGCTCCTACTTTTTTCTAAATGGTCAGAGAATAATGTAATACTTCTGAACGCCTCCTGTCCTGTAATACGCCTCCTGTCCTGCATGTTGCTGTGCAGTTGTCTTCTGCAACACTCACAGGGCCTGGGGGATATGGCAGGAGAGCAACTGGGCTCACTGAAGCCAGCCTGGTGCCAGAGAGTTGAGGAGTTTCTGCAGCGGCGAAGCCATTATGGGGCGGGGGGTGCGCAACGCACCGGGCGCACTGATTCTGGTCATGTGGGGGTGGAAAAATCTCCCTGCCCCCTGTGGCCCCTACCCCCCTTCTCTGTGACATCCCCCCTATCTCCTCCCACAGCTTCACGGCCCCATTGCACTTTTCGGAATGGAACATCCCAGAGAAGAAGCCTGCCTGCGTTGCCTGGGCCTGGTGGGAACTACATTTCCCAGGGATTCCTGGGAAATGTAGTTCCCACCAGGCCCAGGCAACGCAGGCAGGCTTCTTTGGCCTGCTCCTTTCCTAAAAGTAAGTGGGGGACGGGGGTGCCGTAGGGAGGCATGGGGGCACAGGGGTGTGTGTGAAAAAGCCAGAGTGTGCACCAGGCACACTCTGGCCTAGCTACGCCTCTGAGTTTCTGTGCTGTTTGCCAGTTGTGACCCTGGGTCCAGTCCCACAGGGGCTGCCTCCTACTGTGGTGGCACTGTTGCTAGCTGGGGTTGGAACATTATGCTGCCAACTGATTCCTCATCTTAGGAATTTCAGAGTCTCTAGGCTCATCTGAGCCAGCCTGGGCCATGACAAAGTATTCTTTTTGAAGTTTCAGAACCGCACTGACTACCTGCACTCTTAGCTGGCCTATCTCTTCTCTCTGTACCTAGTAATTGTATCCAAAGACCTGTTCATCATCATGTTCTGTAATTGTATCCAATGACCAGTTTATCATCATGTCCTATACCCATGTACATCTGCTGGACTTCTCTTTCATACAATAATAAAACTACTAGACATTCACACTATCCCTGGTCAGTCCGACCTCACAGTCTGACCTCCTTCCATTTATCTTTCATACCATTATTATTATGTAGCAGCAGATGGTGCACCACTCTAGAATCCCTCTGGCATTTATGATGTATAAAGGAAGCAATGGCCCTGGACTCACCCAGGGCCATGTTAGTGACCTGGGGCCAGGAGCAGTCATAGGGAGGCTGATCCTGCAGGCTCCATGCTGGCAGCATGTACCCCTCAAGAGCAGAGCCTGCGGCCCAGTTGGCAGCAGGGGGGGCTGGGGGTGCTGGGGTGCTTAGGTGAGCCTGCATGTGCTCTTTCTATGAAGGCTGCTCCATCCTCCCTTACTCATCTGGGGTGCAGCCAGACCCTTCTGTCACTCAGCTCCGGCTCTCTCATCTACCCACCATTGCAACTCGGTTGTTATGGGTTTTTGGTTTGTTTGCTGCTGTTTTCTGCCTAAGGTAAAGTCAATGACCACTTTGAGGTCAAGATGACATTTTCTCCTGGCCACACTGGCCATGGATCTTGGAAGTTTTTTGCCTCCCTCTGAGCATACAACAGGGGTTACTGAGGGAGTGGGGGGAAGGTACTTGTGATTGCCCTGTATTGTGCAGGAAATTAGACTAGATGACTTTTCAGATACCTTCCAGTTCTACTTTTCTATATTTGTTCCTTTGTCACTGACACAACTGGGATGGTGATTTCTGCACTGCAACAGATCTATTGGTGCCAGCAAGTCTGCCTCCCATTTTGGGTTTAGGTTATGCCAAAGCCTGGGGGCAATCACAGAGAAAGCTGTCCCATATGCTCCTGCCCCCATATCTTGGCAGAGGGGTACCACAAGGAGATCTTTCCCCTGTAACCCCAGTGGGTGGGCAGGTACATAAGGTCAAGACACTCCTTTAGGAAGGCAGGGCCCAAGCCATTTAGGCTTTGTACGATATAATGTCAGCACCTTGAATTGGGCCTGGAGGAGAACTGGGAGCCAGTGAAATTCTTTGAGGACTGGTGTGATCTGTCTGGCTAGATGTGCCTGGAGGTAGCCTAGATGCAGCATGCTGCACCAGCTCCAGCCTTTGGATTGTCTTCCAGGATAGCCCCTTGTAGAGTGCATTATAGTAATCGAATCAGGAGGTTTCCAGAGCATGTAACACTGTGGCCAGGTCTCTTTTGTCCAAAAACGTGCAGTGCTGGTGAACCAGATGGAGCTGCTGGAAGGGCCTTGTGGTCACCGCCATGACTTGAACGTCAAAGGATAATGATGAATCCAGGAGCACCCCCAGGTCTTGCACCTGTTTTTTCTGGAGCAATACAACCCCATCCAAAACTGGGTGTCTGTGGGTCTCAAGGGTTTGGGAACCTGGAACACAGAAACCCACCCTCTTATCTGGATTCAGCTTCAGTTTACTGGTCCTCATCCTGACCATAACTACTTCCAGGCAATGGTCCGGCACATGGAACACCTCTCCTGGCTCTGATGAAATGGAGACATAGAGCTTAGTGTCACCTGCATATTAGTGTCACTAACTCCAAATCCTCTGATGACCTTTCCCAATGCCTTCATAGAGAGGCACAACAGTATCAGGGATAGGACCGAGCCCCAGGGAACCCCAAAAAGGAGTTCCTAGGACTGCAAGCACCCATCTCCTAATGATGCACTCCTAATGATGCACAGCACCCAGAGATAGGAGGAAAACCACTGTAATACAGTATCCCCCAACCCTATTTGCTGGAGTCTGTCCATTTGCATGGACTATGGTATCAAAAGCTGCTGAACAATCCAGGCGAATCTACAAATTGATTCAACAAATAGGACCAGAAGTTGCTCTGGACATCTCCACAGATCACTGATCAACAGAGGAATCCAATCCTGTGAGGATTTGAGCAACCTTATCCTTAAAGTGCACAACAAAATCATCATAGCACATACCAGGGGGCATCCCAGTCCAAAGTAGAGTATAGTAAGCCATTCACCACCCTAAATAACTCTGCTTGACAGCTACTTGCCGACGCAATGATGGCGGAGAAGTACACCTTATTCTCCACCACCATTGCTACTTAATAAGCCTGGTAATGGGCTCTTACCAGTTCAGTAAGATCTGAAATATGATTTCTGCCACCCGTGCTCAAATCATCACCCCTCCTGCTTCATTGCCCTCAGCTCTCCAGTAGACCAAGGGACCCCTGATTAACACTGCCAGTGGTGCATGGGTACTCAGGAGAAATTGTATTGATGGCCCTCTTGATCTCACCATTCCAAAATAAGACCAGGCCCTTCTTCACGGGTGGACTGTTTTAATTGGTTCCCCACCTCTGCAGTGGGGGAGTGGCATCTGAAGTCCAAGCACCAGACAGTGATTCATCCATGACAACTATTAAGTCTTCCAATTAATGGATCACCCTCAACTCTCCCCCTCAGAAGGTGGGCTAAGGGGATAGGTTTATCAGAAAGCAGGCAGGTAGCCCAATGCTGGATCTGTTCCCATGCTGTGCTATTGCTTCTGCTGTAAAGCTGTGGCCTACTTTTCTTCAATTAGATGTGTGTAGCATGTTATTTCCTCTCCTGCCCTTCTCCCTTCCTTGCCCCTGAGTCTGCAACCAAGTAATATTGATTCTGGCTAATTAATTAATTTGAAAGGAACATTCTTTAAAATAAACAAGCCATTCTTTAAGGTCCTGGAAGAGGTATAAACATCTGTTATAAACATTGGATCTCCAGACAAATAATGCAATGATCGTGTAATTTTTGCCCAAAGGCCAATTCACACAATCAGGATGATATCATTAATACAGGCTAACTCTGTATCTTTAAGTGAATAAATAAAGAGCACCACTACTCTTCTCCTTTTCCTTCCTGAATCTCTTCATTTGTGTCTACCTTTCTATCGTTAAACATATGGCAGATAATCTGCACTTTAAAAAATCTAGTGTTGTATCCAAAGCCTATGGGTAACTGTGTGATTCCTGCATTCTTTAAACTAATAAATCAAATTAAAAATTCATACATTTTCAGTCTCCATTAGAACTTCAAATTACGTTTAGTAATTTCCTTTTTCTTGGCCAGGTTACATTGGAAGTGAACACTGAAAAAACAGAAGTAATTTTAACTAATCTGTTTACTCCATAAGGAGAAACTGCCACTAAATTAAAGTGGAAGTAACTTGGAACATCTTCAGAAGTTTAATTTGGATTTGGCTCAATTCGTCTGTTTAAAAAGTATGGATCCTTTTAAATATCATTATTTCATATGTTTGGGTAAGTATTGTACTTAGGTGGCATTTAAATTAGTTTCAGTATACCAATAAGGGCAATCCACAAGCCAATGAACCAGCAATGAGATTAGAGAAAATCCTGTGGATGGAACTGCCGATCAGGGACAATGCTATGTAGCATGAAATGGGCTAAGTGTTCTGGATGGATAGTGTGCCCGTTAGGCACATATCTGCTGAGTTGCTCTGTTACTTTGCTGTCTCTCTTCTGCCCCTCATCATCCTGGGGAAATGGAAACTTAAAAGCAATGGAGGTGAATAGAAACTGAAAGTAGAATGCATCTACAGACATTACACTGCCATCAGAATTAAAACTGAAATGTGGCTTATGAGATAATTTTTTACAGTTCAGACAGCTTTTATAGATATCTTTCTGAGTTTAGTGAACACAGTATATTTGGCTAGTCATTTATCCCCAGAATAACATATGTACTCATGCAGTCCACTGCTATTCATGTTTAGAGGTGCTTAAATCCATGAAATCCACACCACAAATCTGCTGTTGTTCCTAGACCCTGTGTGACTATGAAGTCGTCTCTGGTGAGCTGATTTTTTTTAACTCTATGACTTGTCTTGGCCCTCACTAGTTTGGAGATGGAAACTGTCAACAAATAGATTGTGAACTGTAGATACTCTGAATAATAAGATTCAATATAAGACTTTGGCCCTTTCCTCACATGCAGAATAATGCATTTTCAATCCACTTTCACAATTGTTTGCAAGTGGATTTTGCTAATCTGCACAGTAAAACCCAGCTGCAAAGTGCATTGAAAGTGGATCGAAAGTGCATTATTCTGTGTGTGCGGAAGGAGCCTGTTTCAATAGCTAGAAACTCTGACTTCTCCAATATAGTGCCTGAAACAGTATCGTTAACATACTTTATGGACCATAACAACCACATGAGATGGAGGAAAGCATTTCTAGAGGCTTCCCAGAGATCTTGGAAAGCAGGACTCTAGTGTATACCATAGTATTTCTCTTGAAGGACTTTATAGGACACAACCAAAGTAAGGTTTGGATAGTTTTCCACACATGCCCTGGTACTCACTTGAGTTATGTATCTTGTTCAAATGATTTTTAAATTTGGTTGATGGACTGGTTCACCATCTTACATGTTGCATTAAGGGGGAGGGCAGAGTCAGGCCTCTTTTTGACTGTCAAAATTGATGTTTAATATTGTCAAGGTATTCTTTAGTGTCAGAAACAAAATATTTTTATAAGAGTCATGGAGATGGAACAAGCATATGCAAATGACAGTTTCAGAAGATATCATGTGAGCTGTAAATCAATTATTTAGAGGACTTGACTGAAATTAGAGTAACTGCACATTTTCCTGAAGTATTGCCTGTTTTCCCAGAGAACTTGAATTAAAAAAACAAAACAGTGGAATCCTTAGATTATCTATGGCAAATCCGCTGGTGGAAGTGGCACTCTGTTGCTTTGGCGGATTTGCCTTCCCCGGCACTTACCCTGGTGGAGGGGTGATTCCTCTGGCATGTGGCTGCTGTGGCCCTCCTAGGCACTGAGATGCAAGGGTGGATGCTGTGCCAGCATCCCACTGGGTATGGGGGTGTGCCCAGGGTGGGGTTGGGGGATGTGCCGACATTAGTTGGCTTCCTCTGGGACATTTGGTGTGTTACACTGGTGGCCACAAATTGAGATTTAAGTCACTCTTTTGGGTGGCATAAGTCTATTTAGTCCCACACCACCAGGAAGTTTCTTTGAGAGTGGCAGCCGGGCATGGTTGTGGGATCACAGCCGGGCACCCGGCTCTTTGATGGGGCGAAGAATCATAGAGTTACTAGGCAGCTATTAATTTCTGTGATGAACTGGTAAATGGGCAAGAGGTAATCTGATTATACTGGTTTTGAACAACTGTTTTGAACCTGTTATTAAACTAGACATTTTAAACAGCTAAAAAAACATTCAGTACATGGCAAAAAAGGTCTTTCGTTTCCATCAATCTAAAAAGACCGCCCTCCCCCAGAAATGTCTGGTCAGACATCTATGATTCACCCTCCCTGGCTCATATCCATTGACAGCACTAGCAATCTTAACTAAAACACTTTTAAGTTTTGAAATATTATATGTTCATTATTTAGTAAGTAAATACAGTTCTCAAAAATTTTTGATCTAATTTCTAAGTTTGGGAATTCCTTGGGAAAACAACTGGTATTATAGTAGTGTAAACTATACAGAAAATGAGGAAGAACTGTTCCCAGTCAGAACTTCAACTTTCTAACAACTTCCAGGTAGGTCTCCTGGCTTCTGCATTTTTGCCTCTGATTGTGAACTGTTACCTATTGTCTGCTTTATGCTACATGCTTCAAGTTTGTGCTTCTGCACTTCTCATTTGGATTAGTAAAACAGAGATCGCTTAAGGACAATAATCATTAATCAGTTTATCATATGCATGAAATGGATATAGGTGACATTTTTCATGTATCTATCATCCATGAACACTATGTAGAAGTCAAAGATGTAAATCATTTGAAGTTTTAGTTTTATGGAAGGCTGGAAAGAGTGTTAGAACAACTACTGTATACAAAAGATGCAACCCACTGAGTCTATATAGGTCAAGGATATTTAGCACAGCAGTACATGTAATGAGGAGCTGAAATCAATGGGACTTCTCTGTTTAACTGTGCACTTTCCCTATTGCTTTCCAAGGGACTTAAATGCAACTAACTTTAATGGGTTGTGGCCATAATCTATTAATCACATTTTTATCCTGCCCGTCCTCCAAGGAGCTCAGGGACTCATGCAAAGGGTTCTATTCCTATCACCCCCATTTTTTCCTCACCATAGTTAAAACTAGGCTGAAAGAGAGTGTTTGGCACAAGAGAGTGATTGGCCCAATGATTTCACAGATAAGCAGGAATTCAAACCAATATCTTCCAAAATTCCAGCACTGTCATCATCAATTGATCATCAGCACTCCAGTCATGATGCCACCCTATCTGGAAATGTATATAAACCAAACACATATTATTATTTCTGGCTACATATTGTGGTGCCAAAAATTATACACTAACAGATGTTCTGGTAGCAATATCAGCATTATGTTCAGACAGTAGCACTACTTGCAGGTAAGTCTCAACACTTGCATAATCTGCTTTGAGTCTCAGTGAGAAAGGCGGACTAGAGAGCCAGCGTAGTATAAAGGTTAAGAGCGGTAGATTCTAATCAGGAGAACTGGGTTTGATTTCCCACTCTTCCACATAAGTGGCACACTCTTATCTGGGGAAAATGCTGGGGGGAAGAATTAGGACTAATAAAAAGAAACACTTCTTCACGCAACGTGTGATTGGTGTTTGGAATATGCTGCCACAGGAGGTGGTGATGGCCACTAACCTGGATAGCTTTAAAAGGGGCTTGGATAGATTTATGGAGGAGAAGTCGATTTATGGCTACCAATTTTGATCCTCCTTGATCTGAGATTGCAAATGCCTTAACATTCCAGGTGCTCGGGAGCAACAGCCGCAGAAGGCCATTGCTTTCACATCCTGCATGTGAGCTCCCAAAGGCACCTGGTGGGCCACTGCGAGTAGCAGAGAGCTGGACTAGATGGACTCTGGTTTGATCCAGCTGGCTTGTTCTTATGTTCTTATGAAATGGATTTGTTTCCCCACTCTTCCACATGAGGCCTGCTGCGTGACCTTGAGCTAGTCACAGTTCTCTCAGAACTCTCTCAGCCCCACCTACCTCACAAGGTGTCTGTTGTGCTGAGAGGAAGGGAAGGAGTTTGCAAGCTGCTTTGAGGCTCCTTAAATGAGAGGTCGGGTATAAATCTGAAGCAGTTTCTTCTCTTCTGCTATAAAAACAGTAGCTAAATAAATACTAAACACGAGATTCACAACACACTGTTGTCTTGGCCCTGTTTCAGGTATTCAAAATAGATGTTATATCTACATCGAAAGCTTCAGTAAGTCTAGATTGTGTAAAATTCTTTCATTAAATTAAAAATCATGAATACAACCATTTATCATTTTTTCTGTACAAGTTCCTCAATGCAGAAATTAAAACAATGTCAAACTAAATTTAGTGCATATTTCTAGCCGACTGCATATTCAATACTTGAAAAAAAAAATGTTCATATTATTTAGTGTCATTTGTTTACCTCTCCATAATCTTAGACTGATAGGACAAATGACATCCCTAGTCAATGAAAGCATATGGAACAGTTCCGCTGACAACACTGTAATTACTTGAAAGACAATAGCAATTATAGTCATGGGCTGGCTCCAAACCTCCACTGGAAGATCAAAAGGGTATGTCTGCATATACAAGAAAGGGGTAGTAATTTCCACTAATTCCTCCTTTCCCTTGTGGCCCATAATGCTACATCCCAAGTATATTGAAAAAACTGCAACATTGTCCGTGGCTGAAATTGAAAGAGGTAGAACGATAGATTGCCAATGGTGAATTCAATGAATTCACCTTTGAAAATGCTAGTACTTTTCTAAAGAGTTCTAAAATACATACAGTACACTCTGTGTGTAGAGCAGGATTCCATGTACCAACTTTCCCGTAGATATTTGTGCAAAACCTAAATATATTTGCAGTACTGACCTTGTAAAGGCAATTGAAATTGCTGTAGGGTCCTGATCACTTATACCAGGGGTCTGCAACCTGCGGCTCTCCAGATGTTCATGGAATACAAATCCCAACAGCCCCTGCCAGCATGGCCAATTGTAGTCCATGAACATCTGGAGAGCCGCAGGTTGCAGACCCCTGACTTATACAAAGGCAACCTGTATATATTTGAATGCATGTAAAGCTCACGGCAGATATTTGGATGATTATCCAGGATAGATCTGGAGCACACGAGTCCACCACCCTGTAAATCTGTAAAGTGTACACACATTGAACACCAAGGACAGGAGTTTTACAGGGGGAAAAACCTATATTTAAATCACAGATCGTGTGAATAATGAATTCCTGGTTGCTTTTTTCCTTGGTGAAGAGTATCTGAATAGGCAATGAAGTCAATGGGCTTCAGAAGAACTGCAAAAAACCCTCATTATGTTGTGCTTGTGGTAAAGTCTCTGATGCTGGCTAGGCAAAGGTGTGTGGCAGATTGAAATGTTCAAGCAACTCAATGCTATTCAATCTTGTCTTCATAAGGCAAGATAAAGTCACTTGGATTAAAACATACACAGTGGAAGGAGGAAGACTGGGACAAGTTCTGTCATGTAGGCAGGTTCAGGACCAGTTGAATCTGGAGCAAAGGAAAGTGGGGTGGAGGGGTGGGGAAGGTATTTCGCTCTTCTTTTCCCATCCCGTTCCCCTTCCTTGCCACTTTCTCCTTTCCAGCCCACTTTTCTTCCACTCAACTTCTAGATGAGAGTTTTGAGCCACTTGTCTGCTTGAGCAACCTCAACTGCTGGGAGGCAGTGAGAAGGGTACAGAAGTCCAACTTGCACTGGCATGATATGTAGCTAGTGTATTCTCCTAAACCTCTGTCACTGCCACTGACTATATCATTGAGTGACCTGCCAACCAAAAGGGGCAACTACAACCAAAAAGCAGGGTTTTTTGTGTATTGTTATGAGAAAACCAGCAGACGCCATTTTTAAAATATTTCAGTGATTCATAGATTTTAGATGGCATAAAAATCCAACAACAAAAGAATCCTGGGATTTTTAAATGGTGTAGAATCCATCTATCATATTGTTATTCCCCCTGCTCCCTTCAAGTAACTCAGGATGGCATCTATGATACTCTCCTCACCTTTCTGTCCAGGGACAGGGCTGCCTCCCAGCCCTGTTCCACCCTCCTCATCATAAATGCTCTCCCAGGGACCCTGGAGCACCCCACAACTGGCAGCCCACCCCTGGACTTACCAAAAGGAGCAGGGAGCTCCAAGAAGCCAGAAGCTGGGAGAAACTGCAGAAAAATGGCAGGAGGGTCTAAGCAGCAATAGCAGGCCTCTGAAGTCCCAGATAATGGAATGAAGGCAGCACAGGCCTAGCCAAGCTGCAACCAGCAATTCTCTGCAGCCTTAGAGTGAGGGGCAAGGCCAACTTAGCCACAGCCAGGCTGCAATCAATGAGGAGAGCCAGGAAACTGAAGAGCCAGGCCAGCGGGGTTTGACAGACAGCTCGCTAGCCACTAGCCAGCTGGAGGAGGGAACTCCCAGAAGGGAGGAAACTTCCTGAAAGGGATGAAAGAGAGTCAGGGCAAGAGGAAAGGGAGTTGGTGTCAAGATTGCAGGAGTACTGTTAACTGCCTGCTGGAATTAAAGAACTAATGAACAGAAGCTTACCACATCTTGTTTGGTTTGGAAGAGAAGTCGAGTCCCTCCAAGGCGAAGATGGTCTACCTTGCAGGTGTGTCCAGTAGAGGGGTGCTTACACCTTCATATGTTTTTCTGAATGTGAAAGTCAGCTTGTAAACAGTTGCATAATTTTTATTTGTTTGGATTAACTGTGACAATCCTGAAGATTCTGGTAAATTGTATCATCAGAAACTACCATTAAAAATAACTCTCAATAAGACAAAATACCACAATAATTGTACATCCAGCATTCTATACGACCTGTACTTCTTGTCACTATCTTAATTACCACTGCTAATAGCCAGTTCAAAGAATAGTTCCTAATGTAATACCCATACGAACTCAGAAGTAACAAAGGGAATGGAATGCCATAATTACTGAGCCATCAGGAGCAAATATATATGTTTTATGTGATATAGTTGACAGTGCTCTCTTATCCAGTCATAAACATTACAAGAAGACACAGGCAAGAGGGTGGTATCTTTAGTATACAGTGCTACATTTATTGCTTGGACAGGGATAAGCTTATTTTTTACAGTCAGGGTGATCTTAGTTATTCAGGGCCCCAGTCCAAAGTCCAAGAGCCCCAGAATCATTGTCATCCTGCAACAAGGGATGTGTCACAAGTTAGCCTTCTGACCATGAGGGGCCCATGGAAAGGAGCCAGAAACAGGAGAAAAAAGTCAAACACTGGAAACAGTCAGGGAGGTAAACAAATCAAAGCCACATGATCTCCCAAGGCAAGCAGAGTCACAGGAGGAAAGGTCAGCAGGAGCTAATGAATCATTAGAGTGGACGAGGCAAAAGCAGAGACAGCAGCTAAGCAATAGAAGAAGAAAACGCCTACTTTGCAGCTCAATATGGCAGAAGGCTCTGTGAACTGGAAACATCAGCATCAGAGGAGTACTGGGTACAAGTCTTTGCAGAATTCTGGCCTTGTTGGCAAGGGCATTTTATATAAGCTTCATCTTGGGCTTGGCTCCATCTGAGCGCAACAAGTGTGAGTCCCTGAAAAGCACTGTGGGTCTGGACTTCTCCCTAGCCATTGCCTTCTCTTCAGCCACTGTCAGACCTCTAGACTGCCTGACTTCTGCCTGGAAACACTGCCTGCCTTGACCCCTGCACTGTCTGACCTCCATATAACAGTGGTGATCCAGCTACCCTAATCTACATCAGGATAATATTAAAAAAAATGATCCAAAATACATAATGACCTATACCTAGATGCATCTAGGTGACTTCCTACCCAAACACTGTTATCAAAATTATATACCCTCTTTTACTTTGTTTACAAAAATGAAAACTGCAAGCCAACATCCGTTCTTCATTTTACCTAATCCTTTCTTAATACATAGATTAAAGTGAAAGCTAACAGCTTTAAACAATATCAGAACTAAATAAAAAACCTCTACCTTCCTAACAATATCCAAGCATTTAAAGTTACAGTTATAAACCATTAGTTTCTTCCTCCCTCATTATTACTCTTCTCATATTCCACATTTCACATAGAACTATTCCATTTTAGTTACCTTTTAAAAAATCTATTCAAAGACAACCCTTGATTAGGCTGCCTGACTGTTTTTAGGTAGTTTTTTCTTCATCTTCTTGTAGATCTACTTGGCACTTGCTACAGATATAATTCTCTGCTGCTGTCCCTCATAGGTAAAGAACAAGCCATCCCATCTGAACTAAGATAATCTTATCCAATTTTTCTTTAAAATGTCCGCCAAGAAAGCATATCCTTTTCTTTTCTATAGAACTCTTAAAGGTATTTATCTCATCATGATAATGTCCTTATCTTTTATCTTGATTGTAGATTTCTTGTGAATTTCCAGGATTTAATCTCTCACTTCCTTAAAAGAAAAATAGATGAGAATATCTCTTCACAGTCCTTTTGTTGTTGGATTCTTATTCTGGTGTCTTTAGATAGTCAGCTAAGGTTGAGGGGATCTTCTTCATCAAATCTTCCTTTAATGGGTCTTTTTTCTCTGGAACTTCCCTCAGGTCCCTTCCACATTTGCAGAATAATGCATTTTCAATCGACTTTCAATGCACTTTGAAGATGTGCAGAATAGCAAAATCCACTTGCAAACAATTGTGAAAGTGAATTGAAAGTGCATTATTCTGCATGTGCGGAAGGGGCCTCAGTCTTAAAGCCTTCTCTCCGATAAATATTCTAAGTGAAGAATGGTTTGATCTTGCAATTTAGCTTCATATCATAGAATCCACCTTTTTAGCACTTATAACTTCTTTCTTAGTCTATTGTATATTTTCCTCCAGTTGAACAATATTTTGAAAGACATCCTTCTTTTTTTATTTCTTTCATAAAGTCTGACATCACTGTAGGTATGCTCTTACTAACACTGTCTTTCATTGAGTCCATTTCTGCCTTAAGATCCTAAACTGGTGGTTATCCTTCTCAAACTGTTTGCCATTTCAGTCATTTATGCAATCAAACTTTTCTGTGTAGTTGACATTTCCACCCATTATATGTCACTGCTTTCACAATAAAAAAGTCCTCCCAGTCTTTACACAAAAGCCAGTCATTTCCCTTTTCTCCCCTCTCTGACTACTAGCATATCGATTCTTTTCTGGTCTTTGTTTGGGCAGCCTATCAGCTGGGAGAAGAATAAGGTCTAGAGTCTTTCTAGCATTAAATACACTCTGATGTCTTTTTCACTGGGAGTCCTTTTTATTCAAACTTCACATCAGTCCATCTGTATCATTTTATTTTTTACCCCCCAGTGTATACCTTTTTGTTGGGCTATCGGCAGCAGTTTCATTCACGCTCCTTTCATTTTTTCAGAGGTACACAGCTTGAATGTTTTCTCCAGTAGGAAGATTGGCAGCTCAAATATGGACAGGATGGTGTTGCTCTGCTCTGGTTCAGCTTCTCAACTCCAGAGGATCACTATGGTGAGTGTTCTCTGCATGATCACACCTGGATGAGATTACCTGGGGATCTCCGGCAGCTTTCCCTACACTCTACTTCATCCAGAGAGGTTTGGGCAGCCGTCAGGACTGCACATTTGAGTCATGTCTGGAACAGATCCAGACATGTCTACCCAGGGCCACTTTGTATTGGAAGTTCCAAATGCTGCCTGTCTTGAACCCTGGACTGCCTAACATATGCTTGCAGAAGTTATCTGCCTGAACCTCTGCATGGCTCAACCCATGCTACTCCTCAACTGCTTTAGCCATCTGTTAGCCAGTCATGCCCAGACCCCAGCAGCACAGAGGGGCCCTTGCCCCATGTAAGGTGGATGGGAGTTGATACTGCTGCCAGAAGTCTGCTGCCTGAGACCCTGACAGAGCAGATGCAAACAGTGAGAGGAGCCTGCTTTTCTTCTTCTCTGTGGCAAAAGACTAAGAGTGGTCAGAGCCCCCAAAGTGCAGGGCCCCTATCATTGCAACTCTCCTGATTTATCTAATTTAGTCCACAGAGCTCTGATGACTTAGAGAATAGGACAGAAAAGGACTGCTAAAGGAAGAAGAACAAATCATTTACATCAGCATCTTCTGCTGATGGATCTTTGGCTTCAACACAGATTCTTCTGTATCTTGAGGCCTGAATATTCAGAAACATTTGTCACACAATAGAGTTGCTTAAATGATCTGAATTTATTTTCCCAAAGTACTCATCCAATTGGTTAGAACACAGTGTTATTTGACTTGATTAGGAATCACAAGATAAGGAACAAAGTCTACTTTAGTCTACTTTGCACAATCATACCTATGGAAAATTTGTTCCATCAAAATCTTGGGCCGTTTTCACACGCCCAAAAAACAGCACCCTAGGGATGGAAAAACCACAATTCCTGGGGTGCTGTTTGCACAGGAGGTGCTGTCCTCCCCCCCAAAGCAGCACAAAGATGTTGCTTTCAAACCTCACTCAGGGGGTGAGGTTTTTGGAATACGCCAGCTTCTATCTGTTGCCGAGCGAACGGCAGCGGGAGGAAGCTGGCGTATTCCCTGTGCTGCTCCCAAACGGCTTCTTACCTTGTCCTGGCTTCCATCACTCTGAGGAGGCCAGGTGACATGCCTCCTGGCCTCCATCGCTGCAGCCGCCACTCTAGCCATGATGGAGTGTCCCCTGGCCTCCTCCGAGTGACAAGCCAGGAGAAGGCAAGAAGCCGTTTTGGGGGGCTGTGCGGCTGTGCAGAGCCTGCTCTGCCCGCTGCGCAGCCTGTGGGGCTGTTTGTGCGAATGGCCCCAGGGCTTGTATTGGCATGAATCATGCCAATGCAGCTCCACAAATCTGGCTATGTGGAAACAGCCTGAGTAAAATGTTAGCCATATGTGGTGTGCTGCCATATGTGAGTCCTCATATATATATGAACAAATATCTATATTCATCCAGATTTTGCTGGTTTTAGCATGTACAGGAATATGTCAAATTTTTGCTCTACTTGGAATGCTGGTATTTAGGTTTCAAACTCTATACATGTATGCTAGACCTCAGAAAATGGACATTTAGCTTAAAATGGACATTTAGTTTTAAGATTTACACAAGGAATGTTTCTTAAATTAATAGACAATATATACTACAATTTTGAAAGATCACAAATTGGTCATCCCAATTCTTGAAGCAGGGAGAATTTCCTAGGGCTAATATTTACTTCTGGTGGGCTTTTATGTCATTTTTGAGCATTTGCTTTACTTACAAATATAAAGATAGATCACAGATAGAGCCATAGAAATACTTCTACAAGGTAAAAGATCTGCAACCTGATGTTAGATAGATAGATAGATAGATAGATAGAGAGAGAGAGAGAGAGAGAGAGAGAGAGAGAGAGAGAGAGAGAGAGAGAGAGATCCTCTACCAACCAGACACTAGTTCACTCCTTAGCAATGGGTATTTTCTTCTCCATGTCTCTCCTTTTTTAAATTTCACACATTGTACCTTCTCACATTGACACCTGTCTGCCCCCTGCTCTAATTATGTGGGAAGCTCATCCATTCCAAATCTGATGGGTGCTACAGCCATCAAGGGCCATCAAAGGAACCTGGCTAGGACTATTAAAAAGCATTACACCTACTTTGGGGCAGCCTAATCTCAAATATATTATACTAGTATTAAAAATCTAATTAACATTAAAACAGTCTGAAGAATGAGTGTTAGAATTATTTGTTGATGAATGGCATTAATTGATATCAATAAACAATCTCTTCAAAGATAAGCAGAAGCTGTCATAGAAAAAAAAACAATAATTCAGCAACTGACGTTTATGATATAGTTCCATGGACAATAAGAATTATGTTAAACACCACTCAGATGAATTAAATTCAGAGACCTTTGAAGATCCCAAAGTGAATAAACATAATGCTATCCATTTAGAATCCATTCACTGCTTATTGATTCTCTGTGTCTTTTAGCAGGATACAAATTGCTTTCCAGGGTACATGTTGAAGGTTACAGATGCAAGTATGAATAGGGTTAATCTCTTTTTGTTAGTTTGCAGAGTTTCTAATTAAATATAAATTCATGCTAAAATGGCATTCAACAGCCTTTTTATCTAAATTTATCCTAAATGAAATAATAAACATTTCTAAGTCATATTGTCTGATGCACAGACCAATTAGAGACAAAAAAAGTCAATTATCTTTAAATCCAACAACAATATATTTAAAACAGTTAGTTTTACAGATTGAGATGTGGATGATTTCTTTGACAACTGGAAAGAAAATATGTGACTTTGCTAGGGAGAGATTTTACAGTTTGGAATACTTCTTTAAGCTAAAGTGCACTGCCAGTACCTAAGAATCTGTGGTACTCCAGTACTCTTCTAAATAATTTGGATTGCTTCAGGCCATGAGTTCATAGTGTGGTTCCATTCATGAACAGCAGATGATGCATGACAAGGCTTCTCTGCTTGTAGGACAAAGTTATCTTTGAAGAGCTGTACGATACCAGAAGCAATTTCAATATACATTTCCATCTAAGCAACGAATTGTAGACATTGATTTGAAATAAATGGTGACTGATGATCAGTCGATGATGATTTCCATAATCATCACACCATCAGTAATCTTTCAGAGTAATGATATTTGTGTCCCTGATGTAACATTTATTGTGTACTGAGGGTTTGAGGCACATGCTGTGATTTCTAAAAATTCTTATTAAGAACTGACTTGTCTTTACTATGTCTAAGAATGCTGAGTAAGATGGCTAAAGAGAACACAAACTTTTAAATTAGCCAGGAGTGTAATAAACATCATTGGAAAGATAATTATTCGATTATGCCCCTCATAGTCATCTCTTTTCTGAACTTAAAAACCTCAACACATAGCTTTATCCATATGTAAAGTGCTCCTGTGCTGTTTTTGCATCTTTTCCAATTTTATAATATTTTGTTTGAGGCACAGAGACCAATATTGTACATGGTATTCCAAATGTAACCAACCACACTACAGATCTGTATATAGCCATTATGATGTTGACAATTTTATTCCAAATGTAACCAACCACACTACAGATCTGTATATAGCCATTATGATGTTGACAACTGATTCCTTAATAATCACTAGGTACTTGTTTTTTCACTGACTCTGCATACTGCTTATGTGGAGTTATCTAGAACAATCTCAAAATCTCTTTCCTTATCTTGGGATTGTTATACATGATTCAAAGTAAGCAAAACCACTGCAAGCTCGGATCTCACCAATGTAGATAGAGAAACTAGAATTATTTTGGCATAATGTACAAGGCTCCGGCACCCTCCTTGAATGATCTTACTTCATAAGAAGGAAAGATTGGAAGCCATTTCCAAACCTATTACATACAAGATGCTTCAACAGTCCAGTCAATCTATGTGCTATTTTTTTTAGGAATTCGTTAATCAGAACTGTTTCTCACATCAAAGAAAATGAATTTTCTACAAAACCTCATTTGCAATTACAGAACAGAACAGCATAACAATAAGCAATTAGCAAACTAATAGCAAATTAAATATGAGAAAGCCTTTGGCTTCGACAGTTGGCAAAGGCACATTTAAGCAAAGTTATTGGAAATCTGTGTTGGCACAGAGATTTGCCTCTAAGAACTTTATGCATAAGCATTGGAGCACTTGGTAAATATTTGGTCATGCTCCAAACATTGGTTCAATTGTGTACCCAGGAGTTGCAGCCATGTCAGCTCTTAAAACCCTGAGACTTGCAGCTGTTATCCGGTAATTATAAAATTAAAGAAAAATCAACATCAACAATTCAGGACTATACTGCACATCCACTTCTTGGAGAGTAGAAGAATATAGAGAACAATTCTGAAGTCACTCAGGAACTCCCTTTTGTGCATGGTATTTTGCCAACTGTAATTTCACCTATTCACTTGTGAGAATGTACTCGTGTCTTAAAAATTTAACAAGAGGAAATATAATGGGGTTCCAATATCTACAACAGGGGTTCTGTTCAGGAAAAAATACTTTCCAACATCTCCCTTCTTGCTGCAGCCACCAGAACCCTAAAAGCTATTTCTAGTATCAAGAGATCCTCAGAAATGCATGAAATGTAGCATGAAGAATGGCTGCTAAAGCCTCCTTGTCATATAAAGCCCTCAAGACTTCCTGTCACTCGGAATGGTGGGGCATTATAGAAACAAAAATTAACAAATTAGGCTATTCTTTGGATTATCTGGCCATGCTACCATCTAAAGAGACCTTCCAACTTCTGAGGAGAAGGCTGTTTGACCAGGAACATCAGATCTTACTCGAAAAGGCTTCCAGGACTTGCTCTCCCTTAGCTCTAGGTATCACCTACATTGGTAATAAGGGGGCTCAATACCTGCACCAGATAACCGTGCCCCGGCTCCGTAGAGCAATGATGTTGGCCCATTGCAATGCCCTTCCATCAGCCGTATCAACAGGGAGATTTACTAAAACCCTTTACTATGCATATGCAACGGGAATTGTGTTGACTCTATAGACCATATTTTACTTTATTGTCCACTTTACACAGGACCCAGAGTCAAATACTTGTCACCTCTGCTACTCAAAAAAGAGTATGCATCTGACTTGCAAAAGATCACCTTTCTGTTGGACAGCTCCAGTAGTGATGCAAACGATGCAGTCACCAAATTTTTGGATTTGTATATAAAACAGCGCTTTAGGAGCAAATCCTGAACATCAGCCTTCTCTACCTGTACATTTATTTTAGTTTCCCTCTACTTGGTTAAGTGGATCTGTGTATGTTATGCCAATAAAGGTTCTTTGTTGTTTGTTGTTGAATGGCTGCTAAAATGGATAATCTACAGAAGATGTGGGGGACCTTTCTCCTACTATTCAAGTAGAAGTAACTTCTGCTCTTAGAAGCAGAGATTTGAATCCAACCCATAAACTCCTAAAATAATAGGCCACACATGTACTCACTATTTGTTAAGTTACTACAATTCAGTATTTCTTACAATGATGCTTAGTTTCATGATGACATCTGAAGATTATTTGTTGTTTCTACACAATGGGGCAAATTTACCCTCTTTCACTATCAGATGTCTTTAAAACAATTGAGTCTTTTTAATAGTGACAATTAGTGGGAACAAGTTTATCCTTCAGTAAAGATGAAATAAACCTTTTCCTGGCTTTTAAATCAGAACCAAAGAAAAAGTCAATCAAAAATCCTGTGACTAATGCTGGAAACGGACAAATGTTTCCTCATTATCAATGGAAATTACTAGGCAGCAGGAGAAAGATTTACATAAAGCGAAATCAAAATAATTCATAATCTTTGCTAGTGTGTTTATTTTAAAATATTAAAGTTTTACAACTTTTATACGTTATGTAGCCTAATAATTCACAAGAGCACTATTAGAGCATTTCAAACATACAACAGAGTTTGCAGGCAGCACCAGAAATAATAGAAACTATAAAATACGATTCAGTATTCTCATTAAACCAAACAAGTTTACAGGGACAATTGCCATGGCTTTGTGTACAGAAACTTTAACACAATTCCTTTGGCTCTAGATGTGCTTATAAAAGTTATTTTTGCATGGGGTAACTAATGGCATAATAATGTGTATGGAAATGCCCATTTGAATGCACATTTAAATAGGCATCCACTAAAAGCATTGAATCTCATAGGCCCACTCCGCACGGGCTAAAAACAGCACCCCAGGCATGGTAAAACCACAATTCCTGGGGCATAGTTCACACAGCTGCCACCTCCAAAACAAGGCAGCACCATTCTCCCCCACCCCACAACCGGCAGGGAAATGCTGTTTTCGAAATTTGTTCAATGAGCGATGTTTTTTTAAAAAAACAGTGTTGTGCACCCAGTGCCATGTGAACTACATGGTGGCACCTGCTTGTTTAAAAAAACCCTACTTTTTCTCCCTGCACAGCTCCACAGGGACAAGGAGGCATGCACATGCTGCCTTCCAACCCCTGGGGCGTCACCATGGCCAGGGATGTGTCTAGTGGCCAGGGATGTGTCCACCCTGGCCAGGGATGTGTCTAGTGGTGGGATTCAAATAATTTCACAACTGGTTATTTACAAGCACCATTTTAACAACCGGTTCTGCCGCAGTGGTGCAAACCTGCTGAATCCCACCACTGGGCATGTCCCCTCATCCCTGCAGAGCTTTGCAGGGAAATAAAGTAGGTTTTTCTTTTAAAAAGCAGGTGTCTCCGTGTGGAGGTGCCTCTGTGGGCTGCAGCAGCTCTGGGGCTGCCTGCACAGAAGCGTGCGAACAGTCACAAGGCTCCACCAGCATCATGTATGCCGATGTGCAGTCGCTTCACTGGCTCAGGCAGAATGGGCCCTGTAGACACTATCCACAGATGTGTATTAATATGTATATTTCAACAAAACTTGATTAAGAAAGTTGTACATATAGAGAAGCATGCATATTGTTCATATTAGTGGATCTGAACATGCATCTAATTTTAAAGTCAAAATAAAGTTATAAAAATGCTGCATATAGTGACAAGATCTGGTAGTTTTTCCTTGGAAATAGCAGAAGCTTCATATATATTACGATAAAAGAAGCTGAACAGGGTGATCCCTGGTTAGTATTTGGATAGGAGACCACCAAGGAACATCAAGGTCACTGTACAGAGGCAAGCAACTGCAAACTACCTCTGAACGTCTCTTCCCTTGAAAATCCCACCATGTCAGATGTGACTCAATGGCAAAAAAAAAGCATTTGAAAGAACATTAAGATGTTGTGATCCCCTTTGGGCTGCAGTACATTTGTTGACACAACCTGTACTTTGTAGTGTGGTGATTTAGGAGGGTATGATGTCCCTCAATGAGAGTAAAGGTTAGCAGAGGACCATGCCACATTCCCTCCAGCTAACTGAAACCTCAAATGTGCTCTTGTTCACTAAGAAAGGACTATTTAGAACAACCCAAACTGTTGGAAGATACTTGATATAAAATTATGAATTATGCTATATTAGGTGGTAAGAAGCTAGTTTGTGTTTTAGAGTGGAATTCTTCATTTCCTATTTGATTTAATTTGCATAAGAAACACAGCTGAATCCTACATTTTAACAATACAAAACCCAATAATAAAACTAGAAACAGAGACAGGAACTTGTAGAAACAAAGTTAATACAGACATTTAACAACATTTCTGCCTTACTAATAGTGTATTTGTTGTTTCTACTATTTTAATATGGAGTAACTGCATGCAGTGGAGATTATCATCTGTAGCTGTCAGCTGATTCTAATGGTCTAGTTGAAAAAAATTCAATGATCATTCACAAAAATTCCATCTATATCTGCATAACATCACACAGTGAGCACAGTCTGGTGAAACCGAACATACATCAGTTTGAAGGATGACACCATATTCCATTAGCTTGCCTTTGGTTTGACTTTTTAAGTGGCTTTTAAAAACATTTCTGAATTTTTAAGCACATTAAAAAAACACCATAATGCTTTCCAGAGCGCAAGTATGTAAAGTACATTTTTCTGTAACATAATTGAAATCTAATTAATCTTTCCCCCTGGAGACCTTTTAGAGTCAAGTGTGGTGACTATAATAGGAAGAGGCCTCAGTTACAAGAGGCATTGCCCTTTACAAATATTTCATTTGAAGAAATCAATGGAATGTTTGGAAATGCATTTCTGTGATTTAACTATCTTGAGAACGTCCATGCTATATCCCTGCTTCACCACTTCTGAATAAGAGGTTTGATTATTTACCTACCTAATTAACATGAAACCTGGATTTTATTGAAATGATATTTGTCATTGTCAGATGCAGCACTCACAGAAATACAAAATAAATTGCTCTAAATCATCATATGGACTTATAAAAAACTACATTAATCCTGACCTAGTATTTGCTTTTGCATTAAAGAGGAACCTAACTTGAAATAAATTCGGCTTTGATGAGAGATTAATACAGTGACTCTAGCAGCCAAATAGATTCAGAGGGGTAGCTGTGTTGGTCTGCAGTAGAACAACATTGTGTTCAGAAGATATAAGTATGAACACATAAAATGAGAACGCCAAGGTCTGTGGACAAAACAGGCCCCAAAGAGTTCAGGCAATCACTCTGATGGTGATACTATTCTACACAACAACACGATCATGAATTTAACACATTGATGCATAACTTTGTAGAGTGAGATTTACAGAAATCACAATAAAAAAAGCATAGAAGCTATGCTACAGTTTAGTGGTCAGACACTCCTGTAATTCTTAGGGGAAGTTATGGGAACAATAACTCCCCTCCATGTGTGTTTAGAGCAAAGGTTTGGTTCAAAAATGGCTCCAGCAGGAACAAAATAGAGTCCAGACAGAACAGAACTGGCATCTAGGAGAGCTGACTCAAACACTAACCTCATCATTTCTCCCCACCCCCTTAATGGAATACAAGTTAAAGAACAACCAGTCTCTTGCCAGAAGCTACTAATATCATCAGAACTAATGTCACCTCCTCTGGAAATAATCCCCTAAATAGAGTTATATATAGAGTTACACACCCAAACAGCACCCACCTCTAAATATAGAAGGCCATCAGTATTTTGCCTCACCTGAAAACCAACTCCTAAGAAGCTGCTTAGTGTATCTTTTTGTTAAGACTGCAGACCACCATTCAGATGTCTCTGAGAACAAGCAGCACCCTATGAAAAACTCATCAAACATATTGTTTTAATGAGGCACACTCATCACCATTGCCTCAGGATACCAACAGAACAAGCTTAGTGTCATCAGCATACTGGTGACATCTCAGTCCAAAGCTCCGAACAAGCTGTTCCAAGAGCAGCATCCAATCAGAGGCGTTTTCTGGACGGACATAATATCCTGGGGGAAAACTGGACTCGTACATACTGGGATGTTTCTATCTTGGTTCCTCCCTCCATACAGTAGCCCGTCAGCGCATTCAGGCCAGGAGGAAGAATTCCAGGTGATTATGTATGGGCCTGGTTTAGTTTCATTTTCCTCGCCAAAGTTGTCGCGCATGCGCGAACTGTACCATTTTCCCGACATTCTGATTGGCTGCAGGCGGCAAGGCGGGGAAAATAAACAGGTTCGTCTCCCACAGTGCTTGCATGGGAGCAGGAGTGGCACAGTTTTTTTTAAAAAAAGAACCACCAATGTATTGGTTTTTGAAAGCCACGGGATAAGGGAAATTTCGCGGGGCGGGACTGAGTTAGACCCGGAAGCCATGCAGAAGTCATGGCCGAACCGGGATGTTTCACCTCCTTATCCCAGGATATATGGTCCATGTGGAAATTGCCAGACACAGAACTGGATTACAACTATATGTTCAGTAGTGAATTCTCTATAAATTCAGAGACATGAGAAGCTACATAAAAGCTTCATTACAGAATCAGTACAGAAATGGGACTTGGAAGTCAACGTTTCTGCCCACATAGGAGAACTCTGTTGCTCTCCAAAGTTTCCTTCACATTGAAGTTTCTCTCTGTCTCCTGGATTTACTGCAGAATCACTGCCACATTCAAGCCAATTATTAGGGTATGTTCTGCCTGAGGCTTCAAGGGACAGCTCCACTTTTTTTGGCCTCCTTTAACTTTTGACCTGCTAGCAAAGGAACTAAACACTCTTGCTTATGTATTCTACAGGAGCAGGGGTCAATATTTGTCCCCTTCCTTTTCTAATCTTGGTATGCATGATAGCAGGGACTTTATTGTGGGTTTCAGGGATCAGATTACCTGCATGAACGAAAATCCATCAAGAAAAGAAAAAGTGAACACAATATACATAAACAGAATGGACCAAGCAAGGATCAAAACAAAAGTGACTTAAACATATTCCGCTCTCATGCATTGTACATGCCCTTAACAAATTACAAACATGTAGAAAACATCCTTACCTTATTTATAGTTAGTTGTGCTCTCCCCCTGTGGTTTCAGCAGCTTGTGCTCAAGATGGAGTCCAGAGTAACCTGAAGACTGATCAGAGCCAATAGATTAAGAGAACTTCCTCATGTCCTGATGTTATAAAAACTCCCCTTCTGCCCTCCCCTCACATATCCTCTTTCTTTTCTTTGGTCCCTTACTGCTGTATAGCTAAAGGTGGAATCTCACTCACATGGGAGTTGGCAGCCTAGTGTCCTTTTCCTGGCTAGGCCCATTTAATTTTCTATGTCACTGGATGGCTGCATGCCTGGTGAGTCATACCCACTCTTCTTTCTCTCCTCACCACCAGCCAACAAAAAGCATTTTTAACCTCTGAGGATTTTTGGAGAATATTTTTTAATGATTTGTGTCAATTGTTCCTCCGTTCCTCCATTTTCATGTATGGACAAGATCAAAAGGAATCTTAGTGGTGCTGTCATAACAGCTAACTTGAGAAAGCCTATATGTGTTTGTTATGTAGACCTGAAAAAAGCTGAAGCAAAATACACAAAAGGAATTGTGTGAATGGTGCTGCTGAAATCCTAAGAACATAAACTGTTCTAGCCGGCTGTTACATATTTGGCATGGCACAGAAGGGGCTAAGGACTAGGACTGAGGTGAGCAATAGTTGTACTATAGAAGTGACCTTATACCAAGGATGCTCACATAGAATGATCTTGCATTTCCAATTTGTATTAGTGATTCTGAATGTTGCTTTTTACTCTCTGCAGTTGAAATTATTACCAAAAAAGAAAAGAAAAGGAAGGATGTATATTCAACTGGGCGTAGTGCGGGGGGGGGGGGGGGGCTCAAGGAAAGTCTCCACTTTGCATGCAGAAGGTCCCAAGTTCATTTCCTGTTAAAAAGGACCAGGCACTCAGTGATATGAAAGACTCTGTCTGAAAGCCTGGAAAGCTGCCACCATTCTAAATAGACAATACTGACCTTGATGGACTGATTCAGTACAAGGAAACTTCATGTATGTTTTCCCAAGCACCACTACTTTCCAGGCAGAAACAATAACATTATGGCCCCATCCAGGGGCAGCACAGGATTGCACAGATGTGTTTGCCCCTCCACCAGTGCAAGGAGTACATGTGCCAGCGGGGTGTGTGTGTGTGTGTCAAAGGCGCTGCAAGCAGCCACCTCTCAGTTCCTTGGTGGTGAAATCCAGAAGTCTAGATTGCAATGGAGCTGTGATGGCATCCCAGGTGGACATCAGTGGGTGTATTGGGGAGGGTGTGTGTGCAGGCAGTGGTGAGATTCAAATAATTTAACCACTGGTTTGTTTACAAGAACTATTTTAACAACCGGTTCTGCCAAAGTGGTATGAACCTGCTGAATCCTACCACTGGGTGCAGGACTGTGTGTTCCTGGGGAGGGGAGCTGATATTAGTCAGTTTCCACCCTGGGTTTGCAGTGAGTTGCACCCTGCATCCTGGACAGTCATTTAAGCGCTATAGAAGGCTTTCTGGCAATGGATTTCTTTTGCCTTTTCCTATCTTCCTGCACCCCTGGAAAGCCTTCTGGAGATGGCAGGGCAGCCCTGTCATTGGTTGCCAGGGGCTCTGGATTGAAATGTTTGATGACTATCAACATTCATTGATAACTGAGTTTTTAACCATTCATAGAATTAATCTGGGTTTATCAGTATGCACAAGTGAATGTTGATACTCATCAAATACTAGACATTCGTTGCAATTATATGAAAATTGTCTCTGAAGGATGAAATGTTTCAACGTGATAAGCACTTTTAGATCTGGTTATTTTAATGATTATTTCTGATTTATGTGTTACGTTCTTTGTGATTGATTGTAATAGCCTTCGGCTATAAGCAATAAATGCTATCACTGCAATGTTATTTATATAGAGAAAGATACAGAGAGATGAAACAATACCATGTTGTCCTCAAACTCACTCAGCAGAATGCCTAGATTACTACTACATTCTATAGATGTAGTTCCTAGATAAATGAAAAGAGGCCTGGCTTCAACCAACCACCAAGAAATAGAAGGCACTAGTATCTTACTGGACTCCTTCTCCAGATGTATGCTGTCTGCTCTTACTCCATCTTGATTGAATTCACTTTGGCAGGCATTGAGGAGCTAACAGTGCCATATTTTGGAGAAGGTGAGGTCAAGGCTCTCCTTAGGCTATGGTAAAAAGTGGCCAAAACATTGGGTAAGAGACTGATTTACTTATGGGAAGTCTGCCACAAGAGCTTGCAGAGCTAGGCACCACATATCAATGTAATTTCCTCAGCAAGGTCAATCAATTTTTGTTATCTTTCTGTCAGGAAACCCACAGATTCTCATCCTGGGCTCAACCTGAATTCCAGGACTTTATAATTACTTCTTGGATATTCTATTGGGCTGGGTCCCATAACTATCACTGTTCTGCCGGTCAAAATCATGCAATCTCACTCCCATGCTGATTCAGAGGCTATCAAGTCCACTCTTCTCTTTTGGAACCAGCAAATCTTCTCACTATTTCCTTGGGACCTTTGGAAGCTCTGAATCTCTGGATCATTTACACAGACAATATAATCTACTCAGTGCCAAAGACTGAGGATAGGTAAATTTCTTCTTGGTTTGTTCATTTTCTCTTTAAACATATCCTTTCCCTTTCTTTAAATTCATTCCCTTCTCAATGGTGAAGCCAGTGGGGGAACAAGGGGAGTGACTGCTTCCCTTGAGAGCTTTTTTGGAAGGTTTGCCCAAGCCCACCTTGGGGCTGGGTGCCTTTTTAGCATAGGAGTGCCCCTCACAGAAGTGAGGTGAGGAATTGGGGATGCTAGGTTGAGGCTTGCATCAGTCAGAGGGCAGAAGCAGTGGGCAATTGGGCATACTGCCCCTTTTCAATGCCTCTGGGTTGGGGAGAGATAGCCCCACAGACGGCCTGGACAGGGGGCATCACAGGGCCAGGAGAGCCGGCAGCAATGGCTTTTCCCCCAGCCCTACCCTCCTCTCTCCTGCAGGCCTGCCCCACCCTGGATCTCCTGGCTGAGAGCAGGTGCCAAGCTGAGCTGATGGGTGCAGCTTGAGCTGGAGGTAGGGCATTCCCAGGATCCATGCAAGCGCACGCACGCACGCACGCATGCACACACGCACGCACGCACGCACGCACACACACACACATACACTATTGGGCATTATTGCATCATGTGGCAGTGAATTTCACAAGTTATTTGAGAACAGAGGCGCTTCGCATTGATAAGCTACTCTTGTGGAAGAGGAAGGCAGGCGTGATTTTGCTGTCTTCCCCTTCACGTGATTTTGCTGTCTTCCCCTTCACTGTGACACAGGCCTAGAAGTCATGTCTCTTGAATTTAAAAGAGATCGGTAGGGAAAATCCATGCACCAGCTACTGGTAGTTGGTTGGACTCAAGCTAATGATCACTATAGCAACTTTAAATTCACTCTGATCTAAGTCAGCCAGCCTGTTTACTCTCTCATGATTTTTGGGGGGAAATATATTATCTACAAGTACACCAAAATAAGGCATATATACAAATTAGATTGATCAAATCTGACAACTCCAATGAATTCTTACATTTTTCTTTGAAGATATTTCAAAAATGTAAAATTCGTACATTTAAAGGATATTTAAATACTTGAGCATAATATTTAATATTATTATATTTAATATTATTATATAATATCGTACATTTAAAGGATATTTAAATACTTGAGCATCCTTGAAATTGACACACTGTGAATATTCCTCAAAAGAGTACACCTGAACATTCAGAATAAACTGGGCACAGAAGGTACTTGTCAGATTTAATGTTGACGATTTCGGAGGGAATTTGTGACTCATAAATAGACTTGCTGGATCAAGCCCTGAATCTGGGCAAATCACTGTACATTTATTACACGTGATTAACAGTACCATCATTTATACTTAGGAATGTATAGCTTGCATAGCCATTATGTTACTGCTGTGAAATACACAAATATCAACTAATTAGTTCTCCACTGTAGCCAGAAATATTATGATGAACTGGCATAACAAAACACTGAGGAGCCAACATGAGATGCAAAATCCTGACTGTAAATACAGTATACTTAAAGTAACCTAATTAATTTAAATTGAATTGAATATAGTGCCAGATGCTCAAGTTGGCCCTTTATTATGAGATGACCACTGACTGATATTCCATTCACAACAGAACGGTTACATCTGTCCAACACAGTATTTTCATCTGACTAAACAGTTTTTACACTTCATAAACATAAAACCACAACATCAAAACTGCAAAGAAGGCGCTTTTGGGTTTTTGACAGTCTGATACATCTGTAGCATAGCATATCATCAGCAATCTAAGGAAAAGTGGTTTGCTTAGGCAACTATGCACTGCATGTTGATTTAACTCCTGTACCTGTATTTTTTTAAATCTCAAGTGGTGTTATAGAGCGTAAGATTATGAGATAGCACTCAAAACTGTGTTGAGAAAAATGAAGGTAACTATTAACAGCAATTGTCCAGCGCTTTACAATGCAGTCTTGCACAGAGTTTAAATCAATGGCCATATGTTGGAATAACTCAATTCTTTGAAAGGGATCACAGTGTTAATGGACATTAGCTGTACTCCTTTATAAAACAAAAACACAATTTTGCTGCAGCTCAAAGACTAAAGCATCTATTGTAACCTATAGATCATTTTAAATAAATTGTTCAAATAAAATGTAACAATAGATTTAATTGTACTAATAAGATCTAGATAGCTACTGCTAAATCTACTGCAAATGGTTTGTATGCCAATAAAGGCTTGTTGTTGTTACTGCAAATGGTTGCTGTGCTTCATTTTTTCTTGAGTTGGACTTAATAATGTCAAATGCTATTATCTCTTGCATGTCAAGTCTTTTTAACCCCACTAGTCATAATTTCCCCCTTCTGTATACATGTGTGTAGCTAGCAGCAGTGGCTTAGGAGGTTAAGAGCTCGTGTATCTAATCTAGAGGAACTGGGTTTGATTCTCCGCTCTGCCGCCTGAGCTGTGGAGGCTTATCTGGGGAATTCAGATTAGCCTGTACACTCCCACACACGCCAGCTGGGTGACCTTGGGCTAGTCACAGCTTCTCGGAGCTCTCTCAGCCCCACCTACCTCACAGGGTGTTTGTTGTGAGGGGGGAAGGGCAAGGAGATTGTAAGCCCCTTTGAGTCTCCTACAAGAGAGAAAGGGGGGATATAAATCCAAACTCTTCTTCTTCTAATGTTTGCTGATGTTGTTTTCATCATACATCTGGTGTAATAGGCTTTAGTCTTTGAACTGTCTTTACAATAAATCTTATGCTACCTTAAAGACTTTTGGTTTTAGCTACAACAAACTAACATGGCGAACTTTCTGGAATAAAATCCTTAATTTGTGTCTTAACCAGGCTTGCCTGGGAGTTAGGCATCAACACTAGGGCTAAACTCTTAAAGAAAAAAAACCCTCCAAGCATACACAGAGTACTTTTGTCTCATCACTCCTGTCTCCTGCCCCCATACATTTAATTCAGAAGCAAGTTATATCTGGTGTTGAATATAAGCAGATTGTTCAAATATAAGAGCTGAGACCACAACCAACTTTCCTTCCAGAAAAAAAAAATCAGTTCCTGATTTTCTCTCATCCTTTTGGCCAACCTCCAAATATTTTTAACAAATCGTATTTTTAAGAATAATTTACCTGAAGAGTGAGTAAAGGCTATTTCATGTTTTAAATGTTAGTTTTTTGAAGTCTCATCAATAAATTAAAGTATACGTGGAAGGGGTTTTAAGGAGGATCACTTTCCTTACTGAAACTCCTCTTCTCTTCCATTTCCTATTTGTAGAAGCTGTGTTAGAAGCCTTATTCAAAGAATGAAAGCAGAAAACTGTGAGATGGACCCAGTCTTTTAAAAAAGGTTCATGGCCATACAAACCTTCTGCACTATGGGTTTGCTCTGTATATACATTACAGTAAAATTTTAATTAAAATTCATTTTCTGAATAAACTTCCAATAGCAGAATGCCTGGGTGATATACCTATATTTAGTCATAATAATAGGAAATATAATATTTGAAAGTTTATTGATCTTGATATGTATAGCAGATCACAGGATAATAAATGAAATATGATATAAAATATGCAAAATAATAGTACATTACCCTAAATAACACTAATAAATTGCAAAGCATAGCATGAAATTGAAAATCACTAATGGAACAACTGTGCAGTTTGTTGAAGCAACGAGCAGTCAAAGAATCATACATAATGCAGCAGTACAACTGCTAACAGCAGGATTATGAAAGACAATTTAAACATTTCTTTATGGACAGGGAGAATTGATCTTTGAAGCAGTTCCTGAAGAGATTCCACTTAGCCCGAACAGCATCTTGGGATAGGGTTCTGGTTTGTCCCATGTATAAAATGCATATTTATAGGATACTCAGTATGAAGTTATTTAAATTACTCATATGGCTTCAGTGTGCAAGCTTTAAGGGAGAAGAATCAGAAATGTATGCTATTGGAAACTGGTATAGGGTTAAGTAGGTTATTCATGTTCTTACCATATGGTCCACTGAAGTTAAGACCACAAGTCAGAAAATGCATTACTTGGTAATTCACGCACTGTTGAGTCAAAGTATTTAGATAAAAGTCTTTTTTTAACCAATTGAGTTAAAGGGTCTAAATCAGCCCAATTGCCTGGAATCGGGTTAGAAAATTCTGATTGCCCTAGTGATAAGAAACAATGGACTGTGACGACTGATAATGTGATCACCCATTCAGATTTATAAAGTGATAACTGCTGGTATTCCTGCCACATGCTACAGTAAATGCTGCAGTAATTCCTGTACGTGTATACATCTGTGTCTGAGAAAGAACCAACACAGGTAAACTTATTTTAAAAGATTGAAGGCCAATATGTGGATACACATGTTCACCTGCCTACCTTAAAATTACTCAGTGCATACACAAAGAAAAATATAAACCTTTCCAGACATTGCATTAATGAAACCCAGAGGCCCACCAGACATATATATCAGGAGTACATGGGATACTTGATAGTCTAGACTAGCCTGATCTTGTCAGATCTCAGAAATTAAGCAGGACCAATCCTGGCAACCATTTCAGTGGGATATCTTAAAGGAATAACAGGGTCGTGATGCCAAAGAGGGCAATGGGAAGTCACCTTTGAACATCTCCTGCCTTGAAAACCCTACCAAGGGTTGCCATAAGTCAGATGTAATTTAACAGCAAAAAAAAAGTCTCTTCAAAAATACTTTTTGAGAGACATATGCAACAGACATTGATTCAGACTCCTGTAACACCAAGGCAGGGTAACCACTCAAGCGGCTGAGGTGACTCAAAAATATGGTAGAGTGAAGTAGGTAGTGACTTTCCCTCAGCCCTGTTATCACAAATCAGACAGTGAAGATTTTTCTTTCTTTCTCAGACACTCCCCACACTAAAATAAATATGCTGAAGCAGAGGTAAACTTAAAAAAGAAAGATTTATTCAATAGGCAGAGGAGATGGTAAATAAGTGAACATTTAAACTTGGAGATAAATGGCAGTGAAATAAGGCAAGAGACAAGATAAAATATTTACACTATCCACAATAAATCTTGCCACAAAGAGTTATAGTTTTGGTTTCTTTAGCACAGTACTTAAGATTACTTAGTTCAGTTTAGATTGGATGTTGTTTCATAAGTTGTTTCACATTTCCTTTGCTTTGATGTTCTGGCATAGTTCCTTTGCTTTGATGTTCTGGCATATTGCTATGCACATACACAGTCCTAACATAAACTAAATACATTCACTCAGTACCCACACACATAGCCTTCCAAGTTTGGTACAACACTTACTACAAAACACAAACTCTTACTGAGGTAAACTTAAAGCAAGTCCCCACAGCCCAGACAAACTGATACACTAGAACTCTCCTCTCTCCAGGAGAAGTCCTTATCCTGGTTTATTAAGCCTTCACCTGGCCCTTCAATAAACCAACAGTATACAATGTCTTTGCATGACTGCTTATATGGTGTCCCTCTTAATTTGAGTTGAAGTTTTTATTCATAATAATAAATTATTCCAGGACCCTACCATGCTAATAGAATGAAATGATGGTGGGGCACAAACTTTTAAATGAAGTGTCTGCTCTTCAGCCCTTTCCACAAGGGGGGACGTGGGGTGCAGTCAGGATAATTGATCCTAGTGCAGCCCTGGGGCCATATGCATGCTCTCTTGCGAGCGACCTCACAACTGCCATGGCTTGAAGACACACCCCTGCACAGAGGCACATCCATTTGTTTTTAAAACTTACCTCCTTCCCTGTGCAGCCCTTTCCTGCACAGCCCTGCAAGGACGAGGGGGCGGGCCCTTGTGGCTATGGAGGACGCCTTGGGTACTGGAGGGCCGGTTACCCTCTTCTGCAGAGCTGTGCAGGAGAGAAGGTAGGTTTTTTTTAAAAAAAACCCACAGGCATAAGCAGCCACTCCTGCCTGGGGCCCTTTACATGGCACCAGCTCCCTGCTGCTTTATTGAAAAAGGCTCGCTAGTTTAGCAATTCTCAAATACAGCGGATTTGGCAGAAAAGCACAGCAAGACTCGCTTCAGCAGTGGTAGCTGTGTGAAGAGATCCCCCTGAATGGTGTTTTTACCATCCTTACATCGCTGTTATTGGCCTTTGTGCAGTGGGCCTTATACACATATACACACAGAGAGACATACAAGTTTCAAGTAGCAGGTCTGGTAAATATCTCTTTTGAAATTGTGCATAACTTTCACTATTTATAACAGAGCTGATCTTGGGTGAGCTAAATTAGGTTCAAAGCTCAAAAGAAGCTACAGTGTGCCATTTGTTTTAGAATACAGTGCACAATGGGGAAGAGGACAGTCACAGTGGTGGTAAAGCTCATGCTTCTGTCTCTGACATCTAAACATTTCCTGGAAACTTGTTGATAGAGGGTACAAAATAATTCTTCAACTTAAAAAATTGTTGTATTTTTCTATACAGTGGAACCTCGGTTTTCATTGGTAATCCATCCAAAAAGAATCGATGAAAACCGAAACTGATGAAAACCGAGGCAAACTTTTCCATAGGAATCAATGTAAATCAAATCAATCCGTTCTAGGCACTCCAAAAAACATACTAAAAAACACATTTTTTGGTGAATAAACATAGTGTTTATTGCTGAAAACAGTAACAAACAATAACACTAGGATCAGCTTCTAGTGGAGCCAGTGGACCAATGTCGCACCAGAAAGCTGTCCAAAGAGGTCTGTTTCTGATGCCTCTTTAAGATTTGTCTGAAATGGGGCAAGACATTGTCATTAAACAAGTTGCAGACACGGCCTGCAACAGCTTTGTCCAAGTGATTTTTCTCCACAAACCCCTGCACTTTACTGCAAATCGCTGAAAACCGATGCAAATCGCTGAAAACCGAGGCAAATTGATGAAAACCGAGACAAATTTTTCACTGAAAAAATCAATGAAAACCGAAACCGATGAAAACCGAAGGCAATGAAAACCGAGGTTCCACTGTATACATGAAGAAACCAAGATATTAAAAGATTATCTTAAACATCTGTTACAATAATTATACACAACATGTTATCCTAAAACCATTCTCATATATCTAATTCTATACCATGTCCCAATGCAGATTGAAAAATCCACAGAATGGGACCAGGTTCAGAGAATGGGTATTATTCTGCAACATTGAGGGATCCGCTGGGTTCTCAAAAAAATGTGAAAAGTAAAAAAGAAGAAGGTGGTTTAACTCCCTTCCAGGAGAAGAACATTATCTGTACTTGCACAGATAGTATAAAGGAGCATCCCTGCATGCTGGAAATGGACACAGAAGTGAGGAGCAGCTGTTCTTCAGCTGCAGCCACCTGAGCAAGATGGACAGGCAGGCAGAGGGTGAGGGACAGCCAACACCACTGCCACTGTGGAAAAGGCAAAAGAGCCTGTAGGTAGATGAGGGGGAGGGGAGGAAGGAGAACTGGAGATGCTGAAGTCACCACATCATCCCTGCCATGAGAGCCAGGCAGCCAGGCAAGCTGGTAAGTGAGTGGGTCGCCCAGCAAGGGTGGGGGGGAAAGGATGAGATTCCCCCCCAGAAGTCTTGTGGGTCTCTTGCTGGAAGCCAGAGTGGTGCAGTGATTACAAGCAGTAGACTCTAGTCTGGAGAATGGGGTGTGATTTCTCACTGCTTCATATGAGCAGTGGACTCCTATCTGGTGAACTGGGTTTGTTTCCCCAGCTCCTACATATGAAACCTTCTGGGAGACCTCTGACTAGTCATAGTTCTCTCAGAACTCACTCCACTCCACCTACCTCACAGGATGACTGTTGTTGGGAACAGAAGGGAAGGAATTTGTAAGCTGCTTTGAGATTCCTAACAGTTGAGAAAAGTGTAAATTCAAACTCTTCTTCTAATTCTAATACCTGGTGAACATATGTATGAAACTCTGACACTAACAACAAAAAATAACAATCCCAGAATGAAAGGTGGGTCAATGCGGATGAAATCACTTGGTTCTCTGGATGTGGAACAGTTTTTGTAAGTGCAAGAATTTAGTTGTCTCTTCAATGTGAAAGATATGTCCTACTCTAATAATCAAGAGATATTCGTTTTATAAAAAAATAATATTATTGCATTCTATTCTCTCATAACCTACAATATTGGCCAGGCAAACTATTCTTGTCCTAACTCTTTTAAACTTCTTTTAAGCATGTGGCCATGTGTCTGATGCTTATCCATACTTGAACAAGCTATAGTAATTACATTTAACACTGTCTCCACATTTGTCTTTGGGATATTTAACATAACCCAGTGGGAAAATAATACATATCACCAGGGTTATTAATACTTTCAAATGTATCTACTATGTTAACAGTTTTATTCCCAAACCCACTACCCTGTGAAATACATTTATCTTATATTTGTATACTATTCACCAATATTCCTCCAGCTTTTTTTTTTTTGGTGTCAAAAAGTATACTACAACATTTAAATAGAGTATTTCAGGCTTCATTTAGAGGATTAAAAGGCTGACATTTTACCAATTGCCCCAGAAGAGATAACATGAAAGATAAATTAATTTCAGTCATTAAACAAACTGGTGTTAGACTATTAATTCTGTGATTTTTTTTTGTCAGTGACAGAAATACACCCTACCATTCAAGAGGAACATCTTTAAACTCACAATGAGCAACTTGGAACTGATTGCCTAGGTCACTTGGAGTATATGATTTTGCCCATCACTTATAGTAGCTCTCTAGTGCTGTGTGAGAACAACATTATTCACATAATTATTGTAATTATTATGACATTAATGACTCTGTCAGAGTCTAAGTGTGTGAAATTAAGCTGCTAATAAGTGTAAATATCTGAAGCAAGAAAGTCAGTGAAAGGTCATTTTACTGTGCTTGCATGTATATGAATCCGTGCATGCATGGGGTATGGGCATACACTGAAAGCGGATGGAAATATGTATTTATTCCTGCAGTGTAGTGAGCCAGTGTAGTGATCAGTGTTGGACTGGTTTCTGGGAGACTCAGGTTCGAATTCACACTCTGTCATGGAAGCTTGCTGGATGGCCTTGGCCATCTCTCAAACTAATCTACCTCACACAATTGTTGCAAAAATAAAATGGAGGAGAGGAAACTAAGGTAAGACAGTTTGGGTCCCCATTGGGGAGAATAGTGGAGCATAAATGAGGTAACCAAACAAACTAATGCACACTGATTTTGTTTTGCATTCGTCCAATGACTATTACTAGTCTTTCTACATCTGAAGATATTTTACTGCAGAAAATATATATCCTTTTTTTGTTCTCAGAGTATACATGTTACAGTGTGTTGTAGCCAACAGAGTTTTCAGATAGGCTTTAGTAGAATAGGAATGAGTTGAATCACAAAAACCTTTGGTAGAATATAAAATAGTTTAGTTTTTTGCTAGTTTGCACAGTTTATGATGTGTGCACATTCGGATCTTATTTGTTCATGCCCTGAGGTGTCTCAGCCATATGAGAACCAAGCCCTTCATGGCATAGTGGTTAACAGCAGGTGGACTCTAATCTGGAAACCAGGTTTGATTCCCCACTCATCCACATGAGCAGTGGAGTCTTATCTGATAACCAGATTTGTTGCCCCAGTCCTACACATTCCGGCTGGGTTACCTTGGGCTAGTCACAGTTCTTTGGAACTCTCTCAACCCCACCTCTCACAAGGTGTCTGTTGTGGGGAGAGGAGGGAAAAGGGCTTTGTAAGATCCTTTGAGTCTCCTTACAGGAGAGAAAGGGGGTATAAAACCAAACTCCATCTCCTCCTCCTCCTGTTCTTCTTCTTGCAGGACTCTGGAAATACAAGAATAAAGCCTACTTTTTCTAGTGTTGTCAAGCCACCAGCTGAGTATGGTTGTATAGTATGGTAGTGTGTAAAGTGTTGGACTAGGATATGGGAGACCTAGATTTAAATCCCCTTACTGTGTCATGAGGTTTGTTGGTTGACTTTAGCCAGACAGTCTAATCTGCCTCACAGGTTGTGATGAGAAACATGGAGATAGGGAGAATGCTGTATGCAAACCTGAGTATGCTGGATGAAGGACATGATAAAGCTGTACCAAATATATCAATGCAACTTCGTATCTCAGGGAAACCCCGGAATAGGTGAGTACTGAATACATTAAACCTTACGCATTTTGAAAGCAGAACTGTCAATCTTCTTGTAGGGCTGAGAATTCTTCTAGAATTTCAGCTTATTTTTATTAGGCTGATTTTTCACGGTTAAAATGCCCCGTTGTTAGCACGGAGAATACTCCAGTGCAGCTGGGAGTTCTTCAGGGCTCCCAGTGCTGCAGTGTGTCTGCCACATTGTTGTCCCAGAACCACTCCACAGCAGTGGCTTTGCTCTACGGATTTCAAAACACACCAAATTCGAGGTTCTTTTAAATGCCCCTTTGTTGCTCCAGTGGCTTCCACTGCCATGAAAAACTCTATGGCAGCAGAACCAGGGCCATTTTTCCTGCTTCGCCACTCTGGCCCGCGCCACCAATGAACAGGCGCTGAGAATCAGCACCCTCCCCCCCCTTGCAGTGGAAAAAACCACACAGGAAGAAATCTTGGTTTTTAGACAGAAAGAGCGGCCGCGCCTGAAACGCGGCCGCCATTGCGGGGGGGGATTGGGGGGCCCGGTGTCGAGCTCCTGGCCGGGTCTGCGCATGCGCGGCCGATCCGCGCATGCGCAGAAGGCCGGGCGGCATCCGGCCCTTCCTGCGCACGCGCGGAGGGCCGGGCTGCCGAGTGGCGCGCTCTCGCGAGATGCGGGAGCGCGTCATCAGAGTGGGCCCAGGGCAGAGCCCTTAAAAGGCCCTGCCTCGTGGCTCAGGGCCCACTCTGCCGCAGGACGACGAGGGACTTTCCCGCCCACCCGTTCCCTGTTTTTGGAAGTTTGTTAAGATTAAGTTATTGTCATAGCCTTTGCGGGTTGCGCATGGGGGGTGATCCCCTGGCAAGGGGAGCTGGGGGAGCTCCCCTGCTTATTACACCTCCTTAAGAGGCAGGGATGGAGCAAGCACACGGTTGGAACGCCCCGCGGGGGGCTAAGAAGCTTGCGCCCCTGGCGGGGGTTGGAGAGGGGGCTCCAGTCATGGGCACTTCGCCGGTCTGGATTGTCTCACTTCAATCTCCTGCTTGTTACATTCCTCCAGCAGGCGGGCTGGAGGAATCGGCTTACTCTGGGAGACAGCTCTAGGGCTGCCCAGATGCCGGGATCACCTCCCATGCTGCGCCAATTTTATTTTCCTGTGCTTTCAGTTAATAAATTTGGGCTATGGCCAGTTTTTTCCCACACTACATATGTTGTCTGTCGTGCTTTCTGGGAACTGGGTTAATGAGCAAGAAGGGCCACACCTCTACCCGCAAAAGCGGCATGTGCAGGTGCCATGAAGAGGAGGACGGTGATTCTCTTGCACACACAAGGATTTTAGACAGCGATTTTCTCGGACACGCAAGGACTTTAGACAGGCTGAGGGCACTGATTCTCAGGGCCTGTTTTGTGTTCAGAGTCATTTAAAACTAAAATAGAGAAAGTGAGTGGGGGAATGGGGGGAGATTCAGCCAATCAAAATGTGGGGAACAGTGTCCGTACATACATGAAAGACACTGCAAAAGAGCTCGCAAATGGAGAAGCACTGGGTTTATGAAGGAACAGTTGAAACATAACGTGCCAACCATGACTCAAATCCCAGGAAGAACCAGGGAGCAGTGAAGACTCAGAAGCAGGGCAAAAAGTACGCAAAAGGTATGCTCCCAGATCTACCATGGGACATTTTGACCGTGAAAAATTAGCCTTAGTTCCCCTGAAGAAAACGACAGCTTTGGAGGGTAGATTGAATGGCATCACATCCTTGCTAAACTTCCCCTCCCCAAACTCCTCCATGCCTACCTTCCTCCTTCAAAATCTCTAGGAACGTTCCAGTCCAGGGTTGGTAACCCTATTTGCAAGCCTTGAGGCAAAGGCCACCTCACCATGGCCTGGAAGTACGCCCCAGCCATACCAGATTTTGCCTCATAAATTCTAAGAGCATCTGCATTCCAGAATCCTGGTGGGATAGTTGGCTTATTGACCAGGAACCTCCAAGCATTCAAACCAGGTTGATCTAGGATCTGATATGCTTGATCTTCCAAGGTTTTTTTGGGGGGAGGGGGGATTTACAAGGTGTAATGGGTAGCGTATAGGCTAATAGTAATGCTAACAAAATGGCAAGAAATCTCCTGTAACTGTGAGAGAAAGAGGTGAATGATGATTCAGTTTGCTGATATCCCATTGCAAGCAAGAAATTAAGGTTTAATCTACATTTACCTCGTTGTAGCCTCATCAAATTCAGGGAGTTACTCCAGGATAAGTAATCTGCAGATTTTTGTCCATGTGACAGTTGAGGAAAAGAACTAGCTAGGGTAGTGTGGAATGAGAAGAGAATTATATGGGGTTTTGAAGTGAAGGATAAGAAGATTATGTTTTGATTCAGTAAAAGATAAACTGGTAAAGCAATTTGACCGGAAAGGTATGAGGGCAGGAGCAGAAGTATAAGGTCTGGGTCTGAAAGGACTAGAACTGGGAGAGATGAGATTATATCATTATCTACTCACCACTGAACTATGCCACAGTATCAGTGGGAGGGGTATGGCAGAATCATACTCAAACTCTATTTTGGCAAATGTTTCTGTGTTCCAGTGGTACTGCACAGTCACAGCATTTATGTCCCAAATGGACACAAACTGTTATACTCTGGGTCTCTGTATGTCTCACATGCTTATAATGGTATAACTATGCACAATACTTCAAAAACACAGACATTATAATATAGTATTATACTAAGAAGCATAATGCAGACTCTTGAATCACTGCATATTATTTTGTGTAATGGGCTTAACTTGCACATCTAATCATCACTATATTTGTCAGGGATATGACAATAATATCCTCAGAGATGCTGCTTGTTTCCTATTCTTACCTGCAACAGCAAATGTATAGATTTTGAATTCATAGCAAAAAATCATAGTTTTCTATGGCACCTCTTTAGAAAGGAGTTTTGAAGTTGGGGTTATCAAGAAATAGTTCTGGAGGATACTTAAGAGTTTTGTCAAGTAGCCAAAAACATCCTTCTCTCACTGAGGTGATCAGTTCAGTTGCAGCTCACCTGTTAAAAAGTGTAACAGACCCAAGCTTAGCCTATTGTCAGTATCTTGTGCCTTCCTTTTGGTCTGGGTTAATAGTTTATCAGCCAGATGTCTTCTTATTCTCCATATTTTCAGCAACTAATTCTTGGAAAAAATTTGGTCTTCATAAGAAGTCAAATAAGCATGTGGCTTTAGAAAGCAGGTCCGTATCTATGAAACTTCTGACATAAGGTTCATGATAGTGTTATTGGACTCTGCTAATCTGCTCCTGTCAAGGAAAGCATCAACAAATAAAGTACTCTCAGAGAAATCTGAGCGGTTGCTTCTTGATTAGCTGTGATCACATGTTTCAGTTTACCTAATTATGGCAAAGTGGCTCTAGCAAAATATGATGAGGTCACACACACGCAGACACATTTTTAGTCACTACAGTAGAAGCCCATTAATAGAGCAATCCTGTCTTTTCTAAAGAACATTGCTCAGAGATGCAGTTGATGTTGTCACATTTTAGGGGCAGAGAAACTGGATATGCATCCTTAGGAAATAGATTAAAGCTTTACTCTGAGCTTTCTATGCCTTGTCTTTCTAGCCAAGATCGAACTAGTTCAAATTGTGTGTGGTGATAAGCCTTTCCATTCTGTCTAATAGCACTGTTGCTGGATATCTTAATCCAGACCTGTTTCTCTCATACTCATCTGGGACTCAGATGTCTGAAACTCTAATTACCCCATCTATCATTTTATCAAGTTCCTTTTCCTACTCAATTGATTTTTACTTGCAGTTTAAATATTTTTGTTGTGCTAGAAAGACTGGTCTGGAAGTCCAGGTGGAAGAAAAATGCCTGAAAGGGAGTTGAAGCAGATGGGAGAAGGGCAAGCATCCTTTCTTTGAGCAACTGGCCCCTCCTACAAATTACTTCCTTCCTTGAGGCCACTATGCTGTGAACAAGCAGCAGCTGGGTGTTTTGAGACACAAGTGTGTTGGTAGTAAGTATTTTCATCCTGAAAATAATCAGAAGCTATGAAGAACGGAATATGTGACATACAGTGCAATCCTAAACAGAGCTATATGCTTCTAATGCATCTGAAGTTAATGAGATTGCATGATATAACTCTTGTTCAGCATTGCACTGCAAAATGTTCTGCGACTCTTTTAAACAGCAGCTGCTGAATCAGTATAACAACATGAACATTCAGGTGAATAAGCCTGAAAAGTCAAGCAAAGTATATATGTGCATAACTTCTTTCATACCAAAATGAGACAAGGATGAACCCATTCACTTAGTCTGTGATTTGCAGGCTGTGATAATCAGCCCAGTGAATTTAAGCCCATCCACGATGGGTTTGTTTATTTTTGAATTTCCATAAATTATTTTTGGGTACCTTTGGGATATGCCCTAATAACACAAACAGAGAAACAGTACTCAGTAAAAGACAGTGGTATTATACCCACCTGTTGTATAGAACCTGCCTCCCTCCCTCGCTCACACACATACAAACTGTAAACTGCCTGTTAGCTGTTTAATAAACCCTTTATTTATTGCCCACCTCAAATAGCACAAACAGTGGGGTCACTGAAAAACTGGCCAGTTGTAATATGCAGTTGCTGCAAATAGCACAGGAAGTCCAAGTTGGGAACTGGCAATTTTTCTTACCAGTTGTTAAATAAAGTACATATTATTCCTTGTGTTTGTTGACTCTAGAGTCTGTTTATCAGTTGTTCACCACTTACTATTCTGTGTTATTTTTGGCCAAGGGCTATTCTTTCTTGTTCCTGTGTTCTCTGTTAACAATCACTTACTAGCAATATTTCTTTGGTCTAACTATTATCAGAGAGAATTTAAGTAATTTCAGTTAAAGAGTCAGGTAGACATTCAATAGTGCTGAAATGGACAGTGTATTTTAACAGATCTGTAGAAATTTTAAATTGCTTTACTAGAGGGATGAGAGTAATGAGGTCAATTACAGGTCAATATCTTTACAAATTAGGAAGACTCAAGAGAAGAGAAATAATAATGGGTCCAGAGGGACTGAATACAAGCGCAAATAACTAGGACTATATCAAATGAAGCTAACAGTATAATATTTCAATGAATGCAATGGCACGAATACACACACGAATACAATTTACGCTGCCACAATCATTCTTTATGTCTCTAATAGGCTTTCAGAGAGGCAATGTGCTTATCCATGGAGGTAGCTGGGAACCAAACACATCTTTAGCACCGCCCCTTGTCAGGAATTGAGTTGTATTAACTGAGCTAAGTGGAGAAAAATCAGGAAAAAAAGACAAAGGCTAAAGCAAATTGTTTCAGCGATTGGAAGTAAGAACCTTCTTCTCCAAGTAAAACTGTTGACTTTGTTGTAATATGCAGAGTTGAGAAAGAATAATGAGTAGTTAACATGATTGACTGGTCCCATGTTATATATGTGACTGCTTTCAATTAAAAGGGGAGAGGAATACGGTGGTACATACAAAATATTTTTTACCATGGATTAGACAAATTCATGGAATGAAGGGGTACAACCAGTTATTTGTCAAAAGCTAAGTATGAATCTTCCATGTTCAGAGAAAAAGATAATCAGTGATAGGAGAAAAAAACAGAACAGTTGTCTACGTCATACCTTGCTTGTAAGGTTGCATAGGACCATTGGGATTATTGGAGAGATAATATTTAATGCTTTTGTTGGACCTCACCAAGATGGTATTAAGAATATTATGTTTCAGTCAGGCCCTTCCTTCAACATACCCACCCCCCACCCCCACCCCGTCCTAGTAGGTTACCCAGGAAGAAGTCAAGCTAAATTCTAGCAATGCTTGCAGTGCTGAAGGGGCTACTTGGCTTCAGCTGGCTAGAATTTAGCTTGACTTCTTTTCTGTGACACAGAAACGGTAACAGGTGTGTCTGTATCCACTACTATCACCACTGATGATCAGTGTTACCATTAGCAGGCAGTCTCCACTTAAATTTGCCAGAATTAACTGGTGACAGAGCAAGAGGGGAATAACTGGGATTGCCTGGGTGAGAACTCTTAAAAGAGCAGACAGTTGTACAACTGAGTTTTATTAATAAATAAAAAGCAGTATATTTTTAAGCAATGAATGTACATACAAAAGGCATATAAGAATTGACCAACAGAAAAAGGGAAGATGTTGGATAGGATTTCAGGGATGGGTGATAGCTACCAGTTTTGAAGGGATGTACAGGGAAAGCAGTGCTGAAGAGGAAAATGACCAGTTTTTTGATACTGATTGATTGCAGAAATGGGTGCAGATAGAATAACTGATGGTCTGTTAAACATGCTTAGGCTGACACAATGGAGATTAGCTAGCCTCATTGTCCAGCCACACCTTAGGAACAGGGGAAAAGTTCAGCAGCCAACCTCTGTCCAACACAAGATTGAAATGCAAAAAGGATCCCCAAATTCTCTGAGAGGCATTCATTTTGTGTAGAACACTGTTTTGTTCTTACAGCAGTATTTTGTCTCCATACCTTTATGGTACCCCTTCATGGGAGGACGGGTACTTTTATGGGAAGAGGGCGTTTGGTTCCTTACACCAGGTCTGAACCATCCTAGACCCAGTCAACAGGGGTTGGGAGGAATGTCTGTCATTGCCACTGGTGGTTTCTGCATGGGCTGAAAGCAATGGCTTCAGCCCGGTAAAACACCACTTTGGCGGGGACCCTTCGCACAGGCGCTGCTGCCAAATCGATGCAGCAGTGCTCTGTGCCCGCCAAAACGGTGTTTTCAAAACTCACTTGGGGAGCTAGTTTTCCTGCAAACACTGGGTTCCATCTGCTGCCATGCGAATGGCAGCAGGTGGAAGCCGGTGTTTCCCCCTCCCCTCCCCTCCCCAGCCCCAAACGCCTCTTTACCTTCTGCTAGCAGCTGTTGCTCTGTCCTCACTCTGAAGAGGGAAAGGGACACGGCCCCTGGCCTCCGGTGCTTCAGCCATCACTCTGGCCATGGGGGCATGTCCCCTTCCCTCCTCAGAGCAACGACAGAGTGATGGCTGCCAGCAGAAGGTAAGGAGGTGTTTGGGGCTGGGGAGGGGAATATGCGGCTGTGCGGAGCTTGCTCCAACAGCTGCACATCCCATGGGGCCGTTTGTGCAAACGGCCCCAGAGCCTGCATCAGCATGATAAATGCCGATGCAGGCTCTCTCCCTTGACTGTGCAGAAACAGCCACTGATACTGGTCAGGCCTCTACTGGGGCTGCTGACATGGCTTGCTTCTGGGTCATTTCAATATCCCAATCCGCCCTGGGTTTTGGTATTTGTATATAGCTGGACAGGAATGAAACTTTCAACCACAAAAGCTGCAGTCTTTTTTAGCTCCCGCGATAGAGCTAAGATAAGAATTTTGGAAGGTAATTCTGTCAGAACTAGTAGGAAAGGCATGGTTTGGACCCAGATTTTCACTTTTGAGTTTAGAAAGAATCAAAGACAAAAGGAGTGACACACAGCTTGAGTTGGCTGAAGATAAAGCAATGCAGTGGATTTGCTGTCTACTGTAAAAGAGTCTATCTGCATACATCTATGTTCTGCTCATATATTTATAAATAAAACAAATATCACAAAGACAACATAAGCCTCCAAAGAAAAATTGAATCCTTTACACTTGTCCTGGACTTATAATCACTTTTGAAAGTACTTAACAGTATCCAGTGACATCAGTATTTACACTATGCTATGAATCATTATAGAAGTGTTATTACAAATGTGTACTGGCTTTTCTAAGATAAACTACCACCAGGAATTTTGCTACTTATTTAAATTTAATTTTAATGTGTCACTGACATCCTGAACATATCTACTTACAAGAAGTGTTTCATGCAGAACTTGTTCACATTGGTTGAAGTCCTCAGATTATAAGGCACAGAGAGCATATATCTATATTAGATATCTTGTGTCTGTGTATGTGAATATTCTCTGTAACTGTATAACTGGGTCTATGCATGTGAGAGCATTTGTTCATATATTAGAGAGTTATGTGCCCAGACAATGTCAGAATATTTGCATGTCACAGTGTGTTGAGTGTGTTGGGGGTTGGGGGTGAAAGCAATGCACAGATGTAACACTGACAGCAATTGTCAATCTAAGGGGATAAAGGAGAGAGCTTATGTGGCATAGAGTGTCAGAACAAGATCCTGGAAGACCCAGGTTTGCATCCCACCTTCCACCATGGAAGCTTACCATGTGACCTTGGGCCTATCACAAACTTTCAGCCTGACCTACCTCGTAGAGCAGTTTCTGTGAGAATGTGAAAGGAGGGAGAATGATGCTCTAAGCCTTTTTGAGTTGCAACTGAGGAGAAAAGTGGGATGCAAATAAATATATGCACTCAAAAGTTAAAAAAGAAGAAAACAAGAATGAAAAAATTAATAATTCAAGAGTATCTAGAATGCTTGATGGGGAGACTGTGGGGGATTTGGGAGAAATTTCCAAATTCTTCAGCTTTCTGCAAGTGCACAACAACTTCCAAGTGCACAACTTTTAAACTTTATATTTACAGACAAACAGGATAAACAGAAGGAAGGCATACTAGGTTAAGTCACATTTTTGTATTCTAGACACTGCTTCTTCCAGTGATTAACTTTTGCAGGAAAATTCCAAACTCAGTTTTCCCTTCTTTTCTGAACATTCACATGGAAAATCTGTTTCCCTGCAACCCACATGGTCAGCAGTCTATGGCACAAATTCCAGAAGTCCATTATCAATCATGACTGTACACTATCAAGCACTGGAGTATAGAAAAACCTAGAGATGCAGTATCATTACAACAAATTCCTATTTGTCCTGCCTTGCACACACCTTATCATAACACCATCTTCTCAGCTGCCAGTTTACTTGTACTTTAAGGTCTAAATATATTCCTGAGATGCTCCCATTTCTGTGTATTTGCTTATGAATTAATTATCTAAGTAAAATTCAACCAGCCTGTCTTCTTTGACAAAATCAACATTTATAGCATTTGATAGAAAAGGAAAAGGTGTGAGCTGCTATACAAAATGACTATCATATTTTTTAGTTCTGAAGCTGCTATTGGCAAACAGTAAGGGCCCTCACAAAATTTCATTACTATTGCAGACAAATGTTTTGAAATATCTGTATCTGTTTAAAATGCAGCAGTCCAAGAATAAACGTTTCTTTCGCTGTACACAAAAAGCCATTACTTCGAAAGCCTTTGATTAATCTGAGCACAATCAAGGGCAAGTGAGATAGCTGCCATTTACTTTAGCCAGAGCAATCCATGCCAACCGCAATAAACCCATCAAACTGTCATGGAGTCAAGCTGAGAGAAAAAGTGTATGGTGATTACATGGAATAGTTTCCTTCAGTGGTTTTATAATTTCAATTTTTGTAACTTTTCAAGATTTCCAATATCTGTAGCAGGAATATATTAGTTCAGAACATTTTCCCCAGGAGTTGCTATCAACAACTTAGTGTATTGGTTTTTTTCCCCATCATTGAATCAAGAAGAGAAGCTCATCAGGCAAGAAATATTGTGATTACATTCGAATATAAATTATTTAAAGTGATTCAGCCAATCAAAATAGAGATGTAAGTATCTATTTTCTGCAGGGAGCACACATAACTCCCATTAAATGGACAGGGACATGGCTGACAGACCTGAAATTGAACTCTCTTCTATGCTGATGATGAAGAATGTTTATACAATATATATTATATATTACATTTGTTTGGAAACAGGTTCAATTTCAGGTCCATCAACCACGAGTTTGTCCATTTAATGATAGTTATGTGTACACACAGCAAAAAAAAACCCCTTAAATCTGTGTTTCTGATAATGCTAGATACTTGGCATGTAAAATTTTCAAATCACTTTCTGAGTTACATGAAACAACACAATTAAAAAGTGTCGAGAAAAAAAAATGTAACCCTGCCCTTCATCCCCTGCCTTATGAAATATTGGATTTTCATATTATTTCCTACACTCTGTGTTATAGAATGCCAGTTTCCATGTTTGTATGGGTGGATAGCAAAGTGTCCAAGCTGAAAGCAAGCCTAAGGCAAAACAGTCTGTTTGCAAAGATTAGATCTATGAGTTACTCCAGTGATGCAATCTGGACGTCTCATGACACAAGGACATGCATCTTGATTATCACACTCTGCCAGAGCACTTCGTTAACATAATGGAATCTGTAGAACTCCTGGATACCACACCTTGCCATGTCTGCAGCTATGCAAATGATACAGGAATACCATGCTCTAAGATTGTGATATCTCTCTGCCACTAGAAACCATTTCCTCAACAATTGCTCCTTCCCTGCATTTCCTCTACCTCTAGATACGATCTCCCTAACAATCAATCCCTTCCTGATCCAATCAAAGACTCAGCCAAATTTGAATACCTGGACAGAGTCTTTTAAGATACTCTGCATAAAGACTTTCAGAGCTCCCTTGACGTAATCAAGGAAGCAATTGACTCTATTATCCCGGGACTTAGAAACAATAGATGAGCCCTTAATTAGTTCAGCCCTGCAACCCCAGCATGGAAACCCAGAAAATCCAGGAATAGAAACTGACTTTAAAATACAGGAATAGAAACTTACTAGCTCCCGCCCCAAACTGCTCACAGGGGTATAAAAATACAGCACACCCCAAGTTCCACGCTGCTGAGGCTGGCTCTTTACTCTAGTGCTAGCTGGCTTGGTAGCCAGCTCCTAGCGAGCTCGCTGGCTTGCTCCAGCTCCTTATTAGAAGTTGGTTCTTAATGCTGCTGGCTTTTGCTCCAGCTGCTGCTGGCTCAAGTTCTCAATGCTGGTTCTCAATGCTGGCTCAAGTCCTCCAGGCTGGCTCCAGCTGCTGCTGGCCCCCACTCTCCATGCTGGCATAGGAATCCTTGCCTTCTCCAAGATCTTCTCTGCAGAATTAAGGGAACGTATAAGTCCCCTGCTCCCTCTCCCAGCTCTATCATCCAAACCTATCTCTATCCTCCCTTTTTATATCACTTAGGAACTGTGTGTATGCTTCTCCATATCTTACTGTGTGATTGTTTGCAACCAAAATTTATATAAAAGTATTTTTAACTACAATTTGGTATCTTGTGCATTCTCTGTAGAACGTTTCAAAAGCCAATTCTGGTATAGTTGTCTAAAAGATCCTACCTAGCCTGCCTCTCGCACTGCCAAGCTGAGTTATTTTCCCATTGCGACTTTAAAAATATATTCATAACTGTTAAGCTAGGTAACAAAAAGGATTATCTGATTTGTCATAGACTACAGAAATACTTCTGCTACAGAGACACTCAAGGTAAACATTGTTTCTGTGAATCAGGCCTTTCTGCATCTTGATTTAACAAATGGGTCCAGGCAGAAAAGAGCACAACGAGACAGGTAATTCTAATGGGGAGTAAGAAAAATAAAGTTAAATGTATTGTCGAAGGCTTTCACGGCCGGAATCACTTGGGTGCTGTGTGGTTTCCGGGCTGTATGGCCGTGTTCTAGCAACATTCTCTCCTGACGTTTCGCCTGCATCTGTGGCTGGCATCTTCAGAGGATCTGATGTTGGGAAAGCGAGTGGAGTATATATCTGTTGGAGTGTCCAGGGTGGGTGGGGAAACCTTGTCTGTGAGTAACAAAGGCGGCAACCAGGTCAATAGTTGAGGGCATCTGAATAGAAGTATGAGTAACAATGAAGACTATAGCCTGGGAGTAACCCTGTAGATCTAGCAAGGTCACTGGTGGGAGCATCTGAATAGAAGTATCCTGGCCTTTGTTTCTTTTGTCTATGGTCATCCTGTGTTTGTGTGGAGCTGGTTTGACACAATCTTGACCCTAGTATTTTTTTCAACACTGGAAGCTAAGTTCTGTTCATTTCTGTAGTTTCTTCCTTCCTAAGTTAAAATTGTCCATGTGCTTATGGATTTCCAATTGCTTCTCTGTGTAGTCGATGGCCAGTAGTCGGCTTTCAGCGAGTGGTCCAGGAATTTCTGTTTTCAAATAATATTCTATGTCCAAGGTTGGTTTTCTTATCATGTGTTCTGCTATTGCTGCGATTTTTCTGGCTGAAATAGCTCTGCAGTGCCTTCGTGGTTCTTTTGATAATGCCGTGTCTTCGTGCGCCATCGCGTGGAAATCCACCAAATGCAGTAGGAACCCACCCTATAAGCATACCATGCAGCTGTGGACAAGAGTCTACATAGGGAACCACCAAACGCGCAGCGACAGACACGTATCAAAGAACCGCGAAGGCACTCGCAGACCATCTTTCAGCCAGAAAAGAATCAAAGCAATAGCCAGATACATAAGTGATAAACCAATACCTTGTTTCTGGCATAGAATATTATTTGAAAACCAAAGAAATTCGTGGACCACTCTGAAAGCCTACTACGTCCAGACTACGCCGCGAGGAAGCAATTAGAAATCCATAAAGCTATCATGGACAATTTTAACAGGAAGGAAGAAACTCTGAAAATGTAGACAGAGACTTGGCTGCCAGTGTTGAAAAAATACTGAGGTCAAGACTGTGTCAAAACCAACTCCAACACAAACACAGGATGACCATAGACCAGGGTTCAGGAGCCTGCGGCTCTCAGATAGTTCAGGAACTACAATTCCCATCAGCCTCTGTCCAGCATGGCCAATTGGCCATGCTGGTGAAGGCTGATGGGAGATGTGGATGTTCCTGAACATCTGGAAGAGCCGCAGGTTCTATACCTGCCATAATGTTGGTGCACAAAGGCCAGGATACTTCTATCTTCAGATGCTCCCCACTCCAGTGACCTTGCTATCTGGGGTTGCTCCCCGGGCTATAGTCTTCATTGTTACTCATACTTCTATTCAGATGCCCCTCAACTATTGACCTGGTTGCACGCCTTTGTTAATCACAGACAAAGGTTTCCACACCACCCTGGACACTCCATGAGATATATATACTCCACTTCGCCTCAACAGCATCAGATCCTTCTGAAGATGCCAGCCACAGACATTTGCAGAAGCTTAAAACGGCCAGGAGAGAATAATGTTGCTAGAACACGCATGGCTATTGAAACAGCCCGGAAACCACACAGCACCCAAAATAAAGTTAGTTTTTTATTACATAAGAAGTTTTTTATTACATAGTTTTTTATTACATAAGAGTTTATTACATAAATTAGGACCATTACACATGATAATCACATGGAGGCAGCTAAAAATATATCTCAACAGCAGATGTTCTACACAGTACATCATTTCTTGTATAAGGCTCTTTAGATTGGGTTGTACTGCCTGAAGCAGCTAAATACTGCTTGTATGTTCCTAAAGGTGTCAAGCAGAACAAACCTCATGATGGATCTGTGCAGAAACTGTGTAGAGCAGTCACAAAAATTCCAAGGACTCACTGTGGTGATATATCATTAAAAGCATGATATTCTTGTTGACCAGTTGGTTAAGTGTGGTTTGGATCTTAATGTTAGGTGAATCCATCCTGGTCCCTGCATTGTTCAACATCTTTATAAACAACCGGGATAAAGGAATAGAGGAGATGCTCATTAAAACTGCAGATGATACTAAATTGGGAGGGGGAGCAAATACAGTAGAAAACAGAGTCAACATACAGGATGATCCTGACAGGCTGGAAAACTGATCTAAAACTAACAAAATGAATTTCAGCAGAGATAAACATGCAGTTTTGCATTTAGGTAGGAAAAAATCAAATGCATAATTATAGAATGAGGGAGACTTATCTTGGCATTAGTATGTGCCAAAAGGTTCCAGGGGTCTCAGTAGACCATGCGTTGAACATGAGTCAGAAGTGAGGCAGTAGCTAAAAAGGCAAATATGGTTTTCAGCTCACACAAAGTGATTGCATCACTTTAAACTGATATGGGTATATCTCCCCTAGAGTACTGTATTCAGTGTTGGGCACAATAGTTTAAGAAGGGCGATGAAGATGATAAGGGGTCTGGAGATCAAGTCGTATGAGGAAAGATTGAGGGAGCTTGGTATGTTTACACAGGGGAGGAGATGACAGAGATGATATGATTGATAAACATCTTCAAGTACTTACAGGACAGTCATATGAAGGATAGTACAGAGCTGTTTTTGTTGCCTCAGAAGGTTGAAATTAAATCAAATGGGTTGCAATTAAATCAAATGTGTTTTTGGCTAAATATTAGAGAGAACTTCCTGACAGGTAGAGTAAATAGGTAGAGTGTAACAAACTTCCTTGGGAGATGGTGGGCTTTTCTTCTTTGGAGGTTTTAAAGCAGAGGCTACATGGGCATCAGACACCAGTGCTGATCCTGTGAACTTAGGCAGCTCATGAGAAGGGGGAGCAGGAAGAGAGGAGGACTCAATGCTTGGCTCTTATGATTCTTTCTTGTAAGCCCAGGATAATGCTGATTGCCACTTTGGGATTAGGAGAAATTTTTCCTCCAGTCCAGATTGGCCAGGAATCCTGAAGATTTTTGCCTACCTCTGGGAATAGAGTAGGGCTCACTGTAGACAGGGGAGATGATTCTGAATTCCCTGTGTTGTGAAGGAGGTTGGACTAGATCAGGGGTAGGGAACCTGCGGCTCTCCAGATGTTCAGGAACTACAATTCCCATCAGCCCCAGTCAGCATGGCCAATTGGGGCCATGGGAATTGTAGTTCCTGAACATCTGGAGAGCCGCAGGTTCCCTACCCCTGGACTAGATGATCCTTGAGCCCATTCCAGTTCTCTGTTTTTATGTTTCTATCCCTTTGACTGAAAACAGAGTACTAAAACAAAGATGAAAAAACTGGAAGTGGCCTCTGAACTTATGCTCAAAGAAGCTTATAAAACAAAATAGAAACAGATACGGAAATGATAATTATATTATACATTTTAGTTGAGCACTGCCTCAGCCTAGAAGTGCATTTTTGATTCAAGTAAAAAATGAAAACTTGGCAGATTTTAATATGCACTTGAAGGTAGAACATGGGATGGAGCCTATCCATGAAAATACAGCCAAATGTATCCAAATGCACTTTCTTTTTCACATAACACCTGTCCGTTGCAGAGTGGCAGAAAGCAGAACAACTGCCGTAGGATGTCTATTGCCAACCGTAAGGAAGGGGCCAAATCCAGTTCCCAATTGACACCATGCCACTGCCATGAGATAACAATAACTGCCAGCAGCAGATGGAGGTGCCAGACCCATTTCTCCAATTTTAGTATCAGAATCATTTTGCATAACTTGAGTTTTATGTTTTACTTCATTTTCTATTGATTTATTGCCAGTTGTTTAGTGCAAGCAAATGGAAAGTAGGTTAAAAGCCTAAAATTTCAGGCCAAGAGATTAAGAATAACCATGATCAGGAGACAAGACCATTGTATAATTCTGAACTGACTGGGCATGAACTTTGTAGGCAAAGTAACTGTTACTCAGAGTAACAGAACAGTCTTAAATCTATTCTGACACCCATCTCGGTCTGTTTAAATCAGTAGATCCAATTCAGCATCCTTTTCACTCAATCAGACAAAGCACACAAAATGTACCACAGTTCTACATAGTTTATGTCCATGATCACAACAGTCAAAGGGCATCCCTTCATCCTTTTTTTCAGAAGATGAAGCTTGAGCTTAAATAGGTCTAACTGTTTACGACTGGACTGAAAGAGAATCAGTGCACAAATAGAGAACCTGCTTTTTTGGATAGTCACAGAAAATGCAAAACAAATAGATTTTTTTAAAAAAAATCGTGGTAGAAAAAGGTCTGTGAGAAAGAAAGCTTACACCTTATTTTTATGCAGTCACTATATATGTGTTTCTCAGGGAACATGAAATTATATCCCACCTTTGAACTCAGAACTTGAATTTAAACTATCTTACACGTTGAAGAGACACAAAAATGCAAATATTGGCCTGCTTGAATTAGTTGAAACACACCACATCTGCCCCTTCCTACAAGAGTTGGGCAGTGGCATATCTATCTAGGGACAATGAGTACCCCTTGTCGGGCCCCCCACGTGACCAGGAAGTCCTGCTGCCTCATCGTTTTCACGTGCCTCAACCTGTCTGTGTCAGTCGAGGCACGCAAAAACGACGAGGCAGCAGGACTTCCTTCTGCCTCCAAGTGCCCTCAACCCCACGCTGGACTCTTCCCACCCTTCCTTACCTGCTCCTGCCAGCTGGGCTCCCAGCCGGCAGCCTGCAGTCTGTTCTGACCTCCTCTCCGGGCAGGCCAGAAGAGACTGCAGTCCTGGCCTTGGAGACCTGCTTTTATAAGCACTGAGGCCGGGGATGGGGCTTGGGGAAGAGGAAGTCCCACCCCTTCCTCTTCTGGCCTGCTTGGAGGGGAAATTAGAAGAGACTGCAGGCTGCCGGCTGGGAGCCCAGCTGGCAGGGGGAGTCGGGGGGTGTGTGGGCACCCTAGATCTTGCCCATGTCCATGGTGACATGAGTGGGGTTGAGGGCAGTGGGGGGTGGAGCCTGGGGGCATCAGGGGACAGAGCTGGGGTGGTGGGGGCAGAGCCTGGGGTGTGTGCTGGAGACAATTTGTCTCCGGGTGCCATTTACCCCCAGTACGCCTCTGGAGTTGGGATTCCCACTCTTTATGTATGGTTTCTTATTCTGGTCTTACTGATTACTTGTGTTTTCAGTCCATTCTATGGCTTCCCATTAGGATCCATAAACTATAAGGAAAGCCTGTATCTCAGGTACATGACATTTTATGGTTAGGTGAATGTTAGAAGGTTGGTTGCAGGAAGAACCATGAGCCAAGAATGCATGCATCCTGTTACTCTGGAGATTATGCACACCTTGTTACCTGGATATAAGGACAACTATGTTAATTTTTGTGAGATGGCGCTCTTTCAAATGGCAGCATTAATGGTGTTTTCTGAAGAGCTAGGGATCAGGATTAGCTGGCAGCATCATTTTGGGATATTTCCCAGACAGCTCTGTAGGCAGAGGATTTGGCCACAGGAGAGGTTCAATTATTTCATACTGACAGCAAGCTTGGGAATATCCAACCATGCCATCTGAACAACTGATAGATGGAAATCAAAAGCTTATAAGGCATTCATTAGATTACCGGGTTGATTTCATCTTGTTTTGTGATGTTGTTCGCAGCCCTACGGGGGATAGGGCAGGGTATAAATTAAATTACAAAGTATAAAATCTTTCAAGTCCTGAAATACCAAAGGGCCCAGTCAGATTGCTTGAACTAGGACATTCCATTGTGTTCTGGACTAGCAGATGGGCCTCCAGCAGAATCAAGACACAGCTCCTGCCAATGTGTAATGGTGCAGTAAAAGAGGTTCTGAGAGAGGCAATTGTCTTGAACTTCTGGTGATGTACTTGGAATATACCTATCTAGAGATACTCATCTAGAGTAGTTCAAGTTGTGCACATGTACCAGTGCAAACAATAGCACCCTAAATCCCTATCATATATGCTTACTCTGTACTCTGGTAACATGTCTGGAGATGAACTGGCCACTGTTTTGTAAAGCTGACAAAGGTATCTTATAAGGACATCTTAGAAGCAAGCATTTCAAAGCTTGCTGTCACTGTTCACATTTAGTATCTTCTACTTGTGTACTGCAGAAAATGATTGTAACCCAAAATGGAACTGTTACTGGAACCCACTGCTAATAACTGCTTAGATTTTGCTACCAGAAGTTGATCTAATCTTCCTGGGTTCCTAAACCCATGTTATTGATTAAATTGTTAGTGTACATTTTATTGATTAGCAGGAAACTCACACCAAGGGATGGGAGAGTAAGTCTTCCTTCCTTCCATTCTTGTTTGGAATCTCCAGTTCATCAGTAAATGAAAGGTGAATGAAAGAAAATATATGGGTTGATGTTAGCCTTACACAGTATATTTCTTCTAAACTAGAATTTCTGCAGTTTACCAGTATGTTTAAATTTAAAAAATGGAAGTGTACTCTTAACAGTTAAGTGTTACTAATACATATCTTCTCTGTCAAGATTGGACCAAGGACAACCAGGATTCTTTGATGAAATTCTAGCAACCAGCAGATATGTGAGTCGTTCACCCCGGATTGGATAGTAGCTGACTGAATAAAGTGGAAAAGAAGGCTTATATGAGCAGGGGGCAAATTTTGTGTACTAATGTAACTCCTACTAAATCACACAGTATCTTATTTCCATTGCAATTACAAGCCCTATTAGCAACAGTGGCTACCAGTAAATGTGAGTAATGAATGCTTTCACACAGCATCTAACTAGATATTGCAGAAGACATGTGTCCAACCTGTGGCCACTGATACCATTTCAGAGACAAATCTGGCCAGTTCAAAATGCCGCAAAGGTCCAATCCCCACAGTGCAGGTCGGCCAGCCAATTTTGCCTCCCTTCCCATGCCGAATCAAGTGCCAAAACAGTTGGAGGGGAGTTGGACCCATGGCTACCATAGCAGTGAGTTTGGCTCTCAATAAAACAGAAACCTAAACAAGTTGTAGTTTAGGGTGGTCAAATACATTCAGTATCGGCACAGTGCTTTTAATCATAGTAAGCTGCTTTTGAAAATGCAGAACAGAAATATTTCAGTGCATTCACAGAAGGAAGATCAGATTTGTTTAGGCAAAATCAGCATTATCAGTTCTCCTGCTGCTACAGAAAAGTGTTTTCCTACCATCATTTGTCTGGCAACATGGAAACACAAACAGCTTCACACTAGCTCAGTAAATGCGTGCATGTCAACATTCCCTTTGCCACTTAGTACAATACATTACTTCCCTCAGCTTCTCTCTTTGTTAGAATCTGCTAAGAAACTAATCATTGGAGCCACTCGTGATAAACTGGCAGTTGAAATACTTAAATGTCAAGTTGTTTTCATCAGTCACATCGACAGCAGGTCTTAGATTGAATCTTTTCTGGGTACATGTATGTCAAGTCTTTCCTTGTACTGCTGCAAAATATGGAAGGGCCCGGTATACTAATACATATAATTTTACTTGTTAATTTACCAGTTTCATTGGGATTGCCTTTACCTATTTATGAACATGACATTATTGCATTTTTTTGGTCTCTAATGATCTTCATATTGGTTTGGATGAACATAAGATGCATACACTGGAGGGAATGCAAAATTAGATTTTTGGAGACAACTATTACTGATCATAAAAAGACAATCACTTTCTTTATCTTATGGATTTAAACAAACAAGTGATCTAATGGCAATAACAACTCAGATAATAACTGATGTTCTTCAAAGTACACAGAAACTTTGATCTAAAAGTTAAAGCAAAGTTTCCACTTCCTTTGAGTAGATTCTTTTTATTTGGAAATTTGTCCTATTGATTAGACTGGTGCCTCAATATAGTAATGGACTGAATAAAAGTCAATAAATTGAAACTATGGATTGGTATCAGTCAGCTGATCAGGAAACTGAAAGATAGCCTATACCAGATTTTTGTCTTATTTTTATTATTTATCATTTATTTAATTTTTACCTTTCCTTCATCTGTAGTGGGAGCCCAAAGTGGCTTATATCGCTCTCCTCTCCTTCCATTTTATCCCCATAACAACCTTATGAGAAGTAAGGCTGACACAGTGACTGGTCAAAGATCACTCAGCAAATTTCTATGGCAGAATGTGGATTCTAACCTGGATCACCTAGATGTTAGTTTGATATCATAACCACTTCACTTTACTGGATGGGTAGTATTCCCCTTGAAGGAGTAGGTTCGCAGCTTGGGATACAGTTTGATTCTGACTTAGGCTCATTCCGCACATGCAGAATAATGCACTTTCAAACTGCTTTCAGTGCTCTTTGAAGCTGTGCAGAATTGCAAAATCCACCTGCAAACAATTGTGAAAGTGGTTTGAAAACGCATTATTTTGCGTGTGCGGAAGGGGCCTTAGAGAGGCAAATGTCCACTGTAGTTTGTATTACCTTATATCAGCTTCAGCTGGTTAATGTACACCAGCTTTCCCTTGAGAAAAAGATCAAGTCATAGTAATCCATGCATCCATTCCCTCCACACTGGATTAAAATAACATATTGATCATGATGCTGCCTTTGAAAACTGTTCATAAAATTCAACTGTTTCGGAATATGGGAGAGGACTGTAGTTTTTAATTAATGGTATTTTTTATTGATGTTGACAAGATTAACTCAGCATAGGATTGCCCAGTTTTGTATCTTAAAACTCATAGATACACTAAATTATTGCTAGGGTACATAAAGCAGATTTAGTAATGCAACCATTCATTCCATTTATTCTTTAACGTCAATCAGTGTCAGACTATAAGATTGATACTAGAGCATTAAACATGTTGCTGGCATAATAAACCATATGATTTTTCCCTTTCCTATTGTAAATTAAATGTTGTAAATTTTAAATATTCATACTTATTGAGAATTATTTTTTCTAATGAAGAGTGTTTCAAGGTGAGTGTGCCTCCCCCCTTTTTGGGAAGGGGAATGTTAAAGGCATCCTTCATGGTGTCACAACTTACTGCTATGCAGAGGCCCACACAAACACCTTTGTTAGGTTTACCTAAGCTACACATACCTGCAGTTTCCTTCACAGGCAGCCCAATCCAGATGGGGTGCCTGAATGGGCTGTGGGAATGGTGCTGGACTCTGCTGACATATTTTCCACCTTTACTGGCACAAGGGGCACTCCTGCCAGCAAGGGGGGGGGAAGGCACTGGTGGTTGGGTGTCCCTTAGCTCTGCAGAAGTGAGTCCTAGATGTGAGTGCCGCTGCAGAGCAGCGCTAACATCTGAGCACATGTCCGTGCAGGGGGAAGGGGTGAGCTAGGGGCATTTCTGGAGTGAGGCTGACTGTAGTTGGCTTCCACCAGCATTTCACCCCTGGAATGCTGCTATTGGAGACTTCAGGCCTCATTTTCATGCAGCATAAGTCTGTTTGGGCTCTACAGCAATTCGGGTGGCAGGAGGGTTTTTAGTTTACCCTCTTTTCCACACTGCCTGAAGCCCCTGTGGAGGCTATGCTGCGCCATCTTCACCACACCATCCCTGGCTGCCTCCGTCCTCCCGCCCCCAATCTGGATTGTGTTGTAAGGCTTTTGCTCTGCCCTCCTGGTCTCCTCTACTCTGCCTTCTTTCTCTCTCTGCTTCCATGTTCAATCGTACCTATTCCCACTTCCTTCCCGCTCTGGCCCTCTTCCCTTTTTCAACTGTTCCACCCCCTAGTAATCTCCTCCCATCTGTTTTTTATAGCCCGGTTAGAGTTGCCAGTTCCAATGGGCATGATGGAGAGACAACTTACCTCTCAAAATATTGCCAGTTTCTTTAGAGGGCTCATAGTGTTGGTGGTACTCTGGTGCACAGCTCTAATCTTCCCAGGCTAGTTTCTCCTTGTTTATTAAGGTCCTCTAGCACCACTGAATCCATATACCCTAGAGTGGGCCTGAAGCTGCAGTCTGAGCAAGGGCAAGCTCTCTGGCCACAGCCATATTCAGCTTCCTAGGTGCTGCCACTGGCATCAGTCACACCAAGGCAAGGCTGATAATTTTGTGTTGTCTCCTCCCATGGGGCTGCTACAATGTGTCATTGTTCCATGAAAGATGTGACCAAGTGTCATAATTTTATTACAATCATATATCATAAATAAAATAAATTTCTCGACCAGCTCTATAACATTAGCCTATCTATCAGTGAAGTTGAGTATGTTTTAGTTCTTGGTTTACGTGTAAATGAATAGCTACAATTGACTTTTACGTGTGACTATGGAGAAATATGGTATATTGGTTTTGTTATGGACAGCTAGTAAAATATAGGTGGTATTACACCAGCTTACACTTTCAATGTCACAGTGAAGCCTGAAAATAAAAATCGTTATCTGAAAACTTTTGAAGCCAACAGAACTGTAATCAATCTTATCTGTGCGAGCCAGTGATGATTTTTTGTCCTCATTCTGCAATTCTTTTGTTAAAATATTTAGGTGATTCCTCTGGGAAATACTGTGGTATACCTACGTTCAACCTGTTTACATTAGGAAGTGAAAATCTGCTCTTTGTATCCTGTAAGCCACAAACACATCTGAGTCTCAAACTATCTCAGTCCCAGGAGGGTTATTGGATGTCATTCTGCTGCAGTTCTTAAACAGATAATACACAGTTCTATTGAATGACTGCAAGGACAGCTTGTTTCACCTCTTTTCATCTTTGATTAAAGTGTGAATGCAGCAAATATTTCTACTTGCTGTTGTTGAGGGGAAAAAACACCAATCCAGTAGGTGAACTGTCTCCCTAGTATGGAATTCCATGGAGTTCAGCAAGCAAGTGGAAATAAAATTTAAGAAAACTCCTTGTAATCATGTTGAAATAAAGGCACATTGCCAAGATGTTCCGCACCCCAAAGGGATCCCCTCTCATATATGCTTCTTATCGTAAGTATATTTTGGATTTAGAGTCTGATACTTGAATAGTAAAAAAGTCTCTTGAATAAGTTATGAAAGGTTCTTATGCGGATAATTTGTACATTTTCTATCTGAATACACTTGCAGTGGCTGGGAAAGCATCAGGCTTTTCTTATTTTAAAAATGAAATTTATATAAAAATAGTTTATCTTGTGTTAACACAAAGTACCCTGACCATCCAGACTTTACAGATGGGGATTGTAAATTAACCACACCAAACAACTAAAAGAAACATTTACATGTATAACACAACTTGTTACTGACAGTGAATTACAGGACACCTGAGTGAATCCTTTTAAAGATGTCTTAATCTGGGGATTTTAGTTTTCCAGCTAAGCCACACAAACATTCTGCCGAGACATTATTTAAAGATAAATTGATGAGAAATGACAACAAATAACCCTTTTGAAAGGAAGCTTAAAGCAGGTTTCCCATGGTTCATGTAGAATACCTTTTCCAAGCTTGCACAGATTTGTAATCTGAAGATACAGATGAAATATCTATTAAGGTTCACTTGACCCAGAAAATGTAGTGCATAGAAACGGCTTAACATTTGTATGTTATTTTCTTTATTTGATCTACCTACAGCTAAGCATATCAGTATATTCTCCAACAGATGCAATAGTAAAAACACAAATTTTAAGCTATGTAATAAATAAAGTCACACTTTTTTCTCAGGTGGATAATCACTGAGCCCATGTTGGGAAGGGGGGTTGGTCAACAGACATGGACAAAATGTCCAATTTCTGTTTTTGTAACAGGGGAATGTATAGAGACAATTGTCACAATCTGTAACAGAAATGTTGGCTGTGAAGAAGTAGAAGAAGAAAAGGAAGAGGTTGGATTTATACCTCACCTTTCTCTCCTGTAAAGAGTCTTGAAGTGGCTTACAACCTCATTCCCTTCCTCTCCCCACAACAGACACCTTGTGAGGTAGGTTGGGTTGAGAGATTAGCCCAAGGTCACCCAGCAGGCTTCATGTGGAGCAGCAGGGAAACAAATCCAGTTCACCAAATAAGAGTCTACTGCTCAAGTGGAGGAGTGGGGAATTAAACCTGGTTCTCCATATTAGAGGCCATCACTCATTGAAGTGTTCTTAGGATTCAGGCTAGATATAATGCATGAGATTATTTTAACCTTGAAAGACAGCATGGCATAGTCAGTGGTTAAGTGCAGTGGCCTCTAATCTGAAGAATAGGATTTGATTCTCCACTGCTCCACATGAGCAGCGGACTCTTATCTGGTGAACTGGATTTGTTTCCCCACTGCTACACATGAAGCCTGTTGAGTGGCCTTGGGTTAGTCACAGTTCTTCAGAACTCTCTCAGCTCCACTTATTTCATGAGGTGTCTGTTGTGGGGAGAGGAAGGGAAAGGAACTTGTAAGCTGCTTTGAGACTACTTATAGGAGAGAAAGGTGAGGTATAAATCCAAATTCTTCTTCTTTTCTTCAAAGTCCTAATTTCTTTCTCCAAGCTCAGTTTAAAAGCAGTTCATCAGCACAGAACAGACAGTGGCACTGATGCTGAACAGGCAGCCACATTTCACTTGGCTTGATGCTTGATCTCATCAACAGCCAAACATTATGAGATATCAGATCTACAAATGGATGTCCCAAGAAGCCTTTATTCTTAAATAACAGCTTTGGAATCCTGGATTCCGACTGGGCATACAACTTGGGGAGGGTGTTTTAACCTTTCCTCCACCATTTTCCTGATCTCAAATTGTTCCCAGGGCTGTTCTTTCATCTACTGGGTATAATGTACAGGCAACATATAGGTAACCTGGTTTGTTTCCCCAAAGGAACAGATAGTAGCTACAGGGTCTATTTGATGATAGAAAATTGGTGCATATACAAGGGTGAAAGGTTAATATCTTCTACTCCCAGGACTGCTATTTAAGAATAAAAAACACTCATGATACCCATTCACAGATCTCCCACAGTCTTTAGTTTGGCCTTGGGGACTAGGAAAACAAAATGCTATGATGCAAAGAAAGCAAGCGGGAAAGTGCCAGCATTCATAGTGAAAAATGAAAGCCTCCTTGCTATCCTCTCTTTCTTTTTTGCAGCCAGCTAGACCAAGCTGCTCCATTTTTCTTCCAGCATAAATTTTTCAGCCCATGTAAACTGCCAAATTGTTTATTAGTGTTGCAAATAGTGTGGCACAAGAATTATTGATTTACAGGCCAGCAGATAATTCTTTGAAAAAACCTGATGTGGTGTGAGACCTGAAACTGAGAAGAAGGATAAGCAAGCATTCTTAGCATTTGCCACTTTGAACCTGATGAATAGATGCTTGGGAATATTTAAATAAAGAATGATGAACTGCATCTTATCATGGGTTTATCCTTTTAAGATCACTGTTGTAAGACTAGAAAGGAGATCTTTGCAGTCGATATTTTTAAGTGTTCCTGCACAATGGCAGGCATCTGAATAAACTAATGGGCAGCCATTTCTGAAAGGACAGCACACCAAACAAGTAGAGGAATGGAAAAATTGGGTTTTCCTTTTTTCCTTTTATCTAGTTGGCAAATTGAAATATATGACCAACCCCAAAATAAAGCAGATGGAGCTCTTACCTACCATGTCAGCTTCCAAAGCAACAAAGCACCAGTGTATAAACACCAACTATTAGGCCTGGTAAGAAACAACAAGCTATCAGGATAGCCTATTTTGGAACAAACCCCTACAAGTCAGAAAGAGTCATGTAAGCATGCTGAATGTAAATCTAAGGAGGATTCCGCATGGGCCAAAAACAGTGGTGTGAAAACAGTATAAACCCTTTTACACTGTTTCAAACCATTTTACACTGTTTTCACACCGCTGTTTTTGGCCTATGATGAATGTGCCTAAGTTACAAGGCTACCTAAACCTTTCCATTTCTCAGAAAGAGGCAACTTTTAGAGTCTTGGCTGTAAAGTCGAAAGCAGCGCTGTATTGGGAGTCATGTTTCCGGGCCACCTTGACAACTTCTCAGGCCACACTATTTCTGGGATCGTGGGAGAGACTCCATGTTTAATATCAAAATATTTTTTTTATCAAATCTAAAAATTGAGATCAGTCTCCAGAAAATCAAGGTACTAAACTCATCATGGAATAACCAGGCTTCTCTGGGTACCTGGATGCTCCCATCAATGGTTGCATTCTTTGGTTTTGTAGGGGCTCATGAAAGTTCAGGCCATAATTAACAAGCAAGGTTTGCTGAGCAATAATCCATCTTTTAGGACTTCTAGGAATCTGTCTTACTTCTCTGAAAACCTAATCAAAGGTGAAACCAGGATTATCAGCCACTGCCTTTGAAATTTGGACTTGGGCCAAATTCAGTCATCACACCCAGACGATTAAGTCATCCCACCTTCCTCTTTGCTTCACTTGCCACCTATCACCCCCCCCCTTACAGGCGAAAATGACGAGACAGCAGGACTTCCTGGTCACATGGGGGGCCGATTTTGCACCCCCCACATGACCAGAAGAGTGGTGCCCGGGGACAAGGGGTACCCCTTGTCCCTAGGCAGATACGCCACTGGTTCTGCTTCTATTAGCCTCTCACAGTTATTTCTCTCCAAGTCGTATTGCTTCACTAAAGTGTTACTCGGAGCCCTTTCCGCACTAGCAGAATAATGCACTTTCAATCTACTTTCACAATTGTTTGCAAGAGGATTTTGATATTCTGTACAGTAAAATCCAGCTGCAAAGTGCAGAAGGGACCAGAGAGAATCTGCACCTTTTGTCATTCAAACTGCCCCCTATCCTCCCTCTCACTCAAGAGACACAGTACACTTATACTAACACCAAGGGTGGGTTCTGACTTTGTGTACCAGATTGAAGGAGAAATAGCTACTGCAACTAGGACAGCTTCTACTGATCTTCTGATTTGCTTGTAGTTGCCTATTTCCAAAACATTTGTCTGATTTTTGTATATTGGCATTTTCCATAGAAGCCATTTGCATAATTTCTAGCCGACTAATGAAAATGTTTCCTCCATGGAGTTTTGCACATCCCCCCGCCCCCGGGTGTGGTTCTGAAAATGATTCCAGGCAACTTTTTGTCTTTGTTTCTAAAAGCACTTTTACAGCAGTGTTTCTCACTGAAAAGTTTCAATGTTGGCTTCCCTTCAGGGGCGAAGCGAGGGGGAATTGCGCCCCCTGTGCCCTGCCACCCTGGTGCCCACCCCCACCCCTCCATGCCCATGCCACGTCCCTGCAGCAGTGCATGCCTGGGACGTCACGCCCCCCACCCTGTTGGCGCTACGTCACTATTTCCCTCATAATGCAATCATACTGAAACATTTCTTTCTTTCCTGCCAAAATGGTGAGCTTTTGTCCTTGTCCCCATGCAGTTGCCAAACCTCCCCTTCAGGGCCTGCAACACTATTTTTTAAAATCATTCCTCACCTTGCCACTTTGCCTCTGCCTCACAAATTTTAAGTTAATTGCCTTTTCCTGTCCCCCTCCCATTTTGCAGATCAATGTATCAGCGATGTTATAAATCACTGCTGCGTGACTTGAGTGAAAAAAAACAAACTAAAAAAATGGTGGCCAGGAAACAACATTTGGAGAAAGGAAGTATGGACAACTTTGGGCACTTTTGCACATGCAGGACAATGCACTTTCAATCCACTTTAAATGCCCTTTGCAGCTGGATTTTACTGTCCGAAATAGCAAAATCCACTTACAAACAATTGTGAAAGTCGATTGAAAGTGCATTATTTTGCATGCGTGAAAGTGCCCTTTGTAATAAAGGATGGCATTGAAAACGTTTTCGATATGTGGCAAGTGCAATGTGTGGAAAAGACCATCATCTAGCTATATGCAATTAATTAATTTCCCAAAAACTGGTATATTGTTCTTTCAACCTGATTATTCCCCCTGCTTTTCCTTCTGTTAATTTTGCATGTTCAATACAGTTTAAGCATTGTCTCCTTTATTGTCTGCCATTCCATGTCCCTTCCTGAGGTACTGTACTGGCCAAGTTCATGCTCACTTCAAGCACAGGCAAAAGATGGCCTGACACAGATGTATAGCAGGGCATGTGTGAACAGAGCCTGCATGTGTACCACAAGCCATTCTGGTAACATCTCCATCCCTAATTCAGTAGTGTGTCAGATAGCTCAGTGAGAAAAGGGGGAGAAATCCTACTAAAGTCTTTAATTAACCTGCCTTAGTCTACGATTGCAAAGTACAGCAGCGGGACGCACTCAGTCAGCTGCTCTCACATTTATCCACCAGATGAGATGTGTGAAGCACAATAATTTTAAGAGTGACCTAATTAAAAAAGATAAACACTGTTGGCCTCTGAAGAGAAAATACTTCTTAGAGATGCCAGGATACAAGGCTTTTGGATAGCTGTGCTTCCATCAGTCCTCTTGAATTTCTCCTAGATGGCATAAGAAGTGAAATAAAATATACTCTTCACACTAATTCACTCTTTTTATCACTAATCATTTTCTGTGCTTTATATCCCCTTTATTAAACCTGGATACCTAACACAGATTATGGGGTTTAAATGTTCCAAGACTAGACACTTTCAGAAAATGGAGAGAGGGTACTTTTGTTTTGTTATCAAGTCACATCTAACATATGGTGACACTGTAGGGTTTTCAAGGCAAGAGACATTCAGAGGCAGCTACCATTACTTTCCTCCATGTCACTCCCCCGGTATTCTTTGGAGGTTTCACATGCAAATACTTGCCAGGATCAAGGTTGAGTGTGCATGACTGACCCAAGGTCACCCAACAAGTTTCCATGGCAGAGTAGGGAACCTGAGTTTCCCTGATCCTAGCACAACACCTTAACTACTACACCATGCTGGATCTCAGGGGAGAGGACTAGGGTGACAAAAATCTTGGTCCTCTGATTAACCTGGCATAGAGCTGCTATTGCAAGATTATACATTCAGTGATCCCATTATTGAGAAAATGTGTGACCTTGGCCATTTAGGTAGTGAAGGACAAAGTTCAGTATTGATATGTGTATAATAGCACAAACTGAAACAAAAAAATCCTAACATTAAATATATGCTGTTGGGGTCTGAAGTGGCTGAAACTGATATTGAAAGAGATCTTGGAGCTTAAGTGGACAGCTTGATGAAAATGTCAACTCAGTGTGTGGCAGAAGGTAAAAAGGCAAACTCCATGCTGGCCATTATTAGGAAAGGGATTAAAAATGAAACTACTACTATCATAACAACCTTGTATAAAGTTATGATGTATCCACAGTTGGATTACTGTGTACAGTTCTGGTTGACACATCTCAAAAAAGCATTGCAGAGTTGGAAAAAGTACAGAAGAGTACAATCGAGATTATGAGGCTGTTTCTGCACGGGCGGATAACAGCGCCCCAGGGACACTAAAAACGCCGTCCCTGGGGTGGCGTTCGCACAGCAGGCACTGCTGCAATGCCCAAGTGGCATGAAGATGCCACTGTTGAACCTCGCTCCAGGAGCAAGGTTTTTCAACAGTGGTGTCTTACACCCGCTGCCGTCCGAATGGCAGCAGGTGGAAGGTGCCATTCCCCCCCACCTTCCACGAACGCCTTACCTTCATCTCCTGGCTTCCGGTGCATTGGAGAGGCCAGGGGACACGCCCCCTGGCCCGCGACTCCAGAGCCATTGCTCAGGCCAGGGGTGTGTGTCCCCTGGCCTCTCCAATGCACCAGAAGCCAGGAGACGAAGGTAAGACATTCGGGGATGATGCAGCCTGTGTGAAGGCTGTGCCATCGCCTGTGCCCTTACCGGGACCATCCGTGTGAAAGGTCCTGGGGGAGTGCATTGGTATCGTTTATGCCGATGCACCCCTGCTCAGCGCCCATGCGGAAAGGGTCAGAGTTGGAGCCACTTTCCTCCTGCCTCCCCCCATTCTATTTTCTCATGCTATCTGCCCCATTTTGGAGAAGCATGTTCACTGGACCCAGCTCTTGAAAAAATGTAACTTGTTGTTTGGTGTGAAGTCTCTGCATCAGTCATCACTCTGAACTAGTTTCCATTCAGTATAAGTTCATGATCAGAGAAGTATAGACTCCTGTGTGATGAAGAATTCCTACCATTACACAGACATTCTTAGAGGTCCAGAAAAGCCCAAGCCACTTCCAGCTTTTGAAGCCCATGATTAGACAAGCATGACAACACAAATTGTGAAACTTATCAAATGCCAAAAAATTAACAATTGTCTAAATTTGAGGTCTCCTTTGAGGCTCAGACTAAATGCCCCCAACCTATCCCTGCCGTTCCATTAAAATGGGTGATAGGTAAAGTGCACTTCCAATTCTTTTCTCTTTTTTTTAGTATATATTACTACCCAAAAGTTGGGTAAACACTAGTGTAAAAAAGGCACAGGAAAAAGAATAGGAAACCCAACTAGATCTCCAACTTTAAAAATAATTCCAAACGTAATACACTTAAAGTAGGCACCCTAATCCCTGGGAAGTTCCTGCCTTCTTTACAGTTTCTCAAATCTCCAATTTCCATGTATTGGAATTCTTATAGTTCTATTGGATTAATATAAACTGCTTGGAGATTGCCGTTCCAAAGCTGTTACATAGTTAAATAATGATCAGTTTCTATATTCTCAGGCCACTAAATCCTGTGCTTCTGGCTACTGGACAACTACCTGGAAAATGGCCAATGGTCCATTGTATAGAATAGTGATACTCATGTAGGTACAAATGCGGCTGTTTGTCATGCCACTTGTGGCTCTTTTGAGCATCACTCCCAGTTGTCAAACCTGAAGGGGCCATCTTTTTCAATGATCCCTGACCCTTCTTTTCAGCCTCTGAACTCTCATCCCAACACACAGATGGCTGCTAATAGTACAAAAATCTGGCTGCAAAGAAAAAACCTGGGAAATGAGGAGGCTGGCCCAGTGGAGTGGCAGTGGTTTCTCCATGGCCAGGTGGTCCTTCTCTGGACTATCCTGGCCATCTCACTCTTTCTACCCAAACTGCTGTACCTCACAGGCCCCTTTTGCACAGAAAAAGTACAGTGGGTTGCAGTAAGGATAAATGAACCCGGAGTGGCCTGGGCTGTTTGCATGGTTGGTCATCCCGCAGTCAGCAAGTGAATAGGCCAGGGTGCGTACCTTCGCATGGAGGTGCGTTTTTTTATCTACCTCCCATCAATGCATAGCTATGCAGGCATGCATGAGTGAACCACCATAGTCTTGATGTTATGAACCTTTGCGCCTGTGTGGCTATGCAGATGGGCACAGGGAAACATTTTTTAAAAGGAATGCACGGCCAAAAAAAGCACCTCCCTGCCTGGCCGTTCACTCGGAAGTGGCTGTAACCTGGGATTTTTGAAAGGACTTGTGAATGGTGCAATTTTTGAATACCCCTTTTTGTGGGAAATAACATGGGATAGACCATGACAAGTCCCCCCCCTCCCAAAATGGTTTTTTATCATTGTTATCCCAGGTTTATTGGCCCGAGCAGAAAGGGCCACACTGAGGAGAGAACAGGAAGAGATGTATCACCCCCTATACCAGTGATGGTGAACCTATGGCATGGGTGCCAGAGGTGGCACTCAGAGCCCTCTCTGTGGGCACAGGCAAACAGAGTGCCCCCCCCGCACATCTAGGCTGACCTGGGCCGCTAGGCTCGATTATTAGCATTAAACCTAAGACCTAGTTTTGGGGAAGTAGTGTAGGTAACCTGTTAAGCGCTATTAAACCCCACTGATTTTCATGCAAAGAACTAAAGCATGATCCTTTACCTGAGAGTAAGCTCAGTTGCTGGCAATGGGGCTTGCTTCTGAGTAAACCCTCCTAGGGTCATGACTCACCCGTTGGAAGAGTTGCACGGTTGCTTCAAAGCAAGGCCATTGACTACCACCAAGCTTACTCCTGAGTAACGCACGTCTCGGAGCCAACTGTTTTTCTAAACTAAAACCTCAGTATTCAGGTTAAATTACCGTGTTGGCACTTCGCGATAAATCGGTGGGTTTTGGATTGCAATTTGGGCACTTGGTCTCGAAAAGGTTCGCCATCGCTGCCCTATACTGTACCACCCCTGATACAGTACGGCTGGCTAAGGTTCAGCAACGACAGGGAGAGACAATTCAATATATGTTGAGGTTCTCTGGTAATCAAAATGTTATATTTACATATTTAATATTACTAGTTATATCCTGTATGTGAATGTTTGATGGGATGGTCCACAAGTCATTTGACCCTTTTAGTAGATGTTAATTGCAAACGTAGCTCTCTGTGAGCTGTGGAGTGAACACCACCACTCTAAAAATGTATTTTGTTGTACAAATTGACCCTTAGTGAATGGTTAAACTTCATAATAAAGTTGGTGCCACCACCTAGCATTAAAAGGATCAGAATTATGGAGCGATACACTTAGGTAAGGGTTGGCAGAGGAATTTTATAAAAGACTGATAAAGAGATTTAACATTGACAACTGCATCTCACTATAATAAATGTTTTTGGAAACAGGAATTTTTTTGAAGTGGAACTGTAGACAAACGTTAAAGAAGATTTGGATCGAAACCTCCCAGATAAAATGGCTTTTGAGCTGCAAGTTTTATAATGGGTCAATACTTATTTCTAAAACCTTTGCTCATTAACAGAACTAGGACATATAAAGAGATAATTTAATGTGGACCATAATAAAATTTGCACACTATAAATTCTGCAGTGACAATACAAATCATATGAATAACCAGTCTGCTGGCAAAAAGTGCATAAAGAAATAATCATAAGAAATAGCATTGATGGCAAAGCTCCTTAGCTCTTGATCCTGGACAATTTGAGGACGACTCTTTAATGATCAAGCCTCAAGGAAGCTGAAAAAGAATGATTCTTTATACATGGTCTCTAACTAGAGATGGCTAAAATATACATAGCTATGTCCTCTGAGGACAAATAGGTTTTCATAGTCTGTGTGGCATCTAGTGAGCTGCAGTTTTACATCATAGGAGGCTACATAATTCTCTTGGCAAGACATGCAGACGTTTTAGACAAGTGGAATAGCTTCGGCAGAGTCACAGATTCCACCTCACATGAATACAATGGCTGTAATAGTACCCATCACAGAAGCTATTCTCCTCAATTGTACAGGCACAGCGAAACCATGGGGCAAAAACTGGGCCTTGAAGTAGCTTTAAAATTGCGATCAATGAGAAGTATTTGTGCCATAATTTAACAACCAAGTGAGGAATGGCCATCCTGGTGTCAGGACAGCATGTATGCACTATTAAAACTAAAGCTTCTCACCTGGAAAGCGGAGTAGTTTTCGTTGTAAGACAACAGGCTGCATTGACAACTTTGGATGCTGTATAACATTTGGGAATGCAGCAGCTTGAGTAGAAGATAAAACTTCCAACATTTTAATCAAGGTCAAAACACTCAAAGAAACAGTAAAACTAGAAAATGCAGGACTGCTCCAGAGTTACGAAGGCGTCTACAGATACTGTCTACAAGTGCTTCAAGGTGACAAAATAATCAAAACATTCTTTCCAATCTTGGATTGTTATAAATTATGAAAAGGCACAGATAGAATCAATGATACCAGTCATGAATTCAGAAGATTATCTAGAACATTTTAGCATAAGAAAACAAGGCAATTTTGAGAGACTAAAAAATGGAAGAAGAAATTATTAAAACCAGTGACCTATAAACAAGATAACATGAACTTTTTATCCATTTGTGTGGACAAAATTATTTGTAAGGAATCTCATTTCAGCTTGGCTTCAGAAGAGATGATTAATGGTAAGATGTCTGCATCAAATGCAGTAGCTCTTCTCACTATTGATACGGTGCACCTTTCATTAAAAATTAAAAGGTTGGGAATCCTGTTAAATCCAGATCTTCTGTTTAATAAAGAAATATGGTAGCAAATAAAAACACCACCATTACCAACAACAACAAAAGCTCACTGCTGCATTTAGTTTGGAAGTTGATCCTGTTAAGGCAGGCATTTGGTTTGGCTATGCTGACCCATGCTATTGTAACTTTGAGGTTAGATTACTATAAAGTGATAGTGCCCACATTATCAAAGTCTCTCCATTGGAACTGTATTACATTGTCCTGAAGCATCTTTAGTGGTTGCCATTTGTTTCCTGGTTGAATTTAAGGTGCTTACTTTTAAAAGCTCTTCATAATTGAGTACCTCCATACTTGTAAACTCTCGCAACTGCTACAAATCCATGTGGCTATTGATGTTTTTCTTACTACAGTCTCCTAGAAGCCCCCCTTCTCTCACGGATACCATGTGTTATGATACAGGCCTCTCCTGATACTGTGCTACTGCTATGGAAAAGGCTTTCAGAAGAGATAAGGTCAATATCTATGCTTGGGGCCTTCTGGGGATGCAGTAAGACAAAATAATTTAAAAGACCTTGGGGGCCATTTGATCAGATTCTGCCTTTAAATAAAACTTTGTTTAGCATATGTTTTAATTGTTTTTATAATTTTTGGCATTGTATTTAATGTACTTACTCTCCTTAGGTTCTGACAGTGTCAGGAGAAAGGTGAGATGTTTCTTTAAAAAAACCATAGCTGTCACATAACAATCAGACATCTACATAGGTGGAGCTTCCAAGGGGCAAGGTGGGGACAAATGCCCCGGGTGGGCCCCATTCAGTCACTTGGGGGGGTGAAAATCACCCCCATGGCCACACATCTCTCCTTCCCTCCTCGGCCTGGCCCAGCCCAGCCGGGCCTGGTGGAGGCTGCAGCCAGGCACCTCTCGGTCCCGACCCATCAGGCCCTGTCAGGCTGCCCAAGACAGCCGCCAGCTCAGGTAAGTGGAGAGCGGGGGATGGCAATTTCCCTGTCTCCATCCCACCCCCAAGAGGAAGTCCAGGCCTGTGGAGCAGCTCTGCAGTCCCTTCCCTTCCCTGCCTCACCCCACCCCCACAAGAAAACCTGGAACCTGCAACCCCACTCTAACCCACAGCTTCTCCCCCTCCCCCACCCAAGCCTCATTTTCTAACCCCCACCCTAACCTCACTTTTCCTCCCCATCCCAATACTAACTCCTTCCCACCCTCCTACTCACCTACCAACCACAAGCCACTTTCCACCCTCCCAACCCCAATACTAATCTTTCCACCCTCCCCCAACCCTAGTCACACCTTCCAATCCTCCCTACCCAAGCCTAACCTTCTAATGCTCCCTTGCCCCAAGCCTCACCTTGCCAACCCTGCCACCCCACCCCTCACCTTGCCACTCTCCCCCATCCCAGTACTAGCCTGCCAACCCTCCCCACCTTTATACTCATCTTCCAACCCTCCCCTAGCCACCCAAAGCTTTACCTTTCAACCCTCACCCACCCCAACCTTCACCTTGCCATCCTGCCCCACCCCAACACTAACCTGCTAACCCTACCCATCTTCATGCTGTCATACAACCAGTGGTGGGATTCAAATAACTTAACTACTGGTTCCGGTGGTAGGATTCAAATAATTTAACAACTGGTTGTTTACAAACACCATTTTAACTGCTGAAGTGGTGCGAACCTGCTGAATCCCAGCACTGCCTACAACCATCCTGCACCCCTAGCCACACCTTCCACCCCACCACCTTAAGCCTTACCTTTCAACCCTCTGCCATGCCTCACCTTGCCACCCTGCTCCACCAGAACTGTCATGCCCCCAGAGAATCTCTTTCTATTGTCTTATTAAGTCTCAGTTGTCCCTTCAGTTAGCATGGGTTTAGTTCTTGTATAGCAGTGATGGCGAACCTATGGCATGAGTGCCAGAGGTGGCACTCAGAGCCCTCTCTGTGGGCACGCACAGAGTTAATCATGTGGGGAGGGGAATCACCTCCCCCCCACACACATCTAGGCTGGCCTGGGCTGCTGGGCTTGATTATCAGCGTTAAATCTAAGACCTAGTTTTGGGGAAGCAGTATAGGTAACCCTGTTAAGCGCTGTTAAACCCCACTGATTTTCATGCAAAGAACTAAAGCGTGATCCTTTACCTGGGAGTAAGCTTGGTTGCTGGCAATGGGGCTTGCTTCTGAGTAAACCCTCCTAGGGTCGTGATTCACCCGTTTGAAGAGTTGCATGGCTGCTTCAAAGCAAAACCACCTTCTACCACCAAGCTTACTCCCAAGTAACCCACACCTCAGAGCCAACCATTTTTTCTAAACTAAAACCTCAGTATTCAGGTTAAATTGCCGCGTTGGCACTTTGTGATAAATAAGTGGGTTTTGGGTTGCAGTTTGGGCACTCGGTCTCAAAAAGGTTCGCCATCACTGTTGTATAGTGTTCTATGGGCGGGAACTTCAGTTAGACCCTGTCTTTTTAATCAGCACCCTAGAGGCAACAGCCTTACAGTCTTCCTTTTATTACCCAGTAGTGCTCCTGTTCAGTTAGTTATAGTCTAAGGTGCCAGTGGAGCTGGAAGGCTATAATATCTCTTATGTATAAGGTGTACAAAGTATAGAGCATTAAGTTAAGGTGTTACAGAAAGCGAGGTCCAAATAGAGGACATTGACTGAACCAAGAGGAAGAACAAACAAAGTGAACTTTCTTGGAAGAAGTCAAGAAAGGTTCAAAGTCCCAAGCTTCAAGTTGTTTCAGTCAAACAAGTACTTTGTTTTAGTCAGTTCCTGAGAGGAGTTAGGGTCTTAATTCTTCTATACATTTGAACCTCTTTTTTGGAACTGTTACACCTTTGCTTGCCAGTCTCCCACTCTGTTCTGGCCAAGTACAGGGCACCTAGAATATTTTACTTGGGGAACAGAACAAGAACCCTCTTTTTTTTTACCTCCACACCTTTGCCACACTATCCCCAGCTGCTGTGGATCTCCGCCCACACCTGGATTGAGCTGCCTAAACTGCAGGGGCCTGATTTGGATTGGAACTATGACACAATGGGAGGAGAGGCTTCAGCCTTCCTCCCGCTCTTTTCCCAACCCCGCAAGACCCCAGGAGTGTTATCTGCCCTGCTGGAAGACTGAATACACATGGTGTTTATGTGGGAATGGGGAGAGAAATAGGGTAAATCATATGCATTTGAGTGGGTGTGTGAAAGGATTCATGTGAAATGGTGAGTAGGTACAGAGTCTTAACAAAAAATACTTTCAGAATCAAATTCTTCTAGGGTTGTCATGACCCCTGGCTGTTAGTGGGGGATGGAAAGGTAGGGTTGCTAGATTCAGGCTGAGAAACGACTGGAGATTTATGGATGGAGTATGGGAATAAAGGCAGCTCAGTGAGGTATAATGCTGTAAACCTTCCAATGCAGGGGTCCCCAAACTTTTTAAACAGGGGGCCAGTTCACTGTCCCTCAGACTGTTGGAGGGCCGGACTAAAAAAAACTATGAACAAATTCCTATGCACAAATGACTGTAAAATGTTTGATTTCGCCTTTCAGCCTTTCTGTCATGGTCTATTTTTAGAACAGTGACCAAAGTATGTCAAGTACAGGGTGGGCTCCAAATATTGTTGGGGAGGCTGTGGAATACCTTCCCCTGTTAAAAAAAAAAGGCAGAACTTTCCCAATGAAGCATTCCATCTAACCCAGGATCAGGTATCTTCCTGGGTTCTTTCCTCCCTAGCAGCCAGTGAGCGATTCGCCAGCCTGGCTGATGCCAATGGGAGTGAGGCGGAACAGAAAGCCTGAGAGCAACACATGGAGTAGCCGAGAGGGAAGGGCGGAGCAGGAGTTGCCACGTGTAAGGTTTCCAACTCTGGGTCAGAAAATGCATGGAGATTTGGGGGTGCCATCATGTAACTGCAATCAACGGCCGTTGGGGCCAGTTCCTCCTCTCCCTCGAGCCCCCACTGCACATGAATGGAGCCATCGCCGCCATGCCTGGCGGGCCGGATAAATGCCTTCAGGGGGCCACATTTGGCCCCCGGGCCGTAGTTTGGGGACCCCTGTTCCAAAGTATCCATTTTCTCCAGAGGAGCTGGTCTCTGTAGTCTGGAGATGAGCTGTAATTCCAGGGGATCCTCAGGTCCCACCTAAACATTGGCATTCCTAAATTCCTTCTAGTAAAAAAAATTAAAAAATAGCTAGGGTATACCAAGGACAAGTGTAAATGGTTTGGTTTGCACATCTGCACTATCCCCCTCTTCACTCGGTCTTCTTGCTTCATGTCACTCTCACACACAGATGTAGTCTATTTGTGACTTGGTGACAGTAGCAGAGGCAATAAAATGTCAAAAGCTGATGTACAGCTTTTACAACCCAATCATATGTATTTAAATTTTGTGGTTAAACTGAAGGGGAACTGATTCGGGGAAATTTGGATGGAAATGAATAATTTTAACAAACACATTGAAGAGAAAAATATTTGAGAATTTTCTGATATTTGGGGTCAGACCTTATTGCATCTTATGTTCTGCTGGCAGTCTTGCCACATCTCTGTTTGCTGTTTTGCTTTCTGTAAAACAGAACCGGTATGTGAGCACCTGAAGCTGCCTTAACCCAGACAGACCTTTGGTCTGGCAGAGTGAGCTTTGTCTGCTCTGACTGGGAGTGGCTCTTCAAGGTTAAACGCTTTTTACATCACACTGGGGGAAGGGGAGACTGCAGAGTCTTAAGACCATAACTGTGAGTATGGCAGACCATGTCAGAACAGTCCTCGAGGCGCTAATGAAAACCTGCTGGACATTGTACCTTATTTGTATTACCCAGCCCTGTTCTCTCTGCAGTCTTTGGAATATTCTGTCAAATAGAATTCTACCTCCCATTGGAGATAAGTTAAATTTTAATGACCTCCTGAGCTTCAAGCGGCATCATTTTCTGGTATAGCAAACTTTTCTAGATTTTTTTTAGTTTCCAAGGCAGCTGTATAGGATTATCATTTGCTTGTACAGCTTAGCTAATACAATTGGACAAATATTATCTAGCAGGTTTTATGGAACTTTGTAAAAGTAATTGTCAAATAATGATCCCGCTTTGATTAAATAAATATGTAATTGCAGCACTAGATAGCACATAATTTAAGTATGGCATGAATAATTTGTTAGAAACTCTGTCATCCTATCTCAGTAGATTTAAACTGTGGATACATTTGGAAAGCCACTCTGCTCCGTACATTTAGCTGTTTCCTCAGCAAATTTGACATTATTCTTTTCATTGTTTTACGTCAATCACACTTAGCACAAAGTGCTTATTATTTTATTGCAGAAGATGGCAACATGCATTTATTTAGCTTTTTATTTCAGAATCAGCAGGCTACCGCTCACTTTATTAATCAAATCCAGGCTTGAGAATTATAGCCATCTCTTTAAAGTTTATCTAATTGCAGCTGTTCAAAAAAAAAAAGAGAGAGACAAAAAAACCAGTAATGCATTTACACCAGCACCTGTGAGTAGTTTCTGTCTTTCTCCATTTATCATTAGAAAGAAGAAATCACGGTGACCTTTTCTTTCTTTTTTAAAGCCCCCTTTATTCAAGTCAGCACTTAACAAAAAATGTTAATGCGTCTTTCCATGTTAACGTAACCTTAAGGTTAACACAAAAATCAGAAAATGACAAAGCTAACACAGAAAGTTGCTAAATCACATTACACAGTGGACGTGACACCAGAATCATCTACTTTTCCTGTTATCATAAACTATTAATCACCTCCGTGTACAAAAGGAGAAGTTTGGAGCATTGTTAGGAGAGGCCGTCCTCCTACAGGAACACTTTCCTTTTTTAACACTTTCAAGTGCACCTGCTCTTTTCATCATCTGGTGGGAAGAATAATTGCTATGTTATGGCTTTGACATGGTAAAAAGAAACATTATATGGGAGGTCAGGTTATTTCTATGATATAATGTAAGTATGATTACGGAAATGTCCTATTTCACATAGGTTTCCATGTCATTTAAAAGTCAAAAGACTACTCCTTGAACAGCATGAATTTTGACTTGAATTGGAGTTTGGGGGAATTTTACTTTTGAGAGGCTATGACCCAGTAGTACAGCATCTCTGTTGTGTGCAGAAGGTCCCAGGTTCAATCTCTGGCATTTCCAGTTAAAGAGATCAAGGGACGTAAAAGACCTGAGACCCTGGAGAGCAGCTGGTAACCTGTACACCTTGAAAGACCAATAGTTTGATCAATACAAGACAGTGTCATGTATTATCTATGATTATTTAAAGTAGTTATCAGATTCCTGAAAAATTTTTTCGAGTAGTTTACAAGTCATAAGAAGATGATTCATCTGATGGCATATGACATGTTCTGCAAATAATCTGTTAATTATTAACCAATATGTCCAATGTGGGGAAGTGTTTTTGCTGTCTTGAAGGAATGCCTTTTTGTTGCCACCATGCACTAGTTATCATAAATGAAACCAATGTTACACCGTAAGTTTCAGTGAGCTCTCAGTAAAGGGACTCAGAAGCAGGTAGTATTGCCCCAGAAATGAAATGGGAATCAAATAACAATATTATTGAAGGTAAGAATAGATCTGCAGAGCTACTTTTTGAAGATATACTGCAAAAACTACAAAAATTATTTTAAAAATAGTTTTAAAAGCAGGGGGCATACTACTTTTTGATTAGGTTTGCTCCTCTCATTCTTCTTGTGTATTACGTGACCAAGTTAAAGGTTCCAAACGATAAGAAAGAAAATGAAAAACAAAATTACAGGCAGACAGTTTTGTTTCATATTCTTTAGCAATCACGAACACTGGAGAGACTCGAGACTGCTGCCTTTATTCTCTCAGGCCTTCCCCATTTCTCCCGTTAGCTAAGGCTATCCTCCCCTTTCTTCTCCTCTGGAAGCTCTAAATCAGTCTCTTCAATACAACAATTCAAAATCTTTACTATCTACCACCTTCAAACTGTGCAATTCATGCACTGCACAGACCTTTGCAGGTAGTGTAAATCTTGCAAAGTATTAGAAGAGTAACTTGGCATTCTGTGCTGAATACATTCCTAATATACTTTTGTTCAGTGCAAATGACTCAATGTGATCAGTAGCTCATCACAGAACTATTTTAACTACATTAACTGTGACATGTGTTCCACTGATTCTAATTAAGTTCACTTTCAGGTTAACATGCAAAGAACTTCAGCTAACATAATGAGTTACTGACCCTTGTCAAACGTAAACACCTGCATACTAATATATCTGATGTAGGTAAACTATACAGTATATTCTTTCTGACAATTATACTTGTCATCAGTGCCCTATGGTACTCAATCCCTCTCTAGATTACAAACTGTTGCAATCAATTATTGTAGCAGTGCTGAAGAAAATCTAGAGTTCTTGCACAGCTTGTCTACAATATTGTGGTAGGAATGGAGCTATACAATGGTATAGCTGTGTAGGAGACTGTTATAGAAGCAATGAAGAATCTAAGAGCTGACAGAAAGGAAATGTATGAAGCCAAACTATACAACTCTTTCTCAGCAAGTGAATCACAAGAGGGAACTTGATACACTTCACCCTTGAAGTTTGCATTAAAATTACACATATCTAACCTTGTAACAGCTGTGATTCTTTTCTATATATATAGAAAAGGATTGTTTTATATGATGTTTTTATTGTTCTTAATTTTGTAAGTTGCCCTGAGATTTCCATATAGAGTGGGTATAAATTCCCATGAACAAACAAACAAACAAATTTATCAGAGACATAGTTTGAATTCTGTGAGAAATATCTCAAAACCTTACATACTGTATGTTTCCCTCAAGTGTTCCAGTATACATACGTACATTTACAATAGAAGCTAAGTAACTAATCCTATGAACCTATTTATCAGATTTAACAGTAGAAACAGTGCTTTGTCTGTACTGCTGAGGCTAAAACACATGCTATTCTCGGCAAGCAGAGAACAAGATACTTATTCTTCCCATTGCTATAAGATATATTCAGTGTACATAATGGTATCTGCCTACATCGCTTCAACAACCTCCCAGCTCTACAGATCACACATTAGGAGAAGAAACTGCATCGTCTCCAGCAGAAATAGTTAAGATTCTTCTGCTTGAAAAACTGTGCTATTGTGCTATGGGGAAATCACTGGCATATAAAACTAGCAGGTAACATTTATCTTACATCAGAAAGTGTGCAAGATTCAAATACAACAATACAACAGCAAGCCATGTGGTCAGGGTTCATAAAGATTATGCTTCCTTTCAGGAGAAGGTGATGGATGCCCAATTGTTATTAGCAATAAGCATTCCAACTGCTCCTATTCTAACAAGGTATTCGGAATATGAAGCCGTCTGTGCTCACACACTGTAAATGGTTTCCAATTAGGAGAAGAGGAGTTACACCAGCAGCAAGGAATATTATTGAAAATGGGAAAATTCATTTATAAATTTCCTTCCTAACACTAAAGAAGTCATCATTAGGGTTGGAATTTTTGTGTGTGAAATGCAAGCTGGAAGTCAGGGCTCTGATATGAGTCACTGCCATGACATGAGAAGATGGAATTTAAGTTTTCCCTTTAAGTTTTCCCAACATGAAATGACACCAGGAAGCTGCTCTTAGTCCTGTTGTGGCAAACCTACAGGTCCCGATCCAAGCTAGAGCCCTACATGTCTGGAAAAAAAGTGTCTAGGAAGTCATTAATGGAGTTCCCAAAGGCTTATACAATTTGGTCCCCAGTTAAAGAAAAATGGACAGTGATTTTGACACTCAGTTCAGTTGTTGTTCCTGCTTCACCATGAAGTACATCAAAAGTTAACTCTCCTTGTTTCAATATGCATGTTCTTAATAATGTGGCAAAAATGAAATATAATTGAGAAGTACAGTCTTCATAAAAGGCTAGATTTGTTGGCCATTTTGATAAAAACCATGAATAAGGATCAGTTCTCATGACCATTTCAGGTTGTGCAGCTCTGGTTTTCAATCCTTCTGACTTCCAGAAAAGCTGCCAGGGACTGAGCTAGTAGTTATACACATTGCAGTGCCATGCATTAAATATAGTATAGACTGAGCTCTGGCTTTCATTCACAACTGCATGAAAAGCTGAAACAGGGTACCAAAATATTAGCTCAGCACATGGTATTGGCATGTTCACAACTAGTTCAGCCTGTGGCAACACAGCTGGAACATATCACAGTCTGACTGAAAATTGTGGTTGCCACAGGCTAAAATGGCTATAAAAATGGGCCCTAAATATAAACCAAATTATATGCAATAACTCTTCTTGGCTCCCATCCAAATGGGCTCACATGCATATAATCCTGTGGTGGATCTCTTACAACAGTTGCGTGGTCCAACATTGATTCATCCTTTAGAGAATGTAGAACAGATATCAGAATCACACTGTATGTGTCAAATAGCTATTACTAACAGAGGTCCTAAAATGTGTATCTATGTGTGTAGTTTAAAAACGAATACACAGGACACATGTGCCTTTTGTTATTAAACTCAATTTCAGCAAAACTGGCACTTAAAAAAGAGAAAAAGAAGAAAAATGTTAAGTATTTTAAAAGTTTGTGCCAATAAAAAGGGGGAGGAATGTCTGGGCTCGGCTCTAATTAGGAGAGTAGCAAGCCTCAAACTCTCATTCATAATACGAATGTCAATATGATGGGCGGGAGGGGGCTAAAGAATTCTAAAGCAGCAGCAACAAACAGCCACATTTTATGTCATTATGGGAATTCTGTCTGATTCAAACCTTGGTTCAATCTCAGCACGTTCTTTGTACAGATGAGACAGACTCCTTTGAATGTCAGAATAGCTTTCCAAGATTCTGATTTAAATTTCAAACTCTTGATCAGAGCTGGAGAGTACTTTTTTTTTATCTTGGAAATGGGATCTGTATCTTTCTACCGAGTGAAAATATTAAGCATTTTGTTGTATCCGCTATGTGAGCCAAGTTCCCTACTGTGTCCTCAAATCCACACTGAATGAACCATATTTGGATCTGCTTATCAGAAGGAGACATTTAGAAAGACAATGAGTCTGTCCTGTGAAACGGAGGCTCCTGATGTTTTTAGATAGGCCTGTGGTGAACTGCAAAATGGGCCCTAAAATCAGTCTGACATGGTCGCTTAACAAGCTGTGGTATTAGCTCTTGGCTCACAGAATTTCAACTGTCACCCACAGGGCTGGTGATGGCAGCCATCATAATTAGAATGCATGAATCAAAAACACCAGGTGAGGATTTTGCCTTCAAAGAAAGAAAAGGCAGAAGGAGGGAATTACCATGCCCTTTGACTACTAAGCTGATGCATGCAGCTGGATCAGTGACCAACAGTGACTGGATGGATTTTGCTATGGGGATCCTTGCTACAGTCTTATACTTCCCACAACCAGTGGCTGTCAAAGTATATACTGTGAACTGCTTCAAAGAAAGTGATATTGCAAGCTGTAAGGAAGGAGAAAAAAAGAAAGTAACCCCATTAAACATGGAAAATAAGATTTCTTGCTTGGGTTTAGCAATCAACTTCTTCTGAAAGTTGAGTCTATTCTATTAATTTGATAGTTTCAAATTAGCACCTAGAAAAGACCCAAAGCTGCAGTGCTTACTGAAGTGGAAAATCTATGTAATCTTAACTGATATGACCTTGAAGAGGAATTCGTTGAACTTTTCTAAGACTGGATTTTTTCATTCCTTTGTGGGCTCTTGATTTTAAAATCTGCCTAACAAAAGATCTGCCAGGAAAGCTGTTATTACAAAGACATTTCTCAATAGGAAGAAGTGGGCTAATTGCAAGCTCTTTGGTGAAATAAAAGACGGTTTTGCAAACAACTACAAAATTGACAAAATGCTCCACAATGCTCTTAGCCGAAAACAATAGGGAAGAAATATGTGAAATGGCAAAGATGTCTAATATAAACAGATGCTATAAAACTAGTCAGAAAAAGCAATAAAAGATTTCAGATAATCCAGAAATAGTAATTGCTCTTCTGACCTTGATGTGACTACAAAAAGTCCATTAGCTACCAAATCTTGACATATAATTACACGCTGAAAAATATTCTCTTATTTATTTTGACAAGTCCTATAATAATACTACATTCAAGTTTCTACAGATGATCCTTCCATTTGCAGTTTTTGATTTTTAGTGAAGGGTCTCAAATGAAACCACGACATAACATTCTTCATCAACCAAGCACTTCCTCTGAGTTTTCTTTTTTGCAGATTTGAGTATGAAGGCTGTATGAAATTAGACGTATGATAGGCATTCTTTTCTTAATGTCCTGCAATTAAAATAGAGTGTTTGTTCCTCTGTGTAACAAAGATGTTTGAAGACATCCTGTTTGTGGGAGAGCTTCAGACAATAACATAAGCCACTGGCCATGATCCAGAAACAGAAGTGTAGCTGCCCCACAGAAATGTCTGTGAAGAAGAAGAAAAGTTTGGATTTAAACCCCCTCCCCTTTCTCTCCTGTAGGGATACTCAAAGGGGCTTACAAGCTCCTTTCCCTTCCTCTACCCCCAACAGACACCTTATGAAGTAGCTTGGACTAAGAGAGTTCTGAAGAACTGTGACTAGGCCAAGGTCACCCAGCAGGCTTCATGTGTAGGGGAAGGGAAACAAATCCAGTCCATCAGATAAGAGTCTGCCAATTAGGACAAAGAATGGGGAATCAAACCAGATCAGAGTCCACTACACCACTAAAATCAATTTAGGAGGAAAAACCAGCAAAACACTGTTAAAAGCCAAAACTGGTCATATCAGAGGGGGAAAAACATGAACTACCAGTATATATAAATGATCGTGGTGTAATGGTTAAGAACGGTGGACTTTAATCTGAATTATCTTGATTGACATTCCTGTGCAAAGCTATTCCTCTCTTTGCAGTAAATACTGGTTTCCTATCCACAGCTCTTTTTAATAGGGTTTGGTAGAGAGCATTCAGTGCTCACCCCATGTTCATAACTGTCTTTGGCTGTTTTCAGCATACAACCCATGTTGTGCTGTGTGATAAACAATGCAGGGTGGTTAGAAAGTGGAAAATGGAGAAGGAGGGTTGCTGGGATGAATAGATGCAGGTGGAATTAATGGATCTAATTAACCCAGTGGAGAGATGGCAACATTGCAACGTGCTAAACGAAGTGGATGGAGAATCTGGGGCAGTCAATAAGTATTAGTGGCTCGTTTGGCTGCACTACTCTATATATAATTACACCTTTCTCAGTCAACTAAATCAATGGGCTTAAACTGTTTATGACTACCTTGTGAGTCTTACTGAACAAAATCTCAGCTCTGCCTAGATTCTGAGTTGACTGGGATATAGTCCTATTATTTAATGGGGAAACTCATACACATTAAATCTGTGTTGTTCTGTAGCACTTCTCTCATCTAGTATATATGGTATGTTCATCACCTGAAATAATCAAGGATTCCAAATACCCCATGATGGGCTTTTTTTCTGCACAACCAATCGCATGTGTGTATAGATTCTAGTCTGGCTGCTTCATTCCTTCTTTTTTGCTTATGATCCCCACCCTCCACAGGATCCAAACCCCTCAATCCCGTCTCCTACATAAATATTTTTGTCTTATTAAGTATTGGGTAAATTGTAAGAATGTCTTCTGTGAATGTGAAGTTGTTTTTCTGCTTCTGTCAAAGTATCTAAGCCTCCTTTACCGCTGTTTGTGGAGAGCTTGTGTGTGGTTTTTTTTGGTGACAGTTTCTGTGATGTGAACTTGCACTTCCATTTTGCTGGTATTAAGCATCATGTTGTTAGCCCCCATCCATTAAAAACCTCCCTCCATGCCAGAGGTGTATCTAGGGAAAATGTAGCCCAGTGCAAAATCTGAGTTTTCCATGCCCTCCCGTGTATGTGCGGCTGCCCTCCCCCTACCATGACCAAACAACTTTTTTGCACCAGGTCATGAAGTCAGTGTATGGACCCGGGGGGAAGGAGGACTGTGGAGGGCGATTTTACAATCCCCCACATGACTAAATGGCCACAGCCCAGGGACATTTGACCCCATATGTCCCCCTGGGTGGTACGCCCCTGCTCCAGGTACTTGTTCACTGTTTCCACAGCTTCCCTGGAATCTGTTGATAGGCAAACTACTATGCAAGCTGCACTCCTCCACACAATGGAGAATGTTGTGATATTTTTATTCTTCCCATGGTTCTGTTCTTCCTGCGTGTGGGAGCAATGTCAGGAAGGTATGCTAGCTTCACCATGGACTAACTGGCTGCTTAAGTGTATAGTTAACATGGAGTCATCACCAGAAAGTGATTAGATATTGTTGGTTTTATCACTATAGAATTTAGTGTAGTTGAATACAGCTTCTTGAAGATGGATTTTGGGGGGGGGGGGTTCAATTCTTTTGCCTGTTGAGAAATGTATACTGACGGTGCTGCCATGCCTGCTCTGGAGATAAACCAACATCCAGGATTTAGGACTGAGCTTTTAATTCTGCTATATTAAATTAACGGATTTATTGTGGAGTTACCAGTACCTATTTTTTTCTTTCACTTTTGCCCATTATGTATGGAATACATACCTCAAGACTCTTCTCTGCATGGTGGGTTTGCAGAGGGCTCACCTAGTGTTTCTATGTTTACACATGAGGAGACACTCCCTCCTTTCTCCAGACTTTTTCTGCAGATAGCTCTCCAGACCTGGTTCTCTTAACTCCACCTATCAGCTTGGTATGGTGGTTAAGAGCAGGTGCACTCAGTCTGGAGAACTGGGTTTGATTCCCCACTCTGACACTTGAGTTGTGGAGGCTTATCTGGTGAACCAGATTAGCTGGTGCACTCCAAAACATGCCAAAACTGTAGCCTTGGGCAAGTTCACAGTTCTTTGGAGCTCTCTTATACCCACCTACCACACAGGATATTGTTGTGGGGGTGGGAGATTGGAAGCCCTTTTGCGTCTCCTTACAGGAGAGAAAGGAGGGATATAAATCCAAACTCTTCTTCCTCATCATCATCAAGTAATTCTTAAAGGCACAGATCTCACTACACCCGGTAGTCAAGACTGCTGGCTTAGCCCTTTAAATTGTAATTATGTCAGTATTACTGTTCCAAAAGTAATACTCTCCCCCACAAAAAAAATGAGAGGGGCAAAGCATTTCCATGGATCATGGGCTGCTAAAGAAGGGGACGGTCCTAGAGCAGATAATCACTCCCCCTCCCATCCATACAACACTTCCTGCTGCTGCTGCTGCTGTTGGAGAACAGAGACTCGTTATTTGCAAGCTCTCTTTATATCATTATATCAAAATATCAAGAGAACTAGAGGTTGGTGTTGTGTGAGTGAGCTAGTGATGTAGTGCCCAGAGGGCGGTGTGGACCTGGTATGCGCTAGTGTGTGGGCGTGGTGTGGGAATTCCAGGGCAGGGGCATTCAGGGGCATGGCAGCAGCGCAGGGCACACATGTGCCCTGGGCACAGTTCCCCCTCGTCACGGCTCTGGAGTGAGCCACTTTTCTGTTATTTGAAGCAGTCAGCAATACAGAAGGGAGGGCAAGGAGGAAGGCATGCAAAGTAGTGCAAGAAAGTGGAAAGGCTGGTTATGGCCAGAGGGAAGATCTCTGGGGCAAAGCTCTGCTGATTAGCAAACTTCTCTGCTCTGACACTGAAGAAAATTAAAAGTTGTGCTAAAAGTTGTGCTTAGAGCACGTCCCCCCCCCCCCAATTGAAATCTCTACCACAGAGCCAGCTGGGCATAACAACAAGCCCCATTGAAGACTATGGTGGGAAAAATTATTTTTCCCCACCATAGAACTTGCTGAAGAGCCTGGAAGATTCTGTGCTCTGCAGTGGCTCCGCTGTAGCCAATGGGGAATTTCTAAGTGTGTAAGCAGGCTGCACATTTTTCAAGGTAGAGGCACCAGACTTTCAAGGTGGGTGGGTGGTGAGAGGGGGCGGGTTGAGAGAGTTCTGCGATAACTCAGCCAGCAGACTTCATGTGTAGGAGTGGGGAAACAAAACAAGCCTTTTGAGGGCCCATAAAACTGAACCCCCAGAAGCAAAGTTCACCAAGCCTGGATGATATTACCAGGAGCGCCTCCTGGAGCCACCTTGAAAGTCTTGTGCCTCTGTCTTTAAAAAACTGCAGGCTGCTTACACACTCAGAAATTCCCCATTGGGTACAAAGGAGCAAAGGCACTGCAGAGCAGCGAATCTGGGCAAATTTCTTGGGGTGCCTGTCAGAGGTGTATTTTAAAAGATATTGGTACAACAATTTCAGGGTCTCATCCGGACACTATCCCAATGATACTCTTCAAATTTGATGCAGCTTGGTTCAGGGGGGCCAAAGTTATGGGCCCTCAAAAGGGTAGCCCCCATCTCCTGTTAGCTCTGACTGGAAACAATAGGGGCACCCCTTTTGGGGGCCCATAACTTTGGCTCCCCTGAACCAAACATCACTGATTCTGGGTGGTACCATCAGGACAGTCTCTGGATGAGAGTCTGAAATTTTTGTGCTGCTACCTTTGAAAATGCACCCCTTGCAGGCTGAAACATGAAAAAACACAAAAAATTACAAAAACAGCCTGAATAACTTGCATTTGGAGTCGTTCATATTCGGTAGGACATATTCAGGCTGATTTTGGCCTGAATATGCCTGAATTCACCCAAATTCAGGCCAAATCCAGTATCTGTTGCACCCGAATCTCTAAGCCTAGTCAGGAATGAGGCTCCAAAGAGCATAAACTATGCAATTGCGGCTTCACCCCAGATACAGATGCCTCCAGTGGGTTTTGAGTGTCAGATCAGGCTCTGACACCAAGGATCAGGCACTAAGCAAGTGACAGACAACAGAAAGAGATATGGTCCTTTATGTATACAATTCAGCTTGATTTCCTTTCCTCACTGCCCAGTTCCTGATATTTATCTAATTAAAATGTCTTTCTTAACAGCTTTTCTCCTACTCTAGTTCGGCAGTCCAACTACCAATTTGTCATAGTTCTGCCATTTCCCAGTCTGATTCTAGGATAGAAACTCACATTTGAAAAGCCAAAGCAAATATTTGTTCCAAAGAACATCTTGCAAAAGGAAATTTCCACAAAGCGAAGATTCTGTGATAATTTCAGGTTGTATTTTTTAAAGACCAAATGTGAGGCTTTCATCTTCCAAGACAAATACAAAAATTAAAAGTACATTAATTGCTTTTTGTATGCAGGCATCATATATCTTCCTGTGTAGGAAGAGCAAAACTTTTAACAAGTAATAGGTATCACTGCATTGTACCTAAAATAATGCTGAAAGATCTTTTCATTTTTCATCTAGTATTTTTCTTAAATTTCAAAGGTTTTTTCAGGCTGCTGTCATAATTTTCGGTAGACATTTCTATGATATAGAGTCATAGCTGAATATTTTTTGATCATCCATTTATTTCTCCTTAGCCTTCTGGGTAGGGGGCGGGGGGAACTGAATACAACTGCAGCTTTCTTAATATTACTTTTTAAAATATATTTCTAGCTTTCCCTTCAAAAGAAAACTTAAAGAAGTCAACAAATGCTAATTGGCAGCTCCACCCCCCCAACCAAACCCATACCTGTAGAGTGGTTGGCTACTAGAGCAGAGCAACATCAGAAAGACCATCTGACTGTTGGGCAGGGAGGTGGTACAAGGTACCTAGTTCTTGATCCCTTTCCTTAGATAAACTGATTGGTCACTGATGGAATCTGAGAAGAACTGCAGGATATCTCTAGTCAGTCCCTGCATGTGCACTGTGAGAAATTCAGCCCTTGCCTGGTATGTTTTAAATTCTCCCATATGCATCCATTTTGGGTTGTGCTCTGGAACTTTCAGAAGTGCAGTATAATTTGGTGGATTAACCAATGATAATATGTATACCTTATGCATATTTCATGCAGTATGTAGCACAACAACAGTAGTGCACTGTGGCATACAAAGAAGTGTTTTCTGGTGTCCATCCCTCCCCTGCTTGAAAAAAATCTCTTTCATTAAGCAGAGCCAATACTGATTTTCCTCATTGTCTCATTAGTGCAGGAAGTCCTTCAGAAGAAACCAGGAGATATCACCTTTGTGTCTATGGTAAAAGGTAAAGATGGTCCTCTGTGCAAGCACTGGATCGTTACTGACCTATGAGGTGACATCACATCATCATGTTTACTAAGACTATGCTTATGGGGTGGTTTGCCATTGCATTCCCCAGTCATATCCACTTTACATCAAGCAAGCTGGGTACTCATTTTACTGACTGAGTCATCCTTGAGTCAGCTACCTGAAACCAACTTCTGCTGGGATTGAATTCAGGTCATAAGAAGAGTTGTGACTGCAGTACAATGACTTATCACTTTGAGCCATGGGACTCTTCTATCTGTGTTTACAAAGAGTGATGATTCGGAAATGGCTGTACCTATAATAAGATGATATTTAGTTTGTGCAACCACCCAACATTTTGTGATTGGCAGCCATTTGACAGCCCTTTCTCAAAATCCTAACACTGACCACAGGCTGAACAAGCCTGGGTGCTTCTTCACAATAGCATGAGATTTGTAGAATGCAGAAAAAAATGAATTTTCATTGCACAAATATATGTATACTGTACCACAAGATTTTAATTGAAAATTATCCGGAATCGCTAATTATAATAGACATGTATGTGTGTTGCATTTTGAAACTACTTTGCAGCATGGGATAATTAAAATACTATGAAGGTACAGGTACTGTGAATGTATAAAATAATTAATGATATAGTGTGGAAGCTTTCTGACTAAAACCTTTCTGAATTACAGAGTGAAAAGATCCCAGTCTTTAACCTGAAGCCACTATTGGCTTCCATGGGAGGTAGGGTCAGTCTCAAAAAGTGGGCTATCAAACTATAATGTTGGGAGGTTGAAAGTCAAGCATGTTTCTGTGATAGAAGCAGCTATTTCTGAATGTATGCTCCTGCAGACACAAATGTAAGGACTGTTCGGTTGTTCTAAAAAAGTCTTCCTCCAATGAGGTTAAGAAAAGCCAGGATTGTGTGCTTTGTTTGGGGAAGAAGCAAAATGGAGCTAGAAAAGCCATCAATGGGTGAAATGATGCCCATTGGCACTATGGAAATCACTGTTCAGGGAATTCAAGAGACTTATGGTTGAGGCAGCGATGGATTACCCTCAAATGGCCTCCCTTCCCCCACCCTCTCCACTGTTATGAATGAAAAGAACAGCCTGTAGTTAAAGGAGATTTTTGTCCTTTTGGTTTTATAATTAGGGTATTTTGTGGTTTTGCCTTAAATTTAACTGTATTTTTGCCTAATAGAAGGGTGGCATACAAATATCTTAAATAAATAAAAATAAATGAGAAGCATAACAGATTCTGGTAACAGAATCTTTGTAATAATGTTATGAATTATAACCCAAATTCTACTACTAATGAATTATTGCATGAATAATAGCTGTATGTTTTGCAATGCATTCTGAACAATGAAGAATTGCTGGCAATAACCATGGTGACATTCCCCACAAGAGGGCAGGTCAGTTAAAGAATGGTACATGCCATCTTTCTGCTTCACAGATAGTTTTAATTTTTTTTCTGGGTGAAACATAAAGTAGCTTTAAATAGTAAAGGAAATCTCCCTGCTGTATGTCATTAGAGTACTATAGTAATATTTTGATATCTTCTCCATGAAAATAATTGAACACAAAATTCAGGATATCACATAAATATGTTTCTTTTTATTCAAAACTGTTAACAATTTTAAAACATAAGTTGGCTAACAAACCATGGGATCTCACTTTTGATACTACACAGGCCAAATAATCCCTATGGTTTTGGCTTCATGAGTCTTGTAGTGTTAGCTGTTTGTTATACCCCTAAACTAGAACTATCTTTCTTGTGAGTATGACAAAATCTAAATTGCAATAATGACACAGAAAGGCTTTATGGACTCTGAGGCATGTCATGTTACTCTTGCCCAAGAAAAGAAATCAAAGTGCTTTTTGGCATGCAGTCATTTGGCAGAGTGACACAAACACAATGTGCCGCAGTTCTTCCAGATCATTTGAAATCCTTAAAACATTTTTATATAACATCTGCAAAAGATCTATGTATGCTCCTGCATACATAGGAGGATGACCTAACAAGGATGATCCACTTGTAGGTCTACCAAGGATGATCCACTTGTAGGTCAATTTAAAGGACAGGGATGAACATACAACACGAGCCTGCTCACAGCCTTCCTCTTCCGTTTTGATTCCTCTTTCCATCCAGGACTGTTTCACAGTGGTTGTATATGTTGCAATAAACTGTTGCGCTTGTACTCTAGTTTAGCTGAGGAGTTTTGCTTAATTCTTTGCCTTTGTAAGATTATACAATACAGCTGATGACACTGCTTGAACATATATAACATCACAGTTACATTTGGAAGACTTTTAGCAGCTGATTAAAAACACTGCAGTTTTTTTTCTTATTTGCAGGGGCACAGAGTGACCTAATTTAACATTTTTGGGGGAAAATTAACCCAAAGAACATCAGCAACCAACAGCTTAAAAACAAGAGATAGGGTTAGCCTGTGCAATATAGACCGAAACTCTCATGAAGTTTCCTAAAAACAACTTTTCTTGAATGGAAAAGCTCTGTATTACGTAGCCAAGTCATTATAGAAGAAAATGGGAAAATGGAAAGAAGAAAACCCAAGTAGATGGTAGAATGGGACCAGTGCCTTCTCGTCTCCTTCAAACTTTTAATTGCCCAGAATGATTGTGACTACATTTCTGACCATTAATATTTCATCTCTTACTATCACATCATAATAAATCATTTGATAATGTTTGTGTCTTTTGCTCAAATGTACCCATTATGGTAACTAAAGCATATATGAGTAACTCATTCTCTCATAGCAAAATTAATGAGTATTGTGCCAGAGAGCTCCAACCATTGCCATTCATAAGGATCATTGTATTTGTATATAAATTGTAATTGTGGTACTCATCGTTTTAACTCTTCACTAATGGGCTGCTCTCATTGTCAAAGTTTGGACCATATATTATGTAAAGGCGTGCTTGAAGCCACTCTAAAACAATCAACTTAACCTTGCCTTTTTCCTGCTCTAAAATGGCATTGCATCAGAACATGGAAGTGTGTGTGGGGGGAGGGGCGGTGGGGGGGAGGAGGGGAAACAGAAACTGAAAAAACTCTGAACAATGAAGTTATATGAGAACATCTCATCCCAGTTCAATGGTACAAAGAAAGTATCCTAAGCATACTGTGCTGGAAGTTTTCTCATTCTATTAGAATTCTACAGTCATAGATATAATCAGTGTGTACATTACAATTGCCAACATGTCCCCTCATTAATTATCTATTTTACATTGCTTCAAACCTTCCTCAACATCTACTTTCTTCCCACTAACAGCACACAAACATTTCTATAGAAATGCTGTCAATTTTTTTTACCACACCTCTTATTCTCAACTTTTTGTTTCTCTTTCCTTCAGGTCCTCTGTCTCAATCCACTGGCTACTTTGTCAGTATTCCAACCTCTTACAATAGTGCTGTCATCACATAATTATATCTGATTGGGTACATTACGATGTCATTGTTTTGTGGAGGAAAGTTGTGCTTCAATGGAGAAAGGAAATTGAAACTGTCACCTGCAACTAGCTACAAAAACTAAGTATTAAGTGTGGGAGGTTAATAGCGCGTTCCAGAGCTGACAAGTGGGTGGGGAAAGTGCTGCTTCGGTGCCACTCTGCCTGCTCCAAAGGGCTTTCCCATGGTGCAGAAAGTCCAAAAGGTAAACAAAAACAAACATATCTCCACAAGTAGAGATGTGCCATGAAAATTGTGGTGTATGTCTGAGCCCTGCTTTGTCGGCACAAGGGGGCTGAACCAGCAGTGGAAACTGACTAAGGTCAGCTCTACCAACAGGAACACCCCTGTCATGCTAATGCAGCTTCGGGTGGTGGGGAAGCGCCAATGGAGAGCTGGGAACTGTGGGTGGCTGTCCAAGGATCTTACAACAACTGGGCACTGACGGATTGCCCCTCCACTGGAGTAAGGGCCCTGAGAAGGGCATTTCCACTACTGTAAGTCTGCGCTGCATCCTGAGGGGGATTCACACACACACCTTGGATTGGGCTGTAAATTGTTTGGGGAAAATGTGCAGCATGCTTTGTGAAAATATTCAACAACGAACATTTCATTTGTTCATAATATTTATGTTCGGAAATACGTATTGGTATCACCTTCTGTAACATGTTTGTAACTTAAACCAATGAGTTTAAATATCTACTACATAAATATAAAAAATCATGTAGAAAAATTATGTAGAAAAATGCAAATATCAATCTAACCTTTTACATCTATTTCACAAAACTGTTTTCTTCTCTAACATTTTTCTTCCTTTAAAATACCTTGCTTGACTCTTTTGGACCTTATTTTTTTATACTTTGTAGGTTTTTAATTTAGAAGTATAGCTGAGGATTGCTATTGATTTATAAGATGACATTATAATATTTTCCATATTATTCCCTATGCAGTCACTTTTTGACCTCTGTTACACATGAAGTAGATATTTTCATTCAACAACTAGAAATGATGTCTGGATCTTTTCCCAGAGTGGTTACATTTAAATCAAAATCTGTCAATGCATAAAAGCACGGTTTAATTTTTTAAAAAAAACTTAATTTTGTATTCATTTAGCTTTTGGTTTTTTTAATGCCATCACACAAGGTTCTATCGATCTTCTCTCTTTTATTACATTGACATGGAGATCTTAATTTTTAAATAAATATTTATTACTATTGTTTCCCATCATTATTCACACTTTTAAGACTTTGTTTATTAGATAACTGAAGCTAATTAGGGCTGGGTCTTTTTAATATTTGGATGGGACAAAACCAAGGAAATCCAGGGACACTATGCAAAGGCAGGCAATGGCAAGCCACCTCTTTCATCTCATGCCCTGAAAACTCTATGGGGTCATGGTAAGAGCTGTAGCTTGATGTCACTTTCTGCTATCAAGATTTTGGTCACTAGCAGTATCATTCAAGGTTCAATGTGCTGCGATTCTGCATAGGACTTCACCATAGACAGAGGCTTACTTTTAGCACAGATCTCCAATAAACTGCACTATTATTATAATACATTTTTAAGTCAAAGGGGAAAATATCCATTAATATTTACAATGACTACAGACAATTAAAAATATGAGTAACTGAATTATTTGTATAATTAGGATAAAATGACCTTTCTTATCAACTTCAATTAGTAAACATATCCTTAATTACTTATCTGCTTATTTATGTAAATAAAGGCATAAAACATATAGATTGTTTTCTTCTGGCTCTTTCCCCTGCATATGGCACTCATTACTCATACATAGTGACCATGTCTCCTCTTTGCATGGTAATCATCTATCATTATGAACACACCTGGAATGAAAATAGTACTAGCACATTAATATACAATCTGTTCCATTCACAAAATTATAGGTAGCTGAATAACCAGCTTTAGAGACAGGAAAGTATAGACAAGGCTCCTTTGCTTCTGGATCCTTTCACAACATTAAGCACTAACACAATATTGAACAAGGGCATATGGACTCAGGCTGTACATCCAAATATAGCCAAACAAAAAATAACCCCCCCAAAAGCCACAACAGATTTTTGGGATGTATTTTCGGTCAAAATTAAAACCAGCTATCCACAAAAAAGCCAAATAGTCAAAAGCTTTAAAAAAGCGGAAAAGTGTTTCAAAGTCTTTTGCCTTTTCCCATGGCTCAATTCCCAGAGTCCATATTAGGAAAAGAAAATCCTTTAAAATTTTGAAATTAATTACAAGGTTAGCTACTGGACTTTTCCAACAGATGCTTGGGGATTACACTGGCTCATTAAATCTATGGGGAATTGGGGTGTTTGTTTTTTGCATGATTCAGGTCCCCTTTTAGGATCCCTTCAAACTGCCCCCTTTTTCTGTTCATTTTTTCTGAATGTACAATCCTAAAAGCATTATTGTTTACATCATTTAAATCATTTTCTATTTGACACTCCTCTCCTAAATAATCCCTTTCTCTGCATGCATGAAGACTGGGAACTTTGTGAACTACGTAGATAGTATGCTTTGAAGCTATTGTATTTATGCCCACGATCCTGCCTTATTTGGAGTCAGATCACTAGACCTTTTAGCCCGGTCTTACAACACAACCTGTCCTAGATTTCCATCAGAAGGCTTTCCTAGCTCTGCAATCTGAAATGATTTTAAATGTTAGAGATTAAAATCCTCATTATACAAATCATAAGAGCTCTGCCACTGAGTTACAGCTCCTTCCTGAGTCTTGTTTATGCCACAGTTCCTAATCAGTGTTTTACATCCCTAATATGCAGAGACTGTTCATACTGGATTGGAGAGTTATGCCATATGTCTGAATATGTCCTTTTTTGCATAACAGGATTATGTTGCACAAAACAATGGTTTCTTCAGTTAGAGTATGGTTATATATCATTTCTATCTTCACCCAGGGTGAAAGAAATAGTGGGAACTGGTGTAGAACAGCGGGGGGCCTGGACCTTTGTCTCATTCCTGCTTCTTAGGGCTGGAGCATCCTTTGTGTGCTAAGCTCTGTCATCTTGACTGCTTAGTGACTGACCTCTGTCATTGTCATATCAGTAAACAGAGTAGTTGTTGAGTGCACTTTCATGTAGTATGTATTTTGGCACACCATGAGGTCTGAATCTATTACCCAAGTGATTGTTACAACAAAACCTGTTTCTTCATCAGACAAAGCAGCATCACATCATCTATAAGATGTGTGATAGGCTATACTGTAAATGTTCCACCAAGAAACAGTGAATGGCAAGGGGCATGGGTCATAAATGTATTAGTGACAGACACAGATGGAATTTAAAAAAAATGGTTACTGTAAACCCATGCTATAGGTGGTGAAAAGGTAGGTTACAGTACAGTACAGTACTATGAAAACCAAGCATGACATGTGTCAAGATTTCTTCTTACCTAAAGCCTGGACTTATTAGAGTTCCAACATCAGTGTTAGTGGAGGTGGGTAGATTAGTTCCAGAAGGCAGATAACAAACAGACTATGATGCTTGATGCTTCAAATGCTGATTCCTGATACACCCAGTTAATCCTGAAAATTTCTGGGATTTTTCAGGATCTATTTACTGGTATCCTGGAAAATCCCAGATATCATTTGGAAACCCAAATTCCAATATTGTAGTATATAAATTCCACTATAGTAGTTTTTGGTTCTATGTTTAGTTCAGTTATATCTGCGCTCACTTCCCTAAATGGTTGTCCATGACGGTTACACAGTCTTGCCACTGTGATGTCACAGGAGATCAGTGGTTGCCAAGAAAACTGGCATGATAGCAGTCAGGGGCAGAGCGAGAGGGAACTGGGCCTGGGACACATGCACACCCTATGCCCTTGCTGCTGCTGCTGCAGCACCCGCCCCACCATAGAATGGCCCCAGAATGCCCCCTCCATGGTAGCAGCCCAAGAAGAAAAGGCATTTGCCTGGTCTCCAGCCTTTTCCTTTAGGTAATGGAGCAGCAGCTTCTCCATTGTGCCACCAGACAACTGCCTGTGCTCCTACAGCTCTCAAAATTATGCTGTTAGAAGGCTGTCACTCTGTTACGAATTGCGCTGTTGTGCACTAAAGAGTGTTAAGTATTACTGTTGCTATTATTATAGGGAACAATCTTAACAAAACACCGAACGGTGTAAATTGTTCAACAAGACACTATTGAGACCCAGAAGCTATAAGAGGGGCCCCTACCTTTTTGAGTCTATGGCACCTTGAAATGTTGACACAATATCATGCATACAGGCACAAAATGGCTGCCACAGAAGTGGAGCCAGACTCAAAATGGCTGTTGCCACTTACATTCAGTTGCAGAAATCTGTAATGGCAGCTGCTGCCAAAGCAACATTTTAAAAAAATCCACACATCCAATCAAATCTCCAAAGGACAATTAGAAGCTGTGGAAGATCATCCATAATTCACTGTGTAAACAACATTTAGAAAACTGTGATGTGTCAATAACTGTGACAAAATTAATACACTGGAAATATCTAATTAGAACTTTAAAATATATTTAATCTTAAGAATAAGCCAATAAGCTAATCAAATCTCCAATGGAGAATGAGAAGTCTTTCTGGACAAAGGCCACACCTGGTCTCCTCCACTTTCACCTCTCTTGCATGCCACCCCTCCCTCCCCTCCCATGCCACCCCTCCCCCTCCCTCCCTCTGCTAGGGTGGGTGGGCCATGTCCAGATGCCGAGCCCCTCCTTCCCCTCCCTTGCATGCCACCCCTCCCCCTCCCTCCCTCTGCTAGGGTGGGTGGGCCATGTCCAGATGCTGAGCCCCTCCTTCCCCTCCCTTGCACGCCACCCTCCCCCTCCCTCCCTTCTCTATGTATGACCCAACTCTTTGTAATTCCAACATTTCCCTTTATAATTCTTATCCATTTTCTCAATTTCCTTTGGGGCAATATTCCATTGATAAAACATCACATACTAATTTTCTCTTAGTGTTTGATGACAGGAAAATCTCTGTTTTGTTGATTGTTTAAGAGCAATGGCTATTTGTATTTTTTAGACTTCACTAGTGTTTTGTCAGCGAGAGATGGTTTTTCGGATAAACCTGAATCACAGTGTTGGGCAAGCTCAGAGTGGCATGAAGCTCTTTCTTGCAGCTATGCTTTCCAAGTTGTACAGGCCTTGGGAAATATCATTGGTGCAAGTCTCCCCCCTACTATTCCCCAAGGCCCTAAGGGGGCCAAGATGTGGAAAATTTCAGGTTTGGGTTTTTTAAACCCCAATTTGTTTTTTACAGCTGAATAAATCTGAACACCAAATTTACTGGGCACAAGATGTTGTGCTGATCCCTAATCTGGACCTTGCTATTGATGACAGACTCCTAGCAAGCAAGCATGTCATTGTTGTAAAATCAGTAAGTGATCTGTTACATATGCAGTGCCACACTATTATTAGTGTTGATCAATCATGGCATAAACACAACAGTGACAGTAAATAGCCTATTAGAAGTTAAGCAGTTGTTTCTGTTATCTCTCATTACTAAATGTCAAAATTAGAACTGGCTTTGTATAAAAGCTGTGAAAGATAATCCATTGTTCACTGTGTAAACTACTTTAAAAAAACTGTGACATGTCAATAACTGTGACAACATTATTATAGCGGGAATATCCAATTAGGATTTTAAATATGTTTAATCTTAAAAATAAAAAGGAACTGGTAAAATGGGCTCGTAAACTCACAGTGTCGTTCTAAACAAACTTATGGCCCCCTAAGCCTACTGACTTCAAGGGATTTAAGGAGGACGGCACACTCAGTTATTCCAAGTCACTGGAAAATGTAAAAAATAACTGCTTTACGTTTGATTTAAATCTTCTGAATGGGAATGCTGAACCATGTTTGGTCATTATGGCATAATTCTCATGGAAGTGATATGCCTGTATTTGGACTTTATCAATTCAGATAAAGAGAGTGAGTGCCTCTACATATTAAAAAAGAACTTAAACTACCATGACTGTGAGAATGCTAGGCTACAACCTAGTTTCCTGTGTGAGGTATGAAGTCTGAAGGGAGCCTGAGCGGTGCAGTGGTTGAAGAGTTCAATTGAGACATGGGACCACAGGTAAGAATTCCTCCTCTGTCCATGGATACTTGCTGGGTGATCATTGGCCTGTGGCAAATTGTGAGGATAAGGTAAAGTAACAGACAGGAGAACAATGTGATAGGCAATGTGTGTCCCAACCAGAGAGAAAAATGGGATGTGAATTTAAAAAAAATGTCCAGACATAAATTACAGTTTCAGTGACAATTAAACCAGGAAATTAACTGCAAAATGTCTTAAAAGGGCATGAAATGCTGCCAGAACTGCTGCAAAAATGCATTTCTGCAGTCTCCTGATGATACCCTGAAAGTTCGGTGTCACTAGCTTTGAAAATGCTGGTTTGCGTGTTTCACCGCTCACTCACTCCAGCAGGCTTCATGTGCAGGAGCGGTGAAACATGAAAACCGGAATTTTTAAAGCTAGTGGCACCAAATTTCAGGGTATCATCAGGAGACTGTCCTGACGACACCCCCCAAGTTTGGTGCAGTTTGGTTCAGGGGGGCCAAAATTATGGACCCTCGAAGGGGGGCCTCTATCCCCCATTGTTTCCAATGAGAGATAAGGAGATGGTGGCTACCATTTTGAGGGTCCATAACTTTGGCCCCCCTAAACCAAACTGCACCAAGCTTGGGGGGTGTCATCAGGACAGTCTCCTGATGATACCCTGATATTTTGGTGCTGATATGTCTAAAATGCACCCCTGCAGGCACCCCCAAAAATTTGCCCAAGATTCTTTTTTCTGCAGTGACTTTTGCATTGCTGTCAATGGGGAATTTCTGGTGGAGGGCTGTGGGGTGCACATTTATCAAGGTACAGTCACAAAATGTTCAGGGTATCTTCAGGAGAGTCTTTGGATGACACCATCCAGGTTTGAGGAACTTTGCTTATGGGGGCAGTGGGAGATGGACCCTACTAATAACATTGAACCCCTTGAAGCAACGGTCACCAAACCTGGATGGTGTCATGAAGAGACTCTCCTGAAGACACCCTGAAAGTTTTGTGGGTTTACCATGAGAAATGTGCACTCCACAGCCCTCCCACAGAAATTTCCCATTGGCTGCAATGGAGCCAGCCAGCCACTACAGAGCACAGAATCTGGGGAAATTTCTTTGGGTGACTATGAGGGGTGCAGTTTTAGAGCTACTGTCACCAAAATTTCAGGGTATCATACAAGTACTGTCCCTATGATACTCCCCAAGTTTGGTGAAGTTTGGTTCAGGGGGTCCAAAGTTATGGACCGTCAAAAGTGTAGCCCCCATTTCCTGTTAGCTTCCATTGGAAACAATGGGGGATGGGTCACCCCTTTTGAGGGTCAATAACTTTGCCCCCCCTGAACCAAACTGCACCAAACTTGGGGAGAATCATCAGGACAGTCTCCAGATGATATCCTGAAAGTTTAGTGCTGCTAGCTTTAAAATTGCACCCCCTGCAGGCCAAAACGTGTAAAAACACCAAAAATTCAAAAAAATAATAAAACGGACCCGAATTTTTCGGATTTACCCGAATTTTCGGGCATATCCGAATTGGCTATGATTCGGATTCGGGCATACAAATCATTTTATGCCCCAAAATACCCAAATCCGAATTTTACCGAATTTTTTTAGTATTGACCAACCCTACTACCTACTGCAAAACACACAATGAAAAAGATGCATTGGAAATATTTACATAAATCTGTTCTGCTGAGGTTCTATAACTGGATGTCTCTTGCCTGTGACGGCTGGCCTTCTTCTTTGTCTACAGAGATGGCTACAAAACAAAGCACACGTCACCTGCCACCTTCTACAGAGGATAAAATGAAGGGCAGAAGCATATTCTGTAGTATGAGGGGAGAATGAAGAAAAATATTTTTTCAAAAAGCTAACACCAGCTGACAATCTCCATTTACCAAGGTAGTGTTGGTGAAGATGGTCCTTTTTAAAAATACCCTGGGCTACAGCTCAAACTGCCTATGTGCTAATGCGTTGAGCATGGGTCCACAGCCTGACTCCAACAGTATTTGTGCCATTTTGCTTAAAATTGATTAGGATAAGACTCAGGCCTACCCCAATGATTTCCATATTTCTACATATGAAATGGTGGAGAGCAACCTATGGAACTGAATATAACTCAAAACTGTTGGCAAACATGGGAAGAAATGCTTACAATCTGCTTCCGTGTACCCTCTGAACTGACACAGCTGTTAACTTTCAAAATCTCTGAGAGGCTTCTAGCTAATTCTGCTTTCTGCTAAATCAGGAAGATGCATTTGACGTGCTGATGACACTAATGTCCTCTCTTCATAACTGGACATTTACAGCTGAAATATGATCCAGCCTTGTACCAATACAAGAAAACCTGGGCTTCCGACAGGACATCGTTATATCCTGACAGCTTCTCTGTAATTGACCCAAATAACAAGCCAGCACAGCAATGATAAGCTATGCTTGAATTACAGTGGAATGGCAATAGTCTAAGACAGCTCTTTGAAACAAAAGGTTGCAAACATATTGCTATACAGAGAACAGTAGTGTAGGTCACAAATTAGCTACGTGGTAAGCATAAGTCAGTGAATACTACATCAACCACATTAGACAGCGCAATTACACCTCCCTTTGCCCCCGCCCCAGGCCAGTTAGGGCCTGTCACTATTAGTGGGGAACTTTCTGAAAACAGAATTTGCATTGTCTAGCTGAAAACTTCCCTGGCTGATAAATCTAACATTTTGCTCATAATAACAATTTTGACAGTACCTCTGCTCACAGCAAACTGCCACTGCCATTTGATTTGCTCCAGTGGTGCTTGGCTGTCACAGCCTGTCATGTAGGAAGAAACCACCAGATCTAACCCCATGTGACAGGGTTTAATCATTCCCATTACTCCTGTTGGCTGTTTAGGCCACTTTGAAGGATGCAGTATATAGTTCTAACCGACAAAGTGTCCTTGTTTTACAAACCGTAAATGCTATTTGAAGACTAGGCGTTGGATCAGGATGCAGAAGTAAAGTTAAAGGGGAATGGGAGAAAGCAGAACAATGTAAGCTTCAACATCTAACTTATTAGTTGGACAAAGTAAATTAAATCCACTATCAAATTGACTCCAGTGTCACTGCTTCTCAAAGAGGTCAACAATGTACATGTCCTTTCAGCAACATATAGGAAATGTGGAAAGTCAGTTCAAATGACTAGTTATCGTGTGTTTGTCACATCAAATCTCACCACATGGCATCTATATCTACAGTCCTCTGAAGCCTCTGACTAGGTGGTTGATACCAGCATTACTACTCCTGGATTTTGCTTGTTTACTAGCATTCATCCAATCTGTTACAGCCCCCAGGCACTAATTCTGGACCTGTACCAGAATTCAATGCAACTGAAAGAGCAGAGCTGGGAGTCATCAGAATGTTGATGACACTGCATTGCAAATCTCTAGACAGTCTCTACCAGTGACTTCATGTAGAAGTTAAACAGTACTATTGACAGATTGTACTGTAGTATACTACAAACTAACTACCATTTGAGCAAGCAGGAGTCATTCAACATTGCCTTTTGTGGCCATTTGAGTAAGAGGAATGGGTAAAAGGAAAACATGTGGAAAGATGTCTGGTTTGCTTATTTAGCACTCTGAGAAGGCGTCCTACCCTGGCTTATCCTATAGCCAAAAAAGAGCATTAACTTCTTCCCACTCACTTTCCCTTGAAGAGTGGGAAAGGAGAAAGTGCCAGATTCTTCATACTGATTCAAGAGAAGCACCCCCTAACCATAGGGAAAGATCCAGGATTGCTGGCACAGGATTTCTTCCCACTTCTGGGGAAGGTGTGTGGGGGCACTATTCCCTCCCCAATGCCACTGGTTGTAACTACACAAATTGGATGCATCTGAATAAACGCAGATGCATTCAAATAGTCTGATGAACTAGTGGCGTCCTGTTTGCCACTGGTAAGCAGGGCAGGAGCTGAACCATTGGGTGATCAATCTTGAGTAATGACAACATCACTAATGGAAGCAGAAAACAGCTATCGTTTTGACCACATTCTTCAACCATTTATCCTATACAGCCGTATCACTCATAGTTCCAATGACTTCAAGTATTAGCTCTTTAATTTTTAGCTCAATAAAAGCTTTCCTTGTTACCTGGCTTTTACAGATAGTGACTACTACCTTTTGCTATGTTATTTAATCTATTATAGACTAATAGCAAAGTCTGTGGTGTTGGAAGAAAAACAAATTCTTCTTATGAATTAATGTGATTGAAAGAATGGAAAATGGAATTTAATATATTTTACCTCTAGAGCATTGGCTTAGATATATTTTAATTTTATAGGGCTTACTGACTGAAAAACTGAGCAAAAATTCTTATTGCTGCCCGTCTTAAAGCTTTTTCCCAACATCTGAAAACATACAAAGGAACTGTATCTTGCACAACTCCATAACAGACATTTACTGTGATTATAACAGCAACATTCAAGAAGTTAAAGATCAAATTATTATGAAATATTCAATAGCTATCTGACAACCAGAAATCATCAGAACTAATTTGAAGCATATTGACTTTTCTGAATATTAACATCTATGGTGGGAGGGACTGTGGCTCAGTGGTAAAGCATCTGCTTGGCATGTCAGTTGACCCTGGTTCAATACCACACTTCTCCCGTTAATGGAATCATGTTGAAGGCCTCCACTTGAGGCGCCAGAGAGCTGTTACAAGGTCTGAGTTGATAATATTTACTTTGAGGGACCACTGGTCTGATCTGGTATATATGTATGCCTGTTTATGTATTCATAGGGCAGACAATTAAACAGTCACCATTTCTTTTCTCCAAGTAGCAGATGTGTTAGGATTTTACAAGTGATTGCTTCATTCAGTTGCTGACCAACCCTGCTCGGAGCCCCTTGACCCAATAACCACACCACACTCCTGGCTGGGATAAATTATTTGGTCATAGCCAACTGCTTATTATGTTAACCCAATCCCCATTTTATACCCCACTTGTTTTGCTCGGTGGAGCAGGGAAGTCCTCATGTAACTTGATGGGGCACTAGTAAGGCTTTCTTGAATTTTAAGTTGTCCTGAGCATGGATCCTTGGAGTCTAGGTTGAGAGGAAGGAGCTATTGAGAACCTCACCATTCTTGGTCTGTTGAACTACCTGGGGATGCACAGGGAAATCAGGAAACTCTCATTGTTTGGCATTATTCAGGAAGAGAACGATACTAGAACTCTGGGCACATAATACATTATACTGTGAATTAAAGGCACAGAAGCATTTACACAAACCATCAAAAGGTGTGTGCTATGGACTACAACTTACATGCCAGCCAGCTGTATCCATTCCATATATTTGACAATCATTGTGAAACAGGCCTGAAGTCTAAGGAATACCACAATGATGGAAAAGAATGTATGCATTCAGAATACTGAATTTAGGCATTTGGAATATCTGGTAGTGAAGGCAGCCTGAAGAAACTGTGGTGCCACTGGTATAAAGTCAAGGCAGAAAACATATCTTCCAGCCATGTGTAAGTATTAATGAGAAAACAAAAGGGAAAACCTCTACTTATTTTACAAGTACTGTTTTAAATAACCCCTTACAAATTACCACACAAGATAACTGACAGAATCATAGACAACAAATGCATATGGACTTATTTTTAGATATCTAGAAACCTTTTACAGAAACTTACATGTAGATCTGCCATCACTGCTGTTATATTTTTGTCTCCATATATTCTTTCCTTTTCTTTTTCCTTTTTTAAAAAAAACCCCTTCAGTTTGGTTGCTGGATTTTGAATTTTTCTCCTTGTTATTGGTTTGTTTATTTGAAATAAATAAAAAAGATAACTGATAGAATCTTAGGAATTAAATCACAACAGCTGACTTTATCACTGACTCTGATTTAATTACTGAAGTTTTACATTTCCATAATATGACTGGCAGCTGAAAATGGTTTTCAAACTCCTCTTGGCAGATGGAATAAAATCTGCCTAGTTATTAAATTAGTTTGTAACTATTTTTAGTTTCCATATCCAATTCTTTTCTTTCTTTTTTGTTAGAAGTTATGTCAATGCAACTCAAATCTCACACAAATTCCTATTTCAGAAGACTAGAAGGTATTACTGACATTTTATTATCCACTGATCCCCACAAACTTTCTATGAAGGATTATTAGTCTTAATACAGATGCAGAATATATAAATACACACATATATTGATTATTTAAAGTCATTAGAAAAAACGGTTACTATTTTAGTTACTATTAATCAATATTTAGTAGTAATAGATTTGCTTGGAATGACTGAAAGAAGTTGTGACAATACTTTCCCTCTATAAAAAAAAATCTGCAGAAAATCATAGTGTTTAGGATCTCAGTACTTTGGGCATCTTTTCTCATAAAATGAAAGGCTACAATAATGGCCAGAGTTGGTTGAGAGAACAATTCTGAGCCTATCATTAAATAAACACAAACAACATGAGGTTCCTTCCCAGAAAAGGTGTAATAAAACAGACTTTTAAAATACTGCATGTTCCCATCAATGGTAATTCCTCAAGCAGGTATGGTGGGGCACCATCTTCATACATTGTTAGGAGGAACCACATGACCAATTTATTGGTCTTTTAATGGTATATGAGGTTATATATACTTTGGTCTTTTAATGGTATATGAGTTTTTTTTTAATTTCCTTGTTTCCATATTTTGGAATTTAAACTGCCTTACCACCTTCTACTAGCACTCAACCTTCAGTAAAGGAAAATTATCTCAGGTAACTGGTATTTCAGTCAGTAAGCACTACAAAGTCCGTCCTTCATAAGCATGTTTAGGCATTTATTACATTTATTAGCTGGTTTACTGCTAACATTATCCAAAGCATTATACAGTATAAGAATTTAAGAAAATTCCTGCTAGATAAGACCAATTATTCATGTCGTCCAACATTCTGTTTTTAATAGTGACCAACTAGATGCTCTTGAAGGCAAAGGACTTCCACTATTACTACCTTCAGCATCTTTTTTTTGCTGGAGAGACAGTTTTGGAAGTCCTCACAATATTGCTCTCAGAGCAAGTGACTTATATCTTAAATAATCTCCATTACAATATTGATGATTTCCAATCCATCTTCACATGGTCACTTTTATGATCTATGTGCAGAAGGATCATTACACTCCAAACATGCTCTGTGAAGCAAATTATACTGGAATAATTTGCAAAAGAGAATTACTCTAAGAAGCTATTACAATCTGCAAGTTCCAGATGTGGGTGTGGGAAGAATGCACACACCCTTCCTACTATCTGAGTAGCAGGAGACAAAACTATATCAATGCCCTGTTTTTTCTTTTCAAAACAATTGCCCATTTAAAGTTATGGTTTTCAGAGCTTTGAGGCACATAAAGCCAATATTTTTTTTTATTTCTGCTGCTCATTTCTTTCCCTTTGATGCTTCAAGAAAAGGAAATTTTAAAAATGTAGGGTTTTTTCTTTAAACATCATTTTTGTCACCTGAGATGACTTTTTAAGGGATTTATGAATGACTAGCTTGGGGACCTTGTTGAAGAATGTTAACGCTTTGAGAGAAAGATAACAATAAATATTTTGTTCAGAAGGTGAAGCAAACTTTTAAAAATAATTGTAATATGGCATAGCAGCATTAACATTATACAATCATAATTTATGCTTCCTGCACTGAATGGTATTCAGCCTTTGGCCTCTTGCCTAACAATACTCTGAAAAAGAATTATTAGATTGTAATTCACACCCTGTCATGTCTTATTGCTTAATTAAAGCAACCCCCTTCTCAACATGACAAGCAATTGGATAGTTATGATAATAGATTGTTATCTGACTGGACATATTTTACCTTTACAGGCTATTTTTTTCATGTATACATGATGCTCACTTGTGGGAACAAAATCCAATCTGTTTCCTGGCCTGCAGTCTACATGTCATATACTCTAAACAATCTTCAGTGAAATTCTTCTTCTCGTTATGGGTTTCTTTGACAATTTCTTTGGAATAAATAGATATCTTTATTTAGTATATTTGCATTACTAAGAGAAGCTGAGCGCAGTGTACACGGTTCTGTTCCTCATTTCACCCTTAAAACAACCCTATATTATACTGTAGATGTAGATGAAGTGACTGATCTTTGGTCTCCTTATGGGTTTTGTGGCAAAGCCTCTGTTCCCCCACTTAATTTCGCCCTTGGAGCCTGACTCACCATTTTCGCATGTCTCTCACCTCACTCCTTTCCCCCTCACCTCTTGGTTTTCATTATTTCATGCATTTTATGTTTTTGGCTGTTTTTTTTCACTTCTGTGCCCTTTGCATTTTCTCTTACATGTGGATAAATGTACTCAGGAGTAAACCCATGATTACATGAAGCAACAATTCAACAGATTTATCTTACACATGGGTAAATTTATTCATGAGTAACCCTGCTATTTCATAAAGCAACAGTTCAACAGATTGATAAGGTATCAAATTAAAGAATCAGCAAAAAATTGAAACGTTTGAATGAGATGAGTGCGAACAAACATTGCAGTAAGGGGGGGCAGAAACGTTCCAGAGACATTCTACATTATTTGTGAGAAAGGACCACTGTTTAGGATTGCATCCAGTTGTTCAAGCTTGCTCCATTATATATTATGTCACCACTCTACAAGATCTAGTCTTAGAAAGTAATTTCATACAATATACAAAAGCACCCAAAGGCAGCACTGTGAGTTTCCACAGGAAAAATCCCAGATCTGTGTGTGTCAAAACAGTAATTATAGATGTTAAACATCATTATAACACAATGTGTGTGTAAGGTGCCATGAAATTGCTTACGACTCATGGCAACCTTATGAATCAATGCCCTCCAAATCATTAACAGCCTGCTCAGACCTTGCAAACTGAGGGCCATAATTTCCTTTATAGAGTGAATCCATTTCATGCTGGATTCTCCCCTTTTTCTGCTGCTTTCAACCTTTTTTGACATTACTGCCTTTTCAGTGACTCTTGTCTTCTCAGTATGTGACCAAAGTACAGCAGCCTCAGTTTAGTCATTTTAGCTTCTAGGACAGTTCAGGCTCGATTTAATCTATAACCCTCCCCCCCCCTCTCTCGTTTGTTTGTTTGTTTGTTTTGGCAGTTGACAGTATCTCGAACATTCTCTTCCAACACTACATATCAATACACTACATATCTATTTTCTTCATGTCAGTTATCTTCATTGTCCAGCTTTCCCACCTATACATAGCAACAGGGAATACTAAGGCATGAACTAGCTTGATCTTGGTTGTCAGTGACACCTCCTTACATTTAAGAATCTTTTCTAGCTCATTCATGTCTGCCTTTCACATTCTCAATCTCCTTCTGATTTCTTGGTTGCAGTCTCCCTTTTGGTTGGTGATGGAGCCAAGGAACATAATGCAACACAGAACATAATGCAATACAGAAAGCTATGGAAGCATTCAATGTCACCAAAGAATCTTGAACAAATTTAATGAGTTTCTCTGCTGTACACAGCCTGCAAGATCAGTAGGATGACCATCACTTATAATTTTGGTGGAACTGTAACAATCACAACATGATTGTGGTACAACTGGAACAGCTGCAGCCTTTGATCACAGTCTCACAGTTTATGTACAGCTGGGGAATATATAATATGGGCAGATTTTATTAGGCTGAATAGTATTATGAATGCTAACTGCTCTCTTTATGGAATAGTAGACTTTATTACATTGTGTTGATTTCACTTTAGTAGAAATGCTTCAAAATTTTAGTCATTCAGTTGCAATTAACAGTAGGGTGAGTGACTAGACTGGGAAGTTGGAACAGCAGCTCTTCTTTGATACAAGCAACACAAGGGACTGATCCTGTGTGCAGATGAGAGGAAGTATTTACTTCCTTTACCCCCATAAGCTCCAAGGGAAATGACAGGTTCAGTACCTCATATTGATGGGGTATGGGGGTAGAAGCACTTTGGATCCTGTCATTGCATTATAGTAAGAAGGGGCGACACACACTTCTCCCTTCTTTTTCCAGGTGTTTTCTCCTCAAAAGAAAGGCCACAGAATTGGCCTCAAAAGAAAGGTCATCTTACAGGTCTTCCATTCTGACACTAACCAGACACATGCCTGTGTATCTTCATCTAAATGATTGCATTACCTGCCCTCAGAACATCTAGCAAACAAGACTGTATTTTTCTTCCTTATTTAGTCTCATTCCCCTCATCCATATTTCAGCAATAATGCTTACACCTCATTCCCCACATCATCCCAGTGTTTCAACTCAGCCATCAAACTTTCTTTTTACCTCCTCTTCTTGTATCAACTCAGAATCCATTTTACTTTTCTGCTAAAATGAAGTAAAATGATTTTTATCTGGACTGAACCATGAAATTCTTAGCTCAAATTCTAAATATTGTCATTGAATTAATGCAAAAATATGTTTTAACTACAGACAAGAACTTCTGAAATAAAGCCAAACCAACTAACAACATAATGAACATAGACTTAATTTTCCTACTAGTATTTTCAAAGATACAGAGCTTAATGAAATTTACAGTGAGGGTTATTTTAATTTCACATGTGTAAAAATGACAGCTATCATAAAATATGAGAACAATAATTTTAAATTGATGTAAAGTAATGAATAGTGGTATTTAAGATACCACTCGAGATAGTGGAATATTTGCTGTTGTAGATATTTTAATTATTTCTTCATTGCATTTAGAATATGAACAATAATATGGATATTTTCTCCTTCAACATAAACTGTTGTGTATGCTCCCTAGCTCTAACAGACATATCATTCAGTTTCCAGAGAACTTTGACATGGAACCAATGTGGATTGTTCCAAGTGTAGGTTCCATTAAAAATCTTTCAAAATCTTGATTGTTGTAGATGAAGATAAGGTTTTAGATTTTAGGATGTTAGTCTGGAAGAGGACTCCTGAAGTTTTGAATCAATGGTTTATGATAGAGATTCTGACTACTAAAACTAAAACTTGATAAGGTTGTGATTATCAAAACATAAACAAGCAATGTACATGATCTGTCTACCATACATTGATAGAATGGCTTTGATCATCCTATTAGAAACAATTGGGCACCGCTACATACATTTAATACATAAGTCTGCTCACATAGTTGGAGATGTACCTCATCACAGCTAAACAGGTTGTAAATGAAAGAACTAGAAATATACATTCAATTGTTAAGCAATTTGAAACAAAACCAAAAGTTCTAATAGCTTGAAATTTGGCAGATGAAATACGTAGTCCCTCAAAATATCCTAATTGTCAGAAGTTACTGCATAACTACATAATATTTCTTATTTAAACTGAAGAACTTAAAATGTAAATTAATTTTTTTTAATTCACATAGATCTGAGGGCAGTATCCTGCAATCATTACAATCTCAGACAGTTCAGCTAAGAGTACCAGTCCTGCTTTATGCTGCTCAATCCTAAAAATGCCATACTAGCAAAACTGTTTGTTCCATTGTACCGTGTGTCCAAAGGAGATTAACCTTACACTCACACTAAGCGGCCTGACTGTATGCAGACTATTTTTAAAAAATTATTTACATTTTAAGACTATTTAAGAATGCATTTATAGACCAGAATATGTGTTATCCAGCTCTGTGTTTATGCAGCAAGCACATGATACCGTTCTGTTGGCCATGCAAGGCCAGGCTTGTGACCTCACAGGTCAAAAATCCCAATTTTGGACAGAAAATGCACAGAATTGACAGCAGCTTTGTTTTCAGCAGCTTCCACTACATGCTATCATTCATGCCACTGAATGAACTTTTGTTGTAATTTCTCTCTCTGCTCTGAGTCAAGCAAGACAATGTTGCATTGATTTGCCATTTAGAATGTTACACTTATGCTGAGAAGGTTGACATTTATTGTCATATTAATGGCCGTACAAATTCTAACAAATTTTACACTGTCAGAGGAGTTTCATGGAGAAAGCAAAAGTGGAATTTGATTTCAGAGGAACTAGATGATCAAATTCTTCAAGCAAAATACCACAATTCCACTCAATCTGAAAAGACTATACATCTCTGGCTAAATAGGGGTCGTTTCCGCATGGCAGAATTATACCTATGTACTACCGGTTCCTTACAATCCTGGCCTGTTTTATCCTGGTTTTTCCATTCGCATGGTTGCCCATTTTGTGAAGGAATCCAGTGAAGACCAGGAGGAAATACTCCAATTTATTTCCCCACACGATTCTGTGACTTCTGCATTTACATTGCAAGCGTTATTATCTGAGCATGCCTGGTGTCCCGCGTTCTGATTGGCTATTGTTTTTAATTGGCAGCTACAAGTATATCTGAACATGCTCAGTGTCCCAGATTCTGATTGCATGTTGTTTTTGAGTGGCATCTTGAATGAATGTCAGGCAGGGAGATCTGGTGACTGGGCAGGAAAATACCGTATATACTCGTGTATAAGCCTACCCGTGTATAAGCCAAGGCACCTAATTTTACCACCAAAAACTTGGAAAACTTATTGACTCATGTATAAGCCTAGGGTGGTAACTCCAAAGCAGGTGGGGGCAGGGAATAGCCGGGGCGCCCGCTCCCCACTGGATCGCTCCCACCTCCCGCTGCCTCCTGGATCCCCACAGCAGCCTTGGCTCCCCTTGCCTGCTCTGGCATTTCCTTGCTTGCAAGCAAGGAAATGCCAGACAGAGCATTCACCTGCTTTTGGAGTTTCCTTGCTTGCAAGGACTGCTCTGTCTGGCATTTCCTTGCTTGCAAGCAAAGAAACACCAGAGCAGGCGGGGGTGGGGAAGAGCCAGGGTGCCTGCTCCCAACTGGTTCGCTCCCCCCGCTGCCTCCTGGATCCCCACAGCAGCCCCAGGCCTTGGCTGCTCTGGCGTTTCCTTGCTTGCAAGCAAGGAAACACCAGACAGAGCATTCACCTGCTTTTTGAGTTTCCTTGCTTACAAGCAAGGAAACTCAAAAAGCAGAGGACTGCTTTTTGCAGAGCAGGCAGGGACAGGGAAGAGCCAGGGCCACCAAGGATGCCGGGCGCAAGCCTGCGGGGGGGGGGGGAGCAGACTCCTGCCCACTGCTGCCTGTCATTCCCCTAAGTCATTCACCTTTTCCTTTCCCTGGCCGGGCTCTGAAGGCTTGGCTCCAGGGAAGCTGCTGCTCGGGCAGGGTGTGTCTATCATTCTCTTAAAAGGGCAATGCTCCAAAGATTGCTTAAGCAATCTTTGGAGCATTGCCCTTTTAAGAGAATGATAGAGACACCCTGCCCAAGCGGCAGTTTCCCTGGAGCCAAGCCTTCAGAGCTGGCAGGGGAAAGGAAAAGACGAGTGGGTGAGTGAGGGGAATGATGGGCGGTGGCGGCGGCGGGCAGCGGGTGGCTCGCGTATAAGCCGAGGAGGGCTTTTTCGGCACAAAAACTGTGCTGAAAAAGTTGGCTTATACGCAAGTATATACGGTAAATTGATTCTGCTCCTGTATTTGCACAATAGCAGGCTCACTCCAGAATTTTTGAAAAGAATCACCAATTTGGCGGTTTTTTGAATACCCTGGAATGAGGGAAATATCACGGGGCAAACCTGCTTTTGGACTGGGAACTGTGTGAATTTCTTAGTCGCACAGGGATATTTTTCTTGCTCAACCTAGAATATTTTGATCATGCGGAAATGACCAGGGACAACCTAAAAAGGGTGCAGATGGTCTGATAAACTTTTAATATGTTGCTTGATTGTTGATTAACAAGAATTTTTCATTATTATAATAGTATCTTTAAAAATATATGTCAGTTATAAAGCCAGTTTGTCAATGTAGTGTAATAATTACTAAACCTCATAGCAGCTTAGCTTGGATTTATGTTGGCATAACACGCTGCTGATACTATGTAAGCATAGGGACTGTCAGAAATGAATGCTGGAGGAAAAGTAAGGTTTAGTTGGTATCTGATGTGCCCTCAGAGCACATCTAATTTCCAGCATTGGAATAGGCCCTTTACGCAAGGATTAATAAACCTGGGATAACCATGGGGAAAAAACCATGTTGGGCGGGAACTTTGCACGGTTCCCATCCCTAGCTGGATCTAGTATCCTGCGCTATTGGCCACATTATGTGTGATTCTTTCGGTTTAACACACCTGATAGCCGTGGCTGGGTAAACATGGTTCCCCATGGTTAACCCAGGTTTATTAATCCTTGTGTAAAGTAAAACACAAGAATCACACATGATTCTCAAAAACTGCTTCCTCGGTTCCCATCTGGAAGCCATGCAGGGGAAATGGGCTGTATCATGGCCTGGGAGGTCAGTCCTGCAGGAAAACAAGAAAAAGTCAAAGAAAAAGAAAAAAACCCACACCTCCGTGCAAAAGTGCCCACCCTGGCCAATGTGCTGGCTGTCCATGTAACCTGCCCTTTCCCCGCTTTTACTGGCCTGTGTGGAAAGGGCCATAATGGTACACCAGTGAAAAAGTGGTTATACTCATTAATGAAACAACACTGCCTACTTAATCATCATGATTACAAAGCCACAGCTGAGATCAGGAAGCCCATGACAGCATACCTAAGCAAATGTGGATTGGCCATTAGGGCCAATGGCAAAGGTACTTAGGAGGTCAATTCCTGGGAAGTTGCTTCCTTTCCAGAGCAGCCCCATGTGAAGTTGGTGGGAACCATCACCACTGCAAGGCGGTGGTCCCTGGGAGGGGGGTAGGAACTGATTTCACTGTAAACCGCTGGCTCCTGCCTGGTATAAGGTGGATAGGAGTGAAGTGGGTTAAAAGCTGCAAGTTTGCAGCTCTGATCCTATACAATGCAGGAGGGTGGGAGCACGGCAGAAGTCACAGCAAGCCTGTTCCATTCCTCCCCCACTTTACTGAGGCCATGGGCCCAATCTAGGAACAGGGCATTTTTCAGGGGCATTTTTGCTCCCAAATCTGCCCCAGAACTAAAGCTAGGACACCAGTATCTCAGATGATAAGATTTGTAGCTTGAGCCATATAGCTACACCTTACATTGCTTATAACACTTATAAGTACACCATAGCAGGGCACAAACACCGAACAGCGCCATTCTTTCCTCTCAATGGTGACATCATCAGGAAAGTGTACCATCATCAGTATGCAATGGTTGGTTTTTTTATGTATTGCTGACAAACAGTGTCATCAGAATGCCCTGTATACAATTAATAGGCATTGGTAGTGTTGCCGTGCATCCAGTGCACTTGCTATGCTCTCAATATTTGGGAATTCATTTTTTAAGCAATATATATTTCCCTCTGAGAGAGCACAGGATACCAAGTAGCTGCACTGATGTTATGCCAGCAGCAACATCTGGTAGTGTGGTTGGTGGTGATATTTCGTTGCTGTATTTGAACCAATTTATTTCATCCTGGGCCAGATATAAGTAAACTTTTGACTAATACATCAATCAGGATGCTTCATTATTATGTAAGTGACCTGACTAAAGCACTGCACTTGAAGTCCACAAACATTGCTACAATTGTTTTATTTATTACAATTATATCTTATCTTCCTTCCATCATGGAACTTAAAAACTGCACACAGTTTCCTACCTGTTGGGCAATGCAATCCAGATGATGGGAAGGGGGACGATGACAACACAGTGGCCAGGGATGGTGAAAGTGAAGGTGGCACTACTTTGCCTCCAAAGGGGCTTCAGGTGGTGTGGAAAGAAGGAAAAAATTGAAAACCCTCCTGCCATTTGAATTGTTCCATAGCAGAAACAGACTTGCATTGCAATTTTTGCAAGATAGATCTGTGGGCTCAGAGGGCAGCATTCTTAGGATAGAATGCTGGTGGGAGCTGACTAAAATTGGACCCACCCCTGGGAATGCCCTGGTCTACCCACCCCCATGCTGGTGTCTGCTTGGACAGCTGTGGGGGTACCTTTGGGGCACCTGGAAGCTGGTGCATTTGTTCTCTCCACCAGCGTGGATGCACTTTATGTGGTGGAGGAAGCAAACGTGTTGGTGCAGTCCTCCGCTGCTCCCCAAAAATGTTTCACCCCCCCTCCCATCTGGATTGTTCAGCAAGGCTACTGTATCGTGTTTCTTATAAGCATATAGCACAATTGTCCTTGTGATGTGAATGAGGGTTCCCCCCCAATTTATTTATTGTTTAATTTGGTAATATTTAATTTCTTTAAATAAAATACATTTTCCCCATCAATATTTAAAATTCCCAGCCCCCCCCCCAACATTAAGTGCACAGCCAGAGAGTAATATGAAGGTAACACTAAGAATAAAATGAAGGATTTTCAGCCCTTTAACAAGAAACCAACTACAATCTTCTAATACTTTTCCCTGTTAACACTCTGGCTTTCGACCTCTTCCCTCAAATAATTTCTCAGGCTGTTTCAAGGTAGATCCAGTTTTCACAAGATCATTCTCTTCCTCAGTAAGACTCAGAAACCTGACTTACCAGTGGTCAGATCAGTCACAGAACTGAGATGAATGCCTTATGCCTCTCTGGGTACAGAATCAGGTATATATGATTATATTTAATGGATAAGAGTCAGACAGAAAAGAGTGAGCCACTGACAAAAGTTAAAGCAAGCAGTGGTATCTTATTTAGTGGGAGGTATCTATTCTAGATCTTAGTTTTTCAGAGGAATCTGCCCTCTGCTTTTCGCTGCATGGAATATGTCATCCTTTGATTCTTCCATACTGGCAGCTCTAAAAACACAAATTTGTCAACAGAAAACTATAAGGACATCAGGTCAAAGTGCCAGACTAGCACTGAAATTCTATCAGTTAGACATGCTTATCATGGAGAATGTAACATAAGGCACTGGGAAAATTTTTAGTGAATGAAAAGAAATGTCAAAACAGAGGAAAGCAAACACTCCTTTTAAGATGATCTTAAGTTATTTAGACAAAAGCCCAAAACTGGATGAAAGCCATTTTCCCAGACCAAACAGATTATCTTTATAACTGGAGCAGTTGCTTAAGCCAGAGTGAAAGTTTTAAGTAGGCATGCTTTGGATTCCATCCATTTTCGCCCTTGATTGCTTCCAGCACTCGCCACACTCCCTTTACATTTTTCTTTTCTTTTCTACCAAGCATTACCTTGATATTTCCCAGCTCCCTCCATCACAGCTTTCTATTCACCCTGATCCAGCTGGTCTCCCTTCTTGAAGTGTGTAATGACTTCATCTTTACTGTACTGCGCTGCAATCGTAACTTTAGCTAAAACATCTTATTAAATGGAATGAATTCTTTAAACAACATTTGCTCCCCAAAGATCAAAGTTTTTTTTTTAAAAAAAACTGGACAGTTGGTCTAAAACTAAAAAGGGGAACATTATGCAAGAATGCAGGACACTTCATCCTGTGCTGTTTTTTGAAAGTAAAGAGAAAGTAATGGAAGTTATTTGGGTATAAGCTTCTCTAAGCTTAAAAGGCAGATAATACAGCGATAGAAAGTCATGGTTACTCTGGCATTGGTAAAAACACTTTCAGTAGCTGGCTCAGAGCCAAATAACCTCTCATGTGAGTGAGTTCCTCCTATCTTGCACAAGGGCAAATCCTATCTGCACAAGGGCAGATCCATCCTGACAGTAGGATCTCACACCATCTGGGACCCTAAAGTATAGAGCTCTTTGAGATACTAGATTATCTCAAATACTGTATTATCTCTAGTACTGAGATACTAGATTATCTCTAGTACTGCCTCCTGCTGAAGACGACTTACCCCCTCCCCCCACATTTTGTTCCTGGGAGAGAGTAGACCAATAGGAACAGCAGAGGAGGCGCAGTGGGTGTTCGTAGTGGGATGGAAAAACTGGCGGAAATTGCCAACCTTTTTCTGAACACAGAAATGCTCTTAAATTTTTAATATAGCATAGTTGTATACAAGGCAAAGTTGTTGACTGGGATGATTATCCTTGTTTAATCCCTGTTTGACTGAGCACATTAAGGGGTTGGCACACAGTTTAATTTAAACTGTCAAGCAGAGGGGTAGCTAGGGAAAATGGAGCCCAGTGCAAAATCTGAGTTTTACGCCCCCCCCCCCCATGGGCAGCCACTGTGATGCCGGAATCCATCCCCAAACAGCATCACTTTCAATGGTGTTTAAGCTAGGGAGCCCAGATTCTCCTTTTAAATCCACCTTAAAGGGAGAATCTGGGGTCCCCAGTTAAAACAACATTGAAAGTGATGCTGTTTTGGGGTGGATTATCCCCCACCCTAAAACAGCATCACTTTCAATGTTTAAACTGGGGACCTCACATTCTCCCTTTAAATCCATGCCGAAGGGGGTGAATTTAAAAGGAGAATCTGGGGAAATGTGGAGGGTGCCTGCTGTCAGGTGTGAAATTGTTAAGCAGCACCAAAAATGCCAGGGTATCTTTAGGAGACTCTCCTGATGATACACCCAGGTTTGGTGAAGTTTGGTTCTGGGGGTCGAAAATTATGGACCCTCAAAGGTGTATCCCCCTTCTCCTATTAGCTCCCACTGGAAACAATGGGGGAAGGGGCACCTCCTTTGGGAGTCCATAATTTTGGACTCCCTGAACCAAACCTCACATAACTTGGGTGGTATCATCAGGAAGGTCTCCCGATAAATCTCTGAAATCTTGGTGCTGCTAGCCTAAAAACTGTGCCCCCTGCAGGCAGAAAACTGAAAAACACTAAAAAATACCAAAAAACACAAATGAACCTGCAATTTTTGTGTCCCCCTCAAGGGGGTGCAATACGCACGCGTGGGCCCCCTGGTAGCTTTGCCTCTGCTGTCAAGCAATTAAATGCAGTTGGCTCTCTGAATTATTTGAACTAAAAAGCTCTGTCCTAAACTTCCCATAGTCTCTGAAATTTTAAAAATGTAATAAATCACTTATGAACCTTAAATGTGATACATATTAAACAAATTATGTGTGGAACTGGCTATAAAGATATCTATTGTTTTTAATAATTATACTGAAAGAGAACAAAGCTTGCCATGTTCAACACTATAGGAATTGCTTAATTTTCATTTATTGGCTTTTAAATAATACTTATCTGCCTTAATTCTGCAAAGTTAATTGTTATGAAATTACTAGCATAGGATAGATATACAACCAATGTAGAATCTGCAATAATGTGTAACTATTCACTACCATGTTTCCCCGAATATAAGACAGTGTCTTATATTAATTTTTGCTCCCAAAGATGCGCTATGTCTTATTTTCAGGGGATGTCTTATTTTTCTGTGCTCTGTTCGTCGGGCATGCTTCCAAACAAAAACTTTGCTATGTCTTACTTTCGGGGGATGCCTTATATTTCGCACTTCAGCAAAACCTCTACTATGTCTTATTTTGGGGGGATGTTTTATATTCGGGGAAACAGGGTAATTACAAAGTTGTGGTGACTATTTGTAGCCCCCTTCTTATCTATAACATCTGCCAAAGTTACACTTGCACATGTGTGAAGGTATCTGAACTACCTGACCACATAACATGGCAAGTCTTAAACAGCCTCTGCTACCTCACCAGTGTACAATTCATATGTTACAGGTGTACAATTCATATGCTACAGGTGACCTGCTACACATGCACTTGGCAAAAGTAACATTTTTATATAGGCCAACAAGCCTTAAATGGATATCTGAATCCAGCAAGACCAGTTCAGTGAAGTTATAGACATAATAGCTTAACTGGTTCTGGTGGGTTTTCCAGTCTGTGTGGCTGTGGTCTGGTGCATCTTGTTCCTAATGTTTTGCCTGCATCTGTGGCTGGCATCTTCAGAGGTGTATCACAGAGGGAAGTCTGTTACACACTTTGTCCAGTGAGAAGGGAATGTTTAGTGTTTATGTTATTGTCCATGTCCCAGGGTGGGGAACCAATCAGTAAGTGTTTGGGTAGTCCCACCCTGGGACATGGACAATATATACCCCACTAAACATTCCCTTCTCACTGGACACAGTGTGTACAATTCTCAGGACTTCCCTCTGTAATACGCCTCTGAAGATGCCATGCACAGATGCAGGCGAAACGTTAGGAACAAGATCCACCAGACCACGGCCACACTGCCTGGAAAATCCACCACAGCAAGTTGTATCTGGCCGTGAAAGCCTTCAACAATACATGATAGCACAAATCTAGCAGGAAAGAATTTCGGGGACCCAAGGAAAAGTTACAGTTCAAGACACTACTAGCATATGACATGATTTCAGCAGATGTTCAAGTCTCCAAGACATGACTTCCAAGATCTGTCTGAGACAACTTGTGGTTACTATTAGGATTTTTTTAAACAATCATCAGCCCCACTGAAAGAATTTGAGCTGCAATGCAGCACAATCTGAAATCAATACATGTTGACAAATAGTTATTTGCACAAATATATTTATTTTTACTGGTTGCTACTTGCAGTTGTTGTATGTGTGGTTAATTTGCCTGTAGAAAAATTCTAACCTTCTTAAAGAAAAGAACAATCTCAGCTTCTTAAGTGAGGAGAAAACTGTCTCATACACGAACAAATGTTCAGCAATCTGGAATAATTTCCTCTCCAAAGAGAAAGCACATAGACATACTGAAATAACTTTTTTTAAAAAAATGCTGGTCTGTTCACTTACCTTCTCTGATGATCTGGTTGAGGAAAGATTGTGTAGATGCAAAGTTCAATTAGTGCAATGTATGTATCCTTGGATGTCAATCAATGCTGTTGAGAGGTGGGACTCACAGGGACACTGTGCATTAATTAAGCACTCATCTCTGCAGAGTTATCTTGCCACCTAAGGACCAAAAAGTAAGTTTTAATTAGATTAAAGGAGACAGCATGTCACAGGCAAAATAAGAAAATTCTTTAGCTGAAACCTTAAGAAGCAAAAGAAAGGACATTATTAATACCATTGTTAATGCCACCAAGCCCTTGCTCACATTTAACTCTAATAGAGGGGAGACTGGTTTCTGTAGAAAATCATCTACAAAAATGTGTCTGAGTCCTAGTACGGCTCACGAGAGAACTTGTGTTTTCACTGCCAACTTTATTATTGGGCCCCCATCTAATTATTGATGCTGAGCTGATGCTGATTGAGTTCAATTACATTTCTGTAGTTAACGACATTTTCTCTCTGAAGGCGCTTTTTCTTTCATGCTACCCTGAGACTGAATATGCAATGGGCAACACAATGCAAACTCAGCAAAGGCAAGTGAATAGACTTTCACAACACATCCTTTTCATTGGCTGAGTGATGAACAAAATGTGTAATTGCTGGCTGGCCCACAAAATGCGAGGGCTCAAGAGAGGTTGGAAACTAGCTGGGCTCACTATTGTCAGCTGCTTCGGAGACGCCTGTCTCTTCCAATGGCCTGTGCGAGGGCTATCAACTATTCCGCTTAGGACTCACATGGGAAATAATAGCTAAATAATTGATTATAACATTTATACATTGAAGGAGGCAAAACAAATTTTAAAAGCTGGTCCAGACTCTAGAAAATAAACATGTCAGCTAATAGCTCGTATGTAGCAATAGGGGAAAACAGGAAATAAAAAAAAGTTTACGCTTGGAAAAACAAGAGCAAATTAGCTCATCAGTAGACAAAATAAAAAATAAAATGAAGGCATTAAATTGATGTGCCAAAAGACACTAAAATCAAGAAACAAGGAGTAAAAGCTATATTCAGGACAGAAATACGAAGAAATGAGATGCACAATAGAATTTCAGTGCTAAAATATTACAGACAAGAGAAAAAAAGAGAAATGAAAAGCCAAATTCAGGAACAGAAATACAAAGAAGTGAGACGCACAATAGGATTTCAGCGCTGAAATATTACAGACAGCTGGAAAAAAAGAGGCCAAAAGCACATAGTGTACCCTTTACATGACATAATTAATAATAATTATAAAGGCAGTTGTTTCAGGGAGAAGCAGCTCAATAGGAAGATGCATCAAAATTTGAGAACAGATTTACTAGCTGTTCAAAAACAACCAAATATGTATTCTCTGCTTCCACTATATCTCACAGCCAGGCTATTAAAAATCAGGATGTTTTGGGAAAACGCAGCCAGTGTGCGTGCTATAAATTTACTACCTAACTAGCATACCTGATGCATACTGAATAACAGCTGCAATGCTGACAACACAAAATGTAGGTTTTACAGGTACTCTGTGACAATTTTTATCCTCTAAATAATAGTGTATGATGAAAACATAACTACTGTCATGTGGGGAATAGGTCTGTAGAATAAAGCTTGGTAATGTAATCTGACAATTTATGTTAATATTATTCTTTCACATAGTTTACAACACATGTGTGGCATTTACTATATCAAAATTACAGGCTGGTATTATGATCTAATTAACATCAAATATAACTGTGTTAATGAGACCAACTAAATCTCAGTATTCTTCCATCAAATAGCACAGTAATATTTTTTCAAATTAAAACTATAGTACTTTTGTCGTTCTAAAAGTTCAATCATTATCCAGGCTTACATGTATATGTTTATGGCCAGACTTCTGCTATGAAATCACTACCATTACCATTCAACATGTCAGAGGCATTCCTCCCATTGGGCAAAGTGGGCAGTTGCCAAGGGCGCCCCCTTGTCGGGGGCACAAAAACTGCAGGTTCGTTTGTGGGATGTTTTGTATTTTCAGTGTTTTTCCATCTTTGGCCTGCAGAGGGGGCAGTTTTTAGGCTAGATTCAAAGCACCAAAATTTCAGGGATGTTTTGGGAGACTCTCCTGATGATATCACCCAGGTTTGGTGAGGTTTGGTTTAGGGAGTCCATAACTTTGGACCCCCTGAACCAAACTTCACCAAACCTGGGTGGTATCATCAGTAAGGTCTCAAGAAGATGCTCTGAAATTTTGGTGCTGCTATTTTAATAATTGCACCCCTGACAGCAGGCACCCCCTAAATTTCCCCAGATTTTCCTTTTAAATCCACCCCCTTCCTGCCAATGCTTGTTTTCTTTCTTTTATTCTCTCAATGCCTAATAAAGGTGGTGGTGGTGGTGGTGGTGGTGGTTATTATTATTATTATTAAATCTACCCCCTTTGGCATGGATTTAAAGGGGGAATGTGAGGTCCCCAGTTTAAGCATTGAAAGTGATGCTGTTTCAGGGTGGGAGATAATCCACCCCAAAACAGCATCACTTTCAATGTTGTTTAACTGGGGACCCCAGATTCTCCCTTTAAGGTGGATTTAAAAGGAGAAGCTAGGCTCCCTAGCTTAAACACCATTGAAAATAATGCTGTTTGGGGGTGGATTTCAGCATCACATGTTTAAACTAGGGAGTCCAGATTCTCCTTTTAAATCCACCTTAAAGCGAGAATCTGGGGTCCCCCATTTAAATAACATTGAAAGTGATGCTGTTTTCCCCAATTGGGGGGACTGGATACAACACCATAAAGTGTTTTCATTTTGAAAGCATTTTGAAAATGTTTTTTAAAAAATATTTCTGCTGTGTGGCATGGCCCATTGCTGTGTTCAGATATGTGAGTTGGGGCATGTTCTATAATTTGATGGTGACTTTGAAACAACCTGGTGGAAAAAATCATTGTTTAGTCACGGTGGGAGAGAATGGCTGCCCATGGGGGGGGGGCATCAAACTCAGGTTTTGCCCAGGGCTCCGGTTTGCCTAGGTATGCCACTGCATCATGTTAAGAAGCAGATCTGATTCAGTCACAGGTTGATGAAAGATTTGAGTGCTAAACTACAATCTGCCAGACCCAGGGTAAAATTCCCAGTCTACCACTGGACCAGTCTCCACCTAACCTCATAGGTGGCCCTGACCTGGACAGCCCAGATCACAGAAGCTAAGAAGCCCCTCGTTAGTATTTGGATGGGAGTCCACCAAAAAATAGCAGGGTCACTATGCAGAGGAAGGCAATGGCAAACCATCTTTGTAAGTCTCCATAAGTTGGCTGTGACTTGAGGGCACTTTACAAACAACCTCATAGTATAAGGGAAGACGTGAAAAATGGAGAACCATCAGAATCAGCAGAATCCAAGACAAAGGCTTATGAATTAGATGAAGATAGCACAAGCTGCTCCTAACAATGGCTCCAGCTTGAAGAGATGTGACCAGGAAAAACCCAAAATGTCATAATAAGATTAAATTGACCCCACCTAAAGCAGTGAGACTAATGTTTGAAGAGCAAACACCTTCGTCACTAGCATTACTTCTTTTTTAAGATATTTATTTGACAGCATCACTTGTGTCTTTTATCAATTCTATTGTCAAGATTCAGTTATAACTTGTTCTCTTTCATCTGATATTGGATCCTGATTCAGGTTATTTATTTATTTATGTCACTTATAGTTCTCCTTTCTCACAGGGACTCAAATAGATTATACATAGGCCCCTTCCCCATATGCAGAATAATGCACTTTCAATCCACTTTCAATGTACTTGGCAGCTGTGCGGAATAGCAAAATCTACTTGCAAACAATTGTGAAAGTTGATTGAAAGTGCATTATTTTGCATAAGCAGAAGGGGCCATAGTGAGTAGTGAAGATTTTAGATGTTGGTCCCCTCCCAGGAGTAGGACTGGATGCCGTCAAATAAATATACTTGCCACTGTTTTTTTTAGTAAAATTTAATGGATTTTAATGGATTTTAAAGTATTATTATACTTGTTTTATGCTTGTTACACCGCTCAGAGCTCTTTGGGGGTACAGTGGTATACCAAATCAAATAAATAATAAAATAATAATAATGATAATGTTTGGAACCACCAGGAAGAACAGAAACATAGCACAACTACACGAAGCAATACAGAAATTACAAAATAGATCCTACTTACCTAACCTCTACACAACAGTATAGACCACAGTCCCTAATAATTTATCCAAGCAAGTTTGCACAATACAGTGCAACCCTATTACCTGTGCAGAAAAGCCCTCTTGAATAGTTTTGCATATGGAAGTCTAGGACAGTGGGGGCTTTCCTGATCTCCTTGGGCAAAATGGCAATACCCAGAGGCCGAGGCAAAGAAATAGGAGGGTAAGGTACCTTTTGAATATTGATGACATTCAACTCCAAAACTTTGGACAATGTCATTCAGACACCCTTATCTATTGGCAGCCAGAGTTAGTAAGGTTCTCTCCATCTCATAATCAGGTCAAAAACTAGACTAAAAAGGTCAAAGAAACAAGTCTCATCTAGTTATGTTTGAAGTTATTCTATTGCCATCCACCACCTACAAAAAACAGCAACAGAGAAAAAGACCTATAATTTGCCAGGTCATCCTTATCTAGGGAAGGTTTTTTTCAGTAAAGGTCAAATAGTTGCTTGCCTCATCCCTCTAGGAAAATGGCTCTAGGCTAAGGAGATATTAATTATCCTTGTCCAAAGAACTCTCAAACTCTCCTTGCAGGCTTTAATTAGGGCAAGGATCAAGTTTACAAGTGTCAGCTTTCATGACACTAAGGAGCTTGTCCACTTTATTCCAACAGATGTATAAAAACTTGACAAGCCCCATTTCAAATAGAGCTTGAAAAAAAGAGTTATATATCAGCTAAATGGTTCTGTTTGCCAACTCCAATTATGAATTAAACTTTCCCTATTACTACAGCACATATGCTGTACAATTGACTGAATCATGCAGTAAACACAGAGTATGAAAGAGGTATGTGCCTAATATATGAAAATAGCACTTAAAATGCCTGTAGCTTGAAACCCAAGCACTGCACACATTATGCCTGGGCATACCTAACAAGATATAAGATGTACAAGCAGGAATATGACACCTAGCAGTGGTTCCCCTTGCACTTGCTTGCTGTGCTTCCATTTAGACTCCCAACTAGTTCATGTGGGAGGTGGCAATGACAAGTGGCAGTTCCTGATCCCTTCCTCTTTCCTCCTTCTACTGCCTTGCAACACTACTACTTTAATCTCCAGCTTTCCTCCCTCTATTGCCTTGCAACACTACTACCTTAATCTCCAACACTACTACCACCCCATCCAGCTTGGCTCATGCAATGGCAGTGGGGGTAGCAGTGGGCAGAATGGCAGTTGGTGATCCTACTACTACCTCTCCCTCCTACAGGGCCGCTGTAACCCCCAACTTGGTTCACAGAGCCAGCGTGTTGGACTGGTTGAGAGCAGGTGGACTCTAATCTGGAGAACCGGGTTTAATTCCCACTGCTCCACGTGAGTGGCAGAGTCTTATCTTGTAAACCAGATTTGTTTCCCTGCTCCTACTTTCCTGCTGGGTGACCTTGGGCTAGTCACAGTTCTCTAAGGACTTTCTCACTCCCACCTACCTCACAAGGTGTCCCTTGGGGGGAGAGGAAGGGAAAGGAGTTTGTAAGTCACTTGAGACTCTTTGCAGGATAGAAAGTTGGGATATAAATCCAAACTACTACTCCTCTTCTTCACTTGGCAGTGGCAGCTCCTATTTCTCCTTGCTCTGGCCCAGAGCACTGCCTCCTTCCTGGCTTATGAAGTGGCACCTCTCACTCCTCCTTCTCTGAACACCTTCTTCAAAATGGCTGCCAAGATCTTGTAACCTAGTGTGACATCTTGGTTGTTTGGAAATTGATTTTTTCCCCCTGAAAACCTTTTGAGGGAGGGGCAAGATATGTAGAATCAATGCCCTATCTGTATCTGGCCCATTTGCCATATTTTTTGATGTGCACAGCAACCATGTTCAGAATTAAATATGTTATTAGTGGGGATCAGAATCCCAAATGAAGAATCACACAATAATTTCAATTAAGTATTGGTTAATGAACTGTACTGTAGATAGTAATACCTAACTGGAGTGTGGAAAAATAGTCAGTTTTATGATTTTGAATGCAGCTTAAATTCTCAATTAAATACAGTTTTGAACAATGAAATTTTTATAAGTTCACTTAAAATTCAAGATAGAGAACTATTTACACATTTATTAGATCAACTGGACTTTGTAGGTCATATCAACTTTATGAAGCACTTTAAACTTTAAAAGGGATGGATTAGCATTTTTTTCCCAGTAAGTTGCCTGCTCAGTTCAGAGTTTTATAGTATTTCCTCATGAGGAAAGTCACACTCATAGCAGAGAATCCCTCTGAGAAATTCCCACCTGGAAAGGGTGAGTTTATAGCCCCTCTCATAGGGATACAGATCATTGTGCACTTCAAGACGCAGCAGTCTATGGTTTACAGTGAAACCTCTGAGGCTCATACCAACATGCCCAATAAGCAATAGAGTATCAAAACCACTCTACCTTTTTCGAAAAAATTCGATCTTGGTACACTATTCCAGATGATCTATTAAGAGTTTCAACATCCAATGCTGAACTCCGAGACTGGGTGTACAGAGAAGATGCCAGAATAAACAGACAATTAATAGTTCAGACAAAAACTGCTCCATGGTATAAACTATTTAAAAGAGATCATATTAGAGCTACATATCTGACCACTACACTAACAAGAAATCTAAGAATAGCTTATACTTCGATTAGATTTCAATCAATGCCTTCAGCAGTGCTTCGTGGCAGATACACACGAGTACCATTTTCTCAGCGCTTTTGTATCTGTGGAAAACAAGAACCTGAGGATCTCTTCCACTACATACTCTCCTGTCCTTTATATTCTGAAATAAGGAAAAGGTTTTTGGAGCCAATACTACCTAGGACAGCTTTTTTGTCCGATGATGAGAAACTGATTTTCTTATTATCGGATATTGATTCCTATGTTTCTTATAAGATGGCTCTCTTTGCCCTGGCGGCTAGGAAACTACGAGCAAAGTATTTAAAGCGCTGTTTGAACTAATGTTGTAAAGTACTGGAGATTAACTTAGACTAGCTGAAGAAGCTGCAAAAACATCTGACGTATTTGATGGGGCATTTTAATTTAGAGATTGCGAACACTAATAATTTATATTTTAATGTAAAACTAAATTATTGTTTTAAGTTAAATTATTGTTTTAACTAAGTTACTGTTTTAACTGCATGTATTTTTGTATTGTTATAGCCAATGGCTCAAACAATAAATACTTGACTGACTGACAATAGAGTATCAGGTCCCCTACAAAGGCCAAAGTGTGCTGGATATATCAGACTGGGGATCAGGCTGGCTGCAGTTTCCTGGTGGGTGTCTACAGCTTGCTTGGTAGATTTACTGCATTCTTACACACTAACTACTGCCACAAAGATGGAAAAGCTATCTTCTACAGATCAAAGGAACAAAGTGGGATTACTACCTACAGTACTTAGAGTAGAAGGTCTTGTACATTTTCCTAATCTTCCTCTCCACTCCCTACAAGCTGGGTGGCCCAGGCTAGTCTGTTCTCAGAAGCTAAGCAGGGTTTGCCCTGGTTAGTATTTGAATGGGAGACCAAGGAATGCCAGGGTGGTTATGCAGAGGGAGGCAATGTTAGCTAAGGCAACGTTATAGAGTTGCTATAAGTCGACTTGATGGCACTTTACACACACACTCTATGATTTCCTTTTACTAATAAAAGGAAACATTTCTTCATGCAACGCATGATTGGTGTTTGGAATATGCTGCCACAGGAGGTGGTGATGGCCACTAACCTGGATAGCTTTAAAAGGGGCTTGGGCAGATTTATGGAGGAGAAGTTGATCTATGGCTACCAATCTTGATCCTCCTTGATCTGAGATTGCAAATGCCTTTGCAGACCAGGTGCTCAGGAGCAGCAGCATCAGAAGGCCATTGCTTTCATATCCTGCATGTGAGCTCCCAAAGATGTCTGATGGGCCACTGCAAGTAGCAGAGTGCTGGACTAGATGGACTCTGGTCTGATACAGCAGGCTCTTTCTTATGTTCTTATGTTTCTTTGGATACCAATGCTGTAGGCAATTTTCTAAAAACTGAAAAAAGAACAGAAGTGCACCTATGGTTTGTCATTTTTACTTATATTGAGATTATTGGCAGCTTCCTGCAAGTCACATTTAGCACAATTCTTGTCAGTTGTATCTCTTGATTAATAGGATGACAGGAATAAGAGACACATCAATCTCCAAAAGCAACAGGAAATCTTTGTTCTTCTAAACAAAGATATGAATTAAACTGCTGTCATTCACTAAGGACAATGTTAAAAAAAACCCTGTACCAAATACAAACTACATATTAGCAGCAGGTTGCCTTCTTAGCCCTTCCCCTTCATGTTTCTCTCTGAACCACACTCAGTTTGTGGTTCTGGAAGCAAGCCAGAAAAACAGGGCTACCTCAAACAATAAAATCTTAATAATCTATTGAACTGTGACTGAGATTTGTGACCTGCTTTGAGGCGAATCAAATTCAGCAACAAAACTCCTTATACAGAGCTACCAGCAAGTGCTTGGCAGAATGTCAACCCAGTGGTACTAAATATTCTGAAAAAGTCATACTGGGAACTGTTTTGGACATCATGTGCTGCCATGAAATAATTGTAAGTAGATGGATTCATCTAAATGTACTTTTGTCACATGAGAGAGAGCAAGAAAATCCGTGCATAGAACAAAATAAATTGTAAATCATTTCCTTCTTCACTTAGAAATAAGGGATATTGAGAGTCAGTAAAGTGCTAGTTTCCAACTGGAATCTCTTGGATATATGAACAAGACATTTTGGGGAAATAAACTGCCCTGGTTTGCCCTTCCAAAGTCTCCTCATGTCATAGCATTTTGGTATCCTGTTTCACCTTCTTGAAGATGTGACACTCAGTTAGATAGAGGGGAAGGCAAAAGCACAGCTGGAGTAAGATGGTACAGAGAGGAAATGTGCAGGTGACCATACAGATAAGAAAAACAAGTCTTTTGATTGCTCAGACTGGTAAGCAAGCAGAAACGCCTACAGAGATTTATAGAAACCAGAGAGAATTATGGGACATGCTCTGGTTTATCTGTGCAAGGCTGTTGGGCTCTCTTGTCTACTGTCTTCTCCTTTTGGCCAGTATTGTCCACAAAATAAAACAATGGCCTGCATCCAACCACACAGTTAAGAAAACTGTTAAGAAAATTTAACTGTCTTTGGTTTCTTCTTTTAAAAAAGGAGTGATGGTTTCTATTGGTTCCCTTTTTGCACTGCAGTCCACTCAGCACTCTGAAATTTTGATTTTGGGAATTAGCAGACTTTTGGAAACAATACATTGAGAGTTTTTAGTGGGAGGGGAGAAATGAGGAAAATTGTCACTCATACTAAGAAAACTGAAGGGTGCTTAAGTTTTATTACTGTGGTTGGATATGGGCCACTGTCAAAAGTCTCTTAAAGAGAGTTCTGACAGGAAGCATTTTTGAGAAAGTCAGTAAAGTTGCCATGTTATGACCTTTCATCTCAATATCCATGTGATAAAATGGTTTGTCAACAGGGCTCTCCATGTGGGAGAAATATTTATCATTTTTCTGAAAATAAAACACTGAGATCAAAATATATGATAGTACTCATGCTATATCAGGCAAAGACATTACTGGTCCCTATCAAGCATATACCTGCAACCCTCTCCTTCAAAGAAAGAGAGAGATCAGAATGTACCACTTCTCCTATATATAGGTGAAAAAATATTATGTTACACTTACAGTGCAATGCGGGGGGTGGGGGGAAGCTGCACACCAGAAGGGAAGCAAATAAAGCCAGGCAAGGGGAAAGAGAGGGTGGCACAGGAGCTCTGGCATGGAGAAGCAGGGCTGTGACCATCAGGTTGGCTGACAGCCAGAACGGGGGGAGGGGTAGAAGAATGGGGAAGCAAAGCCATGGGCAGGGAGGGGTTGAAATTAGACAAAGAAGGGCAGGTGAAGGGGCCAGCTTCTTGTGTTGCCCAAGTGGACAGCAGTAAATGAGGTTGCCCCCCCCTGAAAGTGCGAGGGGACTGTAGAGGTGCAGGGAGCTAGTGGGAGGGTGTCAGTGATAATCCCGGCAGGCCCAGGGGTGGCCACACCAATGAAGACGAACTCTCTGGACAGGTCAAGGTGAAACTGCCAGAGAAATGGTGGCGCAGCCACCATAGGGCCCACAGAGAGTGGGACAGGCTGTCCAACACCCTCTCCATTTGTGTCTGCCCCTCAGCAAGCCTTCTACACAGTGGCTGACAGAACCATGACTCATAGTTTTATTTATGGTTGAAGGCCAATGATTTCAAAATACATAAAACAAGCACATTACATTTTTGGATGTTTGATCACAAAATTAAATCTAATACAATTAAATTAAGTTAAAAGCAACATGATATATATCTAATTTGATTTAAAGACATTTAATTTTTTTGCAGTCTATTCAATTAAATTATGGTGACATGTATACACCATTATGCAAAACTGGCTGTTGTGGGTTTTCCAGGCTGTTTGGCCATGGTCTTAAACATATTTTACCATGACATAGCTCTGAAGATGCCAGTCATAATTGTAGATGAAATGTTAGGAGCAAAATTTACCAGGCCATGGCCAAACAGCCTGGAAAACCCACAACAGCCAGTTGATTTAGCCCATGAAAGCATTTGACAATACCTTATTACCTAGAGCTTAGCTACCAACTTATTAATTTGTGGTGATTTATCACTTAAAAGTACACAAATTCTTGCTGCTGGAGAGACCCATGTTCTTATCCAATAGGGCACTGATAATTTTAGATCAAGCCTCACCATAAAAGCTGCATCTCCATCCTTACGCAGATATCCCTACACAGTCTATGTGAGTGGGGAATCTTTTTGAATATGCCCACCAAAACAGCTGATGGCAGGGCTACCCACCTTGTCAGAGTAAAATCCCTTCTAAGGCTATTTGTTTCAAGACCCTCCATCCAGTGATCTGCCTGCAAAGAAGACTCAATCCACTGACATATCCCTCCAGGAGCTCCTGCTTGATAGCTGCTCACATTGATGACAGTGTTGAGGGGATGAGGTGGGCTAAGAGGGGACCTCATGCCCACAGGCCAGGCAGGAAGTCAACAATGTCATCCATGGTGGGAGGGGCAGCAGTGGCTGACATTCACCTCCACCACTCAGCAAACACCTTGTGCATAATCGGCCAGTGATGGCATCATACTCAGTGTCAGCAGGATCAAACACCAAGCAATGAGAACTGCAACAGAGGGAGGAGCTATAACCAGGCACTCACGATCAAGCCCCCAAACCCCATCAAACCCTCCACCCCTGCACCAGCACCTACCCAACACCACCCACCAGAGTGCTAGAAATCACAGCAGTGGGACTATTGGGGATCTCAATGGTCTCTCCAGCTGACCCACCTTTGTCAGCTGTGAATCAATTTTCCCCTCCTGCACCAGCCAGTATTCACTGGGAGCTCTTGCAGTCACTCTCCGGTCCCAACTGGTAATGCAGCATTTGCCAGGGAATTCTGCCAGCAGCCGCTATGGAATTGGGGGCCTTGCTTCTTCACTGGGTTCTACTGAGATTCCCAGCTCTGCACCCTGGTCCTTTTTTGGTGCCTCAGTTGCCAGGTTACGCTATCTGCTTATAGATCCTGCCCCCCTTGGGAGTGTGTCTGCTGACAACTTCATGGGGGTGTCTTCTCATCCTTGCCTGTCCTGTCCTTGCAATACTTTGGATATCCAGCACTCCCTGGGTGTATGTTCAGAGCTCCTCCTGCTTGGGGACACTCCAATGGCCACCCTGTTGTTTCCATTTGCGGGGGCATTGTGTCCCCCCAGCAGCACATCTCCTTATGTGAGGAAGTATCAACTCACCTGTCTGGCGGCTGTGGGGTGCTGCCTTCTATGTGCACCTTCCAGTCAGATTACAGTGCTCCCATTGCACCTTCATTTTGGCAAGGATAAGTTTATGCCTGTTGGAGTGGGCTTCTTCCCTGGGCCTATCCGTTTCGTGTGAGCACAGGGGTTTGCACCAGTGCCGCAATGCCACCACAACTTTGCTGCTGCCCCTGCATTATCCTCCCATGGCACACCATGGCATTTGTATTGGTGTTCTGTTGCTGGCATAAATGCCACTTGCTGCCTTTGTAGCACTTTCCACAATCTCCCTTTGGATTGTGCTGCCAGAAATATCTTGGTGGTCAACAAAATTTGGAGAAGGACATCTTGAGAATTTATCAGCAGTGGAGCCTGCTTTGAATATGATTCTTTTGCAGTCAGCAGCACCCATTTGATAGCTGGAAATCATTAATCAGGCAGCCAGAGCTCAATGTTTTCTGCTGACTCTAATGAACACCAAAAGAGGATGTTCACTTTAAATTAGGATGCACCTGTATGTGATAACTTCAGCTTCAGCATTTTGCTGTCCCAGTCTCTCCAATTATCCTGTCCATTTGTCACTTCTTCACACATATACCCTTTTTTGTGAATTAATTTGTTCTGATTGAGCAAATATTTCAAACACTGATTAGAAATAAACTTTTTTTCTAATTCAAAGACTACTACCTATGGAATAATATTGCTTTAATGGCACAATTTCCAGTACACATGAGACTGCGCAATCTCTTATTTTAGAAAATAGGATTTGATTACTATGTTGTTTACCGGTTTTCACTGTCTGACTTCCCAATTCATTATAAAAAAAATAAACCTCTTCCCACCTATAGAAGTTAAACCATATATGGATTGAAATGTCATATCAATTCTATTGTACTGTTAAAAATGAATTGTTGGCCCCCTGATAATACATTTGCCTAAATGTTGGGATTCAGTTTACTATGAAAAATTGGTGGGGCTCAGAGCATAGATTATTCCCATCTGGCCCTGCTAGTTATGGAGTTATCTTGCCTATATATACCCCCCACCCCGCCCAAAAGAGAGCTACACAAGTGGTGGAGAGAAATAAATTGTTATTTTTAAAATTGCTTGCACCATGGAGAAAATGGCAACACCACAAAAACCAAACACCAAAATGGAGGGAGATATGACGCAGAAAATGGCAGCAGTGTAGACAGTACATGCAAAAGTGACACAAATTGTACAAATAGGAAAAAATGTAACTCAGGAATGTTCCAGATAAAAACTTTTGATATACCGGTACTCTGAAAAATATACTCTGAGAAAAAATGGAAATAAAACTATGAGAACCTGAGCCACATCAAAAACACCATGAAACAATGGTAGTGTTTTCTAGTGCTATTTGCTCTTTTCAGTATGTGCAACATCTTAAAGGAAGATGCATTGATCTTCACAAATCTCTAATTAACCAAACACCTAATCTAGTAATCTCTGCAAATTTAGAATTAATGCCAATATTATCTGTGCTAATAATTTCACTATATTGGTCTCATGTTTATTTAAAAACCAATCCTTCTAAACATAAATGTAAGTCCAGCAAAAATTAATGAATGCAGAAATGGGGCCAGAACGGACCAGCAGAGGGATATTTGAGACTGCTTTAATTATAAGCAAGAAGAGAATTTCAAGTTATGGCAAGACTAGGCTGACCAGACGTCCCGCTTTTGGCGGGACAGTCCTGCTTTAAAACAACTTGTCGCGCGTCCCGCGGGTTTTTTCAAGTGTCCTGGGTTTTGGAAGGCTGCCGCACTGCCTTCTGGGGCGCAAGGCAGTGCAGCAGCCTCCCGTGCAGCCGCAGGAGCGCCCTGCCTTCTGGGGCGCTCCTGTTTCCCGCAGGGTGCTCCTGCGGCTGCACGCGCATGCGCACGCGGCCGCCCGCCAGCCCGCCCGCCCATCCCGGTTCCCAAAGGTGATCATCTGGTCACCTTAGGCAAGACAGTTACCAATATGTAACATGTTTTGCTACTGAATCATATCTGTCTTTATTTACAGCTGCCACTTCTCCATTTTATGTTAATTTTTAAAATTTAAATTTCAAGACAACTTGGTGCTAAATTGCAGAGAATGTTGTAATTTTTATCCTCTGGGCATGATATCAATATATTCCAAGTGCAATACTTAATGGAGTTAAACTTCTGAAATTCATTTAAGTTAACGGGCTTTAAAAATGTAATGGAGAATGAGTAGTGCAAAGTTTAGATCTCCTGAGAAAGCAATGCTAAGCAGGTCTCTACTCACAATCTTACTCTACTTGTGTCTATTCAATGAAGATTACTCCCAGGCAAATGTTATAGGCTTGCACTGCAAAAACAAGTTCCATTATCTATCTGTATCTTGTATAGGTCTGGTACTCTATCCCATGGCAACTCCTTTCTCTGCAGGTGGCAAGATAAAATATTGGCATCTCTTGTGAAATGGCCTATCCAGGGATCAGGGCACAGAGCACAAAAGAAACAAATTACTGCTCAGTAGGCAGTTTGCCTCATGCAGCCTGGCTTCTGGCCATCTCCTTTTATTACTCCGAGGCTCAGCCTTACCTCAGACATACAGTACAACATGTGGTAGAAGGAGACAAAGGTTAAGACATGGACTACAGCTCATACAGGTTAGAAAATACAAGTAATATAGAAAAAGCTAAACTCAGTAACTACTTTCCTTTTCCTTTGGAAAAAAAATACCAGCTAATATGACTAACTGACTCACATCCAGGAACCCTTCCAGAATATTATACAAATTGCAGAATGCCTGGAGGTTTAAGAAAGAACCTGGGGATGTTTTTGCAAACTGAACATTTTAAAGCTAAATTGTTTGCTGATTTAAATAAATGCAACATGGTCTTAATATGTCTGTTTGCTGATTTAAATAAATGCAACTTAGGTCTTAACCTATGGTTTCTCTTCAGACTTACTAATTGAAGCCTCCCTGGAAGAAATTAAGAAATTGAATCATGAATTGTTAGCTCTTAAAGATAATTTGAAGGTATATACAGAGAATAAGTTTTTTCAGGAAAGATCACCCATGTTAGACGAGGAAAGGAGACAGTCAGTTTGGAGCTTATAAAAATAAAATTCAAGAAGAGTGACCTTAGGGACGATGACGAAAACAGAGTGGTATAAATCATCAGGGCATAATCCAGTTTGGATGTCTGTTTCCCTTATAAGACATAGGCACATAACTATATTATTCTTAATCCTGCTGATAAGGGGGTGTTATTGTTGTTTTAGATAGATATGATGATTTGAAGAAAGTTTACAGACAATTGAGAAATACATCCCATTATTCCAGGTGTGTATCCAATTTTACCCAGTTGATAAATAAAGATATTGACTGTTAAAATCCTAGAGGAGGCATAATTGGGACAATATAGTTCTAAATCTACACATCAATTCCTTTTGGAATCTGAGGGAAGGATACCTCGATTTTATTTGTTGCCCAAGTGTCATAAACATGTCACCCCTATACCAGGTAGACCAGTTGTTTCAGGATGTGGCTCTATCCTTGAGTGTTAGCTTCTTATGTGCAACACTTTTGTTCCTTTAACTAGAATTGGTCTGCAGAGATTGTTATTTTTTCCTGAATATTGCATTAAGGAAGGCCTGAAATAAACTAGATCAGGGGTAGGGAACCTGCGGCTCTCCAGATGTTCAGGAACTACAATTCCCATCAGCCCCTATCAGCATGGCCAATTGGCCATGCTGACAGAGGCTGATGGGAATTGTAGTTCCTGAACATCTGGAGAGCCGCAGGTTCCCTACCCCTGAACTAGATCATAAGGAGACTGTATTTAAAAAATCTACTGCAGCAGATAGAGTTAAACATGGAGGATATCTTATATGTGACCATGGATGTTGTTTCTTTATATACAAATACCCCTCAGACAGAAGTACTGGAGGTCATTGAAAACTTTGTATAACTATAATAATAAAATATATGTGAATGAAATGTTAAATTGAGAAAGATTGTAAAATGTAATTGAGTATTTAAATCTTATCTGTTAAGTCTGAAATTTTAAATTTTAATTCATATATTTTGACATCAACAAATAAAGTTATATTTAATTTTTTTTAAATGCTCTTAATAGAAGAGAAGATAACTGACATCCTCCTATTGCAGGAGTAGGGAACCTGCGGCTCTCCAGATGTTCAGGAACTACAATTCCCATCAGCCCCTACCAGCATGGCCAATTGGCCATGCTGGTAGGGGCTGATGGGAATTGTAGTTCCTGAACATCTGGAGAGCCGCAGGTTCCCTACCCCTGTCCTATTGGTTATCTTTGTTTCTTGGCAGAACTCGTTTCCGGTCTTTTTTCCAATTAAAGAGGATTTTTGGGGAAAATTTCAGGAACTGTCAGGGGCTGCAGATTTGTTCCTGAGTTGGCCAATTTATTCATGGAACATTTTGAATATACTCTCTTTTATGAAAATAATTTCTTTTGTGAACATATTAAACATACGAAAGATTTTTAGATGATATATTTATGATTTGTTAGGAATCTGAAGAATTGTTAATATTATTTATTGAATTTGCTATACCGCTCATGGCCGAAGGGTTCAATGATTCAGAGAATATGTTAATCCATCAAATTTGTTATTACATTAATAACAAATTTGTTATTACATTAATCAACACCAAATTTGTTTTTTGGATTTTCAGATTAGTTGGGATGAATTGCCTATATGTACTGGTGTTTTTAGGAAACCTACAAATGTTAATTCCTTTGGCCTTTGATAATTTTCATGCTCAACATCTGAAATGGAATTTATCTTATTCCCAGACATTGAGGTTGCATAGACATTGTAGCAACATTAAAGACAGGCCCATATGCTGATGGAACAATTTAAAATTAGGAGATATTCATAAGAGATAGGTTGATACACAGTAGATTCAGTACTGCACTTTTAGAACAATCTTCAGTTTTAGGAAGAAAAACTCTGATTGGTTACTTGCCCTGTGGGGACTACAGTGTTTGCCAGAATTGTCTGAAGATTAATTCTTTTGAAAACTCTGTGTCTGCTAGGAAACATTATATCAAAAAATTTCATGGAATTGTAACACTAGAGTTCAATAGATGCAGATCAGTATCTTTGTAGAAGTACATATATGGGTATGACTGCAAGTCCTATTAGCAGTGGTGGGCTTCAGCATGTTCGCACCACTTCGGCAGAACCTGTAGTTAAAATGGTGCTTGTAAACAACCATTTTTTTAAAATTATTTGAATCCCACCACTGCTTATTAGAATGAGGACAGTAGAACATAAAAGCTGATGGAAAGGGCAGATGGATTCTTTGTGAGAGGTCTGACATCAACAAACATCAGAGAAATAATGCTATTGTAACATGTGGATTTTTTTTAAACCAGAAGTTTTTAGTGTATCATCAACAGGCAATTTGGAGAAAGGGAGCGAAGGGAAGAGTGTGGATGCAAGAGACAGGAATGCAGGGTCTTAGTTATGATGATAGGCAATTAGGGGAAGGGAGGAATGGAGCATAAGCATGATGTTGCAGTGATGCTTAGAATTGGGCAGAAAGAAGTAACAGCAGATTAAGGAATTTGACACTAAAAATCTGGCAAGCGGAAATCAACAAGAACAAACTTGACACAAAAAGTACATCCAGAAAAAGTGGGAAATCCCTCCACTTTTTCTGAACATACAGAAAAAACAAGCAGTATAAGTCTATATACCCGAACAAAGCATGCAGATTTAAAGGGCCAGACTGGCAGAAAATACTTTGCATGGAAGCAGTCACTGACAATGAACTCTGATTCTGGATGACTGAAAAAAATCTAAGGTTTGGGATTTCAGCTTCACCAACAACTGAAGAGGAGAGAGATCTTTTGGACTATGACTCCTATGGGTCTGAATGAGGAGCTAGATTGGACAGTGATCTTCTAACGTATTTGTGGTCTTGATTCAGGGTTTTGTGTTTGCCATTATAAAACAATGTGATTATGTTTGGTTTTTATTATGCAATATACTCTTTTAATTTATTTAATCCTGTGGTTATCTGCAGCTGCCATGTATATTCTTGTTGAACTCATTATGAGCACTTTATCAACACATGGCTATGTTAGCATTTTTGCTAAATTTAGGGTTTGCAAAGAAATGCAGTTACAGGTCCTTTGGAGCCAGGACTGGTCTGTATGCATTTTTTCTTCTTCTATATGTATATACATGTGATGTTTCAGTTTTAATTTTCAGTTATTTTTACTCTACTATGTATTAATTTATTTGCAGGGTATCATAATGAGGTCTAATAGTTGTTTTTCTCCTGTTGAGGTTTATTATGCATTCTTTGTATTTTGTGATACTTTACCCTTGTGTGTTATTTATTTTATGACTACTGAGGGAGACGATAGACAAAATGCATTTGGACTTTTATTTACGGTTTGCAAATAAAGGGATATTTTTTATTTAGCTACAGATTTGCACTATTTTTACTATTTCTAATTTTGAAATGTACACAGGGTTTTTTTTGGTGGGGATGAATCTACAAGGTCGGGAATAAGCTTCAGAATCTTTTTATGTTATTTTAAGTATGGTATTGTTTCTCTGCAATTATTTATTACTTGGAGCTGGTCTCTAAAGTCAGGGGATCAGTTGTAATTCTGGTAGAACTTCAGACCTCAACTTGAGGTTTGGAGCTGTATCACTGGATGAGTTTCGAAAAGTTATTCTCTTAGTGTAACCAGCTGCCATAAAAATTTGAGATAAAAAATGTAAATAATAAATAGTTATTAATTCTGATAGCATAATACACCAGTTTCTTGGGAAATTCTTGACACAAAATTAGTTCCTAACAGAAGCTTTAAGGAACCATTACAGAAGCCTCAGGGCTCCCAATAGGTTCTTCAACAACTACTTTTCTATATGCCTCTGAAGTGTTAATATAGTCACCATTTCCCTGACTATACTGTATTAGCTGGTCTTATTCATTTTGGTTAGTAACTGGACAAGTATGAATTAGGACACAGCTATTATGCACTTACTTCATACATTTTACCGCAGGGCTTGTCATTCCCTTGCCTGTGGAATGTCTTCCAGATGTCATTCCTACTTCACTTCATTAATTGTAATTTGTTCTGTAGTTCATCCACTTCAGAGAAAGCAGCAGCTTTTCAGTTCCCCAAAAAAGACCTCAATCCATAGATGTTTATTTTCTAGTTACATTTAATACTTTGGATGTACATTCTTAACACAAAAATGCTCCTGGAAACTCTCCTGATAATTCATGGTGATTAAAAAAAATTAAGTTAAAGCTCTAAGTTCATGTAGGAAAGCTTTAAATAATCTTAGTCAAACAAATGGCAGTCTCATTGTTTATTTCCTTAACTATGTACTGTTTTCTATATGCAGAAAACAGCATCTGAGGATTCATAACCAATTGAAAAAACACAGAATAGTCAGTCAAGGTACACTCATATACTATAACAAGAAAGACACAACAATTGAACAATATGAAAATTTTCAGCTTTTTAATTACATAAGAATTGAATGTTTTCTAGTCTACTATTTCCAGCCAGATAATTTTGAATGTTCAAAAGTAGGCACGTTGGTGATTGCCACTCCCTAAGAACATAAGAAAGAGCCTGCTGGATCAGATCAGAGTCCATCTAGTCCAGCAGTCTGCTACTTGCAGTGGCCCATCAGACACCTTTGGGAGCTCACATGCAGGATATGAAAGCAATGGCCTTCTGCTGCTGCTGCTGCTCCCGAGCACCTGGTCTGCTAAGGCATTTACAATATCAGGTCAAGGAGGATCAAGATTGGTAGCCACAGATTGACTTCTCCTCTATAAATCTGTCCACGCCTCTTTTAAAGCTATCCAGGTTAGTGGCCATCACCACCTCCTGTGGCAGCATATTCCAAACACCAATCTCATCTCAAGCATTTACTAGCAATAACAATACATATAATTATGGAGTGCTTCAGAATGTTCAGATCAATATTCTGTCTAGGGACAGGATCTTTCCTGAATTTTCATGAGGGCTGCTGGGGCACTGGGATGGTGTTGCTGCCTGTTCCAGTGGCTGCCATGAATTCTCCCTGAAGGGGACTCGCATGATCTAGTCAGCTACCAACTACTAGGAGAACATGGAAGGAAGGAAAGCGAGGTCATGGCTGAAGATCCAGCCAATGTTCTTCATGACCTTCCATGAGATGAGGAATCTGAAAAGCCAGGACATCCAGGGGACATACAGAATGGATAAGCTGCTCTTAAAGGGCCTGGCTAAAGAAGATGAATTTTAGTTTCTCATCCCAGGCTGAACTGTAGAGAGGCAGGAAGAGGACAAGGTAATAGGCAGCTGGGAATCCCAGATTCCTTTTCATTCTGAGACCCTCTGAATATGAGGCTCCCTGAGGCAGGTTGAGGGAGCCCCTCCCCATACAGATACAGTTTCATAAGAGATAGCAGGACACTGTCAATTCATCTGTACTTTGCAGTCTCTAGTTTCCCCTTGTGAAGTACTGAGAATGGCTTTCTCTTTTAAGTGCCATTTTGTTCACATTATGCTAATTTGTCTTTGATGCACAAAAGACACCTCAGACAAGTGGAAAGGAGAGAATACAATATTTAAACAAACAAACAAACAAACAAACAAACAAACAGAATATATTCCACCACTTTATTCATTTCTACTATGAACTGTGAGAAACTAGTTTGGAGATTAGCCCAGATTTGAGATACTAAATCATGTTAAATTAAGACAAGTGTTTAAGTGTATCCATTGTAATGATTAAAACAAGAAAAACTGCAGTGAAGACAGAAGATCTTTAAGATCATTCTTGTGACTGGGGTGTAATGTATTCCCCTTGTAATACTGTAAAGACTATTGTCACTAATGGGAGACATATTGATTTGTGAATCAATGGATTCATGCATATTACTAGGCTATCCACATTATAGCTGTTCCTCTTCTATAATGTTATTTTAATGGAAACTTTTACAAATGTAACAAGCCTTCAATAAAAATAAAAGAAGCAAAAAAAAAAGAATAAATGACAACATAAGGAAGAACAAAAAAAAGTGGATCAGACCAGCCATTCATTCAGCCATTCATACAATGGCCAACCAGTTACCATGAAAAGTCAACAAACAGAGAGTAGAGGTGCAGGGTTCCCCCTATTGTTGTTCCTAGCACTGGTATTTAGAGGCTCTGCATGTGGACATTCCCTTCAGTATCACATGTAGTAACTATTAACAGATCTACCCTCTAATTAACATTAGGACATTATTTTATGTAATGTTACTGTTGAGTCAAATATCAAAAACAAAAACTTCTCCTATCCCGTTGAAGTCATAGAACCAAAATTCAAAATTTCTACTAGTGACAACATTCACCCTTTTCGAACCAAAGGTGTGCATTCTGTTAATATGGTTCCTGGGCATCCAGGAGTAATTTGACTCTTGATATTCCTTTGTAGCTTAAAAAATGTTTTAACAAATTACTTAAAAACATGCCTAAAGAAAAATGATGTGACAAATTATTGCCTAGTAGGTAATCTACCCTTTCTGGGCAAAGTATTTGAGAGCAGTAGAGGATCAGCTTCAAATCTTCTCGGATAATTCATCTGCTTTAGATCATTTTCAGCTTCAATTGATGATCTCCATCTTGGGTTGCCAGCCTCCAGATGGAGCTTTGAGATCTTCTGATATTCAGGCAATAGAAATCAGTTTCCTTGGAGAAAATGGCTGCTTTGAAGGGTGAATTTTATTATATTCTGAGGTGGTCCCTCCCCTTCTCAAAGTCCATTCTCCCCAGGCTCTACTTCCAAAACCACCAGGAATTTTCCAGTCCAAAGTTGGAGACCCTATCATTTGAATGTAGATAAAGGCCATGCCTCTCTGTTGCTGTTACTGGATTTATCTGCAGCCTTTGATGCAGTAGATCGTGCCATCTTGTTGAAATGTTTGGAGGCCTAAGTTGGTATTTGGGGAAGTGTCTTGAACTGATTCCAATAATTCCTCATGGATTGGACTCAGAATTGCTATTTGAAACCAGTTATCATCAGTGAGACCTATCTTGTGGGGTTCCAAAGGGCATAGTTCTATCCCCTCCCTCCAACATAGCTTTTCAGTCCCTATGTAAAACCCTTAGATCAAATTATTCACAGTGTGGGGCTGCTTGTCTTCAAAATGCTGACAATACTCGGTATATAAATTCTTATCCAAATCTCCTGGTGATGTGGTAGAGGTCCTGGCTGCTGTGGTTAACTGACTAAAAGTAAACACTTTAAAACTAAACCCTGAAAAGGTAGAGGTAACGATGGCTGGAAAGACACAGACCTTGAAGGACATTATCCTTTCCACTTTTGATGAAGTTCAACTGACCCTTGCTGACTCAGTTAAAAACTTGGAGTTATACCAGATCCAATCTTTTATTGGAGAAGTAAGTTAATGCAGCTGCAAAACAGGCTTTGTAGCAATTCAGCCTAACCTGTAAAATGGCCACATAACCTTGATATAGCCTGTAAAATGGCCACATAACCTTGTCCACATAACCTTTCATAATAACATCAAAACTAGACTACTGTAAAGTACCATACACTGGTCTCTCCTTAAAATCAACCCAGAAACTCCAAACAGGGCAGAATGCCATGGCTCAGCTATTATCAGGAGCTAGATAGAGCATGCCTATTACTCCCATTCTGCAGATACTCAGTTTCTGCATTTGTTACCATGCTCAATTAAAAGTATTGGATATCATGTTAGCCTTTGAAATTGACAACCTTTTACACATGTACTTTCTCCATTGTGGTTCCCACCTTGTGGAATGACCCACTCGAGAGGGTCAGGGAAAGGTCTCGTCCACCTGGCTTTCAGCAAACTATGTGAAATGGAATTATTTGAGAAGGTTTCTCTGCATAGGAAACAGGGTTGCACTGTACAAAATAGTTTACAAACTTGTTTGGATAAATGATTAGGGATTGAAGTCTATACATACTGCTGTATATTATAATTAGAATCCTATTATGCAACTTCCATATAACTTAATGTGTCAGGTTAATAGTTATGTTATGCTTCAGTTCTTTCTGGTTGGGTTCCAGACTTCTACAGTCCTAATTCATTATTTATTCAAAATCCCATTTTGTTGATTGTGCTGACTCACTATTTGAAATCTTCCTTGAATCCCTGTGAGAAAGGTGGACCACACATAATGTAAACAAACAAACCAATAAATAAACCTCCTTCTAGCTAGTTTTGTTGTTCATGTAAACTTTCCTCTTCTGAAATCAAATGGGTGTTTTGGATAGGGGAGAGGAAGGAGATTTTTCACTGATGTAAATGCTGAAGTTGATAACACTGTGGCCACTGTTCCTGATTGGTGCGATATCGTCTATATCTTTTGCCAGGTGTCAAGCTCTGCTCCAGAGCAAATTCAAGATACCCTACTCTCCAGCTGGCTTTGTGCCAATGTTTCCAAAGTAGTCTGATTTATGACAGCCAGAACCCTTGTTTCAATGGAATTCTTTTATCACATATATTCCCCAGAGTCACCCATTATTTCAGTATATTCTGCTTCAGTTGCGTTCCTATTTTCTTTCTTCATCTTGAGATGACCCTTTTGGTCAAGCAGGTGATAGTATGTACCACTTTCAAGTTATCATTAGGACCTCATCCTAACTCATGATGATTCTGTGTGGGAGTTTAAGCCTCTTATATTTTGCCTCTTATATTTTCTAATCCACTTTATGCATTCTTCATTTGCACATCAAGTTAACTGTACTGTTTATATCCAGAGATAACCACAGTGAGTTTCTGCCATGTTTCTGAAATGCCTGCAAATGCCATTTGTTATTTAGCGCCAAACACCCCAGTTTCCTAATTGGAGGCTTCTAGCTCTGGCATGCAGACACACGCACCATGTTTTCCCCTCCAAGGATCCTCGCTCTCTGTGATCCTTTGTTTTTCGCAGGTGGCTGTTATTTACCACCCTACTCATTGACAAGTTATAACTCAGTTCTGTGAAAATTACATTGAACATTTGCCCCATCATCCCTTAGGAATGAGTGATCTTAAACAGCAGGCTTCCCAGTTTCTGTTGGATTCTCCCCAGGTGTTAGCTTAAAAGCTGCTCTGCAATCTTTTTGATATCAAGCACTAGCAATCTGGTTTCTTTTCTATTTATGTAAATCTCCATCTCTTTTGAACAGGTTTAGCATGTCCCAGAAACTTCCTCATTACCTAACACATCTAAACTGTTTTTCCAAGTATCACTTTCTCATCCATATGCTGAGACCAAGTCCTCCCTGTTACAGAGGTAACAATTCTAATGTCCTGTTTTAACCTTTTGCATAGCAACCTACATTTTTCATTCAAAATCACTCAACTACATTTCCCAGTTGTCACTGATGTTCAGATGCTGAGCTGTTAAACAAAAGTAAAAATCCAAACTTCACATACATACTACAGGGGTCAGTGCTATCAGTCACAGACCAGGAAAGGCATTTGGGCATCTTAGTTGATAGTTCCATGGGAATGTCAACTCAATGCATAGCAGCTGTGAAAAAGGCAAACTCTATGCTGGGGATAATTAGGAAAGGAATTAATAATGAAACTGCAAAGATTGTAATGGACTAATATAAAGTGCGACTGCACTTGGAGTACTGTGTTCAGTTCTCTAGCTACATCTCAAAAGGATGTATAAAAGAGGATAGAAAAAGTGCAAAGAAGGGCAATGAGGGGATGATTGAGGGATTGGAGCACCTTCCCTTAATGAGGGAGAGGCTGCAGCGTTCCTGGGAGGCATCGTCCTGAGGGGGGTTATGGATCCGATAAGTCTATAAAATTATGCATGGGGTAGAAAATGTTTACAAAGGAGGGTGTTTCTCTCTTTCTCACAATACTAGAACCAGGGGGCATACATTGAAAATGCTGGGGGGAAGAATTAGGACTAATAAAAGGAAACATTTCCCTTCATGCAACGTGTGATCGGTGTTTGGAATATGCTGCCACAAGGAGGTGAGTGATGGCCACCTAACCTGGATAGCTTTAAAAGGGGCTTTGACAGATAGGGGTATGGAGAAGTCAACCTATGGTTACCAATCTTGATCCCTTTGATCTGAGATTGCAAATGCCTTAGCAGACCAGGTGTTTGGGAGCAGCAGCAGTAGAAGGCCATTGCTTTCACATCCTGCTTGTGAGCTCCCAAAGGTATCTGGTGGGCCACTGCGAGTAGCAGAGTGCTGGACTAGATGGACTCTGGTCTGATCCAGCAGGCTCTTTCTTATGTTCTTATGTTCTTAATCTGTAGTACAAAAAGAACAGCAAATTAAGAAAATAAAAGGTACAGGATAGACATGTTTTCCTTCCTTCAAAATACTCAAACCATACTTCTGTAGTTACTGAAGATTTCCTAATCTGTTAATATTTGCTGTGAACAGCCAAAAAAACACCAGCCCTCTTCATACTTTTGAACTATTGAAGTTGCCTTTTACATTTGGTTTTTAATTTGGCAATGCAGCTTTGTATCACAGGCTACCAACAGCTCTATGAGTTATGTCTGGAGTTTGTATGGTTGTGATCACTGTTGCAAATTAATAATGTGGCCAGAAAATATGTATCAAGCAATCAAGATTCTTCTTCATATAACTTTCACACAGTTTTCCTTGCCTGACTGGGGTAGCAACTATCTATAACTGATTAAGCCAGGAAATACCACCAATTTTGGTCAATTGGCATCACAACTTTACAGCCGTTTCACACATAAATTAATAGCTATCTTCATGAGATTACCTACCAGCTAAGGGCAGACTTTAAAAAAGGGGGAAATATATATATTTCCTCCATCAGCTTGCAGAAATCAATATGCACAACTGTGCTAACAAAAAATTCTTGCAATTTATATTAAAATTATGATGGAGTAAGTGAAAGCCTCATTGTAACTTTCTTTGGCTCTGATTTTATATATATTTCCCTTTTGCTGATTTCATTAAAATGACTGAAACTCGAATATGGAGAATTTAGTACTAGGCATATGGAGAGTTCAGTACTAGACTGTCTCAATACTATTCATCAAAAAGACCAAATCTGATATGGTAACATACACAAAAATACATAATGTACTTTTTTGGTGCCTAGAACTCCTTCTACTATAAATAAGGTTGGCAACCCGGGATTGGTAAATTCATGGAGATCTGGGGACAGTGCAGGAAAGAAAGGAATTTGGGAAGAGGAACCTGCCATTCCTCTCCAGAAGATCTAATTTCTTTAGTCTGGAGATGAGTTATAATTCCAGGGGAAATGTAGCCTCTTCTTCACTCTCATTTTAACCAAGGACAGAACACATGTTTTCCTACCATAAGAAGCTTCAGCAGACAAGCCAGGTGTGGTCACATCATCACTTGTGATATCACTGAGAATGATGAAGCACAACTACTGTATTTCACATCACGCTGTGATGTTTGGTGATGTATCTTATGGAATGGAAGTGAGTAACAGATTGCTGGAATGATTACCTCTGTCTCTCCAAGACAGAACCAACAGTTATTCAATTAACTCAGCTAGAAACAAGTGATAAATGTAAGTATGTGCACTAAACTGGCTAAGCCAAAAACAAATAATAAGCATTGGTGTTTATGTTGCTCTGTTGAATAATAATAGATAACACTGGCTTTCCACTATGGAGTGATAAAGGCATTAGAAATCAACTACCTATCACAAAAGGGATTAGCAACATGGTCTCAGCAATAGGTTCATTTGTAATGAATATAACTGTAGCATTTAAACCTTATTAATCCACCCTGAATCAAATATAGTCATAGTATTTTAGCAATCCCTTGACATAAAATAATTCTCTGCTCAAACCAATTCCCAGAAAGCAATTTTACACCAAGCAATTCCGATTAAGTTCAAAAACATGCCTTGTCATATATTTATAAAATACAGTACATAGAAAATAAAAATAAAAAGGCTTCTAAACATGAACTTTGAAGAGACTAGCATGCCAATAGTGCCTAATAAATACTTCATTGTATTAGTTTTCTGGTTTACTACACAGAAAAATATTAATCTACAACATGAATGTGAGGGAAAATATTGTACTGTGTAAAACTGAGTTACTTTTTATAAGAATACGATGATGGTAAAGGGGCCCTAATTACTTTTGAAATTGAGAAAACGTTCTAGTGATTTTGTTAGTTTTGCCAAAATGAAGAGTAAACTGCTCTTCCCAATAAGTTTCCTTGATCATTTTAATATAAAGCAGTCTAGAGTAGTCTACTATAAATTAAAAGTCCATGGGATTCAGTTTCTCTCTTTATAATAAATCACGGGAGGACCACACAATGTAAAGGCATACTGTTGGTTCTTTGTCAGAAACCTTAGGGAAACTGGAGTAAATGTTGGCTAACTGACTTAGCTTACCAACTTATTCCTATTACAATTTAATAGCCTAGATTGTTTCAAAGTTTCTTGAAAACTAGTGTTTCATAGGGGATCCATTAGAGGAACCACAATATTGCCACTATGCCCAAGAAAATATTGTGTAAATATAAACTACCATATAAGAACATGATCTATGTGAACGGCACCATCTAGTGTCAGAATAATACTAATACACACGTTGAGTTTTCATGTTTACTTTAAACATTTAATATGATTCCATATTTGTAGCAGTTCAATGCAATCAAGAGTAGGGAATTTTAGATAACAGAACAAGTGAGAAAAAGGTTGACAGGTTTACTGACCATATTTGTTGTTTGTTATACATGCCTATCATTCAAGCCATTATGACAATATTTTCTTCAGAGCATTACAAAAAGAAAAAAAAGGAAAGGAAAAGGATAAAAAAACCACCCTCTTTGCTCAGTATGGAAGCTAACCTATAATGCCATCACAAAACATGAACTTTGATAATGTACAAGTAAAGTTCTAGTTGGAAAAGCGGGAGCCCCTTTCCGCACACTGCATTCTCAGAAGCTCCAAATGTGAAATATTGTCTCAGCTATATAGTCAGTAAAATATCACCAACAAGCTCTGTTGCATACCAACATCATGAGGTTTCCACACTACTTTATGTAGTTCAGCAACAAATGCTAAATTTTATTGCCGTTTCTCTCTTTCTGTGCTAGTAAAGAAAAGGCTTAGTGATTTATTTTACAGCCTGTAATGAATTAGCAAGCAGGAGAGTAAATAACACACATTGAAAAGTTAGTAATTGGAGATGACAGTAATGATATTCCTACATGTTCTGATTCATTTTAGTTGCTTTCTTTAAAAAGTAGAACAAAATAATTTCAGTGGCAGCGAGGTTTTTATGTGGTGTGAAAAATCTATAGATGCCCCTTTAGCATTTCATTGTAGTATTATCAGACAAGGGTGAGAAAAGGCTGAGTTTCTTAGCATAGCTGTGATGATAAAATGAAGGAGTGGAAACTTTAAGACCACTCTGAGATCCTTCAGTTAGCATGGGATAAAATAACACGGTAAAGACACAATTCAAGGGAGCTGAGGGAAGCAATGGCAGCTTGCGTTCACTGCACTTTCAGACACCTTTTCAAAGGGAAAGCTACTAATATCACTGTCAAACTTAGGCATAGCCAAGAAAGTCAACTTTTGTCCACCATTTAAATTCTCTATTCCCACTAAAGAGTCCTACCTGGCTGGCATTCAGTGTATTAAGGCAGAAGAAGCTCATCAGAGTGGAAGGAGAAAACAGTTATCAGTGTTGTTTCTTACTCCTCCTTCCTTGGGATTTGGTGGTTGTCCTGTGATTGATTATTTTCCTTTATTGGATCTCAGAGCTGTCTGTTTTAGAAAAGATGGTTCAGGCCAAATTTCACATGTGCAGAACTGAGTCTTCTATCAAACCCCTAGAAAGCAGGCAACTGATACACAGTGCACCTTTTATTTACTGCATAACATTAGCACGCAGGAAGAAATAATTACTTCCCTTCTGTCTATATTTCCTTCACACCTACTGATCTTTTCAGTCATTTTTTTCCCAAATAGACTTTGTTACCTGAAGCAACCAACACCAGAAGCAGTTTCAGGTGGAGAAACATTGGTTAGGGGAAAGATGTCCTCTAAAATTTGCTCCAGTATCCAGGACATTGGCAGAACATTTCTCTAGTCTAGCTGATAATCCTAAAAAGGTATATCTGTATTATTAGTAATACAAAACAGCACCTGTAATATGAACAGCATTTTTTCTATGATGTGAGGACCAAAACAGATTTAATGTTATGTGCTAAAGTCCATACCTGGAACTTCGGTTTGTATATGGACAGTGGTGCAGGAAGTGGGATTTTATGCCTCTTACCCTATTTACCCTTCCCAAAAGTAGTGTGGGAAGGTGTGATTTGTTGTTAGCAAATCTGTATATTTTTCCAAAGGGAAAAATATTCGTTCTGGGGGGCTAATTCAGGTCAGGGAAATGGCATGAACAGTCATCTTAAACTTTCAACAGTCATCTTAAACTTTCAATCTATGGCTTCTATTCAAATTGAGGTCACATATGCCTGCATTTTAAAAGGAAAGGAAACATTTTAAAATGTTTGGAAGTTCATTCATGGATTTCCCAGTATCACACCTGATTTTACAAAGCAGTGGCTTACAGTAATCTTTCATAGAAGATTTTGTGACTGGATGTAGCACACACACAAAAAAAGTATAGCAAAGCACATTCCCAGTACTGGGCTCTACTAACTTCTAGATTGAAGCTTCTGTATAAAAGCGCCCATACGTTGTTATTTATAATTGAAAAACAGAAAGATCAATGTTCTTATAGTACAGGAAAAATATATAGCTCACTGTAGTGACTGTATATTTACATACCTTCTTTGCAGTGCAATCTTAAGCATTGGTAGATCCTTCCAAATCCATTGAAGTCAATGAGCTTAAAAGAGTGTAAACCTGTTTAGGACTGCACTGTTAGAAAGCCTCCTGCCTCTATCTACTCACTATGGTCATTTATGCATGGAATGTTTCCTTGCAGCAAGCAGAGTTGCCTTGGAGTAGATCTTTAGTTATTCAGCAGGTTCACAAGATGAACTGGATCAGATTTTCAGTTACACAACAGTTTTGAAGCAACTCCACTTCTGGGGAAACACAATCCCAGCATTTTCCCAATGCAGGCAAAGTGCAACCCTTTTCGCTCCTCTTCTGGAAAAACTATAACATGTGTGCCATGGAGAATTTATATCCAAAATCTCTCAGGTTAAAAAATCAAAACCTGGAGCAGATTTGAGAAAAAATAGGTGTGAGTGGAAGTGTAAAAATAACACTACAAGCCATGGAGGAAAGTCCAGCAGATCAAAGGAAGGCAAAACTCACAGTGAGTTGGAAGTGCGTAAATCCCCACAAACTCCAAACCTTGCTTTGAAGTAAGATCTCAAGCTTTAGGAAAAATCCATTGAGGTTTCTTAGTATGGCTTTAATATCAATTCTTATATTAATAGAGCCAACATGAATAATGAGCCTTCTAATGAAATAATGAGACCTTACCATCATTCATTTAAGCCTTTTCTTACATGTGTATATGAAAGCCTTTGCCTGAATTAACCGTGCTTCTCTTCCTGCATCAAACCAAACTGTGCACTTAAACTGATTTATTTCTCAACTATTTTTCCTGGTGTGAAAAAAAAAATTCTTTCTAAAGCAGGCATCTTTTCACAAGATCAACAATGCTGGTATTCAGCTTTTGCCAATGAACCCTTTTTATTTTTCATAAAGAACAAAAGATTGCCATTCACTGGGACAGATTGTAGCCTATATCACTAAATAAGGTAGCACCACTCTGGTATTTTTTAATTATTAAAGGTCTTTTTAAGTTAAACTGAAAAGACTACAAGGGTATTCGATGCAGAGAGCTACAAGATGGAAAGGTACGAAATCAAAGATTTGCCTGCAGGCACCAAGGGCCCTTGTTACAGTCAATCTTTTCTCTCTCTCATACAATTAGAATACTTGCTTGTGCTTGATAAGATTGCAGTACATTTGGCATTTATTTCTATTTTATATTTATATCCCATGACGGGACGTCACTATTCAAGTAGAATGTGCAAAGCTAATAGGAACGTGTTGCTTGATGTCCCTTGTGATATACTGTTATGCATTAGAATTCTTCACCTTGTATGAGGTTATAATTGTTATACTGAGAAAGGACATTGCTCAGATTGTTCGATGAAGGAGTGGAATTTGCTCCTGGTGAGTGCGCCCTGAGGAAGCGAAGATTTTTCAAGTGGAGACAGGTGAGAAGAGCAGAAGTGAAAAGGAACTGGAGAATTCATTTTATTAAAATTCAAATGCAGAAATTATGACCTTCTGTGGAATGCTATTCCAGCATATAATAAAAAGGCTCATTTTTATACCACAGGTACTACTTATCTGCTGAATGATATACAATATATGTGCCTGATAATGATATAGCAATTTGTGCACTCAGGGTGCTTACAACAACAACAACAAAAATAAAGACCTAAAATATGGACATTTCTGGGTTATTTCCCTTGGAAGCGCTTTAACTATGTTGCTCAAACTGATACATGCTACTACTTTCAATTTTCTGGTGCCATATTTATTAGACAAATCTACCCATAACTATTGAGAAAGGAAGCATTATAGAACATTTTTTGTGCATTTCAAAGCAGAGAGTATAATCCTGTTTTATCATAAGCATTATCAAAATGTGTCTATCTTTTTACAAATAGATCCTTCAAAAAATATACATGCCATAACACCCAAGAAGACCCCTTTTGCTCATTTTGTGTTTGTCCTCAGTGCATTTACCAAAAATGATGTGCCCACACAATGTGCCCACCCTTTTTTCTTTCTGGTTCACAGATTTCTTTTTCAGACTGTTGGTTGCACAATTATACCACTAAGCTGTGAAAAAGGTCAGTGGGGAGAAAAGAAAAATGACAGACAAGTCCAGCTCACACATCCTGAGTGGCAGCCACCTGTATGACCACAGGTGCTCTGTCAATATGAACTTGGCAGTTCCATTTTGTTGCTATTGGTTTGGAAACTTCCTACCATACTTCAATCTTAATAACAATGCACTAAGCCAGAAATGTCAAAAAGGTCCTATACAGATGTGCTCTGAGAAATATAGAGCCATAATCACAGCATAAAATAAAAGTGTCTGGTGATAAATATTAGTTCATCAGAATATTGAATAACTAAAGACCATACTAGATATGAGGGACAAGAGAATGGTAGTCAACTGCTATTGGGTTTTACTCATTTTTTTAAAAAGAAAAACAAAATCTCGATGTCCCAAATAATTGAGTTGATTATCAGTACATGTTATCAGTACACGTTATCAGTACACATTGTAATTTTCTTCCTGCCATATATGAAAAATGAATCAAAATGATCTTATCAAGCCTATGAAATAAGTAACCTTCATCAAAAGGAATGTGGAATTTTATTTACATACAAAAAGAAACATTGTAAGTACACCTGGCTTATTAGCTGTTGTATTAAATTTCTATGGCCGAATTTTTATTTTATCAGCTGGACCAACAGTTAAACTTCCACAAAATATACACAGTTACAATGTCTTTGCTAATACAAATTGTCCACCTTAAAAACTGAGATGAAACAATGAGTCATAATTACAGGAAAATAGTGCATGTGGCTGTGCTCAGAACTTGACAACAGAATGTTTAGAGCATGGCATTTTCTGAATAGAATAGAATAGAATAGAATAGAATAGAATCTTTATTGGCCAAGTGTGATTGGACACACAAGGAATTTGTCTCCGGTGCATATGCTCTCAGTGTACATAAAAGAAAATACATTTGTCAAGAATCATAAGGTACAGCACTTAATGATTGTCATATAGGTCTAGTAAGCAATCAGGAAACAATCAATAGTAATAAAAACATAAAATGTAAAATCATAAAATAAAATGAAATGTCAGCACAGGCTATAGTCATACAGTCATAATTGGGAGGAGATGGGTATTAGGAATGATGAAAAAAGTAGTGCAGTAATTATATAATAAATATATAATAAAATGGTTTGAGCATTATCGAGGGAATTATTTGTTTAACAGAGTGATGGCATCTCGGGAAAAAACTGTTCTATAGTACATCTAGTTGTCTTGGTGTGCAGTGCTCTGTAGCGACGTTTAGCAGGGTAGAGAGTTGAAAACAGTTTATGTCCAGGATGCGAGGGGTCAGTAAATATTTTCTACAGCCCCTTTTTTTTTGACTCCAAGTGCAGTATACAGGTCCCTCAATGGAAGGCAGGTTAGCAGCAAATTGTTTTTTTCTGCAATTCTGATTATTCTCTGAAGTTCTGTGTCGATCTTGTTGGGTTGCAGAACCAAACCACTACAGTTATAGAGGGTGCATAACAGACTCAATGATTCCTCTAGAACTGTACTCAGCAGCTCCTTGGGCAGTTTGAGCTTCCTGAGTTGGCTTATAGAAAAGAACATCTCTTTGTTGTGCTTTTTTTTTGATGACATTTTTGATATTAGGTGTCCATTTTAGGGCATGAGGATATGATGGAGAGTCGTAGAAATTTAAAGGTCTCTACTGTTGATAACTGTGTTGTCTAGTATTGTGAGAGAGGAGGTAGGATGGGAGGGTTTCTCCTGAAATCTACTCACCATTCTCTAACGGCTCTTTAAGTGTGTTCAGTTCCTAGATTGTTCCAGTGGCACCACGCAGGCTAGTTGTTCAACCTCCCTGGGCTCTGTATGCGGTTCTCCATCAAGTTGTCTGGAATGAGACCAATCACTGCTGTATCATCTACAAATTTCAGTGCATTTTAAACAGATGGATCAATTTGAGATGCAGTCATTGGTATACAGAGAGAAGAGAAGTGGTGGAAAGTACATTCTTTAGCCTTGGGGCCCCTGTGCCTCATTTCCTACAGTGGATGTCTGATGTAATTTTTCCTAGCTTCACCTGCTGTTTCCTATGTGTTAGGAAGCTTGTGATCCACTTTACAAATATGCTCAGGTACTGCTAGGCTGATTTAGCTTTGGTTAGGAAGAATGTCCGGTCTGATAGTATTTTCGAATGCTGAACTAAAGTCAACAAAGAGGAACCCTTTGCATAGTGGTCTTTGATGCATTCAAGATGCTGTAGGATATAGTGCAAAGCCATATTAACATGCATCATCTGTCGCATCTATTTTGCTCGTATGCAAATGCAAGGCATCCAACAGTGGATCCGTGATGGTTTCGTCAAATGGTACATCACTAGCCTTTCAAAGTTTTCATAACTAGAGATGTTAGAGCAACTGGTCTGTAGTCGCTCAGTTCCTTGATTTTGGAAGGCTTCCTTCGCACTGTGGGGACCGATAGTGGAGTGTTTGAAGCTTTGGAAGCTGAACATAGCACATCTCTAGTGGATTTGTTAAAGATTTGGGGTGAAGATGGGGGCCACCTTGACAAAGCACAGACTTTTAGGCAAGAAGGTGTTATCTTGTCTGGGCCTGGTGCTTTTCCAGGCTTCTGTCTGTGAAATAAGGATCTCTTGCACTTCCTTTTCTGAGATCACCAGGGGTTGTAAACCCAATGAAATGGAGTCTCAGTTATAGGAAGCTTTGGCTATTGTTGGTGCATCTGGATGATAGAGGTTGTGGAGAAAGGTGACTGTAGATTGTTTTCAAACCTACAGTAGAACACGCTCAGGTTAGGCCTTTCGCCAATTGCTGATTTCTTTCAGCTTGGGAAAGGTGGTTTACTGTAACCGGTGATATTTTTGAGAGTTTCTCCAATATGTTTGCTGTTCTACGTTTTGGTGAAAAAACTGATTTTTAGCTTTTCAGAGTAGTTTCTTTTTTGCTGCTCTGATCTCCTTTGGATTAATACATTTCCTGGCCTGATTGTACAGCATTCTGGATCACCCTTTCTTGTGAGGCCCTTCTTCTTTGGAACGCATCGTAAACTTGCTTAAGTTTAGCTGTGAACCATGGTTTTTGTTGTTACTATATATATCAATGCGCTAGAAGTTCCTGGTTGGTATATTAAAAGATCTTCACAGAAGCTGACATATGATGTTAAGCAGTATCTGTAGAGTTCATCCAAATCTCGCAGAGGTGTTCTTTTAAAAAATATTCCAGTCTGTACAGTCAAAGGCAAGCTCTGCAGCTTCTAATCCCTTTGCCTCTTCAGTCCAAGTTCTCACTGATTTAGTTATTGGTTTTGTGGTTTTAAATCTTTGTTTGTAAGCAGGCTACAAGGTGAATCATGCAATGATCAGGAATGGCCTTACAGCTGTCACTTTCGTGGTAAAGACCGATAAGCATCTCTTCTAGTGTTGTATAGCAGTGGGTCTAAGATATCTCTTGCCTCTGGTGGGACAGCTTGACATGCTGGAAAGTGCATTCTTGGTAAGAGTCTCTCCCTCTAAGTTTGCTTTTGTTTAAATTTCCCAAAAATAATAAATCCAGTGAATCAGGGTGATTTGTTGGCCTTCAGCCTCCATAATCTGATCGGGCTAGGAGTCTCTTAATGCCTTTTTTACAGACGCTTGTGGATGAAATGTAAACCAAAAAAAACAGAACTGAATCTCTATCTCTCTCGAGGGGAATAAAAGGGTCTTGCAATTAATAAAGTAAAGGACTCCAAATTCCTTTCATCACAGAATTTTTGAATTATTGTTATGTCTCTGACACCAGCTTTTGCTTGATGTAAATACATAATCCTCCTCCTTTTCTCTTCCCCCCTTGGATAATTCTGGCAAGTAACCTGTCTGAACGAAATATCTGAAACCCCCGGTATGCACATGCTATTATCATCAATGCCTCTCTATTTAGCCAGGTTTCCAGTAAAAGCTATAGGAGCAGATGCAGCTTGTAAAAACTCAGAAATTGCATCTGTTTAAAAAGAAGCATTCTCATCTATCTTGTTGGCAAGTGAGCATAAATTGGTAAGAAAGATTGAAGTGGAGCTGGGTTTTTAAAGTTGCCTTTATTCCTTAGTCTATTTAAAATTCCCGCCCTTTTACCTCCTTCGCCTCTGCCGCCTGTGCCTTGTCTTTGCTGATCTGTTGTTGCCGGGAAATGGCTGCCTCCTGTGCTGAAATTTCCTCCATGGTTGTAAAGATCTGTTGTTGCCGGGAAATGGCTGCCTCCTGTGCTGAAATTTCCTCCGTGGTTGTAAAGACAGATAGGGGTAAAGTTGCAGAGAGCCACTCCTTAAGGAAACGTTCCCTAATTCTTAGCAGATGGTCTCTGGAGTATGAAATTCGTTGTAAATTGCAGGAAATAGTAGAAAATGTAGAAGCCATTTGAGAGCATTCCACCGAGGCAGCCCTCGTCGGCGCCATCTTGGGGGCGGTCAGCTAGCAGTACCTGAGCATATTTGAGGGGCACCACACCACATGTTTAGATTTCTCCAAGGCATATGACCCTTGGGCAAACTCCTAGGTAATCTGAATATCAGATTATGGAACAGTGCAGTGGTGGGATCCAAAAATTTTATTAACAGGTTCCCATGGTGGTGGGATTCAAACAGTGGCGTAGCGCCAATGGGGCTGGGCAGGGCACGACGGGGGCATGGCCGGGCATTCCGGGATGGGGCATTAATAATTTCTCTGTTACTGTAAAAAACTCTTACTGTAAAAAAAAGTTCCTAATTTCCAGCTGGTATCTTTCTGTCCATAATTTAAACTCATTATAGCAAGTCCTATCATCTACTGCCAACAGAAACAACTACTTCTCCTCTAATTGATTGCCTGTCAAATACTTAATACTTTCAAATACTTAATTTTGTTTCTAGAAATCAAAAGAAGGATACTTTACTTAAACAAGGAACTTTACCATATTTCTAAAACATGTTTTTGAGACAGCCCAACAGGGAGAATTATCCCGTTTTCTACCTTCGCTAACCAGCCACATAGGAAACAACAGGACTTTATGATTTTTGGACCTAATGGAATTTCTAACGGAAAAGCAGACCCAATTAGTAACCCCCTCTCGGCACACACAAATAATTAGTAACCCGCTCTCGGGAACTCTTTTTGCTATGAGAACACTAGCATAGACGCCACTGTTCCAGAGGTGGGATCCAGCAGGTTCTCACCTCTGGAACAGTGGCATCTATGCTAGTGTTCTCATAGCAAAAAGAGTATTCACTCAAAATAGTATTTTGTTTATGCATTTCATTATGGTGCTGATTTCAACAGCATCAACTATATATCTAATAGTCAACTCTACCCTGACCTGCAGATACTTAAATCTATAAATCAGGGCTAGGCAGAGAGTAATGAGGCTTTTCTGCAAACCTGGGGGACTAACTGGAAAACGATTAAAACATTTTTTTCACCTCTCAGCTTCTGCACTGTAATTCAATTGTTGGCAGCTCTACCTCTTCTTGCCAGCCTCAGGTTCTGAAGAGGAAGGACTCAAATTATCAGGTATACAATTTGCTGGAGTTGGAGTGGGGGGTGCCTGAGAAAACTACTGGTAACTGCCACCATTGTTTTGGAGGGAGAGCAGGCTGACAGCTGGTAGAGCTACTGCCATTATTGCTGTTGTGGGGGAGAGGGAGGAGAGGGAGTGGCTGGTATAATTTATTATCTGGACCTGGGCCTGAGTGGATGGTGGACAGAACCACAGCTATTACTGCTTGGGGATGGTGGGTGTGTTGGGAGAGCTGCTGCAGGAGGAGGAGCGGGAGAGTGGGAAAGCTGCTGACATCTTTGTGGGGGAAAGCAGGTAGGCAACAGGACAGCTGCTGCCACTGTTGCTGTGGGGGGATGTGGGCTGGTGGTTGACAAAGCCGCTGCTGCTGCTACGAAAGCGGGTGAGCTGGGAGAATTGCTGTGGTGGAGAAGCAGGAAAATGGTCAGGAAAGTGATGCAGTTGAGGCAGAATAAGTAAGAGAATGTGATAGCTGGGGGGAAAAGAGAATGGAAGTAACAAGCATGGGGAAGACAATAACAAAAGGATTGGTGAGGGAAAAGAATGAGAGACCGAGAAGTAGGGGGAGAGGGGAAGAAGCAGAGATGGAGAGAATTGGGTAGCCATGTGGGTTCCCACCTGAATATTCCAATAGTTGTTGGCTAAATCTGAGGATACTTAAATCCAATTACTGGAGCTGTGAAGGGCAAGACAGTTAGTTCTACAAAACTGAAAAATGTCCAAGGTTTGCAGAAAAACGTGAAATCTCAATTTAAAAAACACAACAACCATAGGGGGTGGTTTAAAGAAGCCCAAATGGTAAATGGAGTGCCTGTAGTTTTAAGCAACTGATTCCCTCAGTGGTGATTGATAGGCAACCACAGCATTACAGGCCTGGTTCTGTCAGTAACGGATAGAAGAAGGTGTCAGGGATCTTACCTGGCCTATTTTGGCCCTTGAAGGAGGAATCATTGGAACCAGGCATGGATAGCTAGATCTAAGTTGTGAAATTGTTCTTGAGATTTTGTTATGGAATTTGAGGGCAAGGTTTGGGGTGGAGGGTAAGAGGCCTCAGCTGAATATAGTACCATACAGTCCACCCTCAAGCGCAACCATTTTTTTCCAGGGAGCATATTATTTCAAAACATTCTAATATGGAGAGAGACAACCTGCCCAGAAAATTAAAATGTTTAAGTGGCAGCTAGTAAGTTTCCAACATTCCAACCTCTTAGCAAGTTAGATTTTGTCTTAAGAGTACAGTGGAAATCTTGCTTGTCATCAAAATGCACTGAATTTGTCTTGACAGTTTTACAGTCTTGGTTTAATCTTGGTAGTTCTCAGAGAGAGAGAGAGAGGGGGAGAGAGAGAGAGAGAGAGAGAGAGAGAGCGCACCTAGGAAGTCCTCAATTTTGAATAACTTCTGATAATTTTGCATACAGACATACCCACTAGAATCATTCCATGTGTTCCAAGGTATGATCTATCAAGATATTCCACAATGAAATAATTATAAGAAAGCTGTTGCCTGCATAAATTCCTATTTACTTAGAAGTCAGCAGGCAACCTCCAAAATTCAAATATATACATTCCTGAACATATCATGTGTGGCAAGGGATCAGAATCAAATCAAACCTCTAAGACTCAGTATAAAGAATGGCTAACATACTGGTGTACTCTTCAAGTCTATTTATCCACCAAAGTTAGGAAGAACACGTGTGAATAATCCAACTCCCCCCAAAGAAGGTAATAGCTTTTGTTTCAGAAGGAAACAAAGTTTTATATGGAATTATGTCAGCTCCTGCGGAAGGATATTTTTGTTATCATTTTAATGCTTATTCAGTCTGGCTTTACATATTTTGAAGTTGCTCTTCTTCAAAGTGCATATGAATAAAATATACACGATTATAACCAAGTAGGCTTTTAAAATCATCACAGCTATTCAAAAAAGTTTAAGAGCAAAAGGGAATGTGAATCCAGTACTGTTATTTACAGTGTTTTAATTAGAGTAATTATTGCATTAGGCACAATAGCACGATCATTTCTGGAGTAACAACGGAGCAGATATTTTTCACTTATATAATCTGCATAGTGTGCTGAATAGTCATACATTATTTATTCATATGTAGGTGATTGATGACTGTATAACTCTCTATAGAAGTGGGGGAGGAGCAAAGCCACATGGGAGCCGGTAATGGATGTCAATAAAGAGTGTAAATAAATAATATTTCCAGGTTTGCTGTAGTTCAATAAGACATTTGCTTTGTACAGTAGTGGTTAAATATGTGTTTTCTTTTATAGGTTCACCAGGGAACTGGAAATTCTGGTTCCATGTCATTAGGTTCAAAACATTTTCCTTTGAATGTTACACCTTTGTGCAGGTCTAAGTTAGAGATGAGGACCTGTTTAGAATAACAGCAAAAGCAAAAAGGCAGTGGTAGGATTCAAATAATTTAACAACCGGTTCTGGTGGTGGTATTCAAATAATTTAACAACTGGTTGTTTACAAACACCATTTTAACAACCGGTTCTGCCGAAGTGGTGTGAACTTGCTGAATCCTTATTTGTTTGTTGACTTATTTAATTTAAAACAGTTATACCTTGCCTTTTTTCTTTAGACTCAAGTCAAGTAGTGGCCCCAATGCAGTGGCTGGCATCACACAAGTGGGCCACCGTTTTCTTGGAAATAGGCTATTGGGGCAGGGGTGAGAGGGAAAACTTAAGACAGAGGGCAGATAAACCTAGATTGGCTTTTGGATGGGAAGTAGATTGAATTGCCAACTTGGATTGCCAAGATACTAAATTCCTGGAACTTTGGGGTGGAGTCTGGGGAGGATGGAGTTTGATGAGGGGAGGGACCTAAAAGGAGTATAGTGTCTCAGACTCCACCCTCCAAAGCAGCATTTCCTCCAGGGGAAGTACGGTTTCCAACCTCCAGATGGGAGCTGGAAATCACCAGGAATTACAACTTATCCCCAATTCCCCCTGGAGAACATGGCTGATTTGGAAGGTGGACTTTATGGCATTATACTTTGCTGAGGTTGCTTCTCTCACCAAATCTCACCTTCCCAAGGCTTCACCCATTAAGTCTCCAGGAATTTTGCAGCCTGCAGTTGGCAACTCTAAGGGGGACATGACCTTTGCAGTTGGAAGATTTGTTGTGATTCCAGGAGATTTCCAGGTCGTACCTGAAGGCTGAGAAGCCCCTAAGTAGAGAATGAAGCAGGCAAAGGGGAGTGGCTATGGGGTTTTCAGGAAAGGGTCAGGGGAAATAATAGAGCAGTGAGAAAATAAGTCCTTGAGGATTCCCACTTTTACTAATATATGTTTTGCCTATACATACTGCTTCAAAGCAGTTTTTCTAGCTAAAAATAAAATCCATCCACGAAAACTTGGCAAAGCAAGTTCTTCATGTAATATTTATCAACAATAAAACTAAACTGTTTGGAAACAACTAGTTTCCAAGTGCAATTTGCAAGTGTTTTATACAGTGCACTTTGTTGTGCCTTATAGCAATGATGCAATGGCCCGTTATCATTTAATCTGATAGATTTCCATATCAAGCAATTTATACAGGATGCAATCTCGCTAGGTAGGTTACACAACTTGCCATTGGCTATTACTTAGCCTGACCACAGGGCTTTCTGGAAACAGCCAAAGCTTTATAAAAGTGTCAGCTCATGGCTAAATCAATGTTTATGCATGACATACCTTTGAATAGCAAACACTTGCTGCCTGCAAGCTAAACAATGTTTTTATCTGTTTGCCTATTTCTGGCCCTTCAACCACAGCACAGGGCGTTGCAAATCACATTTAGTCACAATTATCTTCTGGCATTTCATGAACAGGAAAGTGGTGTGATTAATTAAAAATGACACAAAGGTTACTTTGCTATGCCAGCCTCCTTGGTGAATGGGCAACTCTGTTGAACCAAAGCTTGACCTTTGTTACCTTCAGTTGAGGTCAGCAGAATGAGTTTAGAAGATTAGCTACTACAAATACTTCAGCATTACTTAACGATGTTTCCAGTAATGAACTCCAGGTAGCCAATTACATATAACAATAAAGTTTTCACCTCTCAAAGAAAGGTTGTGTGAAAAACTGAAAATACGGTACATTTTATTTTAGTTGTTGGGTTGCATAAAAATGGTTTCCTGGACCTCTGAAATAGAAGAGTTTGATCATCTACTGATAATTAAGAGTTTAGTAGCCTTACCGATTTGTGCCAGGTTGTCATTCTTGACCATGGGGGAGGAGGAGCCCAACAAAACTTTAGTATTGTTTTACATTTACAATCTTGCTCTGCAGCTGCATTGTTATTCTAAACCAACTCCACAGCTTAACATCTTGCAAGTTGCACTTGTAGCTACTGATCTTATTACCAGTCCTGAAGTTTTAAAGTAACTTTATTGTAGCGGTAGTAGCAACAGATTGCTTGTCACAAAGTGGAGAAAGAATGTGGCATACAACAATGGGAATCCGTGAGCAGCAGAAACATGGCTTGTAACATGACTGATTTTATTGGGAAACTCCCACTCCTCTTGGTCTTAAGAAAAAGAAAGTGTAAACAAGCAAATACTGAGAAGGAAAGATTGTGGGCAGTTTTGGCTCATGCTGAAGGTCATGTAAACTATGGACATGCTGCAGTATATAGAATCTCAGTCTAGTCCGTGTGGTACTAACTTAGCTACTTTAAGGTGCATAGAGCTTATGAAAAGCAACTACAGAACTTCATACAAATTTATGTTTAACATTTGGATTTCTGGTGGTTTGGATTAGTTTCTTGGTAATTCCCAAGGGCTAGCCATGTTAGTTATTGTAGCAAAACTGAATGGAAAGGAAGTTGTGAGTGACACCGCCGTCAACCCTCTATATCACTAAAGCAGAGAAACCACTGACTCTTACTTTTCCCATCTTTTCACTTCAGGGACTAAGGTGCCTCTAATAATGGTAGTGTTAGGTTCAAGCACTTTCCCTCAGCCCTATTATCACACCCCAGAATTCCAAAAGCCTCTCAGAATGTTCTAACTTGGAAGACAACTTCCTCTTCCCTCTGCATCACACTGTTACTTGCCCAATCAGAGTGTAAGAGGCCACAGCCAATCAGGTGACTTCTTTGTTTCTAGGCCTTTCCTGCTTCACTATGAATGTAAACTGTAAATTTGCTGTGACAGAACTACATTTTAAATCACATTTTCCTTACAATCCACCACAAAAAGTATCAGCACTGGCAATAGAATCCCAACAGCAGTATTATGGATGATGCAAGTTGTAATAAAACTGTGACACAAATCACAAATGACAAAACTAGCAAAACTAGTAGAGCAATAAAATTACTATCATATTTTTTTTATTAGCCTACCTAGAGTATCAATGCAAACTTTTCTCTGGAGTATACTGCTGATCTGCAGCACTGGTTAATTAGATCACCTTGAAGGCCAGAAAGAAAGGCTTTGTGTGTGTTACTTTGTACCTTCTTTGCTACTTTTATTGTTTTACTACTGTTTCATGTCCTTTTTTCTTCTGCTTTTTAATTACCTATGGGTTGACTGGTGTTTTATTATTTACCACTTGTTTGTATTTGGATAGTATTTTACTAATATTTTATAACCCTATTTTGAGCAACCTTAGAACAGTTTTGGGCAAAAAAAATTTTTTTTAAACATCAAACATGTAAGACAGAATCTACAGAAAACCAGCAACAGATTTTGGGCAGAAGTTCCATTCCCACTTCAAAATGCCCTACATATAAGACAGACAGTAAACTGTGTTAATTTTGATCACTGCAGCAATGTAGATGTGTCTAATATAATTTCAAAGAGTATGCCTGTGTGTGAATAAGAAAAGCTTGGTTGTTTTAAATTAACTATTCTCTCTCTCTCTCTCTCTCTCTCTCTCTCTCTCTCTCTCTCTCTCTCTCTCTGCGTGTGTGTTTGTGTGTGTGTATGTGTGTGTGTGTGAGAGAGAGTATGTGTGTGACTGAGTGAAGGGCTGCCTACTTATTCAGTCTCCAGCAATAGGGTTTCAAAGCTAGTGAGAAGCAGGGGTGGTTTGACATTGTCTTCCTCTGCAGTTTTCCCATCCATTTCCCTCCAAATTAATACTAATAGATATAATTATTAGATGTAAATCTTATAAAATAAAAATAAAATGAATACTGTTGGTACAGAATGTCACAGCACAGTTATCAGGAGCTAGACAAGATATACCCATGATACCCATGCTGCAGTCATTGCAGTGGCTGCCCATCAGCTACTGGATTCAATTCAGGGTACTGACTGTCATGTACTTTGCATGATCTTGGACCCTCATATGTGCACAACAACCTCTTCTCTTGTGTTCTGCTACAAAAGTTCTAAACAGGCAAGATCAATAACTGCTTGTACATGTGTGTTCTTACTGTGGCCCCTGCCTTGTGGAATGACCTGCCTGAGGTAAGGGAGGCTCCAATTCTCCTGTCGTTCCACTAATTATGTAAAATGCATCTGCTTGGAAGAGCTCTCCTATAAAGGTAATAAAGCTATTGCCTTATTTGGAATAACTTAGGAAGGTACTTTGCAACAACTACCCCTTTGAGGAGAAAACAAGGAGGGAAACTGTTTTTGAGGGATGGATTTTAAATCGTACAGGCACTACCGCTTGAGAAGGATCCAGCAGGCAGCGGTCGAGGTAGTGTCAGAAGCAGTAAATGTATGAAGACACAGGAACCCAGGCTTTGTTCACTTCAAAGAACAGAAGGGCTTTATTCCTTGTTTCCAAATCACGAAACAGACTGACAGAGTGAAGCAGCAACAGAAGAACCGAGGCACGCACGCAGCACACAGTTCTCTTTACATATATACATATATACATCCAATCAGTGAGCCACATCTTATCTCAGCAGATGTGCTGGCTTCCCTTGGTCATCATCATTCTGTATTTGGATAAAAATGCAGCATCTAGGTAGAGGATTGCATCAGTCTACCTGTCACATAGATTTTGCTGATCTGGATGACATATCCTGACACCCCTTCCAAAATCTACTTTGACAGTCTATGCAACGTTACCCATTACAGTGTCAGCTACTCTGAGTTACATTCAACTGTTTCAACATTTTATTATGCTTTTCTTGTGACACAGCTTTCGTGAATACATCAGCTACATTATTCTCTGTCTCTATATAAGCTGTATTGTACCACTGTGTATCAACTCTCTTACATTTTGGTACTTCACTCCTACGTATTTTGTCCTATTCATATTTTCAGTCTCTGCTAGTGAAATATATGTTTGTGAATCATCAAGAATAGTTATTGACTTCTTTACAGTTTCACCTAATTCAGTTAGCAGTGTTTCAACCCATAGCAGTTATGAGCATGTTTATGATAATGCACAGAACTCAGCTTCCACAGTTGATAGAGTGACTGTGGTCTGCTTTCTAGAAGACCATGTAATAGAGACATCAGGAAACTGTATAACAAATCCAGTACATGGCTTTCTGTCTTCGCAGTTCGCAAATGAACTATCTGCAATAGCACGCAGCTCATTGCTTTGTGTGGGCTTAATGAGTAAACCATGGTCAGAAGTACCTTTCAAGAATCTAATTAAATGTTTCACCCCTTCCCAATCACACTTACTGGGTTTGCTAGCTTTTCTGCTTAAGGTGCTAACAGCAAATGCTATATCCAGTCTTGTCCAGTTTGCAATATGCAGCAAACTGCCTACAATGGATTTATATAGCTCAGAATTTTTGAACTCATTACTTTCAGTCCCTTTCTGGTAGTCCAATGACATTGGTTTTGCAGCAACATTGCATGTAACATTCTGGTTTTACTTACTAACCCATTTATTTTGTTCTTTTGACTCAGGAGGCAACCTCTCTCCGGCACAGACTTCATGGATGCTGTGATTTTTTTTGCTTATTTGTTGAAACATTGCTGCCTTGATTAATTGCATCAATGTTCTAGAGTTCCATTTAATCGATGTTTCATTGATTCACCCAAAACAGGAAAAAAAAACTACATGAAAAGATGAAAATGAAGAGATGAGAAGGAAAAGAATGAGAGGTAAGACATGAAAAAATGGTGGACCAGGCACTGAGGGGGAAATTGGGCGACAGAACAGAGGCATTAAAAATGGCCAGGCTTTTCAGCTGGAAAGACAAAACATTTCAAATATGACCACACTAAGAGGGAAGTCAGCTTGGAAATGTTTCAGTTACAAATTATGTAGTAAAAGTGTTTTCAAAAACAATGGGAGAAAAGGTGCTTGGAAATTTTTTTTGAACCAAAGGGGGGGAAATGTGTGGAATTCCATGGAGGAAATGTTTCATTAGTGGGTTAAAAAATTATGTAAATGGATTGTGGAGAAAAGGCCACATTATCCTCAGAAGCAGTATGATGTCAGTGGGGTGCTGTGTGGTTTCCGGGCTGTATGGCCATGTTCTAGTAGCATTCTCTCCTGATGTTTTGCCTGCATCCTTCAGTGAACGTTTTGCCTGCTTCTGTGGCTGGCATCTTCAGAGGATCTGATAGTAGGAAAGGAAAGCAAGTGGAGCATATATACCTGTGAGTAACAATGAAGATAGCAAGGCCAATTGTTTGTTACTCACAATTCATTGTCACTCACAGGTGTACCAGATATACTCGCATATAATTTGACTTTTTCAGCACTTTTTTTGTGCTGAAAAGGTCCCCCTCGACTTATATGCGAGTGACGTGTATTTAAATTTTTTTAGGGTTTTACTTTGTCGGCCACCAGGGGGCGCAGTTTTTAGGCTAGTGGCACAAAATTTCAGGGATTTTTCAAGAGACCCTCCCGATAATACCACCCAAGTTTGGTAAAGTTTGGTTCAGGGGGTCCAAAGTTATGGATCCCCAAAGGGGTGCCCCCATCCCCCATTGTTTCCAATGGGAGCTAATAGTAGATGGGGCTACCCTTTTGAGGGTCCATAACTTTGGACCCCCTGAACCAAACTTCACCAAACCTGGGTGGTATCATCAGGAGGGTCTCCTAAAGATACCCTGAAATGTTGGTACTGCTAACATAAACATTCCTCCCCTGACCAAAAATCCATTTTTGAAGGATTTTAACTCTTGTGTTTTAGCTTGGTTGCTGATTGAGCAAAGGTTTTTGTACTTTTAAAGTTATTGTTGAGACCATATTGTTTTTGTTGACCCTCTTTTCCACTTACAGAGCTAGTTTACTGTTTTTCTTTGAAATAAATATTTAAAAACATTTAACCTACTGATGCCTCAATTAATGTAATTTTATTGGTATCTATTTTTATTTTTGAAATTTACCAGTAGCTGCTGCATTTCCCACCCTCGACTTATACGTGAGTCAATAAGTTTTCCCAGTTTTTTGTGTGCCTCGACTTATATTAGGTGCCTCGACTTATATGTGGGTCAACTTATACATGAGTATATACAGTATATACTCCACTTGCTTTCCTTTCCTACTATCAGATCCTCTGAAGATGACAGTCATAGATGCAGGCGAAACGTCAGGAGAGAATGCTGCTAGAACACAGCCATACAGCTTGGAAACCACACAGCACCCCAGTGATTCTGGCCATGAAAGCCTTCGACAATAGTATGATGTCAGATCTGGAGAGTGGCAATGGTAGGGGAAATCAGCAGAAATCTTCCATTATAAGATTATAATTTCTTATAGTCAATCATGTAGCTATTGAGGAGTCAGTGTGTTCTAGCTTGGGTTGCAGATCACCTAATGGAGCAGGTTTGAATTTCTAAGTTTACTAATTCTATCTTTGCAGAAAGATGTTTAAGTTTCCCCTATGGCATGAGGCATAATCCAACAACTGTGGTTTATTTGACTTCTTGCAAAAATGAGATTTCCCCACACTTATGCTCTGAGTCTGATCATATAAAAATGAAATTACTGGAATGCATGGTAAAACTACTGCAATACATTGCCGTTGAAGAATATCTGGAAACTTCAGTTGGTTCAGAGTGCAGCTGCAATGCTGCTGACAGATAAATATTATTAGGAACACATTTTCCAAATATTGTTAAAACTACTCTAGCTATCAGGTGATTTCTAGATGTATTTCAAAGTTCAAACAAAATGTTTTAAAACCCAAATCAGCCAGAACCAGGGGCTTCCAACCTGCTTCCATATAAATGTATTCCCTTTCTGGAATCATCTTCAGAGATCATATTCTGGTGAACACATCACTGACAGAGCCTTGTTTGTTGCAGCATCTTGTTTCTGACATTCCATCCTTGAATCTTTTATCCTGCCACTTCTCTTATAAACAACAGTTGAAGCTTTAATTTGCTTAGAGTTCTTATGATGTCCAGTTTTTTGAATGGGGGGAAATGGCTGTCAACTCGACTAATTTTTACCTCCTACTTATTATATCATCTTTGGACTATAAATACTTTCAGGATTCATGCCTTTTTGTATTGTTTTTGGCTTGTACTGATGTTATTTGATGTTTTGTTGTTTGAAGTCTATAATTGTATTTTTAATTTTTTTATTACAGTTTTATAGATTGGTATTCCGTAAACTACTTCAAAAACCTTGCCTGGGAGAGTTGTAAAACAAATCTGTTAAATAAATACATCTCTCAGCAGCAGGCTACTCTTCCTGCAACCAGTCCCATAAAAGCAGTTGTAACATGCTATACCTTCCATTGTTTTAAATGGATTTGGGGGCAAAAAAATAGCCTTAATAAGTTGTTTCTTATACAGCCAATGTTACCAACTATTCTGGGTAGAGTATATGTAATTTAAAGTACCTGGTTGTTGCAGGGTGAAAATTCAATAAGCATCACAGTTCTTTATAAATAGATGTAGCAATTCCTTTGAATTATGCACTCTGTTTTCAAATACACAATATGGTAAATTAAATGCACCATGTGATATACTGATATTTCAGGTGAAAGCACTATTTGCTGATGCTTTTCTGCACACTTCCATTAAAATAAATGAATACATGAATAGTTTTTCTAGGAAAAAATGGAGGAAAGATCTTCATTCATGAAAATAGTTACTCCCAGTTGTTTACAGCAATTTAATATCAGACACTTATATCTTTTAAGTTCAAAACAAATAGCTGACCTGATAATAAAAATCAATTGTGTATGGAAAATACTTATTCAATAATTACTCCTTTTCAAATATGTTTACTGAGAAAAAATATGAAGCCTTAATTATAAATATGATTACTTACTTTAAACGTTTTTCTTGCAATTTACACATAATGGTTCCAAAGGAATTTGCAAACCATAGTAAATCATAAAATTCATTTTGCTTTGCATCAGGTCATTTACCCATGCTACAACTAATCACCTCATTTCAAAATTCAATAAACCTAAATACTTGGATTTATGATGCTTTGTCACAACTGAAAAGGGAATATCAACAATGTGCAATTAGAAGGCTATTGCAACTTAAAGACAAGCACCTAGTTGAAAACAATTAAAAAGACTCCTCAGCAATAATTATGTCCACAGTGTTAGCAAATAAAACAAATTAAAACTGATTTAATTTCTGCTTTGAGAGACAAAGGAAAATACTAAAAAGCTTTAATTTAGCTGCTTCAAACTCTGAAGTTGTTGTGAAGTGAAATATTAAGCTGAACAAATAAAGCTTGCAAGACTGTTCTTAAATGCATTTAAAATACACATGCAGGTTATTTCAAAAGGACAGTTGAAGAGTGCTTGAGGCAGTCATTACAATAGTTGGTCTAGATTCTATTTTCTGTGGGAGATTTTGGGGGAAATTTATATAAGTGATAAGCAACCCACTTTTTTGCAGAATTGGTACTGAACTGCTGCTATCTTAAAAAATCAAATTCATGCAAATTGTGAGTTTCTATTTGCATGAACCTGTTAGTTATATAGAATGCATTCTCCTTAAACTGTGATTCAGTTTTATTTTTTTATCCATAGTGCAGCAGTTTCTGTAGAAGACAACAACTATAATCCAGAGATTTACAATTGTTCTGAAGTACGATATTTCAAATGTATTTTGAATTTATCTGGAAAATAAAGTATCAGGTTGATTGGTTTGCATGTATAAATTGCACTTTACCATTCACTTTAAATTACTATCTCATCTCTGGATACTTTTGTTGTTTGTCCCATATGACTTTTAAATTTGACTTTCCATATAAACATCAGAGGTTATAAACCAGCAGCGAAAACAGCAAGCATTTAGAAGTATACAGAATTAAACACAAACAAAGCTGTGAACAAGGCATACATTTTTTTAGGAACTAAAAAGGCATCAGGATTGTCAGAGTTACTAAAGGTCTGTGTGCTTCAGTTGCCCCTTAATTAAATTCTTAGAAGTAATCAGACGCAAGATGACAAATTGTAAGAAGAGAACATACCACTGCTGAATAATTTTATCATTTATTCCTATAACTGTCAATCCACGAAGGGCTATTTTTTATACGTCACCTAAATCACAGAAGCTGGTACCATTTGCAGTAATTCATGTTAGCCTAGTTACATGATTTACAACTAAATTATTTCTCTTTTCAGGGGTTTTTTTTGCTCACCGTTACATGATTAATCTGTGATTTGAGTGAGCAAAACTTTTCACATGAGTAGGGATCACTGCTTTTATTCTGTATTCTATATAATGTTTGCAACAATTATTTAATATTTTCAGAATTACAATTAGTATTTTGAAACATAGGATATGTCAGATACATCAGGATTTGTGTTTTGCTTCTTCCAGCTACTATGATTGGCAATAACACTAACAATGCTTCTTCCATATTATCCACAAAGATTTAAGACCTCAATACATATTCATCTTTCTTATTTTATTTTGTTGAGAAAAAAATAGTAAATAGTCTGCACTTTCTCTTAAATCTTCAGACTTTGAAATTTAACTATCAAAACATGACTTTCTTATTCTCTTACACTAGAGACCACATACCTCAAACTGTCTCTAATGATATCTATCAAGTAAGATGACATTTCATTTTGGAAATACAGAGAAAATGAAAAAATGTACACTGTGGAAACTTTAAATCTTTTGATTGTAGATTATGACAAAAGTGGCACCTTTAACAGAGCTCTGATCTGGTACTTGTGCATTACGTCAATCCATCGTCTTGATATCCCACTGAACGTAACTTCCTATACATCACAGAAATTACAACAGACATGTTCAAAGTATGGGGTTCTTTATATTTCAGTTGTGTGTACGGCTGATTTATGGTCCAGTGCAAGGAGTACTCTCATGTTGCGTTTTGTGCTTGGCTACATAGTTTGATTCTCATTCCAAACAAAGATAAATAGTTGTGCCCAACTCATAAAATTTTAGGAAGGAATAGGGGCAAAGTACTTTGAACATCTCTATCTAAAGGTGGATATAAATTTTGGACAAAATAAAAGAAAAAAATTACAGTCCCATTCAAAAGGCTGGGCTTTGAGATGCAACATGGTGGCTGTGCTGGCCCGTCATTCCCAAGGAGGCTTTCCAGTGGCGTGGGGAGTCAACAAACAAAAGAAAGCCTCCCATTGGAACACGCATTGGGCTTAAGGGACAGCAGAAGTCACAAGTCCCAGCTGCTGGTGCAACAGGAGCAATGGCTGGGTGGGAGCTGCCTCCTCCAGCCATGCACCCAAACTACCCCTGCCACTCCAGCAGTAGGGTCAGGGGCACAGGGACACTGGTGCAGTGTTCAGTACCATGTCCCACCACCATGGAGGACTATGGTGACTGCCCACTGGCAATTTGACCCCTCTACCAGGGCAAGTGCCCCAAGGAGGGAAAATCCACCGATGTGACTCCACGCCGCTCCCAGCAGCAGATTTGCTTCTCCCTTTGGATGGGGTCATTAGAGAAGTATCATTCATGTTAGGTTGGCTGGTGGGTGGGAAAGAAAGAACAAAGCTGGGAAGGGGGAAAGGCTAAATGGGTTTTCAAGGAAAGAAAAGAGGAAATAGTGGTGGAGGTAAAAATGAGATGACCTCCCACAAATCCTTAACTCACAACTACAACTAATAGCATACATGTGGTTCTATTACCTGTAGTACAAGCAGGTAAATATAACAAAAGTAGGAATTTAATCTCTGGTGTTCTAGGCTTCATTAATGATTTTAGACAATTCCCTTTCAAGGAGGGCAAGAGAAACAGAGAAGAAACTGCATCTTCTTGGTTATGCCTGTACAACTTTATTCCACCATAGGTACCAAGGAGTCAGAGCACTAAGCAAACAGATGCTATAGAATATTGCCCTTCAAGTCGACAGATCAGCAGCTTATTCAGCACAAGAGTTGGAGAATCATAAAAATGTTGTTCCTTCAAGCTTTACACACTAGAGTTCCTCAAATACCATAGATACTTTACTTTGCTCTGGTTAACACCTTTCCATTTGCTCTTCTTGAAGGGAGATTTACAGGTATCCTATATGCACAATGTCTTGTCCATGGCAGTTTGGAATGGTAGAAACAATTGAAAATTTTCTTCTATATTGCCGATTTTACCACTATATTTGAAACACATACATTACTCCAATTTTGTTCAAATATCCAGATAGATCTAACTATTTTCATACTTCCCTTCTTCTTGCCAAATGTCTTAACAAACCTACCTTCATGGTAGCAAGATTTTGTGCTCTGGCATGCTTAACAATGCAGAAAAACATGGTGTGGTGTTTTAATAATATTATTTTTACTAATTGTATATTTCCTGTACAGGATATTTGTTTTGTGTGTTTAATTTGTAACCTTCTCTAATCACACACACACACACAAATTGCAGTATAGGAGAAACACTTAATAGATTGGCTCACTGGTTCATTCTACACACTCATCGTGATCAGGGAGCAGATATTTCATTAGGCACTTTAAAAGTTCGTTATGTAAATATTGCAGTATTGTATTTGCTTTTGTACTGATCTTTAATAATTCTATTTTGTTCTGTGCAGCTGACCATGACAACAATATGAAGCAAGCTGTCTGGTTGCTGATACGGAATGTCCAAAACAGAATCAATCTTTAAAAGTAAAAGTGCATTGAATACTGGGAATACTGATGAAAAACTCTAGCTCAGTGCCATCCTAAACAGAATTACATCTTTCTAAGACCAAGAACTTGAATGAGTTTAGAAGGATGTAAGCATGTTTAGTATTGCATTGTTTCTCCTGAAAAGATGTACACACTCACAACGTCTTCAGGCATTGCTGAAGTCAAGATGCTATGGACAGTAATGTTAACATTTGTGAGTCAAGACATACATTCTATGCAAGCTCTGTGTTTCAACAGCAAATGTGTAGGACAACGATATTTATAAAATCTCAAAAGCACTGTTTCAGAATAAGTTTATAATTCCCCCTGAGTGTTACTTTTAAAATGATTACTCACAAGGGAAAATAGTTTCACTTCAGTAACAAAAACAAAAACAATTCAGGCATTAATAGGAAAATAGCAGTCTTGTCTCCCCTTTCCTCAATACTATTAACAATCTATAAAGACCTTGAACCTTTAGTTGCATTATTATTGAAGATTCCAGACTGTTCATTACAGAGAAAAAAAAACTATGTGTGTTGATGCTTTCTTTGTATTCATGTCTGGTGACTTGAAATATTCCTGTCTCCTCCACCCCAATGTAGCTGCCAGATGAGAAACTGGTTTTATTTAACAACTAATCTTCACTCCACTTATCATCCACATCCCTTTACGTGTATTAGCTTATGTACTGGGAGGCACAATGGAAGTCAGAGTTCTGGACAAGTCCACGCTTGGTCAAAGATCAGATTGACCAACCTGCCTAACCAAACAGCATGCTGAGAGTGGATAAGCACCAATTGTCTTTCCCACCATTCAAAGCAGCACTATAATTTATCCAGTGTATAAAAATTTCTAGCACCAAGTCTATTTAAACCATACCCAAGGGAAAACCTACCATGTAGGGCAGGTTAAAAAAGATTATTCTTTTGGACAATTTAATATTTGCATGTGAAATTTAAATTATTATTCTTTTTGTAACCCAAATTGCTTTCCCACTCATTTCAAAAATGGTATCTTATTACATCATGTAATAAATAGTGTTGAGAACCTTTTCTTATGGTACAGCAGAACTTCCTGTAAATCAATGAGTCGGGAATTACTTTTTCCTTCTACTGGGGTCATGGAATTATTTTCTAAAAGGAAGCTTGCAATATATTAATCAACTGACTTAATGTAATTACATGAGGAAATGAAGGATAATTTTGACAACTTTTTTTCTTATAGGAAGTACTCAATGTCACATTGGAAGAATTGCCAAATAATTCCCTTAATGGATGATAGGTGTGAATCCTTCAGAAACTTTCATAATGAGAAAAGTACAAACCATTCATTCTATTACATGATATCTTTAAAATATTGTTTTCCTCTCTGTGTGTTTATTTTGGCATGCACATATCCATTTGTGCATATACACAGATATGGAATATATTTAATTAAAACCTGTTTCAGACATGCGATATGCAAGTGCTCTTTTCATGACAATACTTTTTTGGCATAGTTCAATTCTGAGATCTACAGTGCCAACTATTCTGCAAAAGGTTTGTTCAAATTTAAGTAATTCTACCTTCCAGAAGCTGCTGGCTTCGAAAGAATAGCTGCAATGGTCGTTTGCTTTGTATTGAGTCAGAAAAGAACAGTAATCTAGTTTGTTGAAGTACAGAAAAAAGGAATGGTGAGTCAGGGGGGAAATGCATACTGATTTTACTTGGTTGATTTTCATTTGTCATGTTACCCTTTTGTCCTACAAATACAAAGATTCTCAGTCGCTGAAATGTCAAGGCAAGTCAGGTAACTGGCAGCAGCCTCCTAAAATCAGTGCTCTAAAAGTCAAAATTAATCTGAGACATACCCACCAGCAAATCAAAAAATACACAGATAACATTTTAGAAAACAGCTACGTTGGGCACATTCACGGATACTGACATATGCAAAAGAAAATCTTAGTGCCATCTCTGCATTTTAAAAAACTGCCCCCCCCCCAAATTCTTACATTAAAGCTCTACAACCATTTGCGGGAACTTTTGTGTTAAGCCTGCAGTTTGAGAAAGCTGTTCAGTTTCCATACTGTATAGGTTTCCCAGTGCATGGTACACAATTACCAAAAATACAGAGACAACTGATAATAATTTTGCTTGTTCCCTAAATCCATTCGGGTTTTTTTCTAGACTGATTACTATGAATATGTGCCATAACTTGCAGAGGTTTTTCAAACACAGTGATGGGTGCGCACATGCCCCAGGCACAGTTCCTCTTTGCTCCGCCCCTGTCTGAAGGTAAGCTGTAATTGTGGTGAATTCCCAGGGGCCACTTGGAGGCTAGCATCTCTGTATAAGACAAAAGGTCTGCAAAAAACTTGAGATTTACTCTGAGTTGGGCATTTCGAGAACTTGTTTCATATATTGTAAAAACAAAACCCCACCCTGTGGCCCAGGGAAAGTGAAATGGTTGGTGTTGGAAGGTTGGAACAGCCAAACTAAGGGAAAATCTCCTGTGTGAAATCTTGACCTTTATGCGCAACATAAATAAAAAGCCTTGCACACATTTTTAAAAGAACTGTTTTGGCTTGGGTTTTTTTTGTTCATATAGTGCAGACCAAAAAAGCATTGCCAGAGAAAGCGGTTCTTTTTCCCACCCCATCCCCTACTAGCTCTCACTTTTTCATCACAGCTCGTGGCCGCCATTTCTCCCATTTGTGATTCTCCTTGCCACTTGCTATTTGGTGAAGATTCCCCTTGAAGGTTTCCTCTGCTTGCAGTCATCCATCTGCGATTTCATTGAATGAAGTACATTAATAAAGTTAGTTTGGACTGGCAATTCCAGATGCATGTTGTTTTTTTCCATTTTGTTTTGTTTTGAGGGAGGTGTCTTCCAAGCCATGACAGCATGTTAAGCGAATTGGCAATATGTGTGTGGGATCACCAGTCCAAACTAACTTCATTTGTGAACTTTATATAGTGAAATCACAGGCAGATGAGCTGCAAGCAGAGGAAACCTTTGAGGGAAACCTTCACCAAATGGCAAGTGTCAGGGAGAATCACAAGTGGGACAAAATGATGGGTGCGAGCTGCGGCGAAAATGACAGTAAGAACTGTTAGAAGGTGCATGGGAGTAAGACATTTCCTGCTCTTTGAACAGGAAGTAGGAAACATTTTGGCCCTGTCTTGGGCCGTTTCCGCACGGCCACGATTGGGGTTGGGGTTTCGCACGATTGGGGTTTCGCACGAACGGTCCCAGAAAGAACCGGGAGGACGGCGCCGTGGAGCGCCGTCGCCTGGTCAATCTACCGTCGCTGCGGCCGTCTGGCGTGTTGCCGGGACACGCCCCAGCATCGCAGGGCAGATGGGGCGTGTCCCCAGGCCTCGGTGACGCGCTGGACGGCCACAGCGACGGTAGATCAACAGTTAAGCTCGAAGCCACCGTTTTCCGTAAACCTTGCTGGGAACAGAAATAAAATGTCCTGAGGACATTTTGAGGGAAAAGCTGTGCAATGTTCCTCCCCAAAAGTTTCTTTTAACATTTTCAAGGTGTTTTATTTGTGCTGTGCAAAAAGGATCCCTGTTGCAGTTGTTCTGTACCAGCAGCATTGCCAGCATTGGAGAACTTTTTTTTCCAAAGCCTCTTCCTCTGTGGAAACCTAGGTAGGAAGTTACATAACAAAAAACCAAGTAATATAAACAATGGACCTTCTTAACAGAAAATCTCGATCATCTGAACCTTAGACTTCATTTTTAATGCGATAATAAAATATAGCTAACAAGCATACTCAATACTTATAAAGTTCCCATTTCCACAGTCTTTCTTTCAATGTTACTGGTAAATTAATTTGATTGGGATCGATCAGTAATGAGCTAGGGAATGATCAGATAGCCAATCCTGGATGTGGGACATGGCTCTTTATTGAATAGTACTTTAATATAAATAATAGTTTGAACAAATTCAAAAGAAAACCACCTTAACAGCAACTAGTTGTGGAAGCCAGTTACCTCTAATGACCAGCATAAAGAAGAAGGAAACAAAGATAAGGCTTGGTATAGGTAAACTCTCATTTTCAAGAGAAAATAGCTTATAATTTATAACTGAAAAATATAATTTGGCAGTAAAGGTAAAACATACTTTGGAGCACAGAATACACAACTTTTCATCCCTGAACACTGTCTCTCTGATTTGGAAAACACTGCAGGAAATCAAGCTTCTCTGTAAATCACATTTTCTCACCTTGTCTTCCTTCTGACAACAAGCGAGAATTTTCTCCCTATACCTAGTCAACTATCTTTAGTTTTCAAAGATAAAGCACCAGTTTGAGTTATTAAAACAAGTTTAATTTCTCAGCACTGTTTCTTGTGCCCTGATAAAGGCAAAAGTGTAAATGAAGCCACATCCCCAACTTTCTTCCTTGAAGGATATCACTGTCTTTCACTAGTTTACTATTATCATCTTACAGTTCTCTTTGGACGCATAAAAAAAAGTAATCACAATACTGCATCCAGCCATCACTTCTACCCTCTACATACTAAAATGCACTTCAAAAGAACACATGGATTTTTTTTAATGTTCACGTTCTAAATTAATGCAAATGATGGAGCAACATGCAGGTTTCTGGAAGCATATAATGTGAGTTGCAAAATCAGTTTTGCTATTGGTGCATGACTTCAAGGTCAGGTCCTTTCATCATGGTTTATAAAACATGTAATTATTAGGGATAATTTTATCAATTGATATGGATGATATCTGATGAAGTTTAGGGCACTAAAATGTTGTTGTAATTCTGCACCAATGGAGAATTTAATTTTCTAACAGTGCAATCCTGAGGGGGAGGCTGAAATCCTGAGGGGGTACTCTCAAGAGATGGCACAATCCCAGCAAAAATGCTACATGTGCTGGTGTAATGGTATTTATTCAGGCGTAGAGGCACTTACCCTGATGTTGGGGAGCCATATGTCAGCGGAACACAAGTGTCAGTGCTGCTGTGGCACTAATGTTTCACTGGCACAGGAGCCAGGGTGGGGGCATCTTCAATCAACTTCTTGAGAGCTTTTGACTATGGGAACTTCCCCATTTGCCAGTACAGCAAACTTCTTTGGAGGTGGTGTGGTTGCTCTGTCCCTAGCCATGGCACAACTTTTCGCTCTCCAGGTTGCACAGCCCATTATCTTGATTTACTTGCCAACGATTTGCAAAAGTGTTTTTAAAATACAAACAGCACAACATCCTATTAACAATCCATAGGTCACAATAAAAAAGTGTTACATAATCATGTATCTCTTTGCTACAATAGGTCATTCTACATCTGTGTCCAAATCCACAGATTTCTATAGAACTGTGAATCCAAATGGTTAATATGGTAAGCAATGGCTTCAAAGTGTATGTGCTAATTCTATTCTGTTTACATTTCTATATCATTTCTGTAATATTTTCTCATTTTCAATATAGCCTTTCATGGAGAACATTACCTGCGTATCACTTGCTGGAAATAATATGCCAGACAAATACCACTGTATAATATTGCTACTTAAATAAACATGTATTATTTATGGTGTCATAGGTGCAGCAAAATAAATAAATAAATAAATGATGCATTCCAGAAGGAATTTTATTTCAAAAATATATTGTCCATAATGCTGAACATGAAAGTACAAGCACTGGGGTTTAGATGTTGTTGGTAATAAATATATGTTAAAATAAAGTATTTCAAATAAACACTGCAATATTAATGCCCTAGGGCATATAAGGCATACATTTTTTGTTTAAATTTTGTTTCCCCCCTAATATGTATAGTAGCACTCAGTCTGAACTCAAACAAACTAATAGCACATTGAAATAACTTTATTTCAATGAACTCAAACATCAGATTTAAATGAATTACAAAAATCTGCAGAACATGTCCAGGATTTCTAATGAAGAACTTTATATCCTTTTCTTCTTCAGTGTAAAAAGCTGAGATAGCACCATCTGTATTTAATGTCTTGAAATAAAATACGATCAATACTTCTGGCTTGCATTTCTGTTGGATAACACACCAACAACATAACAGGTATTTTCTTTAGTACTCCCACCAGTCAAAAGGAGAAAATGTATCATGATTAATTTGCCTGTAATTGCACAACTCCTTTATAGTTCTCCATAGCTTTTCTTAGGCATGGCAAAACCAAAAGCATCAATTAGTTGAAAATGGAGCTAAAGTACATGGTTCCTAAATTGCATTATAGATTTCCGCCCTATGCAAAGGGAATAAATGCATCAGTATCTCTTTCTAGTTTAAAGCATCGATAATCTTGAATTAGTGGCGGGGGGGGGGGAGGGGGGAAGACATGGCAACTAATTGGTCACTTTCTGCAATTGCTTCTTCTACCCACAAATGTGACTGAAATATTTTTTTAAACATTCTTGCACATCCTACGCCCATTAAATAGAGTCTAGTGCTTAATTAAAACTTAGTGAAATGCATTTATTCAAATGGTATCAATCAATAAACACAATCAATTTACCTTGAATTAGAAGGCTAAAATAGTTACTCTCATCCAGTACGAAGAGATTTGTCTTCCCTTTGTTGATTTTCCAATACATTACTTACACATCTGACCTGTAATGAACTAGAGTGTACCTCAACCATGTAACGTCTTGGATATTTACAGTGGTTTACAGTAATTATTAACTAAAAATGTTATTACAAGGCAGCATTTTTTTTAATACTGAAATCATAAAGTTTGGGAAATCTGTGAGTATATCCAAGCTGTTTAATACATTTTTGTATTAGACTTAGTGATTCGGTAAAACTGAATCAGCAAAACCCCTCCCCAAAAGCCATAGGGGCGGGGGGGTTGGGTTTCAGGGCAGATCATCAAAATTCAGGAAAAAAAGTTGAGTCAAATAGTGGAGGGTGATTCTTGGCTGAGAAAGGTAGAGTTGCATTGTTGAGTTACTATTTTTGGGTTTTCTAATTTTTGGGTTTTCTATTTTCGGGTTTTTGGGTTTTCTAATTGAGCCAAAATATTTTTCCATTTGGTAGATTTTAATACAGGCTAGCTGTAGGGTTTGATGATGATGATGAAGAGTTTGAATCTATACCCCTTTCTCTCCTGTAAGGAGACTCACAGGGGCTTACAAACTCCTTTCCCTTCGTTTCCCCACAACACACACCTGTGGGTGTGGTTGAGAGAGTGTGGTTGAGAGAGTTCCAAAGAACTGTGACTAGCCCAAGGTCATCTTGCTGGAATGTAGGAATGTGGAAGCAAATCTAGTTCATCAGATAAGACTCTGTCACTCATGTGCAGGAGTGGGAAATTAAACCCAGTTGTCCAGATTAAAGGTCACCTGCTCTTAACTACTATGCCACGCTAACTCTCAGGCCCCTTCTGCACATGCAGAATAATGCACTTTCAAACCACTTGCAATGCATTTGGAAGCTGTGCGGAATAGCAAAAGCCACTTGCAAACAATTGTGATAGTGGATTGAATGTGCATTATTCTGCATGTGTGGAAGGGGCCTCAGTTGGAGGTTCTGAAAATTTAATTCAGCTTTAGGGCTTCAATTTTCAACCTAATAGGATTGTAACAGGCACAATCCTATTAAATAGTGAAAGATCTGGGTTGCCAAATAGCTAAATAGCATCAACCTAATCTTTTTGAAACCAGTTTCCAGATTCAATAAAGTTGAAGGTTTAGACAACTAGTTACTTAGATCTCATATAGCTTTTAGAACAGCTCCTCCAAGTTTCTTTAGGATTTGGGGCAGCTTTCAGTACTAGTACAGTAGCCAGGAGTCAGGACTAAACTTTCCCCTGTTTGGAAAGTTTTCACCTTCCTTCTCCAGGTCAGGATAGTTGGAGGTTAATCTCAGATAGGTTGAAGAATAGGAAGTCACTAATTAGTTGGTTTTTAAAAACTTTTTATTAAACCAAGTTAAGGTTAGGGGAGCTGTTATATCAAACAAAATAGTTTTCTTGGAGGCGGGTTCCTACAAAGTTGTCAGAGTTTGCTAGGTTGCAGTTCAGGTCAGCTACATAGGGCTGGAGTCAGCTACATTGGGATGGAGTCACAGTTCAGGTCAGCTACATAGGGCTGGAGTCAGCTACATTGGGATGGAGCACATAGGGTCAGCTACATTGGGATGGAGCACTTAATTTCTAAGATTTTAGAGAAGCAGGTGTTGTAACCGTGTTTTTCCTGCTGCAGGTCAAGTATATGTATGCATGCCAGATTGTCTTGTCACCTTGTGTGGGAGTGCATTGGCAACCCACATGTTTGCACACCTGGTGTGGTCTGGCTAGTCTATAAATCTGTAGTGGTTCTGCCACAGGACTGTGCCTGAGTTTTGATGTTTTGGTTTGGTGCTTTGTGAGATCAAAGTCAGGGCTGGCAAATGTGTCCTCTGTTTTGCTGTTGTGGCATTGAGTATTGCTTGGGTTCTGTTGGGGTTTTCAGTGTGTTGATTGTCATGTGGTTGCCTGTCTGCTGATTTTTTTTCCTGGAGTGACTCTGTTGTGATGCTAGCTGAAGGGGTGTGGGTGTGGATGTGGGAGGTATTGGGAAGGGAGTACATGCTTCTCTGCTTTTCGCCTGAAGAAAAAAAAAAGCTTTCTGCTTCCCTCTATTTGAAATAGTGAAAGGGGGTTGCTTGCTGTTTTGCCTCAATTTCATTGTGCTGGAGATTTGCGTGGGGCAATGGTGGGGATGTTGTTCCAGTTAGGGGCACCAAATTTGTCTCTTCACAAGAACTGCCCAAGTTTGATAACGTTTGGGTGGGAGGGGTCAAATTCTGTGGCCACCCAAGTAAAGGAAAATATGTTTCCTATTATTTTTAATGGGATATGGGGGCACCCCCTTTGATGGCACATAGATTTAGATCCCCTGAACCAAACTTCATCAAACTTGGTTGCCCTTCTTAGAGAGCCTCCCAAGGTCACCATGCAGGTTTGGTCCCTCTACCTTGAAAACTCCCCCCCCCAACAAAAAGAACCCTCCAAAAATTTCTCCTAGGCTAAAATGGAGCTGAATGTTTTTGGTTTTTTTTAAACTGATACAGATATTTTGGTTTATAGGCTTTACCAATAATTTTAAAGCTGAAAAACACATGGATTTTATTGGATTTTTTTTTTGCTCAAGTCTACTTGAATTATGACAAAGTATGGATTCATACTGTGGCTTTTTCCTCACAGCCCAATAACAGTGCCCTAGGGATAGTAAAAACACCGCCCTGGGGCGCTGCTCACACAGCAGGCGCTGCTGCATCTCAGCAGTGCTGTGCTCGTGCTGCCCAAGTGGTGCAAAAACACTGCTTTTGAACCTTGCTCGGGGAGTGAGGTTTTTCAAAAGCAGCATCTTTCACACAGCAGCGGGTGGAAAACGGTGTTTTCCCCAGGCCGACCCCAAATGGTTCCTTACCTCCTCCTGGCTTCTGTCACTCTGGGGACGCCAGGGGACACGCCTCCTGGCTTCTGTCCCTGCAGCCGTTGCTCTGGCCATGGGGCGTGTCACCTGGCCTCCACAGAGTGACGGAAGCCAGAAGGAGGTAAGGAGCCATTTGTGGGACTGCGCAGTCGTGCAAGGCCTGCTCCGCCAGCTGCGCAGGCAGCGGGGCTGTTCGTGTGAATGGCCCCGGGGCTTGAATTGGCATGAACCATGCTGATGCAGCCCCGCTGCTCTGGCTGTGCGGAAACAGCCTCTACTTGTCCTGTGATCCAGGTCATCACTATTTCAAATTCCATCTCAACTACAAACTATTTCAGTGGCTTTACATATGTCACTCTTTTTCATCAACAGTCCCAACAGGCTTGTTGTAAGGATTATTGTAATAATAAGTTTGAAATACTTTATAAGTTGATGGTAAATCCACATTATTGTTTCACACATTTGATTTGCTTATTACAATGTTATTCTTACACTTTTATATTTATTACAATAGGGTGTGGTGGACGGAGATGTTACAAAGAGATCCCAATCTAAAATAGATTACTTTTAATTAGGTCTTATTTTCAATTGGCCTCACTTTGTAACATCTGCCTCTACTCACCTTAATATTACAAACATAAAAGCATAGACCTAATGGGGGCATTTGATGGCATCCAATGAAGTAAGCTCTATGTCATCTAAGTTTTTTTAAAAGGCTTCAGGATTCTCCTAGACTCTTTTATCATATCCTTAGTCACTGTCACTAAAAACTACCACAATAAAACTTTGGAACCAACATCTACAGGAAATGGAGGTTGCTGGTTATTCAAATAATATAGTTCTTACTTTGAACTGTGGAGAACCCATCCATACACACCTCCTCACAAAATGGTGTATTGTCTACTTCACCAATAAGCCCTCCCACTCACTAAGCAAGTGCTTGCAAACACCAAGAAGGGCCAGGGAACAACATGGGACCCGCAACAGGAAGCCACAGAGTCTACCAGAGCCTGGCTATACCTGCAGCCTGTCAGCCATGATAGCAAAGGGATAGGGCCATACAAGTATGGGGAGACAGTGATGCCCTGCTTGACAGCAGTCTAGGTAACAGGGTGGGCAGACCCTGTCACAAGTTGGTATGTGAGCCCTGGATGGAATGGAGGTAATATATGGAGGATAAGTCCCTTCTCCTTTAATTTCAAGGCCTCACAAGGTTGGTATGACCCTGTGCAGTGCCCCTTGCCTACCAGGGCAAGATCAGTGGGTTGATGGTGTGGTCCAAGGTGTGATTTGACATGAGTGCAGAAACTTCTGCTCACATGTCATTGCACAGCTACAGATCAATCCATATGGCAGTGCATGCCAGTTAATTAGATAAGCCAAAGCAGGATGCCAGAGCTTTCATTGTAGTTTCAAATTGAATACATAAATTAGAGAGTTTTTATACCATACCTATTCTGGATAAATTTCTGATTTTTATACTTGCACTGAACCTGCAGCGATTCTAGAATCCACCCCCCCTTCCGTTCGTGAATATATTCTCAAGGCCTGCACGTCTCCACTGCCTGTTGCACAAGCGCATATGAACAGATCCAGTTTATGGCTACCATAAATCTCTTTTTAAAAGGACAGAACAGAAAAGTGAGAAACAAAAATACGTAAGCACCTCATTATATCTTCCTAGCCATTTGTTGTGTTTAAAAAGCAGTGAAAGGGTAAAAGTGTTTCTATCTGAAACAAGAGGTAACAACTACAGAAAAATCAAATGTGCTGGCAACTGGTGGGGACTTCAGGGACAGGAATATGGAGGGGCACAACATTATGTATACTGTGATGTCACTTCCAGGGGAAACCCAGAAATAATGTAGGAATTACTAGAGACTCTATAGTAAAACCATAATATTTCCAGTTGTTCCTGGAGCTACTTATGTAATGTCCAGGTTTGATGAATGTTGTAACTGTATATATGGTTTTAACTGTATGTAGTGACTATGTGTTCTCCTTTTTTATATATTATTGTTATACTTCTGGTCTAAGACCATACTTATTAAATTTGATTTGATTCAGCATATGGTTATATCCATCAGTTGTTGTTCAGCAGCAACCCTTGGCTAATTTTCAAACTGCTTTTAAAAATATCTTACCTTCAAAAGAAGAAGTTTGAATGTTTGGTGTAGGAATTATTGAAGCAGTCTGGAAACAAGATATGCTCATTCACACATTATGAGTATAATTGGGCTGTGGCTGGTGTAGTTTTATCGTGCCAGAACATGATTTCTAAAGACTGCTAACTGGGGAAGAGAACAGCCTTTTTGACACTGACTGAAGGCCAAATATGCAAAATCTTTTGTTTGCCTAAGACATAAGTAATGTTTTTCTCTTTCAAAACAAGAAGATATGACTGTCTACCCTGTCACTATGATTATAGATGGAACTAAAAGCAATGCAGACAAAAATGCTTTCTAGGTCCACTTCAATTAATACAATGCAATTAGCTCAACAGGTTATTATTAAAAAGATTACAGACAGTTGCTCACATGCAAACTGCTTATCCAACAGTTGCCACCCATCTCCTGTAGATTGGGTAAACGATTGCAAATAAACACAAGAAAATTGGATGTCTTCTATTTATTCCAAATGAATGTATTTTCAAATGATAATACCAAATAACCATGAGTATAGTTTTTATGGGGGTGGGTGTTGGATTTTTTTAACGAAATTTCAAAATGTTGCCTTTAAAGCAACATATCTATCCAATGGCAGCAAAAATTATATCTGAATTCTGAAAACTTGGATATGAAAAAAATTGCTCCAAACTATCCATGGTCCATTCCGCACAGCACAAAAAAAGACATCTGGGGGATATCTTAAAAAATATGACTGCTTTTTTTTCATTCCATATACCCAAAATAAGAAATACAGAGGACATCTGAAAACAAGGTAGCTTCTGGTGTATTTTCAGGAGAGTAAAGGTATCAGAGAGAAAAAGAGACTTTCCTCCACCCAACTGTTTTGCTCTCTGGTCAGTTTCACCCTCTGCTTGTGCCCAACATTTTGTGTGCAGCTGAAGGTATTCTCCCTGTCGGCTTTTGCTGAAGGTTGCCCCAGGACATTTGCTCTCAGTCTTTTATCCTGAGCACCTTTTCAGCCCCAAAAGTACACAGTTGTACTCAGCTGGTTCTGCTGATTCTGGCAAGACATACTTTCTTTCTTTTTTTTACATTTCTGATGAGCTATCTTTGTACTTATACAGAGATGAATGTGAGAATCTTAGCCACTTGAAAAATGGGTCTACTAAAAAGCATTGGGTAGACCTGCCCTCCATGGACCAACTTAGTTTTTTGAAGTCAGTCTGTGGAGAGCAGGTCCACCCAATGCTTCTCAGTGGGTGGTAGATCCATTTTCCAAGCGGCTAAGAATCTCACATTTTTGTCTGTGTATCTATGGAGATAGCTCCTTGAAAAAATAAAAATAGGAAAGCTATGTATTGCAGGACCAGTTGCCTTCCCTCCTTGTCTTTTTCCCTGGTGATTTTCAGCCCATCCTCACTCCTGATGGTTGAGGAGCAGTTGGTTACACTTCTCCTGTCTCTTGAGCTTCTGGACCTTTGGATGGCAAGCTGGGATGAGCAGGCTCAGGCTATTGGACAGAGCAGGCCTTTGGGGCCTGAGCATGGCCTCACTATTTATGATCATGAGTCCCCTCTTCATCCACTGCTCTTCCTCTTACCCCCCTCTCTCCCTCTCTCTGTCTCCTTCTTGTGTTCTCTCCATTTTCTCCTCTCTCTCTGCCACTTCTTATCCTCTCCCCCATTCCAATTCTACCCTTCAAAGACCCTGCTCCACCTCCTTATTGAGCCACTGGCCATCTTTCTGGTCCAGCCGGGGTACCTGTTAATCTACTGTGGAACCACCTCCCCTTTAAGCCTGGGAAGGATGGTGACCATGTCCTCCTCTGCCCACTGTTGTGCCAGCATGACCTGCCTGCTGTTGGCAGGCTCGAGCACTGGGCCTGGTGGAGAATAATGCAGCTCTGGGCTTGACAGTAGCCTGGACCTTTGGGGTCCTCACCAATCTGTCTGCTGCTCATGCTGCTGCCATCCTTCTCTGTCAAACAAAAGCTGCAGCAGCTTTGCTCCCCCTTTCCCTAGAGATTGGCCAGCTGTAGCAGCCTCCTGCAGCTTGGCATCCTTGCTCTGGCATGTTCTGGAGCCTGTGGTGAGTGTGGCCTGCACTTTCCAGCCTGCACATTCCAGCCTGCACTTTCAAGCTAAAGTGTGTGTGGCATGGCATGGCAGGGCATGGCATGGCATGTGTGGCACCGCAGGAGAGGGAACACAGAGTGTGCACCAGGTGCAGCATGGACCAGCTATGCTTCTGCTTTCTACACACAGGATATAGACATCACTCTTAACTCATGGCAGCAACAGGGACCTAACTATCTCACATCAATAAGGAAATATTTAAGAAAATGAAAACGCATACTGATTTTTATACACTACAGCGGCATTGCCAATATCTTAGGGACCGTCTGTCCCCATATGTCACTATTTGACCTCTGTGTTTGGCAGAGGCAAACTTGCTGGAGATTCCGGGACCCTCCATGATACTCCTGGCCTCTACCCGGACCAGGGCCTTTAGTGTCCTGGCCATAACCTGGTGAAACACCCTTCCCCCAGGCATCCTGACCCTGCAGGACCTAGAACAGTTCTGCAGGGCCTGCAAGATGGAGTTGTTCCACCGGGTCTTTGGGGAGGTTGGACATTGAAGGTGCCATCCCCTGTGCCCCATATTCCACCTTGGGGACTCATCCACATTATGTCGACTGCCTGATGAGTCAATTGTTTGTGGTGTCATCATCTGATTTTAGGATGGAAGTTGGAGCTGGTTGTTATTTACGTTTTAGCTGGTATTTTAATATGTCTGTTTTACTGATTATAATTTAATGTGATTGTTTTGTTGGTTGTTCACCACCCAGAGCCCTTTGGGGATGGGGCGGTATATTAAATCTGATCTAGTAAATAAATAAATAAATAAATAAATAAATAAATAAATAAATAAATAAATAAATAAATAAATAAATAAATATTGTCATCAGTAACAGATGACAGGATTTTCTAGAAATCTGACCAACAGTTACTACAGTCAGGAAATATCAGGAAATATCAGCTCAGCATATTTTACTAATTTGAAATACATTGAGTCAAGTTTTGAGAGAGACTGCTCTTTGTCCCCAGTCTTTCTTCATCAATGTTCATTTGCCTAGAATCCTGACACAATTACAGTGACAAAAAAGTACTTCATAGTTTGTACAGTCAATTTACAGCAAGGCATTTTTAACAGCTACAAGCTTAGATAATATAGTATTCCCTATTACTCTGTGTGGGTGTGAACAATGAAGAAAACTGACAGGAAGAAAGGAGATTCCTTTGAAAGGTGTTGTTGGGGGAGAGTATCACAGTTATCATGGACTGCCCAAAAGACAAATAAGTGGGTTCTAGATCAAATCAAGTCTAAACTTTCCCTAGAAGCTAAAATGAGTTAACTGAGGCTATTATACTTTGGTCACATGATAAGAAAAAAAATCACTGGAAAAGACAATAAGTCTAGAAAAGTTGAAGGCAGAAAGAAAAGAGGAAAATCCAGTATGAGGTGAACTGACTGTATAAGGGAAACCATAGCCCTTGGTTTGCTAGACCTGAGCAAGTTTGTTAGTGATAGGACTTCAGAAGACACTGATTCATAGGATCTCCATGATTCTACTCCTGCAAAGTCTCTCAGCTGATCTGCCATTTTATCCTCCCTTGTTGTTTCTGTGTAACCTCTATTTGGGGAGGTTGACTGTTGCCTTTTGGGGAGGATGTTGGTCTAACGTATTTGGTCTTAATTAGACCTGGGAGAGAGAGGGAGGAGGGGGAAGACATTGTTATGAAAAGGTGGCCCGAAGAGTGGGAGGAACTGCTGTGGTGTGGGCAGAGAAAGGCAGGGAGGAGCAAGAAAACCCAAAGAAAGCCTAGCCCATATAGATTTTGTTAGATTTCCCTGTGAAAGGAGAGAAAAAGTCAAAATTTGAGAACTTTCAGAACCTGTGGGGATTGTCTGATCTGACAGCACAGTGAGTTCCAGAGGGAAAAACATGTGCATAACTAAGAATCCAACCCAAGGAAATGTATGCTCAATGAAAAGTAGACCACAAGTGCATTGATTGTTTGAATAACAGGCTAAACACATTATCAAAGAATGACTTGTAGTCTCTCTCTTTCATCTGGGATCCTGCTTGTTTATTTTAACATAAGATAAGTACAAGAGGGTGGACCTGTTGATCTGCAGTAGATGGGAGTACTTGACAAAAGGAGCTTTTTAAAGCTCACACCTGAAAATCTTGCTGTCTTTAAGGTGGTACTGAACTATCTAGAACTTCTGAGCTATATCATACTTACAAATCCAGTTTTTATTTTCTTTTATTATTAACTAGCCCTTTTTTATCTACACTAGAAAATCATATATAACATTATAAAATATCCAGTCTGCTTTAAACAAAGAATTTTTTTAAACGAACTGTTGGTAGCATGGTGCAGTACTTCCCTGCTTTTTTTTCCTTAAAGAGGAGGAGATAAGGAAAGTTGCCAGAAGTTTTTTTTTGGCAAGTCTTGAATTAGTAAATGTCTTCTGTAGGGTGCACACAGCACCAATAATAGGAAAAAGGGAAGAAAGAATTATGTAGATGGATGAATTGGAAGAATGGGCATATCTCCAACGCCTTGTCACTTTATAAGAGAAAAGAAAGCAGTTAATTGTTCTGCATGTCTTACAGTTTTGTGCTTTAGAGATGAAACTGGGCTTTATATGAGTTCATCTACAGAATTTAATTACAATACACTGTGAATATTGGTGGTACAAAGCCCCTGTTAAAATGCTGAAATGACATCATGAGCTAACATTCCTTGGCCTGCACAGGAATAAAGGTCAAGAATCCTACATTTCCTTGGAGGCATTTGATTGGGGGGAGGGGTCTCTTCTAAATTTTGAGTAGATTAAAAAAAATGGAAAGGACAAGGACGTCTCTGTAAATAAAGTACATCAGACACAGCTTTAAAATATAGTGTAAGCTAGTTCTCCAGATATTATTGACAACAAATAATATTTGGAAAAATGATTTTGGTGAATAACACTTGCTATTGAACAGATATTTCAATTAATAACAAGAGAGGCATGCAAACTGAAGTTTACATAAAAGTTCTATCTTCATTTCATTGTCCACTTCCTGAATTACACCCTTATAAACCCATTAGTTCATCTGAGTTTGAAGGGCTAACTCTGTTTAGGATTGTATTGGTAGCTCCATGTGTTACTGAAATTAATGGGATGTAATCATGCATAAGTTCACTGAGAGGCAGAGTAAGCATGCATGCACTGGCCTTGCTTCTGTTGCTGCATGATGGCCAGCTTGTGAGTAGAGGAGGCTGTGTCCACACAGATGCTCCCTTGCTGCGATCAAGGGCACTGCTTTCCAAATGTTACTGATCACAGGGAGTGGGTTTATACATAGAAAATGTCTCCAAGATTGGGCAGTGTGCTCACAAGCTAGTGATCACACAAAGGCAGGTTCCAGATGAACACATTTTTCCTCTATCTCTAAGCATTCAGTGTGTGTGGAGATAAACTATGGGCACAGGCTTTAAGTGAAGCTTTCTTCAATTATATACTAGAGGCGTTTACCAGGATCTAAAGCATCCATTGAAGTTGATGATTACTTGCAAGCTATGCATACAAGACTGTATACAAGTTATGGGGGACTTAGAAAGGTTGGAGGGAAGAAAGGAAGGAGGGAAAGATGAAAAACTGCAACAGCAGTGATGGGAAGGAAGTGGGAAAAATGGGGAGGTAGCTTCGTAGATGCAAAAACTCGATATGAGAATCCCCAAAAAATTAAAAAGAGAAAATGACATGTTGCCATAATTGACAGAAGAAGCTGAGTCCATTCATGTACTTTGTTCACCAAAAAGGTACCCAGCCACAATGCCAGCAGAGCGAATGTCCCAGGAGAACTTCACAAAATGGCAGGCAAAACAGAGGATTCAAGCATCAAAAATGGTGAGCGGGAGAAAATACAACTGGGAGCTTGCAGATCAGGCAGGAGAAAAAACCTGCTGACACCTCAAATAGTTTATCTATTTGTGCTACCTGGACAAAAAATGAGGAAATGCTTTTGTTTAAAAAAAAGATGTACCCATGTCGTTTTATAGTGGTTGTACAGAAAAGACTACTGTTCAAGTTCATCCACAGTTTCCCTGGATATTTATAGAGAGGATTGATAGAGTCAGTTATGTGACATTCTCTTTGTCAGAATGTATTGTCTGATCAAAACATTTTATTCTATGCAATCTCAGTCTTCATTCTAAAGGACTTGCTTACTGGGAAACCAGAAGGGGAAAAAAGAATGTTGGGCCAAAGTATAGGTATAAGTCAAATATCATTTTAAAATTTGCATCTCTCCAATAGGTTTTAAATGCATTTTTATTGGGGAAGAATAGCACAAAAGAAGATTCTTTATTGCTATTCCCTGCTGGCAATAGTTGATGAAGTGTCAAAGAGTGGTGGAAACAGTTTTTTCCCCACCATTTCTGCCAGTGTTCTTATCTGTCAATTTTCCCCATTGTTTGACTTTTTTTCTGTCTGACAAGAATGGGAAGGGAGTCATAAAGTGGGGGAGGGGAAAGTGGGGTTTTTGTCACTATCTGAATATTTCTCTGACATCTGTCAAAAGCAATAGCTAAGCAGTTAAATTGACAAGACACAGACTGGGGAAATCTACTCATTTTCTGAACATTTCACAGCTTTTTCCGGATATGTACTTTTACTGGAAGAAGGAATTGGCCACAGTACTCATTGTTGCATTACAGCAAACAGGAGTGCTCCTGAGCTTGACCCAGTATGTTTGACTTGTGTGTACTTCTATCCATGGGCATGTTTACATAGAAAAGGAATGGAATGTGTCCAGTTTCTTTACAACATGGATGTTAACTATAGTGCAGAGAAAGCAGTAATGCCATTGGATTATTCTGTGCTAAAATTCAGATAAGTCTGGGAAACACATGATGGGATCCAAAAAACTATTAGAAGAATAGAAACGGAGGTCCACACTATTTTGCACACGCTTGAACAAATGACTATGCAACAGTTTGTACAAGAGTTCATAAAATGCTACAGCAGATGGTTCTTAGTGTTTTACTTTGCATGTGTAATATTCAAGTGTAATGTATGAAATGGCCTTTCTATGAGTGAATGATGCCTTCTGAATGTTGTAACTGCACCTCTGGATCATATCCAGCTAATTCAAAGATCATGGCCAACACCCAACCTGAACATTTTCCACTTCTAACACTCCTTGTGGTATTTGAGGTTTTTAGCACCTAAGAACCCCATGTTTATGCATTGTTTTAACATAGGCATATTCTGCATGGCATAATTCCAGGGTAATTGTATCCCTGTTCCTCCCTTTGCACAGCTGTGCATTTCCATGAAGAAATTGAGTTAAGACTGGGATGAAATACATTTCTTTCGCACATGCCTGGGACTTCTGTATTCACATTGCAAGTGTCCCACATTCTGATTGTCTGCTGTTTTTGAGCGGCAGCTGCAAGCTGAAAGTCTCTTATGCCCAGTGTCCTGCGTTCTGATTGGCTGTTGTTCTTGAGTGGCAGCTTCAAGCGTATCTCATAAGACCATAAGCACATTGTAATCTCCTCTTGCCTGTGAAATGGCAGCATTTGTAGCCGAGTCATCAGCCACCTTAGTTAAGGCCAATATTCAGGTGATTTTGGGAATCAGCATTAATAAGGACTGAAATACTGTGTCAGCCACATTTTGTAACCATGTAGAAAGTACAGTAATGAGCATTCTTGGGCTGTTTCTCCCCATCCCTGGAAAGGCATTCGCACAGCAGGTGCTGCTGCAATGCAGCGGCACAAAAACACCACTTTTGAACCTTGCTCCATGAGTGAGGTTTTTCAAAAGTGGCACCTTCCACCCGCTGCCGTGCGAATGGCAGCGGATGGAAGGCGGCGTTTCCCTCCCACCGTCCCCAACCGGCTTACCTGCTCCTGCTGGTTTCTGTCACATTGTGGAGGCCAGGGGACATGCCCCCCCGGCCTCCGTCTCTAGAGCCATTGCTATGGCCAGGGGGGCATGTCCTCTGGCCTCCACAACGCAATGGAAGCCAGCAGGAGCACGTAAACTGGTTGGGGAAGGCGCAGCCTGTGCGAAGGCTGTGCCTTCCCCTGCGCCCCTACCGGGACCGTCTGTGCAAATGGTTCCGGGGGGGTGCATCAGCATAATTTATGCCAATGCACCCCTGCTCAGCGCCCGTGCAGAAAGGGCCTTGGTGTCACACGTTCTGATCAGCTGTTGTTTTTGAGTGGCAGCTGGAAACACCTATTATAATGCTCAGTGTCCCTCGTTCTGATTGGCCGTGGTTTTTGAGTGGCAGCTTGAATGAACATCAGGTGGGGAGAAATAAACTGGATCTGCTCCTGAATGGTTATTGCACTGTAGCAGGCTCTAGCAGGTTCACTCTGGGATTTTTAAAAAGAACCTTCAATTTGGCAATTTTTGAAAATCCCGGGATAAGGGAAATGCCACAGGGCACCCCCCAATTTAGGACTGGGAACCATGCAAAAATCTTGCACAAACTGGGATATTTCACTTGCCCATCCCGAAATATTTGGACCATGCAGAAAATGCCATAGAGTTTGTTTAATGAGGGAACTCAGAAATGTAAGCATGGTTGTAAACCTCCTTGTCTCCTGAACAAATTCCCTAAATTATGCCCATGTATGGCTGAAGGGAAAAGGTGTTGTATCCATGTATCTAGATTATAAAGATATTTGCACAGTGGTTAACCGCAGGTATATTTGAGAATATTTTCACTCCTATCACACAGCTCTGTTGATATTCGCCTGTTCCTTTCTTGAAGTTGCCTCCTACAGTATTGAGGTTCCAGCTGCAGTAGATGAAAACAGGGGGAAAGTGGATTAAATGTCTGTATATGTACAGAGAACTGCCACTATAGTCTCCTGGAGTATCATTCTGCCTGAACAAGAGATCTTTCAAGGGTGTAAGAATCACATCAATTCAACCCTGATTTGCAAAACTGTCATTAATGTTGGTGGTCATAAAAATTAGAGTCCTCTTCAGGAATAATGATGTAAACTGAAAGTTTAAATTTAAACTCTTAACTTTCTCCTGAGCAATTTTTGAAATATATGGTGAATTAACTAATGTGAAAATACTGCGCGTGTTAAAATCTGGTCATGTGTCTTTGTCTGATTAAGTGCTGTGCTATTGGACATTTCTATTCTTCATGTGAATTTTGAAAACAAAAGGTATAGTCCTTTCCTGCACAGGCACAAAGAAGGATCGTATACCAAATGTAGAAAGGAAAATGTTCTTTTTAATGTTTTATTAATTGAAATACCAAAGAAACCCCTGCTCGGCTTTCATTAAGAATGTAAAAGCTTCATTAATATAGAAACCACTCCAACTTCACTGGCCCCATAATAGTGTGTCCCATGATAACAATAATGGCATACCAACAATCAGTACCCTGCATTTTAATGGTGGTTTTCAGGCAAGCCTCATAGTGCAGATGGGGGCAGTAAAAGCTTACACTATCCCTTTAAGGCTTGCTTGATGTGTTTTTGTGTACTTTAATAATTATTGCTTTTTCTATAGCCATCACAGAAGAGATTACATATTACAATTGAGCCTAATAAGATGGATACAACAAACAGCATTTTTCCTAGCTAGCAAAAAAACCCCCCAAATATTTGACTGCTATTTTAAGATAGACCTGTTGACAAAAGAATGGTCTTTTTATTTTTAAGAATTTAAAAGGGAGGAAATAAAGGAAAATGTTTTACCCCCAAAGATGAGAACCAAATCAGTATCACCAATCCTGACGACAAAAGAATACTTGTTTCCAGATGAAATCATTCTAAATACTTGCTGAGTAACAAAAATGCAAATACATGTATGAATGCATACGCACACACCTGTAGTTCCCTCAACAAATATAAATTGTCACAGAGAGCTTTGCTACTAAGATAGGAGAATTGAGCAGATGTTCATTGTACCAAATAATTTTCATATTTCAATATGACAAAATAGATGAGCCACATAAAGCCTAATTTCAGTTGCAAATTGCAAGCTGGAATAAGTTCCAGGATAGTAAACAATTAGATGCTTTATTTTCTTTTTAATAAGACTAAATTACCAGATAATATCTACTGGCATCAACTTGGCTAATAAAAATCTGTTTAATAGGATTTGCCATTTTTCCAATTGCTATCGTGATCGGCTTTGCATTTTGATTATCTCTAAACTTTGCCTCAATTTTCTCATAGAAAAGCTCTCAGTGGTAATTGCTTTAACATTTATTCCAGGTCAAGTGGTTAAGTATGAATAATGATGTGTCAAAAACGTACAGTAATGCTGTCAATAGAGCAATTACCATTTAGCTGGAGATTATTGTAGCACAGGAGCACATTAACTGGGCACAATAAACAGAACAACGAAGAATGAAGGGGCAAAGGGACCAACTGTTTTCAAAACCAGTGAGTTTTATACAGTAGACATTACTGACAGTTACTAATTGTTGCATAAGTACAATTAACTACATCTGGGCACTGGACTTTATATTGTTGCATGCTACTGACAAGAGGCTAAATATTTACATAACCAGCTATTAATATCTGTTAAATGTCTTACTGTACATTGCTTTGTATTGTCTTTCACCTTTTCTTCTCTGTGTGATAACATTGATGGGTAATTATCATTTTGTTTGTTTAGCTAATCATATAATTTTGTAGAAATAAAAAATTAAGGCACCATCTGTTCAATTAAAGTTACTATAAAGGGACAAGTTCTTGTTTGGAATCTCATTTTTATTTCCGAAAAAAATATCTAATATAATATTGATTTTTCAAAAGAATTCTAGTATTGGAAAGAACTTAACAAAATACTGAGTTTTCACCTTCAGACACAAATATTTTTTACAGCTAAGTCTGTCACAATCTGCTTATTGTGAATACATTGTGGAATAAAGATGCCCATTTTTCTCCCCCGAATTAATATTTTTGCAATCTGTTGAGATTTAAAAGAGAAATATATTTATTAATGGATCCAACATCCATGTACTCTGTCTCCAGACACTAATCAGACATAAAAGATGTGGTCTCTTGCAAGTATGGAGAATGTTTCCCAAAGCCACTGGATAAAAGTTCCCAAATAGTGATTGCCCATTCCATGGGAGTGCATACACAATGTAATCCTAGGCAGAGTTATTCAAGTATAAGCTCAGTTAGTTCAGTGTAGACAGAATGAAAGAAAGATGGCAGGGGAAAAAAGAGGCCACACGGTTGAGATCACAGGAGCAACAAAAGATGGCAGTAGCAGAAGCAGGAAGAAATTGGTTGCCAATATCAGCCTTGTTATTTGGGACTAATAAACATCTCTGCTTAACCTTCAGATACGCACGGGATCCAAAAAAAATCACAGAACTGCAGTATAACTTCTATCTCTAATAAAGATATGAAAACCAATATTATGGAAGAATTAATTAACTTAGTGGTCCCCACCCATCCTGACGCTATGTGGTGGGCACAGCCATAAAAAAGCCATCAGAAAAAGTAGAACCAGCCTTAAAATAGTCACCATGTATTACCTTTGATTATACAATGAAGATTCTTTTGGCTGTGATGGCAGCTGTTGTCAAAGCTTTTTTTAAAAAAAACTGCAGTGCTAATCAAATCTCCAGTGTCCAATCAAAAGACAGGCCTTATCTGACTTGGTCATACCATCCTATCACCCAACAGTAAGGGTAGAAAGTCATAATGGCCCTGGCCCACAGAAAGTGGCCCCGGCCCACTGAACTGAAAAGCATCTGCCCTTGGTGTAGTACCAGAGACATTAGGCATTCATTGCCATAGGGAACAAATCTATAGCTAGATCCCATCAAGCTGTCAATGTTGACTGGAGGTACTTCTCTACTATTTCTCACTCATGCAGGGTCTAGCCCATCCTACTCAGCTCATCCACCCAGATATTGGGCTTGCCAGCTACATGAATTGATGAGCAGGGAGAGTCATGTCAGATGGCCCACTTGCAGATCTTGTTTGCTCCTTGGCACAGAGACAGGGGCCCCGCACCACACTGTTTGATGATATGGTACCTGGCCACCATGTATCTGTGGCGATCAGGATGTCACTGCTCTGAAGCAGACCTATCAGAGAAAACAGAGCAAGTCTGATGGCCCTGAATTTGAGCAGATTAACATTGTAGTGAAGGTTCATGTTGGAATCAGACTACTTGAACCACTAGACAAAACTTTGGATGTGTGCCTTCCAGCCTGTTTGGAGAATATCTGCCATCACCTATATTGAAGGAGTGGTGCCCCCAACAGCATGCCTTCTGGGAGATTGCTATCTACCTGTCACTCTTGTCAGAGATGTCATAACATACCTGGATGAAGCAGTATTGGTGGAGACTAGCCAAGCCACCAAGCTTTGAATGCCCTGAGCTCTTTAAACAGGGAAGATTGCATGCCCAACCTCTGGGTGTAGGACAGTATCTGGAAACTCCATACTATGAGTGGGTTGCAGTTTGGACTTGGCATTGTAAACAACCAGCTCCAGGGCTGGAAAGTATATACAACAGTTGCCAGCTGACTTTGGGGCCTGTGCCAAATGGGAGACAATGAGCCAAGTAGGGAGGATGGTGTAGCCTTGCAAGGACATGTATTCAACCAGCTCTATATTTCAGTGATAACCACTGGGGAAGATGACAAACTGAATGAGAAGACACAAAACTCCTTGATCAGGTCACCCACAGTGATGCTGAGGAATGTGCAGCAATTTTCATGGATGGCTACATGGATAGTTAATGGAAGTACACATCTTTCAGGCACCATCTGTCAAAGGGCCCAATTATAAATGCGTAACGTGCTATTTGGGGCTGCATTGCCACCATAGAGAAATTATGATGCCCCAGGGCAACCTAGCTTTCTCCCTTCCCTGTGCAATAGTGCCATCACCAAGGTGTCTTGAACCAGGCAGGCATCACCTCAGCCAGTAGGGAGTTGGAGAGGGGTGTTATAAGAAGACAAATTCTTCATTTTATGGTTGGATGCTGACCCGAGGATGGCTTGTCCTAATGTCTGAAGCTATGTGGAGTATGTTTCCATACTGGCAGTTTGATTTGGGAGTTGTTGATCACTTCACTAATGTCCCCACTGGGTTCATAGCCCTTGGAACCCTGCCATCCTGACCAGCTGGTCAATGTAGTTTCTATGAGCCTCTGATGCCTTTTTTTGGGGGGTGGGGGATGTGTCCAGACTTCTCTTACACTGTGTCCAGATTTCTCTTATAACAGACTTCTCTCTGTGATACACCTCTGAAGATGCCAGCCACAGATGCAGGCGAAACGTTAGGAACAAGATCTACCAGACCACGGCCACACAGCCTGTAAAACCCACAACAACCAGTTGAATCTGGTTGTGAAAGCCTTCAACTATACTTTCAATGTTTTTTTTTAATCTAGGGAGCCCAGATTTTCCCTTTAAATCCATTCCAAAGGGGGTGGATTTAAAGAGAGAACCTGGGGAAATTTGAGGGTGACTGTAATGGGAGCAATGTTTAAGCTAACAGTACCAAAATTTTAGGATATCTTCAGGAGATGCTCCTGATGAAACCACCCAGGTTTCTGGTTCAGGGGGTCTGGTTCACGGGGTCCAATGTTATGAACCCTCAAAAGGGTAGCCCCATCTACCATTAGCTCCCACTGGAAACACTGGGGGATGGGGCACCCCTTTGGGGGGTCCATAAATTTGGACCCCCTGAACCAAACTTCACCCAACTTGGCTGGTATCATCAGGAGTGTTGCCTGACAATAGCCTGAAATTTGGGTGCTGCTAGCCTAAAAACTGCGCCCCCTGCTGGCTGACAAAGTAAAAACACCAAAAATACCAAAAAATTTAGAAATGAGCCCAAATTCTTCTGCGCCCCCAATGGTGGGTGCCCGGGATATTTGTCCCCAGATGTCCCCATTGTAGCTATGCCTCTGACTCTCACAAACCCTTAGGGGTTGCTGTGAGTATCCCTGAGCTCCAATGGGCTGCTGCAGGAAACATGAGAGGGTAGTCCAGGCTATTCTTTCCTCCAAGGTGGAAGAATAGCAAACATCTCCCCAAAGACATTTAGGAGTGTAGCCTAACACCACTCCTCTCCCTGGAGGAGGAGGAGGTTGCATGTGCCGTCGCACTCAAAGACTGATGAGAACACTGCTCAAGAGAGCACTGTCTTTCAGCCTGCACCCGTTGTTTTTTCCCTAGGGAAGGTGATCAGAGGTGCTTCAGAGTCTACTCCCATCTGGAAGCAATTACTGAGGTGGTAGGAGAGTTAATAATATTAAACTGCACCCAGAAAAACAGGGGGAGAGCATCACCGTTCAAGAAGGGGTGAAGTGCTCTCAAAGAAGCTGTAGCTAAGTGCTTGTCATTCTACTAGTCTTCTTAGGCAGTGCTGAGACCTGCCCCAGGGAGCGGTTGGCAGTGGAAGACAAAGGCACGGCATTCTGAAATGGCCCTGTTTCCATACAGAAAAGTGGTGTTTAGCTGTGCCACCCTTTGCTTGCATACCTTGTGAAAGGCAGCTGCGGGCTTTGGAAAAAGTCAGTGAACGGCCTTCCCTGAGGCCGGGCACAGACCCGGTGTAGTTGTCAGACACTGAGGATGGAGCCGGCAGAGCGGCAAGACTTGAAAGGCACCATTTTACCTCAGCGTGAGGAAGCATAGATATTTTTCAATGACTAAACCTGAAAACAAAGTAAAAACAAAAAATCTACTCTGATTGTACCTCTAAAGGAAAAATAAAACTAAAAAACTCTAACCCAAGTCATCCAAAAACAACTTACCAGGCCCAACCGAGAAAGCCCAGCTAACAGCTCAAGAAGAACACAGCCACTCCACGTGGTGCCAAAAAGAGATCTGGAGGGAGAGTGTGCTCCTTCCACCAGGTCAAATGATCCTGGGCGAGAAGAGCAGCTAGCCCAGGCTTGTGACTGGAGAAGGGGAGCATTAATCTGATGACTAGAAGTTGTTAAAATGCTAACTAAAATGCCCCGTGGCAGGCCTCCACAAGTGCAGCCCACGTGAGACTGTACAGAGTCCACGACAATGAACCTTAGTTATGATAATGGTCTGCAGTTTAGATTGTTTTAAAGTACAGACACATGAAGGTACAATCTATCAATGGCTGTCAATCATCTTTAACAGCTTTAACTTGTCACTGTCCATTTGTCTCTCTCCTTGAGAGTTTGAGCCTGTATGTATATATTTGACTGACATAGCAATGGTCAGATAGATGGGATGCAAAAAGTGAAGTTTATTTAAGGAGATACCAAGAGAGCCAGCTATCATTTGGGACTGTCACATATTCTCAATGGAGATGTCTGTATAAGGAATTATTTTAATGATACTTGAAAAGTCCCCTGTACAAATGATTAAAAAAATTCTTGCATTTACAGGGATGAAAATGTTTAGATTACAGTAAAATTTGATGAGGATCCATGAGTCTTCATGGGGCCAACTGTTTTTTTTTAAAATTCTGATCACATGTTCTGCACTTTGGCACATAAATGTCAATGTCCAGTTGAGTTACTGCATTACAGAATGACAAACACAGAATAATGCGCAGCCAACCCAAGCCTCACTTTACCCAGCCAATAACACCTGACTTCTATGACTAATGAGGCAGTTTACATTTTTAAAGCTCTTAACAGCTTGAATTTTTCATAGATAGATAATGGATAAATATTTGATGCTGGTAGGAAAAGAAAAGACGTTTTGCCCAGAGATCCCATTTTCTGTATTTATAAGACTGATTGCAATTTTTCCTCCAGCAAACAAAACAGCAAAGTAACTGTGACATGTCTGCTTTTACCCTCAGCAAGTACTCTCTTCCTCTCTTCCCAATAAATCCCTTAAAGACAAGGCAGAATCTGCCAGACAGGGGCACCAAGAAATGAAAACACTGATTAAAATTCACAACTCAGCAGCCTGTGGCTCATATTACTGATGGGTTAGGTGAAGACACAAATTGTCATTTAAAAACAACTTTAAAAAGAATTCGGTCACATATGACTTATTGCCTTCTTCCACCTGATCCCATTTCTACAGCTTCTGCTGGCGCTGATGGACATACAGCAAACAAATACTTTTGAGCTTTCCATTAGATATTTCACTCACTAACCATAATCATCAAAAGAAAACTCATTCAGACTCTTAACAAACAGAAAAGGGAAAGCAATCTTGCTTTTGTGGATCAATTCATGTTCTCATTCAGACTACCTGAGAACCAAATGATACATTATATACATTCTTTCATGATTCTGCCTCCTGATTCTCTCCCCGCTCCCTGAAAGTGAAGCTAGAATCTTGAGTGGAACTTGTCGTATAGACCACTCAAATTTGTTGTCCACTCAAATTCACCTTCGCAAAATGTCAGAGCAAATAAATGAGCACTCACATCTCTCTGTTGGGGACAAAGCTGCTTGCAGGCAATTTGACCAGGAAAACTATTTATTTTTTAAATTTATACTCCGCCCATCTTTGAATAGGGAGGCTATACAATAAATAAGAGTACAGTTAAAATAGCAATCTATATATATATAAAGCTAACCATCTGCTTGTTGGTGACTCCCTAACGCCGAAACGGCTGGACGTATCGCCCCCAAATTTTTACATGACGTCCCTCCCTGTTGCGGGCAGGTAATCGGACCTTCTAATCACCGAAAGTCCATACCTGAGCCAGGTAAAACATCTTTTTCCTGGCGCACCAGGCCATGAAGCTGGCTGTGTTTAACTGTCACCCTTAGAATGTTCGTGCAGCCTGTCTGTCTGTGGCCTGAGGGCTTGGTATGAGGGCTTAGAATGTCCGCACAGATGGGCAGAGGTGAGAAGTGAAAACAGTAAATAGGTAATACCTGCATGGACATCTGTGTGGGTTGTGGACTGTGATGAGGACAATTGCCACAGCAACACGGTGGGGGAGGGTGGCTGCCCATGGGGGGGCACCAAACTCCAGTTTGCCTAGATACACCACTGGGCATAGCTACAAGGGGCCGGGGGGGGTGCGTGTTGCACCGGGCATGCGACTGGGGGGGGCATCAAACTCAGGTTTTGAACAGGGCTCCAGTCTTCCTAGTTACGTTACTGACTGGGCTCCTCCATAAACCATGATGAGGAACTATCGAGTAGACTCCATTTAGTCCCAACAGAAATTCCAATCATTACAAGTCTACTGATGTCAGACCAACAGCAAATGAATTTGGGGTATGGGAAAGTTTCAAAAGATAAAATGGGAATGAGAAAAGGGTCTGAATTTTGTACACAGCATCTATAAACAAATGAAGTGACCATATTTTTAAACAGTTTGACTACATCTGAATCTCCAAAAGAAACGTGTATTTCATAACAATTGGTACAGTTACAGATAATCTATATGAGAACTAATAACCATAATATTTTATGAGATGTATTCTCATAATGGGTACAATAAATTTCTAATAAATTAAACATGCAAAAAGGGTACATATTACAGTACCACACTGAAAGTACAGATTTCAGCTAGATTCCTTTGTTCGATTTCTTTATACTTTCTGCTTACATTTATTTTGGCTCTGAAATTTCAAAGCACTCAGAAATTCTCTTGCTGAAATGGCCTTTCCCTTATTGCTAACTTTTTAAAAATGTCATGGCTCATTCTAACCTTTTCCATTTTCAGACCTATCTAGAAAGGCACAAACATTTCAATACTCACTGATTCCTGTAGAACAGACTATGATTGGCTTAAGAAGAGAGAATGGTGGTGGAAAATACGTTTACGCAATAAAAGTATGAAATACCAATGAGAAGTCCATGAAAAGAAAATGCCATTTTATTTAAAGCAGTGTGGTCCACTGGGCACACAAACTTCACTGTTTTATTTGGTGGTTGCTTGACATTTTTCAGGAATGCACAAAGTTCTATGGCATGGGACCAGCTTTTTTAGGAGCATAACATGAACTGACAGAACAGGGAAACATAATGTCTGGCAGGGCATCTCTAACTTGTCCTCTTAATATTGGCATGCAAGTGATGTCTATGTGTGCACATCTGCATCACAATCATTAATTTAACTAAAATTCAGAAATACAGAGAGCGACCATACGGAAATACACATTGGACCATATGCAAGAAGATGCTGGACAGCTCTTATACCCAGAACTCAAAAATCCAAGGGCATAGGACGAACCAGTGAGCTGTATAAACTTAAGAGTTCCTTTGAGCCAATTCATAAAGTACCTCTATTGATAGCAATTTAAGAACATAAAATATCTTACACTCTGAGTGTTTTACTCTCGCAATAACTCTGTGAAGCAGTACTTTTTACAAATGGAAAACTGAGGTTGAGAGTAAAATTGTCCTTGACTCCATTTTTTGAACATTTCCTTTTCAATCCTTACCTCATCATGGAATTCTCTATTCATTATTCTGGCTTTTTAGCTCCCCTATCATATTTCCTCTGTCTTTTTAAAGAGAGCCTATCCTTCACTTGCTCCTTTCTGTTCCAGCAGCCTTGTCCATGGAATCACTCTCATCTCTCTGTGTTTATTAAAGTCTTCTGTACTAAAATATCATTGACATGTGGATATGAACTTCCTTGGTTACCCAAAGCAAAAAAGGAATTCTTAATAATAATGACTTCCCCCTAAGGTCCCCACATCTTTCACTCAATCAGCCATCTCTTGCCTGTTGGTCAATACAGGCAGTCCATCCAAAACCTGAGGCAGCCGTTGATGGTGCTGCTGCTGTGCTGCTCCCACCATCTTCAGAGGACTTTCAGACAGTGTGGGAGCAGAAGCTACCAAAAAAACCCCAAGCAGCCATAGGGTTAAATGGAGTCTGTGGTCCTGGCTGCCACGTTCCCAGCCCTAAAGCCTGGGTAGAAGCCAACTAATGCCGGCTCCGGTGCACCTCTGCACTGGCAGTTTCACTGCCATGGAGCTGAGTGATGTTTGGACGCTGATATACCTGTCCTGTCCACTAGCAGGGGTGCACCTTAACCCAGTGGATGGGCAAAGACCTCAATGTGAGCCCGCAGTGCATCCAAGTGGTGATTTGCTCCTCCCCTTTTTGAATTTGGCTATAAGACAGGTATGGATGAACCCCTAGCAGCTTCTCAACCATTTGATAAAGGAAGTTGTCAGTTGGGCAAGTCAGAAATTGGCATGGCTGTGCATGCTTTGCAGAGTTTGTCTACCAGCACACATAAGGGAAGCTGAAGTCACTCATAACTACTAGCTCATGTTGTTTGGGTTTATTGTCAAGCTGAACCCAAACCCTGGTCAGAAAATCTATAACAGACTCCAACCACAACACTGTTTGTAAAATGAAACACTTCATCAACAAAGAAGTTAGAGATTCTGTTTTTTTAACATTTAGATTTTTTTTAAAAAGGATTTAATTAAAACAACTTAGTTAAGCTTCTGCTTACCAACTCAGCACCAAGGCAGGGAGAAGGAGGTGGCAATGAATCCAATAACAACTATGCAAATGACCAGGATGCATTGCTGGAATGTAAATGGCAAAAACTTTTGTTTGTTACAGATGACAGAGCCTTTGCGAAGCATAGTGGCAAGATCCTTGACATTGATTGACCTGTCCACTGACTAATATGTAAACCTCTTACTCCCAGCCTGCTTCCTGGGTAGTAGCATGGGATGGCAGCATATGGACTCCGTCATGGCTGATTTCTGCTGCCACTTGGTGAGAAGGTGCCCTGACATCCCCTGAGATGGGCAAGTCCTCCTGCAAGTCCTTCCCCCAAAATCCTTAATGAGATCCCCAAAGAAGGGGTGTGCCAGCCAGCTTTCCCCCTGAATGGGTCTGCCCCCATGCAGACACCACCACTAATTTATGACAGGGAAGAAGTAATAGATGCATTGAAAAGTAACAACAAATTATCATACATAATTGATAAAGGGTGGAAGGGTAGGGCAAAGCCACAAGGCCAACTGTTCTTGGGCAGTTCAGTGAGGCTGCACAAATGCAGGGTCGGCGGACCAGACTGAAAACCTTTGCTGCAGTCTGCCAGCCATGGCCCCATCCCTCTAGCTCAGGGGTCTGCAACCTGCGGCTCTCCAGATGTTCATGGACTACAAATCCCATCAGCCAATGGCCATGCTGGCAGGGGCTGATGGGATTTGTAGTCCATGAACATCTGGAGAGCCGCAGGTTGCAGACCCCTGAGCTAGAGGGATGGGGCCATCACTGATTGGCCAAGCTAGAGGGAACAGAGCCAAGGAAGAAACAGCTGGAACAGAAAAGGCTCAATCACTAGGGAGCCTGCACAGTCGCACAAGCTTCCCCAACCATTTCCCTGAGGCTATTTCCACACGGGCAGAAAACAGAGCCCCAGGGATGGAAAAAACACTGTTCCTGGGGCACTATTCACACAGCTGGTGCTGCTGCATCACAGCAGCGCCATGCTCGCCCCCTCAAGTGACATGAACACTTGGGGAGCAAGTTTTTCCAAAGCGGCGTCTTTTCACTGGCGCAGTGCGAACTGCACTGGTGTGAGGGCGCCGCTCCCTCCGTGTCCCATTTACTTACCTCTGCTCCCTGCGCAGCTCTGGACAGCTGGAGGGACATGCCCATGCTGCCCTCCAACCCCTGGAGGTCGGAGTGCAGCGTGGGCGTTTCCCTCCAGCCTTCTAGAGCTGCGCAGGGAGCAGAGGTAAGTAAACACAATGAACCCAAGGCGGCTCCAGTTCGCTTCAGCCTTGGGGCTGCCACCATGATACTGTGCAAGTGGTCCCGAGCCTTCCCTGGCATAATTAATGCTGGTGGAGAGCCATTTCTGCCACCGTGCAGAAACGGCCAGAGACTGCCAGGAGCCAAACTGATCTGCCCCCGCCCCCACCCCTTTGTGGGCCAGCCAACTGGACTTGAGCAAAGCTTAGAGTCTGCTTTTTTCTAGTTAAAAAAGCTGGTATAGTCCACTTCATCATGCCACAAAAAAATGAAACCAAAAAAAAAGTTACTCATAATTTTTCACCATGCTATGCTGAAAAGTATCCTTTCCCTAAACAATATGATTTATTTTTCTTTTGACAGTCAAAACTCTCGAGACTGACATTTCTTGAAGATCATAAGAGATGGCTTCAAACTACTTCAAAAAAGTCATCAGTAACTTTGTTTATTTTACATTTTGTATTCTATCATCAATCATGCTAATTTCATAATTTGCTAAGGTTGGAAAGTTTTAATCTTGAGTTTACCTTCCAAAATTCAGTATAAATGATGAAAGAATGACTGAAGTGTTTTATCCATTATTAGAATTTCTTATTGTTTATTTTTATTTATAGATCTGTATACTTCCCTTCTCTAAAAACCCAAGTAGCCCCATAATATAATAAAAAAAAACCAAGGGCATAAAACACTTTTAAAAGGCAATAAAACTTCCCAGCAAAAATGTACACAAGTTCAGGCCACTAACATCATAAAAATCTGTGTCACAAAGCATCTTTAAAGACTTTTTCAATTGGAGCATCTTTATATGTTATTTTTAAAATCTAGAAAACTGAAAACAGTATTTTTCAATCAACTGTATGTCAGGTTACCTTAACCTTTAAAGTTATAGCTTCAAGCAGAGGTCTGCAAAACTTAAGTACTGTAAAACCAACTGATGGTACGAGATTTAATGGTGCTTTTAATTCTCACATTGAACTCAAATGATACTTAAAATGCTTGTGTTCACTAGTTAACAGTTCCCTTTGTTAACAGTATTACCTTGAAACTATTGAGGAGACAAATGCCTAGCTGCAAAATTCCATAGTGATTTGATACACAGACATTCTCTTTGTACTGCATTTTTTATTGCAGAGCAGAAACAAATATATCAGCCCTCACATTAATTCATTACTTAGCTATATCTCCTACTTGAATATTATTGAAATAGGATCAGCAGAAAGATGGTTTAAACATATAATATACAAAGTATACAAAATATACAAAATGTAATTCTCACTTGCAGAAGGCAGCTGCTTTAGATTATGACGAGGCTTTCAGGAAGAGTGCGTCCCATCGTCCTGGCCTACAGTGAGATTTGATACATGACCGGACCTGGTTGACATCCGGGCACCAGCTCATGAAAGTCCAAGGCGATGGTCAGTGTAAAAAAGGAACTCTGCAGCACGATTTCACCAGGCTTGTGTGCTAGGGGTTCAACCAAGGGGCCTGCAAGCGCTTTAAATGCAAATTTGACCATGTGTGCTTGGTCTGCCATGGCCGTCACACCAGGGCGCAGTGTCCACAAGGTCCTGCTTGGCAGCCCTTTTGGTCTGGCTAGGGAGCTGCCTGACAAAGCTGTTTCAAATTCAAGAAGGTGCTGCTGCTGGAAATGCTGTACTTGAAAACGTAACCCAGAAAACACTGTTTGATGTGCAGATGAGCTAATTGTTCTATTTGGATAATGACCCTCTCACACATGTATCTGCTGAGTCACTCTTTCAGAAAGGCTTTCTTTTTTTTTAAAGCACACTGAAGGTTTATCACCACAGCAAGTAGTTTTAGAGAAATTGTTTTAGTAAAATTTAGGTTTACTGAAATTGACAAGAAATTGACATGGTTTAGCAAATTAATGCTAAACCAATAATAGCAGGGGAAAAATGGCTTATGCCCAGAACTCAAAAGTTCAAGGTTGCACAGAAAGTACAAAGAAGCGAGGAGTGAGCAAGATGGTACATCAGATCAGCTAGGAACACTTTGCAGGGGGAAAATCCCTGTGTAAACAAAAAGCAGTCCTGCTGGAATCCACATGAATACTATGCCAGTACATTACAATGTAGTAGACATCTGGATGAGGCTCAAATTGTAATGAAAGGCCAATGACAACCAGCTAAAGAACTGGGAACTGTGATATTAAATAAAATTTAACAACAACAACAACAAATACGAGAAGGTCACTAGATACCACGATTTGAAAACTGAGCTTAAACGTCTATGGCACAAACCAGCTGAGGTCATCCTAGTGGTAATCAGCACACTGGGCACCATCCCGAAAACACTAGGGCAGCACTTGAAACATCTCCGAATTGACAAAATTAACATTGGTCAAATTCAGAAGGCAGCCCAGCCTTCTATGCCGATTCATTACAACTTCCTAGGCCTCTGGGTGAGGCTCAAATTGTAATGAAAGACCAACAACAACTAAAGATCTGGCAACTGTGAAATCTACAATAATAATAACAACAACCACTACTACTACTACTACTACTACTACTACTACTACAACCACAACTACTATTGTTATTGCTATTGTTATTGCTATTGCTATTATTATCCATTCCCGGAGCAGGTGTGGCACCTTAACAGCACATGATAGCAGATGGCGTCCTCCAATCCTTGGCTCCTGCCACTCGACATTCCTATGAAGGGGTAATGGGTTCCTCCTTAGATTTTTCAGCACCTCTGGGCCTGGCAGCATGGGAAGGGATTCCTGAAGGTCTTCTCCTTCAGTATTTGGCCAACTGAAGGCCCAGGGGTTGGCTCCACAGACAATGAGAGTTCACTTAGTGGCCATTTCATTCTTTAGTAAATCCATGGGAATCCCTGACCCAACCACATCTTTCCTAGCCTGCAGGGCAGTAGCAGGATGGCGCCAGGCTTCTTCTCCGCCTACTGATGGCCGTCGGCCCATCACAAGAGACTTGCTGCAGGCATTACTCTCAGTCACTGCCTCTGTCTGCACATCTCAATACGAGGGAGCGCTATTCCAGGCAGCCTTCACCTTGTCCTTTTTTTGGTGCCTTTCACTGCAGTGAATTAGTGGTGCCTTCTACAACATCTTTAGGGCCCCGAGCCATCCAATGGGCCAACATAACAATTGTTGAAAATGGCTTATACATATGGTTGACCACATCAAAGACGGATCAACTGCAAAGGGGCACCTGGATTTATTTAGAAGCTGCCCCAATAGGGTCCCCTTGCCCGGTGGTTACAATGGCAGCGTATTTGGCATTCCGGCTGGCCATCCCAGACCCTTATGCACAGGGATGGGGCGGTTTTATCAAGGTTCCAGTTTGTCATGGTGCTGTGGCCATTGGCAGGTGGAGATCACTTGCCTATTGGTACAGCCTCATCTTATGTTATGATTTGTTTTCCAGTTGCGCTGGGCCAGCGGACCTGTGTATGGTTAGTTGGAAACAGCATCGTGCACTGGGCCAGTCAGTATGCTGCAAGTTCCAGATAGGGCACAAACCTTGACTTGGACGATGTCATGACTATTAGTTGGTTGGGACATCAGGGCATGGTCTGGGATGCACTGCTGCCTACAGTAAGTACCTACCTTTGGCTCTCCTCATGGTGTGGTGCTCCAGCTGGAAGAAAATGACATTCCAGCTGAGAAGGGTGTGGTGGTGGCACACCGAATGGCTGAGACCTGCAGGTGCTGCATTGGCAGCTGGGAAGAGTCAGATGGTTTTGGTCCTGTTTGCTGGAACGGAGTGCATGGTGGAATGCACTGAACCCTAGAAAAGTTAACGTGACCAGGCCAAAAGCTTGTCAGGCTGCAGCCTGAGTGGTACAGGATATGGGCGGTGAAGTTATCCCACAAATGGAGATATCCTATGCGCAAGAGGTGCATTTTTGCCCTGACGGAGTCCATTTGTGTGAATGGGGGATGGACATTTGGGTTCATAGCATAAGGCATGCTCTATTGCATTGGCTAAGCAGCACGCAATAGAAATTTGGCTTCACACCAGAAGGCATGCTCTATTGCAGCGGCTAAGCGACACGCAATAGGCCGGTGGCTCCAAGCTCAGGAAACTGGGACAGGAGCTGATGGTAACAGCTCAGTGGCAGTTTGGGGCATAGGAGCACATCCATATAAGGAAGGCAAAGCTTGCATGCCGGACCTTCCTGTGGTTGGGGGTAGTGGAGGGCTTGATGGTGCAAGCCTTAGGACTCTGCTTGAGAGCTCGCTACTCCCGGAAGGAAGGGGAGTCACTAAATGGGTATGCACTCAAGTGGCACCTAGTAACTTTCTGTCCCAATCCCCTTGGGGGGACGGTGCTGGGTCCAGCGATTGCTGCCCAAAGGGCCCAGGTGCAGTGGTTGCTGCCCATATGCCAGGTTCAGCGTTCGCTACCTGGCGACCAGGATGTTTCCCTTATGCTCGCCCAGCTTCTCATGTTGTTGTTAATAAACAGGCTGCAGCCAAATTCTATTCCAACTAAGAATTATGTCTGTGGTTTATAGAGCGAACATCCGCACATCTGCATGCAAATCACATAATAACACATTTGTTCTGTAATTGAAACAATGGTCAGAAACATAGTGTACATTTTAATAACAAAGGTGAAAATTTAAAAATAGGTGAAACTAGAGACAAAAGAACTCTGAATGAAGTCTGGATATTGAAAATAGAATAACAATACCGTACATAATAATGTTTCTCCAGGAACAAGATCTATGGAGAAATTTAATCAGAGCATCAACAGATCTTAATGCTAACTATCCCTCCAGAATAATTTGTTTAGTATTTTAAAAAAATAGGGATAATTCTGAATTTTTGGTCTTTCCAAGCCCAAATCACCATTTAGACGTTGCTCCTCCCATTGGGTGAACTAGGTTTTTGTGACATGTTCAAATACATGCACTTTTCCATTTTATTTATCATTAGCAAATCAGCAGTATACATTATGCATATAATTTGGCATCAATTGGATGTATGAACACTGAACAAATTGGATATACAATAGTGTAGCCCATATAATACAATATAAATAAATCTACAGAGAAAGGGTAAAAACTGCAATTGTTGACAAAACATGAAAGAAATATATTTTCCTTCAGTGCAATACTAAGGTCAACCACAGTCTTAGACCAAATTTGTTTTGGTGATGTTAGCAGAATATTTTATCATACTACCAACACAGTATGCACTGAATATATGTTATGCAACAAGTACTGCTTAGCGATCAAACATGTGGACTTTCTATTATAATTGACTCCATGTCTGTGAATCTATTGCAGTACTAAGAAACAGAAGAGAAGAACCTTGAAGGACAATTGCTACAGTAAAAGGAAGATTGAAATGGAAATTTTTCAAAACAAACATGGATCTTTTCCAAAGATGATCATTCTGAACCATCAAGAAAATTCATAAGAGACATCGTTGCTCATTAAAGAAAATTGCAGATACTGCAAGCTGCCACCAACCCTATTATTATATACAACTGGAGAACTGCCAGCCATGAATATCAGCATATAATGCAACTTATGGGGAAAAAATATGAGTAAAACCCCACTCAACTAAATTATTATTGGCTACTAGCATCTAATCAGATTTAACTGACACAGATTATTGTTACGTTGTGATTAAGTGAAATAGCACACTGAGGAATGTAAATCTGAAAATATAAATATTTTCAGTCTCCGATGAAAACTTTATTACCTGGGCAGTGTCAGACCAAAGTAATCTTATGTGGAAAGCTAAGAGATTTTTTGAGATGTGCTAATCATTTGTGGAAACTAGAAAGAAAAGTTATGCCAAAGAACTGAATGAAAATAATAAGAGCCCGTTTATAGCACAAAATTGGCATAAATTCTGAGAAGGGGAGAATTCTAAATGACATTATCCTTATTCAATTTGCTTATTCAATAATATAAAAATCAGTTTATATTATCTGAATGTGAATTTTTGTAACTCTTCCACACTTGCCTTAAAATTCAACAAAACAACATTTTTTTTCTTTTTGAAATTCAAACAGCTATATTTGTTTAATTAAATATTAGGTAATTAAATATTAGGCAAATATTAGGAGCAGCAGTGGCGTAGTGTTAAGAGCAGGTGTACTCTAATCTGGAGGAACTGGGTTTGATTCCCCGCTCTGCCGCTTGAGCTGTGGAGGCTTATCTGGAGAATTCACATGCCAGCTGATTGACCTTGTGCTAGTCACAGTTCTTCTGAGCTCTCTCAGCCCCACCTACCTTACAGGGTGTTTGTTGAGGGAAGTGGGAAGGGAAAGGAGATCATCAGCCCCTTTGAGTCTCCCTACAGGAGGGAAAGGGGGGATATCAATCCAACTCTTCTTCTTCGTTTCTGGGGAGCTGCGTCTGCAACTGCCATTGCCACAGATCAAAACCTAAAGAAGTGGTCATCCAATAGCTTCCACTTAAGAAAGAAAGAAAAATATTCATGGAACCCTTCATCCTTTTGCCCATTGTATGCCACTGCTGCCATGTCCCCCCAATACCCCTAGCCCTCAGGATGTGGCATAGATGAGCTGCTAGTTGCCAGGCCCTCAGCGGGTAAACTGCTGCAATCAAGGTCATGAACTCCCCGAAACCTGAGAGCCAATTGTCAAATGATCTCTCGACCTTCCTCCGTTTGCCTGCAGGGGCAGAGGAAGAACCTGTTGCACCAGGGGAGGACCCAGGCCAGATGTATTCAAAAAACATCCACGTAGTACCTGTTGAGTGCCCTCTCCTTCAATTTCTTAGTGAGGTGTCCAAGTATTACTAGAAACTGCTCCCTGAAGAAGATGCATATTTATTTATTTATTTATTTATTTATTTATTTATTTATTTATTTATTTATTTATTTATTTATTTCAGGGCATGGGCTATTAAATAGAGTCTCCAAGGTGGACTCTAATTCTCGTTCTATATATTGTAGTATATAAACTGTATTCAGAGGAGAAATGGCATATTTCAGCATCTATGAAAGTGACTAACTGGCAATTTCATGTCAAGATTTTTCAGAAGTATCATAACCTGCAGACTACAAGTAGTCCAGTAATCCTAAGAAGAATTACACCTGTCTAAATCCAATGGTGTAACCCTGGTTAGGATTGCATCAAAGGAGACATTTTGCCAGACAAAGCAAACAAACCAACAAAAATACTGCTTTTCAAGTTTGATATCAGTCTACTTTTGATTAAATTAAATCTAAAAAGATTGTTCCTATTATTACCAAAGTGCCTTGGTTTTGACCTGCTCCTTTATCTCAATGCATGAGACCTGCCTCCATTCATGTTTTGTATTAATGAAAGTGAAAAATGGTCTATTTGGTATTGAAATGCTGCCATACGGGGATGAAGGCATGCTGAAATGGCACTGACAGGAGTCATTTTTCATTTTTTTCTGCACAAGATATTCCATGTGGAACAGCAAAAAACAGGCATATAACCCCCAGTGCCAAAATGGAGCAATAAATGGTTGGGGTGGGAGGAGCTTTACTCAACCTGAAGTTGCATTTCAAGCCCAATGGCCCCATACCTAATTTTTAAGAGTCATGGCCCACAGCTGAGTCCAGGAGATGCAAGTCTCAGGCCAAAACAGAACAGATGGTACAAATCAAAAACTAGAAGCACTGATTTTCCCACTCGCAGGGAGAGAATAGAAGTACTTTGCATGATCTGGAGAGGAAAAATTCTTACCTAATAATGATACTCAGATTATTAAGTATGCCCTATATTTTATTATTTTGCCCTTTCCTACAACATAATGTATTTATTTTTACCATGTTAAGTTTTATATACAGGATATACACCCATGTTTGTGTTAGCTATTTTAATTTCATTTCTTAATCAACCTCTTTTTGTCCTATAAGAAGTGACAGAAGTCTTACTTCTTCCTGGGCCCTCAATAGGCACACATCATGCTGTCTCCTTTTGGATTTATTTTCTGCCTTGTCATGGGGACCAGGCCAGCATCAGTACTGGATATTTTACTGAATGAGCAGAACTGACAGCTCTAAAGGTCACTGTCTCTCTCTGCCCTCTTTCTACTTTGCTCCCTTATCCTCATTGCACATCTGAACTGAATGTTGCTCAGTCTCTTGATATTTGGAATCCATCTTGCATTCTCCTGCTTTGTGCATGGCATAATTCTCTCTTTAATAAACTTTCATTTTGACTTTAATCCTACCCAGCACCCTGACTATTCCTTACCATTTTTAAATTTGCAATACTGTTTCTTCAAGAAGTCACAAAGGTCCTTAATGATGACACGTGGGTCATTGCTCTAGTCTAATTGATGTGGAAGGTTATTGGGTCTGGGGAAACAAAAAAGAGTACTGCTCCTGGAATATTTTGCTTCAGCCAGTGTTAAAAACCTAAAGCAGCAGCACTGAGAGTCAGAAGCAGTAGTATATTCTCTGTTCCAGTAATACAATGTGGTCTTTGTTCAAGGAATAGAACCACCTTCACATGACCAGATTATAGAAATCACAATGTTGCAACCCCATATATGACTTGCCGTCCGAGTGTGGAACCCCTTCGGCGAAGTCCCTATCCAATAATCACCACACTTTTGGCTGGGGTAAATCAATTGGCCATAGTCATTCTTTATTAATCAAGCAGAAGTATGAGGCCTAGCATGGGTCTTGATCTGATCATGTAAACATCACAGCAAAGCTCCCGTGGGTGGATGCCCCGTACTGGAGTTTCCCTCCGCTGTAGGGCTCTGCCAGGTGGACACTCCTCGCAAGAGGTGCCCTCCAGATGCCCTGTTCGGCAGGGCGGTTGCCCCTTGCCGCTGTCAGCCACTCCCAAGGGGAAGGGATAGCTCCCTAGCTCTCCTCCCCTAGCCCTTCCAGATCAATATCCATGTGCCAAAACTGTCTATGGCTACACAAGGTAGCATGCATTAACAAAGTCTTGCAAAGATAGGGAGAGGTGGGCGGGCAAATCGGTAGCCGGCCCAAGCACATGGCCGGCACAAAGGAGGGCTTGGCCCTTTAAAGGCTCGGGCTAACCCTCCCCTTGCTTGACATGGCCAGTGGCTGGCCAATGCACTGGCATTTGCCCTGGCCCAACATAGCCATCCGTCTGCTTCCACCCTTACTGGGGTTGGAATCAGAAACTCTGCCTTGCCCACCCCGAGCGGCAACTGCGGCCCGGGGTGATTCGCAGCTGTCTTTATGCTTATTTTGGAGTAAGTCAAATTGAATTGAGTTTGAGAGACTGGGTTCTAGTAAACATACACAGGATTACGACGCATGCCTGGCAGTAACTTTCCCATGCTCCAAATGCACAGTAGATACATGAGAAACAAATTTATTTCAGTTCTGCTGATTCTAACATGTGTTGTAAATTATTTAACATTTATCATCCACATTAGAGTTTTAAGCATACATAGAGTAACTCCCCCACCCCATACGTAAACAAATATCTAGCTTCCCATATTACACACAGGAATGTGATGAATGATCTGCACGTCCCCATCACAGTTTAATATTATTTACCAGAAAATAATTCCACATGAGACCACAGAAATATAAACCTCTAAAATTACTATAATCAAAAATTCTCAGTAGATTAGTTACAGTCATGACCCTTTAGAAATCATATTCCGTTTTTTAAACACATCTGAATTATTCTGTTCCCCTTACAATTATTTGTACTTAACTCTGTGAAGTGTTTTGAGACACAGAACATGAAGAAGATGCAGTCTTTCCTTTACCCTAGGAAAAAACACCACTAATTTTGACAGCTCTATTTGACTTCTAACTTTAAAATGCAATACATGAACAGTAAACATGATTTCACAAAATAATTTTTTCAGTAAGTTTAATGCAAAATAATAGAAATAAAAAAACTGTAAAGTAATGCTCCAAAAGACTAAATTAAATGGGAGTGGGAAGCAATGAGACAATTGGACAAATGACTAGGCCGATACTATATCTTTTGTTGAAGCACAGCAAAGATTTAACATGAAGAAGGGCAGAAGCCAAATTAAAGCTTCATTTACTTAAATTATTTTTTCAAAGTATCACTAGTATTACTAGCTCCAACCAACTAGGTCCAAAGTCAGTGCTGGGATCCAGAAGGTTCGCACGACTTCAGCCGAATCAGTTGTTAAAATGGTGCTTGTAAACAACCAGCTGTTAAATTATTTGAATCCCACCACCGGAACTGGTTGTTAAATTATTTGAATCCCACCACTACCCAAAACCATCTCTGTCAGCTTGACTTTCAAAAATTGATATGCCGGAAAAGCTTGTTGGTCTCTAAGACACTACTGAACTGGAATTCAGAACCCATTATGTATGGAGTGCATTCCATGAGCTTCTTTGCTGGGCAGTGGGATTGCAGTGGGGTCTCCTCATGTTTTTTTGTTTACATGTGAGAAGGTGCCCAACTGCCTGCGGTGTGGCTTGCCTGCCCTCACTTCTGGGTCACTCCCTGTCGATCACAAGATTGACAGCTTTTTTTAAAAAAGGGTTTTCCAGTTTCATATTGATATTCTTCAATGGCATGGCTTCACTTCCTCCTTCTGCTGCAGTGCTGGAGAGCTCAGGAGGGAGGCAGGCCAGGCGTGATCAGTCATTGGAGATGGAGGAGGATGTCATGGTTGAGCAAGCCCCTGCTTCCCCACCCCCAAGAAAACAACAAGAACCTGGAGGATGGGAAAAGGGAGGGAAAAGAAGAGGTTGGAGCGAACAAATGGGACTATATTGATATTCTTCACAAGATTATTGGGAGGTTTTCTCTCTTGAGCCGTATAAATTTCATATCAATATCCCTCATACCACCATTGTGCAGCCTAATTATCCTTAATTTTTGTTTTTGAGGAAAAGTTGGCCATCAATCCCTGGGAAATTCCTGTGAGGAGTGGGGGTGGGGGAGGGGAGACCAGGAGGAGTAGACTCCCCAAAGCAAGGGAGTTTGCCCATTCTCAGAAACTGCAGACTTCCAGGATATGTGGCACCATAAGTGTGAGGACATTTGCAATGAGAACTCTGCTACAAAGGAAATATACCCTTGCTGTGTGGCAGAGCATTGGTGTGTAATTGAACTAGGTGTTCTATTGCAGGCCAAAACAGCTACCCTCTGAAACTATAATCACAATATACTCTATACATCTACAAAATTTATTTGGCAATAAATTATATCTACTCCACAGACTTTAAGTAGTATGTAAGACTGGTGAAATAAGAGCACTACTGAATTTCAGTGCTATGAAATCAAAGCTAAACATATCTTTGAATGAAGAGCTGTCACGTCCATATTTATTTATTTACTTACTAGGATTTCTGTATCCTGCCTTTCAGTCTTTGAAGTTCCCCAAGGTGCAACCATTTAAATCCAAACTTCCAACAATAAAATTCAATTAAAAGCTAACATCTAGTTTAGAACAATCAATATATTACAGACAACAGGCGCCATCCATCCATCAATTTCTGTCAAAGACCTTCCAGAACAGAAATTTCTTCATAGTGCTTTAGAAATGACAGCACTATCATATCATGAAGCAGGGAATTCCATTGACTGGGACAGTTCTGATGCATATAGAAGTCCAGTGGCATCTTAAAAACTAACATAAGTAAATAAATAAATCATCTGTGTTAAGTCTTTAAAGTGCCACTAGGCTTCTACAGTATTTTTCTGCTGCTGTCCCAGACAGTAGAAAATATTACCATGGCTACTCTTCCGGAACAAGAAACCAGATAAGGCCAATTCCCACCGAAAGATATCCTAATAATGGCACCCATAGAAACCTCAGTAACTTGTGTATGCAATGACAATTAGGCATCAAGAGATATTCCCAAACTGGGTATAATGTTATCCATGTAACTTACTCACAAATTAATTTTGTTCCCAATCACCACATTGTTTTTCATCTGAATTGTTTTCATTTGTGCCCCCTCTCCAGTCATTTTCTATCTCCAAACAGTGATTCAGAATGTATAACCATCCAATCCCACCACCACCACCCCTGCCTGCCTGCCTGCCTGCCAAGAATTAGGTGGGAAAAAGAGACAGAGCTGCAAGATATCAGCATATTGATGGCACACTGTCCCAAATCTATGTATGTCTCTCTCAGTGCCTTCATGTTAAAAGCATAGGGGACAAATGGTACCTAGTCGTGCCCTATAAACCAGCAGTCATGGGCAGAGCAGAAATCCTGCAGCAACATCTGTTCTCTAAGATGGGTTAAACCGATACAACATTGTGCTTTCCAAAGGTCCAGAAAAATGCAACCTTTCATTGATTGACAGACCAGAACATGGGCAGAGCTACCATTCTGTACCACAAACAGAATGGTAGTTAGGTGGAAAAGAAGACAGATAATTAAACTAACCTAAGAACACCTGACATACACCTGGAGCTGTTTTAAAATGATTTTGCACAGAATTTGTAACTGAACTGGCCAAAAATTTCTTTTTTCTTTTTTGCTTTGCATGAACTGCCTAGAAATTTGATAAATTATTACCATGGCTGTTAATTCATTTATCAGTTCACTTTTGGCTAAGTGACATACCCACATAGAACCTTGAGTAGTACTAAGTAGTCGCACTGGAGCCCACTAGGATTGCTAAAATTTGGAGTTAAAATATACAATACATTTGTTGATGATTTGCCTTTTGGTTCACCATGTTGATCAGTCAATAAGAACACTATTGAATTTCAGTGCTGTGAAATCAAAGCTAAACATATCTTTGAATGAAGAGCTGTCACGTCCATATTTATTTATCTGCTTACTAGGATTTCTGTATCCTGCCTTTCAGTCTGCCACAGGAGGTGGCCACTAACCTGGATAGCTTTAAAAAGGGCTTGGACAGATTTATGGATGAGAAGTTGATCTATGGCTACCATAGCTCGATCTATGGCTACCAATCTTGATCCTCCTTGATCTGAGATTGCAAATGCCTTAGCAGACTAGGTGCTCGGGAGCAGCAGCAGCAGCAGGCCATTGCTTTCACATCCTGCACATGAGCTCCCAAAGGCACCTGGTGGGCCACTGCAAGTAGCAGAGTGCTGGACTAGATGGACTCTGGTCTGATCCAGCAGGCTTGTTCTTATGTTCTTATGTTCTAGTCACATGTCAGTTTCAAGCATGTCACTTCAGAATTCTCAGAAGTTGATTTTGCTCACAGCAGGTGGCAGTGGCACAGGTGAAAGAAGGGGTTCCACCATCTATTCCAAGCATCACAGAACCTCACTGGAGTAATTAGCAACATGGGCTGGAAGGATGTCCATAAGAGGCAGGAGGCAGTCTGCCTTTCTTTCTGTCTTAGGAATAAACTTTCTTTCTGTCCAGGAATAAACTTTCCAGGGTGAGATATAACTATTTGGGGCGGCAGATCATTATTGTCTTCTGTTGATGGATCATGGAATTCAACTTCTTTCCTGCCTTGATCATTGGATTATCTGGGGATCAGGAGGACAGCATAACTGTGGGCCAAGACACCACCACACAATAATGGGATTTCTGCTTTTGTTCATAAGAAACAATGTGATTTGAAGGCTTGTGGTGAATGAAGGAGATGGTTTCTCTTAAGAAATCCTCACAGTCTCAGACATGGTGAGGTATAGTGGTAGAAATGGAATAGGCCTTGTAAAATTAAGAGAATGAAAACAGCTTTGCGCTTGCTCCCTTCCCGTGTTCTTTCCAGCTGAAGAAACTCTGGATATCAGTGAGCCACTAAGTCATGATGTCTACTTGATGAATGCTACAATGATGGTCATAAAGTCAATTAATAATCAAGGATTTAATTGCTGACAAATAGAACAACCTCCTTTCTTCAGAAACCAGGTTTTGGACCCCCACAACTGTCAGTTTTCTTAGTACAGCAGCAGTCTAGTCCCAGTGGTCAGTACAGTGGAGTCACTGTAGTCCAGTAAGAGTCAGTTACCCTTACCATGTGCTCCGTTAGTTATCAGATTACATTTGGTGCTGTCATCTCTAGTCAGGTTAGAGAATGAGTCTGCTGTTGTACCATCCACCCCCTTGCTAACAGTCACTCCATCTAACAACCATGAGCCTATCTCTGTAAATAGATGGTCTTATATAAACAGCCAGTCATACTCTTGTTTTAATTCTCTATGTAGGGCACAAGTTAGCTGACTTTTGAAGTGGAAGAGATTCATGTAATTCCATTGTTGTGCACATATCATACTTTGGTAGGATTTAGAATATGACAGTGCTTGTCAAAGAGGGTCCCAAAGTGGGTAACATAAGTTAAAATAATAATAAAGCAATAATAAATAGGTCTTAAGAAATGCATTGAAGAACAACACACATACATATAGTGATCAATTAGTTGAAGATTAAAACTCCCTAATGATCATACAAACAAAGAGAAATTGGGAATTAAAGGGGGTAGTAAAAGCAGCAGTATAATGGAAGTAAATAAATCACACAAATGCTAAAATATGTCTTAAAATAAAGTGACCGAGCCTGTCGTTTAAAAGGAATAAAATTTTACTGACAATATGCCATTACTGCCTATCGACTGAGAGGGTAAAGTCACCATGATTAAAACGGAGCAATTCACTTTGAACTAACTCTAGTTGACTCATCTAATGTGCCTGAGGATTGTCTATGGCAAGCCTAGAGGAAATCTTTTGTGCTTCAGTTAGCAATAAAGCTTGCAAATCATTATTCTTTCAAAAGACTAGCTAGCTAAACAAGGATACCAGCAATGTCTGAGCCTGCTATCGCACTTTAGCCTCTATTAGACAAACATATGCTTTAAAATACAATGTTTACGTTGGAGCTTTTAAAATAACTGCATCCATTACTCCCTGTCCAGTTTTATAATGCAGTGCATCTTTCTGCCAGTCGTCATTAGGAATATTGCAATTTTTGTACAAGTATGTATGATTGTTCAAATTTTCACCAACTGTAATCAATAATGATAAAAGCAATTCACGAATGACTCCCACAGCTTACAAATCCGCTGAAGACTATTATTATTATAAATCAAATCTTCAGATCAACTGTTCTCTTTGTCATTTCAAAGGTTCGACCACATGGCAAGTGCATTGCTTTTGTGTTCGGTTTTGTGGAAATACGCAACAATCTGTTACTGACAGATGTTTTGTAATCCTTTGGTGGCAGAACAGTGGTGGGATTAGGAAGCCCTTGTGAATCTACAAGTGTGCCGCTTGATGTCTGCGTATCTGCTACACATACTGTAACAAGCCACCGAATAGTCTATTACCTTTGCTAGAAAAATGCAATTATTTATGAGGTCATTTTGCACCATATTTCTTCAGATTAGTCATATTGTCACATTTCTCAGATCTATAATTTTAGTAAAGAAAATTGATTGTTTCTCTTTGGAATAAGCTCCCGCCTTCATATGCACTGATATCACTAAGACAGACAGCAAATTGATGCCCCTACAACCGGGTTAAAAGACTTAATGCAACCATGCTGGGTTGACAATATCTGGAATTAAAATGCAGTCATGCATACAAAAATGTAATAAATGAATGAAAATGTATGTTCTGGGTCATTTCAGATATAAGGACAACTTTCTGTATTGGAATCCAAAAGAGCAGCAGCCATCTCACGCATTCCTTTCAAATGAAATAACATTAGTGTTCCTGGAATATAATAATTCACACACAGTGAGAAGGGACCGAGAAATTTACAGCGGAATCCTAAACAGAGTTACATATGTCTAAGTCCACTGAAGTCAATGGACTTGGAAACAGAGCAACTCTGTTTACAACTGCACTGCTAAACTTAAGATTTTCTCACATGAGAACATACTGAGAAACTTATCAGTCAAAGCTAGACCCCATGGAAGCAGCGACCATATTAATGCTAGAGTTTGTCTCCATTTTTCAGCTAACCAGAAGATTCTTTTTCCTCATGTAACAAAGTCCAGCAATCCTGAATTTCTAACAAATTACAATGTCTGTAACAGTATATCTTCTATTATGCTGCTTGTTACCTTACTAAGACAGGAAATTAAAGCAATAAAACACTTTCAAAATGATAGGGTACATTCAAGCAGTCATTTTTCTTACGTTACCATGTACTCTTCAAAAGGCTTTTTTATGATACTAATATTAAATTCTTTGAAGTCTGAAGAATCTGTGGAGCATGTTGAATTTGTGATATAAAACTCAAAATATTGTATCTATTCATGTGTTTATTACAAACACAGTAATAAGTTTTTAAATTTTAAACACGAAGGCACTAAATACGTAGTACATTCTGAGATGCACACTGTAGAGAGAGTTTGAATAAATATTATTTAGAACTCAGGAAATTACATTTACCACTAGGGTAAATTCTTACCTTATGTGATCAAATGCACACCATTTATGAACATCACTGTCAGAAAAGATTGTTACAGACTGAGTGGTAGACAAAGATAGTACTGGTCATTATGCAAAATGTTAATGTAAAGGAAACTGAATTAAACTTAGAATGCTATTCATTCTTTATTAACCCCTCTAGAACAAGGTCACCCAAGTGGTTCTGTTTAATGGTATGAAAGCTATTGAACAAGCCGATAAAAAACACATTAAAGGCAAGTAAAGCAAAAAAAAAGTCAAAGTGGAGGAATAGAATCATATGGAAATGATGGCAGCACAATTAAAGCACCAACAGTATATAATATGTATTTCATCATGAATAAGTATTTTGATCCTCTGAAATAAATGCTCAGTTACAAAACCACCTTTATATCCAATAGCTGACTGACAAATGAGAGTCCATTTATGACAGACATTTCTATCAAGTTGTCATTACACTATGCCAAAGGGAAACCACAAGAGAAGAAGAACTGTTTCCAATAAGATTTCCTTCTCTGTAGGTCAATAATGCTGATTTCCCCAGGATTCCAATTTTTCTACTTCAGTGTTCAGGAATTTAATCAGGGAATTTTTTTTATTTTTTACACTTTTTAGAGGCTTTCATATTTGACACATATTGAGGGAAAATCTAAACACAGAGAATTAAGACGTTCTTCAGCTATTTCTTGGATTGCATAATTTCTGGAAGCAGATATGGGGTTGAAGGTGGTTTCTAGCCTAGCATTCTCCCTGACATTCTCCCTGACTTTTTAAGAATCAGTCAAACATAGTACCTTATCTGCAGTCAGAAGTGGAAAATTCCAGGAAGGGCTATACTAAGTGTAACCCCTGCATATTTGAACAGATAAAAATATCCTTATTAATCAGCCCGAGTATGATACAGTACTATTATGACTACCTTTTAATAAATATGAACACAAATATTATTAGCTGTTTCTGCAGTCCTTTGCAAACTATTTTTCATTGTTATGGAAGTACAATAATTGTGGATGATCCAGATATCTTCCCACAGAGATACCACATTTTCCTAGCAGTCAAACTATAATATCCCTCAGGTTAGACAATCTATTTCCATTTTTAGTGCTGTGAGGAAACTGATTGCATGAGTTTAATGATGACATTTTGGATGGTGTTTTGATAGATCTAGATTTCTTTTATTCTTTCTGCAGCTAAAATAATGCTGTTGATTCAGTTGTTTCCTTGGATGCAGAGGTGTGGCTGCAATGGGGACATCCAGGATGGCTCACCCCAGGCACTGCCATTGCAGTCACATGTTGAGGGCTAGGGTGAGGGAGTGTCGGGGGTGTGGCATTTGGGGGCGTTTCGAGGGCAGGGCGGGAGGGATGCGTGCACAGTTCATGCCTCGGGCGCAGTTCCCGCTCCCTTCGTCACTGCTTGGATGTTACTGTTTTTTTTAGTTTCTACCTTAACTTATGAGATGAACAGAGGAAGGCAGAGACAATAGCAGAGGACACTCAGGAACCTGCATATGCTGGCAGAGCAGAGAAACAGCTAGGAACAGTGAAACAGCTCATGGCTATCAGCTGTTGGATGGGTACCAGTTACAGTAGGAAAAACCTTGGGAAAAGCAAGGGAATACAGTACTGGGTACAGATTGTCCTAGGGATTGAGGTTTAAGAGGCAATACAGGGGAGAAGGCCTCGAAGGGAAGCAATGTGCAAAAGTCCAGGAGAACATCCTGCGGAGTGGAGCCCAGGTTGAGGGGTCAGTTCCCAGTCTAAGGCCACAGTACCTTTGTTACAGCGTGCAACATAACTGTGGATTGAGAAAGATTGTGCAATGAAGTTAAGTCCGGTATCTTGCCTACTCTAAGTGCCAATATCAAATTTCTTCTGGCATTCTTGAAGCTCTAAGTTTCATCAATTCGTCATAGCACTTGCTTACAGTGGTGTAGTGCCCATGGGATGGGGAGGCTTCTTGCCCCGGGCATGCACCACTGTGGGGGTGTTCTGGGGGCATTCTGGGACTGGCAGGGGTGTGGCAGGAATGCAAGGTGTGGAGAAATGGCTCCTTCCCCCTTCCCTTTTCTTTCCTCCTCCCCTCAGGTATCGTAGATCTGGAGGACTTAGAAATTCCACAGAAACATCAGGAAGTGCTACCTGACCTAAGGGGAAAAGATATCTTGACCCAGCCTGACCAGGTCAAAGCAGGGTGGGGGCTGGGATCTGATAAGTTGCTTGGAGTGTAGGGGTGAGGTCTCTTCTCTCTTTCCTTCTGCTGGGGAGCAGACCTCTTGCCTGGGCTGTGGAGGCAGCAGCCATTTTTGGACCATGTGCTATTCCAGGGAGCACACCCAGCCTGCCAGGTAATGAGAATGCTTTGAAAATTGCTATCACCTAAACAGAATAGAGGAAAATCCTATGAAATAAAAGGCCCAAAGTAGTCCTTTTGTGATCTTTTCCTGGGTCTTTTTGGGGATGCACAAGGTACTGGCAGCTCATGAGATACTTGTGGAAAACTCTTGACCTGGATTCTTAAAAATAACCATCCCATCAGAGAGAGGAATGATCAAATCTTGAAATGTTTAGCTAGAGATTTGTCAACCTTTCTCATAAGTATGTACTTGGCAAGCAATGGCATAACACAAAGCACTGCAATCTAGGGCTGGATCTTGTGGCAATAGAGGCAGGTGCCCCAGGTAGCAGGCAGAGAGAGGGTGTCACCATGAGGTGGAAGAAGCTCAGTTGCATGGAAGAGATGGCTCGTTCCAGAGCGCATGTGCCCCCTTCTCCTGATTAGACTGCTACTAGGAGGAGGAAGAGGATCAAAATGCCCAGCATTTGATGGCTTGTTCTGCAGCATGCGAAACCCCTTTCCCTGATTAGGCTGCTGCTAAGAGGTAAAAGGAAGGGAGATGGAGACCTTGGGCCTAAGAAAAGAGTCACAGCCCTTAGTAAGGCAGAAGCTAAGGCTGTTACTTGGGTGAGACTATGGTGAGGAAAGAGGAGGAGGAGCTAAAGGTTCATGAGTAGATTTTCAAAGATTTCTATGCAGTGGGAGACATCAGAGGCATATGGCCTATATGTCCCCAGATGCACGCCTTTCAGTCATGTGGGGGGCCACTAGGCACCCCTTCACATGATGGAACGGCATGTGCCCCAGCCACATACCACCAAGCTTTGCCCCCTGCAGGGAGGAGGGGGCAGGGCTCAGCAGCGGGTGGTCACAGTGTCAACCTGGGCCACCCACCGCCGCCAAGCCCCACCCCCAGCTTCCATGCAGGCCAACTTTTGCCTCCCCAGATCCTGGGGACTGCAGGATCCAGCCTGCAGAGAGGCGACGGCAAGGGGATGGGGCGCCTGGAGGAGGTGTTGTCCCCGGGCGCCATTTCCCCTCAATATGCTTCTGGGAAACACAGATCCCCAGGTAACCTTCCATGATCTTACTAATCTCCCTTGTTCCTCTGGCTGAGGCACTCTCCATTCTTCCACTTACGGGACCTTCCAATTCCTTGTCTTCCATTCCCCCTTCTAAGGACTACACACTGACAGTGGGCGTGGTAGGCTTTGGACATGTGAGACTTCTGGGGGAGGGGGCTTAGAGCATATTCTAAATACCAACAAGGGGAGAATAGTTTTAGGGGCTGGTGACCATTATCAATTTAGAATGACTGATGTTGCCCTCTTACCCACCTCCCTGTCTTGCTCTCTGCAAGCTCTGGAACAGCCTGGAGTTGAATGGGATGGAGAGGAAGAGGGTGGGCTCCTCTCTTACCTCCACCCTGCTTTAAAACTGAGAGCTGTGTTACGCATAGCTTTGCCAAAGGGCACAAAGTAGACTTGCTCCCTCATCTGACAGCCTTAATCTTCTTCAAAGTTTCTGATTTTACTCCTTGAGAAAGGAGGAGGAACAAGAATGAGGGACTGTTCACGTGTGTTATGTGGCATCATTAAACAAGGATAAATAGCAGTCCTAGTCCTTTTGTGAGCTTTGTTTTTTGTTTTTTTTTGCTTTTCTGGAATAGCTGCTAAGTACAGTTGTTTCCAGACTCACATATTATATAGCAATAAAACACTGTTGAGTTTTTAAAGTGTGTTTAATAATCAGGACTGCCTGTTCCCCTGCTTCCAACAAGACAACTGTTAAAGTAATCAGCAAGAGAAACACTGTTTTGAGCACTGGGCTGAGGGAAGAAAAAGGACTGAAAATTCGAATCCCCAAAGAGTCATCCTCACCTTCCTTGTTTTTAAGTCAACCTAATTTTAAAAGTGAGTAGAAACCAGGACCTCACTGGAATCCAGATGCTATTGTAATGCCAAGTTTACTCTGGGGCAAACAAACTACAAAAATGCATGCAAAGGCACACTAGATAGAAAATAGAAATAAAAGATGTTAACGCTTTGAAAGAGGTTGAACAGAGGCCACCCACCCAATAGTGCTGACAGTGAACATTTCAAGGATCTTAAACATTAAATTGAACTAGGTTCATTTTACATTTAGATCTCACACTTTAATAGCATTTGGTCCCCCATTTACATTATTTTCTCCTATTTAAACAATAATTTAATAATTAACAAAGAATGCTCACAGCCCTTCTGGCCTAATACAAAAGGAAAACTATTCTGAAATACTTTAGAAACTTGGTTCATCATTAGATTTACTATAAGGCAGAGGTTTCTTTTCACATTAAATTAACTTACAATTCAGAACTGTTGCACTTATTGGTCTTTGTAATCCCTAACCCCCTCAACATTCTGCTAGATGGATGAATATGAAAAGGCAACAACAGCTTTAGGGTGTGAGGCAGAAATAAGAGATAATGAAAACTAGAATTAAATTCATGGGCTCCATTTGTTTTCTCTGCATGCTTAATAGTGCCTCCCATTGTTAAAGACTCTGTAAGTAATCATTGAGTTTAGACTGTTCAAAATGAAAGAAGATCTGTATGGTGGTAATATGACAGAAATTTTACATATACACAACGTATTTTAAACAAAGAACTGAGGCTCAAAACTAGCTGTTGTAAGGTGCAGAAATAGCCATTATATTATGTCATTTCAGTCTTCACAGACGCATGTTGCCAAGCTACACAGGTAAATGTTTAGGATATTTCAGCACATAATCTGACAAACTATGATTATCAATAAACAGCACTGAACAACATGCTATTGAGCCAGTAATAAAAATGCATACCTTTTATCCTCTCCTAATCAAAAGTTATGAAGAAGAACATCCATCAGACTGGCCGAGGTGGACTGTGGAATATGGCATGTGAGTATTTGTTTCAGCTTCACAAGTTGTTTCTTCCGCCACAAAAAGATGAACCTGAAAGGGTTAAATTGGGACTAGTATTAAGTTTTTATTTCTAAACCAAACCTTTTAAGACATGTGTCACACACTGTTGTACTCATCAAGGATTAACTGCATGACAAAGCTGAACTTTTAACGCTAAGTCACAACGAAAGTGTGGGAGAGCAAGAAAAGGTCACAGAGTTTTACAATGCTGAAACATGTAAATATTTCAAAACTTCATAGCTGTAAATGAAATCTTTTATTTTTGTAGAAATTTCAAAAATACTGTATATCTGGGTAGGTCTATTCCACCATGATTATAATCATGGCGGAATAGACCTACCCAGAAATCCCTGTACAGACCCTTGTCAGAATGTTCACTCCTCACTAAACTGCAGTTTAAGATAGTAAGAAAATGCCTCTAGGCCCAGGAAGCAGTCCTCTTCTCAGGTCTAAAAAATGAGAGAGATACTAGCAGACAAGGTAAAACTGGTAGAGAGAGACTTGAGAGTTCTTTGTAACATTTATGCACAAAATGTGAAGCACTGAAGAACTCCTGAATAAAACAGTCAAAAGCTGTGATCATATTCTTACTAAAAATGTAATAGAAATTAATGGAACAGAACCTATTAGTCTATCATTAGCTTTAACTATTAAATTATCAATATTTATACAACCCAATTCCTCATGCATTTCTTCAGGGCAAGGCTCACTGAAGAGAATGTTTGAGAAGTGGAGCTACAATATGCTTATGAACAATATACCTGTGATTTCTTTTCCCAGAGTGCTGAGTGCTTTTATTAGATCTCATACAACATGTACAGTAATGACAGAAATAATAGATTGTGATTGTAGGTGTTTATTGCTTTACACAATTGCGTCTAGTAATAAAATGACAAGGAGAGCTACACAGAGTGGGGACAAAGAATTACTAACATCATTTGATTGGTTTTAATTCTTCTGTTTGCTGGCAATTTTAAATTATTGATTTTAAGTTGGTGGTTTTTATGTATTTTATTGTGTTTTGTTGCTGTTTCCATTGTAAACTGTCTGTATTGGGCTATAAAATAGATATGCAGCCAATGAACATTAATAATAACAATAATCAACAAAATTAACATCTCTCAGATTCAGAAGGCAGCCTTGCTGGGATCCGCATGAATACTGTGCCGATATATAACCTATGGGTGAGGCTCGAATTGTAATTAAAGGCCAACAACCAGCTATAGAACTGGCAACTGTGAAATCAACCATAATAATAATAATGTCTTTACTGCTATGTGATAGTAGTGTGGTGTAGTGGTTGAGAGCAGGGTTTGATTCTCCATCAGAGGTGTAGCTGGATAAAATGGAGCCCAGGGCAGACTCTGAGTTTTCCACACACCCCCACCACACCTCTGTGCCCCACCCATGCCCCCACTTACTTTAGCCCCTGGTGTGCTCCCGCCAAGCTATAGTACCCAGAGAGGCAAGGAGAAGCAAGCTCACCTCCCTCATGCTACCTTCATAGGGACAAGCTGGTGAGAGCCACTCCTCCCCTTGCCAGAAGAGAGGAATAGAGGCAGGCCCTGCTGTACCCAGGGGGGCTCTTGCACAGCTTGAAGGCCACACCCCCAGCGTGTCCACTGCATGAGCCCTTGAGGCTCTGGCTCAAGATGGTTCGGACCATGGCTGCTATAAACCATGGACTCCATTGCTCTGTAGTGGGACAGGCCGACAGTTCTCATGGCTCCTTGGTGGGGGGATTTTTTTCCTTACATGGGAGGCTAATAGCCATGAACTTTGTTCTCTCTGCCTGTAAACTGTTATGACGGCAGCTGCCTTCCAACCTGCACTTCAAGAAGCAGGAATGGGAAATTTTGGGGTGGGGGCAAGAGACAGTGTGTCAATCCACACATTCATGACAGCTTACCTCTAAAAAGAAAAAAAGATTAAAAATCCACTCATTTGTGTGTGTGTGTGTGTGTGTGTGTGTGTGTTTTGCCACCCAAACAAACCTGGTTCTCTGGAAGTACTTTAATACACTCTTGCATGCTCTCCCTGCAATGTGCAATCTGATGCGCAGTTACTTAGAAGTGCAATCTGTTGCATAAAGTGGGAGTAACTTTTGGATTGGGGGGTTTTGAGGAGGGGATCTTCCCCTGCAGCTAATCTGGATCAGGGGGCGAGATGTCACACAAAGAGGGCTGGGATGGGAGACCTGTCTCAGCCCACCAAAGACTCCGGTTTCCTGATATGCCTGGACTTGCGCTTGCCTTGAGAGCCGGGGCAGCCCAACCAGCTGCCAGCCCGCCGCTCCTTTCAGTATCAGCCCAACCAAATCCAATGTCCCTGGGACACCAAAGGGAGGCGGGGTTGGGCAGGGGTGCCGGGCAGCGGCCTCCACCAAGCCTGGTCAGGCAAGGCTGGCCTGGCAGTGGCCTCTGCCAAGCCTGGCGGGCTGGGATGAGGGAGGAAGGAGGAGGATGTGGAGGCAATTTTCCACCCCCACATGACCCCAACGGCTCTGCCCAGTGCACTGGTCCCCTCTCTGTCCCCTGGTAGCTACGCCTCTGTTCCCCACTTCTCCACATAAGCAGTGGATCTTATCTGGTGAACTGGACTAGTTTCCCAACTCCTACATTCGTGCTGGGTGACCTTGGGCTAGTCACAGATCTTCGGAACTTTCTTAGCCCCATCTACCTCACAAGGTGTCTGATGTGGGGAGAGGAAGGGAAAGGAGTTTGTAAGTCTCTTTTAGGAGAGAAAGGGGCATATAAATCCCAACTATTCTACCTGAAAGTAGCCTAAGATACCATATTATCAGCATTTCAAAGAATCTAATACATATTCATGGAACATTCTGTTACTGAGATTTGTCCAAATTTTTTCTAGCTGATCAATTATGAAGTTGGAAAGCATTAATAACTGTAAGAACAGATTAGATCTTCAACAGCCTTATTTATAAACATGAAGTGCACTTACTAAGTTTGGTTAATAAGCTAAAAAAACAGGTAGACATCATTAGTAAGTATTATGAGCATTCATTTTGCTGCAGACAAGTATTTCTTGTTGATAAAAGCCTTTGAGGATCTCTTTCCAGGCTCTTATGAATCAATATCTGCTATAAAAATATACCTGTTTCTTAAGTAACAGACCTATTACTTCCTTCTTAGTATATGCTTAACAGAACTTTGCCCAAAACCATAACAAAATAAACAGCTACTCTTAAGGGTCTGTTTCAATTATTGATGTTTCAGCAATTTCCCCCCATCTTCCCTGTGTTTCATACAAAATTCTTGAAAGCAATTATTTACACTTTTGGGCCCATAAGGAAATGCAGGAATATATTCTGTATCCTGCATTTTCTTATAATGTTAAGAAAAAAATGGGCAGTTTAAGAAAAACCATAGACTTAGTCAACCTCGTCCATGATTTTCTACATATTTGCCTGTCTACCAGCTGTCTGTCTACCACTTTTAACTTGCCATTCCTCAAAGGAAATCTGGGCAGCCTATTTGGTTGTCACCTTCTCCATAGTTCCCCAAAGTTTCCTCCCCCCAAACCCTTTTTGTATGCCAGAAATATTTGCCATTGAACATTTGGCCCAGAACTAAAAATAGAGGCTCACAAAGGGAAACACAAACCCAACCTATTCAATAAGCTAGGAACCAAAATGTTGAGGAAAGCTGAGAGAATATTAAAACTTTAAATATATACAAAATAATTGTATTACACTGTGCTCACAAGAATTATATTAAAACATTTACATCTGTTTAAAATTGTGGAAATTTATTGGAAATATAAATCTGGGAATTGCTTCTCCAATTATACTATTAAAAAACACAATAATAGCACAAACTGTCACAAAGATTGACATGTTAGTGCATAAACTGTTGCCAAGATTGACTTGACTCATTTTAACTCAAAGGTCTTCTTTGGAGGTCAAAATTTATACGGACAAAATTATTGATCATATATTACAATAGTGCAAAAATAACAAAACTGGTAGGAAGGGTTGTATATAAGCCTCCAATCAAATACTGGTCTCATAGCAAATAGCAGTCTCTTCTCATTTAGGAGCTCAAATTCTAAATAGTGTCAAAGGATTACCAATCTGTCCATACCAGATCAACGTTCTTGTGTGTGTCAGTGCTGAGTCAATCTTGGCAACAGCTATCAGGCCAATTTTTGTAATAGTTTATGTGCTATTTTTGTGGTTTCATGGTATTATTGGAGATGCAACCTCTGGATTTATATTTCTATTGAATTTCTAAAATTTTAAATGGATGTAAATATTTTTAATATAATTCTTGTGAGAACAGTGTAATACAATTATTGTATATATATTTAAGATTTAATATTCTCTCAGCATTTCTAAACCCCTTGGTTCCAGAAATAAAAATGACATGTTTAACTATGGTTTTCAATAACATTACCCAGATAGGAAACTGCAAAACCTTACGCAGATGGGAGTGCATATACCTCTTTTTGAACATAATTCAGTCCTCGACTGCAGTAGATACAATTCCTCCATTCCATAGGCTACACAGGATGGAATTCATTTCCTCTATCAGGGGTACTGAGAACCAAACTACACACATCGCGCTGCAGATCTGCAATTATATCGGCCTAAAACATTTTGGGGGCACCCTTCACAGTAGCCACTAAGGGAGGGAATTAATTAGATTATGCACTTAGTACACAGAAAGGGGAGTTTTACTACCTTCTTATATTGGTGTCTGATTAAACTACCCCTCAAAAACTAAAATCAACTGCAGTGTGGAAAAAGAAGCAAGACACCTGTGCTGTATCAATTTCCACTCCAAGTTCATATTAGCTGTGTTTGTTATTTCAGTGGGAGATATAGCATGAGGAGAATAGTTACCTTGATCCCATTCAGTAATGAAGCTAGGGTTCCAGCTCCAGGTTGAGAAACACCTGATTATTTGAGGGTAGAGCCTAAGGAGGCAGGGTTTGGGGAGGGACTTCAATGGGGTATAATGCCATCAAGATCATCTTCCATCTTCCCAGGTGAACTGATCTGTCACCTGGGGATCAGTTGTAATAGTGAGAGATCTCCAGCCACCAACTTAAGGTTGGCAACCCTAGCTGAAGCACTGATAGAATGATGCCATAACTACTTTGAAGCCTCAAAAAAAAAAAGGTTAGGACATCCAATCGTAGCTGTAAGAGTCAATTTTAAAGGAAGCAATTATATGATGTTTACTGTCATGATTCATAGTGTATGAAGGTTTATATATGAGGGGGCTTTGAACAATGGCATAGTCATTGGTTTCAATCCTGGGAATGTAGCAGAGCAGAAGCTTGAATCTTGCTTCAAGAACTAGTCTGCCCCCTCTCCCAAAACAGTGCCTTGATTTCAGTTCTCATTCATCTCTATAACATTTCTGTGAAAACACAGAAGTTTTACATTAGTATTAAGCCCGAGGAAGAGTTTTGTGAAAGTGAAAAGCTAGCTCACGACTCTGTGATTTATAACTGGCCCTAAGATTTGAATTTCATTGCTGCATGGATCTTTTCTACCTAATGAACCAATAAAATTGTGTTCACTTTTTAAAAAAAAGTTTGTTAGAGTAGTTTTCTGAATTTTCACAGTGGTTTTATCAAATTAAAATTCTTAAGTATTTAAAGCAAACATACATATATAATTGGTGTGTCTGTGCGTATGTGCTACCTTGTTGTTTCTGACTTGTGTAACCCTTTGAATTAATGATCTCCAAAATGTCCTATCATTAAACAATCTTGTTCTGGTCTTGCAAATTGAAGACTGTTACTTATGTTGGTTCCTCCTCTTTTATGATCACCAGCAAGGAGAAATACATCATGAGATGGGCACATTAAAAAGATAGTACAGCAGTTTTTAAACCATTATCAAAAGAACCAAGAATCAACAACTGGAATTGTATTTCCTATCACTTTCTGCTTATATTAGAGGATGGGGCGGTATAAAAGTTTAAAAAATAAATAAAATAAATAAATAAATAAATATTATAAATAGAAATAAGCAATTATCAGGGAATGATGAAGGAGGGGGGCGGAAGTTGCTCTCCCCAGTCTTTAGAAATCGCCTGGTCAGATCATTGCACTAATTATTTGTACATCCTGAGTGATCCCAAACAAAGCAGAGCATACTCACTAGCTCGTTTTAATGCTCTGCCTAACGCTAGGACATTTGGCAGATATAATAATATCCCCTATGAGAATAGGTTATGCCAGTGTAAAATGGCGGCTGTTGAGACTGTCCAACATGTACTTTTAGAGTGTCCTATCTATGATTCTCCTCGTTCCATGTGTATCCATCCGTTGATAGAGAGGTTAAAATTGATATGTAATAATCTATTATGAATCTTCTACTTAATGATTCTTGTGACCTTATTTGTGAAAATGTTGCGAGCTTTCTGAAATATTACCTGACCAAGCGCAATTAATTGATTAATTCATTTATCTATGTGTTTTTATATATAGGGGTATGTGTGTGGATACTCAATGTATATATTTTAACTGGTTTAGTTAATTGATAAATGTTTTTTACTGTAATTTATAATGCCAACAAAGGCTTCTGTCTGTTTGTCAATAAGCAATTACCATGTTCAGTTAAAAAAACTGAACTTTTTAAACCTTAGAGCAATATTAGAAACAAGTTATGACTGATCAGTTATCCACTATAGCAATCAGTCTTTTAAATGTAAAGGTCAATTGGTGTCAGACAGAAGCAATACTTTGAAGGAAAATAAGCAAAGAAAGTTCACAGTTGTGTTGAACTGTATGTGTTATCTAGTTATGTTATACCATGATCAATTCACAGACTAACTATCTGGTCATTTCATTCTCTGTAAGTTCCAATTTATAGTCCTCTACTCTTCAACAGGGAGATTCATAATATATGTTTGGCACTATGGTCCTCTACTTCAGTGTTTAAAAAACACATTTTTATATGTCTGTTGCTGTTATACAGTACTTATGAAATTGATCTTCCATACAGGCTTTCCCCAAGCACTGTTTCATAGCCTGAACTATCTCAACTGTGCACCAAGCATCCAAGTCCCTGAAATAAATCACTGAAGGGCTAGAGGTGCCAATAGTAATAGTTCAGAAACCACAGTCAAATATGCACAGTTTTATTGGAAACATTAAATCAGTACAATCAGCAGAGATTCTAGGGTTAAGAGAACTCACAAATATTCTCTCTAGACCTAAAAGAAAATCTTCAAACATCTGGCAGAAAACTATAAAACACATCATCATTTCATTCCAAACTATGTTTTTTTTTAGTTTGAAGTTGCACATTACTGTAATGGCTTGCTACATCATTTTAAAAAGATTTTAACAAATTTTTCACAAAACATTTTGTTGATGAATATAGTTAAATCCATTTGAAACATATAGCCTACAAAGATTTTAAAATATAATGTTTTCCAAGAAAAAGGTCAATAATTTTCTAAATACCATAGGCCGTTTCCTCACGGCCCATTAACGACGGCCTGGGGGCAGTAAAAACACCGCCCCCAGGCCGCCGTTCGCACAGGCGCCGCTGCTGCAACGCAGCAGCGGCGACCTGACTGCGCTTCCCTCCCCCCAGGGCGGCGTCAGGCCGCCCTAAACAACCCTTTAAAGGGTTGTTGTTGGGGAGGAAGCGTCTTCCCGGTGCGAACCGCGCCGCCGGGAAGACGCTGTCTCCCGTCCCCGCCCCACTCACCTCCAGGGGTGACGCCCCACTCACCTCCAGGGTCTCCCGTCCCCACCCCACTCACCGGGAAGACGCTGTTTCCCGTCCCCGCCCCACTCACCTCCAAGTCCGAGGGCAGCGATGGTAGGGGCCTCGCGATACCCAACGAAGCGGCGACGAGGACACGTGTGAGTGAAGCGGGGACGGGGGAAGAGGCGGCTCCGTGCGGAGCCGCCTGCCGTCTGCCGGCCTCCGCTTCGCCCGTTCATGCGAACGGACTTGCGCCCCTGCGCCATGCCGGGCGCTCTTGGTGGCGTCAGAGCATCCTAACGATCTTGAAGCTTGGCTATAGTCTTTGAGGACCTCCAAAGACAAATTACCCTGACCTAGCTGACACAGACTATATAGCCAAATATCAACAGATCTCACTATCTAAGCTTGGATGCAAGACCATAAAGGAAGTCCGGGGGAGCTACACAGAGGAAGGTAATGGTAAACCACCTCTGAACATCACTTGCCCTGAAACCCTTAGAATGCAGGGTTTTGAAAACCCTGCCATAAGTCAGCAACACCTTGACATTTTTCACAAAACATGATTTTAAAAAATTAAATATTCAGAATAATCCTGGAATTAGGTAACATCTAGATGCAAATAAGCCACAGGGGAATTGTAAAAGAATTTGATGAATCCAAAGATTGACTTCTTTTACCTCAATAATTATAATTCTCAGTGTGGCCAGATCTGTAGATACTTAAACACAGAGACTGGAGTCAAGAATAGACAAAACAGACATTTCTACAAACCTGAAAAAATCCCTGTCTGAAAAAAAAAATGGGGTTAAAGAAACTTGTATAATGGAGGTAGCTAAATAATTTTTTAAAATCCTTCTGTTGAGCTGAAGCTGATATGTCCTGTTGTTCATGATACTACATGTGGTGATGAGGATAAACTGAAGGCATCTGGGCAAGCAAACAGCTGTAGAAGGATGTGTGAGTATGCCTGAAGTGGGGATAAAATGGCTGCCAGTATAGGGATTGTTTCATAATTTGATCAGCAGCAATAAACTTGGGAGGAATACTGTGAAATTCTCACTCATTTTTTCACTGCAAATGATGCTTCAGTTGAGGATAAAAGTAAGTAATTTTTTCTTAGCAGTGTGGGACTTTCTCTTGCTACCTGGAAAACCCAGCGGTAAAATGTGTGGAGAATTAGTAAATCTGTCACAGAACCACTTTAACCCCATTCCTGGTGAGACAGTGGAGTGTTTTAAATTTAAGTCACGATCTAGAAGTCCCAGGAGTCTATACGGAAGTTCATAGCTGAACTGAGAAAGCGCTCTCAGAACTGCAATTATGGTACCACTTTGATGCAGATGGAAGGGATCAGTAAGACTGTGGAGTAAATGAGGAAAAAATACAGAGATGACTACTGTTTGAATCTGCATTAACATTTGATTCTGCATTAACATTGGACCTGGCAATGGAATCTGCAACTAACACTCTACAGGATTTGCAGGCACCACTCCTACAGCAGAGTGAGAAGGGGGACGCTTGGAGACATTTTGAAAATTGTCAAAGAATCTGAAACGGATAAGAAACGCAGGGACAGCTGTTGCCATTGTGCTGGATCCAATAACTACTCAACCTGTAGTTTTAATAATGCAAAATGTTACAGTTGGAGTCTGATCACATTACAAAAGTCTGTAGGCCTAGGACATAGTGTTGCCACAAAAAGTAATATGAAGCATCATGCCACAACTCACAGGATATATGCAATGAAATAGAAAGTCCTGTTAAGTATGTATGTATAACATTTATTGTTTACGGCCATAGGCTGTTACAATCTGTAAGTGCACATGAGGAAGTGCCATATACAATCTGACTGGAACAATAATTCCTAAGGTGAATCCTATTCACATTACTTTAGATATAAACAACAAGGAGGTGTCTTCTGAATTAGACAAAGGTAGCAATGTAAAACTATTACCACTAGTAGGAGTTTCAGGAAATGGTTAGCTAATCTGAGTTTAAATTTTGAAGAACAGTTTCAGATTTTCGACCTGAAGGGAAGAATTTTTTTTTTGGGGGGGGGATGTATTAATTATGCACCAGTATGTTTTCAGGGAAGAATTATGTGTTATGAAGGGTTAAGGGGAAAGAATATATGTGTAGCCAAACAATAGACCTCACTATTTTAAGCCCAGATGTGTTCCTTTATTAATTAGTCAAAAAAGGTAAATTAAAATTGGTAAGATTATTAAAAGCAGGTATTATTGAACCAGTACAGTTTTCAGAATGTGCTGTGTTAAAACTGGATGGAGATCACAAATTGACATTCAACAGGGTAGCACTGCTGGAACAATATCCTATCCCTAAAATAAAAGATATTTTTGCAGCATTAGGAGGTCTGCTATTTGCAAAATTAGACATGAATTGTGTCAATAATTTGTATTGGATGAAGTCTTGAAAGACTATGTTACAATAAACATACAAAGGTCTGCTCAGGTATCATTGCCTACCTTTTGGAATGACTTGTGCCCCACCAAACTTTCAGAGGACTATGGAAGGTTCACTTCAAGGTATTCCCCGTGTAGTTAACACCAATGACACATTAGTCACTGAAACCACAACACATTAACATTTTAAAAGTTTGGCTGAAGTTTTAAACATACTAAATGGGACAGGATTGTGCCTTAAGAAAAGATTTAGGATATAAAATGTGAGGCTGGGCAAAAAAATAGTCATTTTGGATTTCAGGTTTTTAACACTCATTTTTAAAACCAACTTTTGGCGGGGTTTCCAACATTTTTGGGAGGATATTAAACCTTAACCCAAAGAATATTCCTGCCTTCAGATTCCATGTAGGTTTGGGAGGTGGTAAGCAGTGCAGAGCTGAACCTGTGCAGCTTGCTGTTTCCAAGACCCATGTGAAACTTGGGAGACAGGCGCAGAGTTGAACACTGAGCTTGGTCATGCAGAGCCCAGTGTTTAATGTAACCTTCAGTGGTAGAGGCAGCAGAATAAAGCTATACCCAGCCAGGCCAAGCCTACAGTTCAATGCTGGGCACAGCCTGGCCTGGCCGAGCAATGAATTGTGCATTCTGTCTCTGAAGTGCATGTGGACTTTGGAGATGGAGCCCACAGTTCAACACTGAATCTGGCAAAGTTGCAGATGAGGGAGAAAGAGGAGTTTTCTTTTTCTTTTTAAGGTGATAGGCTGAACAAGCCCAAAAAATGACACAAAAACTTAGCATTTTTTGGGATCCAATTATTGGCTCCCTTTTGTTGCCATGGGGGAGGGGGTTTGTTTGAGACTTCATATGGCTTTCCTAATGATATTTCTGAGACAACCCTACACCCATGTTTGAACCAGGATTTGAAACTGAAACTCCTAACAATCAACAACAGGATACTGACTCAAAATGTGCTGGCTTCAGAGGAAAAAATGGGTAATTGTAGCTAGTTCATTCTGAAAAACTCAGTTTGCCATAAGATATTTCTTAACACATAGGAAATGTATTTTGTATGATGTGGTATCCATCCTCTGCCAAGACTGCCCAGCATACATCAAACTATTCTTGCCGTGATATGCTTCAGAATTCTGTTTATTGAGACCGTGGACAAGATGTTTAAGGGCAAACCTTCAAAACCAGATTCCTGGACTAACTTCAGAAGAAGCCAGATGGTACTAGCTGAAAACTGGACAGAAAAAAACAGGTAGTTTTAACTTTTTAAAAATCATGTCTCTAACTTAGAACATGAGAAGCTCCTCACACTTTGGTTTTGTGTATGTATTTCATTTGTTCCTTAAGGCTTTATTAGCATATTAGCAGAAAGTTAATGTTAGCTTGTTCTTCAAATCTGACTCCTAAGGCCGAGATCCCATGATAAAACTGTTGGCTTTTTCCATGTATTCATATGGCATCACAGTTTTCACCAGACTTGCAACATTTTGTGCTTTTGACTCATTTATCGGAGGCTTATTCCGCACATGCAGAATAATGCACTTTCAAACTGCTTTCAGCGCACTTTGAAGCTGTACGGAATGACAAAATCCACTTGCAAACAGTTGTGAAAGTGGTTTGAAAACGCATTATTTTGTGTGTGCGGAAGGGGCCCAAGTATCACTGATATAAACTACAAACAAACCAACCAGAATAGCAATGTTCAACCCATCAATCAGGATCCTTTGGATGGGTCACACAATCCTAGTGTCTGGATTGTGAGTCCTTATAGTGCAACTTTTTCTTTTTTGCTACCATTTTGAAGGACCTTTTACTGGTATGCATGCATAGAGAGCAAGTAATGCTTCTTGCAGCTCTTTATACAAATGCTGATGATGAGCTGTGTTCACTTAATGGTTGGGGAAGACTGTCCCATTGCTCAGACCCTATACTCTTTCCTCACTATGGTATACTTCCTGGTGCTTAGCTTCCAAATCCAAATCCAAAACCTTTATTAGGCATAAAACCAGTGCCAAGAATTTCAAATACAATAAAAAGATAATTATTGCTCAACTTGCAGTACACAGAGCAAAAACATAGCAACAGCTTCAGATATTTCAACACTAGAGCTATTTAGAAGCTTAGCCATTTTTATTTTATCAGAAAGGAGCATAAATCCTGTTGGTAACACAGTTCTCAAATCGGTTCTGACGTTGTTGTACTTTGAACAATGAAGCAGAATATGAGAAAGTGTATCAGTTGTATCAGGACAAAATTGACAGCGACGCTCATTTTGTGGAATACCAGAGAAGAGACCTTGAAGATGTGTTGACGGAAAAGAGTTACACCTTGCTCTAGTCATGACCCATCTGCAATTGTAATTAAAAAGTTGTTGCCGGTATATAGCAGGGCTAGATTTCTGAGGGATAATCCCAAAGAATATTGGAGAGCAAGAGCTTTGCGCTTCCTGGCGCTTAGCTTGTGTTTTCTGTACCCTGCTTTCTTCGTCTGCCCCCCAGTCCTGCCTCAATACTAAAAAAAGTCATAACACAAGTTTCCTTCTCTTCCAGTTACCTAACTAGCTTCCACATGATGACAGCTTGGTAGGGCTCATGCTCCTGGGTCAAATCCCACTGGTCTAGAACCTAAGTATGACTGAGACACAGTTCAATGACAAATGTGGCTGGAAAATGTCCCATAAAGAACAGTCCCATAAGAAGTCCATTTTCTGGATAATATTGTACAAATGCATGATGGAATATAAACATCACCTTATTCTGAACATCAGCAACAATGTCTACATGTCTACGGTTACTGTACTAAACATGCTAAACAATCCCATGTAAACAGCCTAGCTCTACACTACAGATGCCTCTGTTGCAATTCCTCTGATGGAGATTCCCACAGAGTCCACTCTCTAAAGCAGCCATTTTCTCCAGAGGAACTGATCTTCGGGGGATTCTGAGGGATCTTCAGGCCTCACCTGTATATCGGTGACCCTACTATTCATTTGAAACGGCCTAATACCCAGTTATTGATTTTATATAACAGTTTATAGAACTGTCTCTAATCTGTTGATTATGTCTAAAATATTCAAGTCTACTATTTAGAAGTCTGCTAGGTTATTTTTAAAAACTAATTTACAAACTTGACCTTGTAAAATTACCTTGCCATAGATGAAAACTGTTGCTGCCTTCTCTGGATATTATTTTTAAATTACACTACAGAGGAACCAAACTCTGACCAGTTTTATTCTTCATTTTTATAATAAAAATCATAACTTTGGGTTTGCCATTCCAGCTCATGTTTTTTTTTGTGATCAATTCAATTTTCAGTAGCTTTACTACTGTACACCAGTGGGTAAGGGTAACAATGTGATACATGGATACACAGTTTGTAGAATATACAAGCTGATATACTGTTAACATTCTGGATGATATGGTCAAATTAATTTTGCTAAATTAATCTTTTATGGCATGAAATGATCCGGCCTTCATGACTACCTCACAGTTCTTCACAGCACATGAGTTTTCAAATGGGAAACTTCAATAAAGCAATGAAAGTAATGGGACAGTATTATAATATAGATGCACACCAGCACCAAGTTTTATGCATTTGTTTACTAACAAAATAAGATGAGATAAACAGAACACAGCAAAGGATTGAGGATTAAAAAAAAACCCTCCTGAGACAAATCTAATAACTTTCTCCAAAAGCACTCATAAATTATTAGCTTTGAAATCACTCAAAGCATCTGAAACATTGTAGGTGTCACTGATGTACTTGAAGTTCACCTAAGAAACTGCATCATCAAAATGGGCTGACAAAAACTGCCAGGAGCAATGCCACCGTGCAATCTATCACGGATCTGTTTGAGAGTTATAAAGTGTCTGAGAGCTATAATTGCATTGGCATCTAGCTGCATATATTTAAAACTTCCTATTGTTATGAGTGAAAAGAAGAAACAAAAATATTTACCTGCTCTGTTTTAACCATACATTTTCAGATTGAATACAGAGATTCGTTGATGTTACAATTAATATTAATAATGTTAATATCTCTATTTCAGGAGAACATAATTTGTGAAAGCCTGACATTTTCCCATTATCAGAAAAAGTAGTTATTAGATTCTCATGACAGAATGACAATCCAAAGTCTACATAGCAGTTTTGAGGCTGGAGACAGAGTGAACAGAGAAGCAGCTCTGGTTCATACTTTGCACAAAACCCTTCAGATATCAACAGGATTACCAGGTGTGTAGTATACTAATTGGATATTGTCCAATGAATGCTCTCATGTCCAGAGAAAAGTTTTGGAGGATCTTTAAGAAAAAAATTGAAAAACAACTTGGAGAGCAATGTGGCTCTTAGTCATTTACCTGATAATTATATTGTTAGTAATATTTATAGACATGCATATTATATACATATGTAACCCCTCTCTATTTTCATGTTTAATGAAAGTGTATGTTAGCTTGCAGTAAATTAAGGCTATTGATCTATACAACACATGTTGGATAGTGAAGGGTGTCATTTCATGAATCTAAGTCACAGTTTGACCATGGTGACTGTGGGGGGAGGGGGAGGAACAGGCTGAGAACATCTTTGCCAATGGAATGAGATTTGGGCTAAGTTTCTATTACAAGTATTTAGCCTGGACATGTCTCGAGGCAAAAGTAGTGGCATTTACAAGACAAATGAAGACGGCATGGATGGAATTAAATCCAAATATCAAAATGCTACCCCTCTTTACTAGCTTGTAAATGTGTCATTAATGCTTCCATAAAGCAATGAGACACAGATCCCAAATGTTGGAAGATACCAGTACATATCTGTCTACTACAGTCACAATAAGCAGTAAGTATTACAGATAAATTATGCAAGGATAACTCTGCAGCTATTTAATTGAAGAAGATGATCTACATTTAAAGATGAAAAATCACTGCCCCTTGTTCAAATACTACTTCAAGGGAAGGCTCCTAACAATAGCCAAAAGTATATGTATATAGCTTTAGCCTACACTGCATGCTCAAAAGCAAATTTTCCATCTTTCCCATACCCACTGTAGCTCAACAAGTTTCTAAAGAACAGCATGATGGGCAAATTGGAGTGTTGAAATGATGGAAATCCAAAGGTGCTGTTCTGCTGTGTAATGGGCTTAAGGTAGTGGGATGTCACTTATATTAGTGAAGAAGGGCAGTGTTTCTGGTAATTTTCATTCTCCTACTGCTGCCCACACTGTTCATAAGATTCCTCAGATACCTGGGAAAAAATGGAGGAGGCTCATCAAGATTGGAAAGTGTTAAAACCCAGTTCCATAAATTTCACTCCACTTATGATTATTTGGATTCAGTTCAGGCAACTGTTTTTCTCATGGCTACCCGACTCCTCAAACAAAGACCAAGTATACACTAAATGGGTGCGTTTTCTGATAAGTAGCTATCAATGGTATCCCACCAAATGTACATGCAAAAACTTGGTGAAACCCAAGTGTATGAGTCAGGAAAAAACATGAAGGAACAATATTACAAATATTTACAACAGAGAAAACATGAAAACAAAGTGAAAAAGTTATTACTAGCACACACTATCCAGAGTTAAGAAGACTATATTAATTTTAAAATGAAGAATATGCTCAGCCTTCTTCAGTTGTCATTAACATGCCTTCAAAGTGGCTGGATAGAACCATGAATCTACAAAGAAAAGAAGAGTGAAGCTATAGGATCATCTGCAAATCTGGTACAGGGTGGATTTATATACTTAGTTCTGGTTAATATAATTAATATAGATTATAGAATTGATTATTAGAATTATTGTTAAGCAATTTAGTAATCTTTGATTATGCATATGTATAATGAGCTTGGTGTTTTCACAGGAAAGAGTAGTTGAAAGTAAAGCCACTTGGGCCAGGCATAGAGACATTGCCATTAAAGGAAATTATCACACTGTGTGGTAAAAAAATTTACCCAGCAGCTCTAAAGATTTTCAATTTAAGGTAGTTCAGCAACCTCTCTGTGGAGTTCCTTTATGGATAGTTGTGTAGACAATGATGTTGAACAAATACAATCTGGCTTCCTCTATAAAATTCCTGGGTTACCGCACTCTGTACCATACACTGTACAATGCTTAGAAACTGACCAGAACCTACTTGAAACTAGAGCATGGCTGAACACATTCAAGTACTGGATCAAATTACGTTTAAACCTTGATGAGCATAGCTTAATACATACTGCACTCCCAGACCTATTTGCATCTGAATAGCATCAACTACTCAAATCAAAAATTTGTTCTCCAGGTTTATTATTTGAATATCTCTGTATGTTGTCACCCAGTGAAATATTCCAAACCTTAAAAAGCAGACTTTTAGAGCAGGAATACCATCTCTTATTGGGGCAAGCAAATAAATCATGCTCCCCCCTTGCTTTCAGAATAGTACCTGAACAGGGGCACATAGTCAAATATCTTGAACTACTGCCAACAGAGGTGGATTATTACAAGGGCCAGATGCAATACTTTCCCATCTGCCATTACAAGGGTCTCTATCTATCCCTCTCCGGGATTGGGTTTGTCCACATTGCAAAAATCAAGTGGAGACTCTTGCTTACATTATACTCGACTGTCCGAGGTATGTGGGTGTGGAGAAATGGCTCCTCCCCCCTTTCCTTTTTCTTTCATCCTCCCCTTCTCCAACCAGGTACCAGAGATTTGGAGGACTTAGAAATCCCAGAGAAACATCAGGAAATGCCACCTGACCTAGGAGGAAATGATATCTTGACCCAGCCTGACCTGGTCAAAGGAGGGTGGGGTCTGGGATCTGATAAATTGAGGGGAAGAGAGAGGCGAGGCCTCTTTGCTCAGGTCTCTCTGGAGGAGAGCAAAGCTCTTGCCTGAACTGGGAATGCGGCAGCCATTTTCTGGGCCATGTGTTCAGCCAGCCAATGTGAGATCCTTACAAATTGCAACTTTTTAAGCTTTAAGGACCTACCCTGCTTTCTGCCATCTTTTAGCCAGGGTATGTATTAGTGATAGGGGAAGAGGATTTGCATTTTATCTCCTTTATTTTGTAAAGCCTTGCTAAATCTGGTGTGTGCTAAAACATATGGTAATCATTTTCTTTTTAATAAATATTTTTTAAAACCTTAGCTGTGGAAGAAAGTTCTCTGTACCACTTATGCCCTACTGTCTTGGACACGATATTTAAACAGGAGGTAGAGGAAGGCTGAGCAGCTTTTCCTCCAGGATCTTCAGTCTACCCTGTGGAACCCAAGAGAGGGGAACCAAGGGGAAACTGAGGCAGAAGCCTCGCAGTTGGAAAGGAAGCTGGGAAATCCTGATCTTCCCCAGCGGGCAGTCCTCAAATGATCAGTTGGTGGCAGCATACCCAGAGAGAAAGCTAGCCCTCCCCAGGAAAAATCAGTAACTCCTGGGGGTGTGCAGAGTGCGAAATAAGGCCTGCCAGCCAAAAGCAAGCCCGTTTCGCCACAGTGGGTATCAAGAATTTCTCTCCCTGGCTGGCCCTCAATAAATCTGTACGAGACTCTGACAATTTTCTTGTGGGGTTTCTGTTAAATAATAGACGTCATGCTCTTGGGAAAAGTAGCAAAATTTCTCTTACAAGTGATGGAACTCTGTAAGTAACGTCTAATGCTAGACACAGTTCCTTTGTGTTTTGATCTTACTCTTGCTTTGTACATTACGAATGTCTGGTAACATACTAGAGCCTATTTTATATGCCTAATAAAGGTTGTTGTTGAAAGTAAAGAGGGGAACCTTAGAAAAGGAGGAAATTAAGAAGAGAAAATAATGATGCAATATTTAGGGTAATTTATTTATACTGATTTAATTTTAAAAAGTGAACAAGATGCTAGATTGCATAATTTTAAAATATCTGTTTGGTTGTAAATACAATAAACTTTATTATAGAAAAAACTCAAAGTGGCTGGATAGAGCCTGGTGTGGAAACGAGGATATGAACTTCAGCCTTTTTGAAAACCGATATATATCCAGCACCTAAAAAGACAAACTCAATGGAGTCATACATCTGCTCAATTAATAATGATATTGTTTGGATCCATAGTAACTTCCTGTTTAATTTTTCTTTGGCTTTCATTTATGATCTGACAACCAACCAGATAACAGGATCCAATAGAGAATTTGGTAGAATTTATGTTTGGGGCTAACTGAGAAGGTCTGTGATAACTAACATAGCTCAGTAAAGAAATATTCAAAATCACATCCGGAGCTGTCACTTCATCACACTAACATGTCCACAGAAACAATACAGTTTTCTTCGCAAGTTGATATAACTTTCTGCCCAGTTAACAATACAGAGAAACAAGTAGTCAAGCGTGAAAGAAATATTTCCATAGCTCAGGCCCACCCTGTATAATGGTGAACAAAGTACCTCATTTCTATGCCAAGTGTAACATAAAACGAAGTGAGTGGGATCTTATGCATTGGATTTCTTTCATTTTTTACCTGCCTCCTGCTGCCCCTCCCATATCTCTCATGAATACTGAGTACCAAAGTGCTTCCTGATCTGAACTATAGGACACATGCTGAGTGCTGCTCTTGAAGTGAGCTCAGCAAGGGCTGGAAGTAGGCAACACTATGAGCTAATGGAAGAATAATTTTAGAACATGGGAGCTCTTTGGGGTGGTTAAAAAAAGGAGTTTCTGGCACACGAAGTGGGAATTCTCATATGAATTGGGTTTGGTCTCCTTTCTTCCTTCATTTACTTGCAGCTGCTAATTTTAGGGGTTTTTCCCCTTTTCAAAGCCTATTTGCATCGATTTCTGGAATTGCAAAAGGGGGTTTAAGCCTTAATTATCATTGCTTGGTCATTTCAATTAACCTCATTTTAAATCTACTGCTGATAACTACACAAAGAATAATTAAATGATGTGGGTCTACACATATAAAACCCAACAGTTAAATCTATTGTTGCGCAAATGAAACAACTGCTTGTGCAAAAAATTCTCATATAGATATCAATTTTTCAGGGAAGTGTATACACAAACATTTAAATATCTGTAGAGTTAGAGTGCAATCCTTTGCAGAGTTACACCTTTCTAACTCCTTAATATCAATAGACTTAGAAGGATTTAAGTCTGTTTAGGATCGCACTATAAGATTGGCCAGGAATTTATATCTGTTTTCACACACTGTGCAGTTCTATGCAGAACATTCTTTCTATATTATAGGAGGACTCTTTATATCTAGATATGGATTCCAGATCAGCCCCTGTCAGCATGGCCAATTGGCCATGCTGACAGGGGCTGATGGGAATTGTAGTCCATAACATCTGGAGTGCCAAAGGTTCGCCACCACGGCTCTATACCCACTGAAATCAATGGACTTCACCTGAAACAATTCTGTACAGAATTTCCAGTCATGCTTACATCCACTGTCATTTTCAAAAGTAGTTTGTTGTGCTATATTAGATGTAGCAGATCTCTAAAAATCAAATGGATTTCAGATGGGAACCGATTAAGATTTGAATGAAAAGCTAGGCCTACTGAATCTTATCCAACGTTATACACATTTTTAGTGAAAACTATGCTTTTTTTTAAAAAAAAATCATATGTTGAATTAGATTTCCGCATAATTTTTCTTTTTTCAAGAAATCATCTGTGATCTGACAGGACTGAAATAAATGAACATGAAAGTAAAACTATAAGATCATGAATCCATGCTGTAAATAAGGCTGTTTTTTTAAATGCAGTAGTTCACATACACATTAGAAACCTAAAATATAGGAGTACAATAGTAGCAGATTTCCCCCCAAAAGGCTGGTTATACACTTGTGCCTTGCTCTGCTGCAATGGTACACTTCCTGCCGGGAAGATTTCTGTTCTGACACCATCCAAGTTGCAGTACTGAAGATCCCAGAAGACCTGCAGTACGTGAGAAAAGCCCAACGTTTCTCTCTCGTTTCAGGGTTTCTGCTCCTTCTGGGTTGCTTTTCCCATCAAGAGCCATAAGAGTGAAGGTTGGCTTTCAAAAAAGACTTAAAATATGATATGTATATTCCTTATGCCAATATTGTGCATTTCATTGGTTTCATTGCTTTGGTATTTTTAGAGAAATGCCAGCTGTGGATCCCTGCAAGGACAGGGGTGTGTGTCTCTCCTCCTACTCCTCGCAGGGATCAACGGCTGTCATTTATTTAAAAATACAAAAGGAATGAAACCAGTCTGCAAAATATTGGTATAAGGAATATGGATATCATATTTTAAGGGCTTAAAAAAAGGCAACCTTGGCTTTTGACAGGGGAAGTGACGCAGAAATGGGGGCAGACAAACGTGAAAGCCACATGTCCTACACCTATTATATTTATCTTGTGCAGAATCGACCTAAGAGATAAAACATCTGTTTTCCAACCATTTGAGATTAACAATATGAATTTGAAGCATATTCTATCATGCTAAAACTATAGCCCTGAATTGTCATGCAATGCAACTCGATGCTGTCAGAATTACAACAAGCTTGTGAATTGCATGTACTGAAAGAGAAGACCCGAAATTATTCCCAAACTATTATAAAATAGATTGTACTTCCAGGTCGGTTGGGATTTAAGAAGCAAAACTACACGACTACCGGTACTTCAGATAATGTTTCTAGCTGTACTTCTATCCAAGGCTTTCCTTATTATTTTTTAACCTATGTTATGTTTATTGTGAGATTCATCGCAACAAATGTACAATCTGTGTAAGTATCCATAATAAAGTTCTCACCGCTGCAGAAAAGCGAGTCTTACAGCAGGCCAAGTCACATTTATGATCATTTCTTTTCTCTTTTTTTAGTTCAATCAGAGAAGTTTCAGTTCTAATGAAAGAACTAAACAAGAAAATAAAAAATAGGCATTGAACTGCAAGGCCGAGTAAGAGATGTCCTTGCTGTTGTCAGTGGCTTTACAATTTTTTTCATAGGTTGCATGATTATAGCCATAGTTGACAGGTATAGCAGAGAAGTGCTCCATGAAAATCTTTAAAACCGTTTCTAATCCTTTCCATATCTGCATGCTATTCAGGAGGAATCCAAGTAGGAATAGCAAGCTACCCACTGTAACATAAAATCACAGATTTTTTGCAAAATCCTACAGAGTTCCCATGTTGCTTCCGGTTTAAATTGGAAGTGATGCAGGTACACCCCTGCAATGCCAGGGTGCAAGGTCCTGAATATTCCCCCCCCCCCAATTACGCCCAGGGTTGCATCCTGCAACCTGGCAATGTAAACCCAAGAGCCACTTAGGCACTCATTGTTGAAATGGACATTGCAGCTTGGTCAGGTTATTAACTTTATTTGAACCGTGCTTGTCTTCTTAGGGGAAGACATAATGATAGCGTGCTGCTGGTCCAAGATTGCACTGAAAGCTTCCATGGTAAGAGTGTGGATTCGAACTGGAGCCTCCCAAACTGACTCATGAACCACTACATCACACTAATACAATTTAAATAGTGCATATATGTGATTTCTCTGTAATAGAAACTCTTAAGGACCCTGCAACATAACTGTAACACTGCAAGCACACCCACACATCATTGTATGGCAAATACCTATTATTTCCTCTTTGTTTCACTTCATATTAGTATCTTATTGCTTATTCATTTCCTTCCCCAGAATAAAATATTTTTGTATTTCTGACCTGTCTTGTTTTACCTGCAAGATTAAACAGCGCCACAAAAATGCCTAGCCCTTTTTGTTTTCTTTGAGTTATCTATCAAGTCATTTCCGTTTGTGTTAAAAGATGTTCTGCCTGTCCTTTTTTACTATGATAGTCTTGCTTTCCCCCCCTTTCTGTTTGAGATTTAAAAGTAGGGTTTGATCCAAGGAAAGTAGTTATGCACAAGAGACTGCTCAGCGTTAAATTAGAAGGTTTCTCATGCAGTGCATCTCTGCTTTTTGATTGGTGGAATGTTACTGTATGATTTATTATTTAGCACCACTTTCATACTGCATGTGAAATTCACATATGTTTAAATACAGTATTGCAATTTAATGGGGTTTTCAATGTGTGAGTGCATAAAGAAAAGGAGAGGGGTGCTTCCCCTCTTACAATGCAGGCACAGATTGTGTTATATATATGCTCTCTAGACTGCCAAGCTCATTGTTCGCATTAAATAAGAATGCATTTCACATGAAATAATTTAGAGTATGCCTTATCATTTCATGTATTCTGCTAAACCAGAGTCCAGTAAATACAAACTATGCTAAATCTGAACTAAGAACACCCCCACTCCTGTCACTGGAAGCCATGAAGGCAAAAACCTAATCGGATTCTTCCTGTGACAATTTCACAAAACATTTTTTAAAAAATAAAAAACTGCATTTCAGTAGGGGAAAATATATATGTGTATAAGCAGCAATTAATACACATTGTTGATGCAGATGCCCACATCCATCTGCTTGTGGAGGCTGTACTGAATGGACAGGACACACTGTTCAGTATGAATTGGAAGTGTTGGTAGAGTAATTGACACACCAAAAGCATACAGCCTGATTAAAGTGTAGATAAAGGTTTATTCAGGAACTAACATATTTGATAGTAAAGAGGAGAGATCAAGAGACAGTGTTCTAACTAGATGACTAGTAGACAGAGAGTAAGACTGAGAGTGGAACTTCCTAGATGAAGGAGGATATTGTCCTAGGAGTAGCAAAATGGATACAGACACGAAATTACACTTAACAGGATAGAAGGTGCTGACTTCACTATCCTAACGGATCTATTGCTGTCCCCTGCAGGTTCTTCTTCCCTTCATCTTTGTACACCAAACATTTTCTATTCTAACAGGAAGAAGGATCTGTATTTGGATGTTGCTACATGTGCCTAGTTACTATAGATGTTGCTACATGTGCCTAGTTACTATAGATAACAGTGAATGGGCCCTTTCACTTTTTATCTGTGGCATCGTAATACATACTGTGTCCTGTCTTTTCAAACTACATGTCCCAGCAAACAGTGTTTCTAACACTACTGTTTATAGCCACTTAACAATTCCACTCATCAATCCACACTTTGCTATTTGAGCACACAAGTTTTGCTGAGAATTGAATACCTGCAGTTTCTAGTCCACATTTCTTGGGCTTTGTATGAGGAATTAGATCAAACACTTTGCTAAAGTCCAGAGGTAGGATATCCACTGTTTTCCCCTGCCCAATCAATATGGTATTTCATCAAAGAGAGAGAGGCTAGGATTCTAACTCATAGAACAAAGTTGACTGCTAGTAATCTTTCTGTTCTTTTTTCAAAGTATATTAGTTCTTCTTTAGTCTAATGAAACAAAACTAATTTTTATTCTAATAGAGTATAAATGGGTTTCTGCCCAATGGAAGACTTTCACTGAACACCTACTGGAACAGCTAATTGGTGAGTAACCAGACTTTTCCTGGAGAAAACCATTGCATTTTTTTTACAAAAGCATTCCTGAGAACTTTTCATGCTCCAAGACATTCATGTTCCAACTGTGTTCTGCAGAACCCTGAAATCATACGCGAGGAAAATTATCAGAAGATAAGTTTTCTTCAAATAAAGCATGTTTACCACTACTGATCTAATCTTTCGGCAATACACAAAATGTCAAGTGTGTTCAAAGGCATATTCTTGCACTCCAGTCTAAGTCCACTGAAGTCAATAGGCTTAGACTGAGGTTACTCTTTTCTGGATTGTACTGTCAGCCCACTCAGGAACAAGTGATAGCCAGCAGGCCTACCCTGTGCCTCACCTCAACAGCAGTCAAGTTCTTAGTCAAGTTGTTAACTGTGTCTGGTGCCGTGTAGCCTGTACCTCTTCCAACCACAAGAGGAAACTCGCATGAGTGAATGTTTTTCCAGTACCTCCGCAAATTGCCATTGTGTAGAAAACTGACAGTTTAAGTCCATTGACTCTGAATGGCATAACTGTGTTTACAATTGCCTTTTAAGTGTCACAGAGAAAGGTTCTATGGAAAACATGCTACTTTTCTATGTCCAGAGATATTTGTAAGGAGCATTCTGTTTTGTAAACTCCCAACTGCAGTTTAAAAATTCAAAAAATGACTACCAGGGAAGATTTGAACACACACACACACACACATGATTCCATGGTAGACATTCTGGGTTTCAGGAGACAGGGAGGTTACATTTGATGAATGTCAAATGTGTAAATCAGGTAGAATTCTCCTCCTCCAATTGTTTCTTCTGAACTGGAAAAACTATAGGAGAAAAATGGCCTCCATAGTAATACTCTAGGAATTCCCCTAGTCTTTATGGTCCTTGCCATTGCAAATAAGCAAACATTTTAGAACATCACCTAAATGGAAACTATATCCTCCCCAAATTATAGCCTCCCCAGGTACCATTCCCCAAATCTTCATCACTTACCTAGACTGTGTTGGGAACCCTGTAATTGGGTATTGGGGGGAAAATTATTCACAAGTATAGTACCATACTGCACATGATGTTTTACAGGGTAATGCACAGTAGAGAATAGAAGTGGGGGGAGGGGGTTCTAACAGTTTCAATAAGTTTTGCTTTGAGAGATTGATCTAGAACATCCTCCTCCTGGATATCTTTTGTAGCATTTTTAAATGCCAGCTACATAGCAGTTCACACTGTTTTACTTTATGTTGCAGATTTTTTTAAAAAAAATCATTTCTATGACACTGCAATGATAAATAGGTTGCTGGTGAAACAGGAGTCAGGCTTCAGTATAATTCAGTTGATTGTTATTTAACTCAACATAATAAAGCAAGATTAAATATCATACAAGACAGAAAACTTATAGGGAAATTAGAAGCATTTGTTTTGTAAAAACTTCAAGATCAATTAGTATGGCCAATTTACAGAATGATACAACCATTTGCTTAAGATTGAGAGTGGTGTCTTTTCATACTCCTGCCTTTGTCACAATATGAGCATTGAAGCAGTCACAGAAGGATAATGTACATTTGAACAAACAGGCAATGAGATTTAACAAAGCAGCTGGCTGAACAAGACTTTCTTGACACGATTATTGGAATACTGTGTTTCAGCAGTTTAAGAGACTGATTCATAACTTTGATAAACAATGGGGGTCTGGCAAACCAAGTCATGGTAATTGTCCATACACAGTTAGCAGCTTTTTAACCCTGTTACAAGTCAGGAACACACATGTTTGAACCCTTTGGTAGCTGCTCTCTCTTCTTTTCTAGACCAATTGGTAATTAGCATTAACAAGGTTTTTAACATTTGATGCACTACATGAAAACAAGCTTTATAAAATCTCATAGACTGAACAATCGGTGAACACTCAGATAATGTAAATGCCAAATTCAAAATCTTTGGAGCATTTGATGTTTGAGATGCATGTAAATTAGACCTACATGAGCTGCCACGATGCTCACAGTTTCGAGAACCATAATGAATACTGGCTGTTTCTAAACCTTCAAGGTTTGCCAGGTCTTCAGGGCTTCCAATCCAAACAGATGGATTGGCTGAAAAGAGCACATTTCAGAATTCTAGCTTTAGAAAAAAGGATACCCCCTACCTCGTAAACCAGCCTCCCAGCACAGAAAACAAAATAATATATTTAATGCCCCCCTGTTCTGCTCCATTATTTATATCCTTCACATGTACTACCCCAACTGAGTAACACTCTTTGATGATTATATCTCCAAAGAACATTGCTGTGATCATGTAATATGCTGTGCAACCATAGATAATCAAAATGAGAGAAGCTGACAAGGAAACTTTTTGACTTTCATTAAAGTGAATTTAATTCTCAAAAAATGACAGAACTATAGCTTTCATCTCTGAAACAACTTAGGCACTATAAACATACAGGGACTCTATTAGGAAAGGTGCTTATAAACATCATAGAAATGTGCCTTGTAAAGGTAGTGTAAGATACTCTACACAAAAACAAGGGTGCAAGAAGTAAAATAGTATAGTAGTTAGAAGTGCCAGACAAAGACAGGAGGGAACCGGGGGTTAAATCTCCACTCTGCCACTTCTGATGGAGTCACTCTTCCTCAGCTTAACCTACCTCAAGTGGTAAGTATAAGGATAAAACATAAAGAAGGTATCACGTATCTCTGAGATCCTTGGAGCAAAGACAGGCAAAAAGACAGAGTATTGAAGGAGTGAAAGGCTATATTTCCAGTATACTTTCCCCTACTCTAAGGATGTCCAGTGGCTTAGGAAGGTACTCTTCACCACTGTTATTAACTGTTGTACGTTTTTGTTCATTTTTCCTTCCAAGGAACTCAATACACTCATCCTAAGCACTCTGGTGGTGGCAAAGCAAGACTTACAATCATGGTGTATGCAAACATAATCCAGTCTTCCTGACTTAGAAAATGATGACCTTGACCACTTCAATTAAATTTGTACAGAGAATACGAACAAGCACTGAAAGTACTAAAAGCTGAACATGCAAATATGTTTATTAGAAATAGGACAATAAAGTCTGATGAGAGTCTAATATTTTGCCTATTCTGCAGTCTCCATAATGGATGTTTTTAGGACAAATGACATAAGGCCTCTTTAAACTTAAGGTCTGATAGAAACTGCAAGATCCTGATTCTTGTACAATAAAAGTGGCCTGAAAAAGATCTATTCAACTAAAGTGATTGTATCAGTTGGAAGGGTGAATCTTTACTAAAATTATTTATTAAGAACCAACTGTGTACCACCCATAACAAAACAAGAATCACTTTTCCTTACTTTAAAATACACTGCTTGATTTGTAATACTACCATAATAAATGTTGTCTGTGGGTGGGATACAAGCATCTTGCTAGCAAAGTTGTGATTCTGGTCATATATAGGGTAGTTTGAGAGGGAAAGTTGAGAGGCAAGAACAGAGCATCTTTGGTCTCCTTACAAGCTGGGCCTGGTTTCTTATCAAATGAAAAGGCTGTCAGAGTTGAAGGAGCTCTCACAAGCTAGTCACAACTGTTTATACTTCTGACAGCTATTCTTGTGCTGCCTTGTTCTAAGTACAGCAGGCAAACAAAGACAGCTTACACTTTAGAGTGCTGAAATTACTTTGTGAGTGTGGCACACAGGGGGTCCGGGGAAAGATTTTTGATTCAGCAGAAAGGGACGTTTATCTTTTGAAACCCAGGGCTTGCATTACAGCTAATGAAACTGAAGGTCAGTTTGACATTGAACTTTAAATAATCTGCTGGGAGAATGGAGAGAGATGGGGCAATGAGAAAAATTGTTGTAGGTGCATGGAGGGGGGAAGGCAAGAGAGGAATTGTTAGCGTATCAAGAAGAACCACAATTTTAATTATGACAGATAATGGCTTTCACTTAACAAGGTTGTTGCAGCTGTTATGTATGTATATCAGTCTTTTAATTAGAAAGACAAAGTTGGCATTTTACTAATCAATTAACCATTGCCAATCACAGGCATAGTAAATGCTATAAATCCATATGTATATTTCTGACAAATCATTTGATCTAGAGATAGACAAAGTGACTTCTCTTTGTTTTTCTCAGGTAGCTGGTAGTAGGAGGGTCTGCACTGGGCGAGATTTCAACAGACAGGGGTCATGACCAGTCAGGAGAGTTTGTTAGCTTTTCCCACCGAATAGGATCAACCCAATTAATGTTTCTGTGCACAGGGTTTCAATATTTTTTTTCAAATGTTACATTGGTCTCAGTGTATTTAGTATTTTCTGATTTGATTTAGGAGTCTGAAGGTTTCACCATGATTATGTTAGGCAGTGAATGTTACCATGTTTGAAGGTTTCTGTCAGTTATGAACCAATAACCTTGCTTGTTCAGTTGCACAAAAACGCTGCCAATTCAAACTGATCAGAAGCTGCTGGCACCACTAGGATGCACTTAAACAAACACTGAAAAACGGGGCTTTATTAAAATTGAGAATTTATTTGTGACTGATTTATATGATTTATGACTGATTTAATTATACATTTAAACAATTGCCTGCTGAATATACCAGAAATTAAGTGGGGCGCGGGAGTCAATAGAACTCTAGGGTTATGTGAGAATGCACTCGTGTGAAAAATCAGCTGTGCTGTATTGCATGTTGAGGAAAGAATGCAATGAAGCAACATGCCAAACATTTATGAACAAGTCAACCACTGGACAAATCAACAGTCAGCTCTCCATTCATGATAAAACATGCCCTTATGTCTATACAGACATGGATCTCCCTGTTTAGTATGAAATTTCATTCACTAGGTTGGTACAAGAGGGAGCTGACCTGCAAACTTGACATAACATAAGGCTACCACTTGTCCTTTCCCCATAGGCAATGACCTTACCTACTGGCAAATCCTTTGCTTCCCACACACGGTCAGGAAAGCATAGCTCTGGAGACTCAGGCTTTCCACCTCCTAGTATTAGGCCATTTATCTACTCTCTAGTCTAGTGAGGGCTGGGGAAGATACTTAAGTTTCCCCTCCCCATAACAGTAGAGAGAAAACACATGCACACGGCTAAGCATAGTGTCCTGTATGATGCAAGAGAGATTCAGGTTAATAAAGGCTGTCTTCTTTCCAAGAAGATGATGTAGAATAATGCACTTTCAATCCACTTTCAGTGCACTTTGAAGCTGGATTTTACTGTGCGGAAATAGTAAAATCCACTTGCAAACAATTGTGTAAGTGGATTGAATGTGCATTATTCAGCATGTGTGGAAGAGGCCAAAGACAACCATTGATTTGGAATCTGGAATCTGTTAGATGTATTTATAGAATTGAAAAGCAGCTGCTGGGGGATCAGACACTCATGAGTTTAGCACTTTTCATATAAAGCTGGAAAAGATCTAAATGATGAAATCAACCAAGCAGAGTAACATGAGGTAAAGTGGGAGCAGCACTTACTCCTCTTGTCAATGCATTCAATTTTTATGAAAATTAAATCCTTTTGATTAAATCCCTATTAAATCAAAATTAGATTTCACCCCTCACTTGACAGTTCTAGAAAAGGAAGAAGAAGCTCAGTAATGCCAGTTCACATCTTCCTGCATGTGCATGGCTAGTGAGAATTTCCTGTCTGCTTGAAATTTGGGAAGGAACACTTCACAATGTAAACAAACTTCACAATGTAAACAAACTACTAAAAACATAACCAGATACTTCTAGGTCAAACCCATGATATACTGCCCAACCAGTTGCTCTTTGTCATAATGCCAGGCCATTAGGAAGGCCTACATTAAAGTAGATAGCTGTTATGAGCCAGTCCCTGGCACTTACCTGGTCACTGAGGACTCTGATGTACAGCCTGAAGAAACTGTGCATTTGGAGTTGTTTCCTTGTGAAAAAATGAAGGCAACAGAGCCAGTTCCAAGCCTTTCCTTGCAAGGCCAGGCAGAGCCTGATGCCATGCAGCTGGGAGAGCCTTCAGGAATCTCAGAAGAACTGAGTAACGAGTCAGCTGTTCAAATGAGGCAAAGACAAGCTACAGCTGCAGAGTCAAAGGAAAAGTGCTGACATTGCTGCAAGGTATGGCGGAACGGTCTGCCAGATGGAGGCATATGAGGAAGATTGAGCTCTTGCAGGATCCCAGCCTCATTAGTCAGGACTTTGTATAATAAACCCTGCCTTAGGCTTGGCTCTGTCTTGGTATGGAGTGTATGTCTTGGTAAGGTCCACACACCTGCTCTTCTTCTGATCTCCAGCTCTCAGCCTGCCTGCCTGATCTCCTGCCTGTGCCTTGACTTTGGCTGTCAATTCCCACTGACACACACCTTTTGCCTGGGCTGGGTTTCCGCCCTGGCTCCAGGACTGCCCTCAGACCATACTCTTTGTTTGCTGGCCCTGATTCCATGACTACTGTTTGCCTCTCCTCTCCCTCCTCCCCGCTCTCCCAATTGCTTTCCTTTCCTGGGCAATGAAAGCCAACCAACCCAGACACAAGGCAGGGGAATGCCTTCCAGTCGATGGCTTCAGTCATGAGGAGTTTGCAATAGTGAGGGAGGCAGCTTGAACTTGCTTATTCAGAAGTAAGCACTTTTGGATTCTATAGGATTTGTTTCCCAGTAAGCTCACATAGGAATGTAGCCTAAGCACCCAACATGGTGTTTTAACAGTAATACTTGATTAGCTGGCACTTTTTGCTGAAATAAATATTCATAAGCCTTACAGTGCCACCCTTTTATTTACTTGGAAGTAGGTTTCACTGATCTTAATGGTGTTTACTCCTGAATAAGTATGCCTAAATGTTAGTCTAAAAGGCACGCACTTTCCTGGCTTCTCCACCCAGTGACGTATTTGCCTCAGTGTGAGACAAGGGGTACCAATGGGCTGCCACTTCCTGTCATTGCCTTTTGCTGTCTCCTAGGGGAGCTTCTGACTCACCATGTTGATGACATTACATGGGCAGTGGCCATAGAGGCCCTTGAAGACGTCAAGGCAGCAGGACTTCCTGCTGCTAGTGGTCACCAAGCACCCATGTCACCATCGAAGTGGACAGGGTCTAGGGTGCCTGGCAATACCCCCTCGGCTCCCCCCTGTTTCTTCTGCCCTCCCCTCTGGGGAAGTCCTGCTGCCTTGTCATCTTCAAAGGCCTTCAACTCCGCTCATTTGTCATGGGACATGGGAGGGGTCAGGGGTGCTCGGAGACGACGAGACTTCAGGGGTGCTCGGAGACTTCCTGCTGCCTTGTCATCTTTGAGTGCCCAGGACCCCGCCCATGTGTCATTGACATGGGCAGGGTCGAGGGCGCCCGGCAGCAGTGAGAGGGCAGAGCTCGGTCCCGAGGCGAGGGCGGCTCTCTGGAGACAATTTGTCTCCAGGGGCCATTTACCCCTGGTATGCCTCTGCCTCCACTCCACTCTGCAAATGGACGACAGCTTCCCTTTCCCTCAGTTTTGTGATTTTATATATAGTTAACATGTACGCGGCCTTCCCTTGCAGCTGATCTGGAAATTGAAGCTGGTCCTTCTCACGGGTGGCTTGGTTCAGGACCACATCTCCCCCATGCTGTGCCACTTGCATTGGCTCCCAGTGGAATTCTGGATCGTCTTCAAGGTGTTGGTGTTGACCTTTAAGGCCCTTCGTGGCCTGGGGCCCTCATACCTACGAGACTGCCTTGCCCCATATGTCCCAGTTCTGCCTCTGCGTTCTGCAGAAGCAAATTTATTGGTGGTCCCCAGCCCCACAATGATGTGGCTGGCCTCTACCTGGGCCAGGGCTTTCTTGGCCCTGGCCCATGTCTGGTGGAATGCTCTTCCTCCAGCTGTTAGGACCCTGCAGGACCTTGGTGAGTTCCGCAGGGCCTGCAAAACTGAGATGTTCCACCGGGCCTTTGGGGAGGCTAGCCGCAGATTGTCCACCCCCTACTGATGCCCCATGTATCACCTGGTTTCCATCTGCGGAGATCTGCCGATCCCTCCCATGGGGGCAGGAGGTAGAGAGTTTGGGGTTCGGACGCCATCCCCAATATGGTTTATCTGAGATATGATGCTGCTACTGTTTTAATGGATTTTAATGCACTTTTGATTTATATTGTTGTACTATGTTTTATCACAACTTGTTGTTGAAAAATCAAACCTGGTTCTCCAGATGAGATTCCACCTGCTCTTAACCATAACACCACACTGGCTCTTGGGAAAGAGGGATTGAAAGCATTCTGGAGAGATTTTAAACATTTTGTCTGGAAAGAGCCAGGGTTTTATTTACTCTTAGACCACCTATTTTACAGGACACCTTTGCAGAATAAAAGAAGTCCTTTTAAATGTTTTCCTAGGGAGGAAACATCATTTCCAAAGTGCATCATTACAAAATTCACAGGACACCTATTGACATAAAATCAAAATCAGTGCTAGCATTGGACAACAACCAAATCCAAGATCTTGCATTAATGAGGGACTGGAAACTGCATTGGACAACAACCAAATCCAAGATCGTGCATTAATGAGGGACTGGAAACTGAATCAGATCACTCCTTACTCTTGGCACCACCAATAACTTAATCCTGACAGTTCTCACATACTGAAAAGGAACACCACTGTATCTGTAACTGTAGGGACTCATTGGTTCAACACTGAAGGAACATTATTCCATTTCTTTTGTCTCCTATTTTAATTGAGAATGAGTGGCGACTTCATATAAAAGATCTTCCAAACAGCTGTCATAAGCTGTTTTTCTACTAAAAGTGTCGATATCATGGACCATGTGGGAGAAAGCTTTTTGTTTAGACTGCTGAAAAATTCTGGCATGGGTAAAGACACACATGCAGTCTTTCCCCTATTTCTGCCCATTAGATGTCATATCAAAATAATCCCTCTTCTTGGTAGTAAGCATATCAAATTCTCCAAATCGACATGACTGCAAACAACACGAATGTCGTGATCAAAGGACTAATGCATATTGTCAGGTTTGCATACCACTGGTCCACATAAACAACAGCGGTAGCATTTGCATTGTTAAGAGAAGATGTATCTGCTCAGTATAGTGAGCTGACATGCTGTCATGGCTCTAGCATGAAAGAATGCCAAAAATAACCAGCTGGAACATGAAAACTGGTGCAGTTGAACAAGCATAGAAAGATATAATTCACAATTAGTCCTGCATGACACCATTGGAGTGCTTGCATAAGATACTTCAGCCATCTATCACCATAGTCACAGCTGTAAGAGGATGAATCTTGCTTTTGGCCCATGGCTGCTCTGAGTGTGGCTTTTGATTTAATCTGAAGCATTCAGATAAAAGGCCCTGGTGGCATATGCTTGCTATTGAAGAAACCTATTTTTTTCTGAGCAGTTAAGGACTCTAGAGAGGAATGAGTAAAACACAGGAACACATGCTGTATACCCTCTGGGATATTTTATTTCATACATGCTAATGAAGATTAAAGTGCAAGAAAGTGCAGATATCAAATGAACACATAATTAATTATGATTGATGCTTTACTGTTAATTTATACTCTAAGGCTAATTTAGGCAAAACCTAGGGAAAAGAAGCATAACATATCCTGGGTTATGAGAAGTTTGGTATGAAAAGAGGCTGGCTTGAGTGCAATGTAAATGTAACCTTTGTTGTGAACTCAGTCTTCATCAGAAGAAAAAAGATGAACATTAGACAGTCAGCTGAAATAATAGAGGTACACCTTGGGACTGCGCATGTTGCTTCCTTTTTCCCACCCCCACTATTTTGTCTTTCTCTTTCTTGAAAGCCCTCATAGCCTTTCCCATTTCCTGCTTTCTTCTCTCCTAGGCTTCTCCTGAAATCACAATAGATCTTCATACAGTCCCCCCCCCCCAAAGATGGAGATCTGGTGGGTAGAGATTTGGGAGGCTAACATTTGGGGAGGGAAGTGACCAGTGGTTGGATCCAAAATTTTTAATAACAGGTTCCGATGGCGGTGGGATTCAAACAGTGGTGCCACTGCACACACGCACCTCCAGTCCCTATTGGGCAGGGAGGTTGCTTTAGTAACCCCTTCTCGGCACTCAGAAAAAATTAGTAACCACTTCTAGAGAAGTGGTGAGAACTAGTTGGATCCCACCTCTGGAAGTGACCTAGAGGGTATAATGCCATAGATTCTAGCCTCCAAAGCAGTTGTTTTCTCTAGGGGAACAGATCTCTTTATCTGGAGACAGTTGTAATTCCAAGTGATCTCCAGCCACCACCTAGAAAATGGTAATCCTATTTTCTATCAAGGAAATAGTTGCTTTGGATGGTGGAGTATATGACACAATACCTTTCTGAGGTGTCCCTCTCACCTTAAATTCAACCTTCCTACGTTTCACCCCCCAAATCTCCAGATATTTCCTAACCTGAAATTGGCAGCCATTAATCTTTTCCACCCAACAGCCAAGCTACCTTTATCTGCACCTTTGTTTTAAGCTCTCCCGCACCCCCCAGCATTTTCTAGATAAAAAATCTGTGGCCCATTTGTGTGGTGCGAGGTCCACTTGCATTGTAGGGAACGCTCAAGAACTTGTGAGGGGGGCTTACTTGTCCCCACTTCCCCCTATTTCCCTTCTCCACACTATTTCCTCTTTCCTTCCGCCTGGAAACCCCCATATTCTCTCCCACTTCCCCATCTCATGCTTTCTTCTCTTCACCAACTTACCTTTTATTTGCCTCCCATCATATTATTTATTTACTTACTTTATTTCTCCACAGTGGGCGCAAAGCATCTTACATAATTCTCCTCTCCTCATTTTTATCTGCACATCAACCTTGTCAGGTAGATTAAGCTGAAATTATGCACTGGTCCAAAATCACCCCGTGAACTTTCACAGCAAGATGGGAATTTGAACCTGTGTCTTGGAGATCTTCCAGAATTACAATTGAACTCCAGATGACACAGATCTGATCTCCTGGAAAACTGCCTGCTTTGGCGGGTGGACTCTACGGCATTATATTTGCCTGAGGCTCCTTCCCAAGTCCTGCCTTCCTCAGACTCCACCACTCAATCTCCTGAAACTTCCCAAACTGGAGTTAGCAACACTAGATAGGTCAGGCTCCAATATGTCCTCCCTCAAATATCAAAGTAATCCTGGAAAGAGTCCTGCCTCCCACCCCTGCCTTTTTACTCACAGAAATCCACTCCGGAATACTATGGTTGCCTAGCAGCAGCCACTAAGGGAATCTATAACTGAAAGTTGCAGACACCCCTTTTATTATTTTTTACTTTTAAAACTTCCAATTTATTTCTTTTGGATTTCAATTTCTCTGCACACCTGGGGCCCTTTTCAGGTTTGTATAAAAATATGTTTTGCCTGTTTATTATTATTATTATTATTATTATTATTATTATTATTATTATTATTATTATTATTATTATTATTATTATTATTATTAATTATTATTATTTATTTATTTAATTTGTATACCGCCCGATCCCCGAAGGGCTCCGGGCGGTGAACAACATTCACTACAACATCAACAGGAGAGGTCGTACAAATATAAACACATAGGCTCCATCCCATAAAATAGCTTAAAACCTAAGTAAAATAGCAAAAAACTATAATACATAATAAAAGGCGTCTGACCCTAATTTAAAACTCTAATTCCTCTATGGGGGGGGGATGGCAGCACCCTCTCAACATGAGGGGACCTTGATGTAACTGCCCTAGGGGCAGGGCAGTGCAGGGGCACCATGTCAGCAGCTGGATACTCCAAAGGTCTGGTGGAACAACATTAGTCTTTACAGGCCCTATGGAACTCACCTAGGAGTCCTGTGAGGGCCCGGATACAGCTGGAGGGAAGGGTGTCTCCACCAGGCCGGGGCCAGTAAAAGCCAGAAGGTCCTGGCCCACGTGGAGGCCAGCTGCATTACAGAGGGGCCTGGGGCCACTAGTAAGTTGGTCTCTGTAGAACGTAGAGGCACGAGTTGGGACATATGGGGTGATGCGGTCCCGAAGGTAATGAGGGTCCTAGGTCAAGCAAAGCCTTAAAGGTCAAAACCTACACCTTTGAAGATGATTCTGAATTCAACCGGGAGCCAAATGCAGCTGTCGCAATACAGGCTGGATGTGTTCTCTGAAGGCGCTCTCCTGTGAGCAAGCGTGGCTGCCGCATGTTGGACCTGGGGCCTTTAACTTCCGAATCAAACGCAAGGGGCAGCCAAGGCATATGAAGTTACAATAGTCCAGCCTGGAGGTGACTGCTGGTGGATGGATCAAGCAGTGGCTAGATCCACTCTGGGAGAGGCTGGAGCCAACCACCTGGCCTGGCTTAAGATGGAAAAATGCAGTCCGGGTTGTATGGGCCACCTGGCCCCCCATTGAGAGAGATTTTAATCCAGGTGGACCCTCTAGACTGCGAATAGAGGGGGTCGCATGCAATGAGACTCTCTCCCTACACCGTAAGGCTGGAAATCCCTAACCTCACCCCCCCTACGGTCTAGCCAGAGGATCTCTCCTTGTCTTCGATGGATTCGGACTGCAACACTGCTCCTGCTGCAACCAACTAGCTACCAAATACCTCAAACAATGCTGGAGGAGCCGCCGGAAGCTGACAACCGCCTCCCTCCATCAACAGAATGAGCTGAGTGTCATCAGCATATTGAGTGTCATCAGCAATATCAGCATATTGATGACAGATCAGCCCAAAGCTCCGCACCAACTCCGCACCAGCCCAAAGCTCCGCACCAATGGTTTACCGGATTTAAGTATTCAAAGATTTGATCGACTTCGTTTTTAGACTATTAAACCATTATTTTAAAGTTCTGTGTGCATTCATTGCAGCATCAATAGAAATATAGTTTATATTTTAACAAGTAGAAAAATACTAACAGTATTATTACACATACATCACCCAGCACAGAACTAACTGGGCGAGTATTAAATTATTCTTAGAATAGGAAGCTAGCAAAGCGTCATCAATATGTATCTCATATTGTTTAGACAGAACTGAACATTGAGTTCTTTATTGCTAGAAGAACAGCTCAAGCAAAGAAGCATATAATGCTACTGAGGGGAAAATAAAATAAAAAGACTTCACTGAGCAAGGTTTAACATTTCAAGAGCAATATGATTTATGAGAGCTAACCAAAGAAAAACATTATTCTTGTTAGGTTAAAAAAACTGATGATAATATATTGCGATAGAAGTTAATGTTTTTAAACAATCTTCACTCCTGCTTCAGATAATGACTGATGAGACTACAGTTTGGAACAACAAATACATTTCAGAGATCAATTCTTTTAAAACCTGCTGCTCTCTGGCTTTCAAAGGAATGTGGTGTAGAACTCACTCCCCACATCCTGCTGGCACAATAAGTTTTCACAGTAAGGAAGTGGTTTACTGCTAGACATGTTTGTCCATCTGCAGTTTTCCACTCTAAGCATCCAACAAAATCCTCCTTTGGCACTTTCAAGCAAATATTTGATTTTCTGCTATGTTTAACAAGCATGCATTTCCCCTTAGTCTATCATTTTCTCTATTTCAGGCCTCTGTACTGATTTTATGTCACACTGCATCTTAAGAAATTGCCTCATGTTTACTAATCCCATACATGTTTACTCATAAGTAACTCCCACTGTGTTCAAGTGAGGATGCATCAGCTTACCAACTTCAATTTTTAACCTTTTTTATTATACTTGGTTCTTGAATGCGTCAACTTTTAGCCATTAGGGTGTGACAGAATGTGAATAAACTTGGCAACTGGCTAAAACTTGTCCATTTTTCAAAATTATGTTCCATGGTATTATCACCTCAGCAAATTGTTGTACAGCATGGATCCCTGCAGCACACAGTAAAGCAGTTCTATATGATGGTTTCATTATGTGCCCAGCTCATTTCACACTTGGTGCAACACTCACTCAAGAACCATTTATTGTGGTGCTCCATAATTGTCCTAAATGGATTGATCAGCAGCAAGTTGGAACACACTGTATGACCATACTTCACAACATAGTTCATAGTCTATCCTCTTAACATAGCATTTTAGCCATTTGTAAGTGATCAGAACTTTGGCTTTTAGGAGTAAGAACATGACTTTATAATAAGATACACATACACAACAGAGAAACACATGTTACCATGACATGCCTCTGAAGTTGCCAGCCATAGATGCAAGCAAAATGTTAGGAACTAAAATTACCAAACCACAGCCACGCTACTGGAAAACTCTCAACAGCTGGCTATTTTTGTCAATTCATACACCTATCAGTTTGTCTAAGGATCTGAAATCACAGGCTTAAGTATAACTGGGAGAAACAGTTATAAATCAGTACACATCTTTTGGATTTTTATTTATAAATGTTTGACTTTGGCAATTTCTGAATAGTCCAAATATCCTGGGATGGGCAAGTGAAATATCCCAGTTTGTGCAAGATTTTTTCATGGTTTCCAGTCCTAAATTGGGGCTGCTTTGGGGCTGCCCTGCAACATTTTGCTTATCCCGGGATTTTTTAAAATCGCCAATTCATGGTTCTTAAAAAATCCCAGGGTCAGCCTGCTAGAACCTGATACTGTGCAAAAACCAAGCAGGAGCAGTTTATTTTTCCCACCCAGCTGCCTGATCTCCCTGCCTGATGTTCATTAAACTGCCACTCAAAAACAACAGCCAATCAGAACACAGGATACTGAGCAGGCTGATCGGTGCTTGCAGCTGACACTCAAAAACAACAGCCAAGCAGAACGCACGACACCAAGAATGCTCATTACTGTACTTTCTAAATGTTTACAAAATGTGGTTGACACAGTATTTCAGTCAGTATTAATGCTGATTTCCAAAATTTCCTGAATATTGGCCTTAACTAAGGTGGCTGATCACTCGGCTACAAATGTTGCCATTTCATAGACAAGAGGAGATTACAATGTGTTTATGGTCTTGTGAGATATGCTTGAAGGTGCCACTCAAAAACAATAGCCAATCAGAATGCAGGACAATGGGCATAAGAGGCTTTCAGCTGCCACTCAAAAACAACAGCCAATCAGAACACAGTACACCAGGCATGAGAGGCTTGCAGCTTGCAGCTTTAAGCTGCCACTCAAAAACAACAGCCAATCACAATGCGGGACACTTGCAATGTGAATACAGAAGTCTCAGTCATGCAAAAGAAACTGGAGTACTTCATCCCAGTTTTACCTTGATTCCTTCATTAAAACGGACAGCCATGCGAAGGGAGAAACTGGGATAAAATTGTCCCAGTATTTTTGACCACAGTTCAACCTGGTGTAATTGTGGTGTGCAGAAAACACCTATAATTAGTCCTTTCACACTACTGGTATTGCAGTGAACTCCATGAACTCTAATATGCAGTTGGTCTGTTATTCTGAATCTATGCAACAGTTTTGTTGAGAAAGGAACAGAACTATTGACTTCAACAGACCTATAAGGCTATAATTCTGCTTGTGACTGCATGAGTACACTAAACAATCTATGCAACAATTCTTAGCAGACAAAAATTAAAATCCCAAGGAAATTTCCTTGGAATAACATGAAACTCACTTCTGAGTAGACCTTCAGATGATTGGTCACTTAGGCCCCTTCTGGACAGGTCAATAAACACAGGTGTAGGTCTGTAAAAACCCTATTTTGGGGAGGGGGGAACTTTGCACAGATCATGCCCCTAAAATGAATCTGCCCCATGTTATTTCTTCCAACTGGTTTTTTTTAAAGAATCATGCTACTAGCAAGTCTTTTCAAAAATCCCAGGATTTGAAGATTTCTTCAAGAGTTTTGCATTTTACCACTTCTAATCAAATACTGAAACATATGACATGATGGAATTTGGAATGTTTTATATATTTGGCAGCTTTTTTTCAACCTGAAATAAATCTTAAAAGTGTCCTACTCAAATATTCATCAGCAGAGATAAGCCAGACAAAAAATTAGCTACATGGCCCAAGTCCAGACAAACCTCATATGCAGCAGGTGGATTCAGTGCCACAGCATATAATTGAAAACTTAGATATCAAGCCAAACAGCTTTCAGATGTGAAGCTAGCTATGTTCTCAACACCTAGCTGAATATGAGAAGTTTAACCAAAGTAGTAGAGTCTCCTATGCACTTAAGATTTAGTGAAATCCAGATGTCACAGTTCAGAAATTCTAACGTATATATGATAGTAACTATGAATATCTCTAATGTTTCTTGCTTTGTTTGTTTGTTTGTTTATTGTTATGCTGTCTTTTCAGTTATATCCTTAATGTGGCTTACGCTTAAGACGATAAAACAAATTAAAAACAAAGCCTTTGCCATTGAAACAAGCCAACTGAAAAGCAAGCCAATGTCATTAAAGCATTGTTTATTTCTGAATAGACACAAGATGTCCTGTGGTGTACATGTAATAAAAGGCACTCCTTAGTAGTTGCACTTCAGAATTTTGGTAGATCTCCTCTGAGCACTAAAATTCTACATATACTAGCAGAGTAAATCAGAAATTTTGTGTATGTTCAAATGTTTAGCCTTGTGCAAGCATTCAAGTACAGCACTTAACCCATGAACAAAAAAGTGGATAAATGGTAAAGTAATTTAAATGGTCAATCTGTCCTCAAAGTGGCTATCCATGGCTGGATATCTTTTACAACAAGTCAGACTATGGATGAGAGATGCTTTGTTGTTGTTTTTTAAAAAAATTGCCCACCTATTTGCTTACTTTAATATTTGTGCTATGAAGGAAGCACAGAATGTACAGAATATACACTTTGCTGTGAAAGGAGAACAGAATATACTATTGTTTGTGCTTGCATTATTGCCATTTCTATATTCCTCTTTTTATAATAATGCTAGAATAATAGTAGAATACCAACAATGAACTCTTGCGAATATACTAGTTATTACACTATAACATTATATTACTCGTTTTAGAAAAGATATCCGAACTCCTGTATAAGGTGCTGTAAAACATTGAATTGAATATATTGTACTTAGTTTGGAGAATGGGACAGTAAATCAATACTGTAAAAGTAGGGAACTTTGTTCTGTGGACTTGTATGTTTTCTTTTATCTACTGTTGTTAAATGCATACTGTATTAAGACCACAAACATGTCCTTTTCTCAGACAATCCATATATTAGTGTCACTATTTTATATAATCAGTACAATGGTATGGCAGTCGATTAGTATTTCAATTTAACTGCACTAACACTCAGTTCACTCCTAAACATAAGAATGAACATAACTACAAAGTAGATCTTACATTCGAAAGTTGTGTAGTAAATGTCTAAGAGTGTAGAGTCTTTGAAATTTTACCTTGACTATCAGTTCATTATGCAGTCTTAGGCAAGCCTTTCTCTGCTTCATTCCCTCCATATGTGGGTGATGATACTAGATTATATTAAAGGGCTGTTACAGTGATAATGTGAAGCATTTTGAACACCTCAGTGCTATATGGATGTGATGCTTTATTGCTCAATTTTATTCAGTTTTTTAGGTTATCTTAAAAAACAATATCTACAAAATTCAGGTCCAGTAGCCCCTTTAAAGACAAAATTTTCCAGGGTATAAGGTGAAAGGATACACATATAAATTAAGTGAACTTCTACTAATCCTCTGGAAAATTACTACAGACTAATATTTGAAACAATCTCTACAAAGATGCCTCTATATCAGGAAGCAATTTGAAAACAGCCTATGTTCTCACACCTGTTATGCTTTCCAACATACTGTGAGACCTCTTCCACATGCTGGGCTTTCTCCTGATTTTCTTGGCAAGTTGATCCACGAACACTCGAATCAGTTTGAACATCATAGTTTTACATATCTGCTCTCCCTGTGAATTTTCACATTTGTAAAGTCAGTTGATTTTATTCTGCACATGCCTTAAATATTGGGAATTTTCAAGGGACAGTGCTGTCATCACCAGTGGCATGCCTGATGGCCCCACAGCACCCCCTTATTTGTTTAGAACACAGTAGCCCTAAGATATTGATATATCAATTTAGTGTTGTAACGAAAATTTAAGAAGGTTCTCCAAATTCCTAGTTTTCATTTTTAAAAGTCTATAGCTTCTTCCCTCATGGATATATGCCTTTTCCTTATATCTCTGTGAGATTAGAAACTTACTTTGTTAAACGAAAGCTGAGAATACAGACAACCTAGCACTACATTAATATATTAATATTTCAGGACTATTTTTTTAAAAAAAACCTACTGATCTTCAGGGGAACAGAGGGAGTGGTTTGATGATGACTACAGTCCAATCATTGAAAAGTAGGCTGGAGGTGGGTGGGACAAAGAGCAACCTGACAGAAGTGTTATGCACAATGACAAAACTGACTCACAATCAATCCCCCCCCCCTCCAAATCAAGGTAAACGTTGCTTCAAAAGAGCCAGAAAAAACTCGGGGACTATTTTTTTTTAAAGGAACAAAATGCTTGCAGGAATCAGGGAGTAAACTGAAGCATGGGGGCAGAACTCACAGAAAAAAATCCATGAAGAGTAGTTATGAGACAAAGAAGGATCCACATTACCTGTGCTGAAATTTAATCAATAAAATACTTGCTAATTTGCACTTTCACACATATATAACCTGATATTTCACAGTTTGCTATACATTTACTATAGGAAACACCAGGGCATACATGCAATTATTTGATCACTTCCTAAGAGATTTCTGTGTAAGTACCCAGGGGAAATAAAAGAATTCCATAGGTTAAAAATGTGTACACTTTAACTGCAGCTTACTGCATTTTAAAAGCAATTGTGATATTCCAGTAATGATTAGCAAATGGGCATTGTTCAGTTTCTTTTATATTTATTTACTCTTTTGTCAAAATTGATGGAACTCCACTTGTCCTAATTTTTTTTTTATTTTGTTCTTACATGCACCAACCCTCACTATTGCTGCTGAGATATACAATTTGTTACGACACCATTGCCACACATCATGACCAATCCCTTCTTTTCCACAAAATATTTGGCAACTGAGAGGCTTTTTGAAATACAACTTAAATATGGTTTTATTTCTTTTGGAGGGATTTAAAAGTCAGGTTAGCAATAGTTCATAACAGGAATGTGGTTTGTAACAGCATGATGGAATTGAGGAAGTTGAAAAAAGCCCCCATTTGCAAGTGCAAACTCACACCAGCAAAATTAGTGGCAGATCCTATTGAATCAGACAGGCCACTTTGATGAGGCAAGGGTCAGTATCGCTGTCAGCTTGCTGTCTGCGGCTCAGCAACCTTTTGGGAGGTAGCATGGCTGTGGCATTCCTGGCTATGGCACCACTATCTCCCCTCAGGACTACACTGTTTAGTTGTTAAAAGTTTTGAAAACAGAACTGAAAGCTTCAGTCATGAGAAAAATGTTAATTTAACATTTTGTCTTATATAAATCGAAGTCCACACTGATAATTTACTTAGTCTGCTTCGTTCATGTTTTTCTTGGCTGTTTTATGCATCATATACCATATGCAGTGACTGAAAATATTTGTGCTGAACAGCAACACAGCATTTTAAATTCTCAGATCTGAGTCTATAAACGCAGGGTCAATTTACCTCTGTACCAAACATCCTTCGTTTTCACGTATTCAAGTGGGTCACAAGTGCCTCAGTTCCAAGGGGGGCCTTGGAATTAGCCTAACACTTCCTACAACAATACAGAATGCATTGACCGAAAGAATCAAGGTCACCTTGTTCATGCTGATCCATGGTTGTCTTCAGTTCCCTCTCTCTTATTCCTATTGTTATCCTGTCTAAAAAGGTGTGCAAGTAATCCCCTTGACTGCCCTTGAGGCCAAAGGTGCTTTATGATGCACTGCAAGCAATGTGTTAACTGTGATGTGAATAAGTAGCAATTTGACCTTCCTGATATCAGCTGGCCTACAGGAAGACAGAGTAAGCTGCATGCATCATAGAGAAAATAAGATGGTCTAAAACCTGAGCCTATTGTATTATTTGTCATCATTTAGATTTTTCTCTTGGGGCCATTAGAATCATAACAATATCTTTGAATGTCGCTTTTCTCACCAGGGTGGACATTTACAGCACAGCAGAAAAGAACTGCAAGGCAAATAAGCTATGCTCAAAAATGGTTTCTGAAATCATGAACGAGGAGTTAATTAACCACCAAAATTAAATGAATAGCTTATCACAAACCCCTTCCTGTCCCCCCCCCCCAAATAAAGTTATCCGTGGTGAAACATGAAAATAGCTCACGTAAGGCATAATCCTCGCCTCAGTCAGGTTGGCTGCTGATCATTAATTGCATCAGAAAAAGACAATATTTTATCCATCCTCTTTGGAGCTGGATTGTGAATGGTGAAGGCAAAAGAAAGCGAAACAGTGAAACATGAAAAGCTTGATTTGTTAGGACCCCTGCTGTCTGAGAAGAGATCAAAGCTCAGGAGGGGGCTGTAGAACAGCCAAACACACTGCACTGAAACATGGCCCATGGCAGCTGCTCTGGGCACTCTTGAGCAACACAGGTGTACCTTCAGTTCAACCCTGCCAGCTGAATCATGGGAGCAGGGTTACCTTTCCTCTTCTTTCATTATTTCCACAGCAGTCACTGAGGAGATGCAGCCTCCATCCATCACAATGCACAAATTCACAGTGCACAGATTCAGCACAGGCCTAATTAAAGCTTTTCCTTTCATTTGTGGAGATAATTAGACTTTCATCTCACCAGGACGCTTCAGAAAGATCTATTTCTTTCTTCAATAAAAGCTACATCAAACAAAAGCAGATTTTAATCGCCTTTTCTTTGGGGCATGAGTCAATAATGAAAGATGTCATGGGTAACAAAAAATTGTGTGCAGGAGGGGAAAAAAAGGCAGAGGGGAGAGGGAGAAACCTAAGCAATGTTCTTTAATTAACATCGTGTTTGCAAACACCATTAATTTCCCTCATTAAAATGATTTTTATCTGCAACTGATTGTTGATAAAGCAATCGATTTGAGCATCTCGTCTGTTTCACCGCAAAGCAGAAAAACCCATCTGCTGTGCTTTTAAAGCAGTAATCACGCAGCCTGTTAAGCAACATGTGAGAACAATAAAAAATGCATGTGTGTGTGTCAGGGATTTGCAAACCAGACTGCAGGGCAAGGGCCACCTTTCCACAGATCATGTATTAAAAATGACTTGATGTCAGGCCAAAGGACAAAAGTGTCACCAAGATCAGAAGTGCATAAATAACAAATGAATTAATAAGTGCCGGCAGAAAGGGTTCCATCTGTGTTTAAGGAGCCATGGTAAGTAGGTTCAGGGGGAGGGTGGGGGACATCAGGACATTTAGATGCATTTAACACCATCCCATTCACCACTGTGATGTAATACCAGATGACAAATGGGTGCAGGGGTCACTGCCTGTCTTTTTCTAATTAGTGGCAGCACCAAACCAGAAGCTTCCCTGCCCACCATACTACCTCTACCATTAGGATAAAGAAAAAGCATTTTTGGCTTCAAGCCAATCTTTTTCTTTTGGGTTATTTACTTTTAAATCTTTGATGCATGTGCACACGCACACACTGATATCTCCACTTAAAAGATGACTTGGTTGAGAGGTAGGAAATGGAAATACATGACTCTGGGAGAAGTCAGTTGGAAACACAGTAGTAAACCAGTACTTTCTGCATTGCTAGGACATAGCCTATCTGTGCAGCTCTACTGGACAATAAAATAAATTCAGAATGATCAAAAGAACAACTAAGAAAAAGGCAATTAACTAGAAATTTAATCTTGATATTTAAATCTTCAGCATTCCATCAACAAAGGGATTTAGGCCATATCAACAATTTGACACCTACCCTTCTTTTTAAAATTAATACTGCTAATGAGTCTTTTTCCAATTAGACATACATGTTTTCATTGAGTAGGTAAAGCCTTTACCTGGAATGGATTTGACTTGTGTATTAGGCAGCTATCAAGGAAAGACACTGATACATTTTGGCAACACTAGATGTGATGGGGTTAGATAACATTCAAATTTATGTATTTCATACATGGCAAGACTTCTATGACAACGTCATATTGCTTTGGTGTTGCTGAAGAAAACAAGTTTCAAATACACCGATAAATAAAAATATAAGAAGACTGGTTCTGGTGGGTTTTCTGGGCTGTGTGGCTGTGGTCTGGTGGATCTTGTTCCTAGGAAAAAGATTCACCAGACCACGGCCACACAGCCTGGAAAACCCATCAGAACCAGTGGAATCCAGCTGTGAAAGCCTTCGACAATCTATATATATAAAAATCTATCAGTGTATTTTTCTGCTGAAAGGTAATCTCCCAAACTACTGGACCGATTGCTTTGAAATTTTCACACAACATCGCATTCACGTGCGGCCAGGTTTCCATACTGTTTCCACACCTTCTGTTGTGTACATGTCACAACTGCGCCAGTTATTGTGTACATGCCATACCTGTGACAGTTGGAACCACAGTTCTGTTCCGCATCAGCACCATCAGCTGGCCGTCAAAGCAACACCTTCTGATACAAGGGAACCAACCATGCCTTCCTTGAAAACCACTGCCTTATGGAGTGAAAGGGATGGGGCGGGCCATCTGCACATGGCCCACCCACCCTAGCAGAGGAAGGGGAAGCTGAGGGAGGGTCTGGGGGTTTGCTTGACCAAACGCTCTGAAATTTGAACACAACGTAGCTCATGCCTCCCAGCGTGTTTTACGCTAGATAATTCTCCTGCAAGGGAAGAGAGTGAAAGGGACATGGCCCACCCACCCTAGCAGAGGAAGGGGATAATTAGGGAGGGACCGGCCAGGTTGCCATGCCAGGGAACGGGAGAGAGGGAGGGGAGCGAGGGGCCCCTTGCCCCTTCCCTCCCTTGCAATCATTATGCAATGACACATGTTCGAACCGTTTGCTTCTCCTTTTCTTTCTTTTCCACTTCATGGACACCAAGATACCATCATGTTCACTATGTGGTTGTTAATTCAGTTTCTAGCTCTGAATTGGAAAATTCCTGGAGATTTGAAGACAGAGTCTGGAGAGGAAAGGATTCTGGAAGGGGAGAACCCAGGCGAGTATAATGCCATAGAGTCCATCCTCCATATCTGCCATTTTCTACAACAGAACTGATATCTGTCATCTGGAGATCACTTGTAATTCCAGATTTCCAAGCCCCACCATGAGGTTGGCAACTGTATCATTAATTAGCTGAGATTGTGAAAAGAATGGTGTATAAGCAAAAACAAGCAGTTTTGAACAAGTAAGCATGTGCGCGCGCGCACACACACACACACACACACACGCACATACATACACACACACAGAGGAGAGAACAAAAGAAGTGAACATTCCTCCCTCCTCCTTTTATATGGTATATTTCACAGTAAAAAAAATCTCATGGTGATCACCACCACTAGAAAGAGAGAAAACAATTCTATTAAATGCTTGGTAGGCTATGTGAAACATTGTAGGGATCAAGACAAGCATTTTATTAGCATGTGGCTTTTTCCATAAAAGGAAGGATAAATACAAATGGCACAAATGTAAAAAAAAACTGGTATATGAAGAATGAGATTTGTGACTGTAAATGTGATAACAGCAAGTAAACTGCAACATATGACTTTATGATTTCAACAATAGTTTTTTTTCCAGAAAAACACATTTTGATTCATAAAATCACAGCATGATTTATAGGCTGTAAAGTGATTTGATGGATGTTGCAATTTTGGCAACATGATCAGATATTCAGCCTCTCCAACTGCAACCACAAGTTGCATTAAGATCATGATGTAAAAATAGATGGATTGATCTATTGATGGATTTGCTTGAGAAAAATATTTTTGTCTTTATTTGAACTTTGTAAAGATGCATTCATTCTATTTCCTTGGAAGTGGCAGGCTGGGGCAGATACAGCACCATGGCTGGGTGTCTAGCCCATTGGATTGGGCTGTTAGTCATTTAAAACTTTTATTAATAGAAAGGAAACATGCAGACCATATTCTACCAAGATTATCACCACATTCCTGGCAATTGTTCTGATTTGCTATAAGCTATATTATTCCAACACATTGCCTTTACTTAAAGACAAACATATACATAGATGTTTATTGTGTTTTTTTGCATTTTAGATTTACTGTGTTTCTTTATTATCATTACTGCATCTTACAGCCAACCTGACCAGTGATAATGCAGAGGGGGAGAGAATGGTCTTGCTCCTGGAATACTGCCCTGGCAGACCTGACAGAACAGTGCCCTGAATGTAGGAGTATGTTTGAATTCAGAAACTCCATATTGGGACTGGACAAGACTGCCTAATGACGCCCCTCCCCCCACTTCATGCCTGGTACATACGTAGGAAACAGCATTTGAATTTGAACAACAGCACACCTGGGCAAAACCAGTTCTCTTTTGTCTATATTTGTTAATATTTCCTCTGACTCATCCTCCTTGTGACCATCTATGTTGCAATACCCATTAAGGGTCGCTACTTGTATTGTCCAACAGCTGGCAAAACCCATCAAGATAATGGGTCAGCCATCAGGTCAATGGTTTGATACTCCAACTATTACCTCAGCTTGGAACAGCAGGAAAAATCCTTTGTTAAAGGATTTCCTTTGCCCCAAAACATGTTTTTCCTTATAAAAGTCCACTTCAGACCCCAATCAGGTGTTCAATATTAATTAATTAATTAATTAATTAGATTTAGGAACCGCCCATCCCCGAAGGGCTCATCAAACCATAGATCAACATCAAACCATAGATCAACAATGATACACAGTAAATAATTTAAAATCATACTAAGAACTCTATGAAAACATAGCAGCATTACATATACAGTGCAACAATGGTGCAATAATGGTGGCGCCCGGTCCCAAGGCCGGGAGGGGACAGACAGTGCTGAATAGATCTTATATCGGGCATGCTGAAGATGCTATAACATGCAATACAGGTGCATCCGGGAGGGGGAATCCGTGGCTGGCCTCACCAAAGGCACACACCACCATGGTGCTCAATAATATTGTTCCTTCAGCGCTAATCATCCAGAGCCTAGTGCTGGCCATTAGGTCTCTGTCTCCTGGATGTCCACTACAAGATTGGTAAATATAATCTTAGATGCCCCATCCCTTCTCTCTCTATATTTATCCAAAACCTGTCTTTCACCTCTAAATTACATCCTAGGAAATCTTGAAAGTGTGTGTTTTTACCCCAGTAACTGAGTGATTGTGAGTGGGAATTTATTTTATTCCATTTCTTATTTTCCCAATAAATCCAATAAAAATAATTTATTTTCTCAGCTGGTTTCTTATAGTGAGCTGAAACCCATATACACAGGCAATATATATCGATCAAGCTACCCAGTGCTCCTTAAGCCACGCTAAGCGACCTTGTGTTCTACAGCTAATTTCCCCAATGAAAGCGGGTTGTTGCATCACTATATTTTCCTATGTATTCAGAGCTTCTCCCTGCCCCGAGCTGAGCTCCAATGTTGAAAGTGAATCAAGTTGACAGAAAATGCTAAAAAAATTGTAGTGCAGTGGGATAAGGTACTGAAGAGCTCACTCTCCCTGCACACACACTCTGCTTTTTGGTTACATAGATTATCTCTAACTTCAGCTTCCTTTATATATGATTAGCTTTCCTGTCTTTTGATTGCCTAGCAGGGCTAACACCCTGACCTGGATAGCCCAGAACAGCCTGATTGTGTCAGATCTTGGAAGCTAAGCAGGGTTGGCCTTAGTATTTGGATGGGAAATCAACAAAGAAAGACAAGGTCACAACACAGACGCAAGCAATGGCAAACTACCTCTGAGGATCTTTTGCTTTGAAAGCCCTATGGGGCTACTTGACAGCACTTTCCACTACTAGAGCTAATAGCAGGAGGGAGATTATTTGTAAAAGGAAAATTGTGTGAGAGGGAAGGGTTAATATGGCCCCCAAATTGCTACTATCTGTGACTAAGATTCATAAAATTAAAACTTTTCAAAGGCCACCATCACTCAACTTTCATACCTTATCTGGCTGAGCACATGTTTCCTCAGTGTTCTGGGAGGTTTGTCCTTTTACACTATCAATATGCCATTTACTCAAAAAGCAGGCAATCCTTTATTTCTATTATATTGCATTAATATGATCAGCAAAAAAGATAATTGTGTTTCTGTCCCAAGTTTGGCGAAACCTTAGGAAAACTTGAACTTTTGAACTGAGTCAGAGTTGTCACAAAGATCAGTAAGATACCCACCAGTGGCAAGAATAAACAACAAATTTAACTTCTGTGGCAAAGACTGTGTGTGATTCTACTCACTGGTGAACCTCCTATGTCTGTTTACTTGTATATCTCTTAAGCAGCACCCTTATCACTTGACCCCTTCCTCTGACTGCCTTGAACTTTCTGTCAGACAAAATAATAGCTAGACGTAAATGTTTCTGGATATTATCAGTTATTAATATTGTAATTAATTAATTAATTAGTCTAGTAATGACATTAATGAAAAGAGTTATTTTACCCCAGAATCAGGGTCAGACAAAGAGAGATATTTGCAGAACAAACGTATGTCTGGGGTCAATGCCTCCGTCTGAGCACTTACCCTAGAAGACAACAAGTCCCACTGAAGGTGTGCAGTGCCAGTCAGCCCCAAGTCACCTGTCCAATAACATCAGGGCATGGCCTTGACAGAATCTACTCCACAGTCAGCCAGCTTGAAGGAACCCAGCCAGATCCAAGCAGCATACTCAACAGCAGAAGCCAATTCACTCAAGTTCCTGCTGGAGAAGATACTGACACCAAGACTCAGGGGAGATTTAACAAAGGAGCAGGGAGGGCAGGCAGAACTGACCTTAGAAGAAGCCAGTCAAGGCAGCCAGCTATTTAAACAAGTCCATGGAGAAGTGCCCATGAGCTCATCACTCCAAGGCAAGTATCTATTGGCCCATGAGCTTGTCACTCCCCAGGGCTGGATTGTGGAGGGAGGAGGCATATGGTGGGAGTACCTGCCTCTTGATTAGGTTTTCATTCTATCCATCCACATCCCATTCACATACCCATAAACATTTGTGTGTAGAATAGCAGAATGTTTGGACACTTCACTCTTTCCTACAGTGTGCAAACCTGGTAGTCCACTTATTCACTTCGGAAGACAGTGGAGAGGAACATGTCCTTATAAAAACTAAAAATGTCTATATCCAGAAATGTTAATTTATTCTATTTTAAATGACAGACTGAGAAAACGTTTCTCTTTTGTATTAGGTGACATTTTTCACAAAAATAGTGTCTTGCTATTTTGTCTTGGCTAATTAATGAATAATCTATGATTAATTAACACCTGGTAGATTTTAAATTCCAATCATATGCATGGTAAATAGGAGTATTTTTATCTAGTGCAATATTGGACAAGTACAGTGAGTTAGATCCAATGAGATTTTCCACTGGTGAGAAAAGGAAGAAATGTTCTCCAAAGCCATGCTGGAGATCCTGGCACCTGCATGCACAAAAGACATATGGAAGGGGACCTGCAACAAGGAGAATTTGCCAAGACTCACTGAAAACCTCACCTGGTACCAACCCACTGGATGCATAGTTTCTAGGTTGCTGAAGATAATGAAGAAACTTAATATCTAACATTTTAATATACATTTTTTAAAAATTATAATTACTTACAGAAGGGTTCTTTTCAACTCTGCATGCACAATCCCGTTATGATAAATTTCTCCTCGAACCATTGGGTTCCATTTTACGGAAAAATCTATACCAGTGCACATGTAATAGAATTTATGTTTTTTTCCCTGAAGTTGAATTTCCAGAATGTGCATACACAAAGAAAATAAAAACAAACTTCAAAACTAGCTGTTGACTGACATTTTTAAAAAACCTAGCACACATATTTTGAAAGGGTTTCTTTTTTATGTTGCACAAGGGAGATTTTTATACCCTGCTATTCTCTGCCACAAGGAGTCTCAAAGCACTTTACAATCACAATCCCGTTCCCCACAACAGGCACTTTGTGAAGTACATGCAGTTGAGGGAGTTCTGAGAGAACTACATGGCCCAAGGGCATCAGCAGCCTTCCTGTGGAGGAGTGGGGAAACAAACCTGGTTGGCCAGATCAGAGTCCACCACTCATGTGAAGGCATGGGGAAACAAACCCACATTAGAATCCATCACTCTTAACGCTACACCATGCCGGCTCTCTGCTTGGTTCTGCTGAAAGGCAACAACAAATAAAATATTTTGTTTTGGGAAAGTTGTTTCTCTAATTTTTAAAATATATTTTTAAAAGAATAGCCTTTTCTGATATAACACTGTGGACTTCCTGAAATTCTCCAAAAACAAAATAGTAGAACCTCAGAATAGTAACAGAGCACAATTGGAAGCTTGTGCTTATCTTCGGTTATCATGGCCTTTTATGGCTATGATGAGTATGCTAAGAATCTGGAGGCAAATCAGTATACCCAGTCCTGACATGAGTTGACTCGTAAATACATTTTCACTATGTTAAAGTTGTGCCTTTGGAGCAACTTACAGAACTATTCCTGGGAATTCTATCAAAATAGTCTCTAGAAATAAGGACTTCAGAAGGAAGAAAGATTGAAGTGCAGCAGAAGGAGACCATCAAAAAAGTGACAAACGGATTGACAGATAAATGGAAGGAATCAATAAAAAGTTTCAGGCATTCAGTTTTTAAGAGCAGTTCATATAAACATTAATTCATTATGTAGTTTTCAGGGGGTTCCGAAGGCATATACAAAGACTTCTGAAAGGCCACTGAAACTTCTTTAAAGTTCAGATGCTCTGCACCACTTACATGGGAATAAGTTCCACTGAGTTCTTCATAATCACATGCCACAATAATGTCAGTAGACTCAAATATTTAGCCATGTGACTGGAGATAAAAGCCTGAACATCCGAAAGGCTGTGCATTAATGCACTACGTATCTAACTGAACATTAGATGCACTATGCAGACATTATTAGGAAGTATTTGGAAGTATTAGTAAGATTTGGAAGTTATCTGGATATAAAAGTAGAAAGCACACTGAGGTGACAATGATTGCACAGGCTCTAACAAGTGAGGATGTTATTGCTTATGAGGATGAAAACTCAGGAGTTTAGGAGGGCTTAGGGAGAAGGATGCTGAACACAAAGAACAAGAACTAATGACAGAAATTTAATTAAGTCCAAAATGACTCAGTGTACCTCGTTTTCCAACTGAAACATGGAAATGAAGATGATTTTCTAGTATCCAGGTGTCAATGAAATTTAAGTGCCCACCAGACTGCTGGCCCACCCATAGATTATTAATGCACTATTAATCTATTTGGGCAACTTGAGAGTGTCATTTAACTTCACAGCCTGTAAGTATAAAACAGTATCACACTGTGAAAGTAATGGTAACACTTTAAAGTCCCATTGTTATTAATTCATTTTACATTCACAGTAATCACACTGGTCTTAATGAATGCATTCAGCATGTGAATATTGCATATGCTTTCAAATACACATTCTACTGCAAATCAGTGTTAATTAATGTACTGAGCTCAAACAAAGAAGGCCTTTAAAACAGTGTAATGTAGTCTAGGAAAATATGCTACAATGTATTCAAAATGGCATATTGTCTTTTAAGCAAGAAATGTACCCCCCTTTATTATATTTGTTCCAAAGCTCCTTATGCACCCCACCCTTTTTGCTAGTGTATTTGTGCTTTCTTCTGAAGGCCATGATTCCACTGTCTTCTTGGATTTCATTGTTCAACCTCATATATGTACCAAGACTAACAATATATTTATGTGTCAACCTGTGAATCTATCTTATTATTCCAAGTGGAAACATTAGTATCTCCAGCCCAGTTTTGTCTGTTCCAGCTCTCAGAAAGCGAGAAGCTAGCTATACAGATTTTCTTAACATTTGGTGATTTAAATATGTTAATTTTCTTAACACTTGGCAAATGTTTTGTGGTTGAATCTATCTGGAACTGAATGGTCTAATATTGCCTTCATGTGAGTTTAACAATTCATGCTTCTGCAACATACTTAATATGATGTGGATTGTAGTGCCAGGTTCAGCTCAATCCATCATGTAACCAGAAAATATTCAAAATCAGTCAGCAAGCCACCATGTCCTGACTGTTTCCAATATACAGACAAGATCAAAACCTTAGTGCAAATTGTTTAACAATGCAAAAAAGGGCAAATTGATGCAATAAAGTGCAAAATGCACCGACTATTATATACATACAGCATACAACACTCAATTTTAGGGAAACCCCGATAAATACAACTAAAAAACTCAGTGTACATATCAAGTTCCATGGTCCACAAAATACAAGTCCCTAATAACAATGATGCCTTGATTCCAAGCCATACTAAGCAGAGAGGCTGTCGCTCAGCTCCATGACAGTGAAAACCAGAGGTGGAACTGGCTGTCAGGTGAGCAGGGAAAGTAATGAAGCACAAATATAAGTTAGCAACAGTCCAGAGTATGGTAAGTACAGTCCAAAACAGAAGACAGAACTGTAGTCAGGGCATGGTCCAGGTCAAATGTTCACCAGAAAACGATACAACATGGTCCAGAAAGAAATCCAGAGCAGGTTCGAGGTCCAAAGTTCAGAGAGATGAGCAGAGTAATAGGACTTCAGGAGCAGGATGCAGGTGTGGGGCAGAACAGAAGCAAGATGTGGTGATGCATTGCCTTCTACAGAGAGTAAGCTGGCTGCAGTCTCTCCTTTATCGGTTGAGGTGGGTGAATTGCATCACTGTGCCTTATCCTTTGGTCCTGCTTCTGTAAGCTGCTCACAACAGATGAACCAATGATCTGGCCACCTTTTGGTGCTGCATCAGGTCCAGACAGAGTCTTTGGTGGCTCCAATGGAGAAGGTGAGCTAGAGGGGGGGGATTTCCCTGGGCACTGACAGTGTGCTCTTAGACTGGTATGGATCACCAGAGGACCAATAATATAGTCCTGGAACAGAGCTGTCATGGCTAAGTGATGCTTCTGGGTTGTGGTGGTGAACCTGTGCAGCTGGCTGGTCTTCCATAGGTGGATCTAGGTGGCCTGATGTTTCCCTACTGACAGCTGTCTCCTCTGTCTCTTCATCCAGGCTGCTGTAGCTGTCAGTTAGCTCTACCTCTGATTTGCTTTCAAACCCAAGGAACATCTCTCTGCAATCAGTGGAAAGGTTGAAGGCAGGGTTCGGGCAGCAGGAATCGCTCTCAAAGCCATGAAATGTCCCTTCTCTGTCAGATAAGGCATTGGGGGCAGGACACAACAGGCCGCTATGGACCTGGATACCAGGTGCAGGGCAGGTCATTTCTAGGGTTGAAGCTGACATTCTGGCTTTTCAGGCTTGGATTTATGCCACCCTTTTGGGGTGGCATAAGTCCATTTAGCCTTATAGAGGCAGGGTTTTTTAAAAAAATTATGCCCTCCAACATCACTCTAACCCAGGGGTAGGGAACCTTTAACACTCAAAGAGCCATTTGGACCTGTTTTCCACGGGAAAAGAAAACACTTGGAGCCGCAAATAATTTTTGACATTGAAAATAAAGATAACACTATATATATAGGGTGTTTTTTTTACCTTTTACTCCGCTCATTCTGAGAAGCGCATGGATGCGCCCGCCCTGCTGCCTGCAGGGTGGGCAAGGATGAAGCTGGCAGCTTGGCCTCACTGGCCGCCGGGAAAGCGCCCACCCCGCTCCAATGGGGCGGGCAAGAGGGGAAGCCCGCGGCGCGGCCCAGCCAACCGTGGGCAGTTGGTGCGCCCGCCCTGCTGCCTGCAGGGCAGGCAAGGATGGGGCCGGCGGTTCAGCTCGTGGAGCCACAGTGCAAGGGCAGAAGAGCCGCATGCGGCTCTCGAGCCGCAGGTTCCCTACCCCTGCTCTAACCCTTTCCTAAAGCTTCAGCCTGAGAGACCACCTTAGTTGGTCTCATTGTAAAGTCACATTGATGGAAGTAATTTTTGTAATAACTAGTTCCACACATATAATTGTAAGCTGAAATCAGTCATACTGTGGGGAAGGGATTCTGATAGTCTAACAGTGCTATCCTATGCTGGTCTACTAAGAATCTTATTCAGGTATGTTCAATGGGCCTTACTCCCAGGAAAGTGTTCTTATCATTGCATTGTAACATAGCAATTGGAAGCAAACTTGCAACCTTTTATTGGCTTCAATGAATGCATGTTCTACTCTGCTGGTCCCTGTAAGGTGCATGGGTCTGCACACTTTCCATTTCCTTGCTATGCAGTTAAAAAGTTTGCTGCTCACTGAGTGAGTGGGAGAGGCTGCCTGGCAGGGGGAGCTCTCCCAGGTGACCAGTGGATCTTCCTGAATTTGTGGCAAGTTAGGGAAGGCACGATCTGCCAGGAGTAACCAAACTGACTGGGAGTAGGTGCATGAGGGCTGGAGCAGAGGTGTGAGTTGCAGACCACCGTGACTGGAAGGTGCAGTCCAGCATGGAGGTGAGAAAAAGGACTTCAGGAAGTGAGGTAAAGTGGGTTGGGGCAGCAACTACTGCTGCTCCTCGGGAGTCAGCTTCCTGCTCTTGAGCGGGAGCAGCTCTGGTGAGTGGGGGCAGGGGAAGTGGGGAGAGGAGGCAAGGAGGTCTCACTCACATTTGTGGTGCAGTCCTCGACATATATGCTCAGGAGGAAATCTCATTGGGCCGGACCTAGATGGCCCAGGCTAGCCAAAGCCAATTGTTGGAATACTAGGGCTGCTTTGAAGAGGCAGGCAATGACAAACTACGTCTGAACATCTCTTGCCCTAAAAACCAGCTGAGACTTGAGGGCACTTTCCTTCCGTACCACCAAATGGAGAAATAGCCCTTAACAGCTCTGATTTATATGTCTAATCCAGACGCATACCATGCAGTAATCAATAGAACAGTGCTTTTTAAATTGTAAATATATGCTGGATAAGCTGCATGAAAGATTGAATGCCACACAGTAGCTTTGAACTTAAAATATTTTTGCTCAAACCATCAAAAGTCCAACTCAATGGTTGGGAAGTTCTGCTAAGTGGTGGAGAAAAATTAATTAATTATTGATTGATAGATTGACCTCAATGAACTTAACAGGTTGTACCTCTAGTTAGGATGGCACTTTGAGTCTATGTTAAGAATCAAGTTTAAGGATAGCATCACTAATAAACATTTTAAAATCAGAGGTACAGATAATTTGCCTAACAAATTATTTTTTTAAAAAAAAATCCTGAATGTATTGCCTTATATGAGTTTTGGTAGATCATTAAGTATGGGAGAAATATAAGACACCTGAAAAAGTGGAATGAAAATAATATTATTTCTGTCTGAAAGAAATGAGGGTGTTGATCCTTTGGTCATAGGTTGTGTAGTGTGACAATACCATTTAGCAGATTTAAAAAAAACCACTGCTGAATTCTGAAAAGAATACTGTAAAGGAAGACTTTAGATAGAACTAATAATGGATCAGAGTATAACTTGTTAATTGTCACATATTAATTTGCTAATAAATTCATCACACATTGAATTTAATCAGATTTTAATGAGGGATGGAATTTGTTGCTGATGACATAATAATCTTAGGTCAGAGTTTAGAAATACATTGTAAGAAGTATGTTTCAGAGGGTAGCTGTGTTGGTCTGCAGTAGAAAAGTAGATTTGAGTCCAACAAGATTTTTGGGGTACAAGCTTTTGGAAGTCAAAGCTCCCTTCATCAGACTGTAAACAATAAAGTATCTGTCTGAGATATTCATGGGGGTGGGGGGACAGCTGATATTTTCATTAAAGTTCACCTAAGTTATCAACCTCTCTTTGATTCCACAATGTTTATTTAAATTGGTTATATGATTAAAATATATTAATTGATCAGCTAAAAACCTTCAAATGTTGTTAATCTTATTATACATTAATGGTAATTTTTTATAGAATACATATACTGATGATTTTCAAGTGCTTGAACTGGCCTCAGCTTATAGCATTTAAGATTTGACAAGCAAGCCTGCACTTGTAATCACAGCAGACCACATAAGAAGTTGTGAAGAGGGAAGGTCTGTGTAGTTTGGCTTTCTCTGAGGCTATTTGCTATTAAATGACCTAAACATCTCCATGTTGTCATCTGCTCACACACAGGAAGATACAGAGGCTCAATGTATAATTCTTCTAAGCAATAATGCTCAGGTAATTGATGTGCCTCAACTATTCCAGGCCAGCTGAGGAAAAGAACACACTACTGAGTGTTGCAATACAAGATTCAGGAGGACTTAATACTTTGTAAATGGCAGGAAGAGAAGGTTACAAGCTTATGTTCAGATCTCCTGCACCTTTCTCTTTCATCTGCAATGGGAAAAATGGAACTCAAAATACATATCACACAATGCATCCTCCAGGCTTTTCATGAATATATATGGGGATGTCTGAAGCAAATTTGGCAGCTGAAATTCCAATCATTCTGATGATTCTTCTACTCTCCCTCCTACAAATATGAAATTGATTTCCCCAATCACTCTAAAACCGTTTATCCAAGGTTTCTCCCTTACCTTCTCATTGAGGAAGATTTTTGATTATGCAACATATTTGAAACATTATCTGGATGTGATTTTCACTTACACAATGTTCTCAATGCTGCTGCCCTTTTGATGGGTTGTAAAGCATGGATCTTCCTAATTTGGGCAAACAGCGACCTTTTCATCCAATTTACCAGGAACCTGTACAAATGCCCCATGCCTTCCTTGGGTTTGTTCCTCCCCACTTTTTCCTTGCCATGATGCCCTTTCCCTTTGCCTGGAAAGGAGGGAGCATTACTTGGCTCTCCTCATACACATGTGCTAGCAACCAATGAAGGAGTATTCCTTCAGAGCCATGCAGATGCTTTCATTCAACTGCATGCAATTTTTTTTAAAAAACACACCCCCATGATAAATGTCATGGGGACTAGGCAGAGACTTGGACCATCAAAAACCAAATCTGCAGAGAGCAATTGCTGCCCTGCAGCAGATTTCAAGAAAAAGGCAAGGGAAAACTGGCAAAAGGGGAGTGGGTAATTTATTTCCTGATACCTCAGGAAATAAAACTGGGATGAAATACTATAAACTCGTAGGGAGTTGTCAGTGCATAAATGGCCTAAGAAATCCACTCAATTGTGTAAAGAAACATAATCCTTTTGTCTCATCTTCATAATGGAATTTACATCAAGAGAAACATAACATAGGTATGGAGCCATTTCAAGATTGCTTATAGGCAGTCTTTTCTTGCCTACAGACAACCTCCTAATCACAAACAACTTTTCATCCACAATAATACACTTTACCACAATGGATGCAGACAAGGACCTGCAACAAACGAAGACGCCAACTCTCTCCCTGTATCCACTCTGACAACACAATAACTGGATTGAACTACACCTGTCATACTATTTCAGGTTCATTCACATGTTCATCTTCCAGTATTATACATGTCAAATGTTAGTAGTGCCCTTCCAGTCCCTACATCCGACAAACATACACAAAAGAAAAAAATAGCCTAAGAAAAAAATAGACATAAATTCAACTTTGAAACAACGCTCAAAAATCACTTAAGGAAAATTTTAATCTTCCAAATCATTCCATTGCTGACCTAACAGTATTATGGCCCAATCCAGAGTAGGGAGGGGGAGAAGGCAGTTGTGGAGGTGGAGGGGTCTATGGTAGTGGATTTGCCCTCCCTGTGGCACTTACTCTGGCGCAGGGGCAAATCTCCTGGCAGACAGCTGCTGCAGGTTCCTGAAATGCCCTGATGTGACACAGAGAACTGTGTCAGTGTCACTGGTCCCTCAGACAGTATAGCAAGGGCATTCTGGAGGCGGAACCAGACTCTTTTGGGTGTTGTAAGCCCACTGAACCCAATGGAGGGCTTTGGGGTTTTGTTTTTTTGCCTTTTTGACTCATTATACTGCTGCAAAGCCCTTTGCACATGGCAAGGAGATGGCAGGGCTGTTTTGAGATCTGCTTTTTTATCTCTTTAATCTGTTACCTTTTCTTGGGCAATCCCTCCCCACCCAAATATCAATAAAGTATTTTTCAGGGTTTTTTTCTTGTTAGTTTTGGCCAAATGACTACCTCTAGTTAGTATCCACCAACCCCCAACCCCCAAAAACCCTTTCCAACATTAGCATCCAAAGTTTTTTCTCCTCTTATACTTGTCGTCATACTTTTAAAACTTAGATTATTTTAACTGTCTGCTCATATTTGTTTCTCTAATATGACCAAAATCACCTGCTTCCCTCTCCCCCACTCTGCTTGGATATTCTCTTTATTTTAACATGTAGGTTTTCTTAAGGACCTTAACAACCTGTGCCTTACGCTTAGGTGGTTTTCACACAGGAACAGGCTTGTGCATTTTTGCTGCTGACAATACAGGTTCTGATACAGTGTAGTGGCAACAAGGGCTTTCACATGGTAGGTTTCGTCAGTTTCCTTGTCCCAGACTCCCAGCAGCCACAATTCCCTTCCCTCAGATTTTCTTTAAATAATCAATTTCATATCATCTTTCAGTGTGAAAAAGTATTTAGACACTTTCAGATACACAAGGGAAAAGACATATATCCATAATGAAAGGGACTAGCGAAGGACAGAAGGGATGGTTTATTGATATAATTAAAATTGAATTGAAATTGGCCTTGCTTATTTCTTTCCTTCTTTCCAAGTCTAGAAAGGAACAAAATGGCTGCTTGACTTATAATGAATATGAATCTGTACCAGCTGTTGCCTTCCGAGAACTACCTTGTCTTGTGATCTGTAGAACACACATGGGCACATAACATATGTATCTACACTCTGCAATGCAGAATGATTAAAGCCACATTAGAGTTAGTATGACTATTTTTGGAAAGAAGTGTACAAGGTAGCAACACAGATCCTGATTGTTATAAAGCATGGGAGTGGCTTTCCATGTAAGTCCCTCTATGACAACTTTTAAAAAAGGAAATAATGCCTTAACTTGGTTTTACTGTATGATAATTCAGAGCATGCCCAACCAGCCAGTCATATTCTGAAATATACTAAAGAGTTACTAAATTTTTATTTCTTGAAAAGAGAAACAGCAGCAAACCAGAGTAATGTTTACAGTCAAGTCATATCCTAGAAAAAGAGTAATTTACCATTTTTAAAACCCCTGTAGTACTACAATTAACTATAGTCTACAAGTGGCAGGATCATAAATTTAGGCTTTCAGGAAAGTGTACAGTTATTAATGAAGTGAAGCATTCAGGTTTCTCTTACAGTGAATTCCTATGAGGAGTTATTTTAGTCTGAGTCCATTGATTTTAATGAGCTTAGAGTGGAGTTACTCAGCATAGGATTGCACTGTTGGAAGCATATTAAACTAGCTACACTTAAGATAGGCTCAAGTATAACTATCTCACACAGAGACTTTTCCCATATGCTTGACTTACTCCTGATTTTCCACAAGCATTGAAATCTGTTTGAGCACAATTCTTCCACATTTTTTTCCTCCCTGTGCATTTTCACAGCTGTTGAGCTAGTTTATCTTCCTCTGCATGTGCCTTAAATAAAGAGGATTTTCAATGGAGGGTGCTGTCATTATCGGTGTCATCATTGGTGGTGTCAGGGCACCCCCTTTTAAAAAAAAGATGTCATGATAATTTATGCAAATTCTCTGAATTTCCAGCTTTATTTTTTCAAAAGTAAGTCTCTATCCTCTTTCCTCATGGAGATAAAAGAGGAAAAGTCTGTCATTGCAAGGTAATAACTTAAAAAAAAAAACCCTGAGAACTCAGACAACCTGTTTAAACTATTATTACAACTACTACTACAATTGATATATTAGTATGAAAAAACATAAAGGTACTCTCCTGTCCAAGCATCGGCCCATGGGAAGATGTCACATAATGACATTTACTAAGTAGAATATGTTTACAGGGTGGTTTGTCATTTACACTTCCCCAGTCATTCACACTTTACCCTCAAGCAAGATCAGTAATTTTACCAATCTTGGAAGGATGGAAGGATGAGACAACATTGAGCCAACTACCTAAAATCAACTTCTGTTGGGATCAATTATTATTATTTATTATTTATTACGTTTGTATACCGCCCTCCACCAAGGGGCTCAGGGCGGTGAACACAGAGTACTCAGATTGTGAACAAAGCTTTTGACTGTGGTACTGCAGCTTACCTCTCTACACCACTAATTGATGTTTTCAAGTCTTAAAAATAAATGTTTTTGAGTCTTAAAAATAAAAAATTGAAACCACTCATCTTCAGGGTAGGGGGGAGAGGGATTGGTTTGATGATGACCACAGTCCAATCATTGAAAACTTGGCTGGAGATGGATTGGAATGGGTGAGACAAATAAACCTGACAGAATAATTATACATGAGGAAAAAATGATTCAAAATTGCCTTCCGAAAAAAGATTGGGGTAAAGTGGAAGTAAAAGAATAAAAAAAGAACTGGGAAATTTTCGAAAACACAAAAATGTGTTGGATATTAAAACAAGGCAGTATAGTAACAGAACTAATAGACAAAACGTACATGGAAAGCTGAGACACTAAAGTCAATCATGATTTTTCTTGTGTTCATTTCCAATAAAGATTCCACTTAAAAAAAAATTCAAAAGGGGAATGCACTGAAAATATAGATGTTTGCCATTTCCACTGAAATAAAACTTCATCACAATACATTAAAATAAAGATATAGTTGATAGATTAATTCATTGTACTTCACACATAGCAATGAACTTATTTTTGGCCCATAAAAAGATGGACTATTTATCCATCAAGGACAGAGATTAGAAGATGTGAACTGTGCAGTTAAAGGTGCTGATTGTTATGTTCATTTTTATTCCAGAATACTGAAGCTGTGTAAAAGCAATCTAGAGAGGCAACGATAAAAATATGACTCAGATTCTAATGATGGCAACTAAGTGTTTCAAAGACAAAATCTTGAGATCTTAATCAGAGCAAGATGCCCTTACATAGGTATATCAAGAGTCTCCCAACTGATTTCACTATTCAGTTTAGGTAGGAGAATGGAATAGCTGTTAAATAATCATTATTTACATCATAACACCTTGCTCTATTTTGTCAAGCATAGAAATTAGCATCTCCTAGTCCTAGTCTATGTTTTATTACCTGAAATTGGTCTATCTGTGACTACATTTTCTATAGCTGGGAAACATATTTTATCAATTAAGGATTAAAATAATGGCAAATGAATAAGAATTATTATTTAAATCCCACCTCAAAAAAGTAGTCCAAGTAGTCCTTTAAATGCTTCTCAAGTCCTGAAACCTGAACGCTCTAAAATCAACAGTCTCAAAAGCCACTGAATTTATCCCAAACAAGCTGGTATTGCCTGAACACTACTTTTATGATCAGCTGCTCAGCAACAATTAGGTCAGAACACCAACTGAATGTGCATCAAACATGGGCTTTTTTTTGCATTTGAAAATTTCAGATTTCTATCTTTTCTTGATGTTTAATTGGTGGTGGCATCTCATATACCTTGCATGCATTAATATTGTCGTGAGTCATACACTGAACTTATTCACAATGTTATTTATGTACTTTTTAAAAAAATGAGTAGTTGGAATATTACATCTTTCAAATAACTCATGAATCTCTGTATTACTTGTGTGTAAAGTACTGTCAAGTCGCAGCCAACTTACAGCAACCCCTTATGCAATTTTCAAGGCAAAAAATTGACAGCCCCATCCAAATGGGAGTTGTGGAATGTGGTGCCAATCCAGTGCAGCCCTGATGTGGAGAGGCTCACAAAGGGCAAAAGTCTCCCCCACACCAAGAAGTTCAATGGGTCGCAAAGGACTTATGCCACCCTAAAAGGTGGCTTAAGTCTGAACTGTGACCCGCCAGCATAAATGCTGGCAAAACCAGGAGGCAGCCAGCTAAGGTCAGCTTCTCCCCTCACCATGCCCCTGACCCACCCCTGCTACTCTGATGGCAGCAGGGACCCTGGGACACTGGCATAGCATTCAGCACTGTGTTCCAGCACTGGGGGGAGGCAGCTGAATGCTGGCGTGATGGCCCCTCCACTGGGGTAAGTACCCCTGGAATGGCAAATCTGCCAGTGTGGCAGTGCGCTGTTCCAAGTGTGGATTAAGCCCCCCCCCGCACATGGGGCTCTAACAGAGGTGGTTTGCTATTGCCTTCCTCTGCATAGCAACCTTGGTATTTCTTGGTGGTCTCCCATCCAAATATTAACCAAGGCTGATCCCGATCAGCTTCTGAGATCTGATGAGATCAGGACAGTCTGGGCCATCCAGTTCAGGGCCTGTATTACTTACCTGCCTTAAAACTCAATTGAAATGGAACACCAGAAAAAAAAATGAAGTTTTTACAGTTATTTTCTGCAACCGAAGTATGCCATGTTTTTAAAGTGGGGAATATCAAACTGTAAGTATAAATACTCAAAGTGTACATAAAATACAGATGTTTATATGTGTTTACCGAAGCCATCATATGCATTTCTTTTTTTTCTGCAGACATATAAAGAACTATAACAATTTTCTGGTACATTAACACATTGTACAGGCAGAATGTTTTGCTTCAGTAGCTTTTGTATAGAAAACCCATGCAGAAATATTGCAAACGGCAAAACCCTATTAATTCTATGGTCCTAAACTATATATGAAATACATGAATAAAAATAAATGCTATTTGATTTTTAAAACCCTCATTAAATGTTTAGGTATATTTCAAAAAAAGAAATAACTATTTGAAAAAAATACGAGTAATTGATGAACTGATGAACTGATGAACACAAATGAGCACATGCAACTGCCTTATATTGAAACAGGCCATAGGCAATATTAAAATAAAATAAATATTGTCTACACAAACAGGCAGCTGCTCTACAAAGTGTCAAGTAGGGATCTTTTGCAACACCCACAACTTGATCCTTTTAAGTGGAAAATTGAACCTGGGACCTTACCCATGCTACAAATATGCTCTACAAATGAGCCATAGTCCCTCCCCAAAATAATAACCTAACTAAGTTTCATGGTCAATGGTAGCAAGATTGTTTTGTACTTCTACCATATAAGTTTGGTAATTAGTACAAATTATTGAAGAGGTACATTTTTTGAGCCTTATATAATCCTGATTGATAAACCAGATATAAACCTTTGCATTTCTGGTCATATTTGAAACAGCAAGCATATCTGAATGAATAATATTGACCATCTTGGAAAGAGCACTGCACCAATGGCATTCATCTCTGTATAGCTGATAGGGCAGCAGTGGCAAACCTATGGCATGCATGCCTCTTTGTGGACACAACTCTGATGAAATGAGGTTTGGTGAAAGCTTATCTCTGTGTGTAAAATGCTGTCAAGTTGCATCTGACTTATGGTGACCCCATAGGGTTTTCAAGACAAACTTCTACTCTGGAAAAATTGGATTCATCTTTAAAATGCTACTGGAGTTGTATTTTGTAGTCTTCAGCAATGGTATTAAATATATAATATGCTCATAGCCTAACTGTGCCTAACTGTATAATAGTTTTCAGGGACTAGGAAAATCCTTTTTGCCGAGTGGGATGATGTGGAGGTTCAATGAATTTCAGACTACCGTACTTTTTGTGACAACATGAGGCAGTCATCAGCAAAGAAGGTACAACATAAGCTACTGCGGAATATTATGGATGATTAGGCAGGGAAAAAATGCATTGGCCAAAGAGAGGGCTGGTTTGAAAAAATATGATCTGTGAATCTAAAGCATATATTGGGCAAAAATTCGGAAAAAGAGAAACTTTTTAAAACCCATGTTGTTTAGCTTTTAGGAATAATGTACAGTTGTTAAGCCACATATTGAAATTAGTTCTGATCTTAATGTGGCAGTGTAATTTAAATTAGCACCTGATTTTCTAAAGTCCATAATTCGGGACAGCAAAGACTCTACTGAAGCAACTAATTAAGCACTTACAGTAAGTGTAAGGTTGCGTTTTTCATTAAATCAATAGGCCCCCAGTGTCAGTAACAAAGTCCTAATTACTATGAAGTAAATTTAGATTGGAATTTGAATTAAGGAACGATTTTTAATCTAACCACAGCACGTAAATATTGTAAATTGCCAGAATTACAGTTCAATAAAAGTGAATGGATTTCACTTTAGATAAAACCAAATGTAAATGTCCCAGAAAAGGCCTACTGGATTTGTTGCAAACATCTTGGCAGGATTTGTACATGCACAGCATCCAATATGCTCTTTTTCCAACAAGCATGTCAAGGCATGAGAAGGGAGCCCCATTTACTTTACCATCTTTTAAATATTTCATTATCTGTTCTGAAAATGAATAAATTTAATCTCTCCCAAGCGATCAAGCAAAATGATGGCTAATGTGCCCACTTACTGTGTTGCTTTCATTTGATGACTATATTGTTGTGCTAAACCACAGTATGAAACCAGGTTATCAGGTTATAACTGGCAGGGATGAAAAAAGCCAAGTGCTGGGAAACACAAAATAACCTGTTTCTGAAGCATGAATGATGCACTTTGAAGATTCAAAAAAGAAAGGGAAAACTTTATAAAATTACATACAAAAGCATTTTAATCAAACAAGTATAAAAATGAAAATAATTGGAAGTTTGTGAAGATTTCTTTTTGCTTCAAACAAGCATTGAATCCACAGGATATTAATTAAAAAGAGGAGGGACTATACAGTAGGGTAGGTTTATGTTCACCAAAAAAGTCTGAAAAATCTTGATATTATAGGGTCACATATAGTATTATTGTCAGCTCCCTGTTGACCTAAGCGCTGCAGTATATGGCAGAGGAGAGGGCACACCATTTTTGAATAGCCTTTAAAGGTTCTTTAGAAATTCCTGCCAAAGTTATAGCATAAGCCTTCATAGTACATGACTCCCTGAATGAACTCACAGCATTAGGAAAAATCACAAAGCTGTGATTCTTGTCACATCTACACAAATGTGACTCCATGCAAGATGTTTGAATGCTATCTTCCTATTGCTTGTGGCAAGCAAGTCCAGCTGACTTCAACGAAACCTTTTTGAGATGGTAGCTAAAGATAGCAATATAATAAACAGTTAAAAACAACATCCCCCAGTAATGAACAGTCTATGCATTGACTATCTTTAGCCATGCTAACACTATTTTTAGGTCTCATTTAAAATAGCCTTAAACATGGAATTTCCACTGCATGCAAATATCAATGCCATCCTTGCTTCCTCTGTACTCTGGATTTAATCTAGTCAGAGCTGCACTCTGACCCATACTCTACAATGCCCCCTCCCAATCAAATTGTATCTCCATGCCCAGAGAATCCTGCCAAATCCTTCATGTCAATGAATAGAGATATCCAGAGAATTCTCTATTGATTTCTAATCATAGCAAACTGTAATTTGGCTTCTTATTACTATGCAAGAGCCAAATTACTTCCACTGACGTATCAAGATGTTCTCTCTGCCTATTTTCTTGTACTCTCTCAAAGTTATCCAACAATTATGTGTTGTTTCAAGAACTTTTCAATAAAGAATCTAACATTCTAATGCAAAGTCAGCCAAATCTGTGAATGGCCAAGACAGATATTTCTACACATCTGAAAAGGGTTCTAGGTTTACCGAAAAACATGACATAAAAAAATTGAAGGTTTAAAAAAACCCCAAATAATAAAAGAGCAAGCTTTTCAGCTGCCGGTATTGTAAGGGGTATCTCTAACCCCTACTTCCCTGGTGCGCAACCTGGCGGTCCGCCTTGACTCTTCCCTTTCTATGGAAAGCCAGGTGGCCAATGTTACCCAGGTTGCCTTTTTCTATTTTCGCCAGGCCCGACGGCTGGCTCCCTATCTCTTTCAGGCCGACCTGGCCACTGTGATCCATGCAATGGTCACATCCAGGCTGGACTATTGTAACTCGCTCTACGTGGGCCTACCCTTGCGGCTGAGCCAGAAATTGAAACTGGTCCAGAATGCAGCAGCGTGACTCTTGGTGGGTGGTTCTTTGAGAGAGCATATCACCCCCATGTTGCACCGCCTACATTGGCTTCCAGTGGAATTCCGGATCACCTTCAAGGTGTTGGTGTTAACCATTAGGGCCCTTCGCGGCTTGGGACCCTCATACCTTCGCGACCGTCTCACCCCATACGTCTCAGGTAGGCCTCTGCGATCAGCAGAGGCCAACTTACTGGTGGTCCCCAGCATCTCCATGATGCAGCTGGCCTCTACCCGGGCCAGGGCTTTCATGGCCCTGGCCCCTGCCTGGTAGAACACTCTTCCATCAGATGTGCGGGCCCTGCGGGATCTTGGTGAATTTTGCAGGCCTGTAAAACCGTTTTGTTCCACCAGGCCTTTGGTGAGGCCGGCCGCGGATTCCCCCTCCCAGATACCTCTGCGTTGTGTGCTATATTATCTTCAGCACGCCTGATATAACATCTATTTAGCACTATGGAGATGCTGGGGACCACCAGCCTTTGGACTGGGTGCCACCATTATTGCACTATTGTTGCATTGCATGTGTAATGCTGCTATGTTTTTATGCTTTTATAGAGTCTTTAGTATATTTTAAATTATTTATTGTGTATCACTATTGATTTATGGGTTGCTGTACACCGCCCAGAGCTCTTCAGGGGTGGGCGATTCCTAAATTGAATGAATGAATGAATGAATGAATGAATGAATGAATGAATGAATGAATGAATGAATAAATAAATAATAAACAAACCAACCCTTTGAGCAATTGATTCCCTCAGTGCTTTTTCTGCAGCATGGTATTTAGTAAAAGCCTAGCCACAGCAGTCCACACACACTGTATTCTACTGTATTTGTGCTTAACTTTTCCGGTAGGGAAATGTTCCCAGTTTTGAATTGGAAGGAGGCCCTGCGAGTTAGGCCACAGGAGCATTCTCCCCACCACACGCTGCATGGCCTGCTCTCCATGCCATTTACCTCACACATTACTGGGAACTGGGAACCTTTGGGATGGAGACACAGAGGTCAGGAAGGCAGACTCTGTTTCCCTTCTCCAGCCGCACATCTCAGTGCAGCCACATTCACCCACCGCTTCTTCATATGATCACATGGCTGGATGTGCATGACAATTTCACAACACACATGTGCACATTAGGTTTTAGGTAATATTTAGGTATTATTTAGGTTTTAGGTAATATTAGGCAAAGCAATTCTCCAACACTGTTTGCACATCATTACCCCATACAGTCCAACACAGTGAGCACTCTCACAACTGCCCTCTCACCATCAGTCCACCAAGCACTTGGACAGATACCTGTCTTCAGGGACTCCTACTCCCTTCAGAAATTTGGCCAGCCAGATCTGCAAGTCTCCCTTCACAAGAAGCCCCGTTGGCGGACAACCCAACTCATGCGGGGAGAAGGGAGCTGGGCAGGTAGTTCTAATCTGAGATCTCTGAAGTAATGTTGGGTTTGCCCTGACCTTTGAGGAGTGGTTAGATAATGGCTGCTGCCACCAGGAGTGTACCATTGCGTACTCCAAGGTAAATTAGGTCTGAACTGTCAGTGCCAGCCTGTGTTGCACCATCCTTGAATTCTACTAAACAAACTACAAACCATAATACAACATTGTAAATCCAATCTGCTGTTGAAAAGGGAAAGAGGGGTTCTGTTTGACCAGCCCAAAAGGCTATGCTGGGTATCATTGGACCTGCATGGACATCTGTGTGGGTTGCAAACTGTGATGAGGAGGAAATTTGCCACAGCAACACATGGCTGGGTGCCGCCAGTAGGTGATACAGAAGTTGCCAGCAGGATGTAGTATGTGGAAGAGAATACAGGGTAAAGTGTGGTGCTCCCTCAAGTCCTTGAGGGTTCCCTACCATGCAAGTGGGCAGATAAAAGGAGAACTGTAGATTTTGGGAGTTTAAACTTAAACATTTTCAGTAATACCCAAATAAAGCCAATGGATACCAGCTTTATTTGGCTCTACTGAAAATTTCCGGGTTAAAAACCAAAATGTGAAGTTTACTGAAATTTCTATTGGTGGTCATGTCTACTGGGCTACCCAAGGGAGGAACTGATCTCTGTAGCTGGGAAATCTGTTGTAATTCCAAAAAATCTCCATATCCCACTGAGAGAGTGGCAACCCTAGAAGGAGAGAATGAAGCAGGAAAGTGGGAGAGGTTATGGAGGCTGTCAGGAAAGGGAAAGAGGAAATAGTATGTGAGAGAAAAGAGATGCCTTCCGCAAGTCCTTTGTGGTTTCCAATTTATGTGACTCATTTATAAAATAAAGGAAGGGAAACTATAGACAGGATTATGGATGCTGCCTTTACTTATCCTGCAAGACTGCTATCAGCCAGCTAAACTGAAAAGGTGGGTAAATTGTTGAAGAACCCGAAGGTTCCCACCTTGTTTACCAGAAGGCCCAAACTGTAGCAGTGGAAAGTAGATATTATTCGCACAGAAAAAGAACCCCATGGATTTCAAGTATTTAGGGATCCAATTTTTAAAGAATGAATTCTGGGAAAGTATTCTGGAGACAAATGGTTCTTCATGCTGGCTATTGATTCTTTAGTGATGGACTAGAAATTCTATACTGCTGGTTATACTCTGTGGCATAAAAAAATAGCAAACTTTCCTCTTGTGTAACACTTGAACTACTTCAGCTCATTAGTGTGTCATTTGATATGTGAGTACCAAATCTTCTATCAACATGCTTCCAAATTTCCAAATTTCCCTTTTGCTTGTCCTGTCATTACAGTATCTCCTGTCCCTTCCCATTTACCTAGGAACTGTCCATTGAGTTTTAGTATAATAAGCTTGCCTCATAACCTTCTCTGTCCTTTGCTCCCCTGCAGAGACGTAACTACAGAAAGTGATGTCTGGGGTAAGCAGTGAAATTGCACCTCCCCCCGCCACAAATGCTTTTACATTTTATTACTGGTCCCCCAGAGACCATAATATGATTGTAAACACAACCATTTTGGTCTTCAAAAGCTATAAAATTGCAATATATAGAAAACGTAGCTGATTATTATCTTTATATATTGAATTTGTATCTGAAGCACAATCAATTTAAACCCAGAAATTCCAGTATACATTTGTATGAATTAAATGGGGCATGGGGTTGGAGAAGTCCTTTTTTTCTCCCCAAAGATTCAAAAAGCCAGAGGGAACACTCTAGTTGAAGAAAGTGGGTAATAGTTAGATAGTTGTATTAGGATTTGGAGGCCCAAGTTCGAATCCACATCTTGCAGTGGAAATATGCTGGGTGAACTTTTCACTCTTCCTCATCTTAATATACATCACAGGGTTGTTATTGCAAGATTAAAAAGGAGAAGTCAGAAATTATGTTATAAGCTGCTCTCTCACTGGGGAGAAAAGTGGTGCATAAATATCAAGATATCTAAATGATATATTCTTCAACTGTATGAATATCTTTGTAATTACTCTCATGTCCAAAGATATGGTCTTAGAAGAGTTTGCAATTTGTCATTATTTTTAAATGGCATTAGAGAGTAGCATTGCTCTCTAACAGGGCAGTGTGGAAGATTTAAAAAATGTTAACGTTTGCAATAAAACCAATGTTGGAACAGGAAGTTCTGGCACTGAGAAGCCACCTGGCTCTTAAGCTTGGATGTTTTTGCTTCTTTGGTCCCCACATAGTTGAATTTGCATTATTCCAATTACAGATTATTTATTTATTTTATTTGTCCCACTTCTTATACTGCCCACCCCCAAAGGGCTCTGGGAAGTGTACAGAAGACAAAAATTAACAATTGAAATCACGATCCAATCATTAAAACAGATTCAATTAAATACAACTTCAACAAAACAGAGAAAAACCTAACATTAGATGGCAACACGAAAGAAATTTCCTGTCCCCCAGGGAGTGGACTGGGCACAGCCCATGGCTGCCAATGATGATGGTGATATGTGGGGGTGAATGTCATGGGAGGCAATCAGCAACTGCCTCCCCCAAAAGCCCGGTGGAACAGCTCCATTTTACAGGCCCTTAAGAACTGTCCAAGGTCCTGCAGGGCCATGACAGCTGGTGGGAAAGCATTCCACCAGACAGGGGCAAGGGCAATAAAAGCCCTAGCCCAGGTAGAGGCCAGTTGCATCACTGAGGGCATGGGGACTACCAGCAAATTTGCCTCCACAGACCACAGAGGCCGAGTCGGGAAATATGGGGCGAGACTGTCCCTAAGGCAAGAACAAAAGAACATAAGAAAGAGCCTGCTGGATCAGACCAGAGTCCATCTAGTCCAGCACTCTGCTACCCTGCCTCAGACTGACTCTTTAACAAATTTGGTGACTTAATAAATGCATGAAATGTGTACACCGCTGCAACACCTGCTGTCTTTCATACCCCTACTTTGAGCTTAGAACATTCCTGAAAGGGATTAAGATGGGGCTTGCAACCTTGCTTGTAATTGAGTCCATGAAAATAAGATAAGGAAGGGATGGGTGTGAAGTCTCCAGGCCTGCCTAGGTTCTAAATCAACATGAGGCCAGTACTGATTTGAACATGCAAGAGAACTGCATGAAAAGAAGTGAAAGGGACTTTGCAGGTGCTGCCTTAAATGGTTACTTATTTTATATTGTATTTTATATGTTGTGCACCGCCCAGAGCCCTTCGAGGATGGGGCGGTATAAAAGTCTAATAAAATAAATAATAATAATAATTTGCTGGTCTTGTCAGAGTTTTTTGTTTTTTTTAACTTACATAAAGATCTATAGCAGTTAACAACCCCTTCCCACCCATGTAACTGGTTACTGGCTTATTTCAACTAATGGAGAAGCTGTTGAGAAAATATGGAACACTGGTCTATTTCAAGGGGTTGGGTTTTTTTGTCTGTATGATGGGGATGTGTGTGTTTTTTTGCATCCTCTTTTCCAATTTGTAATTAATATATAATTTGATGGGTTGCAACTATCAATGAAACTTTCTGTTTCAGCTAATCTATGCTGAAACTCACACCAGTTCATATTAAACATATGAGCTTTTAAACCACACACCTTCTATTTATTATTTACTATTTGAGAAAGGTGCTCAGCTGAGCCAATCTTAAGATGTGATATTGTTTTAAAAAGCCCTACCTCCAGCTACCATGTGGATATTAAATGTATGCGATTTCCTGTTTCTATTCACATGCTGCCAAACTGGGAATTATTCTACATATGATGGAATTGGCAGACTGAAACAAGCCTCAGGCAGGAACACGTCCACAATTATAACATATTTCATGTGAAGTTCGATTTATACATTTGTACAGCCCCTGTATGCTGTTTGCTATTAATAACTCAGTGATGGCGAACCTATTCGAGACCGGGGGCCCAAATTGCAACCCAAAACCCACTTATTTATCGCAAAGTGCCAACACAGCAATTTAACCTGAATACTGAGATTTTAGTTTAGAAAAAATGGTTGGGTCCGAGGTGCGCATTACTCAGGAGTAAGCTTGATGAAGCAACCATGCAACGCTTCAAATGGGTAATCACTACCCTAGGAGGGTTTACTCAGAAGCAAGCCCCATTGCCAGCAACTGAGCTTACTCCCAGGTAAAGGATTGTGCCCAGGCCAGCCTAGATGTGTGTGTGGGGTGTGTGTGTGTGTGTGATTTTCTGCCCTGCCCACATGATGAACTCTGGGACGCGTGCCCACAGAGAGGGCTCTGAGTGCCACCTCTGGCACCCATGCCATAGGTTTGCCACCACTGATATAATTCATTCAATGAGACTCATACAAGGCTAGGTTCATGATGAAGCATATTGTATTCAATTACAAAGTGAGTAAAAAGTAACAGATATCAATAGAACAGAACATTGTAAAAAATACTACTTCCCAGTTGTTGTTTTTAAAGCTACTCTCTTCATTGCCTAGTTATAAATTAGAAGTGCAAGGTATACATTTGTGTGTTCAGTTACAAAAATGAAGTGCACTATGTTAGATGTGAAGTGTATTTTCCCCTGAAAATCACCACTATGACCAAAAACCTATTGAGGAACAGTTTTAGGAGTTTAATTCATAAATTGCTTAAAAACACACACAGTCAAACAAAAAAAATCATGTTTGCTTTGCCTTTGACACACGAAAGTCATCATGTACGTTCTTGTAGGAGTCAATCCTGAGTCATTCAGCACATATTGCAGACAGCATCATAATTATTGTGCAGAGAAGACTTCTGTTTTGGAGGGTGCCCTCACATGGCTTTCCTCTCTGTGCTATAGGCCAAGAGGACAAGCTGGCACTCCTCTGGTACAATCAGAGATGGACTCACAAACAGGGAGAACAGAAAGGCGGATATAGCGACTTTTTCTTCATAATCCCCCCATTTCTTCCTTTTATCTTTTTTTTCTGCTTTGCATTTCGGGCCTCTTCTGACAGCAGATACACCCTGTCCTTGCTCTGCCTGGACTGCTGCAATGAGCGAGCATCCCTCCCCACCTTCAGGGAATCAGCAAAGGGAGACAGATTCTCCAGTCCCTCTTCTTTGTGCAGAAGGCCTTGTCACCCAGCCCTCACTGCTTCCAGGCAGATTAGGCTGGAAGTACAAGAAGCGGTGCCAGGCATCCTGGGCTGAAAGGTCTTCTCCCCACTGCAGCATAGCTTCTTGGAGGCAGGCCAACACCAGGCTTGGGTTGGCCACTTTGCCATTTCCTGGAGGCATCCCAGGGATCCAGCTACCGCTGCTTCCTGCCTTCACCCTGCAGCTGTCAGGGTGTCCTGTGCTCCACTGTTTCCACCCTCCAGCCTGGGATGAGCCTCTGCCTCGTGGCCCCAACTCCTTGCTATTGAGGGGAAGGAAGAGAGATAGGGGTTGACTGTGCCTCTCACATGACTCCCATGAGTGACACCCAGGGTTTTTGCTCCCCTTCATGGTGCCTATGCTTCCCTATCTAGATTCCCTAGATTGGGTCATCTCGCAGTCATGATTCCCATCCATGATTAAGTCTTTTTTTCCTGGGCTGCAGATCCTGTGGTCACTTATATTTCTATTACACTACAAACTCAACATTGTTTATCTCTGAAAACTCTAAATAGGCTGGAACAAGTTTAAATAAATGCTACAAGCCTTCCATTTGAGATCTTCTCAGCAAATGTCTTTTGAGTGCTCTTTCCTTTTGAGGGTAAGTGGATGGCTTTCGGACACTTTGCTGTGGTGGTTCCCCACTTATGAAATTTTGGGAGTGATTCTAATCAGGTCTAAGAACATAAGAAAGAGCCTGCTGGATCAGACCGGAGTCCAACTCTGCTACTCGCAGTGGCCCACCAGATGCCTTTGGGAGCTCACATGCAGGAGGTGAAAGCAATGGCCTTCTGCTGCTGCTGCTGCTCCCGAGTACCTGGTCTGCTAAGGCATTTGCAATCTCAGATCAAGAAGGATCAAGATTGGTAGCCATAGATGGACTTCTCCTCCATAAATTTGTCCAAGCCCCTTTTAAAGCTATCCAGGTTAGTTGCCATCACTACCTCCTGTGGCAGCCATTCCAAACACCAATCATGCGTTGTTTCCTTTTATTAGGAAATGGTTCCTTTTATTAGTCCTAATTCTTCCCCCCAGAATTTTCAATGTATGCCCCCCTACTTGGAAGTCCCATTTAAGTCAATGGGTTATATTCCTAAGCAAGTCTTCTTAGGACTGTAGTCTCTTTGTTTTGAATGATAGTAGTGCCACAACAATTTATAAAGATATCAGACCAATCTAAGTTAGAAGAATTCTATTAAAAAATAATCTCACACCCTGATCCTCATGGAAACAAGAGCACTGATTTTAATTGAATTTTTTTCTATGCAGCATGCTTCTGATTTGGCCGTAAGAAAAAAAATCTCATTGGCAATAGTAGCAATTGTATCAGTTCATAGTAGCTTAGAAGGTGAATGCAAACATAATTTTGTATGGACATGCCTTACTATGTTTCTTTTTGAGTGTTGCTTATCTATGCATTTTAGCATTTAACTTTTTCTGGGAAAAAACTGGGAAAGGAAAATATGCATAAAAATATACAGGGCATTACTTATTTATATGTAAAACCTTTATTCTATTTTGTTATTTTAGATTAAATCCTGTTTCAATTCTATTCTCTCAGGGATGCGCTAACAGTTTGAGCTCAGCATGAAAGCCATCAAACACTTGAGCTGAAATTTAGATTGGGAAATTTTGCCTGGTGAAGTAGAAAAGGACATGTGGAATGGCAAAGAACAGAACAGCTCATGGAAAGGCAGATGTTTTAATAACTTGTTTTCCAGCAGGAGCTGCCAATACCTAAATTTAAACACTGCAGTGCATTTAAGGGGTATATTGCTATAAAAACTAATTCTGTAGGACTTCTCAAACATGTGTGAGTTTAACCTGGGTGAGTGCTGATTTGAATATTAACTTCAGATGTAAGACACTGAAACCAGAAATGTAATTATCAATTAGTCTACCGAATTCTGGAACCAAAGAATCTAGAATTTGTGGATTTGGTTTTGTCAAGACCATTCTCAATTTAACCAAATCTTCAGTCTTTTCATGACTACCACTCCCGTTCTTTTCTTTCATATGATGTTGGTGGGAGGGTTTGTATTATATCCCAAAAGACTACTGAAAACATCTCTGACCTCTCCCCCATCCCCTCAGAGGTTGATGCAATAGTATCACAAATGCTGTGCACTCTGTCCAGAACTTCTAATGTTCCTAGTAAGTAATCTTTGAAACCACATTGTTCATAGTCGCTGTCACTTTGACTATTGTTACATCTGCTTTAGTAGAAGCTATGTAAGATGATTTCTTTGCCAGAAGGGTCTTCTTTTTGCTAAAGATACTGAATACATTTTGGAGAAAGAGAGTAATGAGGGAGCAGCTAACAGGGACCTCCACTGACAACAACCTATCTTGTGGCCTTTTAAACTGTACTCCATCATGTGAGAGCCACCATGGAAAAGCAATTTACCACATTGGTCAGATACTATTTAAAAGCACAGTAGTCTGAATGTGTAATTTGTTGTGAAGTTTGAGTAAACTGCGAGATATTTAAAATAAAGGCTCATGATACTTGGGAAAAAGATACAGAATGTTATTTTGAAGAAGGAACTGCAACATGGTTTAGGTAATGTTTAAAATTTCCCTGTCTCAAAGCACAATTCACTTATAAGCCACCAACTTCCAGTGAAAGTAATTGCCATACAACTGCTACCTGTAGTCAAAGCTCTGCTCAAAATGTGAGTCTGATTCTGACAGAAATCGGTTTCAGGTAGCCAGCTCAAGGACTCAGCTTTCTATCCTTCTGAGGCCAGTAAAATGAGTACCTAGTTTGCTGGGGGTAAAGTATAGATGACTGGGAAAGGCAATGGCAAACCATCCTGTATAACATACTCTGCCTATGTCATTATGTGATGTCACCCCATGAGTCAGTAATGACCCAGCGGTTGCGCAGGGGACTACTTTTATAGATCTATGTCATCTGATAGGCATTCTGGTGATTTGGAGGAAGGAACATAAATTGACTCACCATTTTAATCTTGCTGCCACTGCTGCCAATCATAAAACAACCGTGTTGAGGTTTAAGAATGCAGTATGTAACAAATTCACTTGTGCCTCTATGGTATGCACAGGGACATCTAAGTTAATTCAATACACAACACTATATTGTCAATCAACTCAAAGTTATACAACTATCAATCAACACAAAGTTGTTCACAGTTGGGCAGTCACATAGCTAGTTAGCATACCAGAGTCTCATTTGTTATCAAAATTAACCACACAAATTTCTCCACCAATGAAGAATGACCATGCACCACCACCTTTTTCTACTTGTCCTTTTTAAGCCAAATAAGCTTGTAAAAGAATTTTCAACTGAGTTTCAACTGAAAGAGATTTCAGCACATTTGGTTTAGACAGACATATTCATTTCAAAAAATATATATATCCAAGTCATTTCTACAATGCTTTAGCTGTCCGTTGGACTTTATTTCTGCATAGACATCGAAATTCACAGGCAAAAAAGTCAATATAATGTTCCTTTAATCAAAACAAACATTTCGCTATATGTCTTTGTATTCCAGAAGGTCTTGAAAATGTTTGCAGTTCCAGTAACTATCCCTATTTGAATCTAATGTTTATAAACTATAAATAAACTATGTGAGATCCATAATTCAGCTATGTCTAATTCTGCACTTAGACTATTCATTGGTACAGGATTGAAGAATATATACTCATCTAAATGAGACAATAGAATTGATCAACACAGGAATAGGTTTTTGAGTTTTTCCTGTTGTTACCATGGCTGAAGATGCAGCACTATAGCAACAGGGGTTCCACATGGCAGGTTTCCCGGCATTTTCCCTGCTTCAATCTGCAGAAACTACCAAAGCTTTTCAGATATTTAAATTGACAATTGACACATTATTTATTTATTTATTTATTTTATTTTATTAAAGTTATAGGCCGCCTATCCCCGAAGGGCTCAAGGCACCATTATAACCCTATAACAATGTTAAAACAGTCTGTCAGGTTCTCTAATTTCCTAGCTTTTATTTTTTAAAAGTAAGTCTCTAACCCCTTTCATTGTGGAGACATAAGGATAGGCATATATCTACAACAGAAAGGGTAAGACATTTTAAAATGAAAGCTGGGAATTCAAAGAACCTGTTACATTGATCGACCATTACAATGCCATAATGATATGTCAGCTGCTGGTTTCATTAAAAAAATGAACAAAACAAAAAGGCTCTCTCTGGTGGTAGGAAAATAGCTACCATAGGAGACAGGGGCAGAGAAAATGCCATCTGTGGGGGTAAGTCTAGGAAGATCTGGGCTTCCTGTCCACATGGGTAATCTTCCAGCTTTGCTGCAATCCTTCCCAAAAAAATCACAGAAAAGAAGTTTTGGGAAAGACTGTGGGAAATATGAAGAAAACGTAGAAGATACACAAAAGCACCATGGTGCTGTGGGGAAGTGAATAATAACAACAAAAACTCTATTTGTTCTTCCTAGTGCAGTCAGAATATACAACTGTATCGAAATCCCTAACAAGCTCTCACACCATTTCTCTCCTCATCCCGCTCTCTGTGCCACCTATACTTCCTTAGACCTTTCTGAGGGCTAGCAGCCAGCGGCCTTTCCCTGGCTGCAGAGCTCTCTTCTGAGCCTGTGGGCAGTGTGCAGAGAGGAGCAACAACACTTGAAGGAAGAGCATCCTGTTTTGCTTCAAAGTGATAGGAAAAGTCATGGTTTACCAGTTTTTGAAAACTCTGTGGCTTCTCTGATCTGTGGTGTGGTGACTTTAGAAGAGGCCAAAATGAATGCATAATGGAAAGTCTGTAGCAAAGAGAAGGCAGTCTTATGAAACAGAATGCAATCTCACACTAACCCTTGTATAACACCATAATTGGTTGATTTTACTGTGTATTTAGCCCCCTCCTGGGGAGGATGAGGTCTTTTTCTCTGAGTTGCCATCTATCGTTAGATCTCTGTTGGTATAATGTTATGTTTTAAATGAGGGTTATGATTTTAATATATTTAATTTAAGGTATTTTAACATTGTACACTGCTCAGACCCTTTGGGGGTGGGCGATATTTTCAATTTTGAAAATAAATAATAAATAAGTACATAAATGGCCCCTGAGTTAGAGACCATAGGTCATTATATACAACATATCTGCATGCTGAATGTGGACAAGGAGAGTGTGTATGAGCATTCTGAGACCTCCTGTACAGGATCACTGGTTTGTGAGCATGACGCCTATCTGAGGAGAAAATTTACTGATTTATTCATTTAGAATATTTCTATGCCACTTCTTCAAAATTCTGTCCAAAATGGTTTCCTTGAAATCTGCAAAATTTGGAAAGCAGAATTCCTGACCAGAGGCAGGGAGTGTACATATGGACACTTTCTCTCTGTGTTTTTACTGTGCAGTTGACATAGTCAACACATTTGAAGCATGATGGAGCTGTGTGTTGTTAGAAGGGCAAAACACATTTTAAGAAAATATTTTCATAAAACACAATCCATACAAGGTCACACATGACGATTGTGGTAAAGTTTAGAATTAATATATTTATATAATTGCATAATGTTCAGTTTGGAAGAAAAATCACTTTAATAATTCACCTTTCAACTTCCATGTGTTTACCAATAACTGGCCTTTTATGGGAAAATGAAGATTTTTATTTTTGATTTTAAAAGGTCATGACTTTAGTTTTTAGACTGTTTGCTTTTAACAAGACATTGACATACCTCACAAAACTCTTTTCAATGTATATGAAACTTAAAGGTACTATTTTTCATTCCTTTCAATTTTCTTTACATATGGATAAAATGTTCTTCTGCTGGTACTAAAAAAAAGATTTCTTTGATTGTATGTTAGTACATTATGACCAGATTATTGTACTGTGCGTAAATATGGTTGTGAGAGCTTAACATTGATTAAAGTGTAGTCTTATGTACCCATTTTTTAAAAAAACAGACATGCTGCACCTTGTATACATAGGCCTAACAATAAGTTTCAAATTCAAAATGCTCTGCCAAGATTTAAATATTTCTATGTAAGGGCTGGATACATTAAGAAGGAAATGGGACAACAGCAAAAATAGGTCTCCGGCACAAATATATTAATTAAGCAGCTATTGCGTGTTAACGACTAGTAATCTAAGATGCTGGTCCTTTTCATTAGACTTCACGTCAAGTTGGGTTTCTGAAGATGTGGCTCTTCTTAAATGAATAACCATTAGCCCTGACAGGAGCAAAAATTATTTCGTTTTTACAAACAGCTAAAAGTTATTCATCTGACAAGGAGTGTTGGCTACAGGTGCAGAATTTAGATGCCAAAATTATACCGGAAATCATCTGTTTTCAGGTTGGCTTGGTGTATACACAAACCATTCTCTAAATTCCAGAAGTAACAATAATTTATCTCTCAGAATTTGTGGAATGTATGAGGTTTGGGGGAAGCATAGGAATGAGGAAGGAAGTCAGCCCAGGAAACAGCTGTTAGTTGTCAAGAGAGGTGTCTATGTAACAGCTGATGGTCAAGTAAACCTGGCCTCACTCCATGGTCCTTCTGCTAATGGAAAGCATAGGCTGCAGACCATATTTTATAATTAAGCATAAAATTAAAATAACACATACACACATAAAGGAAAGGGGGGAATTGTTTATGTTGTGTTTTAGTTCAAATTCTAGGAATAAATTGACAAAAAAGATAGCCAGATGATAAAAGATGGACAATTCAAATTAAGAGTGACACATACTTTTAAAGAAATGAAAGTGATTAATGAGCAGATCAAAGACAAAGATGCTGGGTTTCCTGCAAAGATTAAGTACTACTTCTAAAAGCTGTACTATATCCAAGCAGAAAAGACTAGGTTTGAGAAAGTAATCATGGTAAGAGATCGTTGCTAGCCTCACTGCAAATGCACAGGGTCCACACCACTCTTAATCTCAATTGAGACCCTTGTGACAACAGCACAATGCTAGAATCTTTTGAATCCCCTCCTGATTCCTTACATTATAGAGCACAATTTCCAGTGAAAACTGAGCTTAGTCTACGAAACACAGACAGTGGAACCTATGGATGTGTTTTCCTGTAGAAGTCCAACCTATAGGCATTATAGTTTGAATTAGAAGGTGAGGAAAGAAGATTTACCGAGCTGGCACTCAACATGGTCACAATTTACAGTAGTGCCTATATCATCAGATTTATCTTTGACTACATTTTGGATAACTCGCAGAGAGATTTTGATCCCCCAGAAGCACGGCACCCCTGGAGAGCACTTTCGAAACCTCATGTCTGGCCCTTATTTTAATGGTAGTGACAGGTTTTATTTTATTGTATCAAACTCCTGTTTTACGCTTGTAAAATTTCTGAGTGCATCAATCCCAGCTCTGAAAAGAGTTGTGATTGTATTTTTGAGCCAGCGTGAACAACATCTGTCCCACTTATCTTCCATTTCAATTTAATATTTGTAGTGCAGGAGTTGCCTATTTTATCAGCCCCTAAAAAAGTCTTATCTTCAACTTTCATTCCAGTGCTTCAAAAGGGCTTTGAATTTGCATCTTACTCTAGGGAAGATGTAGTTTAAAAAACATTTTCTTTTTTTTGCCCAGCTTGCTCCATTAATTTCTGAGGAAAATGCACCTACTGCTGTGAATATGACAGTTCTCAACCTTGGTGTTTTTACAGGATGTCCCTCTCCAGGGAGCAGGCAATACCATTCTGACTTACCCTGTTGGAACTGCACCTCCTGCTGGGTAATCAGCTACTACAGTACTAAGGGAGAGACCTTAGTATGATTAACTGAATGCCCCTCGTGAATGCTAACGAGAAAGAGAAACCGCAAGATGATGGGATGGTGGGAGAGTGAAAGAAGAGGAGCTGTTTCAAGTAATCGTCTCCTTTTCAATCAAGGCAGATAATTTACAGATGCACAGAGTAGTTTAATTATTAGCAGCACTTAGCATTTTATACATCTGAGTAAGCTTTAACTTAAAATAATATTCATCATCTCTTCCACACATTTTTCCCCCTATTACTTCTATGAGCAAGTGAAGAACAAAATTCATTTTGTAATGATTATCTGACTCAGGTAAAGCTGATTTTCTATTACTTCAGGCCCAAGCCTCTGACAAGGGCACAAAAAGGATTATTTTTCCAGCAGTTTCCAGCCTAGCTAAATCAGCAGATAATGCCATCCACGATGCAGAGTGATCTTCACCTAAAGCCCTCCTCATTGTTAATGTTTCTCACAACTGAAATGTGCCACAGTGGCAAAATTATTCCAAAGACAGCTCTCCTGTGGTAGAAGAGAAAGAGCAAAATTTCCCCAGCTTTTAAAACTTTTCTTTGTCAATTAACACCCTTTCCAGCCACAAAATACTCAGTGTTCTGCTCCCCTTTAAATTACGTTCTCACATGAAGAAAGTGTATCACATGATAATCCACTTGTAACTGCTTTATCATACATAGCACTTCAAATGAATACTCTGTGCACTATGAGATAACTGGAGACACAAATGATGTCAACTATGCTCTCTGGCAAAAAACTTAAAGTAAATTGCAACTCAGTGACAGTGGCTATTCGGATAAGAGCAGATTGCACTATCTTTGAAGACTGACAGGGAAATGTGCTAAGCTTCTTCTTTTGAAAATTTTATTTGCTGAATATCTATGTGTTCTTTCTTTCAGAAGAACATTTTTGGCAAATCTTTCATTTTTGATCCAAGAAAGCCTGGTCTTGCTCCAAGTCTGAACTGGGGATGGGGTGCAAAGTTATGTAGGGAAAGAGGCAGAATGGTTCCTATTCTACTTGATAGAAATGTCAAGCTATTTAATTTATTTAATCATTTAATTATCTAAGATATTTCTATGCCACAGGCAACAATTAAAACAACATACCTACATGAATACAAGCCATTATGGCTCTGAACAGCTTCTAGTAACACTTTTACTTTTTCACAGTTGTACCCATCATTTTGTAGGTTGGTGTTGCTGTGGAAAACAAAATGGTGGGTGCAACTGTGGAAAAGCCATCCAGAGATAAACATTCTTTTAAAAATCAATGTGCAATGGCACACACAATCATAGTTTTGATAAAGCCAGAGCAGAAATAAGGCTCTTTAATCTAAAAGAGAATTGGGGGTGGGGGTAGACGACACACAGAAAGATGTGATGGTTTGATTTACATCCTCCTGCCATCTTTTCATGAGAAAGGGTATAATGCAAGATAATTTATTTGCTACTTTACAGTTGTAAAAATCACTTGTCTAAAATTAAAAGGTTTCACGCTTTCTCATACCACTGCCCAGTAGAAGGTATCTTAGATTAGAGTCAAAATCAGTTTTCTTTTAAGGATACAAGGTTTTGTGTATCAGTGTTTTCTACAATTATGGCCAAATCTGGGATGGGGGGAAGGTAAAAGCTTTTGAGAACTGTGGAGAGGGCACAAATGCTGGGGTCTGGATGCCCCACAGATTCGCAGTAGTGAAACCCAGAAGTGGGTTCCACTGCAGAGCTATGCTTGTGTGAGCATATGCTGATGTGTGTGTGTTCCCCAGAGGTGGAGTTGACTTTAGCCATCTTCAACCTGGACTTTGGAGCCTGGCACACTGCAGTCTTTCATGGAGGACTTTGCAGGTGGCTGGGGAATTTCTCTTTGCTGCTGTCTCCCTGTATTGCCTGAAATCCCACTGGAGCGTGTGTGGTGGTGTTTGTAGCAGTGCTGTCCCTGGTTACAGCCCTGTGAATTGGGCCTCCCAGGGAGTTTGTACTGTGTAATTAATTCTAACTCTCTCAAAATCTTGATCCAAAATGAACATATTGGCATGTCTACCAACAGTGCTGAATATTAGCTGGGTTGTCACATCTTTCCAGCACAGATCTGAGATACTACTGCCTCATAATTTTATAATCTAGCTCTTTAATGTTGGTAGAAGCTGATTTAAGAGGATATATCTTCCAAACAGATGTCCAATTGCCCTTGAAAATAATAGATTTGATTTCTCACTTCCACTTCTTAGCATATGAGGGAGTCAAAAAAATTATCTTTAATTTTTTGTATAGAATTGAAATAATACACAAATAATTTGTCTATTCAGTATCCATGTCTCGAATTTTGTCAACCATTTAGCAATAAATAAATAAATAAATAGATAGATAAATAAATAAATAAAATTAAAATAAATACATAAATTAATGTCCGGGGGTCACCGCGTCGGCTCGCCCTGGACTCGGCCGGCCAGGGGGCGGAGCCAGCGGCGAGACGCCAGCGGGACCCAGCAACAGCCGGCCCCGCCAAAGAAATGTCTGCAGGGGCCCGGAGCGGCCGGGAGACAGCTGCGAAGAGGCGCAGCTGGAGCCGGATCCACAGCTGCGGCTGCTCAAGTCATCAGCCGGGCTCAGCCGGGGTGACAGCGAGGCGAGGCATGCTCAGGCAGCCCGGCCGAGGCTTGAAAAGGTGAGGCAGGGCGGAAGAGCGAGGCTGGCAGCAATGGGACATGGAAGGGGGTTGTGGGAGCCAGGGACGGTCGGGGAAGGAGTGGTGGGAGAGGAACAGAGGAGCCTGGAAAGGAAGGTGCAGAGCGTAGCGGGGGGGTGGCTGGACGGAGAAGTGGAAGAAAGTGAATGTGGAGCCGTGGAAGAGAGAGGGGAGAGAGAGAGTGAGGAGAAAAGGGAGGAGTGAGAGAGAGAGAAAAGAGAGAGAACAGAGAGACAAAGAGGAAAGGAGAGAGAGAGAGAGCGAGGAAGGACCAGGGAAGTGTGAAGAGGAGAGGAGGGAGGCTGACCCAGTAAGGGGCGGCAGATCCCCTATAGGAGGGGCTGCCAACCCCAGACGCGAGTAGGGTGAGCCGTAGCCGGAAGGGAGAGGCGCCTTCCCCTCCATCCTCAGTGGGCACCCTGTGGTTCAGGCAGCTGACTACATTAAGAGCCCCAAAGATCGGAGCTACTGACGAGGAGACCAACACCTCGGAAAGGGACGGTGGGTTGGATTGTCAGCCCCAACCGCAGGAGGGGGAGGGAGAGCACCACAATTAAGAAACCTATCTTTCCAGCTTCATCTATTATTATTACTTAGAAAACAAGAAACAATGCATGGCTACTTTGGGCAACCCATAATTTCATTAATAAAAACAAAATGCAATTTCTATACATATAAGTACCGACACAAGGAGATTGAGCCTTGGAAGGGCAGCCATGAAGGAACTAGAAAAGATCCCTAAGTGTATGGAGACCAATATCAAGATAATTCATATTGTGGTACTGCCTTTACTATGTATGGAAGTAAAAGTGGTTGATGAAGAAAGCTGAAAGAAAGTTGATTCAATTGAAATGTGGTATAGGAGAAGAGTTTTACAGATGCACTGTCAAAAAAAACCCAACTGGGTTTTGGATCAAATCAATACTGAGTTCTCCTTAGAAGCTAAAATGACTAAACTGGGGCTATTGTAATTTTGTCATGTTATGAGAACATTCCCTGAAAAAGACAATAATAGTAGGAAATGTTGAAGGCAGCAGAAAAACTAGAAGACCCAACCCGAAATGGATTGATCAATAAACAACAAATACAACAAATACAACAAATACAAAACCTTTAATGGCATATAAAGAGTGGTAAAATACAGATTATGTTAAAACCAATTGACTAAAATTTACACAAAGGTTTCACTCTTGATCCAAGTGCCTTTGTTAAAAACCTGGCAACTGATTCAGTAGTGTGGGGATGATGGTCACTAAGCAGGTGTGAAACTATTTCCTTGTCTGATCTCACTGAAAATTTCTTCAAGATGGCCTCGAGAAAAAGCAACCGATAGACTGCCAAATCTTTGCAATGAAGGAGCACGTGTTCAGTTGTTTCGGGTAGGCCCGCTGCACAGGAACAAGTCCTGTTCTCCTGTGGGATGCCATGATATCTGCCTCTTGTTTGGGCAGTCGGTAACACATTTAGCCGAGCAAGCATAAAATATCTGCGGAGATGTGGATTGATTAAATTACTCATATATTTAGCCATAAAACCCGGCAATGGTGGTGAAATGCCATAAAATGTGGGAGAACAAGTTCTGCAGGCTCCAGCTGTGAGAAGCTGCCCTTCAATGTCAAGAGTACGCGCTTCAAAACTCCGAAAGCCCATGTCTTTCGTCCATCAGTAGTGGAGTTGGTCAAAAGATACACCTATGTTGTTTATTTGCTTGATAATTTTGGTGTGCCAGGTGGGAGTGGAAGTGGTCAGCTTAACAGAAAATATATGTGAGACTGCCCGAGGGCTCTATAATGAAGGCTGGCTTTCAGTATTTAAACAAAGAGAGCCAAACCCGAAAAAAAATTGTCTTGGTTCAAGTTTCTAAACAAAGAACTTGATACGCGGACTGAAGCGCTTTGGAAGACCCAATAAACGCACGGTAAGAAACAAAAGATTGAACACTCTCTAATTTCTCTTCAGCGGTTTTTGCTCCCAGATTGAGCCCGTGAAAGTAATTGTGGCAGTAGTTTTAACTTTCGAAAACTTCCATTGCGCAGGAAAAAATTGACCGCTTCTGGTGTGAAAAAAAAAAAAAATCTGGATATTGCCAAACACTTTGATCTTTACTTGTATTGAGAGTCTGGTGGATAAGCGAGAGGTCCAGGTTAAGGAATGATGGAAGGTGATTCCTAAACATCTGTGTATGAAATGGACCTGTTCAATCAATGTACCGCTTATTTTCCACGCGGCTGAGTTTTTTTGAATCTCGAAAAGATCAGCACTTTGGATTTGTTATAATTAATCGACAGGGCAACTGTTTGTGCAGTATCGTCGCGAAAAGGCTTGAAGTAGGTTCCTTTGCAGGGCCCCAATTCCCTTTGGACCTCGAGACAGTAACACAGTGTCGCCTGCATAGAGAAGTGCACATGTGGGTCTTTGTCCCAAAATGGGTGCGTGACTTTCAGTCTGAGATAAAATGAGGAGCAAGGTCGTTTAAATAAAGATTGAACAGGGAGAGGAGCAAGAATACAACCCCTGCTTTGACTCCCCTTTGTTAGAAACTATAGGTGAAGTTAGGCGGCCCAAGCATCGATCACAAATCTAACTCTGGACAGGTAGAAGTTGGAGGAATACAACTGGCTTAATCAAGAAACAGTAATCTCTGGTCTATTCCCCAACACAGTCAATTTTTCCCACAGCTGATTCCCTGGGGATAGAGTCGAATGCGCATTTCAAATCTAGGAAAGCCGCTAGCGAGTTTCCCACCCTTGGGGTGGCAATATTTTTCCGCCAAAATGGTTTAAAACCAGACAATGGTCAAGGGTGGATTCTCACCTGTGGCATATCCTATCTGTTCCGGGCCTAGCACTGAAGAGGCTCCAGGCAGTGAGACGTGATCATAAGGTACCTTGCGTAAAGCTTACTAGCCACTGAAAGCAAGCTTATGGGGCGATAGTTAGATGGATTTGATGGATCGCCTTTTTTATGTAGAGGTACAATGATAGCTTCAGTCCAATGCTTAGGGATACAGCCACTGTTGTTAATTTTGGTAAACAGGGTAGCCAAAATAGGGGCCCAGAACTCCGGGAATCTTCTAAAGAGTTCAGGTGGCAGGCCATCAGGGCCTGGCGCTTTCCCTTGTTTTAGGTCAGATATAAGGGTGATCACCTCGTCGCAGCTGACAGGAGGCCATTCAGGTAAATGCTTTGCTGCTCCAGTTGCACATGGAGTATCCAAAAGTTCTGGATTGCAGAAAATGGCTGTAAAATGTGTCCTCCATGCTTCCACTGAAATCTGAGAACTGATGGCTGTATAGGGCTCGCCGGCACTTGAATTAATTATGCGCCAGAAGCTTTTGCTGTCTCTGGAGTTAAAGGCTTGATGGAGATTGTTCCAATAAAGGAAACCACAACCTTCAGTTTGTAATACCTTAGCAAGGCTGTTAATAATAGTATGTTTTTGAGGTCATTAATTCAGAGGAAGCAACTTGATGGCACATGATCCCCTCTGTACTGTTTAATGGTTATTAATTTTGTTAAATTCAATTAAAAATGACTATATAAAATGACTATATACCGGTAAATTTTGTTAAATTCAATCAAAAATGACTATATAAATACTCAAGCTTATTTAAATTATATTTCAGATTTTAACCTATGGGAATATTGTGACATTCTAGCCCATTCTCATTTGATCTCCACAGTTTTACTTCAAGCAGTTGTTCTCAGAACCTACGCATGCTCATTTCATCACAGCAAAGTCCTGGCTATGCCAGTAATAGTCTGGTTCCATGTAGTATTTTGCCTAACTTTGCATAGGCCGTTAATAATAGTATGTTTTTGAGGTCATTAATTCAGAGGAAGCAACTTGATGGCACATGATCCCCACTGTACTGTTTAATGGTTATTAATTTTGTTAAATTCAATTAAAATGACTATATAAAAATGACTATATAGATTTTGTTAAATTCAATTAAAAATGACTGTATAAATACTCAAGCTTATTTAAATTATATTTCAGATTTTTAACCTATGGGAATATTATGACATTCTAGCTCATTCTCATTTGATCGCCACAGTTTTACTTCAAGCAGTTGTTCTCAAAACCTACACATGCTCATTTCATCACAGCGAAGTCCTGGCTATGCCAGTAATAGTCTGGTTCCATGTAGTATTTTGCCTAACTTTGCATAGAAGTGGGTTTGAATTTTTGGTCCTTTGTGAATTGTCGGGCAAGAAATTGCAAAGTGTGTATTTTAATTTAAGCCCTTTACTAACTGTATAGCCACTATAACTTCTTTAATATTGTTCACATGGACCATCTGACACATCCAGTATTAGACCTGGATAACACCATACATAGCAGTGCATCATTAATTCAGCTGAAACCAATCCATCCACTTTCTTTTTAGACATAAATATTGTCTGAAAAAAGATGCCATCTAACTTTCAGAACTGAAATCAATCATTTTTTTCATGGTCCTTCCATTTCTCTTTGCTACTTGTCAGTCAGAAGCTAAATGACCTGTGTTAAAATATCCATTAATTTTTAAATATGTTTACTTACCTTTGCTAGGAAGGGCAAAATGAAATGCAAATTTCCAAAATTAAATTTTGGTTTTTATAGGAAAACATTGTGACAAGGATAGAAACTGACCTGTAGCCTCACACCATTGTGCCACCCCACCATAATGATGATTATCCATCTGTAAAAATGGTGAACCGTTTCTTTTAATGAGAAGTAGATATGTGATTTACAGAAATGCTTTAGCAAATAGTCTTTATTTTTAGAATGGCTAGATTAGTTTTCTATGGTTTTTTCCCTCTTGTTGATTAATATGGTTCCATACCCAACATTCTTTAATTTATTTTCGATTTATAACCCACAGGGCTCAGGGCAGTGAACAATAATAATATAAAATGGTACAAAAGCACAACAATCATAAAAGCATAAACAGCATAAATACAACATAAAACATTAACAGCAGATGGCAACAACCCAGCCCCCTATATGTCCCTGGGGGCCACTTAATGAAAGTAATTTATCATGTATTTTGCATACATCAAACCAACCAAGGTGTTCTGTCAAAGCAATGCAGTCTTCTCTAGAAATATTGAAGATTTTCAAAGAACAGCTATACAACTAGAACTACAAGGCCTGCCAGCATGGCCAATTGGGAATTGTAGTCCAGGAATCCGGAGAGCTGCAAGTTGCAGACCCCTGAACTAGAAGCTCCATTTTGCAAACCTAATATTGAGGAGTGATTTATTTATTTAATTCATGATGTTTTTTACCCCCCTGTTTCCAAATGAAGTAAAGGAATGTGAGTTTCCTCCTGCTTGCTCCACAACATTATGATGCATTTAAGTACCTCCTGAAGGTTTCCTGGGTTTTCTCAGATCTTTTCCAGACCTGCTTTGTGATGAAGTTTTGGGAAAGATCACACGAAACCCTCGATAGTTGCCATGTAGGGAAGAAAGCTTGTATTTTCTCAATCTCACCCATATACAGTAATTGCCCCTGCCCATCTTTCTGGAGGCCCCTAACAACAGGGAAACTTTTTGATTTATTGACAATTGAATATTGTTATATAAATATGTTATAACAATTTCTGTATTATTTTCTGTGAATTCCCAACTTTAATTTTTGAGTGTCTAACTCTTTTTATTGAAAGGATATGCATTTCCCTTATAACTCCATAATAAAAGGGCACAAAAATTTACTTAAAAGAAGAAACCTGGTAATACACCAAAAGTGATACATAGATTGTTACATTAAATCAATATTTAATTTGTAATTTAAAAGCTGGCATGGGGCAAACTGTCTACTGGGGAAACCAGAACAGAGGAACTAAGGGTTGAGCAGGCATATGGAAGCCCTGTTGCAGCCACAGCATCAACAAGAAAACTACACAGAACATTAAGGTGTTCCATTAGAACATACCATCCTTGTAATATATTGAATTTTTGAAGTTACAGTGCAACCCCTCTAGTCCATGTGACTTTCTATCAATACTACATAGTGTCCCTTAAAACATAGAAGAATTGTAATTACATAATCTAGGATAGTCCTAGGATTTTCAGATTTGGGTGTGAGTAGAGGATGCTTTTAAACAACCCCTGTTTGTGGGAAAAAAGAAAAGTGAGGGATGTTGCCCAAAGTTCAGCAATTTTTGACTGCCCAGTACACATACCATAAGATCAGACCCCCATGCTGCGCCTTACGCTCTTGTTTACCTTGAACCAATTTTGTTAATAAATGTTTTATTCCACACACAAATGTTTGTTGTATTAAAAGTTCTTTCAATAGCAAGAGGGTATTAGCTACTTCCCTCAGGCAGCAATATATTCATTGACACAGATAAGAATGAGAATCATGCCCAATTTACCAGAATCAGTGCAAGAACTATAGCTTTTAGCAAAGATGGAGATAAGTTGTAGCAGAAATAAAAGGAAAATGCAGCCCTGGACTTACTTGGGGCTGCTATTGCAGCGGGAGAAGGAGAGAGATGAAGGGGTGTGGCCATGCCAGGATGGTGGTCACATGAAAGGGGCCCGTCACGTGAAAGGGGAGCCCGGGTGCTCCTATATAAGGCAGCGCTTGGCTGGCTCCGGCCACTTTCAAGGCCATCAGAGCAAGCAGACCCACCCTCCCTCCCTGTGTTATGGGTTGGATTGGATGAATTTATTGTTGATTGTTAATTTGTTTGTCATCGCAGCCTTGATGGTTTGGGGCATAGGAGCACATTTTTTCTGGGGAGGCCGAGCTTGCGTGCCAGACCTCTCCGCAGCTGGGGGCCTCAATAAGAGGTCTGGGGTTGGGGCGGGTTTGATAAGGCTAGCCACAGAGGCGATACTAGGGAGCCCTCTAACCCTGGCAGGAGGAGGTGTCACGGAATGGACACACACTCATGTGGCACCTAGTAACTTTCTGTCTCAATTCCCCAATAGGGATTGGGGACGGTGCCGAGTTCAGCACGCTTTCGACCCGAAGGTGGGTTTGACACGCTTGCTACCCGAGGACTTGATTCAGCATGGGTGCTGCCCAGTGGCTAGGATGTGCCCCTTATGCTTGCTCAGCTTCCTATGTTGGGTTTAATAAAATGGGCTGCGGCCAAAGTTCATTCCAATGAAAGTTGTGTTTGTGGTCATTTGGAAGCGAGTCTCCGCACATCAGCACACATCAGGAGATGGTCCATCTATCTTTTTTGATTCTGCAGGCTTTTGAGCATGTGTGAGGCAGAACTAGACTTTCCACATCTCTTTCCTATTAAAATATTTCTCTGGTAAAAAAAACCACACACCTTGCTAGATCAAAGACCTTTAGATGCAGAGGCATCTATATATGACTTTTTGTATACCCTTGACTGAAGAACTGTACAATTCTTCTATTTGGGATGGTCATCCTCTTCCAATGAGAGTGTAGCTTTGAGAGGAATGCACATGGAATTGTGAGGGAGGTAGGGGACATCCACCTAGCTAGCCAGATCAGCCAAATCAACTCTGGCGATCAATGGGGTGACAGATGTCGCAGCCAGATTGCTCTCACATCCTACATATTGACCTTTTGTGCACTTACTGGTTCCAGCGCACCAGTTTGCTTCGTAGTGTGATTTACCATCAGTTTTCTATTTCTATTTTCAATTTTGCAACAGATTTGCAACATTGTTCAAGTTTGATCTTCATTTACACAACTATTGCAGGGCTGATTCAATTCTGGTGAATGAAAGAATGGATTTTCCCAATGCAGGCAAATGCTGATTTTTTTCTTCTGATTCTCTGGGAATCTAAACTTGAATGAGTACGCCATACCTGCCCCTGGTTCATTTCCCCTCTCCTTTCCACTTTTCCCTCTCCCATAGAACAGGACATTCTTCTTCCACTCTTCCATTTCTTCTTCCACTCTTCACCCGTTCTGCTCCTGGTTCTGTCATTTTCCGCCCAGCATTTTCCTTTGGTTGCTGCTACCACTGCATCTATGCGAGCAAACATGCAATCACAAATCTTGAGTCTGAGCCTTCTATAGCCATTGGTGTGTTCTTTTTCTGATCTCTCCAGATTCATCAATAACACCCTCTCCCCCTCGTTTATAAGGCTGGATCCTGGCTTTGCAAGGATTATAAACTAGCCTGTCAAGGAGGGGAGGATGCCACAGAATACAAACAGGATAGGGGAAGGTAGAAGATTTGATAACCAAAATCCCCCTTTCCAAAGAAACAGCTGACATGTAAGGACTTGGATCTCTGTTTGCATGGGCCCTGAGAGTGTTGTTTCAGTGCCATGTTGATATGTTAGTTGAACTGCATGCAATTTTTTTAAACAAAAACTGCCCTTATGAATGACATGACAGGGAAGGCAGAATCCCAGGCATCAAAAGCTGAATTCTCTCTAGAGAGTAATTGAAATCCCACCACAGATATGGGGAGAAAAGTGGGAAAAGTGGAGTGAGTAATTGATCCCAGACACCCCAGGTGAAAAAAACTTTGCAACAAAAGAACACAAATCCTGGGGTTAGTGGATAAATGGCCTAAGATACACTAAGGTACAGTTTTCACCGGATTATTTTATGATCTTTTTGAGCTTTATCATTCTAACTTTTTTTTTTTTGTAGTTATAAAGACTAAAAGAAAGAACTGTCAGAAGAAAAAAGCTGAATGTTCAAGTGTCATATTTCACAGATTCATTATGCATTTACAGAGCAGATAAGCTCAGTGGGAGAAGTTAATGTCAATTGATAGATACGGTGGAGGTGGGGCCCACACCAAGCATGAGGTACTGTAGTTTAAGTAGATTTTAATGCCCAGTTGGAAATGTACTTTGATGTAAGGGAAAAGTTCATGGATTTACTCAGAATGTAAGGAAATGACTGCCACCAAAGGCTACAGTTCTGCAAACAAATATTGCTGCTAAAGCAAACTTTAATATACACAATTTGTTCTTTTTTTCAGTTCCTGTTATGGATTTAGGTCTAGATTCTTGATTTGAAGGAAGAAGGGTAATGGGATTTTAATTGCTGATATTTTATCATTGTGTTTTAAGTCTTCTCAAAAGCTTTTGGAGGGGATGGCTAGAAATGTGACTATATACATAAATAACTTAAGATATTAGCCATGCTAAGGATTATTTTATTTCTATTTCAGGCAATATGAAGCATACTGAGAGAAAGGGCAAGGTTATTGGATAATTTTGTGCTACTGTACTGTAAATTGTACATGCACAGCAAGAAAGGCTGACTGTAAATTATTGAAAGGATAAACTGTTTGTAAATATCCATTTTCTGACATTACAGTATCTTAAGTTAGAATAGTTGGAAGATGTGCTAATTGGAAGTCTCTGTTAAAGAATGCCCTGAGTAAACCATTCAAGCATATAAGCGAAAAAAATGTCTACATGGAGATACAGGTAAAATACTGCCACATGAGCACTGCCAGTCAGGGACATAGATATAGATTTTTAGGGGGGGTTCGGGGGTGGGGCCACACCCTGCCCCACCCCTAGGGCATGGCCACGCCTCCCCAAGCCCCGTCCCTAGCCTAGCGATTATAAAAGCAGCTCTCCAAGGTCGGGGATGGCAGACTCCCCTGCCCTGCCCTGCCCTGCCCTGCCCCTCCCCTCTGGGCAGAGGCATAGAGGGAAAATGGAGCCAGGTGCAAAATCTAAATTTTGCGCCCCCCCCCCCGGGGCAGCCACCGTGATGCTGGAATCCACCCTCAAACAGCATCACTTTCAGTGGTGTTTAAACTAGAGAGCCCAAATTCTCCTTTTAAATCCACCTTAAAGGGAGAACCCGGGGCCCTACGTTAAACAACTTTGAAAGTGATGCTGTTTTGGGGTGGATTATCCCCCACCTGAAACAGCATCACTTTCAATGTGGCATAGTGGTTAAGAGCAGGTGCATTCTAATCTGGAGGAACCGGGTTTGATTCCCTGCTCTGCCACTTGAGCTGTGGAGGCTTATCTGGGGAATTCAGATTAGCCTGGGCACTCCCACACATGCCAGCTGGGTGACCTTGGGCTAGTCACAGCTTTTCGGAGCTCTCTCAGCCCCACCCACCTCACAGGGTGTTTGTTGTGGGGGAGCAAGGGCAAGGAGATTGTAAGTCCCTTTTAGTCTCCTACAGGAGAGAAAGGGGGAATATAAATCCAAACTCTTCTTCTTCTTTCAAACTGAGGACCTCAGATTCTCCCTTTAAATCCAAGCCGAAGGGGGTGGATTTAAAAGGAGAATCTGGGGAAATTTGGGGGGTGCCTGCTGTCAGGGGTGCAATTGTTAAGCTAGAAGCACCAAACTTTCAAGGTATCTTTAGGAGTCTCTCCTAATGATACCACCCAGGTTTGGTGAAGTTTGGTTCAGGGGGTCAAAAGGTATGGACCCTCAAGGGTGTAGCCCCAATCTTGTATTAGCTCCCATTGGAAACAATGGGGGATGGGGCACCCCCTTTGGGAGTCCATAGCTTTGGACTCCCTGGACCAAACTTCACAAAACCTGGGTGGTATCAATAAGAGACTCTCCTGATAGTACATCCCAGGTTTGGTGAAGTTTGGTTCAGGGGGTCAAAAGCTATGGACCCTCAAAGGTGTATCCCCCATCTCCTATTAGCTCCCATTGGAAACAATGGGGGATGGGGCACCCCCTTTGGGAGTCCATAACTTTGGACCCCCTGAACCAAAGCTCACCAAACCCAGGTAGTATCATCAGGAGAGTCCCCCAAACAATCCCTGAAAGTTTGGTGCTGCTAACCCAAACAATGCGCCCCCTGTGGGCCAAAAACCAAAAAAGCACTAAAATGTTTTTAGAACCCACAAACGGAGGGGCGGAGCTTCGGACATGAATGGGGTTTTTTTTTTCAAACACGAGAACCCGCCCTTACCTATGTCCATGCTGCCAGTGATTAGTTTTGAGGAAGGATTGGTAGAAACTACCAGGAGTCAGAACTGGTAGAAACAACCAGGTGATTTTATTTCATGTGATTTGCATTACTTACCCAGAAACTCCACATAAGCCTGTGTTGTATAGTGGTTAGAATCATTTAACTGTAGTTTAAATTAAGAATTTGAGCTCCTTTTGCAATACTTCAAACATCTGGGGATGAAACCATTTATTCAGTAATAGTCCCACTGATGAACAAATTGCAGGATGTGGAACTATTACCAAAATACAGTTTGGACATGATGACAGCAATGCACAGTGGGCTACAAAGAGAGACGAATCCAAGGAACAATGTATGAAGATTCTGGTATATATTCAAATAACAATGCTTCTTTATTCTACATATTGAAGAAGCTCTGGTGATCCCTGAATAACTACCACCTGTGTCTACCGAGCAAATCTAGGCTTGCCAATTGTTACATGGGAAATTCCTAGAGTTTTGGGGGCAGTACCTTGGAAGGGGAATTGGAGAGGAATTTTAGCTAAAACCTATCCTAAACTATAGTATTTGCCTCCTGAAACTGCCATTTTCCTATCTGTATAGCCTGGAGAGTAGTAATTTTGGGAGAACTGGCATTTGGCAACCCTAAGCAAACGTGCTCTGAAACCATGAGTTTCATAGGTAGTTTGTGAAAAAACATGAATGTTTGTTGTACAGTCATGAACAAATGCTACTGAGAATGACTCTAGTAGCACTTTGGAGGCTGGTCAGTATATCTATACAGAAGGCTGAATTCCTAGCCACAAAGTAATAATGAGTATGCTCCGCAAAAGAGAAATATTTCAAGGAGAGGGCATTCTACAAAACAAAAGAAGTGGCTACATTCATGGAAGAAAGTGTACAGGAGATAATGAAATTCAGAAGCAGCTTAGGGAGACACAGTGACAAGCAAGAAGCATGAAAAGATATGACAGAAAGGAGTTCTGGGAATGAAGAACAGAAGTAGAAGAGACAAACAGGTAAGCTGACAGTGAGGAACATTTAGGACTATAAATGAGTTTGTTCCTGAAAAGGAAAGAACAATCATTAGGACCGAATCTGCAAATGACAAGAACATAAAAGAAAAATGGTAGATGAGGAAATCCTAATGTGTGGGAGCCATAACCTTAAGAATTCTACTAGTGAAATTACATCAGTTTTGTTTGGACTGGGATTTATACTGGATAAAGAACAGAGATGGAAAAATACAGAGAAAAGCTGACTAAGCCAGCAGAAATAGAATAGTGAAAAACATCAGAAAACAAAGCAAACCTACCATGTTACAGGAGGCCAAGCAAAGGCAAACTATCAATTTAATACAGAGTAGCTCCAATGCTTGTGTACTGTGGAGAAGAACAAATGACTTAAAGAGGAAATGATAGTTTAGCTTTGAAATCAATTATGCTTTTATCAACATTCATGAATAAATCTTGCGAGTTTCCAAAATGTATTTAAATTATATAAAAACTACCTCTAAAATAACTAGGGTAGCTGTAGGGTCAGAAAACTGGTTATAATTTTAATCAGCATTATAATTGAGTGGGGTGATAAAATTATGGAGTGAAGATATCTCGCAATAGGGATTTAAAATGTTATTTTCTGTAATAACCTGAGCATTACTTCTCTTATGCAGCAGCTTACTGATAACAAGAACAGACTGTGTTTTAGATTAATTATGAAATGAAACTTTTTGTTAAAAGGAGCCTTACTTCTGTTGCACCTTGAAAAGTTGATTCCACCCCCCTCCCCATTCTAGTCCTACAAGTTTCTGCCATCCAGCCAGGACAGGGAAGATACAATTTCTTGAGTGATGAAATAGTGTTATACAGCTATGGGGCCCATTACATATCCAACTTCTCTCAGCTAAATAGTTTTTTTGTGTGTGTTTCATTGTTCTTAAAAAATCTTACAAACTCTTTGACAGATAGTGGAAGTCATTAATTTTGTCATACTACCTTTAATGAGGGAATAAATCACAGGCTATGATTCTACTTCATGGGCAGCCCCATGCTCAGTGAAGGCAGCAGGCTGCAGCACCAATTTGGAGCTGCCCTGCTACTCCCAAAGAGGCTTCCCGGTGGCTGGGAGAGGCTCGCAAACTACTATAGTCTCCTGGCCACTGAGAAGTTTCAATGGTTTGCAATGGATTTACACCAGTCAAAAGGATGACTTAAGTCCTGATTGCAGCCCACAGGCACAACACTGGCAAAGGCTGGGAAGGAGTTGACATTATGCCATCTCCACTGCCAGGGGAGGGCAATAGGGCTGCACTATGCCAGGGTAAGTGCCTCAGGGAGGGCCTGGCTGGCCTGCAGCTCCCTCTGATTCTCCCTCACCCTGAAACAGCCTCACATTCAATGTTGTTTTAACTGGGGACCTCAGATCTTTCTTTAAATCCATGCAGGGGATGGATTTAAAAGGAGAATCTGGAGAAATTTGGGAGGTGCCTGCTGTCAGGAATGCAATTGTTAAGCTAGCAGCACCAAACTTTCAGGGTATCTTTAGGAGACTCTCCTGATGATACCACCGAGGTTTGGTGAAGTTTGGTTCAGGAGGTCAAAAGTTATGGACCCTGAAAGGTATAGCCCCCATCTTCTATTAGTTCCCATTGGAAACAATGGGGGATGGGGCACCCCCTTTGGCAGTCCATAACTTTAGACCCCCTGAACCAAACTTCACCAAACCTGGGTGGTATCATTAGGAGAGTCTCCCAACAAATTCCTGAAATTGTGGTGCTGCTGGCATAAAAACTGTGCCCTCTACAGGCCAAAAACTGAAAAAACACTAAAAATATCAAAAAAACCACAAATGGGGCGGAGCTTTAGACATGTAATGGGGGGGGGTTGAACCTGAGAATCGCCCCTTACCTATGTCCTTGCTGGTCATGCAGAAGTTTCTCAGCCATTTTTCATTGTCCCAACAAGCCATGACACAGCTGTGCTACCTGTCCCTGTGCGGATAAACCTAGTAGCGAGGGCGCTGGGGGGCAGTCGCCAGGGAAAACCATGAGCACATGCAATGTCTCCTCAGCGCAGCAGACTGAAGATATGCCCTGGCTATCTCTTCCTGGTAGTGGGCATATGCAGTGAGGTCACTGTGCATAAGGAGCTGCACCCAGGAGCTGCACCACCTCTGGATCTGGATCCATGTTTAACAAATTCAAAAGAGAATCTTCTGGCTCACAAAACATGCTCCTACTCAAAAACTGCAGAGCAGGGCACCAGCAATTCAAATTAAAAAGGCAGGGTGGAGACTTTCATTCAAGCTGCCACCCCAAAACAACAGCCACTCAGAACGCCGGACACCGGGGATGATTGCACATGCGTGGATACACTTGAGCTCGTGCAAAACCAACTGGAGCATTTCCTCCCAGTCTTCACTCAATTACTTCATGGAAATGGGCAGCCATGTGAGGGGAGAAACCGGGATAAAATAGACCCGGATTGTAAGATACTGATTGCAACCCGGTATAATTGTGCCACGCAAAAACAGCCATTATCTCTCACCAACAACAGGGGAACTGAGGACTGTTAAATTATCTGTACCATTTCTTTCCCTCCTACCTGTCAGAGCTCAATACAGGAAAAACACCATGGAGCTGGAGGGGCCGGGATTGCTACCACAGGAGGCAATCTTCTGCCCCCAGCTTCCCCTGATGCTTGAAGGAGCAGCAAGAGCCAAAACCAGATGGTTTTCTTTCCACTTCAGACCACTTGGTCACTTGCATACTGTTTTGTTCTACAGAAGAATGGGGGAACTCAGCAAATATTGTGCCCCTCTCCTTTGGAGGCAAAAGTAACTCACGTTGGCAGAACCGCGAGCATTCTGTCACTTTAACCCTAGTCCCAGTCCATTCTACACAGAGATCTACCTTTTCTGGAAGTGCTCTTAAGCAGTTCAATAGATAGGTTTACATGTATGCATACTTGTACCATTTTATATTAATAGAATTGAAATGCCCACTTATGTTAGATAACTATTTGGATATCCCAGTGCAGAAAGGCTTGGGGATTTTTTTTCTGTTCTTTATTCAGTCTGTCAGACATTTGCTTCCCATAAAGCTTGTATGTCTGCTCAGCAGAGATCTACAAGGTAAAAATCAAATATCTACCCAACTGTTCTTACATTTAACACAGTAATTTCTGAGCAATTATTTTCATAAGCTTCTATCGTGAAATGTGTAATAAGGTGTTTAATCTCAACTACAATGAAGCCAGAATGCCAAATAAAATGTATAAAATAAGTAATTTAACAGGGCTTGTTTTTCTAATGTAGAACAAGCTGAGTGAGTTTAAATAGTCTAAATAGTCATTACAGTCTGACTGTGATACGTTCTTCCCTCCACACTTGCTGAGGCATTTCTTGTGTTATTATAATGGTTTCTAGAGCAATAAATTACAGACACAGAACCAACTGCTGAAAAGTGTAGGCGGCTCGCACAGCAGGTTGCAAATTACACTGTAGGATCCCATTTCTTTATAAAAAGAGTTCCATAATATTCCACCCATCATAGCACACTACAACTATACTATCCACTGGCTATTGCAAGGAATTGTAGGTACGGACAGTTTGTCTTGAAAAGAAAGCATCTTCCCGTAATGAGGCTTACAAAACTAATCTTACATAGATTTTCTCAAACAGTAGATCCACTGAGTTGAATAATATTTACAATAGTATTTACTCCAAAGTAGGTGTTCATTACCCTGACACGGCTAGCCCAGGCTAGCCCAATTTTGTCAGATCTCAGAGGATAAGCAAGATCAACTGTTATTAGTAATTGGATGGGAAACCACCAAGAAAATCTAGGGTTGCTATTTAAGGACAGACATCCCTGAATGTCTCTTAAGGTTCATCACAAACTGTCTTCAACATCACAGCAAAAATGTTTTCTTGAATTGTAACCTTCCATCCTATAAACTCTATCAATAATTTTATTTAAACATTACTAGTATAAAATTCAACAAAAAAATCTCTTGAGATGTTCAAGATCCAAACCGATGAAATACTACAGCTTTTTCACAAATTACTGAGAAATATCTGGACGACCATGAGTTTATCTGTGCTGCATTGTATTAAGGAAGCTAAATTCTGATGATGCTGTCGCAGAGAATAATGAAGCTGTAGCATGGGAGGTTAACTTCTATTATCTTTGCTACAGCTGCATTAAACTTCATTCACTCTCTTCAGTTTTACATCCCTGGCAGGAACAATATAATTTCTACAGCTAGTATATGGCTGCCACCAAATACAGGTGATATTAGCATTATTTCTATTGAATTGACTCTAATATCTACGAGTTATTAATTGAGTAATATTTCCTTCTGGGACATGTTGCCTTCTGTTTAGGAGTTTGCCTTCACAATCAACGTTCATCTTTGTAAGTCCAGAATTTGTCATTGTAATAGGACAGAAAATGCACACTGTGACTTGTACAAAGGGGGGGGGGGATCAATAGAAACAGCATGAGTAGTCCTTTTAAGTGTACTTTTGAGAAATCATGCTCCTTACATTGTAGGCCACAGAAAGAATATATATTTATTGATTACCTGGAACTGTTTCATGCTGATAACGTAATGCTTTGTGGATCTCTCCTAGAGTCACAAGGTTTTATAAGATGACCAAAGAGAATATGATTAAAACCATTAGCTTCGTCGAAGAGATGTTTTAAGGCATTACATGTGTAATATTTCAAAGTATGTTTTTTTTCAGACTGAGGGGTATTTTAACGCCCTCAATGCAAAGTATCTAACAAAAATGTGAAAGTAATTGATTTAATCACAAATTAATGTAAGGATGTTAAATTTATATATTGAATGATATGTTCTTTTATAGTCCACAGTACATGGAAATCTCATGTTCTTTATGGCATAATCTTTCTTCAGTTGTGGAAAAAAAGTCCAAGCTCGGGAATCATTTCCTCACTTCAAATGCTAGAATGCTAGAATGGCGTGCTTGTTGCAAAAGAATACAAAACATTTACTCATACAAAAAATGAAATGCCAATAACATCTTTTGCCTTTCCTTTGACCTATATCAAGTTGTTCAGAGATATAAGTGCACTACAGAAATTTCTGTTTGATAGTAATCAGCTTGCCTCAGAAATGTTTCTTCATGTTTTATCTTCTGCTTTGGAAGGTGCACTATATGGCATTATAATCAGCTGAGGTATAATCCTTCCCCAAACTCTGCCCTCCTCAGGCGATACTTCCAGATTTCCAAGAATTTCCCAACCCAAAGTTAACAACCTTCCTTCAGAAACTGAAACCTGCTGGGAAAGTATAGCTCTAGCGTACTTAGCTTTCACTTCTTGGAAATGTATAAGTTCACTTCACAGGAGAGAGTTGACATATATTCACAAAAGATCACTGAGAAATTTATTGCCTTTATGTTTGTTTTATGCATATATTTTGTATTACCGTGACTTGAAGTGGAGGCATACAAAACCAAAGTCGTGTATTTTCTCAGTCAGAGAATGAAACCATGTTTTGTCTGCAGTTGCAAAGAAAGAGAGAGGGTCTAAAATATTATTTTTCAACCAACTTTGAATGTGTGGCACATATACTTAGGTTTGCCATCTCCGGGTTATGAAATATCTGGAGATTTTGTGGGTGGAGCCTGAGGAGGGCAAAGCTTGGAGAGGGGAAGGACTTTAACGGGATATAATGCCACATCTGATGAAAGGAATTTTGACTCTTGTAAGTCTACCCCTTGCAAATCTTGTTAGTCTCTAAAGTGCTAGTGGATTCACAGCTACTCTCTGAAACTAAAATAATGAAATCAAAACCACTGTTTCCTTTTTGTCCCAGAGATCCTAACTTCATGTTTGGCAGCAGTAAGTACAGGGACATCCTAAGTATGTTCATGCTAAGTAGATGCACGGTGAAGTAAATTTAGAAGTGGAACAGATATCTTCTGAGATCTTGTCACACACAGTTTAGAGCAAATTCAAGGCAGAGGCATGCATACAGCAGACAACATTCTGAAGAAGAGTTTGGATTTATACCCCTTTTTCTATCCTTTAAGGAGACTCAGGGCAGCTTACAAACTCCTTTCCCTTCCTCTCTTCACTACAGGCACCTTGTGAGGTAGGTGGGGCCAAAAGTGTTCTGAAGGACTGTGACTAGCCCAAAGGTCACCCAGAAGAAATGTAAGAGTGGAGAAACAACTCTAATTCACTAGATAGGAGTCTGCTGCTCATGTGGAGGAGTGGGGAATCAAACCAGATTAGAGTTTACTTGCTTTTTAGCACTGACTACACCATGCTGGCTCTCTTGAAAACAAACATTGTGAAATAGAGATCATTGCCACCTACCATCTCTACCACAGAATAAGCCACTACAGCCACATACACTTCTTAAGACTGAAGTATCAACAGAATCTCCTGAAACCAATGTACAAAGTGTAGGCGATGAGCATATATTTTAACATCATATGAAAATGTCATGCAGGAAAGTCAATGTTCATGAGTTTAAGGACTTCAAACCATTGACCCACATGCTGCAATAATCATCACTATTCATTTTGCACTGCTAATTCATCTGAAATGTTTATTTGGCATCAAGGACTTCAGTGGTAGGCAAAAAACACATGCACAGAAAAATATTTTTTAATTTTTTTTTAGAACGAAGAGGAAACATTTAATATATACTGTGGTTCATCTTTCATGTTCAGGGAAGGTTTAACATATCCTGTGTCAGAGTCAGACTCTAATGTACATCACACATAACAGTACCAGGAGTGTAATTTACAAAAGATTGCAGTTTAATAGCTGATATTAGCCTTTTAGGTCCTAAAACTAGTATCCTGATCTAGTGGTTTTATCTAAGAGCTCAGACTCACACATCTAATTATCTTGGTGGAAGAGTTTTCTTATTCACTACAATGAGACTGTAGCTACACATGAACATCCAGTTGACCTTCCATTGAATGGTTAGATCCCAACCTACTTTGGGATCTTTCATACAAATGTTTTCTCAGTTCATTATGGCACAATCCACAGTAAGTATGCTAGCTGTTGATTTCAGTGTAAGGCTATAATCCAAATACATTTTGTTCTATAAATGTGCCAACTGGCTTCAGAAGAGCTGGAGAAGCTAATTTTAAAACTCAGATTTCCTTTACTGGTTATATCAGTGTCACAGAAACTGCTATTCTACAATTCCATCCCATGGTTCTGTTTTGAAAACTTTGTAGTAACAAGGATGTCTCCAATTATGCATGTCCTTTGGACCCAATTATCAGTCTCAACCCTAAATGAGTAAATATTGCATGAAAATGATTATCCCTAATTGTGTAGCGCCATGCCTTCAAACATGACAGCAACAACAGCAATATATTTTTGTTTATTTATTGGGCTTGCTATCCAACCCTTTCCCAGCCAGATCCAGGCCCAGGGCACCTCACATACATAGTAAAATGCAAAAAAGATTTCCATAAAACATAGCAAACAGCTAAAACAATAAAAAAATCAGTCTTCTACTCTAAAACTTCTAAAGATGGTGGTAACAATTTATTGCATTTGGGACCATTTCCAGCCCCAAATTAGTCTAAAATTTTGTCTTCTCTCCCACGCTCCATAAACAATAAAGGGAGGAAAGGACAGGTAGATTGGGAGGCCAGCAAGATGGAGCAAGATGTTGCTGCCTCAACCAAAACTTGGTGGAACATCTCTGTTTTACAGGTCCTACAGAGGCCCCACAGAGCCCTAGTGTTAGCTGATAGAGAGTTCCACCAAGCTAAAGCCAGGGCAAAAAAATGGCCTGGCTGTGGTTGAGGATCTTTTGGAGCCAGGGACTACCAGAAGATTAAAGCCAAAAGAATGAATTGCCCTCTAGGGGAAATATAGGGTGATGCAGTCCCACAGATCTGAAGGTTCCAGACTACTCATGGCCTTAAAGGTTAGTGCTAAAACATTGAAACTGATCTGGAATTCAACTGGTAACCAGTGCACATGACACAACACAGAATGAATTTGTGCTCTCATTGGCATCCTGGTAAGAACTCTCGCCACTGCATTCTGAACGTTTGCAGTTTCTGGAGCAGTCTCAGGGTAGTGAGTTACAGTAATCCAATCTGGAGGTGACCATTGCATGGATCACTGTGGCAAGATCTGAGTGGAACAGGTAAGAGACCTGGCCTGGAATAGATGGGAAAAGGCTGTTTTATCCACATGCATGAACTGGGCATCCATAGAAAGGGAGGACTCCAGGATCACACCCATGCTTTTGACAGAGGGAGAAGGTGCTGAGGTCACTCCATCTAATTTAGGCAGCTGAAGCTCTCCCTCAAGTCCCCCTTGTCCCAGTCACAGGACCTCCATCTACAATGGATTTAGTTTGAATCTGCTCTTTTTAAAACCATCCCCACCACAGCATTCAGCCAAGATGTAAGGGCAGTGGCCTGCTGGCTTTTCATCAACAGAAAAAAAACTGGGACAGCATATTGATGGCAACCCAGCATACTGATGGCAACCCAACCAGCTGTGCCAGGGGTCACATACAGATGTTAAATATTGGAGACAGGATTGCCCCTTGGAGCACTCTGCAAAGCAGAGGGCACCTTTGGGACTATTTTCATTCTCTCTTTCCAACTGTTATTCGCTGTTCCAATCCTGGAGAAACAGGGTTAATCCCAGTAGAACTGAACCACAAACTCCAGGGACAGAGAGGCAGTAGGTCACGATTGACCATGTCAAAAACTGCTATTAGAGCTAGAAGTAATAGCGGCACAGACCCACCTCATTCTAGCTGGTGATGAAACTTGTATGTGATGGCAACCAGCATGGTCTCCATCTCATGGCCAGGCCAGAAGCTGGACTGGAATGAGTCCAATGCAGATGTATAATTGAAGGACACCTGCATCTACTCTACCACTACTCTCTCAACTACCTTACCAGAAACAATAAATTTGAAACTGGGCAGTAGTTGGTTGAATCTGAAGGATCCAGAGATACAGAGAGCAGACATACCACTCCTTCCTCCTTTAGCCTCTCCAGGAAAGCTCCCAATTGAGGGGAGAGATTAATAATTTCCCACAGAGTTTGCCACACCTCATCAGCAGTAGCGTAGCGCCCATGGGAATGGGAGGTGCGACACCCCAGGCGAAGCCGCAGAGGAGCTGCAGCTAAGCCATGGAGGGAGCATGGTGGGGGCATGGTGGGGGTGTTCCAGGGCGGGGGCAGGTGGCACCGCGGCAGGGGCGCAGGGTGCGTGCACACCCTGGGAGCAGTTTCCCCTCGCTCCATGCCTGCTCATCAGCACCAGCTTTCACTAGACACTATGGGCATGGGTCTAGGGAGCAGGTACTAGGTTTCACAGCTGCTAGCGTCCTGTCCACATCAGCCTTGAAGTGCAGACTGAAATAGTCCAGTATCGGACCAGAAGACAGCCAAGGGGCCTCTAGTTAACTACTGCATTAGTAGTTGCCAGGACATGGCAGAGCAACCCTTGATCTTCTTTGATCCGTCGCCAGCTTTCTTGATTAGGATCACGCCTGCAAATCCATGATCCAGATCCCAGAGGTAGACAGAGGAAACGCCTCCTTCAAAATACAAGTCTCTGTCCTAGTCAAAGGCATTGTTTGCTTCCATCTCCAGCTTGCGTAGGCGAGTGGACGGCATGGCACCGTCTTCCAGAGGGGGGTTGTATTTGGTACTCCAGGGTGACCTGTATGAGTCTCCATCTCTGTTGTAATCGCACAGGAGGTAGTCCTTCCCCACCACCTTGTCAAGAGCAATCTTTAAAGGCTGGTCAACTGAAGACAGAAGATCTTCACAGAGACTTGGGACCAAATCGATCAGATCACTGAGGTTCTTCTCAATCTGCTGGGGAGGCAGGTGCCTCATCAAATCCAAGGCACAATCCAGCTGCTGGTCACCCATGTTGGCTCGGCAGGCCTGGTCTCTCTCGGGCAGCAGAGGAGGCGGCGCTCGGTCCCTCCATCCGGCCTCTCTCAGCTCTGAGTTTTTCTTCTTTTTCAGCTTCCATGGTAAATTGGATGTTTGGGTGGATGCTGTTAAGGTGGTCCAGAAAATTCAGCAATTCCTCCTCACCATGGCTCCAAATTGTAAAAGTGTCATCCACAAATCAGAACCAAGTTGCGGGTTTCCAGGGTGCTGTTTTGAGGGCTTGTTTCTCAAAATGTTCCATGTAAAAACTGGCTATCACCACAGATGCAGGTGAAATGTTAGGAACAAGATCCACCAGACCACGGCCAGACAGCCTGGAAAACCCACCACAACCAGTTGAATCCAGCTGTGAAAGCATTCTAAAAGGTATTCTTGTGACTTTGTCATGAGTTTGCTGCCAAACTTGCTCAGATCATCTTAGTTCCTGTTTCATCAGTCACAGCTCTCCTTTTTCCAAATGGCTGAATTAATAGGAGAGTGAAGAGGGCATTGGGGATGATCTCATCGATGGCTTCAAAGAGCCAGATAAGCCAATCTTCTTCCATCTCATTGAGAAAATCACCAGTGGGCTTCAGGTTGTTTCTGACCTCTACCTCAAATGTAATACTGACAAGATGAAATGACCATTGAGTAGCTGTAATTAGGATTTCAGTTAGCCCACTGTGTGGGCCAGATGCAAGCAGAAACTCTGGATCCAATTTAAACTGCTATGACAAAACAACTTGAGATGCAACTTAAGATGTTCCTTGCTTAAACATGCCGAGTGAATATCCGAGCAAAGTCACTAAACACAACAGTTCCTGAATTACAGATCTCTAGTGCTAATCTGATGACAAACTTTTACTTAAGTAGTAATTTGTGATTCATGCCTGCTTGGAGAAGCTGCTCAGAAATGAAGGTGCTACACTTGGTGGTAGAACCAAACATTTCCTCTTTCTGTAAACATAGCATAATAATGATGGAAGGCTTTAAAGATCTGCAGACTGTTCTGGAGTTGCCTCACTGGAATCTGAAGAGTGAGTTATTTCTTGTTAGTACATGGCTCTCTTGTGCATATATCTAGAGCGACATTTGCTTCAGTTTCTGCCTTCTGGGTTGGTTTCAAGATTATGCCCCTCATCTTCTAAGTCTTCAGATCATCCTCTTGAAATGAAGAAGAGTCATAATACCTAGCATGAAGCTGTGGAAAAACTGTGCAGCAGACAAAACGCTAACTGAATCAGCTTAGCCTTAGTACTGTGTTGTGAAATACGACACACTTTTATTGTCATAATATGTGGTTCTAGATACCTTGCATATCTCATTTACTCAGCATTTAATGCTTTATCATATCAAAGTTCTGAATCCATTCACTTGTAAATTAAGATCTTGGTCTTTATTGTGAGATATTTTTCTTTATGAAGTTGACAGATATTTTGTTGCATTCTATGTGATACATATAGATTACAACAAAGAAGGGACTATCTTCTATAGTGCTTGAACTGGGCCATGATAATTCTCAAAAAAGATCATTCTCACAAAATCCCCATATAAATCAGGCACTGTGAAATGATCATTCTTACAATTGAAAATGAAACATGTTGATATGCAACCTATTAGTATTCTGTCATGTGTTTTTAGTATTTAGGTAATAACATATATACCGTATGGTTTTCTGTGATTGTTAGAACAGATAGTGCTTATAAAAACTATTATTAATAAAAAAAACCTGTGTCAGGCACTAAAACAGAAAAGATTTAATATTTCTGTCATTAGATATTTGGCGTAATACTGCATGTTAATGGAATGTGCTAATAGGAAAAATATGTAGTAATCTTCTAAAAGTGACAATACGGAGGGTGAAGTAGCATCAATTGTGCTATAGTATTAGTAATCTCATCATCTTTTTGGTTAAGGATGAATAAATACCTAGCTTTTAGTATGTAAATTACCAAATTACCACTTCGTAGAAATGGGTCAGGTTACAGATGTAAATGAGGCCTAAAATGTCTCATTAGGTTTCGAATTGCCTTTTTTTGTTTTGTTTTCTAAGCATTATAAATCTTGTAAGCTTTTGAGGTAATTTTCTTGCTTGAATAAGTTGGGTATGGTCTTTTCCAATAACAAATGAACCAAACACTTCTTTGAACTAATTTGATCTGAAAAAAGAATTCAGCATGCTGAATAAATGCTATAGCATACATTTCACATAGATCAAAACGGCATTTCCATTCCCTCTCAGCAAACAGACAGATCTCTTACATCCTCCTCAATACCCAAACATAACTCCTAATAACTCACTAGACAGCCCAATCCATTGGCCTGAGAAAGCTTGGAGTGGCACTGTTGCTGCACTGCCTCCAAAGGGCTTCCAGGTGGTATGGAAAGGCAGCAAAAAAGGGGGGGGGGACTCTCAGTTGCCTGGAAAGCCCTCTGACTTTTAGGTGGCCACACATTCCCAACTTGAAAGCCTGGATGGAAGCTGAATTAAGTTGGCTTCATCCCAGAAATGCACCAGCCCTCTCTCCCCCATGCCAGCATCCATTTGGATGCCAACACTGCTCTGCAAGGGCACCCACTTCTGGGTTTCACTGCTGCAAAGCTATGGGATGCCCAGATGCTGATGTCTTAGCCCTCTTTGCTGGCAGAGGTGCCCTTTATGTTGGCAGAGGGGGGATACATATCAGCACAGCATCGCTCCCATAGCTCATTCACCCCCAACATCTGTATTGGGCTGGCAGTAACTCTTTGTCCTAGTTTTGATCAGGCCTAAACTTTATTATGTATTTTCAGTGTAGCTCTAAAATAAGTTGAACAGACTGTCCATGAACTTGCTTGGGAAGTCCCAGTTTTAACACCACCAACAAAAATACACCCCCCCATTTCTTTTTGTTACATTGGCTGTTTCCGCACAGCCATCTAACAGAGCCCTAGGGACGGTAAAAACACCACTCCTGTGGTGCTGTTCACACAGCAGCGCTGAACTTGTGCCGTCCAAGCGACTCAGGGAGCGAGGTTTTTCAAAAGCACTGTCTTCTACCTGTGGAAGGCAGCGTTTTGCCCGCGCCTGCCCCAAACACCTCCTTACCTCCTCCTGAGTTCCATCACTCTGTGGAGGCCAGGGGACACGCCTCCTGGCCTCCGTCCCTGCAGTCGTTGCTCTGGCCATGGGGCATGTTCTCTGGCCCCCACAGAGTGATGGAAGCCAGGAGGAGGTAAGGAGGCATTTTGGGGACTGCACAGCCATGAGGCGCCTGCTCCACTAGTTGGGCAGCCAGTGGGACCATTCGTGCTAGCGGTCCAGGGCTTGCATTGGCATGAAACATGCTAATGCAGCCCCGCTGCTCTGGCTGTGTGGAAACAGCCATTACCTCTCATATTGGACCAGGAAAGGAAGGAATATAACTTTCAAAGAATTCTTCACCGAGAAAGAACATAATTTCTGGGAAACATTTTTACAGCTAGGAAAAGAAACTTGTTCCAATGTTTAACAGTTTAATCCTAAACAGAGCCACACACTTCTAAATCCATTGGAGTCAGTGGGTTTAGGACAGTTAAAATCTAGAACTGCACTATAAATTGTGCAGCTGTTATTTAAAGAAAAAAAGCTATCCTTTACTTTGATTATGATTTCTTTTATCCCTTACTCCTTAATTGTAATACTTAGTATAAGAATTTAATACACTTCATGTATCTTATCTCAGTATTCTTTTATTATTTTACTTAAACTCACTATTTTTTTTATTCAGTTCAGTTTTGAGGTCAGTAGTTGATTTGTAGATTACTGTAGAAAAAATTTGTACTAGTATTTGCCCTGCTGATCTCCTGTGTCACTTTTATGCTTCTGATGAATTACGTTGACAACTGCTTACAGCATGGATGAAAATAAAAATTCAGCGCTCTTGGAGGAAGAGCTTTTTAATATAGAAGGAACAAGATCTGCTTTGCATGAAATTCTTTAATTTAAAATTGTCACATGACCATGGATCATTTTTAAAACTAATAATATTGCATTATGGTTTATCTTGAACATTCCACTCCATATTAACAGCTTTTCCAAGTGGCACAAATAGGCTCAGTATAGCTTTAAAGTGCATGGAAATAGTTAATATTTAAGCCTCATTTAAACAGATTCAAATATACAGGCTTAATTGGTGATAACTTATAAGTAGACTGATTCAAAGTAGAGTTATTTCCTTCTAAACCCATTGACTTGGATTGCACTGTTAAGATATTTTGCTCTGTTCAGTAACTGATGTGTTGGACCTACAAGATTCAGACCATGGCAAATCATTCACGATTCCTTCTTCCTCAATTTTAAATGCTTAACATATGTATATTGTATGTTTTTAACAATTAATTTATCTTATGAACTTTTTATTTATTTAGCTCAAATAAATAAGTAAAACTGTTTAGAGATCACTCACTCCCTGCTGAGGGATTTTTGTGTGGTTAAAAATGCTGCCTATAAGAGGTAGTGATAAAATCTACAGAGGAATTTTCCAGTATGCCACAATACTTCTTTTTAATAATACATGTATGCTATCCATCAGTTATGATTTGCCTCACAAACAGGGGCATACCTGCCTGAGAGACAGGGTAATCCGTATCCCTGGGCGCCACCGATCTGATCACGCTGGGGGGTGCACAAAATGGCTCCCCACAGATGGAAGCCTTCTGTGGGCCTGCCAGGCAACCCTTGGCCAGGCCACTGCAAGAGGCAAAGACAAGGCAGCAGGGCCGATTCTGATGGAGGTTGAGTAGGGCAGGGGTGGCAGCAGCAGGCGGGTCATGGTAACCCTTGGGCCCGCTGACTGCTGCAGCCTCGGCCCTGCTGCCTCCAAAGACAACACCATTTTATAGTCAGTTTTTAGTCTGAAAACTCTTATTTTAAGCTGCTCAATTATCTGTCCTCTGCCCTTTTTTTAAAGTTTTGAATTTTATGTTTTTGTTGTGTTTTATTCGGTAAGCCATCTCAGGCAGTCTCACTGAAGAGCTGGCACTAATTTTTTTAGACAAATAAAATGATGTCATAAGAAGATGTAGTGAGATGAAGACAAATCACATATCATTTATGTCAGTATGACCCAATTAAGAAAGAGAAAGGCTGCTTTATGACTGTAAGTCACCCACAGAATTGGTACCAACAACTCGACTGATTGCAGCCACCTTCTCCTAGCAGAGTATAAAAGGTGAGTGCTAGAAGCTGCTTTTCTGCAGAAGCAAAGTTGTTTTCCAATCTTCTTGTTACTCTGCCTTAGACCTGCTCTCTGTGCTTGAAATTCTCGACCTTGGATTTTGCCGTGGACTCTGACTTTCAGACCATTACTCTGGACTACTCTTTCTCAGACTCTGCCTGGACCTTGTTTGCCTTATGTGTGCCTTGACCTCAAACTGTTTGTACTATGTTTATGTTCCCTCACCTGGAGTTCTCCTGATGCCCTGTTTAGTTGTCAGCCAGATAGTGACAAAGGTAGCACTTGCAGTTGAATGCTGAACCAAGCAAGGCCGCATTGAATTTCAGGCACTGCCTCCAGAGTTCATATGGAGTTTGGAGGTGGTGCATGCAGTTAACATTTTTGGCATTTTTCAGGATTTGCTTTTTTTGGCTCCTATTTCTTTTCTTTTTTTGTTCAGCTTTACCCAGTGTCCAGATGTACTTTCTCATGGTACACATCTTGATCATTATGGGCATACACAGACAAAATAACTTGGTCATCCTATACCCACTTAGGGCCATCAAGGCAGTGAATAGTTGAAAAAAGATAATACAAATAATTTTTAATGCCTTCATATAAAATCAGCAATTAGAAATTTGAATTCTGGTATTTATTGGAGTATGAAATTAATTGCATCAAATATGTCCACTGAAATCTTAACAGGAATTGCCAACAAATATGGAAACAAAACAATGGTCCACAGACTGGCAATGGTGAATTCACATTCCAGTTCCAAAAAAGGAGACATCAATGACAGCAACTATTTGACCATCACATTAATCTTTCATACAAGTACAGAGATGCTCAAAATCTTACAACAGTGTTTGTTATAAAAATGGAAGGAGAAATGCTTGATATTCAATTTGGATTCAGAAAAAGGAGAAGCACTAGAGATCATATTGCAAAGTTACGTTGATTACTGGAATGTACAAAAAAATTTCAACAGATAATCATTGTATTTTATAAATTACAGCAAAATATTTGACTGTGTTGCTCATGAAAAAACTATGGCTGGTTTTAAAGAAACTAGATATGCCACAACATCCAATTGTTTTGATGTACAATCTGTACTCTGAATAAGAGGCTACTGGTGGGACAGGATATGGAGAAACAGAATGGTTTCTAATTGGCAAAGTTATCAGACAAGAATATATTTTATCTCCCTGTCTCTTCAGTCTCTATGTAGAACTTATAAGGAAAGATGAATTAGATTTAGATGAAAGTAGAGTGAAAACTGGAGGGAGGAACATTAACAATTTGAGATATACTGACAGGTTACTGACAGAAAATAGCAAAGACTTGAAAAAAAATTACCACTAAAAGTGAAAGCAGAAAGTGCTAAAACAGGACTACAGCTGACCACCAAGTAGACAAAAGTAATGACTACTGGGCAAATTTCTCAGCTTTAAGGTTGACAATAAAATATCTGAAATTGATTAAGACTTTCTATTTCTTGGCTCATCATCAACTAAAGGGAGGCTGCAAACAAGAAGTAGTTTGAGACTGTGAAGGGTAGCCATGAAGGATATAGAAAAGATTCTTAAGTGTACGGTTGTGTCACTGGCAACTAAGATCAAATTAATTCATGCCAAAGCAATCCCTATTTATTATGTGTGGGTGTGGACAATGAAGAAGGCTGACAGGAAATAAGTGGATTCTTTTGAAATGTGGTTTTGGATGAGAGTTTTATGGATACCATGGACTGCCAAAAAGACAGATCAGTGGGTTCTACACCAAATCCAGCCTGAACTGTGCTAAAAGCTAAAATGACCAAACTGAGGCTACTGTACTTTGGCCACATTATTAGAACACAAGAGTCATGGGAAAAGGCAATAATGCTAGGAAAAGTTGAAGGCAGCAGGAAAAGAGAAAGGCTCAACCTCAGATAGAGTGACTCTATAAAGGAAGCCACAGGACCTAAACGAGGCTGTAATGATAAGCCATTTCGGAAGAAATTTATTCATAGAGTCACCATGAGTTGTAACAACTTGATGGCACTTAACACACATGTGCAAAATACAACTCTTGGTTTTAAAAACCCCTAAATGACTTGCTCCTCAGTATGAAAAAAAAAAGTTTTAATTTCCTGCATTACCTATGCTATGTTCCTTTAATTCAGTGCTGAATAACAAAATTAAATTCCCTTCTTTCTACCTGATGGTTCCAAAATAACATCTTTAGTATGATGGGGTTGTTTAGTGGCCTAGGAAGTGTGGATGGATATGGACTGGCCTTCTCACTTTCAGTTATGAGAATGGACAAACTTTTCCACAGATCTTGAGACAGAGGTTCCTCCAGAACAATATCTGTATTGCTTTTAAAGAAATCAAGCCAAACTTGTTGATCAGCACACCAAATAAAATCACAGAAGGCATATTTTATTTTCTCTGTTTTTATAACAGAGTAAGCAAATTGAAATGGAGAAAGTGGTTAAAGAAGAAAAGGCAGAGGTAAATGGTTTGGGTCAAATGCAACAGGTGTTGTTAGAAGATAAAAGGCTATACCAAAAGGAAAGGGGATCCTAGTTACACTGTTTTGATTAAGCTCCAAACCTGGAACTGGCCTTGCCCTACCACATATTTGTTCACTAGATTTTTCATTTCATATTATAATTTGTCACTTTATGATATCATTAATACCACAAACTAGTGCTCACCCATAGTGGAAATAAGGTGTTTTTTTTAAAAAAAATATCCCAAGTATTTGCTGTTTGGAGACTTTAACTGGAGTGGTGTGAGATCTCACCATAAACAAACAGCTCCTATATTGTTCTCTCAATGTATCAATCAATCTTTGATGCATATGGCTGATCACAATCTTTATGTGATTATGTGAAATAACTTACATTTATGTACATTTCACTCCTAATATGACACACTGTTTAGTAGTTGCACTTTCTCATTTCCTAGGACAATAAACAAGCAAGGTATCATATTTCATTTTCTGACTATTTGAAACTGTGGGCAGAAGTTAATAATCTTTTACAAAACTTGAGGATAAGGTAGTTGTTTATGAAACACTATTCTATGCAAACCATGTTGGCAAACTAATTAAATCTATCTAAATGAATTGCCTTATATTACTGTTTATAAATCATTGTAGAAGTCCTTTCTTTCAGAATTTAGAATAGGAAAGCAGTGGAGCAAAAATAAAATTCAAATGAAGCTAGTTAATTTGCATTAATTATGAGGGACTGAATTTTCAAAATTATACCATCTATGTAGAAACAATAAAAAAACTATAGGGAAATGCATGACAAAAATGGTTTACAATGTTTTATGACAATTATAGTGTAATTTTTATTATTTATGATAAACCTTTCTAAGTACTGGCAAAGACTCTCAAATATATCTTTTAAAAATACAACATTGCACTATAGCTTCGTTACTAAATCTTCCCAAAACAGCTTTTAGAACAATGAAATGTGTGGATTATCAAAATTTCAAAGAACATATTAAATGTTAAGAACGTTTGGATAATGCATTGGGTGGGATGTATCAGAACATGTTGAAACTTTTACTATGATAATGGTGTTGAACAAAGTGAAAATACTGGACTAGTCACGGCCTGGTTGTTGATAAGAAAGACCAGAGCTGTCATTCCAGATACCCAGAATTCAAGGGTACACCTAAAGATTTTCTTAAACCAACAGACTAAAAACAATGCAAAACATAACAGATATACTATATGGAACATTAAGGGTCCAATCAAGATTTTGGATCAGTAAAACGGCTTGTGGGAGAGGCATGGTATGCCTCTCCCATGGTATGGCTCTCTCCCATTCCACAGTATGCCTCTCCCATGGTATGCCTCTCCCATGGTATGCCTATGCCAGTGTATTTGCCCACCTATGCTGGCAAAGAGAACAAAAACGCCAGAGGACAGGAACCACACAGCTCCACAGTGCCCAAATTTGGAAGTGATTGCTTCTTGGGAGTTATGCCAGCATGGCAGAGTATGCCAGTAGAGCACAGCAGGGGAGGGGGGGGGGTTATTCCTGAGAGTGGAGCCGACTTTTGTTCGCTTTCACTGGGCTTCCGGCTCAGGAACATCCCCCTCTATAGTTGCAGACTTACACCAACAGGAAGTCTGGGATAAGCATGTTCAGCTTATGGGGCTATTCAGGCAACAGGAGAGTTTTTCAATCTTCCTTTTCACACTGCCTGAAACCCCTTTGGAAAAAGCATGAACTGTAAACAACCAAATATTCACAGAGAAGCATTATGTAAAATACACTTGCATCCCCTTTCTATCCCAGTTAATCATCTGGAATGATTAAATGGGAAATTCACTAGACTGATTGGTGGATCTGAGTTCAAAAACATCATTTGTCATTAATCATTATATAAGGAAGTCTTGTTATTTTTTCCCCCTCAATTCTCCCTGTATAAAATAGGAACAGGGACTTACCTCACAATCTTGTTAGGAAGACAGTAAACAAAATACGGATGCTGTAGACTGAATATATTAATAATTATCATTGCAATATCATTTAATTGCAAATTCTGTGGATAAAGCAGAGTGTGACATCTCAGGAAAAGTGAAGTAAATTAAATCTTCCATTTCCTTGGGCAAAAATGCCTTTTGCTATTTGCAATTAAAAATAAATTAGGCATAAAATCTTAATAGATTGCATATAATATAAATCTGCAATACTACAGTTATGAGAAATTTTGCTTTCAATTCATGTATCAGCCAAAAAAGTAGTTATATCTACAGTGTACAGTAATTTAATTTGCAGTTTATCTGATAGCATATAATATTTTTACACCATTTGGGAGATATAAAAACTGTGAGTGAAACAAACTACTGGGGATTCCGATCAATAGCACACAAGCATGTAACTTACATTGTGTTCAAGAAGAACCTTTATCCAGGATGCAAAACTAGTGCTGAATTATAATCAGGCTCAAAAAGATTGCAAACCTGTGGGATTAAGTTTGAACTCACCCAGTAGATCGGAAAAAAACAGAAGAAGACTGATGCAGCCTACTTGGGACCTGATACTTATTCATAGCAGTTGATCTGATAAGAGCACTCTGAGACCTTGAAGTTTATTTTCATCAGAAGTTTTGCATTCAAGGACTCAACCATTAGACCTTTTTAGTGGCGATCAAAAGTGTTTCATTGCAAGTTCAAGCACAGACACTGAACAAGCACGTAATATTCCTAAAATATAAAAGGAGCAGTAGAAGGGAAGAGATGCCTTTTACTTCTCAAAATAAAAGGATACTTGAAGACCTAAAAACAATCTCTGATGTCTCTTAGATAGAACTCAAGATTGTATTTGCATTTTCCTGTCTGAGTGATTTTTTTTTCTGTCTACTTTTTTCACTTAACATTATTTAAATGACAGGTAACACATACATTAAAAGCCAAAATATTTTATAAGAGTTATTGATAACCACGGAGTGATTTTCCTTGACTCCCACTGCTGTCCCAACAGATTTCTAAATTTAAAAACACAATGATGAATCTGAAGGAGAAAGAAAGGTTGTGATTCAGATGAAAACAGTTCGTAATAATAATAATTCAAAAATTGATAACGTGAATAGTACTGCGAAACTGTAGCCTGCAATTGACTACTCCTGCATGCATGCAAGTTGGAACACAAAAGTGTGATTACAGATCATAGGGGTGCACAACCAGATAGTACAGTCTGTGAGATGTGTACCCAGATATCACCCATGTCTAGCATTGCCAACACCCAGGTGATAGCTGAAGATCTCCTGCTATCACAAATGATATCCAAGGGACAGTTCACTTGGAGAAAATTACTATTTCTGTGGCACTATATTCCATTGAAGTCCCTCCCCTCCCAAAACTCTGCCATCAGGCTCCACCCCCAAAATCTCCACAGGGAGCTGACAACCCTACCCATGCCCCACAATGCCACCTGTGCAACAAGGGGAAGGTCACATACTTCCCACCTTGTTAGAGGCCAGACCATACATAGGACCCTTGGATCATTACCATTCTTATCTTTCCATAAATCCTTGAGGAGAGGGTGTACAGTACACAATTTCTACCCAGAGGTTGGAGCCTGAACAGAAGTAAGTAGGCCTACAGAAGTAACTAGGCCTACAGACATTAGAGACTTGCTGGATAACACATACACAAGTAATTTTAAAACTTGTCTATGTTGCCAGTCTTGTGTTTTTCAGGTTGATTCTGTGGTATTTGAAATTTTCTATTTAAGCAGTGGGCTCACCCAACCCAGATGGACTTAGGAAGTGGAAGAGGAACACACCAATGCATTTTCCCTCTCTTCTGGTGGTGGAGATGACAAATGCATCAATGTCCTGCCAGTTTCCCCCAGCACCATGGTGGGCAAATCCAGAAATGGGAGCTTGTGGGAGCACTTTATCACTGGTGTGGATTCTTAAGATTTTTACATTATATATGGATATTTTTGTCTGTTTTTTTAGGCTGATATGTCAATAAAGGTTGATTTGGCACACAAAGCTTCAGGGAGATGGATGTTTTAGGTCAAAACTGTTCCTTGCAGAAGGCCCTGGTCATTCTTTGACAGCAGCTCTCCTGGGTTGCTAGTGGAGATCTTTCACATCACTCCTGCCCGGCTTCCAAAAGAAGAGTGCGGGTTGGGGGAAGACAGGGGTTCACCATCACCCCTCTTTTACACTACAACATTTATAATGTAGTGTAGATTGCTCAACTGATATATTTCAGGCAGTATTCTTGCAGTATTCTTACAATAAGATTACTGTAAGCCTGTTAACATAATCCTCAACTTGCAGATAGAGGGGTGACCTCAATGTCCCTGGTATGTTCAGTGTGAAGATCTTTGTTCCAAGTGTCTACACTGCACCAGCACTTTTCCAAGTTACTATTTTAATTTCTGCTTAATAATACTTAGCACAGTGGTATAAGCTCAGACAAAAAGTTAATCAAGCTTAGTTGAATTTGGTCATGGTTTTATACTAAGTCAGAACCAAGTCACTTTCAGCTTTTCTCCCTCCTTTGCTTGAGTGGAAGAACTTGACTCGAATAGTTTGTGGATTTTGATATGCTACGTTATATTTTTTACTGCGTTCAAGCTTGTGGCGACAGGTTGTTGTGGGTTTTTTGGTCTGTGTGGCCATGGTCTAGTAGATCTTGTTCCTAATGTTTTGCCTGCATCTGTGGCCAGCATCTTCAAAGTTGTATCACACAGAGAAGTGTGTTACACACTTGGCAATATCCATTCAATATTTTCCAGAGGCGTATGACCTATGGGGACATGGGATCACCCATGTTCCTTGGGTGCATGCCTTTCAGTCACATGGGGGCACCAGTCGCCCCCTACATCACAAAACGGGTGTGTGCCCCAGCCGCACGCTACCAAGTCCCGCCCCCTGCAGGTAGGCGGGGTAGGACTTGGTGGTGGGTGGCTGCAGTGCCCACTGGGCCTCCCTCTGCCACTAAGTCCTGCCCCCCAGGCTCCATGCAGGCTGGCTTTTGCCCTCCCTGGGCCTTGAGGACAGCAGAAGCCAGCCTGCAGATGGAGGTGGAGCTGCCCCGCCCCTAAGCCTAACCCCAAGCCCTGCCCCTGAGCATGAGGGGCACCCAAAGGAGGTGTTGCCCCCAGGTGCCATTTCCGCTCAATACATTTCTGATGTTCACAAAATTCCAAAATCTCCTCAGGCTGGAAGAGATTGTGAAAAGCTGCATTAAACCACCGAAAGAACTGATTCTCCTTAAAAGGAGTGTAAGGAGTGATTTCAGAATTAGTCACATGGATAATGTCAGAATAAATGAGATTTTAGAAAACTGTGTGTCAAATTAGATGCTTCAATGAAATAATTTTACTAAGAGGAAATTATTTCAGAGAGAAAAAGCAATATAATGTACAAAGGAAGAGCAAAAAAGGAATAACAAAAACGGACAACATTTTTGAAAGAAGTGCAAAAAAAATTGATGAGAGGCCTGTTTTGAAATACTATTGAAAATGTTCCCTGAAAAATGGATGATAGCTTTGGTTCAGCTGTGTTAGTGTATATTTTAGTTTTCTGTACACATTTGATCATGATACAAGGCTCATATTTGTCAGAATCACATCTTGACTGGGGGATGAAACATCCATGGTCTGCGCTATGTCTAGCCTGATTGATGCACCTCCTGATTGATATGTAGAAGGGGTCTGTTTCTTGCTTTCTTCTCTGTCTCCTTTGATGTTTATTGCTTAATAACAAATGTAGATAACTAGGCAAGACCCTGAGAAATATCCTAACCTTGAGCAATAGGATATGTCCGTTGCACCGCAGGAGGGAGGTTTCACAGATGGCAAAATTTTCTCCCTTCTAAGTCCTTGGGATGCCTAGGCTCCCAAGTCAAAAAAATCTTGCCATTCCCCCTAAGTTATACCTGCTTAATTATGGCCATAAGAAGGGCTGTATATACTTATTTCATTGTCTATTTGAGTGTAATCTTCATAGATCCATTCCCTTTTTGGAATAGAGATAGCATGTATTTTCATATATGTTGTCTCTCAAGTAATGCTATGTTGAATGCAAAGGACTTTGTGACTGTGCTTTTGAACAAATTAAAACTTTGTAGCATTGCTTACTGGAATGCAGTGCATTTTGCAGTATTAGGGATTGACGTGGGGCTGTTGGTACCAGACATGATTAAGAAACTCTTGGCAGGGGCAGTTTTAAGTAGTTACATTGGCTGCATTTTTTTGCTGACAAAGAGTTCCATGGGACCTCGAATCTGTACTTGGGAATGCAAGGCCAGCTGATTTGTCCTCTCTGAGGCACTTATCCTGGCAGAGGGGTGAAGCATTTATTGTATCTGAAAACATTTTTACAGTGTTTCTTTTCACTAAAATGTTTCTGAGATGAGTTTCCTCACAGTGTGATCATAATGAAACATTTTCTTTTTCCTGACAAAACCATGGGTCATTTTCCTTGTATGGTCATCAAACTTCAATTTTGGTACTGGCTCTGCCATTTTATTCATCCCTCTCCTCGCAACTTTGCCCCTCTCCTCTGAAAATTTATTATTTCTGGCATTTTTCTCTTTCTCTCCTCCCCCCCCCTTTTGATATCAATGAATCAGTGATGCTATGGATCGATACAGTTTTGAGAAAGGGATTGCAGACAGACTTTGTCATAAACATTGAGATCAAAAATGTCTTCAAAATGGCATTAAGTGGCAGGTGCAGAAAAGGCCACGAAATAACTAATACATTATTTTCTTGCTTTCAGCCTCCCTTTTTGAGATGGAGCATGTGTTAGGACAGCAACTTTAGCTCTTCCCATGATACATATTTTCTTGGAGTAGACTCAATGGTGAATGATCTATTCTTCGGCTTGATGTGGATAATTTTTCTCAGTTAATTCTATTAGTACTTTCAGGGGCTCTTAACATGGTTGACCTTGCCCAGTTTATTATGTTGTGGATATCTTTGGAATTACTGCCTAGTGGTGTAAGTCTGTTTTGTCTAATGACACTCTGAGCATTTACATGGGACATGCTGCGTAATTGTTCCATGATCTCTGGGAGCAATTCTACAGGCAGCCACCAAGTGAGTAAGCAAAGATGTGGCTCTGATTATGATTGTGTGATGAAGCACTTAGAGTAGCTAATGACAGAGATAAAATAAAAACTGACTTGTAAGTAAATTGTGAGGTTTGGATTAGAGACCCGTGTGTGTGCGTGTGTGTGTGTGTGAAGAAAAACACAATGCAATTTTGAATCAATACATTTCAAACCCACCTGGCAGCCACCATGCAGCAGCCTGTCTAGAATATATACATCACTTCTTTAGATCTTTTAGAAAAACAAATAAGACATTAGTATTCCTAAAGGCATGAGTTTAACTAAAGTAAAACTTATTAACGTACAAACATCCAAGACATGTCATTCTCTTTTTCTTGTCTGATGAAAGAAAATAACATGAAATGGTAATAGAAATTGCTGGATGAAAATGAAGTTGGAGCATAACAGGAAAAGGTGAAGGACTATCTTCTTGACTGCATTTTCACCTGCCCAGCAGAGATGACTGTGATCTCAAAGGAAACTTTGATCAAAAGAAATCAGAACTGTGCCTCTGTGAAATCACCTTTATGTTGAACTCCTGATTGCTGTTTTCTGAATAATTATATATGCCTAGCTGTTTGTTCTGCAAGCATTACTTCTGCATTTTTTGGTAATACATTTTAAGCAATAAAGAGTGCTAATTCCCTTGTACATATGGTACTTTGCTTCTAGACAGAGACACAAAATGGCAAATTAGTGAGGATACAAACACACAGTTACTTTTTGAAGAATCATAATTGCTTTACAATGGAGATATGTTAAAACCAAACTATCACTGCCATGTGGATTTTGTCATCATGGCTTCAGAAAATTACTTCTGTCAGAATAGTAGGTATGATTAATTATTAAAACAAAAGTAATATGAACATGAATTCAAGTAGAAAGCAGTGAAGTTGTCTGAGGTAATAGTTTAATGGATATGAATTAAGAAACATCTTAGGTTAAAAACTGTAGAATTTTCAAGTCTGATACTTCTTGTTCTTGGAAGGGTACCACTACCCTATACATGCATGTCGTTTCCATTGCTAACTATAGAAGTTGTCTATTCTTACCTACAGCTGCTTAGCTGTTTTCTATCTCTGTATGCTTGTTCACTGAAAAGCTCTAGAACTCATTTCAAAGTGATTCATGTGTACTTTGTTCTTGCCATAACTTTTCATATCTTTAGGTGAATTTTTCTCCTGTTAAAGCCATGAAAAATAAGTGGTCATGGATATCACTGTACATTGTTTGAATATCTAATGGTGTCCATAATTACATAATGATTACTTTCTTTTGGTAGCCTTGAGTAGATCTATACATTCTTATAAACTTCTAAAACCACAAATACTTAAATGGAACCTAGATGAACTTTGAGAGTAAGTGTGGTGTAGAGGTTAGGAGCAGCGGGACTCTAACTGGAGCACTGAGTTTGACTGGCTAATAGGTGACCTTAGTCCAGTCACAGTTATCTCAGAACTCTATCAGCCCACTCAGAGGCAGGCAATTGTAAGTCATCTCCGAATATTTCTTGACTTGAAAACCCTGCAGGGTTGCCGTATGTTGACCATGACTTGAAGTCACTTTACACACACACAGATGAACTATACAATAATGATGGGAATAGGCATTTGAGAGCCATATTTGCATTCACATTGCCTGCAAACTCAGAGTCAAAATAGACATTACAGGTGACAAAATACAGGATACAGGTGCCCAACCTGATTTGCTGTCATGTGTAATTATTCAAATAAAGTCAGTTTACTTATAAAACACTGTGCAGTGTTTGAATGAGGGGACAATTGTAGGAGTTGTCTGGTCTACCTTACTTGCTTATATCTCTGTGCTTGAGGGAAAGGACCTGAAAAGTGAAATGTTCTTGGCTCCATCTTCATTTTAAAATAGGCAAGAAAGGTAGTGATGTGTGATGGCCTGACCTAATTATAACCCTGAACCTGAGAACGAGGGGTTATGGAGTGTAGTAGGCACTCTATGAGTGAGAAAGGTACATCTCATTGAGTTATTACATTGCTCTGTAGTCATGACTAGTTACATTGGAATGAAAAATCTGAAAGGACATTTGTATGAAGGTATTTCAGAAATATCCTTCCATGCAAATGTGAACACATACATGTCATTTTCCATTAGTCTGTGTGCCTTGGGGATTAACAGTGGTGGTGAGATTGTTATCCCATGCCCTGCCTAAATGGTGTAAACTTAAAGCAACCATTGCTCTTTAGACACAAAACAGATATTCTCCCCAATACATTGGAGACAAAAAGCTTTCAAATTGCATTCAGCAGATTTAACATAAGAATATGAAGCATTTATTAATTTATGATAAAACTAATCTCTACAAATTCTATGTCTAGGGCAGTTGCAAAATCTCAGCTGGGTCCCTGAAGGTATTACATAAATGCTTAGGTGGATTTGCAGAGTATTGGTTAAGATTACAAGAAAATACATCATTCTTCTCAAAGAATCCGCACTCCCTCTTATTGGCAGAACTTGGAAACAAATAACACAGTACAGATCCTTTTTTTTTTACAGTTTCCCAAAAACTGCATTCATGGAGATGATGTTGAAAGACAATGACTTTTCAAAGGAAATTCATGAGACCAAGACTGTGGTCCCTTTGTTAATAACCATAACCACTCATTCAAATTGGTTTGATTCATGAGGAAACTTTATGATACGTACAGGCCTTCTGTATGTGTGAGTTGTTTCAATACCTAGCACAGCAACTGCTACCTACTAGGCTAGGACAAAAGCAGTAGTACTACAGTGGGAAAGTGAATGCTAATGGTAACTTTAACCGAAGGCTGCTTCTCCACTACTGTTAGTAAGCATGGCTGAAGAACAGAAAAGAGGCAGATAGCTTACTTGAACCTGTTGCAACTATAAATAACAACTGGATTGATGAATTAATATTGATTTTAATTCCAGTATTAAAGAATGCAGCTCTAGTTGTTTAAACAACAAATGATTCAGATTCAAATCCAGTTCTTAGAGGTTGCTTAAATATGTGTGCATTGTTAGACTATTATATAGCAACAGCTACTCCCCATGTGCCATTGCATTCACTTGTTAACTAAAGCAACTAAAATAGCTTTTTCAAGTGCTGTAAAGGCCATCTCTGTGTGTAAGTGAGTGTGGGCAGCTATTTTGGCACTTGAAAGGATGTTGGTGAGGAAACAGGTGTACCTCAATCCACCACACTGCCTAATCAGGATTGAGTCCTTGTAACATTTGGTGCCACACTGCCTAATCAGGATTGAGTCCTTGTAACATTTGGTGCACATGTATTTTATGTTACTAGTAACTGCACCTGGTCTTAGAAAGATGCTTGTAAATGTGTCACATCCCCAAGTGTATAAGGGAAATTTTACCAAAAAAAGTTTCTTTTGCAATAAGGGAAGGTATCTACACATGTTATTGAAGTTCATTGATTTTTATATTAACAATTTGATCAAAGATTCTGTGGTTCTATATAATTTAAAGTTTTTTGGAACTGAGCTTGGTATTTCTTCATACAAGGTTTTTCTACTTTTTAAACTTTTTTTGTTACCTGGTTGTGTTTTGTGTTGGAATACCCTCTCCTTTTGTTCATTTTAAATATTTCACATAATCTCATTATGGTTATTGGAAACAATGGCAGCCTCAGAGAAAAGAAGCTATTCCTTTTACCAATCCCTCAGACCGTTCTTCCGTAATGAATCAAGAGAACTGGTTGTGGTGGGTTTTCCGGGCTGTGTGGCTGTGGTCTGGTGGATCTTGTTCCTAACATTTCACCTGCATCTGTGGCTGGCATCTTCAGAGGTCTATCACGGAGGAAAGTCTGTTACACACTGTGTAAGTTCAAGAGAATTTTCATGTAAAAGGATATGGCTACCTGAGTATGCAAGCAAAAAGGAGCTGAAGAACATGCTAGAAAGAACTAAAACCAACACTGGCATTCCCCACTAAAACATTCCTTGTCCAAAGTCATCAATATTACAGAATCACTAGCACATTTAGGGTGAGGCAAGCCAGGGCATTTGCTCTGGGCACCCACTTGCCGCGGAGGGGGAGGGGTTCAATTCCCCAAACCTCCAGTTAAACAGAGCTGGCAGTACGTGATATGAAATACCTTGTCTTCAGACTCTGGACAGCCACTGACATTCTGATGAGCAGATCACACTGACCTTGAGAGTCTCTGGTCTGATTCAGTATAAGGCAGCTTTATATGTTCATATGTTCACTGGAACATTGGAATAGAGACATATTTAAGTCTTTTCTTTCTATAAATAGCAAATAGATGTCACATGATAAGCATGAATTTGCCTGTCCACATTTTAAACTGAAGGGTATCTTCTTTAAAACTACTAAAGTGCGCAAAGCAAGATAATCATTATTTCTCTTATTTCACTATGCTTTGTTCTTTGAAGCATAGTTTCCTCAGCACAATACTGCTAAGGGAAAATTGACTAAAAGAATATAATTTGAAAGGCAGGAGACCCTTTATTATGCATATTATAACTAGCACCCAATAAAGACTACATCATGTTGTGAAATGTTAAATACATTATTTGAAATAGGTGCTTTACAGTCCAGAGCCATTTTAAACTTGCAGGTGTTGTGGACATTTATCACAGCATAGTGGCAGTGACAAAGGCTGAAATCCTTGGGATCCTTTCATGGGAATAAGCCCCATAGAATAACATGGGAGTATTGTTACCCAAAAGGGAATTAGTGAGGGCAGACTATGCTTTGGTGAGAGGGGGCAACAGAGATCTTTCCTATCTGTTATTCCAGTAGGTTTTTCCAGTAGCGTAGCTACCATGGGTTGGGGGGAGGGATGCCCTGCCCAGGGCACGTACCACTGGGGTGGAACATTGGAGTGGAAAATTTCCCCCATACCTGCCTGCTTTGCCCCACTTCACCAAGCTTGGCAGAGCCATTGCCAGTCCAACCTCGCTGGACCAGGCCCATTGGAGGCTACTTCATGGCAACCCTACCCAGCTGTGCCCCACCAACCAGGCCCTGTGGCCTGGAGCAGCCTGGCAGGGTTGGGCTGTGGGGCTGGGCTGGGTGGCCGCCCAGCCAGGCTGCTTTTTCAGCCAGCTGCTCTTGGCAGCCAGTTGAACTAAGATAAGTGGGGTGTGGCCGGGTGCAGGGTGGGGTCCTGGGGAGGCTGTGGGGGGCATGACCCACAGGGGTGGGGCCCAGGCACCATTCTCCCCATACACCACTGGGTTTTTCTCTGTAGAAATCTGCAGGAGTCAGGGATAAAATTTAACTACTTTAATTAAGAAGGCAAAATAATAAACTTACACACACAAATGGTAACACAACCACATAGGGAATGCACACAGTCCTAGGATATAGATAGAATTGAGGGGAAGGGTCTGGAATAGTTTTGTGGGACAAGGTTATAATTTTGTTAATTATCCAGAGGAGTCCTGAGAGGTTCTGAGAAGGTTCTGAGAAGCAGAGTTCAACAGCTGCATTGAACTCCAAAAAGATGGGGAGAAAGCAGCTGGTACACAGAACAATAGACACACTGGGTACTGTTTGCAAAGTGGGCAGCTAATTTATAGAATAATTTGGTCCTATAGGATGTTAGTAGCTACTCTTCTCAGGACAAAGACAGCTCTTGTTAGGAAAACAAGAGGTAGATACTTAGGCTTGATGACTCAGGTCTGGGGACCATCCAAAGATTATTAGATTTTAGAGGAAAAGAAAGATGGGATTAGTGTGTTAAATAATAATTGAAAAGAAATGTTCATGAGATTAGTTAACAATATCTTTGATTGAACCAGAGGCAGCTGCATTGCAGTTCTAGCTGAGTACTGGCATAGGCTGTTGCCTTTCCTGATTGCTTTAGAAAAGGTGAGGCTGGCTGTTATTCATTTCAGTAACTGATAGGGAGGCATGCTAGGCAGGATTTACCCTTTTGGTGCCAGGCAAAAAGGGAGGCATGCTAGGTACCAGGATTTACCCTTTTGAGCCAGCATAGGAAGTGGAATCCATTTTTGGTTTGTGCTTCTGGGGCAGGTAGAGATACTGTCTTCCTAAAAGCAGGTCTGGCTAGTAATGGTATGCTCCTGAAGCTGTGAACCAGATGTCCCTAGTAAAAATGCCACATCTGCCATGAATTTAATAGCAGTCCTTCACAAATTTCCACCTTTGATGCCAAAACATATGTGACTGCTGAAGTTAAATGAACTGATCTCCCATGTTTTGAACCACTTCATACCACTGGTTGTGGTGGGTTTTCTGGGCTGTGTGGCCGTGGTCTGGTGGATCTTGTTCCTAATGTTTCACTTGCATCTGTGGCTGGCATCTTCAGAGGTGTATCACAGAGGGAAGTCTGTTACACACTGTGATACACTTCTGAAGATGCCAGCCACAGATGAAGGTGAAACGTTAGGAACAAGATCCACCAGACCACAGCCACACAGCCCTGAAAATCCACCACAACCAATTGAAAGCCTTCGACAATACACTTCATACCAGTTCTCTTAAGTCTCAGTTTGGTCAAGTGATTCAGAAGGATAGTACAGACAATGATATTGAAAATCATTACAAGGTAAAGGAGAAGCAATGCAAACTGGAAATGCATCAGCTGTCCAATATACATTAAGTTTTCAAAAACCTTTATGTATCTGAAACTGGGTCAAAAATGGGATTTTAAATGGGTATAAATAATCCATGTATCCCCAGTCATCTGTTTGCTAAATGTGTTTATATTGTGTAAATGTTGTGTCTGTGTGGTTACCACTGAAAAAATGTTCAGAAACTTCATCTGATACAGAAAGCTGCATCAAGGGTGCAGACTGGACTGTCTTGTAGGGACCACAGCACTCCATTCTAGGTCCACTTGTACTACATAGAAAGAAAGTTCCAAAGCTAGCTGTACTACAAGTTCTCTCAAGCTTCTCCTAAGTGAGCCATTATCTATTCTACCCACTTTGTCACGTTTAACAAGACAGAACAAGATTTGACAAGACAGAGCAGAATTGGGCCATCTCCTTCCTCCAAGCATTGACCAAGTTGAACAGACATAGAACTGTCTATAGCAATGTGGTTCAACATTATAAAAGTATTTGGCATCACTAACAACCTGATGCAACCATGTTTTCTGCTAGATTACTACTACTAGGTTAGGAAATAATTGTCAGTGACTGCTCCCAGCATAGAAGCTATATTGTTCAGAGATGCTGTTTCCAGTTTTGCTTGCAGTTTTTAAAATTCTTGACACTTAATCCTTGTCTGGAATCTTCCCACGTAAATATACTCTTTTCCTCCCACAGAGGATTATCCTCCATCCTTCATAGTTTCCTTGTTATGGCTTTGGGATATTGCACTATAATCACTGGATTCGTATTCTTGCAATTTCAGCCACAGACCATACAATCCCCACTGTAAGATTTACTGTTACATTTGAAAATGTAAATGTGATCATTAGTTTGAAACATAAAACAAACTGGTGTGGGGGTGGGGGAATCACAACTGTCCTGCTGTTTGCCAGACTGTTTAAAAGCTGCCCTGGCTCCCTTTCTTCTTCTGCTTCCATGTAATGAGATAAGACAAGAAATCAGAATGTCTCAAAGGATTTCATTCTTTTTTGCTTATTTGGAAGATGTAGCTGCATTTTTAGTACCCCAAACTGACAAGTTTGGAATGCCTGTAAAAATAGACCTCAGTATGTTTAAACAAAATGACCAATCTAAGACCCACAGGGAAGCTACTCTGTAAACTTATGATTTATCCTGCTCATACAGGGGGAAGAAGTTTCTTGCTGCTTTTAGCATAGTGCTGAAAATTCCTTTTCTCATGGAGTTATATTGCACTCAGGACTATGTACGTTCACTGGAACTTTGTATGAACAATAGTGCTTGTTACCATATAAGAGATAAATAAAACTACTGCACACTTGGCCTTTAAAAGGGAAGCCTAACACAGTGCAACTACACTGTGCATATTAAATGTTAAATCTGTCAAATACAAATGTTCATTTCAGCAAGACTTCTTTTTGTAAAAAAAAGTTTTGAAGACAGATGTTTGAACTTCGCAATACAATACAACCTCTGGTTGCAATCATAACATCCTGAATATGGTCTGCTTAAGGAGAGTAGAACGTTTGGTCAGAGGTTTCCTTCAAATCTCTACTGCTAAATAAGCAACCTGCATTTAAAACTGAAAAGGACTGAGCAGCAGAGTTCATGTAGTATTTCTCTCCAGTGATTTGGGAATCCCTCCTTATCCCTCCAATCCCTCCAATCTCTTCCCAAATACTGAATACAAATATGCAAACGCTATTGAAAAATGTGCAAAGCAACATTAGGCAGAATTTATTCATTTTACAGTGTCATACTAAGCACAAATACACTCTTCTAGAGCCATTGACTACAATGGATTTAGAAAGGTAGCTGTTGATAGCATTGATCTGCCAGACAGTGATAAGTTTCCATTTTTTTTTAGTAAAGTACATAATTATGTGCCCTCAGCATAATCATCAATATAGGTAATTTTCCCCATAGACAAACCTGTGGCACTTAAATCTAGAGACTGGAGCCATGAACAATTAAAACAGATCTTTTTACAAACTTGAAAAATACCTCAGGTTTGCAGAAAAATCATAAATTAAAAAAGAATAAGTTGGCAGCAGTTAACTACAAACAATGCTTATAGCATTTAAAATGAATGCTCTCAGTGGCCATTGCTAGGCAACCTCACAGTATGTCAGCATTCAAGCCTTGGTTTTTGTCAGTAAAAGGCAAGGGGACAGGGCAGGGCATTTCCAGGGCCTTTGAAGGGAAACTCATTGAGGTCAAGACGTGTAATTTAACACCATGTAACCTGTGCAACTCACCCAAGACTGGCTGCTTGCTTGACAGTAGCCTCCCTATAAAAGCCAATGTGATATGGTGGTTAGAATTTAAAAGTAGGATCTGAGCAACCCATGTCCTAATCCTCCCTCTACCATGGAAGCCACTGGGTTACCTTGGGCCAGACACACATTCTCAGCATAACCTACTTCATAGGGTAGTTGTGAGAATTAAATGGAGAATGATGTAAACTGCTTTTCATCCCCATTGTGGAGAAAGGAGGGGAATAAATGAAGAAACTACGGCTGCTTCCGCATGGGCGTTTTATGGCGGCCTGGGAACGGCAAAAACGCCATCCCCACGGAGCCATTCGCACAGGGGACGCAGCTGCTGTGCAGCCGCGCCGCCCTCACGCCACCCGACCGGCGCGAAGCCGGCATTTCCCAACCTTGCTTCCCCAGCAAGGTTTTTGGGAAACACCGGCTCCAAGGCGCCTTTCCCTCCCTCCCACCCTGCACTTACCTTGTCACCGGCCGTCCGGCATTGCGTCGCCCGGCGAGGAGCTCTGGGGAGACATTACCCTGCCCTCGCGGCGGCTAGAGCTTGGTCGCAGCAGGGCTGGGGCCTTTGTCTTGAGGCCTCGGGCGACATGCCATTGTGAGGAGCCAGCGACATGCTCACGGGTCGGCCGAGGCGTGGCTCTCCTAGTGAGGTGCCGTCTTCCCAGCTCTTTCTGGGACCATTTGTACGAACGGTCCCAGCGGCGTTGGGTCGGTGTGGAGTACACCGACCCAAGCCCTTCCGCCTCCGTGCGGAAGCGGCCTAAGTAACTGATATAGGTGAAGGCTATGGGGGCCAGTCAACCATTCCTTTATTTCTGTTATTTCTATTCACAGACAAACAGGTCATCAGCAAAACAAATTCAATGAGCAATACAGAAATAACCAAACATACAGAAAGTTCCCACTTCTGGATGTATACTGTAATCCACTTATCTCTGGCGAGTTCATATTTTTACTATCACTTCCTTATATCCAACAGCGAAGATATTTATTTGCGGAGATTTTAATGCTAGGATAGGTCCAGGGCAATACAAACCGATCTCGGGAATTGATGCACAAGTAGCTGATAACGCACTTCTCTTAGATCGTTGTGCCCAAGATCAAATTATAAACAAAGCAGGGCTTGAACTTGTGGAGCTGTTCTCCTTGTATAGCTTAAGTATTTTGCATGGTACAAAGTTTGATTCGTCAGGAGGTGGGTTCACTTTCTTGTCATCTATTTCTGCAAGCACCATTGACTATATAGCAGTATCACCTGATTTAATACCTCAAGTTCAGGAGTTTGCAGTGTTGGACCGAATAGAGAGTGACCATTTCCCCATGAAATTAATAGTTGGTCTTAATAAAAAAAATTGCTAACTCCAAACTATGAGACCAATGAAAATGCATTTCCATGTACCCGTAGACGAAAATGGTCCGAACAGCTCATGACTGAAGTAGCCACGGCGCTAAGCAGTGAGGCCTTTGAGTCCAAAAGGCTGAATATAATAAACTCAGAGCTAAGTGTGATGGAAGAATATGATGAGATAATCAATGGCCTCAAACCGATACTTGTTTACTCTAATGCTCCAACACAATATAAGCCTGCCCATAAGGGCTGGTTTGACCAGGAGTGCAGAGCACTAAAGAGGAAATTAAATAATAATTTAAAACTTTTACGGCACGGCAAGGATATAGACAGAAATTCCCAAATACTCATACTAAGATCACAGTATAAAGCTTTAATTAGGCAGAAGAAAAAAGCATATTCTAGATGCCAATGGGAAGCACTGGCCCAAGCCGTGACCGAGAAAAACGAAGCACATTTTGGGCTCTGGTCTCATCTGGGATGGGTTCATGTTGCACAGTTTTAAATGCACAGATACCTGGTGATATTTGGTTTAAGCATTTCTCCCAAATTTTCGATTCCTCCTTGATCCCTAAGTTACTTCCAGACTTAACAAGAAAGGGTGCCCTTGATGACTTAGCCTATCTCCAAATTGGCCTCCAGTAAGGAGAAAGAAATAGAGAACTTGATCAGTTCTATTAAAACCGGGAAGGCTCCGGTGAAGATCTGATTCGAATGATGTGTTCAAAACATTTCCATCTTGGTGGGTACCAATTCTTGCCAAACTTTTCACTCAGATTAACAATACTGGCAGTTTCCCAGTGGATGGAAAACCAGCATAATTGTCCCTATACATAAAAGGAGACAAAAATGACCCAAAGAACTATCGCCCAATAAGCCTATTGAACACTGCCTCTAAAATATATGGTAAATATCTCCTTGGAAAATTAGAAGATTGGGAAATTGAGAATCACATATTACACCCACAACAGGCAGGATTTAGGAAGGGACAAGCTACAGTTGACCACTGCCTTGTACTATATCAATTAGCTCATTCAGCCATAAGAGGCCCAATGAAAGCCTTATATCATGCGGCATTTGTTGATTTGGCCTCTGCTTTTGATTCAGTATGTAGAAAGACTCTGGTGGAAATTGCTGAACACAAATATGGATAAACGCTTACTTTTCCTTATTAGAGAGCTGCACGAGGATACATGGATCAAAGTCAGAGTAAATACATCAGGCTCTCTAACAGATGGGTTTAGAGCAGGGAAAGGAGTCAGAAGCAGGGCTGTTTACTTGCCCCCATTTTATTCAATCTTTATATTAATGATATAATTCCTAAGCTGACTGGCCATGAATTTGTTGCCTAAGCTAGGAAAACAGAAAATTTCAATTCTGCTTTATGCAGATGATATGGTCCTAGTTTCACTTACAAGGAATGGTTTAAGGAGACTCCTATATAGTTTGGGTGAGTACTGCAGAGAGGAGGCCCTCTCCATAAACTATTCCAAAACTAAGGTAATGGTGTTCAAGAAAAGACCAAGAAAATACAGTTGGAACATCCATAATATTCCTATAGAGCAATGCAATTATTTTAAATATTTAGGTGTTACATTCAGCCCTTCACTAAATTGGAATGCCCACTTAGCAGTGGTCAAAGCAGCTGCCCAAAAATCTGTTGGGGCAATATTGAGATTTTATCATACAAAAGGAGGTCATTTAGTTGATCCAGCCCTAAAAATCTTTAAAACTAAAGTTATATCTATGTTACTGTATGCTACAGAGATTTGGGGATGGAATGTCCAAGTCCTACATAAAATAGAAACTATTCAAAACTCCTTCCTTAAACGAATTCTCCTACTCCCTAAAGGAACGCCAGCAGCCCTCCTTAGGGCAGAACTCGGTTTGCCTTCTATTAAAGCTCGAGCTGAATTGGCAATTTTGAAATACGTTAAAAAGAGTTCACTAAAACCGACTTCGTTTGGGAATCAAAGTCTGCAGATATTACTAAAGGCCTCAAAATTACATAATACCTCCCTAAATAATATATTGCTCAGTTATTCTGTTCCAGATCATTTATTCTCTTCACCAATTTTAAATCACGACCTTCGGGATTGGATATTCAAAGGAGATAACTGTATGGACAGAGATATAATTTTACATTCCAAGTTCGCTCCCTGGTACAGTCACCTTAAAAAGGATCATCATAGAGCCTCCTATCTTGCTGGCATTACTCAGTTTAAGATAAGGAAGGCTATGACAGCATTACGATTTCAAACAATGCCAACAAATTATTTAGAAGGCAGATATGCCAAAATACCAGTTGAACAATGAATTTGTATCTGCAAACAGGAAGTAGAGGATTTACCTCATTATGTTCTGAACTGCCCCCTGTACGCAGAGCCTAGGGCTAAGTTTCTGAATAGTTTCATATCCCTGTCCCAGGTATATTATGAGTCAGACAAATTATACCTTTTCCTTGCGGATTTGGATCCCTATATATCCTATAGGGTTGGCCTATTCGCCTTGGCAGCTACAAAGATTCGCTCCAACAACGTAATAAAGTAAATGATCAAACCTAAATTGGTATAAGTTAGGTGGGAATACAATCTAGACATACTGTAGGGGGAAAAGTGAAAGACTTAGTGTTCACATGATGGATTTTTAGTGAATTTTTTTTCTTTTTCTTACCTGTTGGAATAACAAGTTGGCTCAGAAGTTTTAATGTAATAATATTGTAATATTGTAATGGCCTATGGCTTTCAATAAAATTGATTGATTGATTGATTGATACTATCAATTTTTTTTAAAATGCCAGTCTCCAAATTCACTTATTTACAATCACAGAATAATTCAGAAAAAGGATTTTTGAAAACCTGTTTGGTAACTTCCTAAATGGTAGTACATTTAGTATGGCCTTAGAGAAATTTGGGGACAGTTACAAATTTATAATAAGCAGAAAAGATCCTTGAAGTGGGGAGGCCCAGATGGTACAAGGAGCATACTCTACGTGCTCTACAGCCAGTGCTCCATTTGTCAATGTGAAAAACACTAGATCTAATCTACGTGCAGAGGGATATTCCATTTGCTTTAAAATCTCAAAAGACAAACACACAGCCTTATTCGGCAAGGGCAAATGGGATTGAGTGAGTGACCCAGTCTTGTGCCAACACATTTGTCCTCCTCAGGGTATTTATCCCAATGGGGAGGCAGACATGCCACTGGCCACCCACCCCTCAGCCCCACTGCCATGAAACCCAGAAGTCCAGGCACCAACATGGGGGGGGGGGAGGGCAGGCCGGAGTGTACCTGTGGATGAAGTCAACATTAGTTTGCTCCCACCCAGGGTTTAGGACTGGGAGTGTGGGGCTGCAGCCCTTACACTTATGCCATCCTTTGAGTGGCATAAGTTCTGTAAACCCCATGGAATGCTTTCTGACAGTGTGTGTGTGTGTTTATGTGGGGGTGTTTTTGCATTTCTTGCTCCTTGAACCACCAGAAAGTCCTCTGGGAAGCCCTCTTGGAAGGGTGGTGCTGCATCCTGCCACCAAGGACTTTTGATGGGACTGCCCATCTCTGCAATCTATCATCAACTAATTTTTGCCAGGAACTCCAAAAACCAACAAGTAAATGTAAATAGCACCCCTCTGAAGAATAAAGTGATTTTAATTTAAAGGTAAATGTTGGAACCCAACGTTTAACCCACAGATGGTTCCACAAATCCCAAAGGAATTGCTGGACCAGAAAAAAAATGTTGGCAAATTGGACATGGAACATTAAAAAAAAATTTTTTTTGCAGGAATCACACTTTTCCTTAACTTTGGCAATAGCCACAGATATACCAAATTATAATAAATAACTGGATAGAGCTGGTGTATAATTAGCTCATCAGGTCCGCAGCAGTCATATGGTTTGTCCAGGATGTGTTTAATATTAGAGGAGAGAATGGCCAGTTAGTGAAATTTATTAACTCGATCAATTAATTGGCCATTCATATTCCATGAAAAATGATGAGATGGAACACCTTTACATAATACTATAACATTAGTCTTTGGATAATTTGGATCTAAGGACTCTTCAGAGTAATAAAACACAAATGCACTTAATAGACATCTTAAACCCACATGAGATTGTGAAATCAATATGGAATCATCTGCATAGAACAAAATTGAAACAGGAGTCTGGGACAAGTGAGAGGGGTGAAAATGTTCACTCAAAGGTGGCAGTTGATGTCATTTATGTATGGTATAAATTGAAAAGAAAAGGAGCAAGAAGGCAGCCTTGATTAACAATTCTGTGCACTTTGATCTCATTGGATAACTGACCACTATTTCCACATCTCACCTGTACTATGTTATTCCGATACAGTTCATAATTTACCCAAAAGATAATAGCCAATAGAGGTCCTTGCTACTTTCCCCAAAAATCTTGACTGGCGTATACGATCAGAAGCTGTTTTTAGATCAAAGTAGGCCACACAAAGTTTACTTCCAGGTGGTTTAGAATATTTTTGAGATAGATGCACAAGAACAGCACATTGGTCTAAAACAGAGCACTTTTAAAACCAATCTGATGAAGCATAATAATCTGCTTGTCTGTCAGCCAAGTTTGCAAAGTTATAACTTGATAAGAGATAAATAATTTTTCTAAACAAGACAGTAAACTAATTGGTCTTTAATTTTCAGGAAGAAAATTGTTCCCTTGTTTAATAAATGGGATCAGTTATCAAATTAATCCAGGTTCATAGTATAAAGCCATTATTACAGTAGAAAAGAAAGGTGCCAAAATCTGGCTTCATCCAGGAACACTGCTCTTTAAGAGTTCATTAATGATGATAAACGGACCAGGAGCCTTACCCCTTTTACGATTTCTGATAAGGGTGGCCACTTCTATCTTTGTTATTGGGGCAAGCTTTCCTCACATTTTTTATCAACCCTGCTTTACGCGGACAACTCTGTTCTGCTATCATGTTCCAGGGTGGGTCTAAGACGGCTCATGAAACAATTCTCTGAGTACTGCAACACCAGCAAATTAACAATTAACTATCAGAAAACCAAAATCATGGTTTTTGCTAGATCCCACAAAAAATATTTCTGGAAACTAAACAATGTTCTTCTTGAGCAAGTTTATTGTTTTAAATACCTTGGCAGAACCTTTTCACACAATCTTTCCTGGTCCTTGCACCAAAAGGCAGCGCTCACTCTGTCCTCCCCTAGTATCTCTGGAATCCTTCAATTCTTTTATTGCAGAGGGCACTCATTTGTTCCGGCTGCATTAAGGATCTTCAATGCAAAGGTTGAATCCCAACTACACTATGGGGTCCCCATCTGGATCCAAGCAGTGAACCAAGCTCTGAATGTCCCTCAATCCAAGTTTTCCCACCAAATAATGGGAGTTCCAAACTGCGTCCCTTACACAGCCCTGTGATTAGAACTGGGGCAAAACACCGTGGAACATAAAGCTTGGCTTAGAGCCTTCAGATTTTGGTTCCGCCTTCACTACCTGCCATCCAAACGTTCCCTTGTCTCATTAATACTACAGGACACACAGGCTAACCCCTGGTTTTCTCTAATTGAGAGAAAGATTATTTCCATCGGCCTGCCTATTGAATCACTCTACCTAATGTCCTATTCAGAAGCGTACAATAGGCTCAGAGATTGGCTTTTAGATCTAGAATTTGCAAATTTACATCTAGCAGCCAAACAAACCTGCTCTCCAACACAATTCCTAATTCCATTTGAGCAGAGACGTATGGCCTATTACCTCCATACCTTAACAATCCCACGCGCAAGGAGAGCCCTTACCATTGCGCATTTTAACATTATGCCCTCTGCCCTATTAAAGGGTAGGTTCAGCAATTTAGATACATCAGCAAGGTTATGCAGTTGCAAACTTAATGTGGTTGAAACCCTGACTCACCAACTCTTGCACTGCACCAGATTTGATAACATCAGATCTAAATATAACAACTTACATTTTTTCTTCCAGTCTGGGCTGCCTGATCTGACTAGGTTATCGCTATTGTTAAACAACTCGGACCCCGGTCTTTGTGAAGAGATCACCAATTTCATTGTGGAGATAGTTGAGTAGATAGTTCCCAGTAGTATGTATTTGTTGTGCTCCCCGTGGGGCCTTTTATCTATCATGTATTCATGCAATTGTTCCCGATTTATGTAACTCTTTCTGACTATGCCAATAAAGGCTTATGTATGTATGTTATTGGGGGCTAAGGGGAATATTATCTGAAAGAATGTATATACACTCTACAGCAGGAAAGTAGATGAACAAAAGATTTTTTCAAAATGATTTTCCCATGTATTAGAAACCACATGGGAGTACATTTGAAAAGTTCCTGCTAGGCCCTTATTAACTAGTGCCCAAAAGCCAGTAGAATTATGGCTGTTAATAGCTAGGGTTGGTAGAAGGGCAAAAAATTCGGCCCCAGTTCGGATTTGGGCCAGCTTGGATAGAGGAGCTCGGATTGGCCGAGCTCCGAGCCTACCAGGCTCGGATCCATCCGATCCTGCAGGAACATCCGAGAAATTCGGATGTGGTTTTATTTTTTGTTTTGTTTTCACATTTTGTCCTTCAGGGGGCGCATTTTTGGGTTTATCGACACCAAAATTGCAGGGTATCATCAGGAGACTGTCCTGATGATACCCCCCAATTTTGGTGCAGTTTGGTTCAGGGGGGGGGCAAAGTTATGGGCCCTCAAAGTGGGTGCCCATATCCCCAGTTTTGCAGCAAATACGGCAGCCCAGCCTAGCCTTGCTTCATTCATTCATAATTCAGTCATCAGACGGGGAAGCAGCAGCAGCAACGAGTGTGTGAGTGGGGTCATTTTGGGGGGGGTTGCAGGGGGTTATTTTGGGTTGGGGTGTTGGAGTTGTGTTGCCGCAGGAGTGTGTGTGTGTTCCCCCCGCCCATCCCTGCCAGCTAGTGGAATCAGCTGGCGTCTCACTTTTTCCCGGCTTGTTTTTTTTTCTGAATGAATGGAGTTTGCTGGGGGAATTTGGGGGTTTCTTGGGGGATTATTTTGGGTTGGGGTGCTGAAGTTTTGTGCCACAGGTGTGTGTTTGTGTGTGTGTCTGTGTGTGTGTTCCCAGCCAAACCTTGCCAGCTGGGAGTGTTTGCTTTCTTTTTTAAACTGCCGGCTGGGAGGTTTTTTTTCCTTTTTTGCAGGGCTCGGCTCAGCTGCGTGCGCCCGGAAGCGTTTTTTCTTTTGCCGGGGCAGGGATCCCACGCTGCCCTTGCAGGGCTCGTCTGCATGCACGCAGGGGAGGGTTTTTTCTTTATTGGGGGCAGGGATCCCACGCTGCCCTTGGAGGGCTCCTCGTGTGTGCAGAAGGATTTTTTCCTCCAGAATCACGGTGAGCTGCAGTTGGGGGATCCGCCGCTCCGAACCTCATGGATTCGGAGCGGCTGATGTTTGGAGGGCCTTTGCTCGGCCCAGCAGCACCCGAGCTTGCCCGAGCCACGCCCAGCTCGGGCCGAACTGCTGGATCGGAGCTCCAGAACCGCCATCTCTATTAATAGCTGTACAAACTTTTCCAACTTTCTCTCAAGAGGCTTTTTTTGGTATTGGATAAGGATTTTAAATGGTTTCTTCTGAGTCATTAAAGTGGCTAATAATCTCCTAGAGTTGGTATGTCTACAAGCACTATCTATAGATTCCATGAATTTCTATGAGAACATTTGAACACTCCCTATCAGACCAGGATTTATTGGGGAGATATTTTGAACAACAGGTGTTTAGGGAGATGCTCCAAAATTTTAGATTGCCTTGCAGATAAGAGTTCATTAATAAACTGGGATATGAATGCCTGACACTTGTTTCAGTTATAGATGCTATAGGCCTCCTTGGACTTATTAGCATTCCAATGGCTCACCAAATGGCATTTCCTGTATAAATTAAATCTGGCTCCAATGGATGGTCTAGCTTCCACCAAAAGGTGATATTAATTCTACACGTAGTGATAGATTATCAGTACCCATTGGCTTACCCACCCTAAGCCTGGAGCAATAAGAGAGGTGATTTGTAGTACATCAATTATACTGGCTCCCTTTTCACTAATTCTCGTGAATTCTCCTAAATCCCCCAAATCACTATTACCATTAATAATACTGAATCCCAACATGAGGGAAGATTGAAAAAATAATATTCTCCCTGGTACTTACCATAGAATCTTTAGAGGCTCTATACAAAATCACAGGATCTAGAACATTAACATCCACCTTGCACAGGGAGGAGAGTATCGATTTATTACAGCTTCCTTTAACTATCACCATTAAAAAAAACATTAGGATACTTTTGTAATAAAGTAAGTATCTTGTTCTTTTTGTACTTCCATAGTTCGCAAGATCAACTAGTGACCCTCCAAACCAAGTTTAGTAATGAAAAGATCATTTAAAGCTAAAATCACCTCTAAACTATGACTTCTGAGAGATGAGGAAATGAAACAAGGAAGTCCACTCATGGGTGTACCACCCTTAAAGCTAGGGACAGTTGGACTCACAAAAAATATGAAACCAGAAAAATGAATGTCTGTACCAAGTTTCTTGAGTAGAATAATATTATGAGTGTTAACAAACTCTTGAACTTCAGGAAAGGAAACCTAGGAAAACTAGGCAGCTAGGTTCCAAGAAAAGAATTTAAAAAAAATTGATTTTGGACTTAGTTGACTAGCAGATTGATTATCAGTTGGCCAATTAGATTGATAATTTTCTTCTGCAATAGAATTCTCATCTACAGTAATGATGGAATCCTCTCAGACTCTTATAAGGTTGACTTCAGAAGAGTTACAAATTACAGAGATTCACAGAAGCTGACTCCATGGCAGGTATGAGGTCATCATGCAGCATGTTATTACACATTACACCAGGAGATTTCTCACTTCCATGATCATTTCTCACATCGCTATTGCTGTGGAATAATTTTTAACATTATTTGTTCCCACATATACTTGTATTTGTATGCCTCTGTCCAAGATTCTAAATTTAGTTTACATTTCCCTTCACGTGGAACTTGGGGGTTTATTCATCTTATGAGAATCTATATTATTTGATTTCCCAGGAAGAAATATATTAAAGAACTCACCCTTGTTACATAGACTCTGCAAGGATTTCTTAAGATCATTTATGGTGATATCACAGGCAGAGCGAGGGGAAACTGTGCCCGGGGTGTGCGCCCTGTGTCCCTGCCTTGGCATTGCCTGCCCCACCCCAGAACACCCTTGGAATGACCTACCATGGCACCTCCACAGCTCAACCATGCCTCCGCCAGTGCTCCACCCGGGGTGTCAAGTCCCTCAACCCCGTGGGCACTATACCACTGGGTGTTATCAACAATCTCTTGTCTCTCCACAACTGTGGGAGTATCTCACTCTGAAATGCAAGAAGACGACTCCACATTCTTGTTAACCTTCCATCATCAACTCTTCCATTTACTGGAGCAGAAACAGGGTTTAGTTTTGCCAGTTCTTTTTTTAGTTCTGTTAATTAAATCCTGAAGTTATTTTGAAGACTTAGCAGTAACTCTTTTAGCAATAGTTCCTCCTTGTCTTTGGCAGTAATTATGCCCAGTTCATGGCCACTAGAGGTCCTATTGATATAGTTTAATAAAAGTAGATGAATAATTTCATCAATATTTTTTTTTGGTTACAGAGATTTCAAAAAGTGAGAGGAATTTGTGCATTTTAGTAGAATCTTAGGAATTAGGTTGGCAGAAAGTAAAGAATAATCTCACTGCTGGCAGCTTGTTCACAAGTTCTCAGTTCTCAAACACTGGCTCAGTTCTCAAACACTGACTGATGACATGTATAACATTAAATGTATTTTGCCCACAATTATGGTTCAAGTCATTCTCAGCAGCATATAGTGCTATTTGTTTTGCAACTGGCATGCCATTGCATGAGAAGCTACTAACAGTTCCTCCCTCATCTGCTGCAGCTTCTAGTCCACATTCTTTCCCAAGTTGTTTGAAGTTTTAATTTGTAAGCTGTTTAGACCATTTGATGGGACAGAAATCATGGGCATCTCAGTAAAAGCTCTGAACTGATGACCAAACTGTTTAAGCTCAGCAGAAATGTGATTTAATTATCTCAATAATTATTTTTGAAGCAAGTAAGCAATGATCTCCAACAAACTTCAGTAGAAGACCTTTTAAATGATCTATATTCATATCACATCTGCATTTTATACTTTCACAAGGTTCTTTTTACTCATCTATCCCCAATAAATTAGGAGAGATGGAGGAATCTCACAGTTATTTAGCAGAGACTGAGACTATAAATCTCATTCTATTACTAAATGTTGCTCAATCTCTGAATCATACTCTATTTCAAACACTTCATATCTATTTGGAGAGGAGAAAGCCAGTAAGTCACTTACATTGTCCTTAGTACAAAAAAGGTGGCCATTTTCAATTGATTTTAAGACTTTGTGGGAATTGGCTGATTTGAGGTTATGCTCCTACTTTTTTCTCTCAGTTCTTACAAGGGCTCATTGTTTAAAACCACTATCTAAAACAAAGATAAGTCATCCAGCTGGAGTAGGGAAGTTACCTGCAATGTAATTAATTACCAAGGACTGCTAGAAAAGTAAACCACAGCCACTCTAATTAAAAATAAATTCAAATGAAATAAAATATAACTAGGGTAGCACCATTTAAAGCTGCAAATGGCAGGACACCACACTGTTGTGGTTGTTCCCTGCAGCCTCCAAGAAGGATTTTTGGTGGTGCAGGAAGCAAAGAAAAGCCCCCAAACCTACCCACTGCCAAAAAGCTCCATAGGGCTTATAGGACTTACACCACCAAAAGGGTGGCATAAGTCCAAGAGCAAGGCACTGCCCTCCATGCTCAGCCAGCTCCCCATGCTGGCATCCAAACAGGACACCAGTGCAGCCCTGCCGCAACCTGGACTTCCGGGCTGAGGGACAGGCAGCCGCTGGTACTTTTGCTCCCTTCACTGGGGTAGGTTCCCCAGGGAGGGCAAATGCACTGGCCCAAGGCTGTGTCATTCCCCAAACCCCACTCAATTGGACGGGACTTTAAAACTTCATCAGGAAAAATTAACACAGCTGTGAACTGGTCACCATCTTGCCTCTCAATGATGTGGGCATGTTGGTGGGTGGACAGGAGAAAAGATGGATGAGGATATGGGGGTTGCCAGTAGGAGGACAAGAGAAAACAGTTTGGTGTGGTAGAGGGGAAAGTCAACCCCCGCAAATCCTTGTGAGTTTTCTACCCCCACCCCAGAGGACAGCTCTGTGCACCTTGGACCATTACAGAGGATGAAACTGCACAGACCTTGTGAGAGGCTGTCAGAGGGAGGGAAGAAGTAACAGGTGAATACAGGAGGCAGATAAATGTGAGTTGGCTGATGCGAGGGAAAGAGAGAAGAAAGCAGGAAAAGGAAAGAGGCTATGCAGTTCTTCAGGAAATGGAAGGAGGAAATAGTGTGGGGAGGATGAGATGTTTGTTTATGTTTTTGTGAGTCCCCCACTTGTAAAATCATACAGATAAAACTGATCAAAATGTTAGATGGCCCAACCTTTTCCTCAAGCCATACTTATAAGTCGCAGCATACAAATACTTACACATTAATTCTGTGGTGGTGGTTGTTTTACAGCTGAAGAAAATTATCTTCTATTATTATAGTGTTGCTATTTGTGTTAGACCTGTTCTGGAACATGATGACGAAGGGCACAATCCCAAGTGAAATGCTCTTGCATAAATCCAATTGAATTGGAGCATAAATATGTGCTCCTGAAGAGGCCCCATTCATCTCAATATGTTGTATGTCACTACACTTTCTACTGGATTGTGTTACTTTATAAGCAAAAATGCAAGCAGAATAAAATTACCATTTAAAAAAAATAGGCTGGTTTGCACACTTTTCCAAAGTAGCCAAGACAGTTTCCTGTATAAACTGTTTTTTCCACAGAAAAAAATGTCATTTAAACTTTTCATATATAACTATATAACTATATAACTATATAACTATCTATCTATATCTATATCTATATCTATATCTATATCTATATCTATATCTATATCTATCTATCTATCTATCTATCTATCTATATATATAGTTATATATATATATAGTTATATATATATATAGTTATATATATATAGTTATAGTTATAGTTATAGTTATATAGTTATAGTTAGTTATAGTTATAGTGTTATAGTTATATATATAGTTATAGTTAGTTATATACATAGTTATATATATATATAGTTATATAGTTATATAGTTATAGTTATATATAGTTATAATATAGACTTCAGTGATTTCAAAAGGATCTAGTCATTCCAAGATCATATTTTCAATATGACATGATGCATGGTATTTCTGAAGCTCCTTTAAAAAAAAAGACATTGCCTGAGGAAGTAAAACTGAGTCACTTTTCACACAGGTATGCTATTTCATGACTGTCAGGTGAAAACTTTTCAGGATTAATGCTTTATAATTCTCATATGGCTGATGCTTAGAACTTCAAAGCACAGTAGAACATTTCAAATTTTCTGTGGCCCATGAGGAAAAACTTTTTTTATCAAAAGTGGCTGTCATTTTGAACCTTGCATTTTATACGATTGCAGATTTGATGAGAATTAAATGTATGCACAAGGCTCAAGGAGCAGCCATGGCAAAGCAAGTCTACTCGATAATGTAATATCTAGACCCATAGAATGCTTATTTATGTAACCTTCAATTACTTGTCCCTTTCTTTTAACTCTTAACTCTTCAGTCCTTTTCAAAATTGATAATGTTACTGAAGGAGTTTGTCTGCATGGATCTTACTACACTTTTAATTTGAAATTTAACAGTGACGAGTCATGAATGCAGAATTTATTTCTGTAAAAATAATCTGTTTTCTATTTTAAAAAATGGAGACTTCCCAAGTTATCTAATACTTCAGGAAAAGTGTATTAGCACCCGCTCTGAATTTGTGTGAAGCTGGCCCCCTTTGGCAACTAAAGCAGCTCTTTGAACCATAGAACAGATGTAATGAAAATTGGTTCCATTAAATGCAGCTGGCAAATTACAAACTGAGAAATTAATGCACCATACCATGACTCTGGAGGCTAGAATGAATCAAGGTGTGGTTGCCAGATGCTAACGCGTTCCCTCCTTCAGTATAAAACAGTGGTGTGTTGTAAATATATGTTAAACCAAAAACCACATTTAATCATGCATTCAAATTCAAACTCACATGGCCAGGCTAATTCGACAACATATCCATCAATTTTGACTAGTAAAGCTAGTGAAAGACACCAATCTATGAATAGGTCTCTGTGTACGTACTCCAAGCTTGATAGGGAATGTATAACTGGGGATATATACATGAGGTTTTTTTTCAGTCCTCCAGTCCATCAACTTGGATTATATAAACTGGGATTATATACATTGGGTATTTTAAAAGCTAAAATCCTGGGTTTTCTTCTTCTTCCCTGCTGATCTAGCTGGTGAAAATGGTCTTTTCCTCATACCCGGCTTCCCTTGAGACAGTTTGCTCCACAGTGGGGTCTTCCTGTGTTTCTCCATTTAATGTGAGGAGACCCCACTGATTGTGCTAAGCTGCCGTTTTGCCTGCCCCTGCTTCCAAGTCACTCCCACAGCAGCTGGTTGAATGCTGGCTTTCCCCTCAACCTTTTACATTTTTTGGGTTGGGGGGAGGACTGTTTTACAGCTCCATCCAAATTCTTCCACAGAAGCCATGGTGTCTATGCAGCACCATCCCACCACTCACCCCAAGGACAAGCCCCCACTGAGATACATGAACTTATGCCGCCTTTTTGGTGGTGTAAGTCTAAGGACCAAGCTGCTAGCATAACACTGGCAAAGGAAGGGAGCCAACTAATGTCAGTTCATCTTCTGGCCAGGCCCTGGCCCACCTCTGCTATGGTGCCACTGGTAGGGACCCTGGGACCTTGCTGTGGTAGCTGCATGCCAGCGGAATTGGGGCAAGTGCCCTGGGGAGGTTGGCGTGGCTGCTCGCCACTTCCATGAGTGGATAGGGCCATTAATGCTGTATTGCTCCTGGAATAGAATGTTAGTATAAATTTTTAAAGGCCCATTGCTGTCCTGGAAATGCCTGCTGAGAGGTGGCCAGAACTACTCCTGTGTGAGTGGGAAAAAGTGCAAAGGAGCAGAAAATTCATAGCAGGCAAACACTGCTCTGTTTCACTTTCCCTGCTCTTGGAAATAGCTGGGATTATTAGATTTGCCATGTGGTGAGTTCAACAGGGGAGGGGGGAAACCCTGTATGCAACAGAAAATCTGCCCTGAAGGGAATGCACACTCACAAATGCATAACAGACCAATGTTAATTATTTTATTTTTATCCTGCCATTCCTCCAAAAAATCTCATTTTGTACATTTAATCTTCTCCGAAATTCCAAGAATTGGGCTGAGAAGAAGAGATTGGCACAAGGTTGTTCAGCAAAACCCATTGCAGAGTGAAATTTGAAATGATGTCTTCCACAGTCAAGTCCAACACTCTGACTGCTGCATCATGCTATCTTTGAACATTTGGAATAGGGCTATATTCCAGAGCTATATTCATCTATTTTTGGAACATGGCCAGTCAATTTGGGGATTTTTTAATCCCAGTATTGTCGTAAATCTACATGAATGTGCATGAATGTCACAGAAACTGGATTGTGTGAAGGAGTCCTCTAAATAGCACCACAGTTAACCAAAGAAAAAACAGGGGTGGTGGTGGTACACTTGCCAGTACTTTACTGGCGTATTTTGGAGGAGAGCTCTCCTAAGTCCTAAGAGGAGTTGATTGAAATTAGCATAAGCCTATAAATGGCCTACTAATGTAAATACTAATTAGCCAAACAGTGGCAACTTACCCTTAACTGGGGGCTGCTCTCTTGTCATGATTGCCTTTCCCCTTCTAAAGCAATAAGCTGCTATAGTCTTCTTGTTCTAGCTACTATAACCTTTTTTCAGTGTTAACATAGATTGTTTTCTGGAGGGATGAGCGTAGTGAGTTAACACAGTAGTGACCCTAAGTGCTCTAAAATGAATCTTTTATTAAAGCAATGAATGGAAACTAATAAAGACCAAGTTATATTTCTTTGAATATAATGGCCCACAATTTAGCCTCAAAAGGGCTCATAAGAGAAGATGTGATTTAAGTGACATTTTCTCCCAAGAAAATGTTCCCAAAGGCACATTACATTGTGTAGCAAATCACTGATTTTTTTTTCTTAATAAAAGCAGGCTGAGTGTATAAATGCACCCGGGTGTAGAAGGAGGAAGTAAAGAAAACAGGATCCCTCTCTTTCATTGTTTTCCACCAGCAGGTAAAGACTCATCTGCTTTGTTTGGTGTTCCCTCAGTGACTTCCCTTACAATCTATGTGTGTGTCCTGTTTTAAAAATTGGTTTTAACATATTTGACTGTTTTCCATCTCAAGGATCCTAAGGTTGGTAGAAGGCAGAATAAAAATGTTTTCTTTAATTTTTTTTAAAGTATTTGGGAGTGCATTAGAAGACTCCTTGTCAGTATAAACAAGGATTTTTCTAGATGGTTGAGTAGATCCAATTGAGTTCTGCTAAAGGTGGCACCATCTGATGCAAGGAGTCTTCTTAATAGTCTAGTTCTAGACGAAGAGATGGAACAGGAAATGTGGGTTTGTCTCAGTATAATGTTCATGCTAGTACTCATTCGTTACCATTCCATGCATTCCCAGCAGAAACAGCAGTTTACTACAGCAATAACTTCAGCAGTAAAGTAATTTTGCACTCTTTGCACTGCCAACGTTGTGGGAAATACACTACTGTTCATTTTTATCATATTAAGATGAAGTACTTTATCGTGGCATTTACTGCTGGAGTAAATGACTGTTTTTTATGAGAAATATGATAAGATCACAATTTCAACTTTCCAAATTGATTTTCTGGGAAATGGCAAACTTCTCTAGCAAGCACATCCACTGCAGTCGAAAGTACAGTGTGTAGAGAGACTGTGAAGGTACCACAGACCACAACTGGATCTACTCATGATTGCAGTGGCAAACTATGTGTTTCTCTCCTCCTTGTGCTGTTTGGAATTAAATGGGTGTTTTTAAACACGATGTTCACTGCACCTTTACAGAGATCTCATCATCCATTAAGTCTTCCAAAAAAATAAAAGGAGGTACCAGCAAGATAAACCACACTTCAGAGAGGATTATTTCACTGAGTGCTCTTTACCTTTGTTTAGAGTTCTGTCTTCTCCTTTCATTCATTCAGCCCATCTAATAATGCAGACTCTCAGACTGTACACACAAAACTTAAATAAAGCAAACTGAATTTTCCTGCAACATGGCAGTCCTCCATGCAGCAAGGCTATGCTCTATTTCTTACCTGAGGACAGGTAATCTTGCTATTGATGTGGGATTGCTCACTAAGCAAAAGGTTAACACAGACTTGGATATCAGCCAATCTCTAGAATGGCTTCTTACTGCTTACAGATAGCAAAGGCAAGGAAATTCTTATACCGCTGCTTATGAAGTATCATTCAAGCACAGAGGCAATTCCTTAAAGGGCTTAATATCTCTGGAGAAGAACATGGCAAGAGGTTTGCTGTGTTTTCTTTTCACTCCAGTCAAAGTTAAAAGTGTGGAGAAAATATCATTTTAGTAAGTTCCTGCACTATAGTCTAGGACCATTTTTTTAGGTATGACAAGTCTTTGAAAAAAGTCTTTGTAAAGACTACTTATCTGTGAAATGATCCTCCAATGAGTTTAAGGAGGAAAACATGGGATTATTCTGATTTATCTTCACAACATTCATGTGAGGTTGGTCAGCTTGGCAGAAATTATTTTAACTGCAGTTATTATGCATTTCTGCCAAACAATTATACCACTCCCACACCCCAGATACTTTCAAATGTTCTTATTTCTATTTAAAAGTATATTTTTTGTCTAGCAGTGAATAATTATTGTTAAAAGAAGAAGAGAGACCAGGAGAACCAATTCAAACCAACTTATCAGGGCCAGGATTTTGCTTCTAACAAATGTAGGTAAATTTATGTTATTCATCCTCCTTTGAATTCTTGTGAAAATGGGGTTGCCAATTGGGAAATTCTTGAGATTTGGGGGTAGAGCTCAGAGAAGGCAAAGTTTGGGAAAGGATCTCAGTAGGGTATAATGCTATAGAAAACACCCTGAAAAGTAGCCATTTTCTCCAAGGGAACTAATCTCTTAATTCTGAGATCAGTTGTACTTCTAAGAGATCTCCAAGTCCCACCTGTGTTGGCAATATTACAGGAAAAACATCTAAGACAGATTTCTCCATGATCAGGTCATGCATTGTTCTTCTCCTGTATATATTTTTTACAATTTTCTATGCATACACCAGCAGAACTAAACATCAGACTTTTATAACTCCTAATTATTCTTCCTTTTCCACCATAACTGCTGTCATCTGTTACCAAACATGTCCTTAAGAGTTCATGAAAAACACAAAAAAATGAACACTTGGTCATCTACAAAGATTTTTTAAGTGTTTTTATGTTCAGTTAAACCCTCAACCCACCCAAGCTGAAAAATAAGTTACTGAAAAAGACATGTAAAACTTTGCAACACTGACAAAATTCTTCAGCGATAAAGTAGCTGCAAGGTATTGTTCAAGGCAATTAATATTGCTTTCAAGGTCATTCATATATACACATGGATGGTCACTAGAGAGGTAATTAGAAGTTGAATTTGGATATTTTTGCAACGAAGATATAGCTAAATAAGAATTTTTAAATGTAATTATTATTGGTAAAAACAACTAAAGCTACCAATCATATATTATCAATTAATTCTCATAAGCTCCAATTAAATGGATTAGATAGCAGTCAAAATGTAAAATAATCATCACCCAAGACCCTGAGGTTCTGCCAATCACATATTGACCTTTACAGACCAATGGGCTCTAAGAAAAAATACAACTTCATGTGTGTTTAATTATTACAGTTAACAGGCCAATTTGTTTATTATGCATTCAATATATCAAATTATTAATATGGGCCGCATTTGTGGATACTTAAATACAGAGGAAAAATGAAAAGCCCTAGGTTTACAGACAAATCTGAAATATATGTAAAATAGAAGAACAGTTCAATGGCTATATTCAGGATTGCCAGGAAACCAAACCTATGCGCCTAGTCTTCAAACCTTGGTTTTTCTAAGTAAAGGATAGGGGATAAGGTTTTTTTAAGGGCTATTTGGGCCTTCTAGTTAATTAGGGTTGGTCAATACTAAAAAAAATTGGTAAAATTCGGATTTGGGTATTTTGGGGCATAAAATGATTTGTATGCCCAAATCCGAATCACAGCCGATTCGGATATGCCCGAAAATTCGGGTAAATCCGAAAAATTCGGGTCCGTTTTATTATTTTTTTGAATTTTTGGTGTTTTTACACGTTTTGGCCTGCTGGATGCGCATTTTTAAAGCTAGCGGCACTAAACTTTCAGGATATCATCTGGAGACTGTCCTGATGATTCTCCCCAAATTTAATGAAGTTTGGTTCAGGGGGGGCAAAGTTATTGACCCTCAAAAGGGGTGTCCCATCCCCCATTGTTTCCAATGGAAGCTAACAGGAGATGGGGGCTACACTTTTGAAGGTCCATAGCTTTGGACCCCTGAACCGAACTTCACCAAACTTGGGGAGTGTCATAAGCAAAGTACTTGTATGATACCCTGAAATTTTGGTGACAGTAGCTCTAAAGCCTCGCCCCTCACAGTCACCCAAAGAAATTTCCCCAGATTCTGTGCTCTGTAGTGGCTGGCTGGCTCCATTGCAGCCAATGGGAAATTTCTGTGGGAGGTGTGTGGAGTGCACATTTCTCATGGTAAACCCATACAACGTTCAGGGTGTCTTCAGGAGAGTCTCTTCATGACACCATCCAGGTTTGGTGACTGTTGCTTCAAGGGGTTCAATGTTATGGGTAGGGTCCATCTCCCACTGCCCCCATAAGCAAAGTTCCTCAAACCTGGATGGTGTCATCCAGAGACTCTCCTGAAGATACCCTGAACGTTTTGTGACTGTACCTTGATAAATGTGCACCCCACAGCCCTCCACCAGAAATTCCCCATTGACAGCAATGCAGAAGTCACTGCAGAAAAAAGAATCTTGGGCAAATTTTTGGGGATGCCTGCAGGGGCGCATTTTTAGACATATCGGCACCAAATTATCAGGGTATCAACAGGTGACTGTCCTGATGATGCCCACCAAGTTTGGTGCAGTTTGGTTCAGGTATGGACCCTCAAAAGGGGTGCAGCTATCCCCCATTGTTTCCAATGGGAGCTGATAGGGGATGGGGGCTACACCTTTGAGAGTCCATAACTTTGGCTCCCCTGAACTAAACTGCACCAAACTTATGGGGTGTCATCAGGACAGTCTCCTGATGATACCCTGAAATTTGGTGCCACTAGCTTTAAAAAGTCCGGTTTGCTTGTTTCACCGCTCCTGCACATGAAGCCTGCTGGAGTGAGTGAGCAGTGAAACATGCAAACCAGCACTTTTAAAGCTAGTGACACCAAACTTTCAGGGTATCATCAGGATACTGTCCTGATGGTACCCCCAAAGTTTGGTGCACTTTGGTTCAGGGGAGCCAAAGTTATGGACTCTCAAAGGTGTAGCCCCCATCCCCTATCAGCTCCCATTGGAAACAATGGGGGATAGTTGCACCCCTTTTGAGGGTCCATACCTGAACCAAACTGCACCAAACTTGGTGGGCATCATCAGGACAGTCACCTGTTGATACCCTGATAATTTGGTGCCAATACATCTCAAAATGCGTCCCCTGCAGGCACCCCCAGAAATTTGCCCAAGATTCTTTGTTCTGCAGTGACTTAGCTGTATTGTTGTCAATGGGGAATTTCTGGTAGAGGGCTGTAAGATGCACATTTCTGAAGGTATGGTCACAAAACTTTCAGGGTATCTTCAGGAGAGTCTCTGGATGACACCATCCAGGTTTGGGGAATTTTGCTTCAGGGGGTTTAATTCTATGGGACCAAAAAGGGTAGGGTCCATCTCCCACTGCCCCCTGAAGCAAAGTTCCCCAAACCTGGATGGTGTCATCCAGAGACTCTCCTGAAGATACCCTGAAAGTTTTGTGGGTTTACCATGAAAAATGTGCACTCCACAGCCCTCTATCAGAAATTCCCCATTGACAGCAATGCAGCTAAATCACTGCAGAACAAAGAATCTTGTGCAAATTTCTGAGGGTGCCTGCAGGGGGCGCATTTGTTGATGTATCGGTACCAATATTTCAGGGTATCATCAGGAGACTGTCCTGATTATACCCTCCAAGTTTGGTGCAGTTTGGGTCAGGGGGGCCAAAGTTATGGGCCCTCAAAAGGGTAGCCCTCATCTCCTTAGTTCCCATTGGAAAGAATGGGGGATAGGGACACCTCTTTTGGGGGTCCATAACTTTGGCCCCCCTAAACCAAACTGCACCAAACTTGGAGGGTATCATCAGGACAGTCTCCTGATGATACTCTGAAATTTTGGTGCAGATATGTTTAAAAATGCACCCCCTGCAGGCCGAAACGTAAAAAAACACCAAAAAATAAAAACGCAATTCGGCTGGTGATCCGAATCCCATGGATTCGGATCTGATAGGATTCGGACAGCTCAGATTCGGACTTTGCTCATCCGAATCTGTCCGAATCAGTGCAGATTCGGTAAAAATCCAGATTCGGACTGTCCGAATCTCCAACCCTATAGTTAATCTCTGCTACCCTTCATCTTGTCTTAGAGGGAGGATTTCTTAGGGCCACAGAGGACAAATATGCACCACCACATAGTCACTCCACACTGTGCCACAGAGAAAAACACATCTTACCATGATGTGCTCTGAGATGCCAGCCATAGATGCAGGTGAAATGTTAGCAGCAAAAACTACCAGACCACAGTCACACAGCCTGGAAAACCCACAACAGCCAGTTGATTCCAGGTTTGAAAGCTGCTGACAATACATTGTTTGTTTTTATGCTTGCTTTGTTCATGAAATTAGTATCCCACCTTTCTACCCTTACAAAGGGCCACCTTGTAAGAGTGGCTAATAATTTAAAACATACACAACAAAGCAGTATTTTTTAAAAATAAAACCAAACCCCCAAAACACATCCTTTAAACAATTAAAAACAGAATTAAATACTTATAACACATAAAAAAGCAATTAAAACATTGGTTGGAAGGAAGGATCACTGAAGGAATGGAAAGAAAATCAAAAAGTCTTCACTTGCTGGCAGCAATGGAAAAGAATTGATGATTCTTTCTGGGGAGAGATTTCTGGAACTTTGGTGCCATGACTGGCAAGGCCTTCTGTTGGGTTGTCAGTCACTCACCTAATCACAAAGGTGGGGGCACCCAAAACAGTGCCTCTGAAGATGATTTTAGTGGTTGGATAGGTTCATAAGGGAGTAGACAGTCCTTCAGGTATATTGGTCCCAAACTGTAAAGGGCTTTGAAGGTCAAGACCAGCACCTTGAATTGTGTCTAGAAACAAACTGGGACATAATGTAGATGGGCCAAGATTGGAGTGATATGATCTGTATGACCCACTCCAATCAACATCCTGGCTGCAGCATCCTGTAACGGCTGAAGCTTCCAAAAGCTTTGCAAGGGTTTCTGCACACCAGTAGCACTTCTAAGAACATAAGAAAGAGCCTGCTGGATTAGACCAGAGTCCAACTAGTCCAGCACTCTGCTGCTCGTAGTGGCCCACCAGATGCCTTTGGGAGCTCACATGCAGGGTGTGAAAGCAATGGCCTTTTGTTGCTGCTGCTCCTGAGCACCTGGTCTGCTAAGGCATTTGCAATCTCAGATCAAGGAGGATCAAGATTGGTAGCCATAGATCGACTTCTCCTCCATAAATCTGTCCAAGACCCTTTTAAAGCTATCCAGGTTAGTGGCCATCACTACCTCCTGTGGCAGCATATTCCAAACATATTCCAAAACTTCTGTCTTGTTGGAATCAAGTTTAGGTTTATTCACCCACTGCAAAACTGCAAGATTGCCTCCAGACACTGGTTCAGGGTTTCTTTTTAATAAAATACCTAGCTAGCACTGATCTTGTCTCACCTCAACTTCACCTCAGCTACAGGAGCCAGTGTGATATACTCTAATCAAAGAGTGGTAGACTCTAATCTGGAGTACCAGGTTTGATTCCCCAATTCTCCACATGATGCTTCTGGGTGATTTGGGCAAGTCACAGTTCTCACAGAACTCTGTCAGCCTCACCTACTTCACAAGGTGCCTGTTGTTGTGGAAACAGGGAAGGAAGCAGCAGGAACAGAAAAGAAAATGGTGGGAACAACATTGCAAAAAGGCAAGTCACACTAATATGTGTCCAGAGCAATATAAATGCTATTTTAACGAAGTGCTATGTTTCTCAGGGCATATAATAAAGGTTTAGGTGGAAGGATGCTTTAATAAGAGTTTTAAATGCAGACAAAGAATCAGACTCTTTGACAATGTGGGGGCATGCTGCTTTGACTTCTGCCGGAGAACGAACAACCACAATGTCAACTTTATCCTGGAAAAGGTATAGGTTAGACCGATAGTGAGTAATTGGCCAGGGAGCATTACAGCAGAGCAGGGATTTGAGCTTGAGTTTTGGATGTCCTAGTTCAACCCTCTAACCCCTAAACTATCCACAAATGTGGCAGGCCACAGTAGATCCTATTCTTTTAAACACTTATTTGAAATCCACACCAAAATAATTTCGAACAGCAATAAATTAAATGGCCTGTTTTAAAATTCCATTAGTGGAGAGCAAAAAAAGTGGAAAGAGTTGATAAGGACTTCTACATACACCCTACTTAAATGCATGGAAATGTTTCTATTCCCATTGGACTTGTGCAAAAGTTTTCCCTGTAAGATTCTTAACAGAGTGCTTATTAATGGGACAGAATTAGCACTAATGGCGATACAGATGAACACCTCGCATTGTACTTGAACCCAGAACTGTGTAAGAGGAGATTTCAAAGAGAGCAAGTCTAACAAAATGCATTGGTAAAACAGATCATCTTAACCATTTGTCTTCTGCACACACAGAGAGCTTTGTAGGCTAAATTTGTACTTTGTCTCTAAGTGGTGACTTTTGAACATAATGCTGGCCTAGCTATCTCAGTTGCCATCCTGCTTCTAGCAATGACCAATGATTTTGCAAGAAGACAAAAAAGCTAACTTTATGTATGGACTATTGTGCAGAGCTGTACCATATGTGTGGAGAGGAATTCTTTCTCAACCTCAAATGACAATTATTTTTATACTTGAAGCAAGAAGACTGGCATTCTCTATGCCAAATTAGTGAAAGACAAACTATCCTCAAATACTATAAATGTTGAAGCATTGCAAAATACATTATGAACCATTTTTTCCCAGTACAAGTATAACTGATCTAATACTTTATATGTTGCACCAGTAGTTTTTACCAGTTTGCTTCTCAATTGTACAAGGAAGAATTAGTTACATTTTTGTAATCCATTAATTATTACTTTGCCCCTAAGAGTGTCTTTATATCCTTCTTACAATTATCTAGATACATCACACGTGTCTAACTACGTTTGTTAATGTAGAAGTACTCAAAGGTATCAAGAAAAAATATTTTGAAATGTCTGTGAAACCACAAAGACTGAAATGAATTATTAATTTAAAATCCAGTCATCTCAGCTATACCCTTTGATAGGCAGGGAAGTTTATACTTTCATCGAAACAAGCCAACAACTCACAAAGCAAAGCCCAAACACAATGACAGGGAGCATCTGCAGACTGTTGCCAGTGTCATTTTGCTGTTCCCATAAGACAGAAAATGTTTACTTGGTTGGTGTAATAGACAGAATCACTAACTATGTGCACGTGCACAGAAGGAGAGATGGAAAGTCAGTCATGCAGAACATGACAATCCATTGGGACCAAAAGGTCACATTCAGTAGTGTGACAAAAACACCCCCCCAAACCAGGTTGTTGTGAAGCAGTTAATGCCCTCGTGAATGCCGCTCAAGGCACTATGTGACAATGACCAGGCCGCTAATTTAACACAGAGTAAATAAGGCTTTCAATCAACTTTTTCAATTGTTCTTGCAGCATTTGTACTCCTTATGCTATTACATTATTGGAGGGAATGGGAAATGATTAATAAACATGACACAAATTAAATACATAATTTTTTTTCCAGTATAAGGTTTGAGCATTATATATTTACAAGTGGGAATAAGTTCTCTTCTCCCTGTATTCCCATCCCACACTATTCTTTCTTTCTCTTCATCCTCCAGCATCCACCATATCCTCTGCCCTTTCCCTTGTTTCTTTCTCTCCTTTCTACTTACCAACCAATCTTTCTTTTATCATCTTTCCCTGTACTGCTGTCTATGCCAACAAAGGCTTGCTTCTATGGCTTCTATCATCTTTCCCGTCTTCAACTTTATTATTTTTTTAAATTTACACCTCGTTTTTCTTCCCAATAGGGGCCCGAAGTGTTTTGCATCATGCTTCTTCCTCCATTATTCCTCACAACGCACCTGTGAGAATGTTATACTGAGAGTGCATGATTGGCCCAAGATCACCCAGCAAGCTTCCATGGCAGAATGGGGATTGGAACTACTCTGACTCTTTATTCACTACACCACACTGGGTCTTAGCTTTCTTTCCCCTCCCCTGAAAGCCTCTCCCTGGGAAAACTCTGGCCCAGTCATGTGGTAACAACTCACTAAGGTGAGTTGTGTGGGGCTACTGATGAGCTCAGCCAAGTTGTACAAGTTGTTGTTGGCTGCTGCAGATCCAGTAAGTGGTAGCATGGCAGCAAGTTGTTCAGTGATTGCTACACCCTAACACTGATGACACTTGCTTCCAGGGCAGGAGAAAGGAGCAGAAGTGGACTGGGATGTAAAAATAGCTCTGGAAAGGGCCTGGACCCTCTGCCTTTTACTAAAATAAATCAACTAGTCATACCATTGTTGTTGCCTAACAAGTTCCACAATAGCCACTGATATTCCCTTTGTTAAAGGTACATCATTTTTTTCCTGCAAACCTGGTGCTTTTTCAGGTTTGTAGAAATATGTGTTTTGCCTGTTTAGGGTTCCAGTGTCTGGATTCAAGTGCCCAGAATTTGGTGCTATGTTGAAAATTAGGTATATTGCTGGCTGATATATAAGTAATTTATACTATGTTTGTGCCTGGTATTAGCAGTGATACAACATTCCAGTAAGCAGACTCAAGCCTACAGTATACCATTCTGATCTAATACTGATCTAATGGTTGAGGGAAAATGGATCTACCATTGAAGTGCATTATTTTTGCACAGTATTATTGAATTTTGGATGTAATCCAATACTTACTGAAGCATAAATGTCTAAGTAGATTAACGGACTGTATAACCTATGAGAGTATCTTCACTAATATATCCAGCATGTCAAAATGTACCATATATATTATTTAATAAATAGTCATCTACAAGCAAAGAAGTTCAAAAACAATCTATCCCCACATGAACTAAGGCAAAGGAAAAACTAACAAGTTTCCGTCATACCTTCCACAATATTTTATTCTAGCATAAGCTTTTGTTGATTTTGAGGACCTGCTTCCTCAGATACTGTAAGCACACTATGCAGATGCTTTACATAGGAGATTAAAAAGGGTCAGTGGCAAATAAATTCTGGAATCTCACGGTAAAATGAAATTGTGTAAAATTCAACTCTAATCAAGAACAGAATATTGTGTTATTGTTAACAGTCCTCTTGCTTTATGCTGGGGAAGGAAGCATTTTACCAAATGAATAAAGACTCCATGGGGAGCTTTTTAAAATAGTAATGTATATCTATGTGCTTTGGACTGACCTAAGCTTAACCAATATCAGCTCATGAATGAAAAATAAAGATGTTAAGCTTTGCAGAATTCTTCAGTCAAGCTGAAAAAAGATGAGCTAATTTCAAAATAAATATCCTTGTTCTGTATTTGGCAGTGACAGTTCTTGTCAGCAAAACAATAGTATTAATAAGGAGCTGTTAGTAAACCAAGCAGTTTCTGCAAGGAGGTACTCAAGGAGTATTATTACATACTGGACTGTATCCAGTCAGCTTTTCTTTTCTTTTTTGCTCAGTCTCAGCCAGTTCCCCTCATTATTTCATCTCCTGTCCCACATCACATTTTGCCCATGAATCACCAGCATAGTCTTTTAGGTGGTCAAAGGGGACCCGTTTTTTCTCCAGTGGAAAAAAATCAGATCTAATCCATTAGAAACACTGAAAGTTTCCATTCCAGTACCACAATTTCCACTTATGTGCAAGGTGCTGGTCACAAAACTGAGAGGCATCCAAATTGGGAATTGAAAGTCATTATTTTTTCTTGCCTTGGAAGAAACAGGATTTTTTTCCAAAAGATATGCCAATATTTTTTTTAAAAGCTGTCAATAACATCATATTGCACATTGGATATTCTTGGAGTTAACTGTAGGGATCTCTTAGGATTAAAGGCTTCTCAAAGGATGAACTGGAAAAGGAATTCAAGAAATGTCTTGTTGCTTTAGCTGAAAATAGCTTAGAAGGATTGTAAGTATGTCTTGCAGCATACAGGGTAGGGGCCACTGAGGTTCAGGGCAGCATTTGAATCAATCCTTGTTTTTTTTCCCTGAGGCTTGCACTAATTAGAAAGAAAAGGAATTGCTACTGTGTTGGAAAGGCAGAGAGTTGGGTTCACTGCACCTTAAGATTAATTCTGGGTCAAAACCAGAGCAACCAGAATAGCATAAATACAGATGTCTATAAAAGTAATTACCAAATTCAATAATTGTCTTTGGGAAAAATACATCAAATTTTAACACTAGAAATCATAAAGTATACTATATACAAGATAAGTAGCAGTATGGAGATTTTTTTGTAAAAAAAAAACACACACACACCAAAACATTACCAGCTTCAAGATCTAAAAGGGTTAGTTGAACATAAGTAATTTTTAAATGTCTCAAGGCCAATATCAGGCAGTATACATTTTTTTATATTTTCTAATCTTTGTGACACAATGCCCTCCAGCAGACACAGAATGGTTCCTCTTTTGGTGCTTTTAAAAGACCAGAATGAATCAGAATAAAGTTGGTCTCAGCATGTTAAAACAGCATGAAATACATTCCCGTGCAAATTGTTTACAGAAAAATGTGTTTATGGAAATGTATCCCTGATTAAAATTACTACAGGTAAAAAGATCCTCTTGGAACAGTTTTAATTGTACTTCTCAGTTCCCTGAGTATTTCTAGTTTGTATGACATTCAAAATTGTCACTTCATACAGAAAAGACTACTCTGCCCAGCCTTATGTGCTTTGTGTGGAAATAAACCCTACTGTGTTCAATGGGACTTTCTGTCTACTTAAGCAAATGTGCTTTCCCTGTAACATGTGGACACTTTTACAGCCTGAGCTTTAACACATTTTCTCAGAGGAGACTAGCAGAGCCCGGTTGGACTAGCTTCCTAAGAAGGATAATTGGAATTCCATCCTTACACATGCACATAACATTTAATTATATAGTTTATGTCTGAATTACAGGCAAAGTGTGACATTTTCACCTGGCCTTAATAACTAAGCACATACATGTGAACACAGTTCACTATTCCTTGCACCAGTAGTCTCAAACAAGTCTCAGCTGAAGACCAGTGGTACCTTCAAAGAAGGAAAAAGAGTTCAAAAGTGGATTCCGCACAGCAGATTTATAATGAGTTGTAATAATTAAAAATGAATTTCTTTTCCCTTTTTGTTAATGGAAAACAAATTCATTTAAAACAATTGCAGTTCATTATAAATCTGCTGTGCAGAATGAGCCAAAGTCTGCCTAGCCATGACCACTGTTTCTTTTCTAAGTGCCCTCTATTTAAAGTTCCTTTCAACTGGAGCATCTTAAATGTACCAATGGAATTTCCTTTTTTTGAGCCATTAACAACCCTCTGATATTGAAGATATTGAAAGATAAAGATCTGTTCCACATAGTACAAAAAGACATCTGGGGGATGTCTTAAAGAGAGGCAACTTTTTCTTTTTATCCTCCACACCCAAAATAAGACATCCTGAGGATATTTTTTTAAAAAGCTGCCTCAGGAGAAAATCCTGAGCTGCCTCTTATGTTCATTCTGGACAGCACAGAAATCTGAGAAAAAGAGGTTTTTCCCCACCTAACTGTTGAGCTCTCTGGTCAGTTTCCTCCTCAACTTGTACACAACTTTGTGCTGCTGAAGGGATTCTCCCTGCCTCCATTTGCTGAAGGTTGTCCCAAAATGTTAGCTCTGCAGGCTTCAATCCTGGGTGCCTTTTCAGCTTGTACATAGTTTTCAGAGTACATAGTTGTACTCAGCTCATCCTGCCAATTCCGACAATATATAGTTTTCCTTTTTTCATTTTAAAGGAGCTGTATTCAAAGATATGCAGACATGAATAAAAGAATCTTAGCCGCTTGGAAGACAGGTCTACCACACATTGAAAAGCACTGAGTAGACCTGCCCTTCGCAGCCCATCCAGTTTTTCTTTTTTACTGCACAGAAAAACTAATACAGACTGTAGTGGGCAGGTTTACATAATGCTTTTCAATGGGTGGTAAATTCAGCTGGTCCGGTTGATTCCAGCAATAGATAGTTTTCTTTTAAATTTTTTTGGGGGGAGGAGCTATCTTTGAAGATATGCAGATACACATACAAAGAATCTTAGCCACTCAGAGGACTCCCATTGAAAAGCAACGGAATTGTGGAGGACAGGTCTACCTCCCATTGAGAAGCATTGGGTAAGATTCTCTTATGGTGCCTGGAAAATCATGTTTTGGTGTGGATGAATGAAACCAGAGATTGGAATGGCTTGAATAAATTAATTGGCATACTAAGTGCTCATGTTAAATATTTCCAGAAATAAATCAAAGGTAGAATGTATTTTTCAACTTATTTAAAAGCCAGTGTACTATAGCGGTCAGATTGTTGGTAGGACTAAGCCTTGGTTCAGATCCATACTCACTGGGTGAACTTGGGCCAGTCATTTTCTCTTAGGACTGTTGTAAAGAAAAATAGGGAAGGACTAAACAATGCACACCTGCCAGATTTCTTTGGAGAAAAGACAGGATAATAATATGAGAGATTTGTCGGTCATAATTTTGAGCCTCTTCCTTTGGTATATTTACCTCAGTTTTCATTGATCAGACTATCTCAGTGAGTTGTTTCTTATTCAAGCAAATACTGGACTCTCGGCAATACTCTTAAATGCTCTACTTGATTTCTAAGACGTTGCTTCAAATTATTCAGTTTCATCCGATAATGCTGTGTGTATCATGCATGGAGAAATTGAATATGCCTAGGGAACATGTGCAGTATGATCTTTAAAGGGCACAACAGATATATTTTACTTTCATGTAGGAAAAAAATCCTGCCACTCAGAATTCCTGAAAGGCTTAAAAACACGTAAACAAGGAAAAGACTTGAAGAAAGGTAATGTATGCTACGTAAGTTCAAAGGCAATGCACCAGAGCCAGATGAAACTCATTTTTGTGACTTTAAATCCTAGAAGCAAAATTTTAAAGTAAACTATTAAAATATAAAAGATTACAAGTTTGTAGAATCAGAAGAATCCCAGCTTTTTGTATGATTAAGTTTTAATTGTATTTCTCCTTAGGGATCACTAGTAGCTAATAAGCTCACAAAAATACTTCTTTAAATAGCAGGAGTAGTAAAAGTCTCTCCACGTGCTTTATTTTGATATGCTTGGTTGCCTTAGGCAGCCCACTGCCTACAGTTTCAAATGCTCCATTTTCATCAATGAAATATCTAAATGAAACACAAAATATGTTCATTTTGAAAATGACAGTTCACTAGTCCTGCTTCTGTTTATTTAGAAAATTTGTTTGCTTAGAAAATCCCAAGTTTAAAGCTTTTATTTTTTTTAAATGAGACTCATTTAAATGTATTTCTAAGAAAGTTCCATTTGTATGCTGCACCATTCATAACACGCTGCTCTTCTATTTCACCATGTTTATCTTTGAGAGCCTTCAGGTGCAATAAAGAAGCATCACCAAGCCAGATGTGTAATCAATTATGGGTAGCAGCACTTGTTAAAGAAGAACCTTCTGTAGGAACCTGTGTGACTTGTATGAGCGTATATCCTGCACAGACCTTGCACGTTACTTTTTTGGAAGATGCAGACATGCAGCGTCAGCCAGATTTGTGTGCAATTGTGTATTTAGATGTTGATGCTTGCTTGTCACATGAAGGAACACTCAAAATTAAAAAAAAGACTTCTGGGTACATGGTGACCACTTTCAATTACTATGCACATTAGCATGGTCCAAGAATGCTACTGCAAATCCACATGTATGAGGCTTTGAATAGACATAGGATAGGACAGAGGCAGTGAAATATGTTTATTTAAGGCATACATTGCTGCTTATCTTCTCTCTTGGCCAGATTGAAATGGGTCCAGAAAATCATTTTTTCCCCAAGAGTTCCAGGAGCTGAGAAGCATCCGTCTACTCAAGCACCTTGCCAAGAATGAAAGATTCAACAATGTATGTAATATAGTAATATAGGTACAACAATGACAGTAGTAATGAAATTGGTCTATAATGCAAATTTGTAATGATTCATGGTAATTTATGAGAGCTTTTTGAATGCTTAAACTCTACATAAGCATCATGGAAGTATCATCAAACATGTATTGTTTTCTTTTTTTAAAACTTTGATTTTTTTTGTTACTATTATTTTAAATGAGTGGCCATGTTACAGCTTACCTGCATATACATGCGCGCACACACACAGATAACACCCTCTGCACCTCTTTCTTTCACATTCAGGATTACAAGTAGGTTGGGCCATTACACACAATTACCCTTTTGATCCTTTTTAAAATCTCCAGAGAGTCATGTCCATTTCACCTCTCAAGTCTTTTGAATCAAGAACACATCAGCAGATAGGGTAGCCCAGCCCCCTTGAACAAAAGGCCCTCACTCACATTGGATTATTGGGGTTGGGGGATCAAACACTGTGTAGCAACCCCTTCCTTCATCTCTGCCCAGGAGTGAGGAGCTGAAGCATTTCTGTTGCCAGCTGCCTCCTTCTCCTGTGCTCCCCAGCCTCTGCTGCCCATATCCTTGGGTTGTTACTGATGCCTTTGCTGTGGTTGCTGGCCAGATGGCAGTCTCTACCACTGGCAGCTGGCCACCCTCTGTGCAGGCTTCTGTTGGGTGCAGAGGAGAGGACAGTTGGCGCAAGCCATCAGTTTCATGTGGCAGCCAGCCAGATATTCCCTCTTTGAGACTTTCTCACTTTTTCAGTCACAGAGAGCTATAAGGAGCCGCCACTGGATTGCAAAGTATCTTCTCCTCAAGATTTAGCATGGTTAAAATTTTAATCCTTAAATAATTTGCATGAAACATAAAATATGAACCACAGTACTAGATTTAACCCATTTACCTGAATTATAAAATGGTTACATCTCAATTCTGAGACATTTGAAAGTGGCAACTGCTGGAAAAAAACACCTACATGGTAAAACTAGGTAAAAAAAATTCAGTTTAAGTTAATTGAAGACAACAGGATTCATCCAACAACTGGATTTCACTGATAGTACAGTTTTCTGCCAGCAGCAAGCTCCTTCCATAGAGGAAAGTGAATGGGGTCACTGCATACAGTTCCGCGAAGAGCGCTTCAAGTAAATTATGCACCTTTGTAATGGAATTGTGAATAACTATGAATAAACTGTAACTGAACTTTGCATAATTTTAATGGAACTTTTAAAAAGTCAGACAGAAACAACCAAGTATACAAACAAAAATGCAACTATAAGAGGGAAAGGGAGGGCTCCCAGTTTCCTCTGCGCCAAATATAAACACAATTAAAGAATTGCCACTTGCTCCCTAATTACAATTAAGAAATTATAATTCAATTAATTATTAATTATTACTACTAATTAAGTAATAAATTATAATTAAAGACTGTAGGGTCAGCAACTACAATGTTTGCCTGAAGACCTACTGTCTGCTGCCCCAATGTATCAACATAACTTAACACGACCATTATATGCTGGCAGAAAGATTTGGCTGCAGCTGTTAACTACCCTAGGAATGAGAAGAATTTGTACAGTAATTAGTATTCTAGGAAAGGTCTGACCATTGCAGAATAGAATTGTATTAGTACTTCCCTTGATGCACCCTATTAATACAGCCCAGAATTGCACTGGCTTTCTTCGCTGCCACATCATACTGTTGACTCATGTTCAGTTTATGGTTTGCTAAAACTCCCAGATCCCTTTCACATGTATTGTTGTCAAGCCAAGTGTTGGCCATGTTATATCTGTGCATTTCATTTTTTATGCCTGAATGTAGTACCTAATATTTCTCCCTGCTGAAATTAATTTTGTTGTTTTGACACAGTTCTCTAGTCTACCCCTCATAATTTGGTATCATTTGTGTGTTAAGTGCTGTCAAGTCACTTCCAGCTCAAGGTGACCCTATGAATCAATGTCCTCCAAAACATCCTATTATTAACAAGTTTTGCAAACTAACACTAATGCCAAGAAAAGTTAAAAGCAGCAGGAAAAGAGGAAGCCCCAATATGAGATGGATTAACACAGTCAAGGAAGCCACAACAGTCAGTTTGCAAGAGCTGAGTAAGGTTGTCAACAAAAAGACATACTGGAGATTATTAATTCATAGGATCATCATAAGTCAGAAGTGACTTGTCTTGACCGCCCTTAACACACACACCCCTACAGCAAAATACATTCTGGTGGAGAAGGATATGCATAAATGACCAAATGACTTTACCCTGGAGGAAAAGAAACTTAAGTTGGAGGAAGGGTTCTCAGACTTAGAGGGAGTCTTCATGGAAGTCTCACTCCATCTGTGGAGCTTAGTGCTAGGTTACAGCTTGTTAGGAGCTTGAAGCTGATCCCCTGTTTCTTATTTGCATTTCCCAGTTCCTTATTTATGAATCCATATGGAAACACTGCATTAACTGGAAACCAGCCTCAGCTCATTGTCATTGTTAACTCTAATCCTTCCCGCAGCTGCACCCTTCTGCAGTTCTTTTAATACCCTTAGATGTAATACATTAGGCTCTAGAGACATTTGAACTCATTACAATAGCCTGGTATTCTAGTTCTACCTCTATCTGTACTATGCTGGATTTCTCCTACTGCATCATCTATTCCATTTTCCTCAGGTTGAGCATTGCTTTCCTTTTGAGAGAAGACCGAGCTAAAGAAAGCATTGAGTACTTCTTTTTCCTCATTGCCCCAGTTAGACATTTCATAATCTTTTCCACACAATGATTCTTCCATTTTCATTATTCTTCCTTTTTCTATTGACATAACCAACTCAGCTCTTTTTATTGTTTTTAACTTCTCTAGTAAGCCGGAGTGTGTTTTGCACTTTAATTTTGCTGACTTTCTCTCTACATGTGCTGGCTATTTGTTTGGATTCCTCTTTGGTGAGATCCTAGCTTTTCCATTTCTTTTTCTTTTAAATGTCCCTTTTAAATCTTAGCTCTGTGGAAAATTCTTTAGACACCCATCCTGGTTTTTTTTTAGTTTCTTCCTCCTCACTGGAACTGTTTGAAATTGTGCCTTCAATATCTCACTTTTAAGGAACTCCCAACCATCATGTTGTGCAGTGTCATTAATTCTCATATAGACCGAATGGAAGGGACAGCAGTCTGTAAACTTGATGAGTCTTGTCAGCCTCTGTGTTACATCATGGATTCTCACCCCAGGGAGAAAGTACACTTTTAAAGACATCCTATCAGGCCTGCAAATCATTATTTCTATTCCTCAGCAGGGAGTCTCCTACCGCAAACACATCTCTCCTGCCAGGCCTGCAAATCATTGTTTGTATTTCCCTCAGTAGGGAGTCCCCTACCACAACCATAGTCTCTTTTCTGGGGAATGGCAGGGGCCATTCCATGTGCTGAATCTTCCAAGGTCATCTGCACATTTCCTGAGGACTGTGCCTGATCCTCATTATCACTGAAAGGGGAGAGAACTTAAATCAGTTTTGCAGCTGTAAACTCACAGAATGATCCTGGTCCCTCCACTTCTATATGTTGCATTCTTACAAACATCTGCCTCTTGTGTTTGGGAACTTCCCTCCTCCTCTGAAACATTCCCTCCATGTTCCTTATCCAGGACAGTCTGCTCCATTCTGTCCAAGACATCCTCATGCTTCCTAATGTGCTGAAGAGTAAATACACATGCCTCAAGTTGCTAGATCTTCTCTTCCAAGAGGGCACCAACTTGCACCTGCTGCAAGTGAGGCGTCCACACATTCTAACAAGAAAACAAACGTACCACAACTGTTGCAGATGACTGCAACAACTTTTTCACCATCCATATTCAGTAGTCCTAAATATAAGATGATCAGATTTTTACTCCTGTAACATGGGGCACGCGCACCCACGCGGCCGCAGGAGCACACTGCCTTTTGTGGTGCTCCCCGGTCAGGAAACAGGGAAGCGCGCCCAGAAGGCAGTGCGGCAGCACAGGAGGCACCCACGGCCACAGGAGCACACTGCCTTTTGCGGTGCTTCCCGGTGGGCGCTCCCCTGTGGGCGCTCCCCGCATCCTGCGCTGCCGCACTGCCTTCTGGGGCGCTTCCCTGTTTCCCGACCTGTGACAGGGCGGGAAACTGGGGAGCGCCGCAAAAGGCAATGCGCTCCTGCGGCCGAGTGCGCGCTGCCGCACTGCCTTCTGGGGCGCTTCCCTGTTTTCCGCCCTGTGACAGGGCGGGAAACAAGGAAGCGCCCCAGAAGGCAGTGCGGCAGTGCAGGAGGCGTACGCGGCAGCAGGAGCACATTGCCTAATCGGGACAATTTTAAAACCCCGCGGGACGCGGGACACATTGCGGAAAAGCGTGAGTGTCCCGCCAAAAGCGGGACGGCTGGTCACCTTACCTAAATAGGTACTGGAATGGATTTCTGGGCCTTTCTTTCAAAGTCTCTCGTTAAACTCTTTCACAAATGCCTGCTGATCTTGCTTGTTAGCCAAGCTGCTGTTCACTGAGCTCCCATGACTGAGGTTACAGCTATATAAAGAGCTAGTGGCTGCTACCTCTGACCCCAACCAAGTTTCTGACCACCTTCTGCTCTTTCCTGAGAAACTGATGCTTATTGATAAAACTGTGCATGCCACTGGCCTTCAGAGACTGATTTCAAAAGAGTCTGATGGCAGTTAAAGGTTTATCTCAAAGGAGCCTGATGGCACTGTCATAGATCTCCATCACACCAGAAATTAGGAACAGAAGTTCCAGGCCAGAAGAAACTCTTCTAAAATGGATTAAACCTTGACGTCTTTCACTTTAAAACAAAAAATTGACGAAATAGTATCTTCACTCAAACTGAACTAGAATGGCCACTAAATTTATTTTATAGCAGAATTCAAGCCAAAGGTGAAAATGTAAAAAAAAATTCAAAGAAAAAGGTGGTTTTTAGTCCTCATAGGTTATGATGGAAGAAAACTGGTAGCCTTTTAGATGTCACTATAATCTTCGATGGTCATCTTTCTCACACTCCTTGGAGATAAATGGATACTAGCAAAAAAAGAAAGAAAAAAAGGAAGGTCTTTTACATTCCAACAGGGAATAACAGAAATTCTCTTGGACTTCCCCAGCCATTTCCAATTCATATAATGTCCTTATAGTTAGTAAATTAAATGACAGTTACTTTAAACAAGCACATCACAAATTCAGAAACATAAGAATGATTGATGAAACATCAATGTTACAAAAAAGTGTAAAACATGATACCAGTAGATTGCATCAAGTTCTGTGCAGAATTAACTAAATCCCAATGAATTGTTCCAGCTCAAGGTCCCTTAACAGGTGTGACAATTAATATAACAAGCTGTAGGATAAAATCCCCCAATGAACTTGTAACAATGCAACTATGGATGACAGAAATAATAGTAAACTCTGAACTGTCAAGTAAAACTTAAGACCATGACATATAATATGTTCATCCAAGGAGAAGAAATTGAACGATCAAAACTGGAACATGAGTTAGATTGGTAATAATTCTAAAATGTTTGCATCCTCACCCCAAGAAATCTCTATCAGTTTCAGCATGTGTGTTCAGTGTGTGGTGATATGTTTTGTTATAGCTTGTGTTGGACTCAATGATATTGAAAGTAAATTAGGAAATTAATCTCACTGTTGCCTTTGTTGGTTTCCATCACAAATACAATGGATGCCAGTACACAAACCCAGTCTACAGCAGTTAAAACACAGGATTAGGACATGGTTTAAATCCCTGCTAAAACATGAAGATAGTTGTGTCTGCTCACCATTGGATACTAAAGAACTGGTGTACTATAGCCATTATTTGGAACTGGATTTTTCTCTGTGGACAAGATAATTGATTGCTAAAACACAATGGCAGCCCAGTCTCTAGCAATGTGTGGATATAGTCTTGGACCAGTTAATTTTTTCTCCATCTAACCAACCTCATGTAGTTATTGTGAAAATAAAGGGTAACAGAGAACCATATATATGCCAGCCCCTTGGGAAAAGGCTGGGATAAATTTAAAAAAATTACTCCTCTTCCCCCTTACTCTACCCAATTTGGATAAAGAACATCTTGCCCAAAAGTCAGTCCTTTCCTAATTTCAGGCAGACAAAAGTGAAGCTATCCTACAGAGAATTAAAATTCTCATTCTCAGAATGGACACAGGTATATGTGAATTGGTTTAATTAATCTTTTTGATCTTTTATCAGGAGCATTGAGTTATGCAAGTTGATTTTCCTATAAAAACGGAGCAAGAGGGCAAAGAGAAATTCACCCTACTCCTTCACATAATCTAATTGAGCTCCATTACTTTTTGTATTTCTGTTCAGTCTGGCTCCTATTGCTTGGGGTAAAAATATTTGTCAAGCATCTTAGTCACATGTGTTGTTGCACACCTTGATTTACATGCTCAATTTTGTTTAAAAATAGAATACCCCCAATCCCATTAAATACGAAATGGTAAGGGTTGCCAATCTTTTCCCCCAATATCTTTGAGAGGGAGGTGTACCTATCCTGACAAACAATGTTTCTTTTTATGCCCTGCCTTGATGCACATGTAATTTTGCACCATGGTTAGCTCTTAAAAGGGAAAAAAGAAGACGAAGAGTTGGTTTTTATGCCCACTTTTCTCTAAGGAATCTCAAATCAACTTACAATCACAATCTATTCCTCTCTCTCCAACAGCCATCTTGTGAGGCAGATGGGGATGACAGCGTTCTGAAAGAAATGTGACTGATCCAAGGTCAGCAGCAGGCTTTATGTGGAAGAGTGAGGAACTGAAGCTGATTCTCCAGATTAGAGTCTGCTACTCTTAACCACTACTCCATGCTGGTTCTCAAGAAATTGACGAAAGAAAAAGTTGGAAAGAAAGGACTGTGCACATAATCCTGTAATGCAGTCTTCATCTGTTGATGGTTAAAAAAACCAGTAAGCTAAAGATAAGCCATAGATGAGTTACCCCAACTCTCAGGATGACCTTTTTTTTAAAGCTGCATACAGAGAGCTGCTATGCAAATGGAAAAGCAACAATCCCATCCTTCCACAAACTCCTTCTATCAAAAAAAGGTTGGGTCCAGACCATTGGTTTCATATGGCAACAGATCACATAGATTTTTTTGTTTTTTTCTTTATTGTCCTTTCTGTATTATGGGGGATAGAGGATTTAAATATTCAATTAGGGATATGCAAAACCTTCTTGGGGAATTTTTTTTTCTTATCCAAATTCCTTTGGGTTTTCTTGAAATTCCTCAGAAAATTTTGCTTGAGGCAAAACTCTTCAAATTTGATTTAATTTTCACTTTCCATTTAAACTGGTGATGACCTAAGGTTGAGCAGAAAAGCCCTGAGAAATTTTGCTCTCTTATCTAAACTCTTGGCTTCTTTCAGAATTCCTCAGATGCTTGGCCTGAGGATGAACGCCCACAAATTCTCATCGGATATGACTTTAGACAAAAATTCTATGGCAATTTTAGCTGCAATGTATTCAAATGTGAGATGTGAAAGATAATTTATCTTACTATTTCCATGACTAGCAGGAGATGCAGCCAAATGACCACAATTAATTCCACACAGTTTGGCAAGTTTGATATTGCCTGCTGTGGGAACATCTAGAATGAAACAAGTATTAAGACAAAATTACTCTTACTGTTGTTAAGAACTACTACCTGCCGATGAGCATTATTGACATAATTTGCAGTGCGTTATAGGAAGCTCATTTGTGGACTTTGTTCTTATCCTGTGATTAAACAAAATGCAAGCTTCTTACTCTGGCAGTCTTAATATTTGGTGGAGGCTATAAAAACAACATGCGTATTTCCCTTTATATAATTGGTTTGGTTACAGCAGGTTTTTTTGAACAATGTTTATTTTATTGTACTTGGTTTATTGGGGGGGGGGGGAATCTTTGAATCTTCAATTTATTCTTCATGTGGGAATGCTCAAATCCTGTAGCTTTTAGCCAGCAGCATTTTTTCTAATGTTAATTTGTTAACACCTATTTAGCTTTCCTTCACACACTTAAGACAGCTCCCTTTTTTACTCTTGGCAATTCAGTGCCAAGTATTTTAGAACCAAGCTTGAAAGATAGTACATTTTTAATGATAAATTCAATTATTCTTTAAATAACAGGATGTTTGTCACTTAATGAGCTCATGACTTAACAATGGCCAGAGATCAAGCTACATTTTTCTTTTATGTCCAGATTTAGATTAAATTAGCAAACCATATAATATTTTTGCTTTTAAATTGACTGAAACAGGCAGTGAAGTAGGACTCGGAAATGATGCTTAGCCACCCCACCTGAGTGTTGACTGTTAGGGCCCCAGATTGTTGGGCACTGAAAGATATTACTGGACATAAGAACAGGCTTGATTAACACTGTGCAGGCCAGAGGTCTACTGTGCAGTCTACTGATTGGTCAGCAGCCATTTGAGTAATGCAAAGTCAGCCTTCTCTGGTATGTGATACTGTCTCAACATTCTCACTGCTTAGTGGTGGCAGCTGAACCCACTTCAGTAGAACAAGTGAATTCTCTACATTGACAAAATGGCTGTCTCAGATGCAACAGGGTAAAAGAAACCATACATATTCTAAAGCACAGGTGTCAAACTCTCAGCCTTCCAGATGTTATGGACTACAGTTTGCATCATCCCCTGCCAGCATGATGCTGGCAGGGGATGATGGGAACAGTGGTCCATAACATCTGGAGGGCTGCGGGTTTGACACCTATGTGGGAGCAGCAGTGGCATAGTGGCTAAGAGCAGGTGCACTCTGATCTGGAGGATCCGGGTTTGATTCCCCGCTCTGCCGCCTGAACTGTGGAGGCTTATCTGGGGAATTCAGATTAGCCTGGGCACTCCAACATACGCCAGATGGGTGAACTTGGGCTAGTCACAGCTTTTCGGAGTTCTCTCAGCCTCACGCACCTCAGAGGGTGTTTGTTGTGAGGGGGGAAGGGCAAGGAGATTGTAAGCCCCTTTGAGTCTCCTTCAGGAGGGGGGATATAAATCCAAACTCTTCTTACTCTTCTTCTATGTTCTAAAGCCACTATGTTCTAAAGCAAATTCTAAAGAGAATTTGCAGGTCTGTAAACTTTCATATTGGGAAATAAACAAACAAACAAACAAACAAACAAATAAATAAATCTTGAGCTCATTATAATGGTCCCTAACCATTGCTATTTTCAATTTAAAAATTTCTATCTTAGGCTGCCATCTCATGCACATGTTCTTGGGAGTAAGCCTCATCAGACACAGTGCTACTTTCTAGATAAGATTATGCTGCTATACAGTGGCACAACCAAATGTACACATCTTGGAGGTCGAGTCCATAATTCTTGCCCACTGTATCTACAATTGTGTTTAGATAATCCCTAAATACAATGAAATATTTATAACTATTCAAAGATACCACATAAAGTTTAGTAGTGAAACAATATTGTATAAATAATTATATTATACCTACTTTCCAATATGTCCTTACCTAGTCATTTTGTCCATTTGTGGATATTGCTCTGCTCATGCGTGTGGAGATTTTAATGTTAGTTTCATAATCATTAGCAACTTCTATAGTATTTTAAATTTTGTTATACTTTATTTTATGTCAGGTAGAGCAGATTTTCTGGAGAGGTGACATAGACATTATTTAAGTAAACAAATACATTCCTGCTGAGTCCCCTTCTAGCTGCAGCAAACTGTAACATATGCCATGCTGTTACTGAAAATCCTTTGAACCACAGGATAGCAGCATCTTGGAGGGCATACAAGGAAAGGGAAAGATCCCTGTCATGAACATACTCTGTTTACAAATGTTGTTGATCTAACTCTATTAATTATAAAAGAAATAAACATGACCCAGCCAGTGAAAAAAATTAGATAAAGAATAATTTGCAAGCCAACAAATATTGATCTCTTTAATAAATGAAATGGGGTGATAGTGTTGTGGTTTATCATCTATATAAAGGCTTCTGGCTACAGATACACTTTAATGGTTAAGCCCATGAGCACCTTGAAGAGTTTATTTAAATACACAAATAAATAAAATAAAGGTCAAGGAAGCAGTTGCTGAAAGCTGTTGTGCTTTTGGAACTTTTCTGAACTTGCTAGTGCAGACATCTGTCAACAAAGCTTCCCCTTGCTACCCTGCAAAAGCCCTGAACTTTATTCTGGAGGGAGCACCCCAGCTGTCAAGACATGCAGAAGCTATTCATGATCACTCAGAAAATGAATAGATATCTGCGGAGGGCTTTACATATTTCCCCACCAAATGCAGAATAATCTCAGAAGTTTGAAAAATAAACTTTGCTGCTAAACCTGAAGAACAAACACTCTAGGTTATTTGAACTGAATATCAAAATGATATTAACTGAAAATGAACATGATGATAAGGGGAAATTCCGCTGAGATGCTATAGGTAATGCTGAAAAGTCTCTCTCTACCATAACCAGACTCTAGGCTGAAGCTGCAAAACTATCTAACAGAGATTTTTTAACAGGCTTAGCGTTAATTGATTTTAATGGCATATAACACTAGTAAAAAACACCAAAGAACACATATAGGATTTTTAAAAATAGCCCTCAAATGACTAGATAAGGTCTACTGGAGTACAGCGATAAAGGAGATTAACAGTGAAAAGCTTTTTGGGGTGTGTGTGAGATTTTGGGAAAGTGAGTATATGAAATTTGGAAGACACGGGAATTGGGAACATGGCATTCAATATGAATTTTAGTGTACTACTTTCCATAGTTTATAACTTGTTATTTAAATATACTACCTCTTAGGGTTTTAAGGAGGCTTCAGCATAAGGCCTGGAACTGTGTTAAGTATGTAAATATCAGTTGTCAGCAGAAGCCATTCAAGTGGCTGGTTGAAGTGGCACAATGAAGTGGATGGCAATGCATATAAGCTTCCTAGGTGGAGGCAACATAAGAAATGATAAACATAGGCTAAAGCTGTAGTCACCTCCTAGATAAATATATTGACTGACTGGGTCAAAGCCAGGCTCTTGTGACAACACTGCAGGGACTTTGATTGTTCCTAGTTGCTCAAAATGGGCAGTAATGGGCAGACCTTGGTTGGGATGATAAACTAATTTGAACCAACCCTAAAATTACCTTACCTATGTGAAGGTAAGTACCTCAAGATTTAGGGACTTAAACAAAAATACAAAATGGCTTGATTGTGGCTCAGGTCTTCATGGTTATTTATTTCACAGTCTCTTGAGAAGCTAGCCAGCAAAATATAATTGCAGTTGACTGTACTGCAAGAACACATGGAGCCAGAGAAACGGGGAAAAAGCCTTTCCTGCCATTTCTGCTGGGAAGGAGACACAAAAGTGAGCAAACACTATTTCAGATGCATCCCTACAATGTACATCAGACTATGATTCAAGTTGCACATCTGTGACCTGTAAAAGTGTTCACTATATCACATATTTTGGCTCAGAGTCACCACTTTTCACCTTGCAGCAAAGGATGTTAATCCAACTTTTTTTGTGTGTGTCAGCTGTGGCACTACTTCCTTGAAAACTATGGTCTCAGTAAACCAGGCTGTAATCAGAAAATAGAGGCAAGGACAAAAGATTAGCTCAAGGGATGGGAAAAAATGGTGCAGAGGGGAAAGTTCAGCTCAGGCACAGAGTTATGGAAAACAATAGCAGGAAATGATCACACAGCAAGAGAATATGACTTGAAAATGTTTTAAACAAAATAATAATTATAAAACAAGTTTCAGAAAAAAAATTCAGGCTGGAAAAGATGTTTCCAAAACCAAAAACAGGCGAAAAACAGTGTGGAACACCATGGAGGAAACATTTCATTTTCTGCTTGGAAATGTTTTTAATGTTTTATGTGGAAAACACCATTGTCTTTGGGTAATTAAAAGCTTCCGTTTCTCCAGGATTATAAGCCTTTAGCATGAACTAAAAGGCAAGTGTCAAAGGATTCTTAGTTCTAGCCTATGGTTTGTAGCCCATGGTCCCATGTGCTCCATAATTCATTGTCCTTTTGGCTCATTATCTGCTTGAAGTCTGTGTTGGGGTGACTTGTTGGAATTCACATGCTCCTGTAAACAGAATTTGTATGTTTTGTTTCATAAATTGCTTTGACTTCTCTGTGAAGGAAAAATGTGGGATAAAAACATTGTAAAGATACCATTGACACGGTCCAAAGAAGAATGTTTGGAAGCGCTGATTAGTGAAAAATCCAACAAGGTTACTAGCTGGTGTGAATGACAAGGGATATACCTTGCTGGCTCCTAAAGATCTGCAATGGCTATCAATACATTTCAAGCCAAAACTCATGTATACATTACCTATCAGGCCCTAAGAAGTCTATGACCAGAGTTTTTAAAATACCTTCTCTATGTATGAATCTCCCCCAAAGCAAAAAACTGCTGCAGGAATCGCTACTGTGTATTTCTGTGAATAAAAATGAAAGCACAGAGTTTTTTCTGCTATGTAATCTCAGCTGTGGAACTCCCCCATGTTGGTTCTCCTGAGGTGTAACCTCTTGAGTTTTACAGTATCATGTAAAAACATTTCTTTTCATCCAGATATTTTGTTGGTTACTAAATTTTCTTTAGTTCTTTTAATTTTGTTGGTTGTGTGCTTGCTCTCTTTGTCCCTAGTTTGTCATTACCCTGCCCTCCTCATTTATATTGCTTTGCTTATATTGCTCCTTGAGTGTTAGATTATTCTTCTGTTCCTGCTGACTTACCGTTTGTTTGGACTATGACAGGGTTTTAATAAATTGTTTTTAAAGGACATTTAAATTGCTGGGTTCAATAGTTTTAATGTGGGTCTTCATTGGTTTGTTATTTACTGTTTTTACTTATTGTTTTAATTTTTGTGTGGAAGCTATCTCGAGAGCATTGTGCCTGGGAGCGCAAATATAAATCTCTTAAAGAAATAAATAAAATGCATAAACTATGCAGCCACCCTTCTTGTGTACACTGGACTCAATCCTGCTTACTCTGCACATGGTTCAGTCTCTGGAGCAGCTCTGAAGGCTAGAAGCAAACAAGGCACTAGAAGTGTCAAAAGGATGTAGTAGAAGCTACTGAACAAGATTGCTCTGGCCATCATGCTATACACCTGGCAGAGCAGTGGCTGATTGTGCCCTGAAGCAGCTTTGCAGGCTATGCTCAACTTCAGTCCACCCCTTCTCTGACACTGTGGGCAAGAGAAGCATGATGGCAAGCATTTTTTCCCCTCTAGCAGCTAAATTGTCCAGGATCTGTTGCTCGCTGCTTGGTGGATATTCTTTCTCACCATCATGCAGCTCTATTAATTGAGAGGCTAGGATTTTTCTTTATGTGCCATTTTCAATTATCCACACTATCAGAATGTATGTCAGTGTGAAATCTGTTTTTTAAACCAATTTTGCTAGCAGGGAAAAACAAATGAGATGGTCATCAATATTGTATTAAAGTGCATCATTTAAAGCGCAACATCAAGACTCATTTGAGGATTATTAAAAGAGATAAAGAATTTGAAATCTGGATTCAAGCCAACTTTGTCCTGTTTCAGAAAGGACCAAGAAAGCGTAGGGATTTTCCTAACAGGAGGATGTGAGTTCTTTGCCTGACCTGAATATTGTTTTCCTGATAAATGGCATGAAGTACCTTTCATAAACTTTCAAAAACTGACTGTCTGAGATCAGACAGTGAGAAAACCTTGGGAAGCTTTTAGTCCCGCTGTATCTGTTTCCAAGATAAACAGATTACATTAATTTTCATGTAGACAATACGGTATCTTTCATTAACACTGGAATAAAGCAGATGCATTTTTTTAAAAAAAAATCTATTAAATATGCCTTTTTGGCTCCAGCTGCAACATACTCGCTCATAGAAAGAACCAGGAGGACGTACTGTGAGATTTCAGATAACTTGTCATCAGCATTGTTGTCTTTAGCAAAACTCTCCACTCATTCAGTGTTCTATTTAATTACATTTTTAAATAGCCTTCCAGCTGTCTGGTTTTGTTTGTGGCTCCCTCTGGCATCCCGCATGCAGTGAATAATGTCAGCACCTTACCATAATAGCAATTTTCCAAACTACGATTATGGGTTGCCTTGTAAAGAATGCATAGATCTTGAACAGTAATGTCTGTGTTTGGGGATTATTGGAAATATCACTTAACGTTTTTAGCATGGCAACTCAAAGCAAATTACTTCAGGTGAAACATGATTTTACATTGAGTGGCAAAATGAAATATGGTTCCAATTGTGTGCGCAAAAATGTAACAGAATAATAAAATGCAATAAGCATTTTCTTGGTATGAGTGGCTTAAGGAGATGTAAATGCTATGAAATGAAGCATCGTTCCACTAGAATACAAGGTTAGGGACAGGCATCTGAATTGGTGAACAAACACTTGCAAGTATGTCTTTATTACTAGAGACGGTGCAGAAATTTGGAATAATATGTCATAATATACACATTCTCTAATGCACAATGTTCAGTTGTATTACAATATGAACTGCATTTTCTTCAATAATTTTTCACAGCTCAGAATGTGAAATGAAATTCTGTGCCTGGCTGGTCAGCTTTCATTAGACCAGGCCCTGAGATCCAGCTGCTCCATAGGCATATGCTCAGAGGTTGCTTAATTTTGATCCTTACTTTCCATAGAAGTTCCAATTACTCTGTTTTCATCACTATCACAGCTTTCTTCTTCAACTTTCCACTGTAACTGATAGACTCAGAACCCTTCTAAACCCTTCTAAACTGTATCAGGGACTTAGCACACAGTGTTCCTGCCACCTAATGAAGATCTCAATGGTAGCATCTTGCTGCAGCTATCAGATCAGGGGCAGGGGTGGGGGACAAGGGGAAGGTGGGGTGGCCTCAAAGCAGACATCAGCAGAATTATGAGAATTAGCACTTGGAATGTATCTGGGAAAAGCTTAAAGCAAGCTAATTGTGTTCAGTCTGTACCAAACTCAATTTAGTTCACGGAAGATAAGCCTATTCTGAGTTAAGCCAAATTCTAGAATGCGGAAGAATTTGTGATGGCAACACAAAACTTAAGCTTCAGTCCATAACGAATATTTCACAAGATAGCCAGGTTACTTTGCTCACTTACTGAAGAAAAATATGTTTTGTATCTTTATTAAGGTTGTTCTTAGCAAACCATTTCAAAGATATCTCTTGGTGTATTCATGTATTTGAATAAACTAGAGATTTGAAAATCTAGTTCCCAACTTCTTTGGTTTGGAAACTGAATAAAAATTTCTTGCTCAATACATCACAATGCATCTATAGTTGCAGCTACCAAATGCCTATGGATTGGTTCTCTTCAGCGTGCTATTCAGCTGGCTTGGGCAGCTATCAGAACCTACAGCTGGAACATATAGGTACTTTTCTGTACAAATAAAGACTGATTTAAGGATTGATGTGCTTATAGGCCTAAATTAACAGAAGATATGAAAACTGATCAGTTTTCCCACCACTGCCTTGCAGAGTGAGCTCAAAAAATCTTGAGTGTGTACAAGGCAATTTTTTAAATTTAGGAAATGCATATGCCACTTCTTCAGAGAGCTTTTGCTGGCTTACACCTAAATATGGAATGAAAAAGTTGCTACATATACATCTGCCTAGCTGAGGCATTCTGCTTTTGTCAATTAAATTCTCCATAACGAGATAGTAGAAACAAGAAGCACTTACAATATAGACATACATTCTGTATTTGCTACTGCACTTCACTGGCAATACAATGATTTGAACAAGACTTAAAATGTTTGTAAAGGATAGTAAGACTGAGAACTAGTATAAACATACTAATCTGTACCACTAAATCTCACACAAGCGCCTATTAATCAAAATTAAATTTATTCCCCCTCACTGTCGCAGCTCTTTGAATCAATACAAATGTTATACCAGCCAAAGGAACTGAAAAATACTGCACTACCATCACATACTCAAAAAAATGATAACACCATGGAGTCTGCTCTCCAAATGAAAGATCAGTCATAGGATGTGGTCATGCAAGGAGATGACTTATTCTTCTCTGTCAAGGGATAGCATGGATAATAATAGCTAGTGCCTTGGATCTGCCATGAGAAATCTTTTTTTTTATTTCTTTAAGAAATCAGGATTGGAAACTATCAAAAGAAAAATGTGTTAACTATAACTGAATATGTTAGCATTGGTGTAGATTACAGGCTATGTACAGGTATAAACTTTAAATTCTCTGAAAAAAAAACTCCATTATTTGATAAGGGGAAGACCTTGGGCAGGTGAAATGCCATAGGCCAGACTACACTACCAAGAGAAACAATTATATGATTTAGGGACAGGACCTTCAAGTCATAACTTCTGTATGCATAACATTCATAGCTGTATGCATAATGTAACTAAACACACTTTTACTAAAATTTTCCACAAAATTCAAACAGCCAACACACAACATCTTTCTTCCCAAGACATCCTCAGGATGCTTGTTTTAGCTCAAGGCATCTTTTTGGGAGAATGCTTCATAAGTGCACCCTTTTCCTTAAGCCACCTGCAAGATGTCTCCTGCCTGGCTATGAGAAATGCAGAGCTCAGGAGGTATCTTATTTTTCCCACCCGACTGTTTTGCTCTCTTTCAGTTTCACCCTCAGCTTGCACCTGACCTTTTGTGTGCAGCTGAAGGGATTCTCCCTGCTGCCATTTGCTAACATTGCCCCAGGACATTTGCTCTGCTGTTGGGCACCTTTTCAGCCCAAAAAGTACATAGTTGTACTCAGCTGGTCCTGCCAATTCTAGCAATATATAGTTTTCCTTTTAAAATATATTTTGAACAAACTATCTTTGAAGATATGCAGACACGCATAAGAGAATCTTAGCTGCTCAGAGGACCCCCATTGAAAAGCACTGGGACCATGGAGGACAGGTCTACAAAAAAGAAGGGTTTGTGGTAGGCAGCTATATCACCGGTGTGTGTGCCAGCTCTGGGTTTCGAAATAGCTGGAGATTTGCAGGCAGAGTCTGGGAAAGTGGAGTTAAAGGTGAGGAGTGAGCTTGGTAAGGTATAATGCCATGCCTTCCCCCTTCCAAAGCAACCATTCTCTCCAGAAGAAGTGGAATAAATGTTTTACATAAATAAACAAGCGATTTATATTGTCTGGAGATTAGCCGTAATTCCAGGAGATCTGCAGCCCCCACCAAGAGGATGGTACCCCTATTTGTCTATCTGTTATTGACATCTTCCCCTATCTGTTACTGAGATCTTCCCCTCTTCCCCAGCCAGTTGAGCAACCTCTGTGTTACAGAGCAGCTCAAGCCAGCAGTCCCAGTCGAGGGCTGCTGACTTGGGCACCTCTCGTGTCCACGGAGGCTGCCCAGCTGGCTGGGGAAGAGGGGAGATCTTCCACTATTCCAGAGCCAGCCCAGCGACCTCCGTGCAATAGAGGAGCTCAAGCCAGAAGCTCTAGTCGAGGGCTGCTGACTTGGGCACCCCTCGTTTCCATGGAGGCTGCCCAGCTGGCTGGGGAAGAGGGGAGATCTTCCCCTCTTCCCCAGCCAGCCCAGCAACCTCCGTGCAAGAGAGGAGCTCAAGCCAGCAGCTCCAGTCGAGGGCTGCTGACTTGGGCACCCCATGTTTCCACGGAGGCTGCCCAGCTAGCTGGGGAAGAGGGGAGATCTTCCCCTCTTCCCCAGCCAGCCGAACGACCTCCGTGCAAGAGAGGACCCCAAGCCAGAAGCCCCAGTCTGTTGTTCAATGCCTTGAGCCCTTGTGGGGGAGGGGAGGGCAGTATCCAAATTCAATAAACTAAACTAAGCTGCTGCATTTTCCACCCTCGGCTTATACGTGAGTCAATAAGTTTCCCCAGGTTTTGGTGGTAAATATAGGTGCCTCAGCATATACACGGGTCGGCTTATACGTGAGTATATACAGTATTTGTAATCTGCCAAGAGTCACGGAAAAAGGTTGGGTTAAATATTTAAACAAACAAATAACTAAAATCCTTATTTCCCCCGACATACCTTAATTCTTAATGTGAGCAAAGGCAGTACAGTGTGTGGCCAACAGAACATCAAATAACGCGTTTCACTGTTATTTCTATAAACCGTATGGATTATATTCAATCAGCTTTTCTACTAGTAAAAAGCGGACGAGGTGTCCACTAACAAGATGGATGCTTTCATGAGCAAAAGCTACATGGGGTGATGGTTGTAGTAATAAAGGGAAGAGTGAAAAAGCTGGTTGGAGCCAACCCATTAGAAGTGCATTGGCCTCCACAAACATCACTTCTCTGATGATTCAGAATATCATAAAACAATATCTTTATTTATTCATTCTTTACATTCTTTATATTTTTATTGCACATCTGACAAAAATTACAGCCTAAGGCTTTACCAAAAGGAGCCTGCAAGCAGTCCATTTTTACATTCTTCTCAGTAACTAGTAATAACTGGCTAGAACAGTTCAGAATACCAAAATGGAGCAAGTAAGAACAGAAACAAATTCACCACTGATTAATGAGAACAATTTTTGGTAAAACTGAAGGCTAATTACTAATTATCTATATTTATATCTGTGGGCCAACCATATTTTAAATAAGCCCAATGGTTCTATGTTCCATTCTCAGGTCATAAATTGCAACAGTCTTCAACAGAGAGAGATCCTCTGAGACCTCAGTCCTAAATTATATGTTTGAGATTAGTTTCATTGAGATCAGTCCCTTGCATGGACACAAGAAATGCTATTATCTTGTTTTTATCTCATACAAGAGATGGATGCATTAACCTGTTAAAAATGTGGCCTATAAGGCATTAAGAATCACCCTCTGAACATTTCTGTAAACGTAAGATGAACTATACGTCTACCTATAAATGGATAGGGGTGGGGATGAGAAAAAAAGTAGTTCTGGAAAAAATGTAGGTGAATTACAAACAGTGAAGAAGGAGAAAAAGAACCAAATTGTTCAAAGTCATGAAATGTTGCACAAGGTGTTTGTTAACTGAAAAATCTCACAAAGACTAACATTCACCATGCTTATTCTAGCATGCTCTCCCCTTTGCCCTAGTCTTTAGTTAAGCTGCTGCAGCATCAGGTTTATGTTCTAAAAAAAATCATCTGCACCGTGCAGTCACAGCTGCTGTCAAAACACCACAGATAAGTATTTTTTTTTAAAAAAAAATTGTGGTGCTTGGCCTAATTTTAATCTGTTCTGATTTCCATCAGTGGCCTCTAGCATTTGTGCAAACAGTAACAGAGATTCTAGGAGATCACAAGACTTTAAGGTTTTTAACATCAGGGGAGGATTGTGTTTTAAGGTCAAACATGAAAAAGCTTTGCATGCAGATGTGCAGACTTCGCTTTCCCCAATAACGACAGAGAGAATTCTTGTTAGTTGGAATGGAAATGGCTGCAGCCCGGTTAATGACAATAACTGTAGGAAGCTGGGCGAGCATAATGGGACACATCCTGGCCACCAGGCAGCGAACCGCTGAACCTGGCCTCGGTCAGCCCCAAAGCTGACCCCTGGCCCTTCAGGCAGCAATTCCGCTGAACCCGGCACCGTCCACCATGGGGTTTGGGACAGAAGGTTACTAGGTGCCACTAGGGCATATAGCCATTTTGTGACACCCCCTCCTACCGGGGGTAGCGAGCTCGAAACAGGACCTCCAGGCCTGCACCATCAACATCAAGTGGATCCACCGCCCCGTCCCCCCTCTGGGGTCTTGGGTGAATTGAAGCTGGTGCCATCTTGTTTTAATGTTAGTTTAATGTTAATTTTAATCATGTTGTATTTTAATAAGGTAGGGTTTATTTTATTAGAGCCGTGTTAATTTATATTTACTGGATTTTAATCTGCTCCGAGATTTTCTCGGAGCCCAACAGGTGGACCTGGCATGTATCACCGAGACCTGGGTGCGCGAAGGTGAGACCGTCACCTTGGGCGAAGTTGCGCCCCCAGGTTTAGCGTGCCTCCACCAATCGCGAACACAGGGCCGGGGGGGGGGGCGGTGTGGCATTGTTTATCCATGAATCTATTCCCTTCAGGGCAGTCCCCGTCCCAGAGGTCACCAGCATAGAATGTGTCGGCCTGGAGTGGTTGGCCCCGGAGAGGTTGGCCGTTCTCCTGGTGTACCGGTCGCCTAGCGCACCGGGAAACGGTCTGCCACAGCTGCTAGAGGTGGTGTCGGACTGGGCGTTGCGGTTCCCCAAGCTTATTGTTCTGGGGGACTTCAACGTCCATGTCGACAGCGCCTCATGTACAGCGGCTGCGGACCTAGTGTCATACATGGCGACGCTAGGCCTCTCCTTAATAAATTCTGGCCCCACCCATGAGGCTGGGCACACGCTGGATTTGGTCTTCGGGTCGGGGATTAATTTGGTCGTATCCTCTACCGAAAGAGTGCCATGGTCCGACCATTATGCCCTGAAGGTCCGGGTGGACTTGCCGCACCACCCCCGTCTAGGCGACGGGCTGATTTACACCCGCCCGTGGAGACTTATGGATCCACTTGGTTTCCTGAATGCTCTGCGGGACCCTGAACCCGCCGGCATGCTCGATGAGCAGGTGGAGGACTAGAATTCCCGTCTCTCCGATGCCATCGACGCTGTTGCTCCCCGGTGCCCTCTACGTCCCCATTTACATCGTTCTCCATGGTACACTGAGGAGTTGCGTCGTATGAAACAGGAACTTAGACGTCTAGAGCGAGTGTGGAGGAAAACTCGCGACGAAGCTGTGCGAACATCTTATAGGACGCTTATGAAAGCCTATGAGGTGGCGACAAAGGAAGTGAAGAGGGCCTTCTTCTCCTCCTCCCTCGCATCCGCTAGCTCCCGCCCAGCGCAATTGTTTCGCATAATTCGGTCACTGACCTCCTTATCGGAGAGATCCTCAAATTCTCAATTGAGTATCAGCTGTGAGGCATTTATGAGCTTTTTTGCGGATAAGATTGCATCGCTCCACCACGACCTTCCGTCCACACTGGATACAATTAGTGAACTGGAGACTCCCTTGCCGTCTTCAGGCCCTTGTTTGGCCCAGTTTTCCCTGCTCTCTGAAGCCGCTGTCGACAGAGCCTTAGCTGCTGTTAGACCTACTACCTGTCCTCTGGATCCGTGCCCGTCCTGGCTTGTAAAAACCTGCCGGGTGGAGCTACGACCCCATCTGTTGAGCATAATCAATGGTTCCCTTGAGCAAGGAACCTTCCCGGATGGGTTGAAGGAGGCAGTGGTCCACCCACTCCTAAAAAGACCATCGTTAGATCCGAGTGATCTGGCCAATTACCGCCCCGTCTCGAATCTTTCGTTTCTGGGGAAGGTAATTGAGAGAGTGGTGTTGGAGCAGCTTCAAGGTTTTCTGGATGACGCATCGGCTTTCGACCCCTTCCAGTCCGGCTTCCGTGCTGGGCATGGGACGGAGACTGTTCTCATCGCCGTCACAGACACACTCCGTATTCAGCTGGACCAAGGTGGATCGGCGCTGCTGGTGTTGTTAGATCTCACCACAGCGTTTGACGTGGTCGACCACGACCTTTTGACCCACCGCCTGGCTGCCTCTGGAGTGCGAGGCATTGTCCTTCAATGGATTGTCTCGTTTCTCCGGGGCCGGAGTCAGCAAGTGAGGTGCGGGGATCAAGCCTCCCGGAAGTGCCCGCTCCAATGCGGTGTACCCCAGGGGGCATTATTATCCCCGCTGCTATTTAATATCTATATGCGACCCCTTGCTCAGCTGGTACGGAGTTTCGGGCTGATTTGTCATCAGTATGCAGATGACACACAGTTCGTTCTGTTGATGGAGGGGGGAGCAACCGCCGCCCCTGTGGCTCTACAGCACTGTTTGGAGGCGGTCGCTGGTTGGTTACGGCAGAGCAGGTTAAAACTGAATCCATCGAAGACGGAGATCCTCTGGCTTGGCCGTGAAGGGGGGGAGGGTCTTTCCAGCTGCCGGTGTGGGAGGGGGTCACTTTGGCGCCGACCCCCTCCGTTCGCAGCCTGGGGGTCCATCTGGATTTGTCTCTATCAATGGAGACCCAGGTGGCCCATACAACCCGGGCTGCTTTTTTCCACCTTCGTCAGGCCCGACGGCTGGTGCCCTTCCTCTCCCAAGCGGACTTAGCCACTGTGATCCACGCAACGGTCATCTCCAGATTAGACTATTGTAACTCGCTCTACGCGGGCCTTCCCTTGCGTTTAATCCGGAGACTAAAACTGGTCCAGCACGCAGCGGCGCGCTTGCTGGCAGGTAACGCCACCTGGGATCACATCCAGCCTATATTACACCAGCTGCACTGGCTCCCAGTGGAATTCCGGATCATCTTCAAGGTGCTGGTATTGACCTTTAAGGCCTTACGCGGCCTGGGACCATCGTATCTTCAAGACCGCATCACCCCATATGTCCCGGCACGGCCTCTTCGATCAGTTGAGGCCAATCTACTGGTGGTCCCTGGCCCCTCGGCGATACGGCTGGCCTCCACACGGGCCAGAGCCTTTACGGCTCTGGCCCCGGCCTGGTGGAACGCTCTCCCTCCAACTGTCCGGGCCCTGCAGGACCTCAGTGAGTTCCGCAGGGCCTGTAAGACGGAGCTGTTCCACCGGGCCTTTGGAGGCACCGGCCGTTGATGGTGCCCCCTTCCCCCGGCCCTGATATCGGGGTCAGCTGTCATCTTAGACTCGCCACTCCTCCCTTTTGGAAGGGGGAGGGAATTTTTAGACTGGAACATGGGATTTCTCTCCCCCCCAGGGGAGGGGAAGGAACTATAATAGTAGACTGCTGAACGCCACCTATTTCACTGTAACTTTTATATTTATTAGTACTGTTTTTATGGTTTTCGCTGCTTTTAAATGTTTTAACTGCTTATATTGCTGCCTTTCTGTTGTACACCGCCCAGAGCCCTTCGGGGATGGGGCGGTATAAAAGCTCAATAAATAATAATAATAAAATAATATGGTGCTCTATCATATGTTTTTCACCGCCCTGAGCCCTCCGGGGGAGGGCGGTCTATAAACCCAATAAATAATAATAATAATAATAATAATAATAATAATAATAATAATAATAATAATAATAATAATAATAATAATAATAATAATAATAATCAAGCCCTCCACTCCCCCTAGACCTCTTATTGAGGCCCCCGCCACAGGAAGGTCTGGCCTGCAAGCCTGCCTACCTGATAAGGATGTGCCCCTATGTCCCAAAAATCACCCAGGCTGCAACAAATTGTGTAACAACAAATAACATTCATAACACTGTAATAAACCTTAAGGAGGGAGGATGGGTCTGCTTGCTCCGTGCCTCATGAAGAGGCCGAGCTGAGCCAGGCACTGGCATTTATAGCCTGCCTGGTTCCCCTATCACATGACAGTTCCACTCATCACGTGACCATCCATTTTTGGCAAAAGGGGAGGTGAGCAGCCGCTTGGCCCTCCCCTGCCGCAACGGCGCCCCAGGTGAGTCCGGGTGCGTTTTTTGGCATTGTTTTAGGTGACTCCACACATTGATAATGAAATTCTGTAGGCTGATAAATTGGCAGAATTCTAAAAGAATTGCAATAATCTATATGAATTCAAGAAAGAAGTTGACCAATTTGGCCACATGCCTCCTGGTGGAGTAGGCCTTCACAAATTGCAACACCTCAAGCCAAATATAGCCTTCTAACCACATAAAGTAGTCAGGAACTCATGAAATCTCCAGTTGTATAGTCCGTTTTGAGTCCAATATGAAAGATTTTATCGAACCCCCAGTGGTTACCACAAAAAGCCAGAAATCTCAGCGGATGAAAAAGTTGTCTGTAATTTTGTTTTTAATTTGGGGAAATAAATTCACTGCACACACAGTAATTTGCAGACATGGGATATGCTGGGCATGGGAACAGAGAGCTCTAAAATTTAGAAAAAAATCAGAAAAAAACCCCAAAAGGTCAGGTATTTAACTAAAGCATTATGTATACAACAACACATTGACCTCAAGGACCCACTGTGCATTTGAATAATCCAAGTTCAAATACTGCAGCTTCTCCTTTACAGTGGTGAGTTGAAGTATAAAGGGAGGGAAAGAGCCAGCAGCCTCAAGACAATGCAATGTACTTGGAAGAAATGGCAGTGGCGGCTGAAGGATGGTTGCCGCTCAAGGGTTTCCATATGTAATGACAAGGAGGACCTCCTGCTGTATGTCATTTTCCAGCAATTCTATAGTCATTTTAACATGGCCATGGTTTCATTGGTTTCATGTGAAACTCGTAACAAAAAAGTTCTAGATAGTAATATTTAAATAATATATTACCATATGAGTTAGCATGTGGTAAACAATAGAATGTACTGACAGCGAATGTTATTAGAAGAGAAGAATATCCGAGTCCTATAATTAGCTTGGCTAACATGCTGTACTATAAAATACTCACTACTTTGGAGAAGAGCATTAAATGCTGTCATGGTGTGCAATCAGAAAATGAGATTTTCTCAGAGAAATAGCCTGGATGTGTGAATAACTAGTATACAGCAGAAGGCGATTTTTTTCAAAAAAAGATGAAATCTTATTCTGATGCAGGCATCTTTTAACTTTTTAACTATTGCTGAATCTACATATGATCAATACTGTAAGTTTCTTTGTAGAGAAATACTATTAATTTCACACTCAGCTAACATCACAATTTTCCCTGAATTTTTTTTGCCATAGACCTCATACTTTTCCTAACCTTTGCAATGGATTAGGATCAGTGAAGTCTGTCAACTGATAATCAAGCAGCTCATTCCCCCCTCCCCACCCACTACATATCAGAGGGTAGATAATGGTTAAAATGCTCTTATTCTGCTTTTATCACCTCTGCCATGAAAGACCAGTGAAGTGAGTTCTTCTTCTATACACTTATTTTGCTGAGAGTACTGAAAAGATTTTTTTTCTGACTCTTGACATTACTAGATGCTTATTTAATATTAGGGATTGTCAGTTGTACCAATTGCTGGTAAATAGAAAAGGCTATATTACTGGATTAGAAGTTTCACAATTATTTTAAAAACAGAATCCATAGAAATTTCCCAAGAACCCTTAGTGTGGCTTTACGTGAAAAGCCTTCGGCAATATATTTGTGTGAAAAGCTTGGCCAAAAGCTTGGTCACCTGACACTGTGATAGAAAAAGGCAGGACTTGCTCATGTTGAAAATGTTGATAAGAGGCTATGAAGATGCAAAAGGCCAGATAGCTAGGCTCTAATGAAGATGAGAATGAAGCTAAGAGCAGCAATAATGAAGAAAGCTATATGGAAAAAACTCCCAAGCTGAATACTTTACACCAGGTTTCTTTGTGAATCCTGGGAGACATATTATCCTTTTTTACCCATTTGCAAGCAGGGAAAGGTAGAGCATTGATTTCCCAGATGGCAAGATCTGGACAATCCCAGTTTTAATTGTAGAGTCTTGATCATTTTAGATTTTTTAAAAAATAATAACATTAAATCTCAGAAAACAAAAGCATGTGACACCTTTTATATAGTTTTTAATACCCATGTGGCATTACTGCTTCATACTATAGAAGCACATAATACTGTTAATATTGCACAGATTCACAGCTAATGCCATTAGCACACCAAAGGAGCAATTAAAAATGTGAATGTGTATTAAGATTAATACCCCAAACTCTGACAAACCTCAACTGGCCCATTACCATGATAATAGGTCCAAACTTTCTTCCCATCTCTTAGCATATAGATGGCACATTTCCTTCCTTCTTCACTGTCTTTTCTTGCCCCTCCCTGCTTGATATGGTATTTGTAAATTGCTGTAAGAAGTCGAATACACAAATATACTTTCAAATAAACATCAAAAGGGGGAGAGTCACTTTCATTTATTGTACTGCAGGAGATTTCAAACCACCATAGAACATGACAAACAGATAAAATCAAGGAGAAGAAAAATGAAGACCCCTCCTCCCCCCAATCACACACTGTGCTTGGAGTTTCTGGAGATGCTGACAAACACTGTGTGATTTTCTTCATCCATGCTGAATGCTCTGTACAACAGTGGGATAAAGGGCAGATTCACAAAACTAGCTTCTGAATAGTGAAGGTTTTTAAGGCAAATTTTTCTGACTGTTTAGCCTCCTGTAATCAAATACAGAAAACAAAACTACACAATCTGCTTTGTTATGTAAGATGTACTTTATAACTTTTCTATGTGGCGGCAACTTCTCGTCCTCTCCTCTCATCCTGTCCTTTAGATGATACTGCAGAAAAAAGCAATTTCTGCCTCAAAAGCACTCTGTTTTTTTTAAGTTTTTCTCTGGGCAATTTTCAGGTCTACTGGAGCTACACAACTGTATATAAACAAAAAGGCCCCAAATAGGCCAATTTATTTGATTCTTTCCTTTCAAAACATTTAGCAAAGATTACATATCCGGCAGAGAAAAGCCTAACAAAGATATTCACAGCTGACCTGGTGTCAAACAGAAACATCATCAGCAAGTATCTTCAGATAGCCTTGATTTGCATTTTGTTTCAATGTGATCTCAAAAATAAATATGTCCTTGGATATTAACAGCTAATTTCTGCTCGAAAAGAGGGGACACAAAGAAGCAGGCAGGAAAAAGGGAGCCCTATGTCATTATCAGAGAAAGAATTGTATGTTTGTATTTTAAATTTTTTTCACTGGGGACATAAACAATGAAAAATTGGCTTTTTCCACCTTAGAAAGTTGGCACTTAGGATGCAATTGCTTTTCTGTTTACAGCAAACTTCCTTGAGCTCAGTTCCAGTCCTACTGTACTAACAAAAGTGCCAGGAGCAGACTGGGAAGTGAAAATGGTCCAGGAGCAAGGCAGGATGGGTTGGCCCCTCTGATTCTACAAGGCAGTGTAGCAGGAGTCATGCAACTTGAACCTGGTGTCTGGCAGGAAAGAGGGCATGGAAACTGACATTCATTACAGGCACTGCTGGCCAGGGCTCAGCTGGGAGGCCCCTGCAGCAATGGCAGAGATCCTACGGCTTTTGTTTTTGACTAACAGAAACCCTCCAGGACAGTGGCTCATTGGGAAATTCTTCTATTATTTAAATGACCAGCCGAATCTTGCAGATTGCTCTCCTTCAACAGCTATTTGCTAAAATGAGGCAGATGATCTTACCTTGTCAGGTAAAGAGTGCCAAAGTCTAGGTTTAGAAAGATACATTAATTTTCTTCATCCATGATGTATGGATTTTCATCATGCAATTCTTCATTAGATCATACAGTAGATTCATATGGCACTTCTCTCTACCATCAAGTGAGTAGACTTTTGCAGACATTCATAGACAGTCATCAGGATCTACTCTATCTGAAGGAGTTCAAGTGCCTGAGTCTACTTTAGTGGGAAAAGATGAGGTAGAATTTTTAAAATAATAAGTCTTATATCCATTCTGTACCATTTCCTTTTTCAGATTGTTTAACTGGATTGTGGACATGTGGCAGGCATAAAAATGCATGCCCACTCTCTGACTCTGACTGCATCCAGAATGATTTTTTTTAAAATGAGTGCTTCGTATTTATTTCAATTCAGAGGAGCAAAGGTGATGCTGAACCTGCAACTGAATACCCTGCAGCTCAGGCTTTCTTTATCTGAATGAGAAGGAAACTGAAGAACTGGGAGAGAACCATAACACTTTATTGTACATAAACTATACCTGATTATTTACCATGAGGTAACATTTATTTTTCTAGGTCCTCTGGAATTTCTGATAGAGTGTATACACTATTTCCCAAGAGTGCCTACTATCTGCAGATATCTAAATCCACAGATTTGGGCCATACTTGCACTAAACAGATGTTTCCGCAAACTGAGGGAAGGCTAGGTTTGAATATAATATCTGACTTTTTTTAAAAAAAAATTGGGGTGTTTAAAATATCCCCCCTCCCCAGGAGCCATGCTGGACCCAGTGAAAAAGCAGCCTGAAAGCTGCAGCAAGAAAGAGGAAGGTGGGATTCCCCTTGCAAGTTTTGAGTCCTTCCCACTGAACCAGGACGAAAGTCCTCACCACCACCACCACCATCACTGAGCTAGCAAGTTCCTATCTTCTGGAAGATAGGTGGGAAGAACATTTAGGGTGGGATAAGGTTGAGAGGAATGCCACGGGGTGAACAGTAGATAGAGAAAGCTGTAATGGTGGGGTGAGTAGAGTGCCAAAAGTGGGCAGTAGGTGTGGAGAGCAGCAAAGATGGGGTAGATTGACAGAGAAAAGTGTGACATGGTGGTAGGTTGACAAATAAAGGGATTGGAAGAGGGGGAAATATGGTGATAGGTTGATGGAGACAGTGGATGGGGCAAGTCGGGGAAGGAAAGAGGAAATATTGTGAGGAGGGGAATACAGGAAAAAGAGTGGTACCACACGCCACAAATCCAGTTCCTAATGATGTAACTGAGCCTGCAACGGTAACTGGCACCAAAAACTGAGCCACAGTTTTCCTAGATAGAGGCAGCCAGAGTGGAGGAGAGAAGGCTTAAGACAGAAAAGCAGATAAAGATAGGTTGGCAGTTGGATGGGAAGGAGATAGGGTTGCCAACTCCACATTAGGAAATTCCTTGAGATTTCAGGAGAAAACCATACATGGAGCATACTGGTACCCACATTGAAAATGAAGCTCATTCAAATATCTAGAAATTACCTTTAGTAAATATTTACCTTGAGCATCCACTTGGCAACAGTAAAAAGCTACAAACTTAAAGATCATTGGTAGGTTCTACATTATAAGGTTCTACTATAGGAATGGGGTGGAATTCCTTGTGGATCCAACCCTCAAATGTAAGCAAGGTTATTCCCTGTCTATAATGTAGCACAGAAATCTGGGGTTGGAAAGTACAGGCACTTGTTAGCTTAGAATCTCTACAAAACTCTTTCATGAGACAAATTTTGGCACTTCCTAAAGGGTCTCCTGTGGCCTTGCTGAGAGTGGAGCTTGGTCTCCTTTCATTTAGAGTATGTGAACATCTATCAGTATCAAAAATTTGGAAGAAAAAATAACACTTTAAACACAGATTCTTTCAGTCACCAGTGCTTTCAATCCTTAATGCAGGCATAGAGATCTCAATCCAATTTTTTTTATTCTGTTCTCTTGCACTATACCAGGGGTCTGCGACCTGCAACCAATTAGCCATGCTGGCAGGGGCTGATGGGAATTGTAGTCCATGACCATCTGGAGAGCCACAGGTTGCAGACCCCTGTACTATATCATTCCAGATGACTTGATGAAAGACGGTAGAGATGATACTGACTTACAAGACTGGGTCCATCACAATGATGCAATGATTGATAGTTCCATAATTTCCCAGCCCAAATTTGCCCCATGGTTTAAAACCATTAAAAAGACCATTCTGGAACACTGTATATGGTAAACATCTCTGCACATAACCTTAGAATGGCATTTACATCTATGAGGTTCCACACAATGCCATCAGCCGTCTTCACTGGGCTATATTTTCGAATTTTGTTATCTTTGTGTATGCAGGAGTTCAGTTGCTGAAAATCTCCCTCATTATGTTCTAGACTGTCCACTTTATGGACAGTTACTGTTAATCCCAGGCAGAGGCGGAGCGATGGGAGATTGCGCCTGGGGTGCATGTGTGCCCTGCGCCCCTGCTGCGGCATTGACCCCCACCCCCACCCCACCCTGGAATGCCCCCAGAATGCCCTGGAAAGCCCCAGCCATGTTCCCTGCACTGCCCAGCCATGCCTCCACTGCGGCTCCACCTGGGGTGTTGCACCCCCTATCCCATTGGCACTACGCCACTGATTCAGACAATCTTGCTTCAGATGTCGATAAACTTATATTCTTGCTATCTGATACTGAGTCTTATGTGTCCTACATTTATATTGGCAGTAAGAAAAGATTAGAGCAATAAAGTACCTACTTTGAAAATATTTTATTAATGAAAGATTGTCTTTTAACATGTGTATTTCAATGTTAAGTCTTGTTTCTTTTCTCCTTTCTTACTGTTTTGCATTGCAGATTCTATCACCTCCAAAAGGTCACATTTAGCTCAAGAGTTTGAGGTCACTAGTTGGTTTCTTGCTTAGTTTCATTTTGGTAAATCCCAGCCTAGGTTGCTACCAAGTTTTCCTGGCACTGGATTGATTAACTAACTCCATGGTAGACAATGTGCTGTCCAGGGAGGTCACCAAGTTCCCTCCTTGCTAACAATGTCACACTTTCCACTTTTATTAATAGTGGTTTGTAAAGTAGTCTGTGTCCCAGCTGTATACACTTCCAAAAGCTCCACATGCCTGGTTTAAAGCATAATGGTTCCCCCCCCCCCCCCCCCGCACACACAATTGCCAGATTAATAATCATTGCTGTTCCTCCTGAAAGAAAGTCATTTTGAAGTAGAACTATCGCTTTGACAGTTTGCATTTCAGAACTGCCAGGCAGCTTTGTAAAGACAGGCAAATTTCTAAACCACCATCCTAAAATATGTGGATAGTATTTATCATGATCTTCTGTGCTACAGTCAGCTGATTTTGTGAACGCTGTATCTCAAAATGCTTTTCAGTAAAATTGCACACAGCACAATAAGTTTTATTGTAAAGAAATTTGCATAAAACTCATTTTAGGGCTTTTTGCAATCAAACAAATCAACTTATCAAAGCACTGCTTGAACAAGAAAATCTTTTTTTTTAAAGAAGGCTGCCTCTAATTGTCTTCATTTTTCTCCCTAAAGATCTCCCCAAAAAAGATAAATGAATAAGTGGCAATGATTCATTTAGTTGATAAATTCACCATTTTTGTCTACATGATTTGTCACCACACCACTAAGAAATAGTTACATGTATTCAACATTAAAAATTATTCTCCCATTTTGTCAGTGAATAACTCTGTCAAAAAGCAGAAATAGTTCTGGGTGACTATTGTTGGTCATGTGTTGGTTCATTATATAATTTAATGTACAGAATATTCTCTCAATGGAGCCTCTATCATATCGTTGCACATGAAGTCCTTTTCACGAAAAGAATGCCCACAATAAGTTTGTGTGTAAACTCTTGTGATTAATATGAAACAGCAGAGACAAAACTACTACAGTATGAACTTCTTACTGCTATGAACATAGTACTGGAGAATTGTGCCTTATCCAGAAGATTGTTATAATGTCTGCCTCCCCCCCAATGACCAGTAATCAATATTATTGAAAAACAAAGCCCAGGCTCTATATTGTTACAGTCTTTTTAGCATATTTGAAGAGAAAGGACCACCTTAAAACTGTAGTCCTGTAAACATAAGCTCAATGGGTAGGAAAAGTAACACCTTGTCTAGGTCTGAGGATTGCTCATGATGCCGGAAGCTAATACAAGTATGTACAGTCAATCAATATTTGTACCAAGCAGCATGGAAGTGTTCTCATTAAGCTTCTATGTGTAGTTCAGAGACTGAGACTTCAAAGTGGCAAACATGTCTTTAAAGCTTTTTATATATAACTCCCACAGAAAACCTCTGAAAAATAGTATGGAAGTTCTTAAAAAAACACTGATCGGCTGTCAGGATTAAGCCCCTCTCCCTTACCTTGCCACCTTTCCCCATACAGAAAAGGAAAGGAAAACAACATCAGCATGACACATTTGGTCATGAACATGAATGATAAACAAGACACTACTATCTGAAATATTGATGTGGGGTTGAATCTTGTTTACCTGTCCCATTCAACAAGAACTACAAGATGGCTTTAAAAAAGAGAAAGAGAGGAAATAGCTAGTTTAAACTAGAAATATATTGTTCTGAAAATGAGACGTGGGTGTGCTCCCCCTCATGTTCCTGCCACCCGCAGTTTAATACCAAGTACCCACCATTAGCTGGCCAATCACTACCTTCCTCCTACGAAACTGTCCCAATCTGAAACAGCCCAATGATCAAAGTTGTCATTGCCTCAATAGGGGGAAACATACAAGATCTCATCCATTGTCTGTATAGTTTCCTGCAGCTCTATGGAGCCATTTTAGGTTTGGGATCATAGGGGAAACATACAAGATCCCATACAAGAGTTAGGACTCTTTGGGAAAATCCATTAAAACCTCATCATGATTCCAAAACATAAAAAGTACCACAATGATAAAAACCAAGAACTTGGGGATTCCTTAGATCACCATCTAGTTAGGCCCAGCTTTGAGCAATAACATATCAGTCAAGATTTCAAAAATAAGGAGGGGAAGAAAATCATTGTTAAAACGGCCAGCTGTCTTTTCAAGAATTTCTACTTTTACAAGAGGTAGAGATGGAGGAATTTCTCATATTCCAGATGATAGCAGTCCATAGAGTACCATGGATGCTTGTTATTTCAGACTCCATAGCTCCAAAGTGCCGATTAATTCTGAAATTTTGATCAGGCAATGTTAATAACCACAGATTGTGGCATGCCTTGATACGAAGCAGTGATTATTGGAACACACATCTTTTTTTCGTATTTTCAGAGGACACCAGATGGCTGATATTCACTTATCCCAGAGCTCTGATTCTATCACGACACATGGATGTATGGCTCTTTTGTGTGTTTTTAAAAAATACTATTACAGATGTGGGAAAGGCTAAACATGAACAGAGCCACAGAGTATACAGTTTCAAAAGCTACAGGGGAGTGGGGATGGTCCCTGCAATACACTTCCTATGTCTTCTTTGCTCTGGGTCTGCAGATGCAGGAGCAACACAACTCTGCAAAATCTTTAGAAACTATAGAATATATCATTTGTCCCTGAGATGCAGAGATTCAAGCCACCACCTCCTCCAAATTTACAGCATTTCTATGTTACGTAGCTCTTGGGATACCTAATAAGAACATTAGCATGCATTTTAAATTAAAAATAAAAATGTAAATCAATATAAAGTATGGTAATGGTAAGAGGGCTATCAGGCATGTACTTCTTTCTGCACTATTCGGCACATGTCCACCCCATATGAAAACATAGTTTTACACAATGTTATACCCCTCAGACACCACAGCTTTTAAAACAAGTTCCCTGTAATCAGGGAAGTATTTTTCCCCTGGGGCCACTCACCAATATTTACAAGGCAAGGTCACTTTGAATGCCACTGGCAGTTGAACGAGCAGGAACAACAAGAAGCGGGATACTTTTTGTCTTCACCAAGTTGGCTGATTCTGCCACGGTGATAGCCGACAATGACATTACACCAGGGAAAATCTGATGCAGTCTCACACTTCTGGCTTCACTGCAGAGACAAAACAAAACAAAAAGATTTTTTTTAAAAAAAAATTCTGAGATGGCAAAACTACAGCTTGAAAACATTTCAACTACGGCATATCAGTACAGATTTAACCTTGGCTATAAAAAGCTGCTATCTGAAACTAACTTTTAAAATTAGTATAATGGATACCCCCCCCCCCCCCACTCCAGAAATTTAATATCCTTCTGTAACATTAATTAATTACTTTGAAAGCTTTCTAGGAGATGGCTATAAACATCTTAAGAACCCAGTGGGTGGTACGTAGGCAAAAATGACAATTCTATTTAAAAAAAAAAAACAGCTCAGAAAGACATTAGCTGATAAAGTATGAATTTCAGAAAGGGATGGTGATATCTATGACTATATGTAACCTATAAAGAAGTATAACAAGGCAAAAGATTAATGAATTTATTTATTTATTTGCATTTTTATATCTTCCATGTGAATTATTACCTATATGCCTGATACGTCCTAAAAGAAGGAGGGAAAAAAACTGTGATGAATAAATAAACAGCTCTAGAAATCTTCAATAGGGTGCTTTACCTTGCAGGGAATATTATCATTGGCTTTTGATACAATTTCTGCTGCAGGGAAAGACTTTCAAAGCTCAGAATGCTGAAGTATTGCCAGGCGCTCAAAGACCCCCTGCTGTGCGCGTCAAACTAAGAAATCTCTCTGAACTTGTCGAATTAAAAGTCATCTCTCTCTCTCTCTCTCTGCAACCCCTGCACGAGCCGGGAAGCTCTGTCCTCATTTTTTTCCAGGCCTTCCACGATAAACAAATGGAGCCTGGAGCATCTTTATTCTTTACAGGCACATAATTAAAATTCTTCTAAAAATGTAATTGAATGCAATAAATTTCAAAAAGAGATTCTAGTTAACAATGGCACTGGAATGGTTTGAGTAGCCCACTCTACCTTACCATTCAATTGTGTTTCAAAGGTAGTTCACAACAGCTTGTTAAGACCCTGGAAAAGTGTATTTTTAGTGTTTTGAATGTACATCAAGAGAATACTCCCACCTTAAACATCTCAGCAGGATTTATGCTTTCTAGAATGTTGCAGTCTTCATTACTGAACCCACAAAAGAGGAGTAAACTAGTAAAATATGAACAAAGCGAGATAAAATCCCTAGTTGTTCCCAATTATTATTTATCTTCCCCCATCACACACAAATGTAAAAGGCTTAATTTATGTTTGTGTATCACAGTAACATTGTTTCAAATTCACCCACAACATTGTGTATGAATATATGTATGCATTCACAGCCTTTCAATGGCTTGCAAAGATGACAATGGACTGCAAATCTGAGAATGTAGAACAGTGCAAACAATTAACTGGGTAGCAAATTACAAGAATGACAGGAGATACATTTTTTTGTCAACTCTGGGTAGAATGTTGGGGAATCCAGGGTTTGGAGAAAGGAGGGACCATAGAAAGGTTTAATGCCTCCAAAGCAGTCATTTTCTCCAGGAGAACAGGTCCCTGTAAGCTGGAGCTCAGCTATAATTCTTAGAGAATTCCAGGCTTCAACTGAAGGTTGGCAACCATATTAGAGAAACAAAAACTAAATGCAAGGTGTGTTTCTTGTGAAGCTCTGAAAATTTCTCCACTTTACTACAGACAGACAGAGGTTCTTGCCACACAACAGAAAGTTTTGCCACCCAAGGGTGGGAATGTTACCACTCAGAGCCCACCCAACCAAAATTAATGACACAACACTCTTGACTGTGGGTTCCCAATGTTTAGGCTAGTCCAGATTAGCATTTCAGTGGTCTGCATTTGCCAGCTGTAATAATCATTGTGCTATTTCAGAGCACTGCTAAGGGATTTCTGAGGCTAGATAATGGGGGTCTTTTGTAGGCAGTTGGATCCCTTCCTCCATGGGGGCCAAAGACTGGCATAAAAGCAAGACACTGATTTTTACAAAATGGATGCCTGCCAGATAGTTTTGGGATCCAACATTGGCAGGGGTATATCACCCATGGGGACATGGGGTATTCCACGTTCCTGGGTGCACAGAGTTTTGGGGGTGATGGGAGCCGGTTGGGTCCCTGTGCCTGGCCTCTCCTGTGGTGTGGCAACCTAACCAGTGCCCAGTGGCTTGATTCATGCTGGGGCACTGCTTGCTGGTTGAGGTGTTTGCTGCAGCCACAGGCCAGCTCCCACAACCCCAGTGAGGCAGGGGAAGGCAGGAGCCGGCCTACCACCACGGCATCCACCTGAGCTGCCCGCTGCTAAGCCCCGCCCCCTGGCCTTCCTGCAGGCGAGCGCCATGCACTTGAGCCACCTGCCCAGGCTGCCCACAGATGAGCCCCACCCCAGGTCTCCCTTCAGGACAGCTTCTTCCCTCCCTAGGCTTTGGGGAGAGCATGAGCCGGCCTGCAGGCCAGGGGTGGGAGGGGCTCAGCAGAAGGCAGCCCAGGCGGGTGCTGCAGCAGCAGGCTAGCCCAGGAGCTCAGGAGCTGGCCTACTGCTGCAGTGCCCGTCCAAAGTGCCCCTGAACCCCGCCCTCCCCCAGCCTCCTTACTGGCTCTCATAGGTAGAGCGCATGGAGCCAGGCAGTGTGGTGGCACAGGGAGCTGGTCATGCCCCCAGATGCCATTTAGGCCCAGTAAGCCTATTTGGTATCAAGTCTGAGCAGGAAGGTGGTTGATTTCTGTACATTTCCCCTGGCCCTAAGGTGTGTCTGGCTGGGCAAGAGGACCATTGTGTTACGCTAAAGCACAGGTGTCAAACTCGCGGCCCTCCAGATGTTATGGACTACAGTTCCCATAATCCCCTGCCAGCATCATGCTGGCAGGGGATGATGGGAACTGTAGTCCATAACATCTGGAGGGCTGCGAGTTTGACACCTGTGCCCTAAAATGATTCAGTCAGTGCTTCAAGCACCGTTCCTTAACCTATCAGCTCCTGTTTGCTTTTTGTGTTCATGTATACTCACTGCTTGAGATATATTTCTAGTTTTTATTATTTAATTCTTCAATAAAATCAATTTCAACTGTACAAATGTCTGCTCATTTGAGAATTTTTACATAGTACGGGGGTACATGTAGATTATCAATCCCAGTTACTCCCTCTTGCTCTAGCTAACTCCCCCAAACTAAAAGTGGAGACAGCCTACTTAGGGTAATTCTTTTGGCTGAATTTATTTATTTATTTATTTATTTTATAAACCGCCCTCCCCCAAAGGAATAATGGTATAATCTAGAGCAGTGGTTCTCTGCTGGTATGGTGGCATGCAAAAGTATTCTAGATGGAACTCAGAGTTTTTATAACAATCACTAAGGATTTGCTGTCACTCCATGTCCATATCTACCTGCAAGTGTGATGTGCTGCCTCCTGTCAACTTTATCTGCAATCAGTTATCCATCTGTACCCTTTTGGCATACTCATAGTAACCTTGAATACTCTGCTTCTCTCCTAATCTCATATTCTCCTTGCCCATCAGCAAGTGTCTTTGATATGCTGCTTCCTGTCGAGTTTACCTGCCAGGTATTCCTGTCGAGTTTACCTGCCAAGTATTATCAATCCTCCCCCATTCCCTCTGCCCACTATTTTAAGTTAAAGCATTGTTTGTATCATCACAACTAAAGAATATCAGGTGTATGATTCCCAAATATATATTTCAGTTGATATAGCCGACCTACATTTTCCAAACTGTGGATATAAACGACTTCCATCTGTGATGGGTTAGAAGCAACACCTCTTTTACTGTTGTTGGAAATACATGTTGTTTGTATTTCTCTACTATTGTTGACCAAATCTGGGTTTGTGAACTTGAAAGTAAATATTAATATTAAGCAACAAACCTACAAATTTTAACTTAACATAAATTTATGAATTAAACTTTGTTTTGTAATTTCTTTGTATCTATTAGATTTGATTGGGGACAGATTCTGAACATTTGACTGAATAACTTTTACTGATATATCTAAAACACAATTTATTTTATTGTTTACCTTATTTTTAAAATCACCTTACTTTTAATTGTTAATGTAAATGAGCATACTATTTTTATTTGTAATACTTATGACAATAAAATTTTTTGTCAGTAATAGTACTATAATTTTTTTGTTTATTTACTTTGTGTTTTTCGGTATTTGTAGCAGTACAAAATCAGTGGTATTATGACAATTTTCAGCTATTATTGTGGAATTATTATTTATGTTTCTGTATTAAAGCTATGACAATAACATTTACACCCAACTATATTACTGCTGTTTTATGTCTTCAAATTTTGCCATAAATAATATAATAACAGAATGCCTGTAAATATATAAATATCCTTCTCTGGAAAAGCAGGTTCCTTGTTTCTATCATGGTGGGCACATGGGTTCTTTTATGGAGGGACTGGTAGGACATAAGATGTAAAGGTTGTAACCATTGATCTAGAGCTATATCATATATCGATAGTTCAGCAACAATATATATTTTACAGTAAAGCAGAACAGATGAGAGCTAGTATGGTGCAGTGGTTAAGTGTGTTGGACTTAACCTGGTTGGAATCCTCACTTGTGTCATGAAGCATGCTGAGTGACTTTGGGTGACCTTAGGCCAGTCACACTAAGCCTCAGGAAAGGAGAAGGGACACTTTGGGTCCCCATTGGAATGAAAGGTGAGATACAAATGAAGGAAGGAAGGAATGAGGCTTGCACCCCCTGTGATACTTAACAAGTGCCCAGTAGCTTGAAATGACCCCAGTCATTAGAGAAAATAGTTTATTTGCAAACAGGGGTATGCAGGACAGGACTTCAGAGATGGGGGAGGGAAATTGAGTCAGGCTTTCTCCTCCATTCACATGCATTCCTTTTGTGCTGCAGTGATAATCGGAATGGTATTTATTTTGTTTATTAACAATTCAAACACCTATATATCACATGGATAGATGCAGAGGCAGAGTTGCTGGTCTTTGTTGCCCAGAGCAGAAGCACATACACAGCAAATCAGATGAAAAGTTAAAAATCCTTGATGAAGAAGAGCTCTGATTTTCTTTCCATATAAGATTCAGGATCTGAGCTTTTTTTGATGCTGTAACTTTGTGCAAAGTCTTGCAACCATGAGTTCTGAATTGCAAAGTAGTTTTTTTTAATTTGGTGACTATCCCAGTTTTTCTGGTCATGTAAAATAGGTAACAATATGCTTGTAGGCTATTCTGCATTAGCCCAAACCAGACCTTTTTTAGCCATCAAGTCACAGACGACTTATGATAACCTGTAGGGTTTTCAAAGCAAAAGGCATTCAGAAGTCCCTCTTTGTAACAATCTTGATTTTCCTTGGTGATGTCCCATCCAAATACTGACCAGGGCTGATCCTGCTTAGCTTCCAAGGTCTGACAATGTTTGGCTAGCCTAGGCCTAGCCTAGGTGAGGTGAAAAAACTAGAGCTATACCCAAATAATATTGTGTATTTAAAGAACAGACACCAGAGTTAAGAAAGAATAGCCATTTCTATTAGTTGTAAAAGAATTAGTTTTTGCAGAGAACCCCTCCCCCACATACTATGTGATTCTGGGCATAAATAGTTTAGATGTGAATTCAAAACCCTTTATTCATGTATATATATGCATACTTGAATTGCCTCTCAGATGTTAATGAAACCATTTCTGTTAGATAAGAACTACTCTATTCCTCCATGCACTTAATCTTTCAGTAGAAGATGGCATCAAACAAGGGTGATAGAGTGGAAAAAGAAAAAGGAATATTAACAGCCTGATCCTATGAATGTTTACTTAGAAGTGGTTCCTTCTGAGCTCAACAGGACTTATGCCAAGTAAGTGCGTGTAGGATGGTAGTGTTTGAAAGATACAGAAAGGCAGAAAGCTAAACTGAAGAAGGAGAGACAGAAGGTTGTATTGCATGTCATTTTGGTTCCCTGTTGAAACTAGTTTTGAATAGAATGAAAAGGTAAGTTGGAATTGCCCTTCACTTCTGTCTTTTACACTTTCATCTGTTTGTGTGTTGTCCCATAACCGTGTTGGGCCAAGATCAGCATGAGCTGTGGCAACTGCCAAGACTCAGCTATTTTAGAGGGCCTCAGTGCCACTGATTTTTTGCACAATTGCCTGCCTTGCCACCTGCCAATGTGCCCTCCTTTCCATCTGCTTGACTGTCTACCACCCATGCTCTCTACTACAGGGACAACCTAGAATCACCAGGGAAGCATATAGAGATGGTGCAGACTGATACTAGTTTTTGGGAGCAACAGCAGTAGCATTTCCCATTAACTGCTGTTTACAGGATGATGGGTGGAAGGGAGATGCCAGTGGGGGTGATGCATACAGGAGGAGTGCCCCATGGGCACTTGATGTCCAGGGCTTCCCAAAACTCAGAATCAGATAAAAATGGGACCACTCCCACTTCCCTTTGCAGTTAAGGATGTGCATTCAGCAAAGCTAAACAGGAATAAAAACTAAAACCCCCCACCTTACTGGCATTTGCAGGAGTGGGATTTCCCCCCCCCCCAAAAAAAAAACAGTGGAAATTTAAAGAAAGTGAAAAAGCAGAGCCTGCATCATGCCAATTTTTTCCAGCATGATTCAGGCTGCTTCAGACCTGCTACCCATGCTGCTACCTTCCAGCTGTACACCTGCTGTCTCTAAGGCCCTTTCCGCACGGGACCAAAAACAGCGGCCCAGGGACGGAAAAACACTGGTTCCTGGGGAGCTGTTTGCACAGGCCGCACTGCTGCGGCCCCGAGCAGCGCACCGCTTTCCCGTCCCCCCCCCACTCACCTCATCCTCCACCATCGGTCTGGAGGGCTGCTGAGACCCACCCATGCTGCCCTCCAACCCCTGGAGGTCGGAGGGCAGCATGGGTGGGTCCCTGCAGCCCTCCAGACCAACGCTGGAGGACGAGGTGAGTAAGGAGGACAAGGCGAGTAGGGGTGACGCAGAAGAGGCGGCCTCTTCTGTGCCGGCCTCTGCGGGGGCCACTCGCACGCTCCCATGCAAACGGCCCCCTCCCCTCCACTGGCATAATTTCTGCCAGTGAAGATGCGCCCTTTCTGCCATGTGGAAAGGGCCTTAGATCCATGTGAAATGAAACCAGGAGGCAATAGGGATTTTTTTGGGTTCAACAATAAAGGAGCAAATACTTTTCTGCTGGTTTTGGAAAAAACAGATTAACATGCTCTGGCGGGGGGGGACAGATCCCGCCCCCAAAATGAGTCTGCCCCATGTTATTTTCCCAAAATGGTTTTTTAAAAATTGCTAAACTAGTGAATGTTTTCAAAAATTCTGGGTTGCAGCCACTTGCAAACAAACAGCCAGTCATTCGCCTCCCTTTTTCTTTTAAATTTTTTTTGCAGCTTACATCTGCGTAGCCGATGGTTGTATAGTGAGACATCAGCATGGCTGTGGGGGTTCATTTGTGCATGCCTGTGTAGCTACACATGTGTGGGAAGTAATTTTTAAAAAGACACGTCTCCATGCAAAGGTGCAACAGCAATCTGGATTGTTTCTGTGGGCTCCAATCGCTGCTTGCATGTGAACACGAAAAGAGGAAAATGGGTTACTTTATCCCGACTGCATTTGATGTGCTGAACGGGCCTAAGCTCAGTAATGAATAGGGTTGCCAGCTCCAGGTTGCGAAATACATGGAGATTTGGGGGCTGGAGCCCAATAAAGGCAGGGTTTGAGATGGAGAGGAACTTCAGTGGGATATTATGCCATCCATCTTCTAAACTGGGCATTTTCTCCAGGTGAACTTCTGGAGATAAAGATGTGATTTCAGAAAACCTCTAGCTACCACCTGGCCATAGTAATGAAATAAATAAATTAAAAGGCCAAGCAAAGATAGGCATATCTACGCAGGTAAAAATTATAACCTTTGATGGGATTTCTCTTTGGAAGAAGGGAACTGTGCCTTCTAGCAATGTAGAAATCTATTCATTACTGGTTGCTAAACAAGATGTTCAACTGGATGAGAAGGATTTTTTAAGCTGGTTACAAGGTTGCAGTTCTTTGACAGTGACCAGTAAATAAAGGTTTTGCAGTTTGTTTATTGCCAGACTGAGAATCTGCAAGGTAACTAGGTACATTTTAAACTTACTCTTAGGCAAAAAATATCTCTCCAGTAATAAGGAAAAGTGTGTATGCACAGATGGTTGTACTAAAAGATTAGCCCAAAGGATGTGCACCTGATATTCCTCCCCTCCCATACAGTGAACGAGCTAATTTCCCCTGTTCCCTTCCTTTATTGTTCTGTGAATTCTCTCCACCCTGTGTTCCACTCCTCCTAGGAGAGTTTCTAAAATTAATTGTGGAATTGGAACATGGCAATTTGCCACATGCTTCAGTTCTTTCAATTCATTTGTGTCTCTTCTTGCCCCTATACATGTTACCAATGCACACATACGTATTGATAAAATATGGGGGGGGGGGGAAGGGAGGGTGACAATTGTGATGTGATTCATCATAAGGCATCAATGTTATTTTTGTACTCCTTATCAAAACACCATACAAAAAGAGTTTTGGTTCAGATGTACAACTGTATAAACTTTCATATCAAGATCTGATTATTTTTGGTGATTTTTTTCATGCATAGTGCTCTGAAAAGAATGTGGAGAAATGGAACCAATAACAATACCAACTGCACCATCCTTTAGAAATAAGAATAGGTAAATTCCAAACTTTAAAATCTTAAAATCTTTTAAAGGACCCTTTTCCTCAGTTCAGGCCAAGGACAACTCCCTTAGGTCATCGCATGGCACAATTTTTAGAAACATTTCTTTATATTCTCTCTCTCTTTCTATTTTGTTTAACAATGGTGGATGGTCATACCTTAGTTAGGTTAGTAGCTCAGTATAGTTGACTGGTATTTTCTCAATGTGTGCTTCTTATGCTTCTTAGCAGAGCTCCTGGATGTTTTACTAAGAATCCATGGGAACTCTTTCCAACTAAAGGACAAGAGAGGAGACGTTTGTGTGTTTGTGTAAAGTGCTTCAAGTTGCAGTTGACTTATGGCAACCCAGTAGGGTTTTCAAGGCACACTAACAGGGATGGTTTGCTGTTGCCTTCCCCTAAGCAACAACCACAGAATTCCTTGGTACTCACCCATGCAAGTATTAACCAGGGCTGACCCTGCTTAGCTTCTGAGATCTGATGAGATCAAGCTAACCTGAATCATCCAGGTCAAGGGAAGAGACATGCTTGGACCTGTGAAAAAAGAGCTTGACTTGCAATGGAGCCAAATTTTGTGTGCAGCAGAAAATGTTATTTTGACCTCAGTATTTTTGATCCTGCAATATATTTTTCAGACTGGTTGGTTTAGAGAAGGACAAACACACAGCCTGAGTACTTCTTACAAATTAAGATATTTGGTATGAGCCATCCAGGGAACACATATCATATAAAGAAATGCATCTTAGCACGAATGCTTTAAAAAAACCTAACAGCGACTTTTTAAAAAAGTATAAAATGAGTCTAATTCTAGTATAATACATTCTTCCTTAACTTAGATTTTTGGAAGAAGAATTCAAGAATGCATGAATCCAGGCTTCTTAAATGTTATAAATCTATGAAGAACCTTAACATTTACAGGTTGATGCAGTCTTACGAGCTGTAACATATTTCAGCATAGTTTGTAGTGTTCGTTTATTAATTCTACCTTTTTAAAAATGGTACAAATAGGTCTACAAATATAGTTTGGAATTCTGTATGTTTAGTACCTATTTAGAGTTTGTTGTTTACAGCATCATGTACATAAATCAAAACCCTTTCTATCTTATATGCAGCATACCTGTTTGTTAAATCTTTGCCACTGTGGTCTATTTACCACTGAATGTAACTTAGGCCCCTTCCACACACGCAAAATAATGCGTTTTCAAACCACTTTCACAACTGTTTGCAAGTGGATTTTGCCATTCCACACAGCTTCAAAGAGCATTGAAGGCAGTTTGAAAGTGCATTATTCTGCATGTGCGGAATGAGCCTTAGATGGATTACATAATCTCTAGTTTTTCCCAGTTTGTAATGAGTAATCTACAACAGCACTGTTACCTGAAAAGGTGGAGTCTGTTTCTTTTATGATGGGGGATGTTTCTTTTAGAATGGGGGAATTAGCGTGGTTTTAGCAAAAGTCAGGCAAACTCGAGATCTTTGTTGCCTATGTATATTAAGGCCAACTTTTGCAAGAAATCCACAGGAAAGCAAAATAAAGTTTAACCATTTTATTAAGGGATAATAGGGGCACAGAAACACACAATAATCAAAGCAGCAGAACACACACACACAGTCCTAGGATATCAGTGTTGAGGGGATATGTTTGGAATAGATGAAAGGAATTTGGGGAAGGGTTATAGTCACCTGATCTTGGAATGGAAAGATCTGATGGACAGAGCTCAGTGACCTGAGCTTAGCTTTGATAGAAGAAAAATCAATGGATTGGGGACAAGAGATATGAAGCACTGGCTACTGTGAGAGAGGACTTCTTATAGGGAAAATGAGACCCTCAGGGTTATGCAGAGCTCTTAATCTCCCAAGATAAAGGGGAGTCCTTTCCTTTCCAGGGAAAGACAAGAAACAGATATCAACTTTAAGTGTTGAGTCATTACTCTAATGGCTTGAGTGCATAGCCTGGTGGACTAAGTTGGGAGTGCCTAGAGGTGAGCAGAGTGTTGAGTCGATCACAACTAAAAAACAATCCCAAGATAAACAAGGTAGTTGTTGAAAGAAATTAGTCTAAGGAAGGAGTTTTTGAGTTAATTAAAAAAACTGGCAGGAACACTCAGGACAAACACATTGATAATCCCTTTGTCTTTGCAGGGTGTATATTCCAGGGCTGGAGATAGGATGCTCTCCAATGCAGAGGCACTGAGTTCTCTTAACCCCTTTAGGAAGGGTGTGAGTTTGCATGGCAGATATAGGCAAGGGCAAGTCCAGACAAACTTTTACTGTGTCCTTGTTGGTACACTAGTCAATGCAGAGAATGGGCTTCCCATTTTGGCATGGCACTGTAGGCATCCCAAGGGTTGGCAGGATTGGCAGAGACACTGTTGTCTGAAAAACAGAGTTCCTCCAACCCACCATGGGTTGGTCTGGTGACAGCAGTTGGTTTACAATGCTACCAGATTGATAGGAGAAATAACAAGAGATGTTCAAAGAGAAAGATACTGCAATTACAAACATGCATGAAAAAGTAGTGTTAATAATATGCTTTAATATGAAGAAAAAACAGGAAATTTAAATAGTCAATTTTTGATATTAGTTTCTAGCTGGAACAATAGTGTAGAGGTAATCATTGTTAGAAGGTTTTTTTACTATTTAAACAGATCTATGCTGGAAGGATGATTTTCATCCTACTTGATTACAATCTAAATAAAATGAGATGTGAAGACTTGAACAGATGATACCTTTTGAACCTGAACACAGACCGGACACATATCAGAATGTACTTCAAAATAGAAAAAAGGGCCTTTGGTTGTCTTTGCTTTTAATAGGATGGGCTTTTAGATGCACATTTGTCTTCCTAAATCTTCAGCTAGATTGCACAAGAGTCTAAACATCCAGTGAATTGTATTTTTTTAAAAAAAACTAAATCTACCAGATTACTACATAGGAGGCATTGCTTAAAAGCTACTTCAGGGATGGCAGTTGTTTAGATTTCCACATTATGTGGAATCTGATGCATCCTACATTGAGATATCAACTGAAGTATACTATTGCTGTGGTAGCCACTGTCATTTAATAGTGATACCATGGGCAAGCAACAACCCATTCTCTATACTACTCCATATTAGGCTATTATTGGTCTTTTAATTTTGGTTCAGGTTATTGCACTTTTTCAGCCACTATACTGGTGTATCAGAGATATGCTGACATATCTTGGAGATACATCACTGCATGTAGTCCTTCACTGTGATTGTGTCACTGGCATGGCAACATCATGGACCACACTCAGAGCACTTCTTGTGCAACGCTCTTTGATATCAGGAGACGTGGTAGTACCAGATAAATGATGGGAGTTACTGGGCTGCCTAGGCTACCCTAGCCTAGTAATGCACCCCTGCCCAGAACTGGTGTAAATTTACACCATCAAAAACTGAAGAACAGCCCATTGTAAAAGTCAAAGTTCCCCATTCCCAATACAGTTCCTGGGAATTCCAGCCTGGAAGTTCCAGCACAGGATGCCAGCTTTGGTCACAAATGATCACGTTCCTTTTCAACAGCACCCAAAACCTGCTTCTTTGCACTAAAACACAGCTTCCCCAATTCTACATAGAGCTAGGATGCCCCATAGCTCAGGACTACCAGTATGTGTGCCTATGGGGCAGCCAAAGGCAACTGCATCCAGTATGCTCCATGTGATGTGATGGAGCACATGCCCATGAACATGTACCTAAGAGTGCTGACTATGAGGCCTTAGGGGTATGTGTCAGGGATGATGGCAGCTTTGTACAAGAGTGTTGGTTCAGTCCTTTCCCAGGATGCCCCTCTCCCAGGCAGGCAAGGGGATAAAACTAGAGTTCAGTGGGTGATTGGCAGCCACCTTGCCACACTCAGTGGAAATGCTGGACAAACAACCATGGCACCATTTAGGGCTTTATACCTTGAATTGAGCTTGAGAGCAAATTTGGAACCAGTTCAGTTTCTTAATAACTGACATGATGTGTTTCTGGCCAGCTGCCACATGCTGCATTAGCTCCAGCTTCTGGACTGTTTTCAAGGGCAGCCCCACATAGAAAGCATTACAGTAATCCAGTCAGGAGATTACCAGAGCATGTAACACTTGGCCCTTTTTGACCAAAAATGGGGAGAGCTGGTGAACTGGTGCTGGAAGGTCTTCATGGCTACTGACATCACCTGAAGCTCAAAGGATAGCAATGAGCCCAGGAACACATCCAGATCTTGCACCCAGTCCTTGCACCCAGTCCCATCCAGAACTGGATGTCCTGTGAGCTAGCTTTTATCAGTCAGGGTGGGCAAGGTTCCAGGAGACTAGTAGTACACTGCAACCCTGCAAGCAACTTGTCCATGTCCTCAGACCTCATGAGCAGAAATTGACCCAATAAAACGGCCAAATGTTGTTCTGGACACCTCTACAGGATGGTGGAGTCCAACCCTGTGTGTATGGTGCAACTTACATTGAGACTCAAAAAACAACAAAAGGAAAAGGGCACATAGTTTGACATGAGACTCCCTTATACTGAACTGGACCATTGGCAAATCACTAATGTTTATCCCAACTGACAGCAGCTCTCCAGGGTCTCAGTTAGACATCTTTCACATGACCCTTTTAACTGGAGGTGTTGGGGACTGAACCTGTGACTTTCTGCAAGCCAGGCAAGATGGTCTGCGACTGAACAACAGCCCGTCTGTTCAGCTTTCCTAAGTTCTTTTGGAAAAGGTGCATCCGTTCCTACTGGATGGAAAAATATTTCAATACTGAATATTAACATAAGCATAGAGATAAATATTGTTAGAGTACTGCACAGCCTTGCATTCCCTGCTTTATTTGGAAAATTCATATGTACCTGCCTGATATCGCTGCTAGGTGGGACTGACCTCTTTCAGTGGCAAAGAAAAGTGAGTTACGTTACGGTGGATAGGGCTAGATGTATCTGGCAGTGCACTCTAAACACTTGATAGGTCCCCGGCTTCATTTGCTCAAGAATAACTATTTCAGCATTAGGGAATCCAGAATTGAGAACAGAATCTTAGCTACTAAGTATTTAAATACGAGTACTTGGCTTTCAATCAGTTTAGTCCCACTGGGAGAAAGAGAAGTTTCATGAAGGATTGACATTTGGATAGATATGCATGATAAAGTACAGCCAGCATTACTCACTATTTCAAGCATATGAAGTGGATATGACAAAAACGCAGGACAATGCAAGTGGAAGAAAGAATAAAAGAACTGAGAAAAACTCATACGTGGGAGGCATGGGCCATATGTTCCATGTATATGATAACACATATTATATAGATAAATTATGTTATATACATGGAAAAATGAGGAACCCAGAAAGTCAAGGGGAGGAAGTGTAATTCTGAATTTTACATATAATGATGAGCTCAAAACTTAAGGAGAATGTGTCAGGGCAGAACTACATTACAAAATACATGGGAGGTGAACAGAAATGACAGCAGGAAAAAGTTAGCAAGGATAAAGTTGCAACTGTCTAAACGTGATAATTAGAGAATGAATGAAGGTTGTATACATGGGTGCTACAGTAAAAGGAATAATTGGAGGCCATGCTAGATGGTGTAGCAATTGGTGGCTTGTTGCTAAAAATGGCTCATTTGTGTCTCTCTACTATATCCTATAACTGTTAGACAAAGTACTTTGTATTATGATACATCAGACTGCATGGATGAGAAACCTATACTCTGGGCAAGAGGCTACCGTTAGGAAAAAATATGGAGGAACAGAATGGTTTCCAATTGGTAAAGGTGTCAGGCAAGGATGTATATTATTTCCCTATCTGTTCAATTTGTATGCAGAACATATAAAAGAGCTTAGATGAAAGTGGAGTGGAAACTGGTGGAAGGAACATTAACAATTTGAGATATGCAGATGATACTACTTTATTGGCAGAAAATAGTGACAACTTGAAATGACTACTGATGAAGGTTACAGCAGAAAGTGCTACAGCAGGATTATAACTGAATATCCAGAAGACAAAAGTAATGACTACTGAAGAATTACATTACTAAGGTTGATGATGAAAAACTGAAATTGTTGAAGATTTTCTATTCTTTGGCTTCATCAACAACTAAAAGACTAAGAAATCAGAAGGATAATGAGATTAGAAAGTGCAGCCATGAAGGTGATAGAAAACACCCCTATGGCCCAATACATCAGGGCTCTTCAGTGTGCAGTGGGTGTGCAGAGGGGTCTCCTTGAATTTTGCTGTTTACACATGAGGAGCCATTTTCTGCCTACCCTGAAGCTAGCTTGCTAGTCTCAATGGTCCCCTGCAGCTTTTCCTGGTTCTCTTAACTCCACCCATCAACTCCTTTTAAAGGCACAGATCTAATTACAGTCATAATTGCAAGATACAGGGCTTTGTTAAAGCCCTTTAAACTGCACTTATATATGCTTGTGATAGCAAGTATATCAATATTGCAATCCCTTTCCCACCATAAATCCTCCCGTCTAAAGAATGAGACAAAGCCATCCCCTGGACCTCATGCTGCTTAAAAAAGGGATCATGTTCTAGATCCCCCTCTTTCCCTTTCACTCTCTCTCCTAACCCTAACCCTCTCCCTAGAAGCTAAAATGTTTAAACTGAATCTATCATACTTTGATCACATCATCAGAAGACAAGATTCACTGGAAAAAACAATGCTGGGAAAAGTTGAAGGCAGCAAGAAATGAAGACTCAGGTTGAGATGGATTGACTCTATCAAGGAAGCCACACCCCTCCGTTTGAAAGACCACAGCAAGTTTGTTAATGATGGGACATTTTGAAGGTCATTAATTTATAAAATTGCCATAAGTCAGAAGTGACCCAATGGCTCTTAACATTCAGTTTTACCCTGAGAAAGAGAGTGCCATGGATGTCACTTGACAGGTAAGTGTGGGGAAGCAACTGGGGGAGGGGGGAGGATGAGGAAGATCAAGGAACCTTATAAAACAGGGAACATGATGTAAGGGAAAAGTGGAGAAGAAGCAGGTTGCAACAGTCTTGACACAGTAGCTACATTACAGATACCTGGTTTTGAAGTAGGAATACTAAATACAGAGATAACATGGACCAGATAGGACGTCATGGTAAATATCTGGTTGTTGCAGATAGGAGGAAAGTATTACTTGAAAATACCCAAAATAGTAGGGTCAGAAATAGAAATGCTATCAAATTTCACAAGCCTGTTGATTTTGATTTTGTCACAGCTTTTGTACAGATGTGCAGTACAAATCTGCAAGTCTTTTTGTGCCATTTTCTATTTTCCTGTTCCAATTTGAATTTGAACCTATTTATAAAGCAGGCAATGTTGAGACAAACCCCTGTAAGGGGATATATGTACCAATAGGTATGTGTGTATATCCCAACCACACAGAGTAAAATGGTCATAGTGATTATATGCAAATTAATATCATGTGATAGTTCCCATTGATAAAGCTGTAAATGCTGTAATGACCAAGATTTTCACTTCATTCCATTTCAAAACCTCACTTGCCTTCTTTTTTCTATAGTGCACAATTTTGATTTTCATCTAGAAATGTTACAGAAGTTCTTCACATCTCCCAGTGTTGATATTCAAGAGGGTTAAAAAATGCAAAAGGACCTTATCTCAAATGCAACACATTCCCTTTTATAAAATATAAAATATCTTCTGAATGTAGTCACTTCATATCATCTATCACTTCTGTCACAGTTTTCTTAAGATTTCTAACCTCTCCAACTTGCTCCTCTTATTACACACCATATGATTTATGAGTACTGCTACTAAGAGAGACAGCTGTGAGATTAGCATTGTAACCTATCCCAGATCACCTTAGGAGCAATTGCTTCTGAAACATGCTGTCCCACTGAAATGAAATTACAACACATCTTGGGTGGTTCTGACATGTACTTAAAAATATTTTATGCTATTTGCCAGGGAAAAAATGGTGAAAACGTTGGCAATAATGAACTGCTGGATTTTTTAAAAGAAAACTCTTAACTGATTTAACCCATTAAAATAATTATTTGGACTACATCCCTAATTAAGTATTTGGAAATATATGTTGATCTAACTGTTTTGGTTTAATACAGAAGATAATGGGGCTTATTCATAGATGTACATCATGAAATCCCGAAGGACGATTTTCTATAGGAGTTGATTAACTTCCTGCCTCCTCCTCTCTTGCTGAATGTAACGCAGATCTATGCACTGAACGTATCCAGATTGGACTATCGAAATGTGTTTTTGACGGATGTTTAAAAGAGTTAATTGCTATAAACAGAGAGCAAAGTTGCCAACCAGTGTAAATTACCTCTTCAGATATGCACTGGCTTCCCATTTACTTTTGGAAAGATGCAAAGTGTTTTGTTTTTTTTCGTATGCACAATAGGGGCTAAGACGGTGTGCTCCTAGGAAAAAAATGCCTGTCAGCTAAGAACACTCATGGAGGTTCTGCTTCATGTACTCTACATTCATGATTTCCACATGATTTCCAGAAACAGAGCCTTTTCCATAGTGGCATCATGACTTTGAAATGCTCTCCCAAAAGAATTTGCCTGGAGGCTTGCCTGAATTAATTTACACTTGGGAAAACACTTGCCTGTTTTCTCTGACAATACAAACTACTTGAGAGGAACACTATCTGCACATCCCTTTTAGAGTAGTTCCAGAGCAGGCAGAGGAGCAGGAGCCAACGCTACCACCTAAGCCAGCTGAGAGGAAATGGGGGAGGGAGAGCGAGAGAAAGCCACCACTTTCAAATGTGCTAGTCAGATGGTTGGGAGAAGAGCGTTGGCACATGATCCAGGCAGGCAGAGGCTTCAGTGGTACAGGCACAGGGGTGGAGAAAGAGGGAAGACAAAGTGAGGGAGGCTGGAGGGAAGCTTATAGATGAGCTGCTGCTGGCACAGATACAACCAAGTAAGTGGATGGGCTGGCAGTGGGGAAGACACCATAGAGACAAGCGAGCAAGCAGGTAAACTACAGAAAAATAGAGAAACAAGGTATATACACATGCAACATATTGCTATATTCAAAATAATCACTGAGATCTTTTCTCAACATAAGTGGCAGCTTCACACACACACACACACACACACACACACACACACACAAGGCAGGAGGAGAAAAGATCACTAGAAGGGTTAGGGAACGAGTGAGGCAACAGCAGCAAGCAGGTACCAAAGCAGGTGGGAGAACAATAGGACTAGAAAGTACCACCATGGAGAATGTGGGGATAGACAGCAGTGGCTCACAGTGATAATGATGGGAAGAGGAAGGATGGTGGGACTTGCCAGCAGTGCTGAGCAGAGAGTTCTGCCAGAGCTGGGAGCTTCAGCAAGGGGGAGAGAGAGGCAAAGTGGAATGAAATCACCAATCCCTTAAATCCTATCTGATTCCATATTTCTCCAGCATTCAGGAAGAGCACATGCTTTTTGGGGTAATCCTAGTGGGCCAGCTATCAAAGCCTTGAAAATTGCTGAAAATCAGAAGGGCATGCTTTCCTTCCCAGTCATCCTTCAGACTGGACAGGTGCTCCAGCTTTCCAGGCATCCTTTGGGCTCTGAAAGGATGTCTGGAATGGTGAAGGAACTGCCCCATCACTTTGCAGGAATCCAGGGGGTTCTGAGCATGTGGCTGCTGGAGTAGTAGGAAACTGTCCTCTTCATTTCCACCCATCCTTATTACTGGGAGAGCTTGCCTGCTGGGACTGCACCAGTTGGCATGTTGCCAGGGCATCAAGAATGGATTGAAAGGGGACTGGATTACTGTTTCTAGTTTGTGTATGAATGATTACAAAGCTTGGAGTCCTCTCTTTTTGAAGCCATCACCTGACAACATTTGGTTGCATGTACCTCTTGTCAAACCTATTTTGAAATCTGCAACATTTGGTTACAAGTCATATCTATTTCTGAACATGGCATCCTCATGCAGATCTAATAAATTTACAAGACATACACAGAGAGATGGGAGAATTTCTATACAAATTTAGGACAACTCCCAGGTTTGCAAAAAAAACCAAAACAAAAAAAAATCCAAGAAAAGAGACAGGTGAATATAAAGCAGTCCAGTCCACTGAAGCAGTCTGAACATGAGCAGACATCTATATATCTAATTTGGAAGTGTGTCCCCTGCCTGCTGGTGCTCACAGTTTTTCTGCAGACTTATGGGACCCCCTAGGTCTGCAGAAAAATCTGAAACTTTTTTAAAAGGGGGTTTAAATCCCACAGGTTTTTTTTAAAGCATCATGTGCACTTCAGCTGCTACCACCTGCTTGGAGCAGTGCTGGGCAATCTGTCAAGAGAGCAGGGCAAAGAAGCAGGAGACCAATAGCTGGAATGGGGTCGGCAGAGATGGTTTCCCTTCCTGAATTTTGTGGGGTCCCCAGTTTTTGTTGGCTAAATTAAATGTGATGATAAATTATGTCATCATTTTGGGAGTAATAAACATAATTGAACCTGGCAGTGGGTCGAAAAAGCTGGATGGCAATGGTGGGAGCATAAAAACATGGGTAAGGAAGAAGAAAGTGACAGTGGTGGTGGGAGAAGGCAGGTAGCAGCAGAGGAGGAGAAAGAAGGTAGCAGAGGACAGTGAATGGGGAGTGAAACAATGCCAGCAGGGGCAGAAGAAAATGACAAGCACAGGTGTGGGGGAAAATTGCTGAGGGAAGAGGCAGAAAGGTGATGGGGTGGAAGAACTAGGTAGGAGAGGGTCTGAGAAAGAAGGGAGAAGTAAGGACAAAGTGGGGCAGGTTTTTGTGGCCACAAGTTCATTTGTTAAGCAACTAATTTCTAAAAGTACAGTGTGTTTTCTGCTTATCAGAATGGAAACAGACAGAAAAAATCTGGGATATACTGAACCCTACAGGGAATTGTAACCCTTGTGCATGTCACAAGGGAGCACATGGATCTGGGAGCACATGGATAATGGCCTCAATGCAGAAACTTGCTGCAGCTTCAATGCGCAAAGATAATCTATGAAATAATGTAATGGGAGGGGAAAACACATTTACATGTTAACGATCACAATAAGCAATGTAACTTAGTAGGTATTTATGCTAAAGAATAGAAAACTAATAATAATTGATTTTAATGGTTTAATAGTGTAAATTTTTATGTTGTAAGGACAGAAAGACATACTATAAATATTGTAAACATGCAAACAAATAATAAATACAGAAGGGGAACAATCTCTTTTATGGAAAGGAATAATGTAGTAACAATAAAATACTGTCTCAGTGTCATTTAGTTAAATTTTACAATCATGATTGATGGATAAAGCAGGTAATTTCTGATTAGCAGAGAGTACCAGCTAAATTTTAATGGAATAACAAAAAATCTATAGAATGATAGCAAAATACTCTATGATCAGGGAGAAAAAGGGAAGACCAAATGTGCCATTTTGTTAATAAGCAAATAAACTAACACATACCAAAAAAAAAAAAAAAAACCTAAATGACCCGTATTCCTTCCTATATGATCATGTTTGTAATAATTTAGCATTACATGATATAATTTTGACAAAGTCAAATAGGCATAGATATTAATAACTTTATAACAAAAGCTTTATTAGAAGCATGGGACAAATATGAGAAAGAAATGCATAGCAAATGTATTACTATTGCCATGTGTATTAATGATAAGCCAGTTAATCTAGACCAGTTTTGTGGGAATTCTGATATATGGAAATCTGTAATTTAGATTTCATTAAATAAGGTACAGTTTTAAAACAGGATAAAATAGTTAATTATGTTGTTTTCTTATTTGTACCTTCAATTTTTGGCATTTTTCATACAGTGTTTGGTGTATTTTGTTGTCTGCAACTTGAACATATAAAGACCATTTAATAATTTTGAAACATTGTATAAGATTACAAGAGCTCTGCATTCTTCTTAATAAACCATGTTTCTGTTTTTATTCTATATGACCAAGTGCCTAAATTACAACCCAAAACCCACTTATTTATCGCAAAGTGCCAACACAGCAATTTAACCTGAATACTGAGGTTTTAGTTTAGAAAAAAGTTTGGTTCCAAGGTGTGCATTGAAGCAACTGTACAACTCTTCCAACGAGTAAATCACAACCCTAGGAGGGTTTACTCAGAAGCAAGCCCCATTGCCAGTAACCAAGCTTACTCCCAGGTAAAGGATCACACTTTAGTTCTTCGCATGAAAATCAGTGGGGTTTAACAGCGCTTAACACTGCTTCCCCAAAACTAGGTCTTAGATTTAATGCTAATAATCAAGCCCAGCGGCCCAGGCAAACCTAGATGTGTGTGTGGGGGAGGGGCGACTCTGTTTGTGCGTGCCCACAGAGAGGGCTCTGAGTGCCACCTCTGGCACCCGTGCCATAGGTTCGCCACCACTGCTATATGGGTATCTGCAGTCCTTCCAAACTGGTAGTACCCATATAGTCACTGATCCGGAATATTGGTGTGTATTTTGTTAGTATTCCATAGCCTATGCAATTTGCAAGCCCTGCATTACAAAGGGCTGTTTAGTGAGGGAGTGTGTTCTGGTTGAAGAAAGGCCGATGTCCAGGCAAATTTTGCCTGGTGAGATTGGAGAGGGAGTACTTTGGAGCAATATACCTTGTAGCAATAAAATGAAAAAAGTGAATATGGTTGTGACTTGTTACGAAACTTCTTAAACCCAAGTCCATTAATCTATTCCTAAACCATTTAAAAATGGAACTGGGGTCTTACTAAAAAAAATTACCAGATCAGGTAATGTGGGATTTAAACCAGAGACCAGGAAATCTTCCATTCAGAAGGCTATACATCTATAATATTTTTATACCATCCTTCCCTCAAGGAGCTTGGGCAGTCTATGTGGACATCTATGTCCTCAACTTAATCCTCATGACAGTCCTGTGAGGTAGGTTGAACTCACAGTAAGTTCACAACCAAGATAGAATCTAGGGCCATTTATGAATGCACTACTTACTGCCATCTGTTTGGTTTACAGTAGGGTTTTCCCGTTGTTTTGTTGTTAACACACACAGGGATTCTCCTCATTCAAAGTGTCCCTAGTCAGGCTGATCTTCCATTTTGTCTGCCTGCCACTCTCTTGTTGTTTCTGTGCAACTTCCATTAGGGGCAGTTGCCTGCTTCCTTTTTTTGCCATCTTTGGTCTAGCTTTACTTCATGTCAATTTCAACATTAAAGCTACAGGTCTGCTATCAAAGGGGAACAATTCTAATGACTGTACTGCAGTAGTATATTAAGATAGGCACAGTATAAGGTAATGCCTTCATTTTGTGAGAGCACCTCAGCAAAATAGTGCTGAAGACAGACTTTATTATTTTTTAAGCAAACAGAAAAATATGTGATGATAAAACTAAAACAAAGTTATGTAGTAAGTTCTGTAGTAAGAGAAAGAGGCTGCAGTAATGAAAGTATGCGTGCGTGACTCTCTCTCAAGCACAGGTGAGAAGAAACAATTTTAAAAGTATTAATTTTATCAGCCTGTTCTGCTGCTAGGGGAAGGAAGGCAGCAGCAGGAAAGGAGTATGGAGGTGGAGGAAAAGTTGATCAGAAGATTACTAATTAAAAGGATCAATTTCAGTATTATCAATTGTTGCAAGAAAACAGTCATATTGCATCAAATAGGACTCTTTGGAGTAGATGTAATTAGGCTCTTGTTGTTGTTTAGATGGATAATTAGGAGAGTAGGATGGAGATACAATAGTACATAAAGTGTGGCATGGAAGCTCCACTATAATTATGATTCCTGGCAGATGCAAGTACTGTAATCCTTTACAAATGTAAAACGACTCTTGTCTGCATTGCTCTGCAGAATGAGATAGAGAGAAAAGCCACATTCATATTCTCCCCCATAAATGCAAAATGTGGGGCAGGGGTGGGGGGAAGAGACAATTAATGGAAAACTTGTCCTCCTGCGCCACCTCTGCAGGAATTACACAGTTCTGAGAACGTTAGAATTTAGCTAACTTCTTACTGTCCTTTGTCTATTGTATGTACTGTTTTTAGATGCAGGGTAGATGATTCCTATGTCTCTTGAAAGATGCATGCTATCATGGTTTAATAGACAAAGAAAGGTAAAAAAGGGATAATACTATGCATGTTCCAGTCTGATGCTTTATTTTAGGCTTCTGCCATTGAGTGTTTGTTTTAACAGCTCAGCTCAAATAAAATGTTACGCTTGGCTGCCAGCACTATCATAGTTAAAGCAGTGCACAGTCTCACATCAAGCTAGGAAAAAAAATTGTTGTGCCTAGAATTATACTAACCAGTTAGAATATATACATATACAGATATAGATATGACTGTGCTGGCTTTTTCTGCCCAAGTTGCTTGGTTCAGGCCTAAAACAAATTTGGGAAAAATATGGTTTAATTCTTGGATTTATTAAAAGATACATTGAACTTCAAAGCTTTTCTTTAGCCACCTTTTGAAAAGAGATACATTTTTAAAATGTCCATCTAATAAGGAAATTGAAGGGTAAAAGGATGATGATTTCAAAGGACTTTGTCAGCTGCAATGCAGGTTACAAGTTAAAAGGGCATACAAATCTGATCTGTATACACATGCACACATAAAAGTGTGTGCACATGCATGAGTTCACACACAAACACATGCACCCAGCCACAGCATCAAGACCACACTGGCCCACTGCCCCCAAAGAGGCTTCCCGGTGACATGCAGAGGCTTAAAATTCTGAAAAGCATCTCTGCAAGTGGACTTTTTGGTGATGAAAGTCTGCAGCCCCAGCTGCTGGCACAACACAACCAGTGGCTGGGAGTGAGCTGATAATGACCCTAGCAATAACCCTGACCCACGCCTGTCATGGGAAAGTGTGAATCTAGGCATTGGTTGCCCTGTGGCAGTATGAATCAGTCATCACAAACGTTTATTTTTTGGGATGGGTGAGTAACATTTTACTTTGTCAAGGTACATTGGTATTAGGCATGGGATAGAAAGCAGGGACGTATTAGGAAAAGCTGAATATATATCCCAAAAACATATATAAGTATTTTGCAGATATATTTTGGTCTCCAGATGGTCTCCAGGATTTTCTGGGATCCTGGTAAATGGGTCCCCAAAATTCAGGAAATATTTGGGATTAATTGGGAGTATCAGGTTCTAGTGTTTGAAGATTTCAGGGCTGGGGTTTTTTTTTAAAAAAATTCAGCTTCTATGATTTCCTGGCCTTGGTATTTGATTGCCAGGTTCATTTTTCTTCGGTTATGCCCTTTAAATCATTTTTGGTGACTTTGGAAAGTTGTGTTCGTTGCTCAAGTACTTTGTGTCAGGTGTGCTTTCTGCAGTGGATTCTTGAGTTTGATATTGTTACAGATTTCCATAATATATATTGGCTGGATTCTCTGATTTTACATTTGGTAGGCTTGCAACACCATCCCTATTCATACCCAGGTGGACAACAAAGAATTTCCTTCCATCTAATGCTTCCAATACTTGCTCATAGAGCTTTGCTCCCAGTTCTTATATGGAGTTGTCAGCCTCTAGGTAGGGCTTGCAAATCTCTTGCAATTACAACTGCCTTCCCTATGACAGAGATCAGTTCTTCTGCAGAAAATGTACAGTTTGAAGAACAGACTCTATGGCATTATACCATGCTGAGGTTCCTCTCCTCTTCAGACTGCCCTCCTTAGCCTCCCTCCTAATTCCAGGAATTTTCCAACCAGCAGTGGCGTAGGAGGTTAAGAGCTCGTGAATCTAATCTGGAGGAACCGGGTTTGATTCCCAGCTCTGCCGCCTGAGCTGTGGAGGCTTATCTGGGGAATTCAGATTAGTCTGTACACTCCCACACATGCCAGCTGGGTGACCTTGGGCTAGTCACAGCTTCTCAGAGCTCTCTCAGCCCCACCTACCGCACAGGGTGTTTGTTGTGAGGGGGGAAGGGCAAGGAGATTGTAAGCCCCTTTGAGTCTCCTGCAGGAGAGAAAGGGGGGATATAAATCCAAACTCTCCTCCTCCTCCTCCTCCTCCTCCTCCTCCTCCTCCTCCTCCTTCTTCTTCCAGGACTGGATGTCAAATCCTACTGATCCTGGGAAAAACAGATTTTTGGAGAGGATGTGTGCTGGCTGGGCAGGGCTGGTGTGCTACCACAACAACACACAGTACTAAGGAGGCTCAGGGCTGGGTTGCTGGCAGTTTAACAAAGAATACAGTCCAAGGTTACCAAGTCCATGGGAGAGTCCAAAGAGAAGTCAGTCAGGCCAGGAGTCAATTACCAGGAATACAAACAGCAACCAGGAGAATCCAGGAATCAAAGTCAGAAGCTGGTCCATTGTCAGTCAGGTCTGGAGACAGCAATAGTGTGCAGACAAGGTCAGGTAGAATCCACTTTGCAACCACAACTGCAGTTGCTGCCAAAGGCCTTTTATTCCCCAGAGCAACTTGACTGGAACTGCTCCTGAAAAGACTCTGGGTATTGACCAGCTTGCTGAGCAGTCCCTCTCCTTTAAGGCCACCCTCAATCTCTGTCTGCAACACTGACATCTGGAGACCCAGAGCTGCTAGAATCTTCCTTAGCTCTGCTAATTAGCTCTGAGCCAGAAGCCTGTGGTGGTTCAGGCTCTGCTGATTCAGGTGGCATATCTCTGCGAGGCTCAATTAACTCTTCCTCGTATGAGCTGTCAGCTACAACAGGAGGGACCATGACAGGTTGTTTGCATAAGACTCCCACCAAACTGCCCCAATTTCTGACTATATTTCCTTATACCCCTACAAGCTCCTTTTTCTTTTAATGAAACCGAAAGCAGCTTTTCTCCCTCTTGAGATATCTCCTGTGGACCTCCTCTTTACGTTGCATCTCCTGCATTATCAGTCTCTGAAGTTCTATCTCCTTCTCTGTCTGCAGCCACAACTTTTCCAGTTCTAACTCCTGGAGCCAGACTTCATCCTTTGGGCTGGGGCTCCCTTGGTTGATGAGAGCAGAAGCTGTTCCTGCTGACATCTCATTTCTTAGCAGGAGAGCCTTCATCTCATCTACAGACTTGTTCTCACATTGTGTATTCTACTTCTGGCATTCCTCCTGTAGCTGCTGCTTTGCCATTTTTAGTATTCTCAGGGGCTCTGCTAGATCCATCTTAGCTAACCTGTTCTGACCCTACTCCGGTTGACCGTAAAAAAAACCCTTCTGCTGCTCTTTCTGTGCGGATGTGTGCCCAATTCCAAAATATCAGTTTTCTGTTTCTCCTTATTCCACTGCTACCACCAAATTGTGGCGCAATGGGCCTGCTTTGCCTGGCAGGCCCTATTCCACTACCAAGCCTCTCTTAGGGGTTGCCAATTTTTCCTGGAGAGAGCTAGCTTTCTCTTTGGGTAAACCACTGCCACCACCTGACCACTTGAAGAACTGCCAACTGGGGAAGGTCAGGGCTCCCCAACTTCCTTTCCAACCATGAAGCCTAATCTCAGTTTCCCCAGGTTCCTACTTCTGGGTTCCACAGCTTAGACTAGATGTCCTAGAGGAAAAGTTGCTTGCCAGCTGGCAACCTTCCTCCCCCCTCCTATTTAGATAGTGCATCCAAGTGCATTTGTGGTACAGAAAACTGTTCGCCCAAATAAACTCAAAAATACACACATTGCACTCTGGTTGTGTCCAATCTTATATATTGATCTTACATATAATCAAACAACTTAACACTTCTATTTGTATTTACATTTCCTTATTTCTCTGACAAAGTTCTTAAAGATACAGCATAAGTCTTCCAACTCTTATAACTAAACATAAATAATCACTTAGTCCATTCAATTCTTTGTTCAGAAACAAAGCTTCAGTTCCATATAGTCCATATTCCAATTCTGTAGGTTCTACATAAAAACGTCTTGCTCGTATAGAACGTTTTTTGTGCGTCTTCCTCAGTATGCCAGCATGTTCAATCAACTTCCAACAGTTCTTCGAGCCTTCTAATGGGTATATTGGCTCTCTGTTAACTATATGGAACTGAAGCTTTGTTTCTGAACAAAGAATTGAATGGACTAAGTGATTGTTTATGTTTAGTTATAAGAGTTGGAAGACTTATGCTGTATCTTTAAGAACTTTGTCAGAGAAATAAGGAAATGTAAATACAAATAGAAGTGTTGAGTTGTTTAATTATATGTAAGATCAATATATAAGATTGGACACAGCCAGCCAGAGTGCAGTGTGTGTATTTTTGAGTTTATTTGGGCTAACGTTGACATTGCACTCTTAAAGATAGTGGTGACAGAAAACTGTTCTCCACATCTAAGGTTTAAAAGTAATTAAAAGTAAAATGGTTGCAAGTATGTTTCAGCACTGCACCAGATTGAGCAAGGATTTCCAAAACAAAGGAGGTATAAATGCAAATCCTCTACCCCCCTCTCTAAAAATATCCTAGCAGTTGTTGAAAATAGGGTAGGCACATAAAGCTTAGAAGGTTACAATTCTCAAAGAGTTCCCATTACCTGGAAGGCTGAGTGAGCTCCCTGGATGAGTACATGGTTCAAAAATGGCTGCTCCCTTCCCAGCCATGGCAAGAGGTCCGTTCCCATCAGTGACCCAGAAGAAAGAGAAGAGACCGCACCTCTCTGCTCCCAGCACTTTTATCAGTACCCTGGCCCCACTCTCTTTTGACTTGGTCAGGCTCTTTTGACTTGGTCAGGCGATTCCCCCCACCCCCGGTCAGGTAGCTCTTCCTGATGTCCCTCTGGCATTTTTAAGTCCTCCAAATCTATGATACCTGGTGGGAGAAGAGGAGGGAAGAGGAGGGAAAGGGGGCGGGAAGGAGCTATTTCTCAAGGTCAGCTCCTAATTCATTGTATTAGAATGTCCTGTTAATTAGTTATGATGAAAGATTTAATAATAACTTCCTACTTCTTGTCCATGCTGCTTAGGTTTATGAATTCTGGGCTGTACAATTCCTGGAGATTTGGGAGTGGAGGCTAGAGGAAGGTGGAGTTTGGGGTAGTGAGAGACTTTGGTGGGATATAATGGCATAGAGTCCACCCGCCAAAACTGCCACTTGCTCCATAAAAACTTATCTCTGTAGTCTTCCAAAGGAAAATACAAATGTATTTATTTATACATTCATACCCTACTTTCTTCTACAATGGGTAACTGAAGTAGCTCACTTTTTTTTTTGCATTTTAACTTTTAAGTAACATTGTGAGGCATGTTAGGCTGAGACTGTGTGATTGGCCCAAGGTCACCCAACAAACTTTCATGGGAATGTGGGTATTTGAATGTGGTGTCCTAAATCCTATTCTGACATTCTAATTACTATAACTATCATCAGCTGTCCTAAATCCTATTCTGACATTCTAATTACTATAACTGAGAATACCCTAGGAGACAAGGAATCAGATGCAGACCAGACAACACCATAGACCAGGAGCTGGGTTCTTGACAGGAATTGCAAGTAACAGATCCAAGCTCTTCCCTGCAACAAGGCTGAGTCCGATGCAGTACAGCTGGGAGAGCCTTCAGCAGCCCCAGACAAACTAAGTGATGAGCCAGTTGCTCAAACTAAATAAAGGTAGAGACAGCAGCTCAGTAATAAAAGGAGAAGTACCCACATTGCAGCTCAATGTGGCAAAAGGCTTTGTGAGCTAAAAACAGCAACATATCAGAGGAGGACTGAGTCTTTGCAGGATCCTGGCCTCATTAGCAAGGATATTCTATATAAAATCTGCCTTGGGCTTAACTCTGCCTGGTTGCCAGTGTATTTCACAAGGAATTGCCACCCAGCTGTCTTCCTGAACATTGGGAGACCTAGCCTGTCTGCCCTGAAAGCAAAAAACTGTTTCCACTCTTGGACTACCTGACTTTGGATTTGCCTGACCATGCCTCTGCCTGCTGCCTGCCCCCTGATTTTAGACCTGCCTGACCACACCTCTGCTGGCTGCCCTGAACTTGGACTGCCTGACTACACCACAGTAGATGCCTGTCAGCAGCACAAAACCACACTGGAAAAGAAGCCGGATCCTTTAACAGTTTTCAGTTGAAGTATGTGGAAGTGGAAAAACCCCACACAACATTGTTGAGTCCTCCACAGATACATTTTTTTGACATAAACACACCAGCAGTTTCTCTCTGAGAAGATAAGTCTCTTTATTCGACAATACATAAGTCTCTTTGCTTCTTACTCGGTCACTAATTAGCTGTTGCTTTCAGTAAAAAACTACTTTTAATGAAAGATTTTGAAATATCTGTCTGAAAATATCTGTTTGTGACCTTCCTCAGTTAACAGCTAAGAACCTTTTGAAATGCTTCTAGCTCTAGGTTCTCTAACTCTAACGGGCTGTTTTTGTTAATGACTCTGAGACACCAGGACAGTAACAAGTGATTCCTCAAGTAAAGTTCAACACGAGAGACTTTTCAATCTAAGGGAGTAATTCCTAAGAAGTAAGTGAAACTGCCGGGTTCTCCTGACTAATTTATACCCCTCAATTGTGAAAATAATGAGCTCTGGTAAACGAAGCAGAGAAGTTGATGATCTCTCTCCCCCCTTCTCTCAAACAATCCAAGATTAATGCCTTTTTGTGGGCAAATAATACTTTAGTTTCTCAAGTTAATGTTCACAATTGTTATGCAGTCTTAGCAGACTGTTCTGGTTCTCCTCCAGGACTTCCTCCCTCAGATATTCCATCTCTAGAGAATGGATTGGACACTTCAGCCTCACTCTTGAGGAAGAAAACTGTTACAGTGGTAAACAAGATTTCAATGGGCTTTTTCTTACTAATGGCTGAAACACTGACTTTCATATATAAAGATCTTAAATTGATACATTTAAAAAGGACCATCTAATTAGACTGGTGTCCAAACTACATGAAAGTAAGATCAGTCCTGAAAACATTATTAAGACCTCTGCAGCCACTCTGCCCCCACAGGATTTTAAGAGGAAAACAACTACTTTACAGCTGAGTAACTTGGGAGAGAAGGAGCCTTACCATTTAGTCCTGCAAGCATGTCAAATTTGCCTGGCTGTGTGCAAATTTAGAGGCTCTATTCTGTAGTGGAGAACCAAATCATTGCTCAGTTTCATATTAGAGCACTTAACGGCATTGACACTAGTCACATAGAAATGAGATCAGTCCCAAGTATGAAATGTTTTTAACCAGGCCCAAAAAGATCTCTTAACTTTTGGCAGTTCCCGAATCCCTAGTATGTTGTTTCAAGCATAAATACTTTTCGAATACGAAAGGAATCTTTCCAGTTTGAGTTTTTATCAATAAAAGTATGTCTCAGTTAGTGCCGGGCCTCTTTTTAAAGGAAATATATTCAAACTTAGGCCACAAAAGAATGGTTTCCCCCTAAGGGAGTGTGTGAATCAGAGAATCTCACTGCATGGTGAGCTTTTGATAGACTACTTTTCGAAAAAAAGAACTTTTGGACTCCTTTAAAGATTTGTCAGCAGTGGAGCAAAATATGATCACAGATAGACTTGGATATGCATGAAAAAATTGCTAGCGCATATATGAGTTAATGGCATGGAATTGAACACTGTCTTGATACACTTAACTGTTGATGTAATAAAAACTTTGTTTCTACACATCTAATATTAGTTTCAGAAAAGTGCAAGGCCTATATTAATGGATGTGGTATATGAATAAGAGATAAAATTAAGTGAGCAAATGAGCAGAACACTTTAGACCTAAGAACAGTTCAGGGTGTTCTTTCTTTGTTCACTGTGTCACACATAGACTCCACCACTTCAAACTCCCTCATTCTGACTCCCTTCATCACATAAGGTGAGCTGCTATTTAGTTTGCCTTAATGTTTTGGTGAAGTTCATTGAGAGCTGCACAGTACCCTATTCAGCAGCTTTCTGCTTATGTTGGCTAGTTCAAGAACTATATAATCTCATTTAGCAGAGAAGATTCAGTATCTCCTGGTGTCATGTTTGTTCTGATCATTAAATTGACTGGCATGGAGTCATTCACACTTGGGTCTAATTGTATATGAAAATAGTAATATTCATGTCACCAGACATGTCTGAATTCATTTGGAAATAGTTGAACAGCTCTCTAAAGTATTGGCTTCATATTCATAACCAGTGCTCAGGACACAAACTGAACCAGAAAATGTTTGAGCATAACTATGCTGATATTATTCAAGACATGTAAATCTTGGGGATGTTAAAAAGAGTCTTGTCGTCTGATAAATAAGAGTTCTCAATGCTCACTTTTAGATATATATATATATATATATAAAAGCGGGCCCAGCCACACGTTGCTGTGGCACTTGTCCTTCTCATCACAGTCTGCACCCCACACAGATGTCCATGCAGGTCCAATGATCCCCGGCATAGCCTTTTGGGGTGGTCAAATGGAATCCCTCTTTCCCTTTTCAATGCACATCGTTATATGGTGCTGTCTTGTTTTTTTAGTATAAGGTAACCCTTTCCATTCCACAACGGAACTGTCCAGAGTGTGAATCCCGCTGTCCATGAGGCTGGTTGACACACACAGTCCTGGCTTGGGTAAGGCAGAACTGGGGCAAGCAGGCTTTCCCAGTCAGGCAGCAGAAGCAGGGTGGTGAGGTGCTCAGATCGAGGCCAGCTCCCTGGGTTCTTAAAGGGCCACATGTAAAAGAAGCGGAGCCTGTAGTGTTGGTTCGCCCTCACCCCGCAGATTTTCTTAGAAGAAAAAGGCAAACTTCAGCTCGCTTTTAGTAAAAGAGAGCTGTGGCGAATATGGGTAAGGAAGTGGTGGTTGGATGTGAGGGAGGGCAGAGTGAGGTGTGTGAGGATGAGCTGGATGTGTATGAGAGTATGTGTGTTGTGTGGTAGCAGTGGGTGAGGCACAGAGACTGAAAGTTACCTGCATGTGGGGGAGAACCCCACCTGACGTCTCACATGGCAAAGTGTGTATGTGTTTCACTTCCACTCATATTACTTACCAGTATTACCTATTTACTGTTTTCACTGCTCATCTCTGGCCATCTGCGTGAACATTCTAAGGGCATACCAACCCCTCAGGCCACAGACATGCTGCACGAACATTCTAAGGGTGACAGTTAACGCAGCCAACTTCATGGCCTGGTGCGCCAGGAAACAGATGCTTTACCTGGCTCAGGTATGGACTTTCGGTGATTTGAAGGTCCGATTACCTGTCCAGAATGGGGAGAGATGTCCTGTGAAAATTTGGGGGCGATCCGTCCAGCAGCTTCTGAAGGAGATCATCAAGGACAAACACACATTTAGATTTTTATATATATAGATAATGAAAGAATTCAACTTTTTGGGAATCTGAGAGTGGTTTGCCAATTGAATTACTTCTGCATTCAAAGGAAAATGATGAGCAATTACTGTGCCAACCAGATCATTACATGTGATTTCCCCATAGAACTACTCACTATCATTAATTCTATTCAAAATATTGATAAGTAACGAAAGTAGATGGTGTAATTTTGAAGATATGACTTGATTAGAAAGCTAAAACTGGACAGGAACATGCAAAGCACAGGAGGCACTGGATACAGTGGCATAGCGGAAGTGCCAGTGTGGGGGCGTATGACTAGGACCCAGATGGCATCTGTGCAGGAGAAGTGGACCTATGTTCATCACTGTTGCACTGCCCAGGTCCCACCAATTCATGGCTCCCTGGGATCCTTCCCAGAAGGTTTAAGGGTATGTCCACCTCAACTTTAGAGTAGCCTTGCTGGGCTATATTCATTTTCTTTTGATTAAACTCTAATTCTTTAGCTCCATCTATTTCTTCAAATTTAGAGTCTATGAAAACACATTGATTGTAAAATCCAGCCCCTGTAATGCTTTCTAGTACACAGTAATTCTTTCTGGAGAAAACCGCACCTTGGTTTGACAAATTGATTTTTAATACTATTTTTTAAAAATAGCTACAAGACAGTGAGATGAGGATTGTTTGAATAAAGTTTGCAAAAAAGGAACAATATCTTATAGCAAATGTAGTTAACATTAGTTTCAGCCATAACAGCCTGTCATAGATGTTTATGTGTAATATATATTTTTTGTATCAAGTGGATTCTTCCGGTATACAATGCAAGCTACTGGTGATTGGGTCATATTGGCAGTGAAGGCACTCTTTATGGAATTTAATACAGTATCAAAACTGTGAAACAGCAGGGAAGATGGAGAATTTCTAGCCAAATGACATCATAATTTATCACTACACTCACAAGAATGGATTAACTGGCAGAAGGAAAGACAAGGACATAGAACAAAGAAAACAATTGGGAGCGCATGAACATCAAAGGCAAAATAATAGAGGAAGGGGAAGAAAAGTTGCTCTGCAGAGCAGCAAAATAATTGCTCTTAGGCATAAACAATTGGAGGAAAATCTCAGAAGATTCAACTGAAAAAGAGATTAGTATTACAATGAGAGAAACAGTAGACATAAGACTAAAAAATAAAAGAAAAGAAGACACTTTTAGAATCACCTATTAAGGATATATTATACAGCTTTCCATTTCACCTGTAAAAAAGAAAACTCTAGACAAAATGAAGAATATTGTGACCTTATTTGCTGCATCCCCAAGTGTGCATATGAGCAAAAACAGACTGAAGAAATGGTAGAATTGTGAAAGGTATAGGACATGCTGTCGACAAGATGTAGGGAGGGATGCTACAAGATATAAGAAAACTCTGGTTACAAATATCTCTATATTCAAGGGAGAGGCTAAGCACAAATGCTATACCTGACTTCTTGTCTCAGTCATAGGTCTGTGCCAAGGTGGCACACCGGCATATATGATGCCAGTGAAACCCCGGGACCATTTTTACACTCCCATGTGGGTGATTCCAAAGCCGCCACAGCCCATGGAGGCACCTTCACATGGAGGTGCCTCCATTGTGTTTGTAAACTTACCTTCTCTTCCCTGTGCAACTCTGCATGGATGAGGGGACACACCCCTGTGGCCATGGCAATGCCTCTGGTATCGAAGGGCAGGAGGCATGTCCCCTCATCCCTGCAGAGCTGCACAGGGAAGAGAAGGTAAGTTGGCAAACAAAATGGATGTGCCGAAATGCGGCATCTCCGACCCAGTGCCATTCACTCAGCACCGGGTTTAAAATGCTGTTTTTGAAAATACTTGCTCAATGAGCGAGTTTCAAAAAGTGTTTCCACAATGGTTGGGAGGGAAAAGCATGGTGGCTGCTTCATTTTAGAGGTGGCAGCCATTTGAAATGTGCCCCTGGAATGGTGTTTTTACTGTTCCAGGGATGCTGTTTTTGGCCCATGCGGAGCCTTGTAACTACAGAAGTCCCTGATATGCAGTGATTCCTCTGGCATGTTCACTGAAAGGCAAGCAGCTGGCCAATCCAGCTGTTGTCCTGCAGACCAACACACTGCTCTCTGAAGCTGGCCAAGGGAGCCCATTGGGGCTGTTGGTGAGTATTGCGACTCTTCGTAGGCAATGCAGGCATATCTGTGACCTGTTTACATATCAGTTTCAAAGTAGAGTGTTGTAAATGCATGCAACAACTTTTGAAGAAATTGAGCAAAGTCATCTCTGAGACACTGTTATTTAAAACAGCAACAGCAAAGATTATTTAGCACATGCTTATACTGTCCTTCTTCCTACGAGCTATGAGCATTACCCATCATTCTCATAGCAACTTTGTGAGAGAGATTAGGCTGAGAGAATGGGACTGGCTCCAGGTCGCCTGCAGAGTCAGTATCTGAACCTGGCTCTCTCAGAGTCCAAAAATCTAATCAGTATACTATGCTAACACTGATTACCCTGAACATTAAATGCTAATGAAAAAATTCAACAATAATCCTGTTGCCTTAAAGTCAACATGATTTTGCTTTCAACAGGTACAGGTGAGGTCAGGCTCAGATGGATTTACAGAATACTGGATTCAGAACAATTAAACAGAAAAAGCAAAAATATTATTAATACTCTTTTTCATGGGTTTATGAAAAGTCAATTTTGATTGTTGCTTGGATTACAGAATAGCGAGTTATACTTCCACTCTTTTTGTCTTACCCAGGATTGCTTCTCAGCTACTACCAGTATTGCTGATTTACCCTCCATTGTTACAATATTTTTCACTTGCTGGTTGGTTTCCCCTGAACAAATGAGCAGATTTCCCTCCTCTTCATGGCTTTTGAATTGCTACTGTGCAGGGAAAGCCATGAGTCTCCTGTTTGCTCAGGGGAGAACAGCTGCTGCTGTGTTGCAAAGTGCAAATAATCTGTAAAACATTCAATGAAATGAGGACTTTTACTTCAACAGGAGAACACATGCTCTGTTTGCAGAAGGTCTCACGCTCAATCTTCCACTAAAATAATTGTAAAGAGCGGGGCCAATGATCAGACTCAGTATCAGGCAGCTTGATAGGCAACAGATGCAAGCATATGAATTTATTTAGTTTTAACTGTTTTGGGGTTTTTTCCTCTTAATGCCTATTAAAGGTTTCTGAAATCTGAAATCTGCAAGCATATGATATAGTGATTTTTATTCTATGCTTGCATCTTGACAAAATAATCCTTATTTTATATTTTCTGCTGTTTCATTTCCATAATGAAAACATTACAAATGAACAGGTGGGCCATGGTATTGCAGGAATTCCCAAAATTCTGTCTGTGAACATCTCTTGAGTTGAAAATCCTATGAGGTTGCCATAAGTCACCTGTGACTTGAGGGCATGTTCATGCATGCACGCACGCACGCACGCGCACGCACACACACACACACACACACACAACTGGAAGACAGTTGCATGGTATGGCATACTTCATAGTAAATAAGTATAGAATTGCAGTCTGTTTAGTGCTAGGCAGAAAGTGCAGGTTGATTACTTACAACAGAGGTTTTTCAAGATGTCATCTATGTAGATATATATATGTATTCTGCTGTTCTGGAGATCACTATCCAGAATTTATGAAAGCTGTGGCCAGGAAGCTCTTTCCTCCCTCTTAGAAAGACTCTTGACTGTCTGAACATTGTTCAAAAGGTGGACAAAGTCTCTGCTTTCTCCACTCCTTCACTACTACTGTGAAAGGTATCTGCTATTATTAAAAGCTGTAATGACAACAGCAGTAGGGAAGGAAGAATATGCTCATTGTACAAATAACCACTTTAATAGTAAGGCTGCAGTTACAAGGATTTTTTTGTATTGTAATCTCTACTGTATCCCACATATGGATGATATGTATGTATGGAGAAGAGTGATATCCTCAGGAAAATATGTTTTGAAGAACTGCTGCACCAAAGGATTCATTGACTCTTCCTCACACTTCCCAAACATGTTTATTAAGTAGACTAACAGTGCAATACAAAGGGGGAGGGGATTGAAGCCCCATTTGAAGAGGCATGACCCCTGTGCAGCATCAGTACCACTTGCGCAAGTAAAATGGGCATGGGCGCCAAGGCAGGGGCACTTCTCCCAGTGCAGGGGAAATGTGTAGCGCTGTGATACTTGAGCTGTATGGAAACCTTGGAGCTGGTGCTTCTCTGGTGTAGGAGCCTATCCTAGCGCTGGTGTGAGCATTCTGGGGGTGTTCCTGAGGGTGGACCTTACTTTAGTCGGCTTCCTATGGCCTTTCAGCCTGACAACACCTCCTTTTGCCAGTGTAGACTTATGCTAGTAAAAAAGCAGGTATAACACCTTTGGCTGCATAGGGGGTTTGCAGGGTGGTCAGGGATTTCTGCCATTTTTCTTGCTTTCTGTGCTGCTTAAAACCCTTTTGAAGGTGTCGTGGCTGTGCCACAGTAGCCACTGTGGAACTACCCCTCCCCTGGTTTGGTCTGCCTGTGCAGATGCTTCAAGTGAAATGGAAGGCTTTGGTACATCTTCCTCGAATGGCCTTTCCTATATAAGACTGAATTGCAACGATGTAATAAGTAGATGGTAGACACCAGACAATGAGAAATGATCTGATGAAAACTCAGAAATCCTGTTTAGGAATAACATGACAGATCAACAACATATTATTCTGGAAGCCATTCTATTACAATAAGCCCCTAAGTAAATAAAAACTGTCAGTGGCATACATAACTTATTCCCTACTATCTTTCTGATCAGTGAAAAATAGGAGTTACCCACTTTTTGCAAGATATAAAGCAGAAACCATTTCAGTGGGCCAATGCACACAATAAAATTGTCACTGGTATCAGGATGAATGCTGAGTTCCGAGTTCCCACAGTAGGCATAAGAATAGTTGAACCATGGCTCATTCCGCACATGCAGAATAATGCACTTTCAAATTGCTTTCAATGCTCTTTGAAGCTGTGCGGAATAGCAAAATCCGCTTGCAAACAGTTGTGAAAGTGGTTTGAAAATGCATTATTTTGCCTGTGCGGAAGGGGCCCATAAGGACTTTAGATTTTGAAAAGGAGATGATAAACAAAGGAACTATTGGTATTGGAATCAGAGCAGAAATTGATACCAAAGAACATGAGGTGGATATTTGAGAATGATACAGGTGTTGATAAGCTTCTTGAAAAAAGCTGAGATGAGGACAGATTAATCTACATGGGTTCCAGAAACTTCAGTTAGTTCAGGACATGGCAATGAGGCTGCTGACTGCCATTAATTTTAGGGAACATATCTTGCTGGTCCCTGAAACTCCATTGGTTGCTGATTTGCTTTTGGACTCTTTCAGAATGTTAGTTATTACCCATGAAGCCTGAATGTGGCCAGGACCAAGGTTTCTAAAGGTCCATCTGCAGCCATAGAAGCTGTCCATCTATTGTGACCCTTTCCAATGTTCCATTCCTTCTGATGCATCGGTAGCTTTGCCATGGTGGCATGTTGACACAGAACCCTGTTCCCATGTCTATCCATGGCTACAATCTTCCATCATCTATTTAGACATTTCTTCTCACAGGCAAATGCACCCATGACACTGAGCAACTGTTTTAACTTCATACTGCTGATATTTTAATGTTAGATGGTTCTACTGCTGTTTATTTCTGTCTTACTCAGTTTTAAGAATGTATCTGTTTACCATTTTACAGATGATGAGCCTTAATTTGTGGTTCACTGTTGCTGATTCTAAGATTACTTTTACTTTGTTACATTTTAAAATGTTTTAGTATTATCCCTGCTGCTTTAGTGTTAACATTTGAGTGCTGTTCTCTGTTGAGTGCATAACCTAAAATAATGTTAGGCTATGCTTCTTAATAGTGTCTAGTATTATCAATATTTTAAGCTGAATATTGTGAGCGCTCTCAAGAACCTTTTGTGAAAAGGAAACCTATAATATAGCCTTTATGATATACAACTATTCCCTAATAGAAGATATGGAAACCTAAGACGCTAATAATACCCCTCCCAATCCTCCCAACAGTTATGTGTCAGAGGCTCATTCCGCACATGCAGAATAATGCACTTTCAAACTGCTTTCAGTCCTCTTTGAAGCTGAAGCAGAATAGCAAAATCCACTTGTAAACAGTTGTGAAAGTGGTTTGAAAATGCATTATTTTGCATGTGCGGAAGGGGCCAGAGTTAGAAAACTGGAGGGGTGAGACATGAAGGCACCTGTCAGTGAAAACCAGAAACTATATGGCAAAACCTAGCATTTCTGGACAATCCTAGAGAAGACTGACTTCACTTCTGGCTTTTCTCCAGAAGTGATGTCATGCTGTTGTCCTGTAAGCCTTTCAGAAAAATGTCCTCCTGCCTCCATTCTGAGCAGTAGCGGAAAACTAGCCAGCTGGTTCCAACAGGTCCTCTTGACCTCCAGAACGGGGGCGGGGAGGGAAGGGGGAGAAGTGGGGATGACACAGTCGGATTCAAGTCACCATCTGTTCTTTTTATAAACTGTTCATTAATTTATTGTTTAGCATGTTGTAGGTGTTTTATAGTTAATGTTTTAATGTTATACTTAGATGTTTCATTGTGTTTAACTGGTTCTTAATTGTTTTAACTGTTGTAAAAAACTAACTGGCTTTTTTTTTTAATACCCCCCTCCCCAGTGTTTATATCAGAGACCCCCAAATTACATTAGTGAAATGCCTGGTGGAATAACTCCATCTTACATGTCCTGAGGAATACAGACAAGTCCTGCAGGACATGAGTCTTGTCACAGAAAACATTCCACCCGGTTGGGGCCATAATGGAACAGGCCCTCACATTTGTCACACTCAAACAGGTGAATCAGGAGTGATGCAAATAACAAGACATCACAAATATAGACATCCAAATAGCATGTTGTCTTAGTCCCACAGTACACTGCATTGGCCAGGCCTCCCCTGTAGTACTCTGTGTAGTTCTGGAGGCCTCACTTCACAAAGAATGTGGACAGAATGAAGTGGCTACAGATGAGGCTGATCAAGGCCCTGGAGACCAAGCCCTATGAGGAAAGGCTAAGGGACTTAGGAACATTTACTCTTGAAAAGGCAAGGTGAGGTAGGACATCATTTCTCTCTCTAAATATTTGAAAGCCTGTCACTTAGAGGAGAGCTGCTGTTGGCAGCAGAAGATAGGGATCACAATAATGGGTATAAATTAGTGTGGAAAATTAGTGTGGAAAATACAGTCAAAATTGTGTTATTTGATTAGCATGTCAAAATAAATGTAATAATTGTATTTCAAATACTGAGAAAATATTTTGAATAGCTGTTTACAACATTCCATAAATTTCATCATTATCCTCTTATCCCACAAGCTGCTGCTGATCTTATGAATACATTATTCAGTGATCTGCAAACATATACAGTATTAATTACAGTGAAGAAATGAATTGTAAAATATGTAGAAGTGCATTTTCTGTGAATTCATTCCTACAACTATTTAGGCTTGATGTTCAGGAACTGAGTTACAGAACATAGATCGCTCAGCACTTTTGCTAATCAGTAATTTCTGATTTAGTACTACCATTGAACTTTTCTGCCAAAGAGTAAAAGAAGGTGTCATGGGGTTCCAACTCCAGACCTTAAATCTATCCCTTGAAATCTTTCAAGTTTGCTTCTGAGGTAAAAGTACGAAAGCCCGTTGTGAAGTCCTGTTGGTAATGCATGCCGTTCCTCATTAAGCCATGCCTTCCCCTGACTCCCAAGAAGACGAATATAAAGGGAACAGGCTATGTTACAGTGCTTCTCTGAATGATATCTTTTGTGTGAAATAAAACAAAGATTTTTTTTAAAAAAATCCTCCTCTATATCTGAAAGCATTAGAGTGAATGAAAACATAAATGTATACCACCTTCCAGGACTTTGAATCAAAACTCTCTTAGGGCTTTGGCTGGACTCTTGAAGTTCTATGAACGTCCACTTTTCAAGTGTTCCTTTAAAAAAATTCTTAAATGTCTGTGAACAAAAAATTAGCTTCCAAAATAAAATCAATAAAGACAATGAAATATTGTCAAGCTATGAAGGAAGTTTCTCTCATGGCAATGGTACCTAACTTCACAGTCACATCATTTTACTGATTCTTTTCTAACATTCCCTTCCCATTGAGAATTTCTAGAAGTATGGTTCTTAAAGGTATCAGTGGTGACCAGAGACAAAATTGCCACAGTAGTCACAGACAAAATGCTACTTTTAAATGAAACACTCTGAAGTCAGAATTATCTACATCATTCCGTTTCTGTTATGTCAAGGTTGCACTGCAGAACATTGTCAGCAGATGCCTGGTCTAAGCTTGGAGCATAAAAGAACTTTAATGTAAAACCAAATATGTTTCGTCTGAAAGTTGTCTGCTCTAATGAGGTCTTTTACATTGGGTTTTTAATGTTCAGATTAAAATCTCCCCTGACTTCACCATAGCTGCTGTTCTGCCATCAGCCCTTGTGTACCATTTCAGCTGCAAGGCAGTTACCTCTTTTTGAGACTAGACTTGAGAGGACAGACTCTAAGGATTAAAGATATTGCCATCTGACATTTTTCCAAACTCCTCCTCTATCCACTCTTCTTCAAACCAGTAACATGATATGAGCAGCACAAAGAGTTGTTACTGAAGAATACATATATCAAAGGAAGTATTTTATTTGGTGCTACTACCAAAACATAAAATTGACACAGACAATTTATAAGAGAGATCAAAAGGTGAACAACGTTTGACTTATTTTTCTGGTTCTACATTGATTGTGGTTTTCTATGCTGGTACTTAAACCAATGTCTAGGCTAAGATTCAGCCTATTCACATTTTAATGTGAAATCCATCAGACAGCATCTGTTCCTTGTAGGTAAAGGACAAAAGTATTCTTCTCAAGCTTCATTGGAATTAGAATTCTGCTTTGTGACTTGACAAATCAGGCAAAACTCTTGAGGCTCATTCCGCACATGCAGAATAATGCACTTTCAAACTGCTTTCAGTGCTCTTTGAAGCTGTGCGGAATGGCAAAATCCACTTGCAAACAGTTGTGAAAGTGGTTTGAAAATGCATTATTTTGCATGTAGTTACTCCAGTCTAAAACCACTGATTTCAGTGGACAAAAACAGGAGTAAGTCTGCCTATGATGGCACTGTTACAGAGTAATTCTGAATAGAGTCACACCCTTCTAAATGCACTGTCTTCAATGACTTAGAATGGCATAACTCTGTGCAGGATTGCACTCCAGGTATCACTTGCAGATTCTGATTAGCTGATGCGGAAAGTTAGCTTAGCCTTAGAAGAAGGTTCTTCCGTGTATATATTTAATTATTGAAGGTAAAGGTGGGAAGACAACTATGTGTTAAGAAACTTCTTTGCAATGTAACTGAACAATTATCAATGGGCTGCCTAACTGGACTGATTGATTTGGGGTCAGAAAAATTAATCGGCAGGAGACACGCTCTTTGAGGCATAAATTGCTTTTCCTGGAATGTGGTTAATATAGCATGCTTCCATGGTGACATTTGGGTCCAGTTTTATTTTATAGACAACTGGGGTAACAAAACATAACCAGGTGGATTTCTCAATCACACATAACCAGGTGGATTTCTCAATCACCTGTTCCTTATCACAACATGAAGAAAGTCACAAATTGAACATGTTTGCTTTGTATATACAGTGCTCCCAATATATGCAACCGAACCCTCATTTGCAAATGTTTACTCTATCAAAAGCATCATTAGGATATATTTTCTAGGTAGCATGCAGAGTAAACTAATGCACATCCAGACTGCAGGTGTTGATTAGACATTTCTGTTCAAAATGAGAATTACAAACACTGTTACATTTAAATTGTCCTTTTCTTTCCCCTAGAAACAGAGTTAATTAATTCCACAGGGACTAAGAAATGTAAAAAGCCTTAACTTCAATGAAAAGACAGGTTAAGAAGAAAGAGAGCTGAAGAAACACGCTACCATAACAGATTTGCCAAAGTTTGCTTGCTTTTCCCACTTGGTGGTAGCCCAAAGTTCCCTGGGTTGTTTGTAGTAAGCTTAAAATTAAAATTATTTTCATGGAAAGCAATATATTAAAACAAATATTTGCCTTTAGTGCCCTGGCTACATCCAGATGATGAGGCTTCCCTGGATCATTGTGATTAAGCTATTTTTTAAAAGCAGAAATTTTGCTGAATAAAATATATTTTTAATGAAAATGTACAATTTCAAACTCTATATCAAAAGCAAATGTATAGCACATTTCTCTGCTTACGTTTATGCAGAAATGAAGATCTTGTGAAAATGCTCTTGCATTGCACTTATCTAGATAATCAATATTTTAATATGTCAGTTTCTTCTGTTTCAATTGAAAACACTTCTCAAGGCAGCCGTTACACATGTGAAAATTCTACCCACTGGTATTCTTTATTTATTGTAAAGTTAAATGAAATGGGGAAGAAGGGGCTACCAAATGAGATTTGCAAAACTACGAGATAGGATTTAGAGCACTGCATTTTTTTTTTTTTTGGTCTCTTTTCCATGGCTAGTAATACAGAACAGGAACAAAATAACTCTTTCGCTTTGAGACAAATGTTAGTTGACTGTGCAGAATATAAATGGTTAAGATATATTTGCTTAATAAACTGAAAAACAACACAATCATCCTGAGCAGAGTTATGCCCTTCTGCTAAATATATCAAGGCAATTAAACTAAAAGATTTCATTTAGTAAGTCATGATAAAACGCAGTCCTGGAGTCAGTAAGGGATGCCATTGCAGTAAGAGCAGGGCAGGGAAGCCCCAGACAGGCCAGCAATGTGCATGCTCATGCTCAACCCTGTGTCTTGAGACAGAGCCCCATCACGTGACATGGGAGGAGTCAGGCGAGCCTTTGTAAGGCATCGCCCGTCATGCTCCAGCCTCTTTCAAGGCTTGGAGCAGTGAGCAGAGAGCTGCTCTTTGCATCGGAGCAGCTGGCCGTGTGCTTGGGAGTGGCTGCTTGGCCCGAGCTGTGGTGCCTTCAGAAAATCTTTGGGGCTTGTTAAGGTGCTCCAGAGTGAGCCAGAGCACCACAGAACAACACTGCCTGGGGGGGTTTGGTAGGGTTAGACCCCCCCCCCTTTGTTGTTGGGAAAAAAGGATTAGGAGCCAGGGAAAAAATTCAGCAGGGGTGTTGAGCATTAGTTTCTCACCCTTCCATTTTCTCTTCCTTCATTCTGCCTAGTACAATGGGATGAGAGGCCAGGAGGAAGTTGGCTCTTCCCCAGCTATGTCTCCAGCCAACCCTGCTATACTGGCAGTGGTGCAGGGATGCTGTTGCAGCATCCTGCTCAGCATCTCAGTACAAGGAGAATAATGGGAGCCACATGCTGGCAAAACCAACTCTCCACCCGGGGCCACTGGCGTTCCTGCCTAGGGTCATGGGGTACCCCTTGTCCCTGGGCGCATCAATTGAGGTCACATGGGGGGGTGCCAAAACATCCTCCTACAGAGAGAGGGATTGAGCAAGCCCTAGAAAGCAGGCACTGAAGCAGCCGATTGCTCCCAGTGCCTGTCGTAGCCCCGCCCACTCTGTTCGGTGGCCTGGAGTGTCCAGGGGGCGGGGGAGAAGGCCCACTGGGCTCCCAGGAGCAGGACTGGGGAGTTCCGCCTTCCCTCCCTCTAACCCAGCATGCCTTATTCCCCTTAAATTAAGTGTGGCATTTCTCAGAAGCCTTCTCCCTGGCAGCAGGCACAGGAAAAGGCAAGCTGAGCAGGGAGCCCAGAAGCAGCAGCAGAACTGAAGATGATGCTGACGTTTGCTTGGTAAACTTTCAGATGGGGGTTGACTTGTGAGAGATTTACATGCTTAAAAGTTAATTCCCACTTGCACTGGTTTGGAGCTGTTCATCAGGCTATCAGCCTACCTCACAGGGTTGGTGTGAGGACACAATTAGGAAAGTGGTGGGGAGAGAGCCATGCCTCTTTTGCTGGGGGTAGGAGGTGATTTGTGAGAGATGAGGCTGATGTTTGCTTGGTAAACCTTCAGATGGGGGGTGTGTGACTTGTGAGAGATTTACATGCTTAAAAGTTAATTCCCCATGCACTGGCTTGGAGCTGTTTCTCAGGCTAGCAGCCTACCTCACAGGGTTGGTGTGAGACACAGTGGGAAAATGGTGGGGAGAAGGCCATGCCTGTTTTGCTTTCTGGTGGGAGAATTGATTTGTGAGGCTGGGCTGCGTGTTTGTGACACTTCAGATGGGGGGGGTGTGACTTGTGAAGGGTACATGCTTAAAAGTTAATTCCCATGCAACTGGCTTGGAGCTGTTTCTCAGGGCTAGCAGCCTACCTCACAGGAGCTGGTGTGGAGACAAACAGGCAGAGCCGCGCCTGTTTTGGCTGTGTAGGAGGTGATTTGTGAGAGATGATGCTGATGTTTACTGAACCTTCAAGGACTTGTAGAGATTTACATGTTAATTCCCCATGCACTGGCTCTTCTGAGCTGCTCAGGCTAAAGCCCACAGGCTGGTGTATAATTAGGAAAGTGGTGGGAGAGAGCCACCTGTCTTGGTGGTAGGAGGTGATTTGTGAGAGATGATGCTGATGTTTGCTTGGTAAACCTTCAGATGGGGGGGTGTGACTTGTGAGAGATTTACATGCTTAAAAGTTAATTCCCCATGCACTGGCTTGGAGCTGTTTCTCAGGGTTAGCAGCTCACCACAGGGCTGGTGCGGGAGGACACAATTAGGGAAAGTGGTGGGGAGAGAGCCATGCCTGTTTTTGCTGGGGTAGGAGGTGATTTGTGAGAGAGATGATGCTGGATGTTTGCTTGGTAGAAAACCTTCAGCAGATGGGGGGGGGTGACTTGTGAGAGATTTACATGCTTAAAAGTTAATTCCCCATGCACTGGCTTGAGCTGTTTCTCAGGCTAGCAGCCTACCTCACAGGAGTTGGTGTGTGGAGGACACAATTAGGAAAGTGGTGAGGGAGAGAGAGCCATGCCTGTTTCTGCTGGGGAGTAGGAGAGGTGATTTGTGAGAAAATGATGCGTGACGTGTTTGCTTGGTAAACCTTCAGATGGGGGGGGGTGACTTGTGAGAGATTTACATGCTTAAAAGTTAATTCCCCATGCACTGGCTTGGAGCTGTTTCTCAGGCTAGCAGCCTACCTCACAGGGTTTGTGTGAGGACACAATTAGGAAAGTGGTAGGGAGAGAGCCATGCCTGTTTTGCTGCGGGTAGGAGGTGATTTGTGAGAGATGATGCTGATGTTTGCTTGGTAAACCTTCAGATGGGGGGGGGTGACTTGTGAGAGATTTACATGCTTAAAAGTTAATTCCCCATGCACTGGCTTGGAGCTGTTTCTCAGGCTAGCAGCCTACCTCACAGGGTTTGTGTGAGGACACAATTAGGAAAGTGGTAGGGAGAGAGCCATGCCTGTTTTGCTGCGGGTAGGAGGTGATTTGTGAGAGATGATGCTGATGTTTGCTTGGTAAACCTTCAGATGGGGGTGACTTGTGAGAGATTTACATGCTTAAAAGTTAATTCCCACTTGCACTGGCTTGGAGCTGTTTCTCAGGCTAACAACCTACCTCATAGGGTTGGTGTGAGGACACAATTAGGAAAGAGAGTTGGTGGGGAGAAAGCCATGTATGTTTTGCTGGTGGTGGGAGGTGTTTTGTGAGCTGGTGCAAAAAATCATTGTGGGGGAGGGTGGTCATCCATACCTGGGGTGGGGGGGCACCAAACTCAGATTTTGTCCCCGGGGTCCAGTTTTCCTAGATTTGCCCCTGCCCGGGGCCCCAGGGAGAGCAAATCTGGCAGCATGGCCACATGCTGTTTCCACCCCCCCCCCAATATGGGTCCCTGAAGATATTATCTTCATCTACACATGGCCAGACTTAGAATAATGCCAGAGGCAGGATAATATAGGGTGTGCCAGTTATAGGTTGAGAAATTCCTTGATTTTAGGGGTAGAGCCTGAGAAGGGAGTGATCTCAGAACAGTATAATGCTATAGAATTGAGTTTCCAAACCAACCTAGTATAAGGTAGCAGTTAGAGTGTTTTAGTAGGATCTCTCAGACCCTATTATGGGGAAACTCACCAAGTGACAATAAGCTAATCACAGTTTTTCATGGTCAACATACCTTCTTTTGGTGATAAAATGTATGAAGGAAGAATATGTAAGCTGCTTTGAGGAGAAAAGAGGGCAATAACAATACAAATAAATAAATAAATACCTGAGGTATTTGGAGAAAAGTGGAATAAAATGGACTAGTGGTCCTAGATGTTTTAAATAACAAATAGTTTGTGTGCACAAAAAATTTGGTATTTTTTAAAATTCAGGTGGCTTCTTTGGTTTTTTGGGAGGAATCCTGAACATTTTTGCCTCTATGTTGAAACTTTCTAGTGGTCTGTGATGATGGTGGTAGTAGGGCATTTTTAAACACAAAGTTTCCAAATTTGCAGCATAGCTGCTGGTGATTCTTCTTGCAAAAATATTTGAGGAAAAATGGGCACCAATAAAATTGAACCCCCCTGGTCCAATCTTTATTAAGCTAGGGGTTCCTCTATGGAGAGTTATCAGTAACTATGCTGCTTATTTGGTGCTTCTGCCTTAAAAAAAGTCCTCAGGAGCCCAGAAAGATTTCCTGTAGAGTATAATAGAGCAAAAGGATTCAAAAGCTATTTTCCCATTGAAGCCTATGGAGGAAAAGAGCTGAATTTTTAATGAATTCTTTTCATATTAGGAATTTTTGTTTTGCCTTTTGTTAAAGGGCACACTTTTTTCAGCCAGAAAAAAGGCAAAAAAATCTGGTTCCACAAAACTGAATGCATATCCCTAATTACTACATTCTGTGGCTGTGGTGTATTTGTAAATGAGACTGTGGTAAAGTGTGGGGAATAAATGTAAATAAATAAATAAAATAAAGAACGATTTTTTTAAAAAAAATGAGTATTACAGGCATTCTGCCTCTTTTAACACATTAAATGTGGTACACATTAACACACTTTTTTCCATATATCAATCTTAGCTACCCAGATCATACCTATCTGATGCCATGCTTCTCTATTAAGTTTTCTTGAGAATAGTAAATGGCAGCTGGCTTTTTCCTCACTTCTAACTCTGGCTCTACTTCATTCAAAATCTTAATTTGCTACTAGAATTTATCCAGCCAGCCTGTCTGATACTTATTTGAAATAACCTATATCTCAAAATTAACCTCTCATCTATTTTCTTTTAAAAAGCACGTGCATTTTTACTGATTTGCTGCATATCTGTTCACTTGTCAAAATCATTTTTTAAAAATAAATTATACTTTGATAAGTGGAACATTCCTGAACTTGATTTATTCAAGAATGCCATTTGGGGAGCCCATTAACAAGCTTTTTAAAAAAGCTAAGTTGCCTGAAATAGAACTTGAATAGTGAAAGAGTCAGGTTTAATCTTCCTAACCATAGGACAATGACAGCCTTTGTAATGATGTTGAAAATATGGGCATTTCATTTTGAAACTATAGGTAAATTCTTTATTACAGTGACAGTCAGAGGTAGCAGTTCTGCAATAGGATGCACTAATAATAGAGAACAGTACCATTTTTCTTGCAGTGCAAATACAACTGGTTCCAAAAAATTTGCAGAAAGTTTCATTTGGTTCCTGAGAAATATGTGGGAAGTCTCAGTCAGTGTGGTGTAGTGGTTAAGAGCTGAGGTGGATTCTAATATGGAGAACCACTCCTTCACATGGGGGCAGACTCTTATCTGGTGAACTAAATTTGTTGCCTCACTTTTACATTCCTGCTGGGTGTCCCTGGGTTAGTCATGATTCATCATACCTCTCTCAGCACCACCTGCCTCACAAGCAGGGGCGTACTGCCCATGGGAACATGGGGTATTACATGTCCCCGGTTGCACACCATCTAATCATATGGAGGGGGCACCAGGCCCAGGCTGAGCTCACTGGCTCTGGGCAGTAGACCTGGGCGCCATCGCCAGCTCCAGGCAGTAGACCTGGACTCTGTTGCCAGCTCCAGGCGATAGACATGGACACCATCAACGGCTGGTCGATGTGGGTGCCATCACTGGCTCTGGGCAGTAGACCTGGGTGCCACTGCCAACCTAGTGCTCCTCCATAAGATTAGTAGACAGCTTGATCTCTCTCTCCCCCCCCCCCCAATAACTAGGGAAAATGGAACCCGGGGGTGTTGAAAAATCCAAATTTTGCCATGGGCTCCATTTTTCCTAGATACGCCTCTGCTCATGAGGTGTCTGTTGTGTGGAGGGGTAGGAAAAGGAGTTTGTAAGCCCCTTGGAGTCTTCTTACAGGAGAAAAAAAGGGGTATACGTCGAACCTCTTCTTTATATGTTTCCTTTTGGCAATTGTTTATAACATCAAGCACAACTATTATTAGGTCAGCATTTTATTCACTGGAGGCTAAATGGTTTTACAATTACACTGATGATATATTTAGGCAATTTGAAAAAAAAATCCAAAACCAACGATGTATGTGTTGTGGAATGAGGCAGAATATATTAAGCCTACCACCCCATGCAATTCTCGTCATAAAAGTTTGATCCAGTGATCCAGTACTTGTCATAAAGTCAGTGCTTTAAGCCAACTTTGTTATTGCAGCTATTGGCAAAGATTCCTACAAATCCAGAGCTGTGATGTGGAAGTTGTCCTGGGAAAATGTAAAGTATGCCTTTTGTGTCTTTCCTGGTGAGCCCTGCCACTTTGATTTACCGGGCTCTCTCTTTTTTTTTACAGCAAGTTTCATTTCTTGCTTTGCACTGTACAGTGTTGGAGTGTGTACTAAAAAGGCACACTTGGATGAATTCTTTTTTAAAATATAGCTAATTGATTCTAATCAGTGCTTCAAAACAATGGATGAATTACAAAGGCTGGTCTAAAAGTCCTCTGGCTGTGGAAAGACAGATCAAAGCCTAATTTTCTTGGTATTTGTGAAAATGTGGTCAAGGTAGAACGCTTATACTAAAATAGAATCAGGAACCTGTTGATCTCCTTAACTTTGCTTTTTAAATTATTGCACTGGGATATTAAAGAAGATTAGGTGATGCCATGAAGGGATTGCAGGTTCAGCATCATAATGTTTGGTGTATTGTTCAGATGCAAATAGACTTATGCAAATAAACCTACATACTTGACAGGAAGACCAGCACTGTCTTCCTTTAGAGGAATGGATTGCCTTGAGGTCACACGTTAGGTTTATTCAGATATGATAGGGAAAGCAGGATTTATTTTTGGGAGACAGATGGTGCACAGAGGTACTTTCTGAAATTACATCAGTTTGGTGTTATCAAAGATCTTACAGTTTTATATTTACTTCTTGCCCCTGGTTCTCTTAGCATTACCTCTTTGGGATTTAAACTAACTCAGTTTTAAGATTCTCCCAGGGTAATTATGCTAATTAGAGCATTTGTTTTGCAATGCCTTGCAATCCCTGATTGTGGGATTGTTGATGTTTCCCCTCATTTCCAAGTAAAGTAACTTCATCAGCTAGCAAAGTACATGCTGCAGGTGCTGTGGAGTTGTGTCTCAGAGAAAGATGTAGCACCAGGTATCATTGCTTGCCAATATGAGGGCCAGTTATGCTATCAAAATGAGGGAGTTTATAGAGTTCTGAGCCAACCAGGGTTTAAGTGATGACTGGACAATGAGGGTAGGCGACTTAGACAATTTGTGGTAGAACGTAGGCAGCAGGATCTGGTAGCCATGATGTTGCTTGCATATTTATCTACTCTGGGGTCAATTTAAGATTAGAAAAATGTTAGGAAGTGAGATATATCCCAGTAGAATAATACATGAAATCTTGGAGGGCCCTGTTGCTGTTTTGCCTTATATATACCATTTCCAGCAAGCCCCACTATTCTTCAGAACAGTAGACTCTCTCAATAACAAGCTTTTAGAATAAGTGAGCTGTGGTTAGATGAAAAAAAGTAGGGATATAAAATATCAAGATCTCAGATTTTACAACAGGATCCTTATCTACCTTCATAAATCAAAAACAGATAAAGTAGAAAGCACTTCATTCTGTGCAAACAGCTAAGAGAGCAGAATACATTATACAAGCTGTTAGAGAATCCTTAAAGCAAAGGGCCTGGGAACAGGTTCACAGTTTTTGCAGTGTTTTGAATTTCCATTGTTTTACTTTTATGCAGTACATCATGATAATGCATGTAGGACCCCATATAATGTTGAGCATAATGCTCAGGTAAAAGAAATTAGAACGTGGGAATTACAGGATGCAGTTGCTACTAAAATAATTTGTGCATGTTTAGATGATACTCAGCTAATTTATGTAAATGAATGTGAAACTGCAAAAGAAATGTTACAAAAACTAGAAAATACATTTTCTCAAAGTAGTTGCAGAACACAGAATAGACTGATTAAGAAACTAATGAAAATAAGATTAAAAGACAGAGAAATATATTGTGGAGATGGATCAGAATGTGTATAAAAAATTGTATTTAATCAAGAAATATGGAAAATCCAAATGAACCAAAGAAGCTAAGAATCAAAATGGGAGCTTCTGTGTAAGTGACCCAAAGCCTGCATTTTTGCAGTAGGTCACAGGAATGTTACCAGCTTGTCAGTGACTATGCAGGCAAGCAAGATAACATCTTTGGGATCTTGTAACTACAGGTTACTACGTGACAGCAGAAATATGCATTTTATAACTTTGGTTTTTGGGTTAGAAATGAATGTGATTAGTTAAATCAAAAAGTGTTTTTCTATATAGTTAAATGAACACAGAAATGATAATGAGAGATTCACATGTATTAGTATTTCACTAGAATTCTATTGTTTTAGAATCAGTGTTTGTAAAATCTTTTAAATGTTTTAACATTTTAACTGGGAGAAGGAAGTTTTATGATCCTAAGGAATCCTGCATTGCCTGAAGAGATATTTCTCCTCAGGAGCAAAACTAAGAGAACAGGTTTTTCTTGGAGACAGCAAGCTAGCTTTATGGCTGCCCTTTGTATTTGGGTAGAGGGCATGCGCTAGCAGCATTTGAATTACAGAAGGAATGTGAATATACTTAGAATAAGAGGCTGTCTTACTGTGACCAGGAGACAGATTCTAGCCAATGAGAAATTTGAACATACATGCTTGTAATACGTGAAACTTAAGGGGATGAATTGTGTGACGTCTGTATTCCTGCATCTATAAAAAATAAGGTTCTTCCTCTATTGGGTGTGTCTCTTTCGAGAGCCACCCGGGAGGGGTAACCTCCTGTAACGTTCTAAATTCTGTGACTCTCGTCTCGAGAGCCACCCGGAAGGGTGCGTGTCTCTCACTCGAGAGCACCAGGGCATGCCTCTCCCTCGGGAGAGGTCACCTTCTGTAACTTATCTAAATTCTGCTAAGTAAAAACTGCCTGTTTGTTTCTAATGTCAGATGTCTTTTGCTTTTATTGCTAACTTTAAGTTTTTCTTAAACTAATTCAGCTGTGTAGGACCAGTAACGCGGTCCTGGCCCCACAATATCAATAATCTTTTGACAGTATTTGATAAACTACAGTTAACAGGACTAGAGTTTAATGAATAACAAAAAATTGGCTTTCTTATGGGAACTTTTGGTGATAGATTTGATGCATTTATCTCAGTCTTGGAGGGAAAAGAAAATTTAAATCTTGATAAAGCTATTTTGAAACTCAGACAAGAGTGTGAGATGACTGAGATATCAGATCTCTGTGAGGGATGGACTCAAAAAGGTTCAAATTATGCTGTATGTCAGTACAGTTCAGGGAAAAATAAATTTAGAAGTCAAGCACCAAAAATAAATTTAGAAGTCAAACACCAAAATGCTTCAATTGTGAAAAATATGGTCATATTGCTATAAACTGTACACTAAAGAAAAATGTATCAATAATAGATACAACAAAAATGAAAACAGAAAGACACATAATTATTCAAAACTAAGTCAGAGCAAACATAATAATTTCAAAGAGCATTCACTACACACCCCACAATATGAGAAGGGATTTAGAATTAAATGTATAATTGTATAATTGACAGTGGATGTACTGGATGCACAAGTCATAGAAGTAATTCAGAAAAATTGTTTAAAACAATTGACAAAAATGTAAATGGAACCAGAAGCATATCTAGGCAAACTAGAGCCCTGGGAGTTTGGCACCACAACCAAACAATGATTTTTTTCACCAGCTCACAAAATACCTCCTACCCCCAGCAAAACATACATGGTTCTATTCCCATGAATTCTCTTTCCTAATTTTGTCCTCAAAGCAACCCTATGAGGTAGGTTGCTTGCTTGAGAAACAGCTCCAAGCCAGTGCAAGTGGGTATAAAGCATGTAAATCTATCACAAATCACCCCAGCAAAAGATTTACCAAACAAATGTCAGCATCACCTCTTACAAATCACCCCGCCCCACACACACTTCCAGCAAAACATACACGGCTCTCTCCCAGAGGCGTAGGTAGGGAAAATGGAGCCTGAGGCACAATCTGAGTCCCCCCCCCCAATATGGGCAGCCACCCTCCCCCCACAGCAAAAGAATGATTTTTTTGGCACCAGATCATCTCAAAGTCACTATCACATTAGAGAACATGCCCTAACTCCCAAATCTGCACACCCAGGGCTCTCTAGTTTAAACAACATTGAAAATGATGTTATTTCGGGGGAGGGGGGTGTCCACTCCAAAACAGCATCATTTTCAATATTGTTTAAACTAGGGAGCCCAAATTCACATTATAGGGAGACTCTGGGCTCCCTAGTTTAAACAACATTGAAAATGATGCTGTTTCAGGGTAGATTCCCCACCCACCCCCAAACAGCATCACTTTTAATGTTGGTTGTTGTGGGTTTTCTGGGCTGTGTGGCTGTGGTCTGGTAGATCTTCACCCTAACGTTTCACCTGCATCTGTGGCTGGCACCTTCAGAGGTGTAACACAGAGAGAAGTCTGTTATAAACTGTGTCCAGACTTCTTTCTGTGATACATCTCTGAAGATACCAGCCACAGATGCAAGCGAAACGTTAGGGATAAGATCTACCAGACAATGGCTACACAGCCTGTAAACCCCACAACAACCAGTTGAATCCCGCTGTGAAAGCCTTCGACAATACTTTCAATGTTTTTTAATCTAGGGAGCCCAGATTCTCCCTTTAAATTCACTTCAAAGGAGGTGGATTTAAAGGGAGAATCTGGGGAGCAATCAGGGGAGCATCTGTCAGGGGAGCAATCTTGTCAGGGGAGCAATCTTTAAGCTAGCAGTACCAAAATATCAGGCCATCTTCTGGAGAATCTTCTCAGGTTTGGTGAAGTTTGGTTCAGGGAGTCCAAAGTTATGGACCCTCAAAAACCCCATCTACTTTTAGCTCCCATTGGATGGGGGATGGGGCACCCACTTTGGGGGCCCATAGCTTTGGACTCCCTGAACCAAACTTCACCAAACCTGGGTGGTATCAGCAGGAGACTCCTAGTTTTAGTGAAGTTTGGGTCAGGGGATCCAAAGTTATGGACCCTCAAAAGGGTAGCCCCATCTACTATTAGTTTCCATTGGAAACAATGGGGGATGGAGTGCCCCCCTTTGGGGTCCATAGTTTTGGATCCCCTGAACCAATATTCACCAAACCTGGATGGTGTCAGCAAGAAAATATCTTTATGATACCACCCAGATTTAGTGAAGTTAGGTTCAGGGGGTCCAAAGATATGGACCCTCAAAAGGGTAGCCCCTTCTACTATTAATTCTCATTGGAAACAATGGGGGATGGGGCGCCCCCTTTGGGGGTCCATAACTTTGGACCCCTGAACCAAACCTCACCAAACCTGGCTGGCATCATCTGGAGTGCCACCTGATGATACCCTGAAATGTTGGTGTCACAAGCCTAAAATCTGTGCCACCTGCCAGCCAAAAAGTGAAAAAACACTAAAAAATACAAAACACACACAAATGAACCTGAAATGTTATGCCCCCCCCCACGTGACCAAATGGGGGGCACCCAGGGACATGGTACCCAGGGTGCCCCATGTTCCTAAGCAAATACACCTCTGAATGGAACGTTTCAGAAAGCAAATGATGGAAGCGTGGAAATACAAGGATCTGTGGATTTTTAAAGTTTAACTTACCACAATAGATTGTTGAGCACAGTGTTAGTAATGTATTGTATCTACCAGAATTAGACTGTAATATTGAGTGTGTCAGTTCTAGATAAAAGAGGGTTTGCTGTACACTTTGAAAAAGGTAGATGCACAGTATCTAAGAACAATGTACTTCATGCACAAGCATTTGAAAATAATGGTCTGTATGAACTATGTATTTCAGAACCATATACAAACAAAGTTCAATTGTACACAGAGAAAAATAATTTGGAACTATGGCATAGAAGACTCCGTCATAGGGATACAAGAGCAAAATGTGAACTACAAAGTAAGAGCCTTGGAAACAAATTAAATCCACGTGACCAGGATAAAACAACAAAATGCATAGACTGTATTACAATGAAAGGAATCCAATCTTCTTTTAAACCAAGAACAGAAAAGAGGAGCACTAAAGTGCTGGACACTGTAAATAGTGATATTTGTGGACCTTTTAATGTGCCATCATTGGGAGGAAACAGATATGCTTTAATTTTTGTTGATGATTTTTCATGATACTGTGTAACCTACATATTAAAAGAAAAGAGCTGGATGGATGAGATGCTGAAGAAATATGTTTCTATGGGAACGAATAAATTCCAGCGAAAACCAAAACCCCTCCAAAGCAACAATGGTGGTGAGTACATCTCATACAATGTACAAGAATATCTTGAAAGTCAAGGAATTACACAGAGGAGTGTACCTCACATACCAGAATAGAACAGGATAGCAGAAAGAAAACTAAGATATCTACTAGAGATGACCAAATGCATGTTGGCTGATGCAAAAGTATCAAATAGGTTGTGGGCAGAAGCCATCATCACAGCAACATAAATTCAGAATCAATTGCCAACAAAAGGCAGCACTGATATACCATATCAGCTATGGGAAGCTGATTTGAAACATTCAGCAGAAGCATATTCCTATATACCAAAAGAAAGAAGACAAAAACTAGATCCCAGAACAGAAGTGCCCATCTTGGTTGAATATGTACCAGAATGCAAAGGATAGAGTGCTGAATACCAGAACACAGCAAATCACAGTTAGACATGTGGTCTGTTTTGATGATACAAAGCAACCTGATCAATCACAACAACTAATAACAGAACCAGAGAGAATACTGATAATAACAAGTATTATGAACAGTGATCCTGATAAAAAGGAAAAAGGTACCACAGAATTTGGACGAAGTACAGCAAAAAAAGGGGATATAGATGAAGATACCATAGATGATGAAAAAAATGAGGAACAGAGAAATTACCAAATTCCTGACCAACTCAGATGCTCATCATGCATCAGTAAAGGAACCCCAGGACAACGATTATCCTACATAGCAAAACTACCACCCAACAAGAAAGCAATTAGATGTAAAAGGGTATTCAAAGCAAAACAAGATGCAGAAGGATATATTGAAAGATACAAAGATACAAAGCAAGATATGTAGAAAAGTCAGTGCGCCAACACAGAAAGACTTGGACTCATGAAATTCATGCAACCAAGTCTGAGAAAGGGTGTTGGAATTTACAGTCTTGCATGCAGTAGCAGCAGGGAATTCTTGGAGATCTCTATGAACATTCTGAAGGTGACAGTTGGAAACAGTTGCTCCCTGACTCTTGCTGAGGAAAGATGTGCTTGGACAGATTTATGGAGGAGAAGTCGATCTATGGCTACCAATCTTGATCCTTCTTGATCTGAGGTTGCAAATGCCTTAGCAGACCAGGTGCTTGGGAACAGCAGCAGCAGAAGGCCATTGCTTTCACCTCCTGCATGTGAGCTCCCAAAGGCACCTGGTGGGCCACTGCGAGTAGCAGAATGCTGGACTAGATGGACTCTGGTTTGATCCAGCTGATTCTTATGTTCTTATGTTCTTATGTTATGTGTTCTGTTAAGCAAAAGCCTCTGACTGGAATGTTTAATATTGTAGACTATGCTTCAAATTGTAACCAAACAATGAATGGTGAATGTATTGATATATATAAGTGATACTTTCTTTACGTATATAGTCTATTTGCGTGCAGATGCGCGGATTCCGCTTCCCTCACAAACCAAACACACACTTAAATTCATTGGAAAAGAAATGGCCGCAGCCCGGTTTATTAACAAATAATGCATAACTTTTTTGGAAGCTGGGCAGGCATATCGGGGCACATCCTGGCCACCAGGCAGCGAACCGCTGAACCTGGTCACTGTCAGCTCCACAGCTGACCCCTGGCCCTTCGGGCAGTGCACTGCTGAACCTTCGAGCACACGTCCCCCAATGGGGACCTCGGGACAGAAAGGTTACTAAGATGTCACTTGGGCGCCTACCCGGTATTTGTGACACCCCCTCCTACCAGGGGGGTAGCGGAACTTGAAACAGGGCTTCCAGGCCTGCATCCCTCAAGCCCAGCCCTACCCCCAGACTCCTCTTATTGAGGCTCCCCGCCTAGGGAGGTGGGCCCTGGCATGCAAGCCTGCCTCCCCCAAAGGATGTGCCCCTTATGCCCTGAATCCGCCACTGAGCTGTGCAGCAAGGGGCAGCTCCCCGCCCCAGCTTCCTCGAGCCCGGAGCCACTAGGCTTCTATTGCGTGGCCGCCCAGCTACTGCAGGTAGTAGAGCATACCTCCATGGCGTGAGTAGGCCAAAATGTCCCACCCCACCTGGGGACAGGTGAACTCCATCTGGCACAAAATTGCGCCTCCCTGCGCTAAGGGATATTTCAGACTGTGGGATAAACTCACCACTCATATCCTGTACGCACTTTGGGCTAACGGCCTTGCAGGTAACCTCCGCCTAATTCTGAAGAGCCATAGCTACTCGCAATGTAACGCGTCTTTCCATGGCGTGTCAACCACACCTCCTCCCGCAGCCGGAACTTGGACAGGTGGAGCGTCAACAAGGCAAAATTATGCTGTGTGGTAATTTGAGGCTTCAACCTGCAGGATAACCTCACCGCATGACTCCCAAACCACTTGGCTGTGTCCTTGCATCTCATATACCTGGCCCAGTTTACAGCTATTGACTGAGAACCAGGGCCTCCCCTGCTTAGCCCCAAATAGCTAGCAGGATCGAGCTAGAGTGCACTTTTGTGCTAGGCTCCCTTGTACTAGGGCTGATAGTACTCCACTATGCCCGTCAAGAGAAAATTGAGGCTGAACATCTCACCTTGTTAACTAACGACACCCATGGCTGACTGTCAAAATTCACTCAGGGGTGACTGTCCTCCTCGCCACTGCCACAGCAGCTCTTATCGCGCGCAGGAATCCGGTCCGGGAGATCCCCTGGTGGCAAAATCCCAAGCCACCAGTCAGAGTAATAGCACAGAACAACTTCCATCTAAACAGGAGAACCCATCCCGGTGAGAGAAAGTGCCTGAAATTGCTGGCTGCTAAGCTAGGACCACCGCAGCCTAAGTGACTGGGCATGAAGGCTCTGTGGTGTGGGTTTAAACCAGTTCACCAGATTATCATCCACCTCTCTTTAACACAGCCCCACACTGGGTCTCAGAGATGGTTTGCCACTGCCTGCTTTCATGTCACCCCGATACTCTAAGCTGAGTCAAAGTGTGTGACTGGCCCAAGGTCACCCAGAAAGCTTCCATGGTGCCAGTGGGGATTCACACGTGATTATTCCCAAATTCTAGTCCCACACCTTAACCACTAAACCATGCTGGCTCCGTGTGGTTAAAAGTTGTCCCTCTGTCAGGCTGGGCAGTTTGGAACTGGCCAGCCAGATAGCCAGATTGTCATCACCAGTGACACAAGTTATTGGCCTGTGGTCCTTCACATTTTTAAAAGGCGCTACCTCTCGGTACCACGGAACAGAGATGGGAAGCCTGAAACCCACTGGCATCCAATAGTCAAGTACTGACAGGGAAGACCTGAAGGAGTCCCCTAATGCCAGAAGAAGCCTCCTGGCCAAGCGAGATCAAGTAAATCGCCCACCAATAAAGACTGGAGGACTCCATCTATGGTCAAGTGCTGCCCCGGTCTCATGGCTGATCTGGAAATGCCTCTGACTGCCGGTTGCCTTGGGGGCCAGGGAGCGGGAACAGTCCATCTGGTGATGAATTAAACTGTTGGCAATATCCGTGGTGATACCTGGAAAAGACCAGTCTTAAAAGAAATGCCAATTAGTTCTCATAATGACACCAACTCCTGGGCTAAGCACCCAACCTTTGCCAAAGTGGCTGGATTGTCTGACAACTGCCCATGCCACGCTAGGATCTAACGTTATTATTTGCAGTGCCATAGCCGTACGGCTGTGATAGGCAGCTAAAGTCAAAGCATTATGGTCGCCTTCATGGATTATTGTGCAAGCTGGGCCTAAAAGCCCTTTACAGCCTGGCCACGACCCTGCTGACACATTTGGATGCTCTAACGGAAAGCATATCTAATGAGTCAGCTGGAATTCAAGCCCATAAACAATACTCTGTCCCTATACATCCTGTGGAAAATTCCGAGTGAAGCACACGTTCCCCTTAAAAGAAAACCCTGGGGCCAAAACTTGTAGCGTGACGGGGAACCCTGCTATCAACCCACAATCAATATCAACAATAACCTACCCTGAGCACCTGCTAGAAGTGAACATGACATCAAGTAGAAAAGATTAAGAAACCCTTACTACTTGCTTAAGACTGCACCTGTACCACATATGAGAGCGTGAGGCAAGAAATTAAATCTCATTTGTGCCAAGTCCGACAACTTGTGATAAAACCCTGATTGTCGCTTAATAGGCACAGAGGGATGATTGCTTCTGATGGATTTGTTCAATGTCAATATTGAACCATATGCAATATTGAACCATATGCAATTGGCTTTATCAGCAAGGAATATGCCCAACCAGAGTTGGCCTGGTTTGGTCAGCCAGCTCCTGGCATAATGAATAATTGATTTCATCTTCAAGGTGTGGGTTTTAACCTTTAAGGCCTTACGCGGCCTGGGACCCTCGTATCTGAGAGACCGCATTACCCCATATGCCCCTACTCGGCCTCTGCGATCAGCAGAGGCCAATTTGCTGGCGGTTCCTGGCCCCTCGATGATGCGGCTGGCCTCCACACGGGCCAGGACCTTTACGGTCCTGGCCCCAGCCTGGTGGAACACTCTTCCTCCAGCTGTCCGGGCCCTGCGGGACCTTGATGAGTTCCGGCAGGGCCTGTAAGACCTGAAGTTGTTCCACGGGCGCTTTGGAGTGTCCAGTCAGCTGAGTGGGCCTTCCCCCTCCTCCTCTCTCCTTCCCCCCCTGCATCTTCTTGCACATACCATCTGTTGCACTTTACCACCTATTATCCTCCCAGAGAGGAACCTGACCCCTCCCTTTTCTTTTACTGGGGTGATCTAAATTGAATTGGCCATAATAGGGCACCTATTATGATGCTAACCGCTGTTTTTAAGTAGCTTTTAATGGTTTTTAGTATTATATTGTTGTTATCAATTTAATTAATTGTATATGTGAATGTTGTTCACCGCCCAGAGCCCCCAGGGGATGGGGCGGTTTATAAATCGAAACAATAAATAAATAAATAAAAACAATAAGATAGGTGGCTATGTGTCTATAAATCTTCACGTCTTTGGAATTATCATTATTATTAATTATTATTAATCACTCAGTTATTCAAACCTTCCTGTCACTTGTCTTGGGCTCAAGGCGTCTGACAAATGTGATAATATAACCTAGAGCCAAAAGAACCACACAGTAACATTGAATACCAGTGTTACATCTCTCTGCCCTTTGGCAGGAAGCAGAAAGTTTTCCTTCCAGCTGGGAACAATCCCTGAGAATCTTGCCCAACATTAGATGGAAATAGCTCTGGTAAAGACAGTACTAATGGGTGCCAGGAAAAGGCAGGCATTTTGCCATCTCAACTACCATTTACCAGTCCACCACCAAGGCTCATCAGGAGAGACCTTGTCATCTTACTCATAGGTGTACTCCTAACATGTTCTGCCCATGTAATAAAACCACCTTGAGATTTTCCATAAGCTACCAACTGGGCATTCCAAAGACAGGGGATGCCCCGTGGTATTGTTATGTTGATTATTGAGAACCACAATTCTATCCCCTATCTCATCAAAGTGTTATCAGAATAGCCTGTGCTAATTTCCTTCTGATTCTATCAAAGCATTTAATAAAGGTGGCCAGGTACATAGATCTCCAGGGGAAAATGGTGGTTTTGGGTGCAGTGTATAACTGGCAAACAAGAAATTCTTGCACCCATTATTATGTGTATACCATGCTGGAATAGTTAAATGCCCTAGTTTTCCAAAGTGCTGAATTGAAGACCTGCACTTACCAAGGAAAACCAAATGTTCAGATTGGACTCCCCATTTAACGTGCCACTTCAGTCAGCTTTCATGTAAGACTCCCAATAAACACTTTCTAAGCTTTGCTGAAATAATAACAGCCTTTACCATAGCCCTCTTGCTATCTCTCAGCCAAAAATCTTCTGAGTAACTGGACTTATTGCAGGATATCCCCAAGATATGGATTCCAAAACCCTTTACTTCAGTTGCAATAGTTTTCTCTCACATACAGAACATTGCAAGGTACCAGCATTAGATTTCTAAACTGTATTGACTAGCATAATGACCACCAAAAGCACCTCTTGCGCTTCCCTTACATCCATAATGGGGAAAAATACATGGAAAAATTTTGTGCTGGCAGCAGCTGCTCCCTTCCCCAAAACAGTAGCCCTTACATGGGAACCATCTATGCCAGCCACCAAACTGCTATAATCAGTTGGGTATGAGAAATTAGTCACAACTGGTGTTACCTGAATGTTCCTGATGTTTTTTGTCCCACTCTGATCTCCAAACGTCTCCCCTGACCATACCCACATTTTACCTGTCGTTAGAAAATGCGAGTATGTGCCCTTTGTTGGACCTGTGCTCGCTGGATCACAAGCAGATCTGTTCATATCAGTAAAAGCTGTCTTAATTACTGAGATACTGTGCACTAATGTGGTGAATCATAAACTTATGAATTAAACATGGATAAACAATACACTAGTAAGAGATCTTTGTGCGCAGCTGGACACCAAATTGGCGCGTTATAAGGGGAAAAGCATTTATGGGCCTGCAAAGCCTTTTATTAATATTATTTTTAGGCCTCAATGGGGTCTGCAAGGCCTCCAAATACTCCAGAGGCCTGCCAGGTCCTCCTAGGCCTTCATGGGCCAGCTGGGCCCTTACAGGCCTCTTTGGGTCTGCAAAGCCTTTACAGCTTCCAGGAGGCCTGCAAGGCTAACTTAAAGCATTGTCAATGCTGAAATTCATTCACTGCCTCTTCAGTGTAGCATAGGCCCGAAACAGGAGAGGATGAGGGATAACTAAAGGCCTTGATTCTGGCAGAACCTCCGCCCCTGATTATAAACCCACACTCACTGCCGTGACTGCCTGACAACTGTGAATGCTGAATATACTGTAAACCCTCAGTAACTAACTATGAATAACTGTGGATCTACAACATCTAACTATACTAAGACTGAAAACTAATGGGCAAGTCAACCACAGTAAAACTGCCCGGCAGCAGGGACCTAACATGGCCCCTGTAATCTGCCTGGCAACCAGGAGCTCAGAATGGCCGCCACCACCCCTCTGCTGAAATTACAATGGGCGCCCTGCCTCTGCCTTGGGCTTCACATTCCTTTGTGGCGGGGGGCGGGCGTTTCACCCGGCCCACCATTGGACCCTCTCCTGAAGCTCCCCTCGTAAAATGCTGAGTGGAGACTAGTCTGAATTGGGATGCAGGTCCCGGCCCGGCTGCTGAGGCATCCGCGGCGCGCAGCCGTTTCTCCTGCCCCCGCATCTCGAACTGGACCGGGACCTGCATCCCTGGGAACTCACCCACCTCCAGGAGGTGGCCTGCCAATTTTTAAAAGGCCCCGGTCAATGCTGCGGGCCAACAAGCGGCGAATTTGCCGCTAACAGAGCGTTCCCGCCCCCACCAGCCTCAATCTGAGCGATCGTTGTCTGGCTGTGTAGGGTGCCGGGAGACCCTGCTCTGCCGCCTGGGGCTTTCCCCCCCACTCCTCAAGGCCCGCCCGTGCTGTTCCCAGGCCCGAGCGATGCCTCGGGCCTAACCAGCTGCAAGCCGGAGCAACAGCTCCACTTGCCGGCAGCCTTGTAAGGAGGCTGGGCTGAACTGGGCATGGGCTTAAATAGCCTGCCCGGCTCCCTCGTCACGTGACGGTTCCCACCCCCGTCACTTGATCTGTTGATCTGGGAGGTGAGTTGATTGCTCCTTCCTCCCCTGCCGCAATGGCACCCTGGGTAAGTTCTGGTACGCTTTTTCTCAGTTTAAGTAAAGCTCTTATGTTTATTATTTTTGACATAAAAAGGCTGTTCTTTAGCAAGTTATCTTGCTAAAGAACAGCCTTTTTATGTCAAAAAGTGGCAAAGTGGAAAACAAAGAGTATTCCAAGAGTATGTTTTGAATGCGGATCCCTGAAACAACTGAAAGTGACTTTTCATCAGTTCTGAATAACCACAAAGCTTTTATTTGAAATAAGGGGAAGTCAGGTCAAACAGTGTATGATTGTCTGATGCTAATCTCCAGCAATACTCCTTCAAAGAGTAGTTCTCTTCTTCTCTCCATTCATTCCACTCAGTTTCCTTCTTTTAGGCCATATTGAGGCTGTGTCCTTACTTTTGTTAAGTTTAAACTGTATTTTTCAAATGTTACCAGTCCACTTCTTGCCCACTGTGCTGTACTGACACTCCAAGAAACAGGACCTTCTTCTCAGCAAAGGACTGCTGACTTCACACATGGAAAAAGGAAATTCTGCTTCCTAAAATGCTGATTCAGCACAGTGGGGGATAGACAGGCCTGAGGCAGCAGGAGCAGACAACTTAGTACATTATCTACAAAAAGGTGGAAAATTGCAAAGTACCCTGAAAAAGTAACCCATCAAACCACATGATTTCCCTTCACTTTCTTCCCAATCATACTATCATGATTAACATTATTCTCTAACAGTTAAATCAGGCTCCAGTATCCTCCATTCCAAACCACTCTTAACAGGCAATGACATTGTGCAAAGTTTCATCACACCCTTGGAGAAATGGCTTATGCTGCACATCTTTAAAGGGTAAATTCAGGCTTCTGTTTTCTGCAAAGCCATTAAAATGAAAGGCATACTGTCAAAAACATATTTCTGTTATGCTATATATTAATGTAACAACACATTTTGAGTTTATGCATGTAGCTGCTTATATATCTATGTGCATATAATATTAAGAGATATCTTGTCTAGATCTTTCAAACCAAATACCAATCAACCAACTAATCTGAAAGATGTTAAGACATCATTCCACCTCACTACATTTGGCTGAAGCTATTACTTTCACACCAGGTGTCAATGCATAGGTGCCAAAATTTTATGTATGCTGTGAAAGATGGAGATAAGGGAGTATACTTAAAATTGCAGTTATAGGGTTCATGGAACCCAGAAATATATAGCTAGGCTCATCCTATACTAGGAATAATTTATATAAAACTGAGTTTGCTTATCAGTCAACTATTGGGAAAGGTCTTTATCCCCTCTGAGAAGATTGATAATACATTTGATTGGATATTATTTTAAACTAGCTTCTCTTTGTAACATCCCCCCCACACACATTTCTGTACTGCTTTGAATATGATTACTTGTACATAATGTTTCATATACTTGAAAAAGCGCTGACTCATTAAAGTGTATTCTAGAATAGATTTTGTTAGTATTTGAAGTGCCACTAGATTCTTTTTATTTGGAAATGCCAACGAGCAGCAAGCCATTCTTGGCTTTATGCCTTCTAAATTAAGCATATGGGGTCAAGTTAAGCATTGGAGAGATCTAACAGCATTTCAAATTCACATACATCTCATTGTGTAACTATCAATGGCACTTGGAAAATGACAATGGGAAATGATTATTTTGCTCTCCAGTACAGTTTGGGATGTTTCAGGGTGTTGGTTTAGAGAAGCTCAGCTTATAATTAATCCTATTTGTTGTGAATATGTTGGTATTGTTTGTGTGGATGACAGATACGTCATCCATATAAGCCTGGAAATGATAGTTATTAAGTTATGGTTTTTCAAAGTGTGTAAAATACATAAGACTTGTTCACACTATATGTTTGAAGGAGAAATACTTCTGTAACATCATGTACTCAAGGCACTCATGAATCCTACCTAAAGTTCAAAGTCACTGTTACAAGCATCCATTTGATTCTACATCAATGACCCATTTCTATTTTTGCAAGCAACTGACATTTTTTTTAAAAAGGAAATCACATGTTTACTGCATTGCTATAGAAAGTGAACATTTAAATCTCTTCCTCCTAGATTTCTTTATCTGTGTCACCCCTACACATCAGGTTTCTCTGTCCCTTCCTAACAGCTGGCATCCTTTAAAGCAGGGATGCAATTAAAAGTAATCTGGCCCCTTCTAGGGTGCGACTGACTCCTACAATTGAGCTTTAAGGGGGGAAAATAGCTTGGCTTTGAAGCACTGCCTGAAGGAAAGCTACCGATGGTGCTTCAAAGAGAAAACAACTGCTTTCCCCTGCAGTCCAGCTTTGGATCCTTCTGCAGCAAAAGCCAGATAATTTAGTGAAATGGGAAAAAATAGACTATGATTTTGTTACTTCTGTTCCTCCCATTAAACATATGGGGTGTGAGGAATTCTGTGAGGGGGGGTGGAGTGGAGGATAGGTGATGGAGAAAGCAGGTAATTTTGCAAGACTGGTCCTCATTTTTGGTTTCAACAACATGAGATTGTGTTAAATTTAACATGGCAATCTAAATATAAATGTGTTTGTTTGGGAGATACCTACTGAGACATTTATTGCCAGCAACCTGAGCCATACAATTCATACTAAAAGTAATCCCTATGTATGTTTGCCCAACCTTTTCAGAAATGTCTAGGCCACTATATTGGTAAGAAGTTCTTGTTTCCCATTATTAAACCAACATGTATATTCCTGTATTTTAAATACTGCCTCTTTTTCCTTTTTTGGAAGATGAAGTACTCTTCTTTGTGTTTCGATATCTGAAAATGTTCTTCCCTCATCACTCTTGAAATTGTTCCTTCAATCCTTTTTGAAATGTGGGTATACAATATTCCAATGAGGTCTATGAATGGTAGTGAACATTCTTACTGAAACAGGTAAAAAGTCAAGGTTAGAGATGATGAGTTGACCAAGGTATACTGGTCAACAGGAAACCACACACGCCAGCTACAGATAGGTGTGGAGATGGACCAGAATGTATAAAATTTGTATTTAATCAAGAAATATGGAAGTTGCATGAACCAAGGAATATGGATTCTGTTTAGAACCAAGGATCTGAAGAATCAAAATGGTTTCTCTGTATAGAGACCAACAGGTCAGAAGCCTGCATTTTAGCAGCTTCTCAGTGAATATGCAGGCAAGTACAGATAAACATCTTTAAGATCTTGTAACTACAGGTTACTATGTGACAGAAGCCATATAAATTTATAACCTTGTTTTTCTGGGTTAGAACCAGCAATAGGGGATAGCTAAATCAATGTGATTAATTAAATAAGGAAAAAGTGTTTTTCTATTTATGTTGAATGAACAGAGAAATGATAATGAGTGATTCACATTTACTTGTATTTGATCATAATTCTATTGTCTTAGAATCGAAGGTATAATTGTTGTTAGAATCAATATTTGTAAATCATTTGGAGTTAAATCATTTCAAACTGGTAAAGAAAAGTTTTATGATCCTAAAGTATGTCAGCCTGCATGCCCTAAAGGTATAGCTCTCTCTCTGGGAGCAAACCAAGAAAACAAGTTATTCTTGAAGGAAGAAGCTAGTTTTATTGCAGCCCTTTGCATATGGGTAGAGGGGCATGAGCTAAGGAAACTGACACGTAGAATAGAAACTGTCTTACTGTGACCAGGAGACAGATCTATCCAATGGGATTTTAAGGTACATGCTTGTAGCACGTGAAAGGGGTATGGATTATGTACGTAAATCTTATGATGATGATTGTGTGATGTCTGTATTTTTGCGTCTATAAAAATTGATCCCTTTGTATGAAGGGGGTGTGCCTCTTACCCTTAAGGGGACACCCTGGTCAGATACTTATGCTGTCCAGTAAACTTATCTTCTGTTTCATAACTGTTTCTTGGGTGTTTTCTAATTTAGTCTTAAACTAATTCAGCTGTGTAGGACCAGAGACGTGGTCCTGGCCCCACAGAGGGCAATCTTATTATGGATAGCAAAAAGGCAGGGGCAGTTAAAAATATTTTATAAGCATCTTCCTCTGAGGCTGCCTTACTGGGTGCAAGCTTATCTACAGAAACAGTTACCTTATGCCTGAGTCAACAATAGAGGATGCAAAGTACATACTTCCTCCCATATGTTAACCCAGATACTACTTGCTTTTAAAGTAACTTTTCTTAAGGGTCAGTCACAAAGAAAGAAAAAGGGATGAGATGTTCGATTATAGAACCCAAGAAGAACCATACAAATTGCACACCTGTGCTTAACTGATGCATTTTTCAGCAGTTAAGAATACTCTGATACTGTCTGCATTATTTTTGTATACGTGCAAGGAACCTGTACTGGGAACAATATGTAATCCAAAGAAAGCAACAATGTGATATATAAGGCAAAGAAAATTAAATGTAAGAGTATGTATGTAATAAGAATTATTGCTAAATTAGACTTGGGCTTCAGAGATCTGTGCAGAAGAGGGACTTATTCGCTAGCAATAAAATACAACACAGAATATTCATAGAACATGTTCCTGTCATCCTTCCAATAACTCACTGATTTTAAAAAAAAGTCCTTAAAAAGCAGCAAGGGGTTTAAATCTCACTAAGGATGAATGTGCATATAAGGCAAAGCTCATATTTTGGTCAGCAAGAAGCCAAACAGAAGCAAAACAGGAGAAATAGATAGGACTACAACCCACACCTCACACACTGCAGACTATTCCACAAAGTGCACACTCAACTGGGCACATGAGAAAAAGACATGTCATTGGACCTTTGGGATCCTCAACTGGCTCGGATGGCAAAATCAGCTGTGTATACCATGGCAGGATAGACTGAAGAAAAATGCAAACTTAGTATATCATCATAGCAGTCTGAGTAGCTCTGGCTAAATGGAGCTCATCTGTTAGGTCTCGATCCTTGAATCAGTAAATACATTCTGTATTGTTGATCAGCAATGTTTATTGGAAAGGTAACGAAGCACCAGCTTGCATACTGGATGTTTGTTACCTTTCCAATAAACACTATTGATCAACAATACAGAGTCCTGGTTCTGGTGGGTTTTCCGGGCTGTGTGGCCGTGGTCTGGTGGATCTTGTTCCTAATGTTTCACCTGCATCTGTGGCTGGCATCTTCAGAGGTATATCAACAGTGGGAAGTCTGTTAGACAACTGCACTGATAGACAACTCTCTTGAAAGATGCACTGATAGACAACAAAACCATTGGTCAAGCTCTCTCTGTCACTGCATGACCATGAGAGGAACAACTGAGCTGAACAAACAGCTGCTTGTTATAGTCCAATCCAGAGGCCACTAGGGATAGATTCATCACCACACCATCATGCTGCCTCCAGAGAACTTTCAGGCAGCACTGGGGGGCAGCAAAAACAAACAAAAAAACCAGTTGCCTGAAAGTCCAGAGCTGATGGAGTTATGCCACTCTGAGGCCCAGAATGCCACATTCCCAGCTCTAAGGCCCAGGTAGAAGCTGACTACAGCCAGCTCCACCCCAGGAATGCCTCTTGCATACCTCCACTGTACGGAACGTGACAGCTGCAGTGTAGGAGTGCTGACGTGGCATTCAGCACTGTGTTTCAGCATCCTGGCCAAAGGTATTTTGCTCTTCCAATGGGTAAGTGCCCTAGAGAAGGCAAATTTGCCTGTGCAAGTTCTCACTGCATCCAGAAGTCAATTCGCCATGCCCTTTCTGGATTGGACTGACAGGCACCTTGCAGTGATGTCAGAATCAAATATATGCTGAAACTACATTTGAAACTACATTTCACCGGTTGTTTGTTCAAAGTGCCTTTCTCTGGAGTTCCCACTTAGAACCATATGCTTGACGTGAAAATGACGCAATGGCTGCAAGTTGTGTTATCTCAAATAAGGATGTCTTGACTGAGATTTATATACTACTTGGTATGATGAGTTTGTCTGCAGACTTGGTTGGTTACAGCCATGGATGTACAGATATGATGGGAACCCAGGTGGGTAGACTTTAATTTTTACCTTCATTGAGTTCAGTGGGAAGGCTTGTTCTTAACATTTGTGGTTTTGCCTGTGTAATGTTACATCAGCTCCTGGAAAAGGATTGGGCTGATGGCAACTAAGCCTGCAGAATTGTCCATTTCTGGATCCCACAATGAATCATATTACTGACTCCTACGCTGGTTATACAGTCATTTCAGCACTTTAAAAGGCACAGGTAGATGAATAAGATCGCCTAAAGCCACTGTGCCATTTTCAGCAATTTTAAAATAATGAACATTTTCTCTAAAATGGCACTGATGGCCCCAGGTTGGCCTCATGGCCATCATCCCATCTAGCTGGCCCTTTTTTCTGGCATGGGGCTTAGTTACAGTCCTAGGCAGTTCACACACTAGTCTTTGGATCACACTGAGCAACTGCTGCCAAGGATTCCAAGTCCAGTCAATTCCTACAACATTGCCCTTTAGTATGCTGCTTGACAAGTTATGCAGAGAGTTTTGCATGACCCAAGTGTATGTGTCGTAATATTTGTGAGGCTACAATTTTGATCCCAGTTAGGCCTTCCTCCTTTGGAGAATTTTTAAAAAGTCGTTCAGCACTGTAATTGCATTTTATAAGTATATAATAAGTTGCTATGAGGCACTGGTTAAGAAGTTCGCTCAAGTGTGAAGTGACTCTTTCACTCTTTTCTTTATTAACAATACCTTCCTCAAATTTCTTTTTCTCCAGAAGGCAAAAATGCCACATTGGAAAGAAAAGGCTGAAAACTGAATCAAATACACATTCTGGAAAACATAATATCTTGAGATATAAAAAGGCCCACTCTGAATCCCACTAAAGTCAATAACAAAACCTGAATGAATGAAAACCAAGATCCTAACTCAGTAACAATAGCAAACCAAAAATGTCCTATTCATGAAAGGTTTAAAGAAAAGCACTGTTTTATAAAGAATTATTAATTTGAACCATGTTTTGTAAAACTTTGCTTGCTGAACTGCTATGGCCCAATTCATCTCATTACAATAACTTCATGAGGCTCCTTATTAATGGTATACAGCGCCAGAAAGCTGAAAGAATACAGGAACATTTTAGCTAGAAATTTCAGTCCTACATAATGCAAGATTTTAAAGAAACTGATACTCACAATGTCTTATTTTACCAAATATTTCATGAAACAAAAGATTAAATGATGACTTAAGAGTCATGACTAGATACTAGGATGTGTCTATTTAGGCATGGATCCAATTAGCTTTTCCACTGGTGCAAATGATAGGACGGAATTATCTTTGACTGCCAAAAAGCTATGCTGGAGTTCATGGGACCTGCATCAACAAAAGCCACATGGGAAAAGGACTGCAGGTGAGGAAGGGAAGTGAGTGATATTGAGTGAAAAAACTGGCTGGATCCAACTCATAAAGTATATTTTAATTTTCCATTTGATCAATGCTGCACACAAAAGTCACCATATTATCAAATACACAAATTCAAAGGGGTGTCTACATGACTGTAATTGCAGCCCAAATAACCAAGACTCTGTGCAGGTGGACATCTTACAAAATGAACTTGCATTCAAAAAAGCTTATGCTGCAATTAATTTATTGTCTTTAAGGTGCCACAAGATTCTCTGCTGGACAGAATGGATAAAAGGAGTTTATGCTGGACGGAATGGATAACAAGTGAATCCCACATAATGGATTTTGATAATAGCAACATACTGCTGCTATTATCAAGTTTTTTTGGGGGGGAAGTCTAGCATAAACTCCTTTTTAACTTACAAATGATAGAAAAAACATTATTATGTCATTACAGTGCATATTATTTAACTGCTAACCTAAAAAACCAAAGAGCCTATTAACATTCCAGAAGTTATCTAAAAAGAAAGTATATGTTCAGATGACATTTCGGGGCACAATCCTTCTGAAAATTACCATGGTGTTAAAAATAGATATAATATTTTACTTAATGAAGATAATGTGGAAAAGTGAAATGGGAAAAAAAACCCTCTGAAACAGGTAGAAAGCCTCAAATATTCTTGTCTGATCTACATGCAAATTAAGAGCAACTATAGCAAAAAAAGTAAGAATTAAAAAGCTTTGATCTAGCTACTGACAGGTATAAAACTGTGCATAGATCTTTGGATATGATCCAAATCTAGCCACTGTGGATCTTATTTTTATTTATGTATTTATACATTACATTTATACCCCACCAATCTCCCAAGGGACTCGAGGCGGATTACATGTGTATAAAAATACAAAATAATGAAAGCAATACAAAGTACAAACAATAAAAACCGGTTAATCACAAGATGGCATAACATAGCAACCTAGAGGGTACAGAAGTGCGTATCGCACCTGGACGAAGGCCATGGAATGAAATTAAAAGAAGGGATGCCTGACTGTCTCAACAGAGAAGGCCTAGCAGAATAACAATGTTTTACAGGCCCTGCGGAATGGAGACAGATTCCGCAAGGCCCGTATGCTATTAGGGAGTACACTCTACCAGGCCAGGGCCTGGGCAATTGATGCCGGCTGGATATCCTTTGGATCCAGGACCACCAATAGATTCCCCTCGGCAAACTGGAGGGGTCTTTGAGGACAATAAGCGAAGAGGTGGTCTCGCAAATATGCAGGTTTTAAAGTTTCTTGTGAAGCATATATGCGCACTTTGGGTTGCTCCGCTTGACCAAATGCTAAGCAATCAGCATGCTTTGTTGCCTGAATTTCTGCTTTGAAGATAAAAGTCTGTGTGGGTGCTGAATTCCTATTCAGTAATCTACAATTTGGTCCCCTGCTGAGTTTATCTGATCAAGAAGTTAAATATTGGATGTATCTGTTTCTGCACACACATAAACACAGAGAGAGTATTTCTGTAAAGACATGGTTTCTAGATGGAAAGGAAGGTCCTCTTGCAAAGTGATAATTTAACTGCAGTGTTGGTAAATTATGCATAAAAAGTAGAACAAATTATCCGGGGTATACTACGCAAGGGACATGCTAGATGCCCCCACATGACCAAACATCATGTGGCATCAAGCTCTGCCCCCAGAAGCCAGCGTGCAGGGCAGAGGTGTAGCTGGGCTCCCACTCCCACTCCCACTTACTTCAGAAAACCGAGAAAGCTGGAGAACAGGCCTTCCTGTTCTGGTGGGAACTACATTTCCCAGGGTCTCCTGGGAAATGTAGTTCCCACCAGAACAGGAAGGCCTGTTTTCTAGGCTGCTTGGTTTCCTAAAGTAAGTGTGTGTGGGGGGGTGCTGCAGGGGGGGGCGCCGTGGGGGGCGGGGGAAAAGGGAGGGGCCGGGGGGATTTTGCACCCCCACGTGACCTAAATTTGTGCGCCCGGTGCATCATGCACCCCCCGCCCCCTGGGAGCTTCGCCGCTGCTGCAGGGAGGCAGGGGTGGGGCTCGGCAGTGGGCGGCTGTGGCAACTGCCTGGGCCAAGCCCTGCCGCCAACCTCTGTGCAGGCCAGCTTTCAAAAGCTGGCTTTCAAAAGTTGGCCTGCATGGAGGTCAGGGGCAAGGCTGGGGGCATGGCCCCGACCCAAGCCTCCCCCAGCCTCCATGCAGGCTGGCTTTTGTAAGCCAGCCTTTGCGAGCTGGCCTGCATGGAGGCAGAGGGCAGAACTTGGGACGTGGCCACGGGGGGCACTGGGAGGCGTCCAGAGGAGTTGTTTCCAGGTGCCCTTCCCCCCCCCAATAAACCTCTGTCAATTATACTTACAGGTATCGGTTGTTACTGTTAGAGGAATCCTTGTCTAGAAGTGGTTTTATAGACAGTTAATGCAATTGTAATTTACTTTCAATGAAGTTTGCAACTTTGCTTGTGCCTTTAAATGCACTTTGCACTTTGCTTTGTGAAATTGGGAAATCCACTTGCAAATGATCATGGAAGTGCAGTGAAAATGGACTGAAAGTGCATTATTCATACATTGCACCCAAAATAAATAGGAATGAAAAATTTAAAAACAATTCAGATTTTATTTCAACACCACACACTTCATCAGAAGCATCGAGCATGTAGATCATTTGGCAGGCACTTTTCGAGCTAAGGTACAAATGCGTGTGTGTGGGGGAGTGAGTGGGGGAGCTGTAACAGAATCTAGTGTGTTGGACATCCTGTTGAAAATCACTGAGGTATGAATCCTTGTGAAAAGGACTGAAACTGATGTGGTTGTTACATGCAGCAGATAATGACTTGTGGACACAGATAAAGCAAGACAATAAAAAAGTAACATAAACATTCAAAAACACTCAAATGTATTTAATGAGATAATATGATGAAAAGAGCAAGGTAAATTTCAAATCTACTGTAATCAAATAAAGCATGCAGACCAATGTACTGAAGTCCATTTTCTTGCAAGAGAAAAATCTTCTCCCAGTGATTCCCAATCTAACTTTCAAGAGGCACAAAAGTTTGCAAGGCTTAAGAACATCTACTAAAAGCAAGGTTCCACTCAAAGGGAAACAGCATCATTTTAAAAAATGAACCCTTTTAATCTATTGTTGGATATGCCATGCCACTTATTTCAATGATTTTGTTCCGTGCATACAAACTTGGTGAATTAGAGTACTAGACAGAAACATTCTTTATACTAACCAGAAGCCATACATTAGCAAGGACATTTCATTGAATGAAATGAATTGTTGCATGGGCTCTCTATTCACAAACTGCTCTAACACAGAGAATATTCTTCCTTCAGAAAAACAACCACACACACAAACAACCCTCTCTTCCTTTCTTCCAGATAGTTCTATGGAATCTCAGACCAACAAAAGAATGACTCTGCTTAGGCTTTGTGAGCTTTAAAATAATTTAATCTTTTAGTTTAATAAAGGCTTGTTTTGGCAACTCAGTACCAATGTTTTAAATATTTTAACCATGCTCCCCAACAGAGACCCACTGCACCTCACAACATCATTCTCCTCTCTTCCATTTGATCCTCACAAGAATTTTGTGACATATGTGAGGCTGAAAGAAAGTGACTGGCCCAAAAGTCAGGAGTGGCGCTTTGTACCCAGGTCTCCCACATCTTAGTCCAACCACTGTATATAAAGGTAAATGTCGCAATCCAGACAGCTAGGTCTAGAGACACATCTTAATACTGTATGTACAATATAGTTTTTGACTTTGATTGGGGAAAACGTATTCATTTAAAACATTTCTATGCTGTCTTTCCATTGAGATTAAAGTTGCATGAACAACACAAAACATACAAACATGATTTTGAAATTTACATTGTATCTGTTAGAAAATAAAGCATTTGTAAGTCAGCCCCCTGAAAAATACAAGTTTATACTTCAAAGCAAATGACCATGAACATAGAATGACCCTTCCTAAAAAAGGCAGCAGTATAAACAACATTTTTATCAAATAGTAATCAATATACAAATAAACAAAAGGGACTACAGAAGAAAATAATGACTTTTCAATTGTTATACCTATTTGCATTGTAACTTTTCATCACTCTTTCAAATTTAAAAAGGGAAGAGACTGGCTTTTTTGAAACTCCCCTGGTCCAAGCCAAACTACTAAGAAAGGCTGAGTCAATGACTGATCAACTGGCAGTACCACCCTAAACTGACTTAGAACCTTATAAACCCACTGAAATCAGTGAGATTAATAGTTTAGCTCTCTTTGGCTGTTTCTGCACGGGGGAATAACAGCGCCCTAGGGGCAGTGAAAACACCATCCCTGGGGTGCTGTTCGTACAGGAGGCACTGCTGCATTGCAGCAATGCCAACCTGGTCGCCCTTGAGCAGCACGAAGGCGCCGGTTTCAAACCTCGCTCATTGAACGTGGGCATGTCCCTCTAGCCCTCCAGAGCAGCGCTGGATGGGAAGGTCAGTAGAGGGGCCGAACCGGAGGTGGTTCGGTGTGGAGCCGCCTCTCCGGTTCAGCAGATCTTCGGGGCTGCTCGCATGCTACTGTGTGGAAACAGCCTTTCACAATGCACTGGAACCCTGTATTCTCCACACTGCCACCCTGGTCAAAATGTTTTCTATAACCTAGGAAGTTACACTTTTCTAAGAGACTGTTATATCTCCAATCCTTTTCTATCTAAAATGTTTCCAAACTCATAACAGCTATAGCTAACATTCTAAGTAGCTGTAAAACCTCTGGACTTCTGGGGTTTCTCCCTCCTGGGTAAAAAAATAGAGCTAAACTACTAGGCAATCTTTGTCTGAGTCACAAGGAAAGAAGCAAAAGCTGGTGTGGAGTAAAATTCTGAGGTAGAAATATTAGTACTGGTATGGAAACAAATAGTTGCCCATCATTCCTACGGCACTTCTTATCATTTACCAGGACAGGAATCTTAAATCCAGCAAGGCTACCTGTAACCTGACTCCTCCTCTCCTTGAAACTCAAAGCAGCTTAAAAGGAAGTGGTTGGCTCATTCCGCACATGCAGAATAATGCACTTTCAAACTGCTTTCAGTGCTCTTTGAAGCTGTGCAGAATAGCAAAATCCACTTGCAAACAGTTGTGAAAGTGAAAATGCATTTGAAAATGCATTATTTTGCATGTGCGGAAGGGGCCGTTGGCAAATACTGAACAAGTGGTGAATGAGAATGACTGGTGGCTGACTGGTGCATGAGTTTGCCTTTCTTCAATACTCTTTGCAAATATCATATTTGATATCAACCTCTCACTGTCATTGCATAGCATTAGCAGATCTTTACACCTGAGCGGAAGATGATCCTCTCCTTTTAGAAAGCCATTTTTGCCTCTTCTTTTTGAGTAAATATGGCAGTATAAAAACAGTTAAACAATACACATACACTTTTAAAACTCATATACAGTGTGGTAATGGACTAGAATGTCTACAAATTGTATTTGATACTAAGGAATATTAAGTTTGTATGAACCAAAGATTTCTAAGAATCAAAATGGGGTTTCTGTATAGAGACCAGCAGGCCTGCATGTTAGCAGATGGTCAAACTGCATGTTAGAAGCTAGTCAGTGATTATGCAGGCAAGCAAAGATAAATATCTTTAAGATCTTGTCACTAAAGGTTAATACGTGACCGAAGACATATACTTTATAACTTTGTTAAAGCTAGCTATATGGGATGCCTAAGGGAAATAAAGAGATCAGAGGTTAGAATAGAAATGGATGTAATTGGGTAACTGAAAAGTGTTTGTATATATGTTAAATGAACATAGAAATGATAATGAGAGATTCATATATACTTGTATTTTACTATAATTCTATTGTATTAGAATCGAATGGTATAGTTATTAAAATCATGTTTTAACATTGCAAACTGGGAAAAGGGAAGTTTTATGATCTTAAAGAATGTATGTAAAAACCTGCATACCCTGGAGAGGTATCTCTCTTCAGGAGTATACTTAGAAAAGTACGAAAAATGGTTATTCTTGGAAACCAGAAAAGGTAGAAGTTAGTTTTATTGCAGCCGTTTGCATATGGGCAGAGGGACGTGAGCAAACAGCATGCAGTGTTTGCGTAGCAGAAAGAAGCAAATTATCCAATGGGATTTTAAGGTTCATGCTTATAGCACCTGAAAGGGGTATGGATTATGTACGTGGGTATGGGGATGATTGTATGACGTATGTATTCTTTGTATCTATAAAAATTAAGGTCTTTCGTATGGTGGGTGTGTCTCTCTTTCGAGAGCACCCAGAGGGGTCACCTTCAGTCAGAGATCTATATTCTGTTCAGTAAAACTTTCTGTTTGTTTTGATGTCAGATGTCTGATGCTTTTTGAGAGGAGTTTGTTTCTAACCTATCTTTTCTCAAGACAGCTGCGCATGGGTTCTGGCCTCACAACAGAAAGGAGGATCAGTGATGGCTATGCCCTACAAAATGGATAAGTTTCATCTGCTGGTGGGAGCCAATGATACATGGGGACAGATGGATTTCCCTGACAAGAGAAGACCAAAATTTAGGAGCCATGACCAAAAGGCCATTTTTCATGTTTCTGCCCATCTAGCTTCAAATGGGGTGAGCAAAGAAGAGCCACTGAAGATGACATTTACTTTGGTAGGAATTTTTTAATGTTTGCTGCCTTGGGGACTCTAAAATAGGTGGGAAAACTGTATAGCAATGCTTCAAATAAAAAAAACAAATATTACCACACACACCCTCCCGATGATTAATTCAGTACTGCGGTCTTCCCTCCTCCCAGTATAGGCTGTTCCATAAAGTGCACTTGACAAGCACATGACTGAACATCTAAAATGGCGACCATTCAAAAACAATTTTCAGCAGCTTTCCCCATATGCCTGCACTGTATGCAACAATCCTAAAACAATCCTAAATCGGATAGCATTAGATTTCAGAATAACAAATAACTTATGTTTTTTATATCTATATCCATATACTTGAAGCAACCGCAGTGTGAAACTGAGATAAAGACTGAGCAATAAGGTTTCTCATCATTTTGTTGTAGAGGTGCAGCATCAAAGGCGGTAATGTAATTGCCACACTTACTCAGTCCTTGGCCTTCCTTCTGATATTGCCAGCAACAGTGATAATTAATACTAGCTCTGCTGGTGCTCTGTGTGACATGAATTCAGGGAAGTGAATAGAGAAAGTCTGCTCATTTTGCATTAGTTGTAGCACATCGCTCAAGGCCATCATCTAAACAGAATTAAGATGAATTTGTGTTGGCTGCTGAGCTGTGAATGACCAAAAGGTTAAAAGAATAAATGACCAGAAGGTTGTGTGGTCATGAGAAGTGATCCTAGGGCTAGAAAAGAGAAACTCTGGAGACCTCTTCCAGCATTGTAGCTGCCTATTGTCAGATGCTGTACAAATCATATTCTACTTTTAAGCAGACATTGTTCTAGTTAACCATTACCAAACCAAAAGTATCCACACTGCAGCACAGGCCTCTTGAGCTATTTTATTTAACTTTTTGTATCTTGAGGTAGACCTCCGTGGTAGATTATAAACTGTATGTGTGTTGAAACTATTGCTATCTTTTGAACTAGAGTGTTGACCTCTGAGCATCTTTTGATCCAAAAATGATCAAAGTTAAGTATTTTTAAATTAGTGGAGTACTGAAATTAACAGCAGATACACTACCTTGTCATAATCATTTATTTGATTATTTTGTTCATTGGAAACTATTGTTTTTAACTTATTTCTTGTCACAACAACCTTAAAATAAAGATTCTTTTTTTATTTTGCTGTATAGATGGAGAACGAAGGAGTGCTGGGTTGGATCCTATGTAAGGCTGCACAATGCAACAGGCCTTGCACAAGCAGAAGTCCAAAAATTATTTCTTGCTATTCACCTTTGCCAAGTGAAAGCTATTATATTCCCACTATCTTTCCCATTTGCATAAGACATAGTGGTCCATTCCACACAGCACAAAAACAATGTCTGTGGGATGTCTTCAAAATAGGTAGCTGCCTCTTTTCACTCTGCACACCCAAAATAAAAAGAGTCAACTTCTGGTATGCTTTCTATACAGTAAAAGTGTCAGAAGGGAAAAGATGTGTTACTAACCTGACCATTTTGCTCTCTGGTCAGTTTCACCCTCAGCGTGCGCCCAACATTTTGTGTGAAGCTGAAGGGATTTTCGTTTTTTCAGTTTTTTTCTTCAAAATTTTTTTGGGGGAAGAGTTATGGGGCAGTAGACCTGTCCTCCATGGTCCCAATGCTTTTCAATGGGAGTCCTCCAAGGGGCTAAGATTCTGTTATACATGTCTGCGTATCTTCAAAGATAGCTCTTCCAACATAAAAAAAAGAACTATATAGTACCAGAAATTGCAGGATCAGCTGAGTACAGCTATATACTTTTGGGGCTAAAAGGTACCCTGGATTGGAGCCAGCAGAGCAAATGTCCTAGGGCAAATGGCAGCAGTGAGAGTCCCTTCAGCTGCACACAAAACGTTCGGAGCAAGCTGAGGGTAAAACTGATCAAAGAACAAAATGGTCAGGTGGGAAAAATAAGACGCCTCCTGAGCGTCTTAGATGTATGGAAAAAAGGTGTACTTTGAAGTGTTCTCCAAAAAAGATGCCTTGAACTAAAATAAGGCATCCTGAGGACATCTTTAGAAGAAAGCTGTGTGGAGTACTCTTCCAGGACACCTTTTTTAGCATCCCCAGGACATCTTATTTAAGCTGTGTGGAATGGACCAATAAAAGGTATTTCTTCTGATACAATTTCCAAACTCAATTAAATGAAACTATATGAACCACTACACACATTTGTATTGCTTTAAAATACTATGGATTGCTGCAGCTGTTGCACTGGTGGGTATGCAAATGGCACTGCATTAAGCATTTTTTCCCATTTCACTCATGCACCACTGGGATCCAACCCACTTTCTTTGCCTAAATTCTCAGACAGTCCATGACTGTAGTGGGCCCTCAATTTTAAATGACCAGTTCCACATCTATGATCCTCTTGACTGGATTATAAACATGGAGCTTCACAAATGAGCCTTAATGGCTTAATTTGTAGTGCTGTTCTACATACTATTATTAACCATTTGTTAATCTAATTGAATTACCATTTGGAAGGCAATGAATTTTTTAAAATACTGTAGAGTCTGAGGTTCTTAATTGCTTTTTAGATTGATTCCTGTAATGATCTCAATATCTCTATCTTTAGTTCTATTTGCAGTGATTTTCAAGGCTGGTTTGGATACTCTTGTCAATAAAAAATGGGTATTCTAGTTATAAAATTCGGCAAAGAGACTTCCCCACTCTATTACTTTGGGCAGATAAAAAACCACTATAGGGAGACTTATAAAAATAGAGTGTAAAGTTGTAAAGCTCTAATATACAGTCCCACAATAGCAGCAAGATGGACAAAATGACCTAATAAAGCTTTCCTTTATACAGACTCTAGAATTCTTTTGTTGGAAGTCCTGAGCAGGCTTCAGCTACATCAGGTTCTGTTTTGCCTTTTGTTATTTTGGAAAGTTATCACATTTGTAGCACCTGGGTGGATCATGCTGTAATAACCCTAGGCTCTTCTGTAGTTGCTACAGAACATCAATATTTTAAAATTCACAGGGGGCGATACAGTAAACTAACAGTATTCTATTCCAAAAGGCAGTGTGACTGCCTTTTTCCTTTCGTTACTAATAACAATTTATCTAGCAGCAATGCTGACTCACTGCAAAGGAAACTTTGGTTTCAGTGAGTGATTTAACTATACTATATAAAATACACAAAATAAATCATTATTTTGAATGGGTACTCCCTGCGGACATAAAAAATTATGCATCCTAGGTTCTTCCAAAGTGCTTCCAACTCCAATAAGGTGGAGGAAAATGAGGATTGACTCTGTTTTGGAGACAAGACTCTTTGCTGAAGAAGCAAATGGCATCAGGAAATCAGGCAATGTGTCCCATGCTGGACCCACTAGAACAGACAGTACTACGCTAGATAGACCAATGATATGACTCACTATCAGGCAGCTTCATGAGCTCAGCAATACAATCGGCTGTCAGTTAAACTTTAAGTAACTGTTGCCTCAGCCAATCTTATAATCTGGCTGTTAAAGAATGTTCCTGGGTATTAATATTTTGGGCCCTGTTATAAATAATCTTTCTAATGGCTTGCACAAATTTTCAAATAATCAAAACCTCCAATGCAGCTACAATGCACTGCTTAAGGCTCCTATTTATTTCTCATTTTTGCCAGAGGAAATGAAAACATCAGTAACTTCCTTGCTTGATCAGACTTCGGTCTCTCTGTAAGCATTCAGTTGCCAAAAATTGTCAGCATGATGCCTTCTGAAACTCACAACCTGGGTGTGAATGTGATGGCCATCCGTTGTTGCATGCATGGAGAATTTGCTAAAGGATTTTTGTGTATTTGCCTAATGTAACACTAATACCAATATGGTATTAATCAAAATAGCGTAGCCTTCATTTAATCACAAGCCTGTGTAATACTGCATAGTAAAGCCTTCCCAATTCATAATGCGATGTTATCTGTGAGAAATTGTTTCTCTTATCCTGCAACTCAAGACATTAGATTATTCTCTACTAAATGCACATTTAAAAACTCCATAGTGACTGATGGCAGTTATACATATATCAAAGCATGACTTAAAGTGATTGTGATTGGCAGATATATAAAGTGGTACCTTTCTTTTCTCCCTTTAAGAACTGCATTTTTTTTAAAAAAAGGAATTATGATTGAGATTAAAAGGATAGCTAAAATACTATTACTGTATAGGGCTTTTAAATGTGACTAATGAGAAGGTTTCACAAGGTCAGGAATTGGATCCTCTGTTATGTTTCACAGACTACAATGGAATGTTTAGGCTGACACTCAAACCTCTGAAGGCAGGTGAACATGGAGCAAATCTTTCCTATTGTAAACCTTTCCTTCAGTGTAACATTTGATTGGTATAAATAAGGTGGTCTTTAGGTAACCTGATCCAAATATTCTGAAATTTAAAAGTCAAGGAGAATACTTTAAACAGGGCTCAGACAAAAATGGCTCAGATAACGAGGAACAGAAGAAAAGTGTGTCAGACAGGGACGTAAGTAAGGGGGGTTCATAGGTTTAACTCCCCTATTACATGCCCAGCAGGGGGGGCCTGGTGCTCCTGTGCTCCAGCTGTGCACCCCTCCCACCCCAAACTGTGTCTCCCACCGGGCCCAGGTAACCGAGTGGCAGCAACAGCACTGCAAAGGTGTGAGTTCCACTCCCAACGAGAGGCCAGTACGCGTGGGGGCAGGCACACGCGCGCATGCAGCAGAACTAAGGGAAGCCACCTGCTCAGGCAGCTGGCATTGCATGCTTGCAAGCTGCAAGCCAGCCGCCTGGCTGGGGAAAGAAAGTCTTGCCTCTCGCGAGAGGTCCCCGGCTCAAAACCTGCTTTATGGGAGCCGAGAGGCGAGACTTTCTTTCCCCAGCCAGCTGGCTTGCAAGCGTGTGATGCTGGCTACCTGTGTGGGTGGCTTCCCTTAGTTCTGCTGTGCCCCCCCTGCCCCCCAGGGGTGGGTGGTGGCATAGCCCCATCCCCCGAGCCCTGCCCCCCGAACCCACCCCATAAAAAGCTATACCTACGTGATGATTCTTGCCATCATCAGGGCTACCAGTATAATTTATAGACTAAGAAGATACATGATAAAATGGGCCTATACCACACAATATTGTGAAACTCCATTTCTGACAATGGACCATGGGCAGTTATAACTTTATTTTGAAATGAAGATTTTTCTCGTGGATAAAACTGAAGACAGGTTTCCATGGGGTTGCTAGACCCTCTTGGTAACAGGGAATTCCCTGCTGGTGTACTCTCATGTATGCATATTTAGAGGTTAATCACCTGAGAAAATTGTCCTGAATTTCTAGTTTTGGGGTTCTGAATTGATCAAGAAATGTGTGGATGTATTTATTTAAAACATTTCTATGCTGCTTACTTTTTGCAAATTCCCCCAAAGTAGCTTTCAAAAACAAGAATCTAAAACAACACAAATCAATAACACTATGAAAACAATTGAAAATTTGTAGAATCCTGCCCGTCCAAAATTATTAGAATTATGTTATTGCCACTAGGGAAGTCAATAAAAAAGTATAATTTCAAAAGAAAAGGTTCTGTAAATAATACTATAGTACTGGGCTATGATGTTGCCAAATAAGTTTCAGATAACAATTCCTAGCATATTTGTGATGACATAGGGGAAGGACCTATGCTGTGAAAACACTACAATTCTAAGGAGAATTGCACCTTACTGAGCCCATTGACTTCTATGGGCTTAGAACAGTAATTGTTTGTTGCATATTTATTTATTTATTTTCAAAATTTATACCACACTTTCTTGCCATCATCAGGCTACCAGTATAATTTATAGATTAAGAGAATACATGATAAAAACAGTAAATTTCTGCAATATATAGGATCACCAATTCCCTTGCAGTACTTCAGTTGGCGTTCAACAAGCTAGTCCTTCCATGTAGTTTATTACTAAATGTTAACTAACACTAAATGTATCAGGTTTTATCATGTTATGGGTGCCATCCTGGGCATGAGAGTTCAGATTTTACCACAGTAGATGTGATCTTTAGCCAAGTTAAAAGGCTGAACATTTTCAGTGTTATCCTAATCAGAAGTTCAGCCTTCTTAGACCACTGCCTTTAGTGTATTTAGAAGAAAATAACTCTGTTTAGGATTTCACAGTAAGTTAAATAGATAGCATTCATGAAAATCATTGATTGGCTACCCAATTGACTTTCTCTTGGTAAACAGCAATTCAAAAATATGGATTGAGAAGCGTGAGGGTTAACTCTTTTCTGTCAAGCTATTTTGCCTACCTTCAGACATTCTGCTGGTGCTATTGTTTGTTCCAGTGATGGTCACCTGCAGGCAATCTGTATACTTTCCTCCATAATAAGAAAAGCAAACAACTGCCAGGTTTAGGGGATCATTTAAGGCTGCAATAATGACATAAGGGTAAAGCTTAACCAAAGCAGCCATGATCTAAATGCTCTCCCCCCACTTTTTTTGAATATTCTCTGTAACTGGGTTTACAGATACAAACATTACTGATGCAAACACTACTGTTCTGAGTAAATTAACACCTGATATCAAACACTGGTGCAAAAAAGAAAAATCAGTATTAAGATGCAAATAAATTAATGCACAGGGTTCTGGGTTTTTTAATTTCTTTTCCAGATAGAAGAAACAAGAACAGTTCAAAACTATATAAAAAAGACACCACAGAAAAGAAGTAAATACCGAACAATAACCCTGTTGGTGCATCAGGCCACTGGCTGAAAGTAATGGTATCAATGCAGAAGCAACTATACTTGTTATATTCTCTGTGCATTTAGAAATGGACATAATAGACAACGCCAAGTATGCAGGTGCACAAAGACATCCCCGCTATTCGTAATTGCTACTTCATCTCACTATTTTTCAAAAAGGTAGGAAGTATTTTTATAATAGCAGCATGTGGCTTTCTGGCTCTCGCTGCAGGAAGTTTTGCTGGAAGGTTGGGCAATTTCTTTATATTAGGATGCTTCTGTTGTTGCTGTGTTGGCATGTCTAAGCAACCTTAACTGCCGCAGTAGCATTTTCTCTCTTTTCCAACATGGCCTTCTGAAGATTTTACTTTTTGTAAATATCCCTTTGCCTTCAATTCCATTAGCAATGGAAAACTGCAAATTACCTCTTCACCTAGTTCACATTTGAGGAGAAGCAATCCAATAGTACTGGTATGTCTTAAAGATTTAAGTCAGCTGGTTTAAATGTCATTTATTTTTATTCTTATCCATTCTTATTGTTGGCCTGATCTGAGACAAAATTTAGAATTTTTCAGACTCAATGGTTGTAGTGGGGGACAAACACTTAAATTATGAACAAAACCAAGGGTCCTATATAAAGTATTATATAATACATTACATGAATTTGTTCAAGCCAGAATTATGTGCAGATTATAATCTAGATTGATAGTAAAAGCACAATAAAATTAATATTTCTTTGCTCCCTTTCTGCCTGTGCTTCATCAGACATTCACCTTCATTCTTGACTTCATATTGGCTGATTCAGGTTATATCATTCAGCTTTATTTTCCTGGCAACTCAATGTATAAGGGCATTTAGAATGGGACTGTGGCTCGGTGGTTAAGCACCTGATTTGTATGTAGGAGGTCCCTGGTTTATTCCTCATCCACACCACAACATTTGTCCATTGGTCAGTGAACAATTCTTGTACTGCCCTTCAAGTTCCTGATTGGTCCATGGATTCATAATTATCCATTGACCAGCCCTGTCAGTCTTTATTTCCCAAGGACAATGGAGTGCCGGGAAGGGAAACTGACCATTCAGGGACTCTTTCTCAGGTGGGAAAATAGCTAACAAAATGTAAATTAACTAGTGATCTGTCTTGCTAAACCCTAACATTCTTAGAATTAGGCCTACATATTAAAAAGTGTCTACTTAAAAAAACATATGCTCATTTCATGTCCTATCACCAGCAATCAAAAAGGAGGTAACCACTTTTTGTTAGTAAGAGGGGAAGTCTTGGGGAGAAGGATTCATACAGGTATTTGTCTCATAATAAAATATTGCTACTGCAGACTAACATGAGAATTAGTGTGAGATCAAAAATATTTTTCTTCCCCCAATCTGTATGTAAAAATTGATTTTTAAAATGTGCTTGTGGTCTGGATATGTGTTTGTGGTCTGGATATGTGACAGACAGACTATAGCTAAAATTAACAACAATAAGCAAGGCAAGATAAAAGATTATTTGAGGTAACAGTGTCATAAAGATCCTGTCCATTACCAATATATATGATCAAATTTCACCCATCAGTATAAAAAGCATCTAACAAAACCAATTTAAAGTGAAAATTTAATAACTTGAAAAGTTAATAATATAAAGTGCCTTAACATCTTAATGAAGTAGAGATTTCCAACTCCTTTATTGTAGCAACAAGCATTCACCAAATTAATACACTGTGCTTCAGGTCAGCTCCTCATGATAAGAAGTCTTTAGCTTGATGAAATCTCAAGTTTACACAGGAAAACCTTTTTTCTCTTAAAATTCTAAATGAGTCTAAAGTAACAAAGAAGTATCAACCAAAGAGCATCTCCAAATTAAAAGCCTGCAAAAACCACCTTCCAAGGTTTTTGTCTCCAAGATAGAGATGGTAATGGAAGTGCCAGAACCATATTAACCTAATTGGTGCTAGCATGCAGTGATGTTAATACAAAAGATTTCCTCTTTTTCTTTTCTGTTCCAAATTGAACCCAAGAGGACAGGGTTAGACCTGCTATTGCAGTTCTTGTGAACTCCTGTTTGCATGCAATTCTATCTGGGTTTTCAGATTGACAATTTCATTCCATGGCTCCTTCTGTGTTTCTCTTTCCTGTTTTAATTATCACTTAAGTAAGTGAACTGAATGTATGCTTATCAACTCTTCATTTCCCCTGTGGACTACACTATGGGGTATAAGATAGAATTTCCATTTTATCTCTGATGGCTTAAATAAGGTACACGTGAAAAAAGAATGGGTTCCTTAATTTAGCGGAGAAAAATGTTGACATAGCGCTGGCTCGAGGATTTAAAGGAAAGGGGAAGAAAATTGTTTCTAGCTGCAAGTCCACTGGTAATTTTTGAAGAATTAGTACAAAGACACTACAATGCTTAACAAAATCAAACCAAGAATTAAGTCATATGCTTCAGACAATAAGATATGTTACTCTGTAAAAAAAATCCCTTTTAAAATTCAGATGCATAATTTGGGTGAAAAAGAGTTTACCTTTAGAATTTCTTCCTGAATTCCCATTATGAAAATTTTTTCTAAGTCTAACCATATCACTTAATATGTTATTTCTATTCTAGGGTTCAGAAATTAGGGATATGGCTCCAAACTGTTTAGGATTGCCAGACATGGGGAGAAGAGCAACATGTGATATGGTGATGTCACTTCTACAAAGAATCTTTAGTAATACAAAATTGGGGGAATTTGTAGAGCACTGTGGATGTGGTGGCCAGAAGTGATACCACCACATCCATGATGCCATTGTCCTGGTTTTCTCCTGGGGCAAAAGCTGGCATGAAAAGGAGGGAGCCATTGGTCTAGAAGGCTGTCTGACACAGCATACAATCTGTGTGACTGGTGTTGTGCTGACACCATAATGTTAAATATTTCCATAGGATTCCATGCTTGATAGTATCAAAATCCATATGAAATCCACAACTTCCCCCTCTCCCCCCCTTCCTCGTTGTCTGCCGCTTCAAGTTAAGAGAAAAAGTTCATTCACATGGACTTAGCCAAAACACACTGACCTCTGCATTTTATGTTGATATATTGATATTTCAACTTGATAAGAACAGAGAGAGCTTGGAAAGAACAAGCCTCTGTGTTCTCCAGTGGTGGCAGCAACAGAGGAAGGGGGTGGAAAGAGAATATCAGCTCTAGCAGGGCTCTATATGTCCCCTTCTTTGGCAGCAAGTGGACCAGGGAATTGATTTGCTCTTTCACTGTGCGGGACGGGACTATTCTTGGAACAGTAATATGATTAAAGGCTAAGACAGCAATTTTGCCTACCGGGTGTAGTGAGATCTGTGCCTTTAAGAATAAGAATAAGTGCCTTTAAGATCTGTGCCTTTATGAATCCCTTGATGGCTGGAGTTAAGAGAACCAAGGGTTCTCTACAGAAAAATTGTGTGCCCAGGATGGAGAGCTTCCTTGCATGTAAGCAGAAAAACACAAGGAGACCCCTCTGCAAGCCCACTGCACACTGAAGAGCCCATGAAAAGGCCTGAGGTAAGTGTTTTATATGTAATGAGTGATGGTAAACTCGACAGAATCTTATCTCATCACCCAGCAAAAAATAACATAATCAAAGAAAAAAAGAGATCAGGAACCTAGTGTTTATTCTAAACCTGAAGGATCATTACAAATAACATGTGGTATTAATTAGATGGTCTAGCCAGAAATGGATGTATCCAATTCATTTCTAGTATACAGTCTAAATGTATCTCTCTGTGTTTGTAACTAGTATCAGCTTATACAGTGTAAAAATAACATACAACGTTGAAGTACTGGGTTAAAGAAAACTCCTTTATCTAAAAACCTATCACTTTTTATATAAAGGAATTAAAATGCAGGCTCTTTCTTTCATTCTTTATTCACACATTAATGTTCTCAGCATAACTCCCCCCCCCCCAACAATTACAGCAAGACTGCAGTACCTGTGCAGACTGCCTGCAGCAGAGCCTTACTAAAGTCCAGAATGGATTCAACAGTGTTCTCTGCAGCACACTTAAATTCTTCTCCCTGGTTTTTCCTTGAAAAACAAGATTAGCTGTAATCTGAGAAACAAAACCAGCTCCATCTACAAATCAGAATCCCCTATTCCCTACAAAGGACAACCTTCTGTGATTTTTTAAAAAAATATTCCATTAACATTTGAAACATTCTAATTATTTTTGACCTATGAAGTGCTTTTCGTTTCATATGTATATAAGAGCTTCAGTGAAATGAAATGGTTGCAATCCAGATCTGTCACACCTTTTTTTGAACCTGGGGTACATTTGTACAATAGTGTTTTCACAGCTGAAGAATAATAATTGAGACAGCATTCTCAGGACAATGGGCCATGACAATGCGGATGAAGAATCTCAAAAGAAATCTTACTATCTTCTGAATACAGAGAATCCTAAGTAACTGGACGTAGTGGCCAAATTCTTGCTCACTATTACGAAATAATTTCCTGGGTTCCTCTTTCTCTCTGAAGTATGCACTTTATGAAACAAGAGTACCTGTTTTATCTCATTAAACTGCATTTGGATTACTTAGTTCTGCTACGTTTTAATGCCGAATAAAGGTTTTTGAACTTTGAAGAAATCTTCTGAACAGTATGTTTCATTCAGTGCTATTTTTTTGTTGCTATGTATTGCTACCCTAAATTAGAATACCTATATGAAAATAAGGAACATATCTGTCTATGGAAGAAAGAACTGGATCTGGGGGACAGTTGTTTTGCACACCATATTGATTCTATTCAACCAGCCAGCCACCCATTTATAATGGATGGAATCCACTGGAAATTTCTACTAGTGGAAAGCAAGGCAGCTTTTGTCAGTTGGCAGTGTAGATCTTTAATTCCATCTCATGTAGTTGCTAAGCAACATTTTGAGCTTCTCAATGGTCTACAATGGGAAGGTGGTGGCAGGAACATTAATTTCCCATTAGCAGAAAATTGCCACTGGTTCCAAGACTGGTTCCAGATTTTGAGGTGACTCAGATAGAGTTCCCAGTTTCTCTTATACCCACTACCAAGGCCCAAACATGCCAGTTATCCCTTCCACCCAGCCACATGTCTCCCATCCGGCTGTGTGTCTTTCCTCTGCCCACTTGTGATCTCTTCTATTGCCTATGCTCACTGCTGACTACAGCCCTTTCCTCTATGGCACTGGGCAGAATGTGTAGTGGAGAGCATTCTGAAGCTCTAGTAAATCACAGAGAGTGTAAGAGGGGTAACCAGCAGTGGCCCCTGCCAGAAGCCATGGGCCCTGGCACTTGCCCCACCTCAGAGTATGCTGACACCAGCCCTGACTGGATCCAATCCACTGAAAATAATTCCAAAGTCAAAACAAATGTTAACACTTTTCCTGGTAGGTTTTTCCATGTATTGTACAATACTAAACATACAACTTTTTTTAAAAAAACAAGGTTGAATTTGAACTCAGCATCTTTACTTTGAATTATCTAGGGCACTAAGCCAATAGGAGGTTCTGTACTACACCACTGAAATATATCAAGATGTGAACTGTTATATTCTCACACAGAAGACATCCCTTTTACTCTAAGTACTGTAGTTCGCATTCTAGTGAATTGTGAGCCCAACTTTCAGAAATATCCATTCATGAATGCAAATGCAGATATTCTTAGTGACAGGCAACATTAATAAATGCACCCATGCTGCCTTCTAGGCATATAAAAGGGGAAAGAGTCATAATAATAATTAGTATTTATATATGACTTAATTACCGGTAGAAAAATCCCTGATCTGCAACTTGCTCTAAATAATAGAAATAATATCTGGCATCAAACAGAACACCTCGATCTTGATCCCCAAAGCCCACACCAGCAGAAGTCAAGAAGAATTTGCTTTCAGATACATATTACTCCTGGCTTCCAAGTATAAGTACTTCCCCTTCTTTAATTAATGTCATCAAAAGAAATTTTTAGTAAAAACCCCATGCTGAGTTCTTCTGAGGATAAAATGCTGTACTTCTGAGGAGGACAAAAAAACCTGTATTCCAAATAAGACAGCCTTTTAAAAAAGATATTCATATGTAAATGTAATTATGTTTTTTTTAGCTACCGGTTACACTTAGGCCAATGCATTTTACTGGTGTGATTAACTGCACAGCTCTCCTTAAATCAGAGTCATATGACTAGTTCAGCAGCTGTGACCCTTATTTTGGGGGCAGATATTAACTGGGATAAACACATATACAGATATGATAAACCAGAAAGAGTGATTTCCATGATAATCACAACATTTTCTTTCCCATTGCCATAATTACAGGAACACCTATGGTATTGCATCCAGTTCACACAAACAGTTCTTCAAGCATCAGAGCTGCATGAGTGAAGATTGAATGTGCTCATCAGAGATAGGGCCTTCTACACCAAGTACCTCATAATGACCATCTGCTCTATTAGAGTTGCCAGTCACACTGTTGTCCCTCCTCTTCCTAACACACTCTGCTCTGCACAGTACAAAAGGGCATCGATGGAATGTCTTAAAAAGAGGTGGACTGCCTCATTTCACTCCGCATACCCAAAACATGTCCAGGGGACATCCCAAAAAGAGACGGCTTCTGGTTTGCTTTCCAGAAAGCACAGGTGTCAGAGGGGAAAAGAGGCCTCCCTTGGCTGACTCTCTCGACCAGTTTTCATTCTCCACTTGCACCTCCAACCAGAGAGGCAGTTGAGGAAAGGATTTTCCCTGATTCTTATTTGCTGCAAGGTTGCTTGAGAATGTTAGCTTTGCAGTATCTTAATTCTGGTTACCTTTTCAGTTCAAAAAGTACACAGTTGAACTCAGCTGGTTTTGCAGATTCTGGAAATATATAGTCCTCCCCCTTTTAGGAGCTAACTTTGAAAATACAGACATGCATAAGAGAATCTTAGCCAGTTGGAGGACTGCCATTGAAAAGCACTGGGACCATGGAGGACAGGTTTACAGCCCATTGAGGTAGACCTGTTCTCCACAGTCCGAATACTTTTCAATGGGACTCCTCTGAGTGGCTAAGATTATGTATGTCTGTGTATCTTCAAGGATAGCTCCTTGAAAATTGAAAAAAAAAGAGAGGAAAACTACATATTGCCAGAATCGGCAGGATCAGCTGAGTACAACTATGCATTTTTCGGGCTGAAAAGGTGCCCTGTATTGGAGCTTACTGAGCAAATGTCCCAAGACAACCTTCAGCAAATGGAGGCAAGGAGAATCCTTTCACAAGCACACAAAATGTCAGATGCAAGCTAAGGATTGACCAGAGAGATTAATGGTTTGATGAAAAACATAAGATGCCTCTGAGCTCTTCATTTCACACAGTCAGGCAGCACATGTTTTGCAGGCCCCTTAAGGATTTTTTTTAAAAGGTGCCTTGAGCTGAAATAAGGTATCCAGAAAGATGTGTGGCGTGTCTTCCCAGGACTCCTTTTTTAGCATCCACATGACATCTTTTATATATGCCACCCTACCCCCAAAAGGCTCAGGGTGGTTTACAAATGGAATAAAACCTAAAATCATACATAAATATTCATATAAAATTTATAAATAACAATCAATAAAAACAAATCATAAAACCATTTAAAATAATCCATCTAAAACCCCCAGATGACGACACATATTTTTTCTGCCAGGGAAGGTTCAGCAGAGATATAATAATCAGGAAACATGCAGCTGGTTTGATGGACAGGTCTGATGGAATGGCTCCATTTTACAGGTCCTGCGGAATTGTGTCAGGCTCCACAGGGCCCTGATGTTACTCAGTAGCATGTTCCACCAGCACAGGGCCAGGGCCATAATACAGCCAGCTGGATATCCCTCAGCCCTGGGACCACCAGTAGATTCCCCTCTGCCAGGCAAAGAGGTCTCTGAGGGTGATATTGGGAGATGCAGTCCTGCAAGTATGTGGGTCCAAGGCTGCTTATGGCTTTATAGGTTAACACCAGAACTTTGAAGTTGATCTTATACTCAACCAGTGTAGATATTCCAGGACCAGTGTTACATTGCCTCTGCTGGCTGCACCTGTAAGCAGCCTCATGGTTGCATTTTGGACAAGTTTTAATTTCCCAGTCAGTGACAAAGGTAGACCAGCATAGAGCAAATTGCAGTAATCTAGCTTAGAGGTGACTGTTGCATGGATAACTACGGTGAGGTCAGACTGGAAGAGGTAGGGGGCCAACTGCCTAGCCTGGCAAAGGTAGAAAAATGCAGTCTGGGCTGTTCTCATGACCTGGTCCTCCAATGAAAGGGTAGAGTCCAAGGTCACACCAAAACTCTTCACTGATGAGGCCAGATGTAGGGCCTCACCATATAAGGCTGACAGTTGGAAGTTCCCCGGCCTCTCCCCCTGACCCAGCCAAAGGATCTCCACCTTCAACGGACTAAGTTTCAGTCTGCTTGTTTTCAACCAGTCAGCAACAGCTTCTAAACAATGCTGGAGAGCATCAGGGGTGGAGTCCAGCTGACCCTCCACTGTAAGGATGAGTTGGGTGTTATCAGCGTACTGATGGGCCAGGGGTCACATGAAGATGTTAAATAACATTGGGGAAATGATGGCTCCCTGCATCACCACACACCTGATGGGGTGTTGCTTGGATACATCCCCCCTGGATATCACCTGCAAACCTTGGCCCAGGAGGAAAGAGGTCATCCAGTGCAAGGCTATCCCTCTAACTCTGGCGTTGGCAAGGTGGTGGACCAGAAGTTCATGGTCTACTATGTCAAATGCTGCAGTAAGATCTAATAATACCAGCAGTGCAGTCCCACCTTGATCCAATTGGAATCGAAGATCATCCACAATGGTGAGTAGCACAGTCTCCATCTCATGTCCAGCACAGAAACTGGACTGGTAGGGATCCAACACCTTTGCATCATCCAGGAAAATCTGTAGCTGTTCTGCAACTACTCCAGGAATGATGAATTCAAAACTGAGTGGTAGTTGACCAGATCCAAAGGATCTAAAGATGGTCTTATTAAGAGCGGGCACACTTCTGCCTCTTTTAACCGCCCTGGAAATACTCATTGCTCAAGGGAGAAGTTGATCGTTTTCATCAGAGGGTCCCTTAGCACTTTTTCACTGGCCTTCATAAGCCACAATGGACACGGGTCAAGGGGACAAGTAGTGGATCGAGTAGCAGCCAGAATCCTGCCAACATCAGTGTGGTCAAGCAGTCTGAGTTGGTCTAAACAAGAACCAGAAGATGGGCAGCATCTGTGGCTCTTGGTTTCTGCATTTCAGCCAGCCAATCAGGCGGTGCTCTGGTTAACACATGGTGTTCTTGCTCTGGCTGAACTGCACCTTTTAACATTAACCCCGTTTAAAGCCTAATCTGTCACAGCAAGCCTTGTAAGAATGTAGAACTTAGGGGGAAGAGGTTGTTCAGTGATGCCCTCTAAAATTGCCCCTTTCTTCATTTTCTGGGAACTGGACTCTGTAGTCTGTAAACCAACTGTAATTTCAGGAAAACTCCAGGTCTGACCTGGAGGTTGGCATGCCTATCCAGCTCTGTATGTGTACATAAAGTTGTGAAGAAAAGGACAATTTTAGATTATAGTAAAGGTATAAAATTTCTTTTCATTTCTAAACATCCCTTCCATTAAAAAAATTGAAATCATTCCAATCAGTGTAATTATTACTTAGATGAAGGGGGAGTGGGGGGAATCAGTTGATGGTAGGAGTCAAGGAACAGAGTCTCAACAGACCTTTATTGTACCAATCATACAAAGAAGAAAGAATTCCTTACTAAGATTGGATTAGGTCTATAATAATGCACATTGCCTTGGGGAGAAAATTAGTTTTGCAACACAATGTTTTAATTTCAGAGATCCACTATAGGCCAATGAGAAGGGGTAGCTGTGCAGCACGAATTATATCTTAATATAGGTTGGAAAAGTGAAGAGTATCGAGGGAACTTTGCTAATATATTCTAAATTATGAAGGGCAACTGGTCAGTGCCATTGTTTCATTCTGCTTCATAATAAAGAAGCAGAGAGAGAGAGGTACTTAATACATTTAAAAGCCAGTAAATTCAGATCCAATTCCCTAACCAAAAATGAATGTTAAACTGAAGTCAGATTTGCTCAGGCCACCAAGCTTGTTAGTTGTAAAAGAATCCCTACACTGCTAAATGTATAGTGCTCCAAGTTTGGGGCTTGAATTCATAAGATAGCAGTAGCAACGGAAAGGCAGCCAAGTAAAGGGCCACTGCTTCTGCCCGAGGTGCTCAGAGCACATCAGATGCAAAGGTGGAAATATCTTAACAATGCTAATCCTTTGCTCTATTCCCCATACATTCTTAGTAAGAACTATGGTAAAAAGAGGAAAAAGAATTTCTGAGAGCAATGATCCTTCATACAGGAAATGTTAATGCTGCAACCAATTGTATCTGGAAATGAAGCTATATAGCCAGGCCAAGGGGATTATGTAGTCAAACTTTCCATTTTATTACCAGTGTGGATTATAAAATATATCACTAAAACACAACCCACTAAAAACGTCCCACAGCTTACATATAAGTGTGAATTACAACCTGAGCCACTGAATATCCAAGTGGTTAAATGGTCGTGCTACTGGCATCATAATACTAATAATTTTCTACTATTTTTGTATATTTGTCCTATGTAGTATGATTTCCCCTTCAGGTAACACACTCCTCAGAGAAAGCAAGCATGGTATGATGGTTTGTGTCAAACTAGGATCTAGGAAATCCAAGTCCATATTACGCTTTGCTATATGAAGCTGGCTTGGTGACCTTGAGTCAATCATATAGTCAGCATAACCTACCTTGTAAGATTGCTATCAGGATAAAATGGAGAACAGAACCATGTTGTAAGCTACTTTGAGTCTCCATTGGGAACAAAAGTGAAGTATAAGTGATGCAAATAAGGGAGCTTGGGTCATTTTGAGGCAGAAGCTTCCAAAGGGAATCCAAATTCTTTGTGAAAAGATACAAAAATCTCCATTTGATTCTTCCCGCAAATCAGTTGCTTCCAACTACTGTAGTTGTTTTCTTTACAGTGGGAACTGAGAAACTGCCCATCAAAGTTGGCAGTGATCTTTTCCTGCTGATATTTTTTAAAAGATCCGTTTTGGCTTTTTGTGTTCACTCTGTGCGGAGAACACAAGAGTTGCCAGCCAAAATTGTTCTTTTTTCCCCACCTGCTGGCCGATGGAGCTCCTGTCAGTTTCACAGAAGCTATGCCAACACAAATATGCACATATTGCACATTCTTGTGTTGTTTTGTCATCACTTCACTGACTATATTGTAACACAATATAGAAATGAATTAGAAATATAAGTAATAAGTTCTATATATTGATGTTAAATTCACTAACTGTTATCTGTATGTTGCCATATTAATACATTTCTTTTAAAAAAACATTAACCAACAAGGAATGGGAGGGGGCAAGGTCAGTACTTATGAGTTTACATGTTATTAAAGAGAACTAAGTCTTCAGGTGCACTGTAAAGTTATATATTGATTCTTTTAAACATAAGTCATTTGATGGGAAAATTTATCAGCAATAGATAGCATTGTTCTACATCAGTGGTTCTCAACCTTCCTAATGCCACGACCCTTTAGTACAGTTCCTCATGTTGTGGTGACCCCCAACCCTAACATTTATCCATTTTACAGATGGAGAACACTGATGCAGAGAGTCTTAGGCAACCCCTGTAAAAGTGTCATTCAACCCCCAAAGGGGTCCTGACCCACAGGTTGAGAACCACTGTTCTACATGAACATTTTAAAATCATAAACAAAAGTCATTTAGTCGTTAAAATTTACTGATGTAGAAATAGTTATTGGCATCGAGAAATTAATGAAAATTGTTATCAGCTGGAGAGCATCAAACCCTGGTCATTCTACAATATGGAAGTGTGCAGTCTATCATAATTGTGAACTAGCAACAGTTTTGCCTTAGTATTTCATTTCAAAGTGCCCATGGATTGAATTGGAAAAGCTATTCCTCCAAAGAGTAGATCCGAAAGTTGCTATCCTTATGCTCTTTGAAATAGATTATATAAGTTCAGTTTCAAGAACTAGAATGTCTTCCAGCAACCTAGCAGACAGTTTCTCGTTAGTAATTGGGTGAAATCTACATTTAAAACCACCCAAACAGATGTTTACTTGGCAGCATCACTTTTAACAGGGCTGCCTGTGGAAGGTTGTCAGTGTACTCAGTTTAAATGCAATCTTATGAGGGCAAAGAGCTAGCTAACTGACTCATCATACCATAACATTTAAGGTACTGAGACATGAAGAAAATGTAAGCTGTCTCTTCAGAGCACCTGCTTGGCATTAAGAGTGCACTGCCTACAAGGAATTATTCCTTGCTGTTTCATGCTTCATTGAGAATCTTCATGTGCGAATGCCTGCAAACGTCTGTAAAGATGGCACATAGCTTAAAAAAGGTCAACATGTTCACAAGGAATAATTTATTTAATGAATTGAGCTTCACTTTTGGTACATGTAAGCTGATTGCATCTATCATTTATTTAATGAATTTAGCCTCTCTTTTTCTGTACATGGACACTGATTACAGAATAGATAATTTTAAAGAACCATACTGTGACAATAGCAATGGTGATTAAATCTCTTTCTCTCTCTCCATTATTGCTTTACAATTGTGCACTGTTCCAGGTAGATATGTAGCCAAAATTCTCCACTACTAAACTTCACACCAAATTTGAGCTGTTCTCTTACTGGAGCAACACACAAAAATGGGCAAAAACTGAGATCCTCCATCGTTTATTATTTCGCCAACCAAACAAACTATTTTGTTTTTATTTAAAAGTATGTTATTTGTTCAAATCTTAGAATAATGTTATGGGTACCCAAAGAGGGTGCTCTCATCTATTCTCTATTGTGCTCAATTAAAAACGGGGTCCCATAAAATTGGACTCCCTGATCCAATCTTTATCAAATGGGGTTTCATGTAAGGAGTGTCACTCGCAGCTATTCTGCAAATTTGGTGTCTCTATCTTGAAAAAAAGCTCTCCCAGAACCCCACAGAGACTTACCTCCATTGACATATAAAGCTATGTCACAGCTGATAATCACAGAGAGAAAATTTTCCAAGCATAAGAAAACTACTGGGAAATCTTTGTGGGTTTGAGTGGGTGGGGGTATGAGATAAAGGTACCTAATTTGCAATGTAACTGCTAGTGAATTCCCTTACAAGAACCCCTAGGTTTGGTAAAGATAGGGTTAGAGGGCCCAATTATATGGGGTCCCATTTTTTCTCAATTGCAAATGATGGAGAATTGATAGAGCCACCATATTTGGGGCCCATAAAATTGGAACCCCCCACACCAAATCTTTACCAAAACTGGAGGTTCTTCTAAGGAGAGTTACCTTAAGCTACGTTGAAAATTTGGTGCACCTACCTCAAAATATAGTCTCCTCAAAGCCATTGAAATGGTGCCTCTTTTTTTCAGTTCAGCATATGTGAATGCACACCCCTGGACATGACACTATGGTATACCTTATACATCCTATTGGTAGGTAGAAGTTGTTACCTAAGTGAACTTGCCCTAGTGCCTTGTTTAAATTTCACTCGGATGCTTTATACGCAATTTTGCATGTAGAAAGCCACAGTTCAGGCAAACATGCTGCCAAACTAATGCTGAAATACCATTGCATGCATAACAGCTTGGCAGAGGCGTAGCTGGACCAGAGTGCACCTAGTGCACACTCTGTGTTTTCTGCCCCCCCCTCCATGGCACCATGCCCCCCGCCCCCTTACCTTAGTGCAGGCTGGAGAAGCGGCCTGTTCCCTTCTGGCTGAAAATGGTCTGGTAGGAACTACACTGCCCATGAGATCCTGGGGGTCACAGGGTCTCCTGGGAAGTGTAGTTCCCACCGGGCTGCTTTCAGTCTGAAAGGAACAGACCACTTATCCTGCCCGCACTGTTTCACCAAGGGGTGTGTGTGTGTGTATGTGTGTGCACGTGCGCGCGCTGTGGGGTGGGGTGGGAGGGGAGGGGAGGGGGTGCTGTGGGGGGCAGGGCGGCAGCAGTTTTCTGCCCCCCAGGTGCATGCCTGGTTCAATGCGCACCCCTGGCCCCCTGGTAGCCCCATCTCTGCAGCTAGGCTGCTGAGTTGGGAATTCCTGGAGATTTAGGAATGGACCTTCGGTTTGGGGAAGGAATAGACATCAGCATGGCATAATGCCATAACAGCCACCCTCCCAAGTACCCACGTTATCCATGAATACTGATTTTGGTAATTTGAGATCAGTTGTAATTTTGGGGCATCTCTAGGCCCACCTGAAGATTGGCAACCCTAATAGAAGAACAGTTTGAACAGGACATAGGATATATGACAAACCACAATCTTCATACCTACCAGCATCCCCTTAACATTTCTTTGCGCTTTTGTATAAAGTTAATTCCATCTGGAATAGACCTGCATAAGATTGCATTTTGCATGACGATTTATAAGGCTAGGATAGCTCCTAAGTGTAACTGTTACCCTAAGTGACAACAGTGTAGGCTGGCAGTTCTACAGCAGAACTGCCTCATGGGTGTTTTTCTAACGGGCTCCATGAAATCCATCCAATGATGTATATGTGAGAGCGCATTTATATCTGGGGAAATACTTTTGAACTTATGAGTAGAAAAGGAGGGAGCACTTTTCCATTTCTAAGAGGAGATTGAATATGCAGTGCAACTTGTCATCATTTTCCATAGTGATGGAAGTTTTTTTTTTAATAGTTTCTGCTTTGGGAGAATGCCATCTGGTACCAAAAGCACAGACCTCTGGTGAGCAACAAAATAAAAAAGCAAACAAGAAAATAATGAAGAAAAATAAGAGGAAAGGGCACTTAGAGACCAGGAGGAAAAAACAAAAACAACCCCCTAGTGAAATGCTGTTATTTCCACACACACAACCTCGCAGCAGTTCATTCAGTTCTTCTCTTTCCAAACTTTTTAAATATATAAAATAAATACACAGGTCCAGGCAAGTCTAAATTTAGTGTCAGGTTTGTTTGTTTGTTTTTGCCCACAAATGGCAGCTAGGAAGCTGGAAGGGCAAAAGTTAGATTCATTTAAGATTTATTCTACTCTACTCAAAGAGGTGAGAAAAAGGTGAAGACAAGTCAAGAAAAGGGAATGTTTACAGCAAACACATTCTCAGAAGGGTTAGAAAATATTACAGAGCATTTGCCTTTTTGTACAGAGCGTCTCCTGGGTAAAAGAGAATGGCCTATAGCAGGATTAAACAAGAAAATAAATGATACTCGTTGAAGATTACAAGAGCTTTAGATATGGAAAATACACACACAGCTAACTTACCATTATGTTTGTTCAGGTTCAGAAAGCAGAATGAATGTCTTTTAAGCTTTTATTATTAGGGCAACATTATATGGGGTGAATTTTCAATGGATATATTTCGTCCTCATTTTATTATTCTATTTATTTACAGAATTTATATTCTAGTTTTTTGTGCAATCAGGGATGTCAAGGTGGCTAACAATTAAAAACAGAACATTACGACAATATCATAAATACAATGTAAAATCAACAGTAAAATGCATTACACCAAAAGAGAGAAAAAGAGAGTAGGAGATCCAGCAATTAAAATATATGCTTAGGATATATTACTTCTTTCTCATATTTATTAAAGCATTAATATCCCATTGCTCCATTTGTTCTAGATCCATCCCATTACGTAAATAAATTACCATTTATTTTATTCAAATTTTTTGCCTCTGAGTTTTTGTGTGCTTACCAAAATCCTGACCCATGTTTGTGAAGTGGCTTGTCCACACTTTCTCCAAAGTGATACAATATAATAATTGTATTACATTGTTACCTTCTTGACCTAGTGTTGATGGGGTTGCTATCCTTCTGGTAAATGCGTGCAGATGTGTGGATTTCGCTTCCCCCATTGACCAAATGTATACACTTATATTTGTTGGAATAGAAATGGCCAAAGCCCGGTTTATTAACAATAACACATAACTCTTTTGGGAAGCTGGGTGAGCATATCGGGGCACATCCTGGCCACCGGGCAGCAAATCGCTGAACCTGGCCTCCGTCAGCCCCAAAGCTGACCCCTGGCCCTTCGGGCAGCAAACCACTGAACCCAGCACTGTCTCCCCATGGGGATCGGGACAGGAGGATACTAGATGCCACTTGGGCGCCTACCCATTTGTGACACCCCCTCCTGCCAGGGGTAGCGAGCTCGAAACAGGACTTCCAGGCCTGCATCCTCAAGCCCTCCACTACTCCCAGATCTCTTATTGAGGCCCCCGCCATGGGAAGGTCTGGCATGCAAGCCTGCCTTCCCACAAAGGATGTGCCCCTATGCCCTGAAAACCGCCTAGACTGCGACAAAGTAACATTCATTAAAAATAACATTCATTTAAAAAATAACTGCCCAAAACTTAGGGAGGGGGGGTGGGTCCGCCTGCTTGAAGCCTCGTGAAGAGGTTGGGCTGAGCCGGGCATTGGCTTAAATAGCCTGCCCGGCTCCCTCGTCACGTGACGGTTCTCCTCTGTCACTTGACGCACTCCAGACATGGAGCAGGGATGGCAAGCCATCTGCTTCTTCCTCCCCTGCTGCAGGGGCACCCCAGGTAAGTCCTGGGTGTGCTTTTTGCTGGAGTTCTCCAGGAATTATAACTGATCTGCAGACTGTAGAAATTCACCCGGAGAAAATGGCAACTTCAGAGGGTAATGTATGGAATCATATATCCACAGAACTCCCTCCCTCCCTAATTTCCATCCTCCCCAGACTCTGCCCCCAAATCTCCAGAAATTTCCCAAGCTGGAGATGGTATCCATCAATGTTGATCAGTTTGAATCCAGGAGATATATAACAAAAGCTGGTTTCATTCAATTTCATATTTATTTTCATTGCTCTTTACACTTCTAAACAGTCTAGTTGAAAATCTAGAATATCTGGACAAAAACTATTATTTCATTATGAGTCTAAACTCTGTTTTTGACCTATATATAACAGCAAAAAAAAAAACCCTACACAAAACAACAGCATAAGTGAACAAATACTGCAGGGACACAAGAAAGTAGAACATGTCTACAATTCTAATACCCTATAATAACCAAAATAAGTGTGATTTAACAACTCCACAGGATAGGGGCTTACATCCCACATGGAAATTTCCAAGCATAACAGTGGTACACACATGCTCTTACTGTGCAGAAACTGGTGTGTTTACCACCCATTGAACCCAAAATATTCGTATTTTGTTTTTCTATCATGATTCCTACCATGTCTTAATAATTCTGTGGTTATAAAGCCATGCATAACTTAATAGGATGTTAGTTTTTAAATTATACATATGGAGCACAAGAAAAAAAAACTAGGATAAGAAATAAGAACATTTTCTACATTAATTATTTAATTTTAACCAGTGTTGCTAGGCATACGAATTGGATGTGATGTACAGAAACCAGCTGAGATCATTCCTAGTGAGTTTTGTTAGGAACTCCCCCACCCCACCCCCTGGCAGCTGTTTTTACACAAAGGATGGAAAGTTGTGGATAAATCATTGGCTATTAATTTTTAGTAATCATATTACTAAGAAAAAGAACAAAACCTGCATTTTGATTCCTTTGAGTTTCAGATATCTATTTATCTGTCAATCATAAGTGGTATACATGAATTCCCTTTCTTCATTTTATTATTTCAACAACATTGTGAGCTACGTTAGTCGGAGAGAGTGAAACTGCATGAATTTGAACCTAGCTCTTTCCACTTCCAATCTGACATTCCAACCAATGTGTGCATGCGCATGTGTGTGTTTGTACACACATGTGCATGCATGCATACACATATATATAGTGTCATAGTCACAGCTGACTTATGGCAGCCCAGTAAGATTTTCAAGGTATGAGACTAAGCAGAGGTGGTTTGCCTTCTCTGCAGAACAACCCTGGTACTTCATTGTGGGTTACCATCTATGTACCCAGGGCTGACTGCTTGGTTTCTGATATCTGATGTGATCAAGCTATCCTGCACCACCCAGGTCAGGGTACTCCAGCCCTGGAAACCTCAATCCATTTCCCCTTTGTACTGCAGAGCCCCCTCATGTCATTCCTCTTGCCTCTCCTTCCAACATATCATTTCAATGAGATCAGTAGATTGCATTTGGAGGGTAGAAGCTAGAAAATTCTGTTCCACTGACAGAAAGATTTTGTCTGGATCCAACCCATGATACACAAGATTTATCTCTTCAAAAAATAAAATGTTAAAGGGGTATAATAATCTTGACCTTATTGTGAGAACTAAGTTGATTTGAAAACATCCCTGGGTAAGATGAAAATGTTGAAATAGCATTTTCATCTCCAGCAATCAACAGTTTTCAAACTCTGTATTTTGTGGACTATCCATTCATGAGTTCCCTGAACTGCATTTTAAGATTAAAACTCAGAAGGGAGATTTGAGTCAAGATTGTGGCACTGGCTCAGAAGGTTTAAGTCCTTGTATTGTTTCTCTGATAGAAATCAGCCATGAGTTACAGTAGGAAAAATATATATTTAAACAAAAACAACACTTCAGCTAACAGCATGCGTGTGTATGAAGTTTCCTTCAGAGAAATGAGATGACATGGCAGAAAATAAACCTGTCCCACCAGCACTGTGGCTCCAATTTAACTCTACCCTGTGCCTGCTTTCAAACACTGCAACATTTGAACTCAGATCTCCTACATAATGGCTACTTGGCCCTCAACCATCAGCAAGGTATTTCTCAGCAAGTAATTGTCCCTTAAAGATCCTGTTAATATCCCTATTTGGCTGATGGACATGGCAAGTGATTGCACAGGATATGGCTATATAAAACCAACATAATTGCAAGACTGGAAGACAAAGGCACTGAACATTGTGTTTAATTTTAGCAACTCTTTAGCTCCTACACTAAGCATACTTTTGACAGGTGCTGGATTCATTATGATGTAGGGCAGATTTTCACAAGCAGTTCTGTGTAAAGAATGTATTTTTCTGTAAACATTAGAAAACATATCACACAATCAAACTCAGATTTTTTTAATTGGCCAGCCAAAGTAGATTTTTGAATGTTTGCAACAGGCTAAAACTGTTTCCTCATAGAAGTCTAAAACTAGTTTAGATTCCAATCAATCAATCAATCAATCAATCAATCAATCAATCAATCAATCAATCAATCAATCAATCAATCAATCAATCAATCAAAATATTTTTAAACTCTGTAGAAACTGTTTTGTGACATAACTGATCTGATTATATGTATAAAATAAGGATGATTACATTTAAGAGCAATTATCTAAGATACAAGATTACACACTAACATGAGAGTATTGATTCAATTCAATCCTGTTGAATCCTTTCATAATCTATGTTTATGATCTCAAGTCTTATTGAGCTCATGGGAACTTCCTGAAATTTTAAACGTGAAACGAGTGCCACCCAAAAATCTGCTGTGAGGATTAATCACAAAATGGCTGCCATGGAGTATGGGGAACAGTCACAAAATGCTAGGAGCTTGAAAGCCAAACATTTTCCTATGATGGAACCGACTGGTTCTAAATCACCACATTCTACAGGCACAAAGATGATGCCTCTGAAGCCTCTCCTGGTCAAATGTGATGGATGAAACCAGGACTCACTTTTTAGTTTGGGGAAGAGATGCTTTGTCAAAGAACTGATGCCAGGACAGCCATTATTGTGCATCCATGAACTCCATGTTAGGGACCACTGCTTCACATTCATTAATAATAATCAGCTATTCCCAAGTTTCAATACAGAGCACTGTGCAGGACAATTATTTTTCACTGCAGACTGCACAAAACACAGTTTAGATACACTAACTATGGCTAATATGGTTGTATCACTGCACGTGATTCCACTACCTTTGTTTAGTTAAGGTACATCAAACTGAAGTCTGAAAACATGGTTTGAACTTACTTAATTTTTTTAAATTCTAAACCAACCATCAGATTACCCAAACTACATTAAAACTTATTTTAAAAGATATAGGGGTACACCCTGCCCGAGAATCTGTCATTTCAATACATTTTAAATAATTACCATTTTTCAACCACATTATCTATGCCAATTTTTATGCTCTCATAGAGCTACAATAATATGTTGCCAGATACTGAGTTAAGGATACTACCATCCAACCCAAATCCATAATAGCATCTGCTAGTTTCCACTGGGCTGCAATATACAGTTCTTCTGTTAATAGCAGACTAAAGACTGGTTTTAAATCCACGATTCATATGATAGCTTTCATATAACATAAAATTGCTTTTGGAACAGCTGGTATCCTGACATATCAAAAATGACATTCAATATTTGTTGCCAAAAACAATTATAGTTTTGTATGATCTATGAACGATATCCTAGTCTGCTTCTCTAGCACTGACATTGCTGCAGTACAGGCCAGAGTGTCTACAGGAGAAGGGAAAACAGGTGAAGGAAATGATTTAGGCAAGCCAAGATTTGAATATCATCTCCAAGCATAATCCTGGTTTCAGAAGCTACCCACAGTTCAAATAAACCATGATTTTATATTATGACAGAACAGAGTTTCTACTCTGCTTACAATCAATGTGTTTAAAAAGTAAGGAAAGGTCAATTGGCAATTTAAGTGGAAATGTGCCACTAAATGTTGCAGATTGTTTTTATCTTGCTTCTGATCTATATGTCTACTTCCTCAAGAATAACCCCCATTTGTGGATATCTAAATCTGAAGATACAGTTACACCGATACTAATCAGATTTCCCTCCAAATTTGGGGGATTCCCCAGGTTTACAGAAAAAGATGACATCCTTATAAAGCATACGTTGTAGGTTTAAATCCCCCTCCCCAAATAAAAAAAGTGTTGTCAGTACATGTTCAAACAATTCACGTATTCCAGGTCTGACAACAGTGGCAGATGCTGCTCCTCTGCGTATGGCTGTGGCAGTACAGTCTGGGAGCTGTTCTGGGCCCAGCCATGGTGTCAGTGAGTTACTCCAGAGCTGGCTGCAGTGTTGTTGTCTGAGAACTTCTCTGAGGATAAAGCACTGGTCTGGTAGCTTCCAGGAACAGCATCAGCTTATGGAAGCTGCTCTGGGGTAAGCTGTGGTGGCAGTGTCAGGGAGCCACTTCTGCAGAGGTGTTGCTGTTTGGGAGCTGCTCCAAGCCCAGAGCAGCTCCCAAACACTGTTGCCACTGCAGCCTGGCCCAAATGTCCAGAGTTGTGCCTGGCTTAGTGACAGGGGAGACCTTGCAGTCCTCGAGCACTTTCCAGATACCACAGCTGCTGTGGCTGGTTAGCTACTGATGCCCTGTAAAAAGTTACATTTAATGTATAAGTTGTAGCATTAAATTACTTGTTATGATATAATAGTGGACTGTCACAGTTATTTTAATCTTTCAATTCCCAGAAACTTGTATGCTGTATTGTTAGTACAGAAATGTATCTTTGCATCTCTCTTTCCCACGAAACTATATTATTTCATACATAAAATGCCAGTAAATTTGATATGATTGCCATTTATTTCTTAACTATGTTAGAAATGCGTGCATTAAAAGGTTTTAGTAATAATAATAATAATAATAATAATATAATAATAATAATAATAATAATAATAATAATAATAATAATAATAATAGAAAGTGACCATCATCGACATAACAGTCCCCGGTGACAGCAGGGTCATTGAAAAAGGACACGAGAAGGTCATTAGATACCGCGATTTGAAAATCGAGCTTCAGCGTCTATGGCACAAACCAGCTGAGGTCGTTCCAGTGGTAATCGGCACACTGGCCGCCATCCCAAAAACACTAGGGCAGCACTTGAAAAATCTTCGAATTGACAAAATTAACATCTGTCAAATTCAGAAGGCAGCCCTGCTAGGATCCGCACGAATACTATGCCATACATTACAACTTCCTAGGCCTCTGGGTGAGGCTCAAATTGTAATGAAGGCCAACAACCAGCTAAAGATCTGGCAGCTGTGAAATCTACAATAATAGCGATTACTAGCTTATTTTTGATATCATGCCTAATAGTCTATGATATTTCCAGTTACAGTTCACCAGACTTAAATTTAAAACATAATACTGAAGTCAAGGTTCCTTCACATGTAATTAGGCTTTGGAAACAAACTTGGTCAAGTATGCATTGTGTTAAATATACGCAGATAAATCCTTGTGGGCAAGATGAAGCTGTTTTCAGAAAATTAAACTGAAACCAACTCATAGAAAAGATAATAAATTATGGTTGGCTACCTGGTTCAACACTGCAAAATGCATCTTAGTAGAGAAAGAACATACACCACTGCAAATTGTCTCATTCTGCCTGAAACTGAGAACAAATATGGAATATTTTATGCAGTGAAGCTTAACTTTCTCAAATTATGCCAGCAAGCCACGCAGTTCAATACCTCTCATTTATGTATGGATGGTACTGTTGCAAATTGTGGCAGAGTCATTTATTTTCAAGAGCAGTGCAAAAAATATTTAAAGAATATTTTGCACAGAACCATAGGCTGTATAAAGTTTCATAATGCACTAAAAAGCTTATTATCATATTCTCTGAGGCCTATCATTAGCAATGGCTTTACTGCATATTGCTTGTCACAAAGAAAGTTCAGCAGAAGAAAGTAGAGATGAATCATTCTGCAAAACTACAGAAACCTAGATCCACAGTTACTGTATGTTTACTACATGAACAAAGAAGTGTGTTATGTTCGTAACAAAGGAATGCTGAACAGCTATTTAGCATCCACAGAAGGATTTGGTGGCAAGAGAACAGGTACCCCCCCAATCATGTTGGTGCTCAATTTCAGTTTCACTAGAAAACTGGAAGTTACACTGTGATTTGCCTAGGCATTTGCTAAATACTCTAGGGTTTGTAAAAAGCTATGATTTGTAAAAAAAACACCCTGCTTTTTGCCAGAAAAGGTGTTGCATACCTTCCCCATTCCTCCTCTTTGAAGTGTCATGTTGGAGATTGCAGGGAAGTCTTCCACTGCAGTGTAAGATCAGACTCCCCTATTTTGACAGAGACTAGTCAACCATACTGTTACATAGCTATGAATACAGAAATCAGGAAATAGTATCAGCATTTTGTACCACTATGGATATATAAAAAATAATTTATGAATTTAAAAAACACAACAATTTCATTTTAAAACATAAGAGGAGGAAGAGACTGGCTAGGCTGAGATTAGGAAAAAAACACTTAAAGGTGGTGTGTGTGTGAGGGGACGGTAACAAAGAAAGTGAAAATGACTATCAGAAAATTGGCTTCCATTCTCAATTTCTGTTGAGGTTTCAAATGTTAATACATACTGTTCATATTTTTGGATGATGTCCTTCCTGCAGACAGAGCTAAGTTCCATGAGTAAATTCTACTAAAAATTAAGAGCCCTCCTTGCACCTAAAGGATGTGTAAATAATATTTTTATTTAGTGATTTCATTTATTTTTATTTATTATATTTTGTATTTATTTAATATCTTTATTTAGTGATAGTTCAAGGCTTTTCTGTAAGAAAGTTATCACATTGCTACAATATAATTACCAACCCTAAATAATTATTTGGGCATAAATAAAAGTTTCAAATTCTATTTTCTTCTACTAGTAAAACATAAGATAAAAATACTTTAGCACTACAAAAAAGCTACACCAAAACATGTGTGGTGCTAAAGGCTGTGGAAGGAGACTCTCGCTATAATCGATATCTGGCACCATCCAGAATTAAATACTTGGGGACGTTGCTGTCTATTTTTAAATGACATGTACACCAGATGATTGGAATAGTTTGATCTGAATGAAATATGTATAGCAAAGATTCAAAAACTAGCTCACAGATTTTTCTAGAAATTGAACATACAGCTTTTTGATGAAGCCCCATGGAAGGGTTTACAGAGAACCCCCTACCTGGAGGGCATAAAGCAGCTACAAAATGTTGTGACCTATACGATTAATGAAGTGGGTTGGCAAAGGCATAGCACCACATGTGTTCTGCCAGTGAATGGAGCTTCCAATTTGTTTCCTGGAGCAATTTAATTTTTTTTTAATCGCCAAGAAACAATCGCCTTTGTGGGTGGTATCACAGCAACTTTTCTATACCCTATCGTAATAGTTAGTCCTTGCTGTGTATCCTTGGGGAGTGAAGACCTTTGCTATGCACATGACATGCAATTATGGAATTTACTCTTTTTTGCCATAATTTTCAACCCAATGTGCAACCTTTTTATTCACTCACACTATAGTTCTGAAGAAGTACTTGCTGGAAAGAGTATATAATTTCTTCATAAATGTGCTGAATAAATTACTTTCATGAAAGTCATAAGCATCTATAGCTGGCTGTTCACTACTTATTACAACTTTTGGTTTTGATTTAATCATTTTGTACATCATGAAATTGACCCCTAAAACTCTGGATTTTAGATCATTTCTGAGCTTTTTGAGTTTGCAGAATGGTGGAAAAAACAGAAGTACAATCTGACTCACAAGAGCTCATGCTGGAATAAAATTTGCTACTCTTTTGGGTGCCATTGGATTTCTATTTTGTTTTGCTACTATAGTCTAACATGGCTATCCCACTGCAGTCTGTAAGCTGACAGGGAAATCGTGAGTATGTCTGCACAAGTCCAGTGGTGGGATTCAAATAATTTAACATCTGGTTCCGGTGGTGGGATTCAAATAATTTAACAACTGGTTGTTTACAAGCACCATTTTAACAACCGGTTCTGGCGAAGTGGTGCGACCCTGCTGAATCCCACCACTGAGTCCACCTCTATCAGAGGTGAGTTCGACTTCCTGATCATAACAGGAAAGTAAGGAAGGTGGGAAAGACTAATTTTTGTGTGTGGAGTGAACTGCCTCTATGCCCCAACAATCTCTATGTGTGCCCTCACACCCAATGTAAGTTAAATAATGTAATGATCTAAATGTTAACTTTCAAAATCATTCTCCCTCAACTCTGCCCCCCCCCCCCACAAATCTCAGTGAATACCATGACAACAGAGTGTTAACCAAATCTTCTTTTGCCTAAAAGTTGTATGGATTAGCTTCTGCATGTCTCTCTCACTCTTTCTTTTTTTTAGTTTGTAAAGCCAACAAAATTACAAATTTGGCAAATTTCAATAGGGCAAAAAGCAAGCCTTCACCCAAACCTCACTATCAAGTGAAAAAAGTAAAAAACACATAAATTGCTTCACTCATCCACTCCAGTAATAACTGTCATCACTGTTCTGTCCATATTAGGTCAATGATACTCATAAACACATTGTCCTTTAGGAGTCTTTTTTAAAAAAATGTTCTCCATTATACACAGTTCCACAACCAACAACATGAAAACTCGGCATTAATGTGAAAAAATGGTTGACTCTTGCACTGTACAAAGTAACTGAGAAGTAATAAAGTTCAGTATTTCAATTAGAGGTAGTGAACTTGCTTAGCTAAAGAAAAAAAAGCAGCATGAACATCTGGTCATACTCTCAAAATAAAGTTAAGTATGCCTTTATTTGACAGGAGAGGAGAGGTTTAGATCCAGATCAGGTTTAAGACTACATTTTGGTTTTGGAGCAAATACATTTATGTTCCAAGCTCAGATTATATGAGCAACATTTCAGAAACAGCCTTAGACTGAAGAAAACGTGCAACATTATGTGATCTTCTGTAATCTATTTTAACTTGGAAACCTTTTGCTTAATTTTTGTAGTTTGAAACTGGAAAATTAGATTTCCTTCCATTTTAAATCCCTGTCAGAATGAAAACAATATAATCAGACTTGAAAGAAAAGATTTATGCTTCACATTCCACACTTAATGGTGGTATATCAATGGCCAAGACATCTGCACAATAAATGTTTGGAAGAAGAAAAAAACAAGCTGTAAGGAAAATAAGAATACTTTATGTATAACATTCTTCAAATGTTATTTTTGATATACTATGACATGATCCAATGGGTTTCTAATATTGTTACAGTGACTTGCATCCAGTGGACTTCCTGAGAAAGTATTGCACATATCAAATTTCTGTATTGTCCCTGGGCTATGAACAACTACTTTTTAATGTGGTATTGCTACCATTGTTTTAATAGCTGCTTTTGGTATTTTAGCTTTTTTTCATTTATACCAGCAGTTGTTCATGACATTTCAATAAGTATTTATTTGTTTTAAAAAGGTATATCTTGTTTCTCTAAAGACTTTCTCCTGGTGACTTATGACTAAAACAATTCCATGAAATCAAACAAGCTTTAAAATGAACCAGGCCATAAAAACAGCATGCAATGAATATCAAGCATCCTAAAATGATATTACCAAAACAGTCCTCAGACTTGAAGCAGAACATAAAAATCTAAAGATGATGAAATCCCCACAGAAGGCCAGGGCATAAAGAAATGCCCTAGAACCTAACACAAAGTGAGGGGCCAGATAAGCCTAAAAGGTGGGGTACCACCACTAAACAATTCTTGTCTCTGGTCACCATTGACTTCATCTCTGCAGGGAGGGGCACAGATAACAGGGCTTCATAAGACAAGTTTAACTGTTAATCTGAACAATATGGAAGGAGGTGGTCCGTCACATCCATTTACTGACAGTACAGTATATATTGTTTCAGTGAGCTCAGGAGAAACTATGGAAACTTACTATATAAAACGCTTGCAATAAATGTCATTCTACCTACAATTATTTGTCTTTGTGTTATACTATACCAGGGGCCTGCAACCTGCGGCTCCGGAGCCGCATGCGGCTCTTTTGTCCTTGCACTGCAGCTCCACGTGGCTTGGGTCCTCTCATCCTCCTTCGGAGAATCGCCCTAAGGGTTAATGGGAAAGAGTCCCCGTTCCTAGAGAGGCATAGCCCGAGACAGCTATCCCAAGCCACTTCCAGCTTCCCTGTCCCAGCTGCCTGGTTGGCTGATGCCGGTGATGATGGCCAGGGGGTGGGGGTGGAGCACCACTGGTGGATCCTCTTGAACAGGTGAGCGGTGAAGGGCGGAAACAGGAGGGAGCTGCAGGAGCGCAGATTTTCAGCGCAATCCTAACCTCAGCCCACTCCCCTCCCTTGGTCCTTCTTGGGGGCGGGACCACATGGGGGACCCCAGCAGATGGCAGCCTGGCTGAGTCCAGGTGAGAAAGAGGATGTCAGGTTTTAAAGGAGTTATTACCTGCAGCCCTGCAAGGTTGCACTCGTTGGGGCTGTTTGATGGGGAGAGGGGGGTGGGTGGGAATTGTTTGCTTCTGCATTGCCAAGGAGGGCAGGAGCACATGGGGAAAGCCTTGCATATAGATCTTGGAAGGTTTACTTCAGAGTAACCCAGTGGAGGGTAAGCTTGTAGATCGTGGAAGGGAGGAAGCCCAGGATCATCCTCAGCCATGGTTGTCGCGGGTTGCTAATTCCCAGCAGACAAATCCCAGGACATTTGGGGGTAGATTCTCAGAAGCTGTGGCTTTTGGGACCAGGGGCCATGCTCGGTGAGGAATATGGCTGTCGAGTCCACTTTCCATGGCATACATTTTCTCGGGGGGGGGGGTCCAGCCCCCCCCTGGAAGTTGACAACCCCATTAAAGGCACTAATTTTGATCCATCATCCAAGTGGAATTTGAGGGGGTTCTTTTTTGAGGGGTTGTCTTTCAACACAAGAAAAGAGAAATGTGTGAAACGGGGGTTCTATTGCTGGTCATTTGAATCATGTACAAAACAACAGGGTTTTTATCCCCCCCTTTTTTTGCTTTGATGGGTAAAAATGGGCCCCAAAGAAGGGAACTTCTCCCTGCATGAGAATATATACAGTGTTATCTTCATTTTAGATGCAAAAAAGTATTTGCAGTTCCAAGTGTTTTCTCTTTTTTTGGAAAATGGGTCCAAATGGCTCTTTGGGTGTTAAAGGTTGCCGACCCCTGTGCTATACACAGCACACCTATCATAAGTACTGCATCAGCAGAAGAAAGTCATTAAAAAAGATTTACAGTCCAATCCAGAGTAGACTGGTAGGCAGGGATAGTGCTGCTCTGGTGCCACCCCACTCCCTCCAAAGGGCTTTCTCATGGAACAGGAAACCAAAACAGTAAAAAGAAAAGCCTTTGAGAATCCCCCATAAGGGGAAGTGGGGATATGCCACAGAAACTGTGGTGTATCACCTAGGCTGGCTCTGCCAGTGCAAGGTGGATGGATAATGGAAGATGACCCATCCCCCAGAATGTCCCCACCCACACCAAGGCATCTTTTTTTGCTAGCTGGCCTGGAGACGTGTGACAGCTTCCAGGTTGGGCACCGCAGGGGAGGGGAGGGGGCCTGGCATCTTGACATGGCCCACCCACCTTAGCAGAGGGAGAGGGAGGGGAGGCATGCAAAGGAAAGGGGAAGGAAGGAGGGGTGGCATGCAAGGGAGGGGGCCCAGCATCTGGGCATGGCCCACCCACCCTAGCAGAGTGAGAGGGAGGGAAGGCATGCAAGGGAAGGGGAGGGGAGGGAGGGGAGGGAGGGGTGGCATGCAAGGGAGGGAAGGGAAGTGGTACCCAACCTGGCACATTTGTGATGTTGCAGGGCACCCAAGCTACGCAGGTTTGTGCTGGCTCCAGAGCAGGATTCCGCTCCCCAGGTTGGGCTGTAAAAAGACTCTTACTGTTGCAAAAACACAATGTGAAAAGATGAGTTAGCAATTCCCCCACCCCCCCATATTTCCAATATATTGGGAGAAACAAGGGCTGTGAAATCTATGTGGATGTGGAACTCATGCATCTCATCCCCAGGGATGTTTCAGTCTAAAGTCACTGAAATGAATTGGCTGGGATTGGAGTAAGTGCCTAGGGTTGCATTGTTAATCACAACAGAAGCACAGTGAGGTCTTTGCACTTCCTGTGTTACAGTTTATTGCAACCTAAACAAACCCAAGAAATCAGAAAAAAATCAGTGGTATTGGGTGTGGTCCATGTTGATGCAGATTGATCTGCTCTGTTGCAACTACAATCATAATTATGTATGCACTGGTCTCTCTATGTTAAAAAGTAAACCACATTAAAGATTAAACTATAAAAAATAGGAAGGCATAAAAGAAAGATATATTAACAATACAGTCCCCTGAAAGCATTTAAGCATAAGCATAAGCATTTATTGTCATTGTGCACGCACAACGAAATTTGTAGAACAATTAAAATGCCTACAAGATTTTTAAAAGCAAGAAGAAACTGAGACAGACATCAGGAGAGAGCTGAGTTCTAATTTCAAGATGCTTTGCCCAGAATGGCCTAGATCTCTTCCAGTTTAATTTTGAAATAGCAGTTGTTATCTGAGTACTACTGTGGATTCAGCCTAATGTGCCTTAAAGCAATCTAATATTCAACAATAGTTGGATGTTATACACAGATTTATAGTGTTAAAAACACTTCAGATATTATTGCAGTCATTGTTACATCTGCTCTGTAAGGTAAGTCAATTTTTTAACCTACACAAGCTAAGCTATGAATAAATTCATGCCAGAGGAGAAACAGGAACTAGAGATTTCATTGCTTACTGTTCACATTGTTTGCTAGTACTTGGCATTAGCTCTCTTAATGATGGGAAGTCAGGTTCTAGGGATAATATTTTCATATTTTTTTTCAAAGTTAACTTTCCCTCAACCTAATTATCAGACCATAATGGAAAACTCAAGTGGCATTCGGTGTGTATGTCCTTGGATCTTCTTTGATACTGTGACAAAATCAAGTTGTAAAGTGCCTGTTGAAATCCTCTTTTCTGCAATTATGACTTCAACACAAAGCTCAAGTAGTAAAAGTGAGTCTGTGTTTCAGTCAAGCACCCGACTCTCTGTTTCTGTAAGAATAAGAGAAGCAGAGCATTCTTTGGTATTTTTAAGGTCTTCAGCACACTGCCTTTGGTACTCCATAGTAACTGAGGTAAATAATCATGCACATGACTGAGAAATAATACCAGTTTACTTGTTATGGAAATAATACATTTTTAGAGACAGCTCCAATATTATCACTGTATTTTTTCATTGCCGGATTAAAACAAGCTTACACATATGATACAAAGGACATCGAATATGGGCAGCACAATCCACAGCCGGAGGCAGCCAGGGATAGTTCCTGTGCTGTGCCACCCTGTCACCTCCAGAGGGCTTTCCATTGGCGCGGGGAGGCAGAAAATACAGAAAAACCTCCCAGCCACTGGAAAAGCCCTCTATAGGGCTCGAGTCCAAGCCCTGGGCTGTGGCGTGCCTGCCAGCAGAATCAGGATAGAAGTCGACTAACATTATCACCACCTCCAAGAATGCCTCCAGCATGCCCCCACTGCACCCACAGGATTGGCAGCAGCTTGGGAGCATTAACACAGAAGCCAGTGCCACATCTGGGCTTCCCAAAGGGCTGTGGCAGCTGCCTGCAGGCATGTGTGCCACCTCCCCAGGATGATTCAGCCCCCCCCCCCCCCCGGATTGGGCTATATAGCAAATAAAGGATACACTGAAACCATACAACCATACAAGTTGAGCCACATTCATGAGGAAATTTTTTTTGTGTTTTTATTTCTTAGCTTACCTTGAAATTCAAATGAAATAAAAATAATGTACAATGACAACTATACAATGTATCCAAACTTCGGCCCAATAAATTTAGCTGGATTTGTGTAATATCTTTTACTTACACTTAAAAATCTTTGAATACGTTCTTAGAGTACGAACCTACATATTTGATTCAAAAGGTCATTTTGGGTCAAATTCCATGCCATGGAAATTCCACCAAAGTTTTCTCCGTGACCTTGGACCAGTCTTTTACTTTCAGCCTAAGCTGCTTTACAAGGTTGTGGTGAGAATAGCAGGGGAAAGGGGAGAAAGTTGTAAGATACTTTGAGTCTCCAATGAGCAGAAAAGTGGAGTATAAATTAAGCAAGTAATTACAATCTATTCAGCAGTCCTAAATCCCTAATAAGAATTTGGCTTTCATTGAGGCAATATCCATAGCACAGTTATACTAATAACACTTAATAGCCCTGGGGAGGATTTAACCTTCCAACCTCTGCTCGTTTTTCCAAATCGAACCTGTGCTCTCTGCCTCCTTTAACCTCTCCAGATAGTTAACAGTGCAGCCCTTCTAAGAAATGCTGCTTCTTATATTGAAATACTTTTTGTTTCCTTCAAAATTCCACTGATAGTTCTCCTGAATAGAAATAACCCCCAAATCACTTCAGAATGTTGCTTTAGGCAATATTCAATGGCAAATCTAAAAAAAGAAAAGAAAACAGAACTGATGGCAGAAAACTTCCTAGAATATGTTTGCAACAATTAGGAAAATACTGTTCATTAATATAATAATGTGAAAAATGATATTTTTCTCTACAATGAAGCTCTAATGTATGATATAAAAACAAAAACGGGGAACAAAACTCTTCTGCAAGTAGCCATATATGGCAAGGAAGCAGAAGTGGAGGTCAGAGAAGGCCTGACACATTAGGATGAAGGCAGAAGCTGTCCCAACAGCAGGGCCCGGAGGCAGGGCCCGGAACCGCAGTAGGAGTCTGCCACCCACAGGAAAGCATTTACAGTGCCAATCAGCTGCTAAGCCTGCCTTATTGCTGGCCTGAAGCTTTGGCTGGGGGGAAGGTCTGGCTGTAAGGTACTCTGCACAGCCCTGTGCAAACCCAGCTGTAGTGGAGAAAAGCAAGGAAGGGATTAAGGGAGGAAGAAACCTCAAAGAATGGAAGGAAGGAGCTCGGTCAAACCGTATCAAACCGTGCAGCTTCAGGGTTGAAAAGGGAGGAGAGAAAGATTAAAGTAAAATGGATGGAGAGGCTAAGAAGCACAGACAAAAGCTGCCTTAGACCAAAGACCAAGAGAAGGAGCCGTGGCCCTGAGCAGGACATAGAGACTTGGACCTTGTCAGATCTAGAGGAAGTGACTAATGGCTGTTCAGGCTGCTGAAATAGATTGATGTTTGTGGGATAAACTGGGGATGGTCCTGATAGTTAGCAGTGGCTGAGTCATAACTTGCTGTGTTTACTCTCTTCTCTCCACACAGGTGTTTAACAGTACAATCCTAAAGAGTTTATCCAGTTTGAAGCTCATTCATTTCAACAGGCTTAGACTGTAGTAACTGTCTTTAGGATTGCACTGTAAGACACTTAGCCTAAGTATCAGAGCCTAGAGCTGAGTAGAAGATCAGGGAGCAGAGACAGAAGACCTGCTTGGTAACTAGAAGTCTTATTTGTGGGACAATATTTGTTTCCACACTCCTTTATTCCTTCTGGGTGATCTTGGAACTAGTCACAGTTCATTCGCAACTCTCTCAGCCCCACCTACCTCACAAGGTGTTTGTTGTGGGGAGAGGAAAGAAAAAGAGTTTGTAAGCCACCATGGGTCTCCTTACAGGAGGAAGAGATGGGCTATAAATACAAATGATTCTTCATAAGGGGGGCCCAAAGTAGTTTTCATTCTCCTCACTTACATTTTTGTTTCATAGTAATACTACAAGGAGATTAGGCTAAGCATATATACCTGGCTAAAGCTAACCCAGCAACTTTCCATACAGTGGGACTTTAAACCAGAGTATTCCAAATCCTAGTCAACCCTGTAATAACAACACAGGCTTTCTATTGTGGTGTGTTAGCTACTATGCATACTTAAGAGGTGAGGCACTTCAGCATAAGCAAAAAGTAGATAATGTGTATTCTAGCTCAAGAAATAGCAGGTATTGCACTTACGTTGCACTCTGATAAAAGCCCTGGGGGTGGATAGGGAATCCTTAAAATTAGTTTTGTTAACCACAGCACAGACTCACTTGCTGATGCAGGTTGCTACTTGGGATGAGCAGGGGAAGGGAAGTCAATAGTCAAACTGGCCCTGTGTTGCCCTGTTCAATTGCCCAGCTTGGAGAGTGGCTACCATACCAGTCACATGGGTGTGGGGCCAGGGCTCAGCATAAGCGTGAGATGCATGCTCACATGGCCCTTGGCCTTTCCCATTGTGCTCTCCTTTGGTTCATTTTCCTGCCCATCATCCCTCTTTGTTATGCTTTTATTAATCGCTTTGCTTGTAATATCTGAATTGTTGTAATGTGATATTTGTATCCCTTGTCACAGCTTGATAGATTGGGCATGGGGATGGAGCTTTTGAGGGGAGGGAGTGCCTGTACGCCTGCCTCCCCTTTGATGGCCCCCCCCCCGAAGACGCTTTGGAAGTTGTGGGAGGCCACTAAGCCACCTACCCAGGTGTGGGTAGATGGTTGGCTTACACCACCTGGTGGCAAGGAGACTGCCAGGTAGAGACCAGTGCCCACATGGACTCCCATTCATTTGCCATCCCAGCAGGTCCCCTCAAGCAGGTGTGCTGCGGGTTAGTGTTGTTTGGGTCAGCACGGCAGGTATGCCATCCCAGGACGGCTACATCTCTATGCTACACCTTTGCTCTTATGATGCTGTATTATTAAACCAGCTATGACCACCAATTTTACCAACAAACTGTTCTCTCTCTCTCTCTCTCTCTCTCTCTCTCTCTCTCTCTCTCTCTCTCTCTCTCTCTCTCTCTCTGTGCGTGCGTGCGTGCGTGTGCTTTTAATGCTGCTAGATCCTCCCTGCTTGCATGCCTTGAGTGGCAATCAACCTTCCAATCCTTGCTTGGTTTTGCTGACTAAGCTTGGGTTACATGCTCATTTATTTTAAAGGGAAAATGATGGTTCTATATTCAGAATTGGATGTAAATATATTGTAATGCTTATGCAGTAAACATGAGAACTTAGAACACTGTAGTCACCCATCCATTCTGATTTTTCATGAGAATATTTTTCCCCACTACCATGTACAATTATGAACAATTCTTCTAAACTTTATGACTAATTCTATCTTATTTTCTTTCTATTTAGGAAGAAAAATCAGCAGCTAGGTGCCCAAATCCTGGAGCAGGTTAAATAAAGAGAAACAAACAGGAAGGCTGAATGTATACTAGATGATAGATTCTGTCAGTATTGCATTCCTATCAGTGGCTCTGCTATTTCCATCCATAATTAATCTCTCTACTAGATCCTGAACTAGAACATATTGGGATGTGTGTATTGCTATATTTGAATCAATAGACTGCAGGTCAGAAGGTTATTTTAGCTGTAATATGGCTTAGATTCTTGGGAGTGTAAGAGCCATATATAAATTTGTGCTAATGTGCATATACCAGTATAATGCTCATCAGATTGCACAAATTCGTTTTTCTAGGGTCTGTCATACACAGATGTTTGAAAGAGCAAAGATTATCCGAAACACTCCAAAGCCTTTCTAGCTCAAGAAATAGAAGGGATTGCACTTATGTTGCACTCAATCTGCATTGACCACGTCAACCGTGACATAGTATAGCTCATAATTTAACATTAGCTCTTTTAACACATACATTGTACTTCTGCTTCTCCAGCTTTTCAGATGAGAAAAGTCCTAGCCCAATTACATTACAAAAGGGAGTTATTTAACTCACTGAATTTCACTAATGACTCTCGGGAGCAATGATCATATGGTGCTTGAAAATACACCAAGTTCTCCTGGTAATTTTAGTTGCATTAATATCCTCTCTTGCACACTGTCCTGAACTCCTGTGTGGTCCTGCTGTGGGCAATTAAAAAGTTGCCATGTTCTACCCCAGAGGTTCATGTTTTTCAATGGTAATAATGAAATTTATTTATTTATACAATAATCTAAGTGTAAAATAATTTCCAAACAATACAAGTGTCATTCCCTCTCCCCCATTTTATAGTTAGGGAAAACGTGATAAACATAAAAATATTTCCCACTATAAAAAAAAGACGAAATGGATAGAAAAAAGACAAGAATGCATATTTTTTCTCTTCTGGTAGGTAGACAACTATTGTTCACAGAAGCCATATTTTCAAAATGCAAACCATTTCTATAAGAAAATTGTGCAAGAAAAAATTAAGCCTATCCAAACAGTGATTTTAAAGAAAATTCTAATTAAAGAAAACTCTAATATGTGCTTTTTTGGACTAGTGCCCACTTGCTCAGACAAAAATCCATAGGTTTTCTCCCACCTGCATAAGTTCTTCCAGACAGAAAGTGTCAGCTATTTGTTTAACTGCTCTAGTTTTGTACTGCCACCTGTGTATCAATCAACAACACTTTTGGAAGTCTCCAAGTCTTCCCAAGCATTTAGGTTACAGTCCAACACAGAATTAACCAAACATAGAATTAAGGGAACTGATTTTAGTGAGGCTCTGTTTTCAATAACAGGAAGCGGTGACCACAACAGATAAACATGAATGGCACAAAGCTAAGTCAAGTTTACTGATTATTCTTTAATGCAAGCTCAGTTCTTTTAGAGTGAAACCAAGCACAGCTACCATTATCAAGTGATGAAATTTCCCTTTTAATAAACTATTAATAACAGTATGATTGAGGACAGCTCAAAATAGAAAAGAGAGCTTAGGAAATCAAATCAGGTATTTTTCTAATGTTCTTCAGAAGTTCTAGATAACTGACAATTTAAACAAAGGTTTAGTCAGTGCCTCAAGTAATCTGAAAATGGGTCAAATTCATTATTTAAGGCAATGATATATATTGTTTGAATAGCCTGGAATTTACATGATAATGAACGCATAAGCCACAGCAGATTTATTTACAAGCAATCTTGTTATCAGTTATATCTTCAGTATTAGTTAATGTGGACTAAATACACAGTAGATTAGACTGGACCAAGATATGATATTTCACATCATTTTAGGATATGCATAATAATATTTTGCTTGTTTTCAGTCTTGTTGTAAATGCTGATTGAGAACCACAAACGTTCCTTAGTGTATAAGAAATTCTGGATTCAGATCCCAGAAACCCTTTTTACTTGACTATCATGTGGACAATGTACTTTAGGGTACAATGGATAAGAGACTGGAGATCCTTGGGTTGATCTTCTTGTTCACTACACTTCTGTTAATAATAACAAGTGCATGGTGGGAAAGGTGAATTAGATTGAATTTGTAGATCTAAAATAATGTCAGAGTAATGTCAGATAATATATATTTTCATCTGGAGCCTGGAGACGGTAATGGGCTGAAGGCTAAGAAACTGCTTCTTAGTTTAGATGAGACTTAAATCCACCTCTAAAATATGAAACTGCACATCTAAAGCCCTATTCTGCTGTTTGTGCTCCTGAGTACATAACGTGGATTGCAGCCACGGCCGAGTAAACAACTGCCCCGGGAAACACGTTATTTGGCTGCGCTTCCCTTTTTTTCAGTCCCCACCTCTTTGAAGTGTAGCTAAAGAGGGGCACAGGGAAGGCAGCATGGCTGTGGAGGTCCATGCCTGTCTGGCTTTGTAGCTACACAGTGGTGAATGAAAAAAAACCCTGCACCTGCGTGCGAAGGCACGACGGCAACTCACATTGTCTCCACGGGCTCCATTTGTTGCCTGCATGTAGACATGCAAATGCCCTGAGGGCAACTCGGATTGCTTAACCCCAAATGCAACCCACTGTACTTTGCCCATGCAGAAAGAATCAAAGCTGTGAAGCACTGAAGTATCAATTCAACACAGAACAAAAAAAGGAAAGGAAAAGGAAAAATCACGTAATTATGGCTAGGAATTGTTTTGAGGGGGTGAGTGCAGACATCCCCTAAAGCCGTGGTGGCAAACCTATGGCAGTCCAGATGTTCATGGACTACAATTCCCATCAGCCCCTGCCAGCATGGCCAACTGGCCATGCTGGCAGGGGCTGATGGGAATTGTAGTCCATGAACATCTGGACTGCCATAGGTTTGCCACGACTTCCCTAAAGTGAGGGGATGAATTGAAACATTTTAGGGAGTTTGTGTGCTTTGCAACCCTTTCTCCACAGAGAAGGCACAGAAATGTGCTTTAGCTAATGTTCCATCATATTAATTCTCCAGGACCCAATCTATAAGATTGCAGAGGAAGCCCAAGAAGGACAATATAAGCTGCCTAGGTTGTTCGAATTTCAGAGAGCTTGACAGAAGAACTAGCCTCTTTTAACAGAAACCCACCTTCAGAAATCTACCCTACTACAACACTTTTAGAAACAAAAAATATTCTACAATAGTTTTCTATAACAACACTATTTTCCACATATAAATTGATAATTTCTAGATCACCATATAACTCAGTTATGAAGGATATAGAATATCAATGTTGTCTGAAAGGTAAGTTTAATGATAATAAGTCCTGACTTAGAAAGAAATCTGCAATCCATTTTTTAAAAAGTATTTGAACTGTACTTTACTTGCTTTTATATGTGCCACATTAGTAATAGGCATACCAACTGTGAATTGTCAGAAGCCCATATTCTGAAATTTACCAATTTGAGTAACTAACTTTTTCACTGTAGTTTAATTCATATTCTTTGTCTTTGGAGCAGCAGAGCTCATTGAAATCCAGCTCTTCTAATTAATCTCATACCACAATTGCAGAATCTAGTTCCACAGATTGAAATTCGAACCAAGTTCACCATACCCTTAACTCCTTTTTTATTGATTGTTTGAAAAGAATACCCACTAGTTTAAACATTAACTAATGCAGACTCTTTAAAAATCATATCCTGTGTTTTTCATGCATAGTCAGGAAAAAAAAATTATTGGTCTTCTAACTTCCAGGACAGACTCATAAATTCAGGAGGTCACTTGGGTCAGAACCACAGGAAGTAACACTTCGAAGCAGGGACAGAAATGAGGTGGTATATGTTTAGAATCTTTAAGCATTTATACTTCCTGACCTGCTGACCTGATGCCATGCATAGACTATTCCTGCCTGGGGCAGGAGTACTCTGCCCTGGGGGTTAGGTCTGGATCTACTGTCAGATGTCACATGGGGTCCTCTGTCAGTATTATTTTGCATCCATTTCAGGAATGATAGTAACAGGATTTAAATTTTTTTTCCTTACAAAGCTGAGCGAGAGGTATTTAATAATTTAATTTTGTAGAATTATACCATAAAGCCCATTAGCACGCAAATGAGCACAATAAGCACAATTTGAATGTCTTAATATGAAAGATTACTTACTACTTACTGTAAACCATTAAGTCAGAGTGAAGCTTTGTGGTCAGCCTAGATGAAGATAAACAAAAAAAAAGGAAATATTATCACTGGAAAGCCATAGAAGCTAAAGAACCACCAATTTCATAATTTATAATGAGGCTAACGAGCAACTAAAACATCATGGCACTTATTTTTCAATATATGGAACACGGTTCCTATTGGCGCTGACACCTCTTTTTGTGCTTTCAACATAATCATTTTTTTTAAAATCCTGGCTGTTCAATCATGTGTACTCTGAATATGAATGATGCAATAATTAATATGTTTGTTGAGAATCAATGGAGTGAAATTAAGTTCCAGGCAATTATCAAGTATTTGAAAACAGTAAATCATGGAATGAGAGAGAAGAGAACCTAATTTACATTTTTTGCACAAGTTTCTCAACGTATTTCCAAAGGATAGGAACTATAGCCTCCTGGCAATCACTAATGCATTGTTTGTATTCTGTGTCGAGATTATCCACCAGAGTGCTACATTGAAGTTGCCTATGCCATTTTGACACTGCAACCAGATGCTCCAATTTTGCTTGAGTGACTCCGAGCCAGAACGCCTTACAGCAGCACCAAAAGGGGGAGGGGTCCATGAACAATTAAAGCACTCTAGTGTCAAAAGGAGTGTTTCAAACACCTAGTTATGGTACTGAAATGGCTCACAAGGTCTTTCTATGACACTTGAGAAGTTAAGATTTAATGAAAGAGACAGGTAGCTCACCTGACACAGGAGCTGCCTCTGTTTCACAGCTACTAAACAAAATGTGGAAATGTGACTAATAAGCAACATAGCCAATTCATCTCTTATAGTTTTGTTGCCCACATATCCATAATACTTCTATTGATTTGCTTCATTAAGATGATCTATGAACCATTCTGCACAGCTGAAACAAGATTTCCTGAGGACAAAAAAAATGATTTCCTGGGAAGGCATTCCACAGTTTTTTCCCTCCAAGATGTCCTTAGGATGCCTTTTTTCTGCTCAAGGTGTCTTTTAAAAAAAATGCTTCAAAGTGCACCTTGTTTCCCTAAGCCACTTGCAAAATGTCTCCTGCCTGGCGGTGTGAAATGCATCTCATGTTTCCAGCCCAACTGTTTCGCTCTCTGGTCAGTTTTGCCTTCAGCTTGAGCCTGACATTTTGTGTGCAGCTGAAGCTGAAACTAGATACTGCCGGCATTGACAGGACCAGCTGAGTACATCTTCTGAAGTGGTGGCATGGCTGGGACCAGCTTGTGGTGGCAACAGTAGCTGGATGAATTCATCATGGTAACATAGCAGTCTGGGAGCCACTACTGTTGGCAGAGCATTGTCTGCACCTGTGCCAACAATGCTCTTTCAGAAATCAGGAGATTTAATTCCCAAGAGTTTTTTTTTTAATTAGATGTTTCTGCAGACCTCAGATATTTCTGCCCCTTATCTGTGGATTTAAGTATTTGCAGGCAGGGGGCACACTTTGAAATTAGAAAAAAAAATAGATATGTAATCACTGATCTCAGGGAGGTACAAACAAAATATCTTTCTGATGTAGGAGTATAAGTAAATGGCAGGCTAAATGTGCCTTGTTTTTTCAAACTTCGGGGAAAATGCAGCCTTGGACTTACCCAGGGCTGCTGATGTGGCTGGGGAGGGGCAAGCAGGGATAGGCCTGGTACACTGTGCATTGCATGCCCAGGCCAGAGTCATGTGATGGGGGCCCCATCACGTAACAAGGAGGCTGAGGCGTGACTATATAAGGCAGCGCCTGGCAGGCCCCAGCCTCTTTCGAGGCTACAGAGCAAACAGTATCCAACCTCCCACCCCCATTTTTGAGCAGAGTTAGTTGAGTTTATTTGTTGATTGTTAATTGTTACGACATAGCCTTGGTGGGTATGGGCATAGGCGTACATCCTTTCTGGGGAGGCCTACCCATGGCTGGGTGCCTCAATAAGAGGACTGGAGGTGGGCTGGGCTCCATAACGCAAGCCACAAAGGCTCTGTAAGGGAGCCCGCTACCCCTGACAGGAAGGGGTGTCACCTAATAGGCATGTCCTCAGGTGGCACCAAGTAACTTTCTGTTCCAATAACCCAACACTGGGATTGGGGACGGTGCTGGGTTCAGTAGGCTTGCTGCCCGGCAGTTAGCATGCGCCCCTTATGCTTGCCCAGATTCCTACGTTTGTTTAATAAAGTGGGCTACAGCCAAATTCATTCCAAAAAGGAAACTGAGTTTGTGGTAATTGGAATAAGCGAGCCTCCACACATCAGCACACAATACTTATTGCTTGATTATGTAACTGCTTTCTCAGTTTTATTCACCATTTGTGCCAGCAAGACAACTGAGGCAAAGAAGTTGCTGCCACTCTCTTGCTAGAGAGTAAGCGTTCAAAAATTTTGCTGCCTCTGAAGGAAGGATTCTTGTCATCCTCAGTATGTCCTGAAGGAAGGATTCTTATCATCCTCAGAACTCAGTATACTTACAATAGTGGATACTACTCATCAAAGCTATAGAACTTCATACATATGAAGGCTAATGTGAATAGTTAAACAGATGTTTAACAGCCATAGTATATATGTGTGTATGTGTGTGTGTTTTATTTTTACTGTAATATAGATTTATCATTTGGTACTATTTTTGTTACTGTGATCCTGATGTTATTCAGTCCTTTTTAAATAGTATATTTCTTTTTCATGACTGCTACAGTACAATCATAAAGAGAGTTACACCCTTCTACACTTACCAGCTTCAACATACTTAAAAATAGGGGTGTGCCCTAAAACGACTTTTTAAGGTTTATTTTTAGTTCAGCTTTTTCTGGATGTTCACTTTAGCCCTACTTAAAAGTGTGTAACTGTGTTTAGGATTGCACTTTGATATTCTTTTGAAAGAGTGGAGTTATAAAGTAAGTAAACCATAAATGTTCACTTTTGGCCTTTCCATCTTTTTGTCTTCCCTAGACATTTTATATCTTTCTGACAACTTTCTTGCTTACAGAGCTCCCATTCTACTTTTTCCTGTTGCATTTCAGTCTCATTGCCTTGTATAGCCTCACTCTTCCTTGCATGCATTTGGGTCATGGGATCTCTCTTTTATTTACACCTTCATCGCTGTTATTAGTTGGGCACCTGCTGTGCAGAACAGGCACACTTCATGGATCCTGCTGATTTCATACACCAAGAAGTTAGTTGCTGTTTCCTGAAAATTCCCTTTCAGTTTAGCAAGGAAGCTATGGCCCAGGTGTTCAAGTGTAGAATGTTTAATGCCTTTTGGACATAATTAACAATCCATAACTACTATGCCAAAATACACAGGATCCTGGATAGGGAAATATGCTAATTAAGTACTTGGGATATCTCTTGCATGTTTAGAAATTGGATTCATAGTGGAATCTGAGCTAAGACAATATTTCAGAACTATTATAGAGGTATTACAGAATTCCGCTTTAAACATTCTTATAATTTTTGTGGGGTAGAAGCTGAAAGTCACAATGAATACAATTACTAGAACGCTCTGTGCAGTGCCATCATCATTCCTTCTACAAAAATTACTCACAAAATCAGATTAACAAACTGGCATTCCTTGGTTTTCTTCCTTCCTTTTGAATTTGCTCTACCTCTAACACAGGTTTTAGCAGGACTTAGCAGGACTTGTTTTGTTGTGAGTTTGTTTTATTATGTTTTCTTGGTGTAACTTTAATAGCTCTGAATCTGCTCTTCAACTAAAATACAGTACTGGCTTTAACTGAACTGGACACTGTGTCCAGAAGAATTCTCTCTTCTCCATACTTCTTCAAAACTTTTTTTTTTTGGGGGGGGGGGTGACATCCAGCCTGAAGAAGTATTCTGATGAACTTAAAAGCTCACACTACTAGGTATCATTGGACTCATGCTAATAACAGGTATTTATGGATTGTTTCCTTACCTGCGCCTTTCATAATTCAATGCTTGGACAGCTACCCATGTGGGCAAAAAGCTGTGTTATTATTTAAGCACCACTGAATCAAACCAATACAAACTGGGATAGTTTTTTTAAAATAAAAATGTAATATGATACTTTTGTAATATTCAAATTAATACCCTCTGAGATAGGATGCTGGAAGTTAGGTAGTTAGGTAGGAAAGGTTCATCAGGTCACACCATTTTGGTATTGACACTTGGTAATGAAGTTCAGCAATATCCCCAAAAGTGTACATAAATCGTATGTATAGAGCAAGGAAAGAATTTAAAAATGCTTCTAGATTAACAACAGCCAAACTGATCAACAAAAACGTGCTGTAATAATCTATCTAATTAGGCAGCCAGCTGTTCAATTGCGAAGATGACAAGTCCCTCTCTATAGAACAGAATAGTTCTGAACAGAATATATCACTTAGAGATGTAGTGTTTTTTCAGCCAGCAAAACATATTGGGAAAAAAAATCTGACACTGTCTCAGTGGGGCTTAATAGAGACTTTAAAATAGGCACAGTATTTTGGAACAAATAGAATATGAAACAAGAGGCCATTAGTAGCTAGGTTTAATTTCAGTTACACAGAAGTAAAATCTATTTTTTAAAACTATCTGTTCTGTGTTATATTTTCAAACAATAATGTCATTGATGTCATCTACTGAACATTTCAGTTCATTTTTTTAATGACTACTTGATGGACCATTTCAGATATTTGATTGGAACTTCAACAGAAGGATGGAGCCATTTGAGATTTCCAGGAAATGAACCTATTGCTAAATATAGCTTGAGAGAACCCTAGATTCCCCACTCCTGTTCATTGGCTGTCAGTTACAATGTTAGGGAAAGCTAGACACAGGAATACTATGTAATCTTAGATGGGGAGACTGAAGTACAGTATTGCTGTTTTTAGTGGCATCTTCATGTCTTCCAGTAAGAAAGCATGTTTGGGGTTATAGCTGTGAACTGTGATCCATACAGTCGTGAACTGTAAGCAAGTTTACATGTACATAAATCGCAACAAATCCAATGGGACTTGCTTCTCAATATATGGGCTTCTGATTACAATTTTAGCCCATGATTTTGAAACCAAACTGAACAACCCATGTTCAAACATGAGCCAATGTCTTTTGTAGAAGAATCTTTTGGGAATAAATATTTTTGAAAATGTCTTAATTTGTCAGCAAGACAGATATAGAGAAAAAAAATTCAGAAACCCTATCTACAATAAAACTGAAAGATGTGAAATGCTATGTTTCCTATAAGTCATCCGACATAATGAGCTTTCACTGAGGCTGTTCTGCACAGGCCAAAATCACCGTTTGGGGGGGGGGACCCTTTGCACAGGTGCTGCTGCCAAATCGATGCAGCGGCGCTCTCTCCCCTCGAAACGGTTTTTGGAACCCTGAGCAAAGTTTTTGGAAAATGCCAGCTTCCATCTGTTGCTGAGCGAATGGCACTGGATGGAAGCTGGCGTATTTCCCGTGCCGCTCCTGGATGTCTCCTACCTCCTGCCATCTTCCATCACTTTGTGGAGGCAGAGGGACACGCCTCCTGGCCTCAGACCCCAGAGGCATCGCTCTGGCCATGGGGGCATGTCCCCTGGCCTCCACAATGCGATGGAAGGCGGCAGGAGGTAGGAGGCGTCCAGAAGCACACCAATGCACCCCAGCTGAGCTGGCCATGAAGAAATGGCTTGAGAGATGGAATTTTCTTTGTGGGGGGAAACATTACATCTACAGTCTATAATTTTTTTAAAAATAACGTAACTCTTTTCCATATATTCCCATGGTACTTCACAAACATAATAAGGTGCTTCACTGTAGTTTTCTATTCCAAAGATACTCTGTAGCAGCCTGTCACAAGTCCAATCATCAGTGAATGCCAGATCTAAATCCTACTTACACTAAAATCAAAAGAAACTTTTTGTGTCATTGATTTCTTTCACTGTAGGTTGAGTTAATGTCTTTAATAAAATAATAGGATATGGAATGGAACCCGATGAGAGCAGCACCTGAGGAGAATAGCATACACTGTACTGTGTACAAACTCAAAAAATGGCTACATCTAATTTTGCGGTTTCCTGAAAGCCTAAGAGAGACCAAAACAGGAAAAACTGTAGAAAACAATGCAAAATTTGCCAGCTGCATTTTCAAGAATGCCTTCAATGTGCAATGACATATAAAATACTTATTATTTTAAAATAACCAGCCCAAAAGTATATTTTAAATGTATAAACTGAACATATGCCTTCAGCGTCAGGCCATGGTAATGCCTAAATTGAAGGAATAGACTAATTTATATAAGAGATCAGAGTAAGTAAGTTGTTTCTGGGTTATTGGCCTCTTAATCTTGTATATTAATTCAGGTAATGTACCACTACCACTATCTTCTATTTAATTATTTTTTATTTATGTACCATTAAGCTCAGTTTTCATTGCTTTTATTGTGGAATGGGGATGAGTCCATTGTAACAGTTCAGCATTGTCATCTCATTTGCAATCCTCCAAAGACCCCTTTTTTTTCTTTCTGGAGAAATCAAATGACAATCTCTGGCATTCTTCAGAAACCTTTTTAAAAAATTTCTTTAATTAGGAGGGTTTTTTTCCTAGAACCATCTCCTTGAACTCTTACAATTTTATTACACTTCTGCCTCACTGACCTGACTGTTTTAGAGTTTGTGCAGCACACATTCCTGATCAGCAAAGAAAGAAGCTTTCTTGAAGGTTTTTCATACTCTGCCCTAATCCCTTGGTAATTACAAAAGCTCTCTCTGCAACAATGGGCAAGTCTGAGAGGGATTTCTATGGCTGTGCTTCCAACAGAAAAAACCCCCCTTCTCCTTGAGCATTTCAGTTAAGCAAATTTTTCTTCCCCAGGAGATCCTTTCATGACTCCAGGAATTACAAGTTTCAGCAAAATTGCACAATGCAAGAGTGCACCTCAAAGGTTATTGTAGAAGTCTGGTTGTAATAAAACATTGTTTAAACAGTGGTGAGGAAGCTACGCTTCTCACAAAAGCATTTGTTTAGAAAGGGTTGAATCTCAATTATAAAAGCCTTGGCACAAAGATGACAGAACTTCAAAACATTTATTTAGTGGCTGACAGCCATTTATCACCTTCGCTGATATTTCCCCCTTACAAGATCTTGCAGGTTTCTTTTGAAAGTGTTGCTGTAATTATTTATATACTCTGGTTATATGGCACATGCACCTTGCTTCTTTTCCTCTCATTAGATAAGCCACAGACAATTGCCCAGTCAGGGGAGTGACCTGACTGTATGGTTTGAGAGATCCTGTTTCAGAAATCCTGCTGATACACTATACATACATAAGGCCTACATCTGCCTCTTTCTAAATACAAAAGCCATAGTTTGCCTTTCTAGGAGACAGGAAGGTTGGAAGATGTCACAGACTAGATTTAGAAGATGTTCATTTAAGTGGCTCTTGTAGACTCTCATTGTCATGCTAATCCTTGCTCAAATACACAGTATCTCCTTAGCCTTGACCAAAACCACGACCTAACTGATCTCTACATCTCCAAAGATCTGACTACAGGTGAAATCAGCATCACACAAGAAGAATCACATGGAATAGACCCCCCTACCACCGCCAATAAAAAGCTGAGCGGTTTTGATAGGAGTTTCCTAGATAGTCTGACAGTCTAACCAGTCTAACCACGATATCACATTATCCTCTAAACAAAGTCATTTAAACAATCATCTATATTGCTAATCTCTTGACTTAATTCCTCTAGTAAACTGCTTAGTCTGAGATTCAATTTCTACATTATCAGTCTTTTATTTGCAAGTACAGCTACTCTAGGCTATGAAACTGGTTCCCCACCTGTCTTGCCCTGACTTTGCCATGGTGATCCATTCAATGCCCTGGCCTTGCCATGGTGATACATGCAACGGACACCTCCAGATTAAGACTTCTGTAACTTGCTCTATGCAGGGCTACTAATGGGACTGATCTGGGAATTCCAATTGGTTCAAAATGCAGCTGTACAGGTCCTTATAGGGGCAACATGGAAAACCTACATCCAGATGGTGATTTGTCAGCTGCACTGAGTTGAGGTGGAATACTGAATCAGTTGCAAGATGTTGGCATTAACCTTTAAATTTCTAAATGGCCTGGGACCAGCATAACTGTGAGACTGGCTCTCCTAATCCCCTACCCCTCAGAGCATTTTGATCTTCAAATAACAACCATCTGAAGATCCTAGACACCAAAACTGTCCTCAATCAAGGTCACAGCCTGGTGGAATGCTCTGTGCAATGAGATGAGGGCCTTATGAGATTTATTACAGTTCTGCAGGGCCTGTTCCAATAGGCCTATGGAGTGCAGAAAAATATTCAACTCAGGTGCCACTTCTCTCTTTCTTTAGTTGTTAGATTTTAGGTCTCAGGTCACATAGATGGGTGCCATCATATGGGTACCCAAGGACATAGACAAGGGGGGTTTCTCGGGTTCAACCCCTTATTCATGTCTGAAGCTCCGCCGTTTGTGGGTTTTAAAAACATTTTTACTGGGTTTTTTTTGGTTTTTGGCCTTTAGGAGGCGCATTGTTAGGGCTAGCAGCACCAAACTTTCAGGGATTGTTTGGGGGACCCTCCTAATGATACTACTCAGGTTTTGTAAAGTTTGGTCCAGGGAGTCCAAAGCTATGGACTCCCAAGGGGGGTGCCCCCATCCTCCATTGTTTCCAATGGGAGCTAATACAAGATGGGGGCTACACCTTTGAGGGTCCATACCTTTTGACCCCCTGAACCAAACTTTACCAAACCTGGGTGGTATTATTAGAAGAGTCTTCTAAAGATACACTGAAAGTTTGGTTCTTCTAGCTTAACAATTGCACCCCTGACAGCAGGCACCCCCCAAATTTCCCCAGATTCTCCTTTTAAATACACCCCCTTTGGCATGGATTTAAAGGGAGAATCTGAGGTCCTAAGTTTAGAAGAAGAAGAAGAGTTTGGATTTATATCCCCCCTTTCTCTCCTGTAGGAGACTCAAAGGAGCCTACAATTTACTTGCCCTTCCCCCCTCACAACAAACATCCTGTGAGGTGTGTGGGGCTGAGAGAGTTCCAAAAAGCTGTGACAAGCCCAAGGTCACCCAGCTGGCGTGTGTGGGAGTGTACAGGCTAATCTGAATTCCCCAGATAAGCCTCCACAGCTCAGGCGGCAGAGCTGGGAATCAAACCCGGTTCCTCCAGATTAGAATTCACCTGCTCTTAACCACTACGCTACTAATCCACCCCAAAACAGCATCACTTTCAATGTTGTTTAACTGGGGACCCCAGACCCCAGATTCTCCCTTTAAGGGCTCTCTAGTTTAAACACCATTGAAAGTAATGCTGTTTTGGGGGTGGATTCCAGCATCACAGTGGCTGCTGGGGGAGAGGGGGGAAACTCAGATTTTGCACCGGGCTCCATTCTCCTCTATGCCTCTGCCCAGAGGGGAGGGCAGAAGGAACTGCCGGCTGCCGGCTGGGAGCTCAGCTGGTGGGGGGCAGGGGAGGGCAGGGCAGGGGAGTCTGGCGTCCCCGGCCTCGGAGAGCTGCTTTTATAAGAGGCTAAGGAGCCAGGGGCGGGCTTGAGGGAGGCATTAATGGCACATGCCCTAGGGGGGCAGGTGGGGGGTGTGGGGCCCCCCCAACCCCCCCCCTCTCCCATAAAAATCTTATATCGTACGTGTCCCTGTGGGTACCTTATGTTGTTGATTTTAATTGTTAATTTATTGTTGAACACTGCTCTGAACTTGTTTTATGGGAAAGCAGTTTATAAATTGAAATAATAATAGCACATTTCGGCATGAACATACAGTCTCACTTGCACAATGAAATATACAAATAAGTCATTCATAAACAACATAATCTTATATTTCAGCAGCAGGCAAAATCCACAGTCAAATTATGCAAAATGAAATGAAATTCAGAAGGAGAGATTTGCTTTAGGTTTGAATAGTACTCAATAAGGGTAGGGGAAAGTGGCATAGCATAGTTTGATCTTGTCAAATCTCAAAAGATAAACAGGGTTGGTACTTGGATGGGAGACCACCAAGGAAGGTTTTGCAGAGGCAGGCAATGTCAAACTATTTCTGCTTCTCAGTTGCCTTGACAGTTCCTTGCTGAGTTTGCCATGATTTCTATATATAAAAAGTTATCAACAATAACCATTTCTCATTCTAAGTACATTAGTTTCTTTCCTATCTCTTGAATAGTAGCCACTTGATAATGCACAGAAGGTATACACTGTTACCATGGAAAAACATTGCATTTGAAATTTGTATATGTTCTATTTGCAGGCCTATTCTGCTGCTATTTGTGTGGTGATGGAAGAACTGACGTTTAACTTCATGCACCTCAGAAGTAGTTCCATGGTACCATGGTACAAAGGAGAAATCAACAATTATTTTATATACCACAGAAGCCAACAATTATTTTATGCCCCATGCCTCAGATTCAATAAATTTAATGCTTTTGTGAAAGATCTGCTTTGCAGATTCTTCTACATGTTTCAGCCTACTTTCCTTCCTTTTGTGGTGTAGAACAAAGCTATACAGAGAGAATGTGTCTCACTGTGTTTGTTATGGGATGTCTCATACACCTATAAAAGTCACAATGTTGTAGCTGTCACATGATAAACCTGCATGTGTGAACCAGCCCTTGCAGTGGCGTAGTGGTTAAGAGCAGGTGTGCTCTAATCTGGAGAACTGGGTTTGATTCCTCCGCTCTGCCACTTGAGCTGTGTAGGCTTATCTGGGGCAGAGGTGTACGGCCTATAGGGACATGTGGTCCCTGGGCACATGATTTTTGGTCACGTGGGGGGCTCTGGGTACCTCCTCACATAACCAAGAGGCGTGTACCCCAGCCTCAAACCACTGAACCCCACCCCACTCCCCAGCCAGCCAGCTCAGGAGCTCCACCTGGGCAACCCAGTTTCCACCTGGGCAACCCACTGCCACTGTGCCCACACTAACCTCCATGCAAGTCGGCTTTTGGCCTCCCAAGGTCATGTTGGCTTGCCCTTTTGGCGTCCCAAGGTCATGTTGGCTTGCACTGAGGCCAGGGGATGGGGTTTGGCCTGCACGGGGGCAAGGCTCAACAGCAGGCGGCCCTGCCTCCAAGCCATACCCTGGCTTCCATGCAGATTGGTAGGGAAGCAGGGCTCAGTGCCCCCAAGCCATGCCCCTGAGTGCCAATCAATCAAGCCTCCACAGCTCAAGCAGCAGAGCAGGGAATCAAACCCAGTTCCTCCAGATTAGAGTACACCTGCTCTTGACCACCACGCCACTGCTGCTTGTCAGAGTTGTAGGTTGCAGGCAAAAATAAGGAATCAATGATTAGTGAACAAAAATATATCCCCCCATTGAATAACTGATTGCTTGCTTGTTGAAATTAAATGTCATGATATTGCCCAGATATTCTGTGTGGATGATTTATGTAAAAGAGAAGTCTGCCTGTAGCATATAGATTTGTAATAAACACCAGGTTTAGTATCAAGCAAATGCAACAGAAATTTCTGATTACTCTTTTTAGTCTTCATACCAAAAAGTGGAACACTGATATAGTAAACTTCTTTGACATGGTCCGCTTGCATGGATTTGTAAAACTATTTAAATGGACCATGATCCCCACCTTAGCATAATACCTAAACACACTAAGTCTTTGTCATTGAAATAAATAGGATATATTTCTAAATAATAAATGCATGTTAGATTTTAAATCAATGAAATTTATTCTCAAAACTATTTTAAAAATTTCCTGTCATTAATATTTGCTTGAGAGAAATCTCTCTCTCTTTAAACTGACGTGATTTGTTATCAAGTATTTTAAAGCTAAAATAAAATGTGCAATAACTTCCTTTTAAACAATCAAAACACACAGTATTCCTTTCTCAGAATCTTGATTGCAAAGACTAGCTCTGCTAGAAGCCCTATAAGGCAATGAGAAAATATACATATCATTTAAATATTCTCTTCTGAAGTGTACATAGGTGGAAGGCTAGGGCAGCACCAGGGAAATAAAACCCTTTTAGCTATTACCTTAAATCTGTCAGTCTTTTAAGTACTTTTGTCTCTTTTGGGTTGAGGAAACATATTTGATTAAGATTTGGCTCCTTTCCACACAGTGAACCCCCTTGTGCTGGTCTTAAATCAGCTGCTTTAAGTTTTTCTTGTAAATTCACTTTAACTATTTGGGACATCTGCTTCCCCAAGACTCAAACAGCATTCTAGAAAAGTTCATTCAGTGCTTCCTGTAGGGTACTAGAGACATTGAGCTTTTTTGCACAATGCATTTAAAATGTTTTGAGGCAGGAATTAAAATGTTACCTCAATGGAGTTCAACATTGTTTTTATCCCCAAACAATTTATTTCTGGCCTCAACATGTTTTTAAATGAATCACCTTTTAAAGTGATTCTCTGACTAAAGCATTTTGAAAATGTCTTCAGTTGCTGTTCAATCTACTGAATACATTTCCCATGTTTCTCTGACCGATTACGCACAAGGTGTTTGATGCATGGTGGAGGCGAATATCCGCCGTGGCAAGATTTCTTGTACAGACGTATTTCCTCTAGCCTTGCTTTCACTTTCCACTCTCTCTGTGACAAGCAAATCCACTTATAACATGATTTTAACTTTGCTTTGCTGCCAGAGCAGGATAGATTTACCAGTAAGTACAGCTTTGCCCCAGATCTCTTCTTTTGCCTGCAGCCTGCCTGTCTAGTGTTAGCCCCATTCCCTTGCTCTGCTTTGCACACTTCCCCTCCTCTCTGTTGCTGACTACTTTCCACTTGCTGTCCTTCTGTATTCCCTCTATTGACCATGACCTCTCCACTCTTGCATATCTTTAGATCTTTAGATTTTTTTAAAAAATTAAATAAAAATATTGATAGATCAATAAATTGATATTAACACTAAAATATGTAAACAAAATAATAAGACTATTCAATCAGTCTGAAAACCCAATTCCCCCCCACATTTGAAGAACAAACTAGGACATTTCCATCCTTGTAGTTGTATACATAAGCAATCAATGATACCAGATCACACCATTAAAAAGCTCATCGGCCTTGACATTTGAGTTTACAGCATACTGGAAGATGGACGATCATGAACCTGGAAAGCTTAGTGAATAGCAGTTTATATTGTCCTTTTGTGGTTTACATGCCACCATTACTCCCCTCTCACTTCCCATCATCAAAGGCAACCAGTGTTTGGGCAAAGTGTACAGATGCCATATTCAAGACTTTTCTTTAACAGTTTGCCTTTTTAACGTTGATATATCAGTCTATTGATAGGTTGATACATTGATCTGATAAGATTAAAGGTAAAAAATTAAGGATTTTATTAAAAATTAAAGTACACATGTGTGATAGAGAACCCACAAAATATCACCTACTGCAGACGCAAGCAAAATGCCAGCTGAAGAGTAATGCCTGCCTAACTGCAATCAGGGCAGCAGGTAATAGTCTTGAACATGCCCTGAAACAAAGGCTCCCCAGTCAATTTTCTTTGAAGTTGCAGGAACCTCACCATGTGTAATCTGCCTGAACTTCCTCCTTGGCACCATCTTCTGAGCTCACTCAGTTCCCCATTGTGTGTTTATCTGCAGTATTTAGTTGTTTGTTCTTTTATTTTGGAAGGCCAGTCTTCAAAGCATCAAAGTATACAAAGAGCAGAGAATGCAGCACAAGACTGTGATCTAAACTAAAAAAAAAACAAAAAAAAGGGAAAAATCACAAACTTGGGGCCAGGAATTGTTTCAAAGGGGTGAATGTGAACAAAAGGGGGAATTGAAAATATTCTACCAACCATTTAGGAGATTTGTGCAGAAAGGGAAATTTACAGCTGTCCATATTGGAGAAAAAGACTCCATCATGCATTAAGGGAGCAGGGATGTTCTTAAAGCCCAATTTATGAAAAACAAGCTTGGTTGTTTCTTGTGGTTTCTTATGGTTTTCTTATGGTTGCAGACGTTATAGATTATCAGTCCATCCTCAGGACTAATGTGGAATTTTGCTGGTCACCTGAGAAGGCATTTTTTAAAAAAGTTTCTATATATTGTCTTGGAAGGGGACATTTTTCACCTGCTCCACACCACTGTGATTGGGTTTAGTTTGTTATAATTGGGTTGGTCTGTGAATTGGTTAGTCCTATAACCAGGAATGGCAAACATATTTAAAGTTGCTACTGTGTAGGTAAGGCTAATCAGCAAGCCCCCTGGGGAGTGCACTGAAGAAGAGGACTTCCCAAGCAAGCCGTTTTATGGACACGTGTAACTAGGGAATAAGCAGTGTCACTCAGAGCTTTAATTACTCATGCAGTACATTGGAGAAAGGGCTGAGGCTTAACACACAATTGTTTATAGCAACTTGACACCGTTTTTGATGCAAACTGGGATAAACATCTGTGGATGTGAAGTTGACTCCAGTCACGTAGCTACCATGGGGGGGGGGGCTATGTCCTGGAGCATGCCATTGGGGTCACGTTGGAAGTGGAAAATCGCCCCCACACCCCTCCCCCTCCCTTTGCTGAACTAAAGTAAGTGGGTGCAGGGGGCAAGGGGCTTCATGGGTGGCAGGGCCCAAGCACCATTTTGCCACAGGCGTCATTTTCCTCCTAAGGGCTGGCTCCATTTGAAGCCATAGTTCTTTTGCCTGAGAATACAAGAAGATAGAGTAGGATACCTGTTGGACACAACCTAAATGACACCTGTTGGTTAACTCTAACATAAATATATGCAGAAGTCAGCCGAGCCTGGCTTCTATGTGGAAGACAGCATGCTAAATGTAGAGGTTTCTTAGTGATTCTAATGGCACTTTGTACTGGGGTCAGTATTTGATGGACATGCTATTTCAGTTAAGATAAGAGCTGGTGGATATGGGTTTTGAAATTTTCAAAGATAGCTGCAACTGTGCAAGAATGGTCACCCTTATCTAATCTCCCTAGTATTCCAAGGAATGCTGAGACAAGGGACCATCCACATTCTGGGGTGTGTGTGTTTTTAGATTTAAGAGGCAGGAGACTGTATATATGATCAAATAAATTATATAAAATAAAATAATGAAATGGAAAAAATGCAGCTTAACAGTTCAGTGTAGTTAGCTTGGAGCTGTACCACTAGAAAGAGAGGGAAAAATACTGTGCAGATAAGTCATAAATAATCATATTGCAACTTTTATCTGTGTGTGTTCCTTCCTGAGTGAAGGTCAATTACATTGTTTTAAAGTGTTACATTGCTAAACGCAGTCCACTGACCCATTACCAGTTGCTTCCTTCCCCCTTCAAATTACATTGTATGATTGGTTTCACCAGATTATGGTGCATGCCCTATAACTGGGAACTGAAGCCTTTTACAATCAGAGGCAAATTATGTCAAAATATTGAACAAGACATCAAGAGAGCCCATCTATATAACTGATACAATTTAACATTTCTGGTAATTAAAACAATGATTAATAATCAATACAGGTTCTGTCAGTCAGATGTCTATTAGGAGGTAGTGCTCACAAAGTTTTGCAATAAGTGATGAATCTGCACAGAATAATCTTAAACAGTTGCTTTAGCACTCTAGAATAGGGGTGTAAAGCATCTCTGAGATGCTGCTTAGTCTCATAAAAATCCTTGCCCGATAGTCCCTTCATTCAGTGATTATTCCCACCTAGGTTTCCAATATACTTTAATTTAAATAATTGCTTTGTGTTTTTTAAAGAACCACAATTGGCTCTTTATTCAGCCACATTACTTATTTGTATGTTTGTTTGTTTATTATTAGTTTTTATATCCTGCCACTCCACTTTCGGTGTACAACAGTCCTAGAGATATATATTATGGATCCGTGCCCTATGTTGTTATGAATGTTCAACCTTAAAAATTCAACAAGCCTTCCTTTAACTGCTGTGGTCCAATTGTTGGTGAAAGAAGGTCAGTTTTCCTTAATTATATACAATTGTGTTAAGCACTATGAAATAACACACAACTACTTGCCAGTTTTATAGAACACATAATTGCTTCCACCCAATGCCACTGATTGCGGACACACAGGGTGCATGTTAAATGGTGTACAAATTGCCAAATCTTTTCATTTCTCTTATAGTAACTCTGTTGCTCCTTCTAATTTGCTGTGCTCTTGTGAAGCAGGAATCTGAAACCTTAGGGGAAAAAAGACAACATACAAATGCTATTACAGGACACATTTTTAAGCAGCAGGAAGTCTGTACTAAGTGTCAGATTGATCAGGATTTTACTCTCTGTATGAACAACTACTATCAAGTGTACCATGGCAAAAGGTCAGGCATGCATCTATGCTGTAATTTTTTAAAATACCAATTTAGACTTCCAACAAAGACTAGATGGATAATAAATTATTGAGAAACTTGAACCACAAAATGTAGCTTGAAAAATAGCTTGAAATGGTTTCCAGGGAAGTAGGTTTGCCAGAGAATGTTAAAATATGATAGGCATCGCTAAAGTCATAATGATCATAATGTATCAACAACACAGATAAATCCCAATATAAAAATGCATGTACATGTAATCTCTCACACACAAGCTTATAAAAGGGAAATTGTGGGTACAGAATTACTACAAATCTGGTTGACAAAGATTTCAGGTACAGGGTTGGATCCTGTACAGGTAACATGCAAGGACAGTGCAAGGACTGTCTCTTCCCTATTGCAGCCTACCTACCTATACGGGTCCCATGACCCCTGGAAATGATTGTTTGAGGTAATTGATCATGAGATAAAGGACCAGAACTCATTTTGTCCTCAAACATTGTCCAAAAGCCCAACAATTCACACATCAGATCCCTGCACATCAGCCGATTCAAACCTACCACAGAATGGCACAGGCAGACAGCAGATATACCACAGGAAAGTCATTTTGACCAAAAAGAATTGCAAGCCACATGCTGCATGGAAATATTATCAGCAGTTATAAGAAGGACTAACTGGATCAGAAACATATGTAAGAGGGGCATGGAACAAATGACTCACATGTCAACCTCTGAATATTTTCCAGTTTAATGAGAAATCAGACTATTTGCAGTTACTGTAGCATTAAATGACCCTATTGGTGCATTTTCTTCAACAATACAGTTTATAGCATACAGCATACTATAATTTACAAGATTGTAAATGACATTGATACATCTTAAGAACCCACAAAATGAGCATGATACAGTAAATCCATTATAATCTGCTCAAATGAAGGTCATTTAAACCCTGGATATCATTTACAACAACACATACAAACACTTGGAAAATAGACAGTTGCAAATTACACATTTAAACAATTACTATGAAATTAAAGGCTTCCAGACATTACCGCTGTGAAATTTGTTTTTGAAAAAATATGTAATACTGTGCTGCGATTTGACACTTTGGAAACAGACTTGTATTGGCCTTTTTTCTTCTTGTATACTTGAAGTCAAGTAGTGGCTTCCCATTTTATGCAAACCATGGACTGATGTAACATAAGAGCTAGCAGCAATTACTGTCACTTTAGTGCAAACCTTGGTTTGGACTTGCCCTTCAAAACAGGATTGCAAACCATAAATTGATGTTAATTTGCAATCCTGGTTTTAGCCAACTATCACATCAAATGTAACAATAAACTATGGCTTGTGACTAAAAGAAAAAACATCTCATTAAAAATGCAATGGGGTTAGAATTGTGTAACTCTGCTTAGGGTGGCACTGTAAATCTAAGCTGATATTTTTTAATTGAAGCTATATCCAGCATTTTAATTAAGAAGTAAGTCTTTTAAAATTATTTGCATAAGCTACTTCTAGTCTGAACTGCTTTATGAGGATTTTAACCTGCTGAATGTTTTATGCTGGGTATATGCTCTGACTGGGTTATTAATACTGGGTTTGTAATGATTCACAATTTATATGGTCTTATCATTTGGTTATGTTTATTCGTAAGTGGCCCTGGGTAGTTTCTCTGAAGAGGTAGCATATATTTCTAAGTAACTAAACACAATATAGACATAATCACGTGACCTTTAATGCTTAGATTGCTACTAAATACAGGGCTTGCTTTGAAGAGTGTTCATTTGGTCTGATACATGATTTGTACAGATTTGGCAAAATGGGAGTAAAATACTTACCAATCCAATAATAATAATAATAATAATAATAATAATAATAATAATAATAATAATAATAATAATAATAATAATAATAATAATAATAATAATAATTTAAAAAACTTTACTCATGATTTGAATATGGAGATTTGCAGGAAATTTTATATTATCAATGTCTTAATAAGGCAACATGAATTCACCAAAATATATTAAATACAGAGGTCATGAGAATAATAGAAATCTTTGCCTGAGGCATGTTCCTTCCTAACTCCCATTAATATGAATGAAATTTAACCATGCCCCAGGGAAAAAAAGAATATACCACTATGTGTTTATGGAACCTTTGAATATTTCATTTTAATAAACATATACTTTTAAATGTCTAGTTTATCAGAACAAAGACTTCAGTTTCTGTTTTAGAATTACTGAGGCGCAAGATAGGACCAAGAAGGTTCACCCGGCCATGTATATTTTACTACAAACATGTCATTTTAGACATCTTTCAAAGCTGTATATGAATATGAAAAGCAATCCTACTGAGGTATTGTTTGCCACTTCTCATTGACATATTCATGCAATGTAAAAATCAATCAAAAACCAAGGAAGCATTTTATAGGGGAGGGGGGAAATGGAACAGAACCCAAAAAGCCACCTTCAAGATTTAATTTGTTGAAAAATACAAGTGCAGTCTGGCTTTTCTCCTTCTAGAATCTCAGCTTTAAGATAAAAATCTGAATAAGAGGACCAAATACGAACTTTCTAATGAGGAAAGGTTTAACCATTACCGGAACATTTCCCATGTGGTGACAATAGATTGGAACTTGTGAAGCAATTCTTTATAAAGAAAATAGGGGGAAAAATTACAGGAAGACATGTCTATTTGGCATTGCTGGCAAAAAAAAAAAAGCAATATAGAAGTGAACAAGAGCTGAGTCAAATGTGCCATTCACGACATGGAACAATTCTCTTTGTCAAAAGTCCCATCTCCAGCCTTCTGGCCTAGCTTTCTTTTTTCTGTGTAAGTTTCACATAATGGGTCTTGACTCTAATGTCATGTAAACTATTTTGCCATGTAATGTAGAAAGTCAACGGAACAGAAAACTTTACATATCACTTTTAATTCAGAATAAATTTTGAATTAATTCTGACCTTTCAAAAGCCTTCTTTATACACACTTTTTTTACTCAAACACAGGCAAAAACCCATACAGTGACAAGAGCGTGATTTTACTCCATGTTATTGCTAAGCCTGCATCAATATGCATACCTCGTAAGCAGGACTGATCAAGTGTAGCTTTCTCATAATGTGCATCTGTAACCCCCATGCCCAGAATGGGTTGGCCCAGAATGGGTTGACCCAGTAAGGGGTGGAGACTCGGAGCAGCAGAGAGGCTGAAAGAGCTCTTTTGCAGAAGAACAAGGCTACCAGACTCGGACCTTGATTTCTATAAGCCCTTAACACCTTGTTAAGGTAATTTCAATATTGTTGGGAACTACTGGGAAGGTAGTTGTTGTTTTGCTGTGTTGTAAATGTTGGAGTTTATTGTTTCAGGGTTTCTTTTGTGGTTGTAATGGGTGAGAGTTCTCCTGGAGACCTTCATCATGTTGCAACCTGTTCATCAAGCCCTTGGAGTCTTCAGGAGCCAGCCAACTTGCAAAAGAAGATTTGGACTTGGCAATATCAGTAGAGGAGCTGTAAATAGAAGGACTTGAAATGCAACCTGAACAGGACCAACTTGAATTGTAACGCTTAAATGTTGATGTTTTAAAAGTGTTAATTGTAAAGAAAAAAGTAAACCATTTTGTTGTTTTAAAAAATTGTTGTTGCAACTCATTTCCAAGTACTGCCCCACAGAACCCACAAGCTGAGGGTTACAAATGGCTTCAACCAGCGTGGGGCTTGGAAGTGAGATTGCAAATATAAATTGCTTGCAATGGAAGTGTGCAGCAAGTTGGGGTTTGATCCCCATATAACTGTTTTGTTATGTGATGTAAGTTCAAGAGATGTTGCTATGTGAATTTGAAGCACATGATTCTGTTTGGCAGTTGCATGAAGGAGGGGATTCCAGTTGCAACCCCACCCCATCCCTTCTGCAAACTAATTGGCTGAATCGCAACATTTGCTGGAAAGTTTTGCAAACTTCCAGTGCAGCTAAGTTTGGAACAGTTGGAAATCCTTGCAAGGGAAAGACAATGTTCTGCATTCAGATGCACAAAATGTGGTTCCTCCAAGTACAGGAATCTCTGGGGAAATCATTTGATGCAATGATTTCAAAAGTTGCATTGCAATTACTGTCGGGACTGACAGAATTTTAGTAGAGGAGAATGTAACCCCATGCCCAGAATGGGTTGGCTCCAGAATGGAGTTGACCCAGTAAGGAGTGGAGACTTCGGAGCAGCAGAGAGAGGCTAGAAAGTGAGCTCTGCACTTGAAGAACGCCAAGGCTACCAGACTCAGGACCTTGATTTCCTATAAGCCCTTAACACCTTGTTAAGGTAATTTCAATATTGTTGGGAACTACTGGGAAGGTAGTTGTTGTTTTGCTGTGTTGTAAATGTTGGAGTTTATTGTTTCAGGGTTTCTTTTGTGGTTGTAATGGGTGAGAGTTCTCCTGGAGACCTTCATCATGTTGCAACCTGTTCATCAAGCCCTTGGAGTCTTCAGGAGCCAGCCAACTTGCAAAGAAGATTTGGACTTGGCAATATCAGTAGACTGTAAATAGAAGGACTTGAAATGCAACCTGAACAGGACCTTGAATTGTAACATTAAATGTTGATGTTTTAAAAGTGTTAATTGTAAAGAAAAAGTAAACCATTTTGTTGTTTAAAAATTGTTGTTGCAACTCATTCCAAGTACGGCCCCACAGAACCCACAAGCTGAGGTTACACATCCTCTATCCTAGCAAGGCTTTCACCAAGATTAACCAGATTCACCTATCGTTGGCTACTGGCCATAGTGACTAAAGAGAACCTCCATATTCAGAGACAATAAACTCCCGAATACCAGTGCTGGGAGACAACATTAGGGGGAAAGGCTTGGCTTCTATGCCATGTGGGTTGGTCCTCCAGGGACTGTGTGAAATGGGATGCTGCACTAGATGCACCACTGGTCTGGTCCAGTAGGACTCTTCTTACATCCTTAGAAAAGTCCCACATGATCAGCCCTGCCTGCATGGTTGGAATTTTCATACACTGCTCCCACCCCAAATGGTATGGGATTGTGTCACATGACAAGGGCTATGTATGTGTATATGTGTGTGTGTGTAAGTGAGTGAAATGGAACTAGAATCAAAATCTAAGTTAAGGGGAAAAATAAAGATGTAGTGATATGTTAAAAAGGGTCTATATATTCAAAACTGCCTATTTTCAAACTACTATAAGGACTCAGGAAATTATAAATGTTTACTTTTGATTTACGTCCTCAGTTCTTGTCCAGTGTTAATTAGACAGGCAGTTGCTGGTTTGTTGAGGCAAAGCAGGTTAAAACTGAATCCATCAAAGACAGAGGTCCTCTGGATGGATCATGAAGGGAGGGGGGAAGGGATTTCAGCTATCGCTGATAGAGGGGACTCATTAATCATTAGCTCCCTCTGCCCGGAGCCTGGGGGTTTGCCTAGATTCATCTCTTTCTATGGAGACCCAGGTTGCCCTTATGGCCCTGGTGGCGTTTTTTCATCTACGCCAAGCATGTCGGCTGACCCCATACCTCTCCCAGACCAACCTGGCTACTGTGATCCATGCGATGGTCACCTCCAGGTTAGACTATTGTATCTCACTCTACGTGGGCTGCTCATGGGTAGCTCAATAAGAGACCACATCTTTCCCATGCTGCGCCAGCTGCACTGGCTCCTGTTGGAATTCCGGATCACCTTTAAGGTGCTAATTCTAACCTTTAAGGCTCTCTGCAATCTGGGGCCTTCATATCTCAGGGACCATCTGTCCCCATATGTTGCCATTCGGCCTCTGTGCTCAGCAGAGGCCAATTTACTGGTGGTCCCTGGCCTTTCTATGGTATGGCTGGCCTCCACCCGGGCAAGGGCCTTTAGTGCCTGACCCCAGCCTGGTGGAACACTCTTCCTCCAACCATCCGAGCCCTGTGGGACGTGGAACAGTTCTGCAGGGCCTACAAGATGAGTTGTTCCGCCGGGCCTTTGGAGAGGTCAGCCATTGAGGGTGCCATTCCCTGTATTTTATACTCTATCTGATATTCCATCTAGTTGTATCCCTTGATCTCCCTCAGTGAACTGCTTGTTAGCTGTTGTCATGTCATCTTGTTCTATGGAGTTAAGGTTGAATATTGTTTTATGGTTTTAGCTGGAAAGTTTAATGGTTCTGTTTAATTGGTTTGTACACCATCCAGAGCCCTTGGGGGTGGGCGGTATATTAAATTTGATTAATAAATAAATAAATAATAAGACTACACCATGTATCATGACATCATTTAAAAGTAAGTATACGTACATGATTCAAATAGCCGAGGATTTTAAAGGAGCAAGTTTTGTATCCTTTTTTGTTCTGCGTCTAGATTACCTCATCCACTATAAATCTCAGCAAAGCAAACTTTATAGCTTACCCTATCAAAGTGTATCAAACTTTACTTTCTTTTACTACTGTAAAGATATAGCAATATTTTGGCAGTCTAAAATTACACTATTCTGACCTTGACATTAGTATTCAACAGAACTGATGGAAGAATGACAGCTTCTCCATCCTAGTGGATGATTTTGCAAGCTTTTACCTTCATGACTATGGAGTTTCTGTCAAAGGAGCTTCCAGCTGAATGATCACATTCTTTTGAATTATGAAGTGGCTGCAAACTGTGCTAATTGGGTCCATATTGATGTCACTCATAAGAATTAAACAGCCTTAATAGCTTTTAAAGTTATATAACAATGTCTAATCTTAATATACTGTTATCTCTTGCTTGTATTCTGTTTAAGGTATCCAATTAAATATATGTTGAATGTTTTACATTGTGTTTATTTAGTAGTCTAGAGATTGGGGAGAGAAGAGAGAGTTTTGGATATGTATCAAAGAGCAGTACTTAATAAAAGTTAGTAGTAAAAGTTGACTTCAAATAGTCTGTAAGCCATTGTATTTAATCAGTTATCACATACAGGTGATGGGTTGGATCCAGCCAGTTCTTTTACTCATCTAGCTCAATTCACTTATTTAAGCCTCCATGCCACATGCCTTTTGTTCAGGCAAGTCCTAAAATCTGTGTCTAAAATCTCAGCTCACTATCTATCTATCTATCTATCTATCTATCTATCTATCTATCTATCTATCTATCTATCTATCTATCTATCTATCTATCTATCTATCTATCTATCTATCTATCTATCTATCTATCTATCTATCTATCTATCTATCTATCTATCTATCTATCTATAATAACAATTTTTGGCCCCCATCTGCACATATCTAAATCCGTAGCACACCATACTGGAGGGCAACATGTTACACATATAGTAATACACAAAGAACTGTTGAGGCTGGGAAATCAATTTGAAAACACTTTCCCATAAAGAAAATGCATTTTAATTATACCATATACTGATGAAAATCTTCTTGTTGGTAAACACTGTTTTCTTGAGATTATAGTACGAAATCTTCATATTGGTTAACAATGTGTGTTATACATAAAAAAGAGCTTTCTGTTCTTAGTAGTTGGAGGCAAACTTACAAATTCCTCCTGGGGTTCAGGGCTAGTTGGGCAGTGCACTGGCTCTCAGATTTATGGTGGCTTTAAACTTTAGACTTTAAACCCCACGAGGCGTGGGAGTTTCAGGGCCTTTCCGAGCTCCAACACAATGAGAAAGCCCTATTGGAGGAGGGTGGTGCCACACTGGCACCATATCCCACCACCTCTGAATTTGGATGGGGCTGCCCAGCAGAGGTAACAGAGATGAGCCTCTGCAAATTAACATCCTGCCAACAAAGTCAAGCAAAGCCTTTGTTTCTTTCATTTGCTGAATGTGGGTTTTCTATCATGGAAGGCACAAATACAGCCTGTTATGAAGCCTCTGGCCCACATTATAGCATGTGCAACCAAAGCACACCTTTGTTCAGCAGGCCTATTTCAAGGGATTGCACAGCTAATGTAGGCTGACCAGCCGTCCCGCTTGTGGCGGGACTGGCCCGCCTTTGGACAATTTGTCCCACGTCCCGTGGGTTCCACAAATTGTCCCGATTGTGGGGAGGCTGCTGCACTGCCTTGAGGGAAACGCCAAGGCAGTCACGGCCGGCCTCCACGTCTCCGGCAGCAGCGGCTGCCTTGGCAGAATTCTGGGGCTTACGCGTTTTGCCGCCCTGTGACCCAGGGTGACCCAGTGCAAACAGGCGTAACCCCAGAAACTCGAACGCATGCCGGCCTGCCTCCCACATAATCCCGGATCACAAAGGTGACCATCTGGTCACCTTAAGCTAATGCAAACACAGGGCCTGTGCTTATGTAGACCAGAAAGCCCTCCCAAATCCTATGAAGTGGTGAAAAGTAGAAATGCTGAACACAGACATATCTGGCAGATAATAATAGGCTATTCAGTTAGTTAGCCAGTGTCCATGTCCCTGCTGAGTAATGCCCTATTCCCCTCTCCTCGCTGCCCTTCCTGTTTCCCACTGACCAGAAAAAAGGAATCAGAAAGAGTCAGAATAGCTGTCATATCGGAAGGTTTCCAAAGTGTCAGAAATATTAGTGTTTGGATTCAGAGAGCTTAGTATATTTATGAATGAACAGGTTTGCTTGCACGTTTTGGTTGCTGTGGTCTGTTTTACAGAATACTGTTATACTAACAATTAAAGCCATCCCTTCCAAAATGCTTAGGGTGCTTGGACTAAAGAACAAGGCATTATATAAATGAGATGAGCTATTAAAATCCAATTGAAATAGGTAACATATGTTCTTATTTCCAGAAAGCTATCTTTCCAAGCAGATATTAGCTAACCCCCAGAGGAATAGATCTGTAACACATTAAAAGGTTCATTACTGTTTATTCTGTAATTCTGTATTGTGTCCAAAAATTAGGGATAATTTAAATTATGCTTTGGAATAAAGAGGCATCAACTTATTTAGTACATTTCTCTGAAAGTAATGGGACTGTGGGTATCACAAGAGGGGTTCAACATAAATTGACTCAAAAGTAAAACTAAAGTTGACTTTAGTAGATAAAATATATCAAAAAATTCTGCCACTAAGCCTCTAGACAATGGCACATATGATTTTGTCTATAAAACTGTTGACTTTATATCTAATATAGTTTGTGTTTGCTGCTAGATAGGATCGAGCATTGATGTATCACCACAAATAATTTAGCACAGTTGGTAGTTTATAGCTGAAAGGGATAACAATGTATACTATATTTTTCACAATGTAAAGAGAGACCAAGGCCAATATTATCCCAACAAATTTTTGTCACCCAAACACAGGAAGCAGGGCAAGGCAACAGTTGTGGGAGTTAAAGGTTGAAGTGTGATCTGTTTAGAACAAAGGGGTGTCTGCTCAGTCCTCATCAACTGACTGCTGTAGGGTTTTAACCCAATCAGGTTCAACAAACCAAAACGTATTTCAGTGACTTCAGGAGGCTGCAGTGGTTGGTGAAACAGCCATCCAATATCCCGTTTGCAATAAAAGAATGTGAATTGTCCGTGTGGTAATAAAATCCAGAAAACAAAAAAGGACTTTTAAAAGTCATGTTAAATGAGTTTGAAAGGGAAGATAGAATGGTACAGCTTGATCTCAGAAGCTAAGAAGGTCTGGCACTTGGTAGGGAGAGGACTGTGGAAGACTCTGCAGAGGAAGGCAATGGCAACCCACCTCTGCTTCTTATTTGCATATAATGCTCCTTGCTAAGGTCACCATAAGTCAGTGTGGGACTTGGTAGCACATATATATATATATGTAAACAGCGTGCCACCAGTACACATCCACAAAACCAAGTTTATTTATTTAGTTATTTAAAACATTTATTAGCTGCCTTTCTTCCGTCTGGAGCTCAAGCAGCTTGCAATATAAATAAAACATTTAAAAGAAAGTACATAAATATACACAAATCCAAAATGTAAAATGATAGTCTAGGACTGTTGCAATCAAACATAGTCCTAAATAAAACTGTCTTCAGCTGCCTCCTAACGATCTGAAGTGATAATTGGCATCAGTTGGTGGGCTGCCATGTTCTGCTTCTATATTGTTAGCTCTTGAAAGTTATGACTATAGGCATAAAATGTAGGCTTATATGAAAAAAAATGGAAAGGTCATTGAGAATCTGACATACAGGCCTTACTAGCTACATTTTGCTTAGCTTTGGAAACAACAAACACAATTAATTCAGCAACTTCTCATTTTCTAACATTTGCTTTAAGTGATTGGAAACAGTGTATTGCTAATCCCTAGTGGTGCTATAGTTCCAAAGGTTAACTCTGCAAATTCACTCCAATTAGCAAGCTCTTTTTACATCATATTAGTTTCCCTTTCAGGGTACAATAACCAGTCCTGAGTTTTTCACTTAGTAATGAAATGAGTAGGCTTGATAACTGGATAATTTGTTAATGACATAATTGGATCTTTTACAGTCTATCAAATCAGCAAACCTTTAATTCATGCTTTTCTGGAATTGATTTTAAAACTATGAGTCTTGATTATGAAAAAAATCCATGTTATGCTCTTATAGCAACTACAGTTGGAAACAGTAAATCAGTTAATGAAAATGCTAGAGCTAACTGTGTAAAATCTGTCTCAAATTTCTAATAATTAAAAACTCTTGTATCTGGCAAGCTTCGACGCTTAAAAGTGAACACTCTAGAAATCTTGCTGGTCTCTAAGGTGATACTAAGTAGCACTTATTAAATTATTGTGTCTAACATGCGTCCAATGTGTATTTTTGCAGGTATTACAGGTATTGACGACCCGTATTATAGGTATTGAATTTTTGTAAAGTAAGGCATCCAAATTCTAACAATTTCTTTAGGCTAAAGCATTCAAGGGAAGCAAAAGAAGAAGATCTGTTTGAATGCTAGCAGTATCTTAAAGATTTATTGTATTATCAATAGAGAGATCATATTTTTTTTAATCTGTTCTTTTGTCCAAATTGCTCTGGGTAGCTTACATGGTTATCACTTCCTCCCTTTTATTTTCTTACAAAGCCATAAGTAGTTTAGCCTGTGTGAGAATAACTAGATTACACAGGGAGCTGTAGGGCTGTATGGAGATTTGAACCTTGGTCTGTTTCAAGTGAAATATTCCAACTAGTACACTAAGCTAGCAGTGAAAAGGAAGATGGAAACTACCAAACCAGAATTAAATAGATTTCAGCTTTTGGTAGGAGTTGTAGTGTAGTGTAGTGTGGAAGTTTTCCTCGCTGCCTACCTCATACAGAACTCCACCATAACTGTCACTTGCCAAAGCTAAACATGATTGGAAATCCCACTTGAGGAGGTTTCGAGGGACATATTTACTTTATCTTCTAGTTCATCCTTCAGCATGCATGCAGTCTAAACATAAATACTCTGGAACGCTAAATTATTTCATTAGAAACTTAAGTGCTCTTTGCTAAATAGAAAGCTCTTGCTGTGAAAAATAGTAGCAATTCAGAAACAAGGGAAATTGCAGAAAATTTCAAAGAATTTCAAGAATTTGAAAATTTCTAGCAACGTCATATAATTTTTTTTGTCAATCATACCGGCAAGGATGTCAGGTGACAAAAAATAGGCAAGGAGACAAGAAGTAATTGGTAATTGAACCAGGGGATGATGGTAAGAAAAGAAATCCTCAGAAGGCATAGAGAGGTTCACTGTCAGCATTACACCAAGACTACACTTAAGTCCTGCTATGCTTTCAAACTTTCATCAACCTTTAAGGGTCAACCTATGAACAACATAAAACTGGAAACTTGTAGTGCAACCCTATTCAGTTACACTTTTCTAAGCCAATTTAAGTCAACAGGCTCAGTACTGTGCTCAGGATAAGCACTGTTGATATAGTTTGTCCCTTATTCACACTTTAGACATATTTGGTTGCAGAACAGCAGCCAATGGCCAGCAGAGTCAATACTCACTGGAACTGGAATTCATGTCCACTTACAATAATCAGTACATTGCCATTAAGATAGTGTATGCTAAATGCCAGAAGCTGTTTTAAACAAGACATAAACACAGAGGAAGGAAGAAGTAGAAATGCTTGATCTTCCTGATTGTCCAAAGCTTTAGTTCATCTCACCTGAATTAGACCTTTCACATGTCTTCCCTGCACTCCACCAATATATGTAAACTATATTTGTAGCAAGAACTCACTCAGCAAGAGAAATGCAAGAGTTCTATTCCAGTCTAGGCAAAGGTGCAGATGAACAGCACGCATGAATTATATTTTAAATGTTTCTAAGCCCACATTTTTCCTAGTACAGCTGGCCCACAATGCACATAATGTCATCTAAAACTACCATAAAACAACACAACTAAATAATAGCAAGTACAGTTGCCATGTTAGGGTAATCAACACATTCATCCCATATGCCAATAGGCCAAGAATATTTGCACATCACATTCCCTGATTTGCAGTGTCATCTTTACAATTGCTCAGAAACAAACTGCCAAATTCTGGCCAAATAATAGGCTTCAATATTATGAATTTCTGCATTAATTGTCTAGTGATGCATTTACAATGTCCTTGAGTTCACCATAGGGCTTGGCATGTCATTTCTGCTGCTATTCTACCAGACTGTATGCTGCATTTCTAGCATGTCCATAAAGAGCACCATTGTATGTAATCTATGTAGGCCACTCCAATGGCAAGAAGATAATATCTGAAACACTGAAAATGTTGTCAGAAACAACACTGAACAGTCACAGGAGAAGCAGAAGAAAACAGGTTTCCTAGACTCTATGGGATCATAGATGAGGACTGAAAGCGGGCAGAGCAACAGATAGAAGTTCGAGGCAACAGACTTGTAGCACATAAATCGTATTTTCTGATACTGCAGGAATAGATACACTGAACGTGAGCAGATTTTCATGTTACCTTTGTTATTTTTGTATGGTCAAACACATCTCTGGTAGATTGCCATGGTTACTTCCCAAACCAGAATCCTTGATAACACTGGTGAGGTGGCACTGATGTTGAAAATGACTGCATCATAGATGCTCCTTCATGCTGTCTCATGTTACATGTTACTGAGCTGGGTGGGCAATATCCAGATAGAATGAAGGCTGTTCCTAAGTTACCCTTGGCATCATGATTTCTTCACACAGCAATGAGTAGCAACAGAAGTCCAAGATCAAATGGGAGAATTGACCTCATGGTTTCTACTACCAGCATAATTGTCCACAATCTCACAAATGATTTGTCATTGGAGCTTGGATTAGATTCTTTCTGTGATGAACATGGCAACTAGAACAGGCTAGAGATTTCAGAACGTTTTTGAAGCACAATCCCACAGAGGGCAAGTCAGTTTTGGAGTCACCAGTCTCTCAGTTAGACAAGACCAGGTGCCTCATCAGCAAATCCCACAAGCTTTTTTCCTAATCCCCTAGACTCATGAGAAAATAATCATGGTAAGGAAGAGCCTGACTTGAATTCCATGCTCATACCAATGAACATGTCTATCCTATTTACATCCTTAGCACCTTTCAGGTTCAGGGCCTGAATAACACCTTGAGGGCCCCTGAGAAAACACAAGAAGATCAGGGCTGCTTTTTTAGAATGATCTTCTTAAGCTTCAGTCCCAATTTGTTCCACTATCTGAGAAGAACAACTCCTGAACCCTGGCTCTTGATGGTTTATTGACCCAGTTACTTGACCAAACCACAACTCTGCTCTGGAAACAGCCCAGCTCTCATGAGCACCATCTCGGCTTGTGGTTCTAGCTGTTTCCTGACTTATTCTCAAGGAACCCTGTTTCTACTCCTGCTTCCATCAAATCTGTAATAGAACACTCAATCATCCCTGGAAATTGGAACATTGTTTGCATGGAATGTAGTTGAAGAGTGAATTTTTCCATGGGATCTCAGAGTCTTTATTTTAGGTAGTAGTATTTTATGAAGCCTATTATCAGAAGACAATCTATAATAATGTAAAAACTGGACATGTGAGGTTGACTTGTTATAGGATGGAAAATGTTGTTATATTCAAACTATTTTTTAAAAAAGTTAAGACATTTCAAATTACCTGTCTCATTTTACTGTGGAGGGCTCTCATAAGCAAAAATGTCTGTGCTGCAATGTGAGATGAGTAGTGATTAAGACTAAGTGGATCTTGTTAATTCAGCAACACTTTAGAATAATTGAACATGAATAAAATGGTAAAATTAAAATGAACTTCTTGTGGAAACACATGCAAAATCCACATTAACAGAACATTAAATTCATCATGACTAACATTACTATAATTAATACAGAACAGTGAAATAATGATTGGCTACTTATAATTGTGTTATTGTTATTTCTAATCCTGCTTCTAAAAAGTAAAATAAAAGAATTTGTCTGGGAAGACAGTAGCTGGATTTTTTTTCTAAAGAGCTGAAGCAATGGTTTCATTGGTCATGCATTTTAAAGACAAAAACATTTCCCTTGCTGCATTAAGATCAAAGTTTCATCTATTCTGACATGCTATCTGTGGCCAACCAAATGTTCTTAGAATCTCACACACAGAATGATGAAAACTCTACCAATCCCTGTTATTGGGTATTCAGTGGCTGATATTTGAATGTTTCATTCTTAGCTCTCTTAGCCGGGCATACTGGAGGCAAATGGTCTGAGAAACTGGGGGAATCTCAGAAATGTATTTCTCGGAAGGGAGTTTCTGAGAGTTTCAGCATAATTGCTATGTTGTGTGAACAGCTGCTACACTTATTTACCATGTATGTATATGAAAACTGATAAGACTTCTCATGGTTCTCATTAGCTCCTTGAATTGAGAGGCAGACTGGGATTTAGAGCTAGTAAGGCTAAATTGGTATATATTGTCTACAACCTGTCCTCAGTAGACAAGGGTCTATGCTTCTTACTGTTGTCTTCACCTATTGTTCTGGCACTGGGCCCTTTCCACACAAACTTTTAAAAACATTTTGAGGCAGAAAATAAAACATTTCCTCCATGGAGTTCTGCATTTTTTCCCCTTATGTCTTGAAAATGTTTTACTTCCAACCTCGAAATGTTTTAAATGAATCCACTTGTATTACAGTTCTTTAGCCTGAAATGTTTTCAAAACATCTTCACTTGCTATGAAATCTATTTACTACTTTTTCCATGCCTCTGTGCTGTCCTTCACCTCCTCATGCCATTTTATTGCAACACTGAGGCCGTTTCTGCACAGCCAGCTGAGCGGGGGTGCATCAGCATGGTTCATGAATTGTTCCATTCACGTGAATGGTCCCACTGACTCCACAGCCAGGGGCGCAGCCTTTGCATGGGCTTCACTGCTCCCAAACGCCTCCTACCTACTGCTGCCTTCCCTCACTCTGTAGAGGTGAGGGGACACGCCCCCCGTAGCCAGAGCGATGCCTCTGGGGTCAGAGGCGTCCAGGAGCAATGCAGGAAATATGCCGGCTTCCAACCGGTGCCGTTCGCTCAGCACCAGATGGAAGTCACCATTTTCCAAAAAACACTGTGGGAGGTGAGAGAGCGATGCTGCATCGATTTGGCGGTGGCACCTGTGCAAACGCCCCCCCCCCCATGGTGTTTTACTGGGCCAAAACAGCCTGAGTTCACTCTGTTTCCCCTCACTTGTTTATTTCTGTCATTTCTATGTGTTTTTAATGGAGGGGGGGGGTTAAAATCTTTGAAGCACCAATTATATGAGCTTCAGAGAATTGCAGCAAGAAGTACTGAAGCATTGAAGCATCAACAAATAATTCAAAAAGGGGAAAAATCCTACTGGTGGCCATATTTCAAGGGGATGAGTGAGGACTAACATCATGGTAAAGGAGGGGACTGAAATCCCGGTATTTGTAAAATGTTTTAAGGGATTTGTGTGGAAAGGACCAGATGTAGAAGTATCCCACAACTGTAAATATCTTATAAGAAAACTATTCATGTCACACACTATGGAACTGGATTTTGCTGGATGAGAAGTTTCTTAGTTTATAGAAACCTCTGGCATGTTGCTCCTTTGTAACCCCTGCTTTCTGCTTGTGGCACACAATAAAGCTAACCTCTTGGGGGGTGCTGGTATGGAGAAACCTGCCTTGCTGGATATTAGCTGCACATTTTTTCTAACCATATCAAGTTATGATTCTATATTACAGTGGCAATTCTCAAGTGACAAAAAGTGTAACCCCTTCCTAATTAGAAAAAAAGAACCAAAAAACCTAGGCCACTTACCTGTATATAAAATAATACCAGCAGTTCACATTACTAGGTTTTATGAACTAATAAAATGAATGACAAACTGCAGAAAAACAGCCGATGTATTTAATTGCCCAACAAATGATTGGATATATTGAACTATCTGCCAACCAACTTAAAACAAAACAGTATGGGCAGCCTTGGTTTGGAAGTGCCTAACAGCTTTTTAACTACAAATACAGAGATCAAAAGATATAGAAGTTGTAAGAAATGTCAATATTAATCTGATTTTAGATATACGTGCTGTTTTAGATATAGATATAAATGTTTAGATATACACATATTCAAGCACTATTCACTCATAAAAGTGTGTACTTCACAAGTTACAGATGGCACATCTTAGAAATCAGCCTGTTATTATAAAAGTGAATAATTTTACATGGCTTCCTTATGATCCCCAAGCCTACACACACTTACTTAGAAGTAAGTGTACTCAGGAACTGCTAAAAAGATCACTTGGGTATTGCAGAATAGCTAATGATGGAGATTCACAGCTTCTTTGTGTGAGATTTTTCCTCATCTGACATATTTGGGTCAAGAGCACTGAGATCTAAAGTTCAAATACAGGTCAACAGTGTTTGGTAAATCCAAGAGTCTGACATAACCTATTCTATCACTTTAACCTCTAAGACTTCTGTCTTAGTACATAGTTATGGACTGTGTATGGTATGAAAAGAGTCTTTGACCCATGCTCTGAAAGCTGGACACTTCAGGTATGGAGGACTGACAAGTCTTTGTGCTTGCCTTCATTATGAGCTTCACACAGGTCAGTACTGAAATGAAATTGATTTAACCTTTGAATGCCTGGAGTTTCTAGACCGGAGGCATCTCTGGAAGCAGTGCCAAGTTGCACTACCTTGAAGTGGGCAAATGTTCCCAGTGAAATACGCAGAGACAGATATGCATTTTAGATTCATATTTTGCTATTGCTGGGGCTGTGTCTCCGTTGATAAAAACCCCAGAGGTGCCCTTTTTTTAAGTATTAGAAAGTTTTATATACTGAAGCAACTATATTGAACAGGAGAGGAAGAGAAGTTGGAGAATTAAATTTAGATGGAAAAATTATGTGTGTGAGATTGACAGGTTAATAATACATTAATGTAATGTAACCTGAAACAAACCAACCCGACCACCGCCAATTGGGATATTCCTGAAGGCAGAGATGACTTTAATTAGCTTCCTGTAGCCTGTTAGCTCGAATATGGCCCCTTTTGCTGGTGTGGGTTTATGTTTGCAAAAAGAGTGGCAAAGTCCATTGGGCTGCATAGTGGCTTCTCTATTTCTCAGGCTGGGGCTGAATTCAGAAGAGAAAGTAAACCAGTACCTTCCTTCTCTCCCTTTCCAAAAAATCCACCAGAACCTACTTTTTAGAAACTTCAGTAGACTGTTCTTAACATGTTGTAACATACCATAACCCTTTATTTTCAGAACACTTTCTTCAATTAGTTTGTTGTTTACCTTACTTTAGATGTGCTCTAAATTATTGAAAAAGAGAGATGTATGTATTATATCAAAAAGTTAGTAAAATGACTTTAGACTTGCACTTTGACAAAGTTTCGACATACATGATGCTAGAGTTTGGAGATTAGAACTCCAGGTGTGTTTTTGGATTTTTCAAATCAACCACCAGCCTCAGAATTTGTGTCATGCCCTTTAGTCAGTTGATTTCTTGCTCTTTCTTTCTCTGTTAATCCAACCTAGCTGTGAGAATCAGATGAGATAGTTGAAAAGTATTTATACTGCCCTGAGCTCCTTGGCAAAGAGGAACAAATATGCAGATGAAGGGGCTCCTATTGCCACATGCTTCATATACAAAATATATAAAACACATCAGCTTTCCATTCTGGACATTCATGACACTTGAGGACATTGTTTAGATGGTAAAGGAGAAACTGTGCCAGTCCTTTTACTCTTGATCACTTTGTGGATATCTCTTGATCACTTTGTGGATATCTGAATTTGAATACAAATTCTTTGTGGATATCTGAATTTGAATACAAATTCTTTTACTACACCAAAAGAAATTGGATCCAACCTTAATCCACAATTATGGGACTGTGAGCTTTCCACATTTACTCTAAGGCAGTGGTGGCGAACCTATGGCACGGGTGCCAGAGGTGGCACTCAGAGCCCTCTCTGTGGGCATGGACAAACAGAGTGCTCCCCACCCACATCTACGCTGGCCTGGGCCACTGGGCTTGATTATTAGCATTAAACCTAAGACCTAGTGTAGGTAACCCTGTTAAGCGCTGTTAAACCCCACTGATTTTCATGTGAAGAACTAAAGTATGATCCTTTACCTGGGAGTAAGCTCAGTTGCTGGCAATGGGGCTTGCTTCTGAGTAAACCCTCCTAGGGTCGTGATTCACCCAATGGAAGAGTTGCACGGTTGCTTCAAAGCAAAGCCATTGACTACCAAGCTTACTCCCAAGTAACGCACGCCTTGGAGTCAACCGTTTTTTCTAAAGTAAAACCTCGGTATTCAGGTTAAATTGCCGTGTTGGCACTTTGTGATAAATAAGTGGGTTTTGTGTTGCAATTTGGGCACTTGGTCTCGAAAAGGTTTGCCATCACTGCTCTAAGGAGACATGAGAAGGACAGTGCTGACTTAAAAACAGTTAATACCCTTCTACCTCCACCCACTTCAATGAATTTAGGGTGGTGTGCCTCTATTTGAGATTGCACTATGACACCTGCAATTTCTTCTACAGTTCTAGGGAAATTGCATATAGGTCAAAATCCCTGTACGATCCCTATTTAAGAAGAACCTGCTTTTACCTACAGAGATGCTGATGTACCTTCCAATACTTTCATACAACAAGCAAAGTAAAAAACAGATCTCTTACTGAAATTAAAATTTGTGTACAGCACACGCATCATTCCACAATGCAACTACATGGCTTAAATCTCTGCATGATGCTAGAAGAAAAGAAAGACAAGTGGAAGTTATGCATGCATTCTCTGCCAGCACTTTCACAACAAAATGTGAACTTTCTGTCAAACATGATTGTTGCAGCTACTTTAGAAATTAGACTGAAGCCTGGCTTAGATAATTAAAGCTCATAGGCAAGCATACACTATTTAAGTGTGTATTTTATTTGGTGGGTTATATTTAGTTTTGCTTCAAAAGCATTGTTTCCAGCACAGAGCCCTGCCCTCCAAATAAATACATAAGGATTGATTAAAATGAGCAATCAGTTTTGCAGCTGTGAGGGTAACATCAGTGACTCATTTGCAAAGATGATGGCATTACATCTACTTAATTTTAGATCATTGTTAACAATAGTGAAATTCACTGAGATCTGCCATAGGGAACAGTTCCAGCTCGGTCCCCTCATTAGCCAATTTGGTGACCCAAATGAAACATCTGGGTTAAGAGTGACAAATGTAACAATCCCAGGAGTTCTTAAATGTCAACATGACTCTTGGTGGTTTCATTTGAATTGGCCTGTGAATAGATTGACCTTGTAAGCCAGAGGAAAAAAGTAGGTGTTTTAAAAAGGGAAACACACAGTCATTTATTGCATGGTATGAGATTTTACGGCTGCAGTAATAGTTAGCAGTGAAACAATACGAAGCCTACAATGATAATTATTGCTTTATCATCCCATGAAGTCACTCTGAGCTTTGAATCGTAAATGACCTATATAATTTGGGGGAAAGTGAAGAAAATGACATGGGTGTATGCTTGTGGGTGGGTGTGTAGCGTTCACAGTACAGACCTGATGACGCACTGTTTGATCAGGGTCTATTTGATCAAACTGCGAAAAGATTTTTGCTTGGGCCCAAATCTCTCTCATTTTTACAGTAATTGTAATAATCTAATACCATTCACTGCTTTGCATTGGGATTCATTGCGGACTGATCTGTAAATCAGTGCCCAAGGCGCTTTCCTTGGACAGATTTATTTAACTGTATTGGGGCTCTTTAACATCCTTCAAGGAACTACAATAAGCTCTTTATGAATGTTACATTCCTTGCTCATAACTAAAAAGAGGACAGCATACAAAGAATAACAAAAAACTACATGCTATGAAAAGGATTAGGAGAACTCTGTGTCAAAATGGACAAAGAAAAGCTGGTATTATGCTATAAAAATAATGGCTTTTCTGTCTCTTGGGCAAGGAGAAATAACTTTTCCGCCACATAATAAATTTATTAACCTTCCCGACCTCATCATTCCCACCTTAGTTGAGATACAGCATCAAAGACAAGAACATCTGTTTGACAGCAACATTTTCAAATTCATGCGGCTTGTTAACAGGCATGTTTTGCAGAGGACATTCTAAAAGTTATTGCATCAGCACCACCTCGTGGCTGTTGTAAAAATTACTAAATAAAATTGTGGAGTGTCATTAACAGGGTTTTTTCCCCAAAATGTTAATGGTTTGGAGAACACTGACAATATTATGAATGTATTGGAACTTTTATTTTAAAGAAGCTGATCTTTTGAGGTCAGATACACATGCTCATACTCAAACATAAAATGCTACCTACTGCATAATTTCGAAAGAGTGCACTTTTTCCTTTACCCACTTCCACCTAAACAACCACATATGTGAACTGAGAAGTTAACAGTGATTTCAGACCAAAAAAGGAACAGGTAAAGTCTGAAGTTATTTTTCAGCAGCTTCAACATTATTACTGTTCACATTCAATTTGTGAATCAGAATGTGAATCAAAATTCCAAATTTACCTTTGGGCCAAAGTCCAACCTTTCCAATCAGATTGTACTTCAAGTTTCACTTCTCTGTAGAAATTGTTGCAATTGATGTATTAATTCTTGTATGCATAATTCTGTAATTTTGTCCATATAATCTGATTTTACTCTTTACAATCAAAAGAGGTTCTGTACACCTTTTTGTATATTTATATATATGTATTACATATTCAGGTGCACACAGTTATGCATTATGTACAGTTTTTCTTATTTTTCTCTTTTCTTTGAAGGTTTATTTTTGAGATCCTCTCCTCTCCACTTTTTAATATTGTTCTCCTCATATTTACAATCACAAAGACTTTATTACTTATTCAATAACAATTATTTATTTAGCTTTTTCTAACAGAAACTATCATGCATACTTGCAGGGTTAAAAGGCAAAACTTACAGGCATTGTGTTATGAGGCTGTTAAAACAAGACATGTTTATAGAGCAGTTTAATCACATCCAGAGAGAGAGGAAAAATGGTTTATGTGGATTCCAGTTTCTCATATTTATACCTTTTTCCTGAGGAATATACTGTGTTTATAGCAAATTGGTCAGTCTTTTCACCTTGAGTTTTGCCAACAAGGACCATAACTGTGTCAAAACATCAAACAAAACACTCAGATGATGCTTATAAAAGGCTGTTTCTGCATGGCACACTTACACCGGGTTACAGTTGGTTTCTTACAATCCAGGTCCATTTTATCCTGGTCTCTCCCTTTGCATGGCTGCCCATTTCTGCGAAGGAATTGAGTGACAACCAGAAGGAAATACTCCAGTTTGTTTCACACGAAGTTGTGTCTTTTGTATTTACACTGCAAGCATAACCACGCAGGTGCAACCATCCCCGGTGTTTTGCATTTTGATTGGCTTTTGTTTTGGGGCAGTGGGGGGGGGACAAAACCCATTCCTTTTCCAGTTCTGGATAGGACCTGGTGCAGACCTCAACATGGCAAGCCGTAGCAAAAAACAATGGGGCACAGCATCACATCATATTCCCACTCACGTTCTCACGTGCCCACTGGGTTGGAAAAATAAACTGGTTCTGCTCTAGTGGTGTTTACATGGTAGAGTGTTAACCACGGGATTTTGGAAGAGAATCTCCAATGGATGATTCTTGAAAATCTTGGGATGAGGGAAGTATTGTGGGACAAATCTGCCTTAGGACTGGGAACCGTGCAAACTTCTTGGCCAAACCGGGATATTTCCCTTGCTCAACCTGGGAAATTTGGACCATGCAGAAACGACCAAAGACAGCTTTTATCAAGTGTGTAATTATAATCATAAGATATTTACATATGACCATTCCAATCCTTCATTCTCACCAGATGCCTAAAAACCATGCAGATGTGAATAAAGGTTGCCAAAACCCAAGCTGCTATAAAATAAAGAAGCAGCAAATTCCAGAGCAGGACAATCTGTACAGATTTTTTTAAAGTCTGCTAAAATCTGCTTTCCATTGAAAATTGGGTAGGAAAAGGGGGGAAATAATATTTCTTCTAGTTTTAAATGCTGGAAAAAATGTGGCTATAGGCAACCAAATAACAGATATTAGTTTGTGGAACACAGAACTGCTGTTTTCTGGGGAAATAGGGCAGACTGGCAGATGTATGTTATTATTTCAGTAGCTGTCTAAAATCAGAAAAAATATACCTAATCAATAAAATGTGAGCACATCAAAACACACTGAAATTATTTATAGCAAAGTGGTTAGCATATTCACCAAACTGCATATTTACAACAATTACACTATTTTGAATGTGCTTGGTTTTAATCCACATAATTCCAGAAAATATTTCAATAATTTTCTTGCCAGTATAGCACATGCATATTCAAACACACAAACACATACACACAAGGTTGCACTTATACAATTATATTCACTTTGGCCACAGGTTAAATGGCTGAACATGATGAACTGTATTGGCTTCAACAGGTTCCAATGTGCTTCATGATACTTTTAACTCTGCGTTAGATTGGGATTGGGATCCTGGATTAATTTGAAATTTGTTTCCTAAGTAAAACTCAAAACATGATGGATTCTTGAAATGTTTGTTGACAAGGACACTGCAAAAATGAATAACACAATTGCATGTGTACTGGCTTAGTATAACCTACAAATCAAAACTACTGGTATGTGCTAATGTAAAAAAATACTAGATTTACTGGGCAGAGGTATAATTGAGCTAAATCTCCCTGGCGGATTGGTGTCAAAACTTGGTGTGACCATATCAGTGACATAGCTAGGAAAAATGGAGCCCGGGGCAAAATCTGAGTTTTCTGCCCCACCCTCTCATATAGGCAGCCATCCTTCCCCACCACTGCCAAACAAAGGTTTTGGGGTACCAGGTCATCTCAAAGTCACCATCACATTACAAAACATGCCTCAACTCACAAATCTGGGTAGAAGCTGGATCCAGATCATTTTAAATAGATCCTCATGAATTCGTATGATTTTTGCATTGGAATGAAATGAAACCACCATGAAACTGTATAATATGTCTTAGTCTACAGGCAGCACCGAAACAATCATGCATTCCACACTCTGTAGCACCACAGTGGCACAAAAACCTGCTTGAAAAACATGGATCCTCATGATTTTTGCACTGTCATCCCAAAATCACCAGCACATCACAACTCCAGCCATTAGCCACCTGTCTGAACACAACAATCTCACATCCCATGCTTCATGGTGCCACAGTGGCACAAAAACCTGCTTGAAAAACATGGATCCTCATTATTTTTTCACTTGGTCAACCAAAAACCACCTGCACATCACAGCTCATACACATGTCTGAACACAATAATCTTGCATCCCATGCTCTGTGTCACCGCAGTGGTGCAAAAACCTGCTTGGAAAACATGGATCCTCATGGATCCTTATGGTTTGTGCACTAAGTCCACTCCAAATCAGCATCACATCATAGCCCAAGCCCAGTGGTGGGATTCAGCAGGTTTGCACCACTTCAGCAGAATTGGTTGTTAAAATGGTGCTTGTAAACAATCAGTTGTTAAATTATTTTAATCCCACCACTGGAACCCGTTGTTAAATTATTTTAATCCCACCACTGCCCAAGCCCCTGGCCACATGTCTGAACACAACAATCACACATCCCATATTCTGTGGCACAAAAACCTGCTTGGAAAACATGGATCCTGATGGATCCTCCTGATTTTTGCACCTTCACCCCAAAATCACCACCTCTCAGAACAATGCCAGCTGAGCTAGGGGTGGCGGGAGGGAGACAAGGGTTGGGTAGGGATTGGAGAAGGTGGCAAAGGATGGCTAGGGGTGCAGGAGATGGGAAGGGATGACTAGGGGCAGGGAAAATGGAAAGTATTGGCTAGGGGTGGGGGAGTGTGGGAAGGAGTGGCTAGGGGTTGGGGAGGGTGGCTAGAGGTGGAGGGAGGGTGGCAAGGGTTGAGGAGGGTGGCTAGGGGTGGGAGAGGTTGGCAAGGGGTGGATGGAGGGTGGCAAGGGGTGGTTAGGGGTTGTGGAGGTTGGCAAGGGGTTGGGGAAAGTGGCAAGGGGTGACTAGGACTTGGGGAGGTGGCAAGGGGTGGCTAGGATTTGGGGAGGGTGGCAAGGGGTGACTACAGGTTGGAGACAGTGACGGGGGTGGCTAGGGGTTGGGAAGGTGGCAAGGGGTGACAAGGGATGGCTAGGGGTGGGGGTGCATGGCACTGGGTGGCTAGGGATGAAGGGAGGGTGGCAAGGGGTGGCTAGGGGTTGGGGAGGGTGGCAAGAAGTGGCTAGGGGTGGGGGAAGGTGGCAAGGGATGGCTGGGGTGAGGGAAGGTGGCAAGGGATAGCTGGGGTGAGGGAAGGTGGCAAGGGATGGCTGGGTGGGGGAAATGGGAAAGGGTGGTAGAGGAGGGAAGGCCTCTGCTGGGCCCCATTGGCTTAGCTGGCCTTTTTGGATGGTGAGGAGGTTGCAGGAAATCCTCTGCCAGGCCCCATGTGGGTCTGGGTGACATTTTTGGGTGGCTAGGGGTGCATGTGAAGGCATCTGTTGGGCCCCATGCATGCCTGAGTGGCCTTTTTGGGTGGCAGGGGGCACGAGAAGGCCTCTGACAGGCCCATTGCATGGCTTGGTGGCCTTTTTGGGTGCAGGGGGAGGGAAGGCCTCTGCCAAGGCCCCTGAAGGCCTAACTGGCCTTTTTGGGTGTGGGGGGTGCAGGAAGGCCTTTGCCCCTCTACACCACCACCTTGCACTCGCCCCCTATGCCCCAGTTACCTGACAGGGCCAAGAAGGTGCACCCAGCAGTGGCCTTTGTGAGGCCTGGCTGGCGAGGCTGGCCCAGCAGCGGCCTTTGGGGGTGAGGGGTGAGGTCTGGAGGGTGATTTTCTACCCCCCCCATGAGCCACCAGTGCCCGTCCTGTGTGCTGGAAACACCACCTTCCACGGCAGCGGGTGGAAGGCGCCATTTTTGAAAAGTGGTGTTTCCACGCCACTTGGGCTGCACGAGCCTGGCGCTGCTGCATTGCAGCAGTGCCTGCTGTGTGAACACCATCTCAGGGATGGCATTTTTGCTATCCCTGGGGCGCTGTATTCCTCCTGTGCGGAAACAGCCTCTGAGAATAAAGATGGAGTTTAAGACAATTGGTGGGCAACTTCACTCACAGCAAATTACAGTTCTAATCAGCAGTTCAGATACATCAGATACAAAACAGTGTGTGTGTGTTTTAAACAGAATACCCATTAAACTTCCTTTGGCTTCCTGAAACTATGGACTATAAAAAAATATACTACAACTGTTACACTGGGTCAGCAAACAACAGCTCAAGTGCTAACTCAGGAAAATGTACTTTGCTTTTTAGGTTTATTCTGCTTAATTTTCCAGGCTTTATTCCACATGGATGGATTACATCGTTTCTAAAACATTTCCCTAAGCTGTTTAGGCTCTAAAACAAATCAAGTCATAAAACTACTGATCAGCTTCTTTGTTTAAAGTTAGCTTCAAATACTTATCAAGCATAAAAGAATTTGCAATAAAGAGTTTCCAGTAGTAAAATAACATCCCTTCCCCCTAGAGCAGCATCATTTCAGAAGAATGTTTTGAGACAACAGAGCTACGCTGCTATTGTGGGTTAGAAAGGGCAGTCCACAGTGTATTGGCATCTTTGCTGAAACATTCTGTTAAAAGCTACACAGAAGTTTATATCTGTAAGCAAAATTAAAATGCAACCTATCTGCAACTAATCAGTAGAGATGTGAAAATGTGCATATTTTATTAATTGTCAGGAAGGCATTCATCCCATTTATTTATTTGGCAAATATTTCCATTTTAAAAATTTGATGTTAAATTTTATGTTACATGTATACGCAATTCATGCAAAATTAGACACCTGTCTTATAGGTAATACAAAGGAAACCCTTCTCCCTCTTAGCCATGGTTTCTGTACAGCATTGCTGGAGCCAACCAAAGTTTTTCCCTTTGTATCCACTGCTGGCTAGTCTGGAACAGTTTTGGCTGCCCATACCACCTCTGTCACCAGCAAGCCCCACATGGTTTTGTCCCTGGGCCTGCAGCATCTTCCACTCCCCCAATTGCTTTAAGTGCCGGGGAGCCCAGCACAGTTCTGGGTCCCACCCAGTGAGCCTGGCATAGCTCCTGCCCCCTACTGCCTACACAGCTGGCAAGCCAGATGCAGCTACGGCACACCTGGCATGGTGTCCAGCATATAGCACATGAGCTGCTGCTGTTCCTGTCAACTTCACTATTGCAGTAGCTGCTGGAGGAGATGGGCTATTGACTGGCCATGTGGTTTTTTGGAGAAATTATAAGCCCCAAATCATTTTTTAAAGTTTTCAGATTTTTCTGCATACCTGGGAAGTTACACAAGATTGCAAAATTATCTGTTTAATATCCACGTGGCCCTAATGCACAGATTTAGATATTCACAGATATCTGCTGTTAGATACATGTAGATGTCTATTTTAAAAAAATATTGTCATGAAATGACATGACTGTGGTTTCATACTGAAATTGAGCTCTTCCACTGAATCCAAATTGTCACAAATTCTCTGGTATTACTACTAATCAGGCTTGCTTCTGCACAAGGGTGGTTTGTGGTGGACAGGCTACCGATGCAGTTGTGTATAAAATCTGATGCAACAAAAATTCCATAGGGTAATTAGTTGTCTCTACATTGTTAGCTATGCTTTCACACCTGATGTGCACTTGAAGGCCTTCCCCACTGTTGTGTTGTCATACCCCCGCTGTGTTTTAATTGTTTTTTTAATATTTTGGGATACATGCAGTGTTGTATAGAAGTGTCACAATACTATAAGCTTTTTAAAACTTCCATGCATTTGCCTAGACACTGATTCCTTTTGTTTATCTTCAGGTGAAAAAGCTAGGGTGAGGGGTGGACAAAATTTCTTCTGTTAACCTAATCCCTGCAATTGCTGCAAGGGACTGGCCCCTCATGGTCTTCATAATAGACTAGAAAAGCACATTAGGAAAGTGTTGCAAGTGAATTTTCTTTAAAAAACAGATTTGAAGTTTTTGGCAGTAGCGGGACAAATCATGAAGGGCCACAGGAAGACATATCCACAGATTTCACAAAGTGCTGCAGAGGGCCAGACTAGTAGCAGTATAGTGTTAAAACAGTGCTGGGTTGTTCTAATTTGGCCCACCAATTTTTTTTAACGTTCTGTTGGTACTGACCATGCGAGGTCTGAGGGAGGTGATTTTTCCAGCAACTGCAGTAAAGTTAATGGGGAAAATGCAGGATAAGGAGGAAACCTTTCAATATCACTAAAGATTTCAAAAGAGCACAGCAGGCAAGTAACACATCTAAGAAACATGAGTAAAAAAAATTTTCCCCACAGGGTCTGGATGGGGCTTGGATTAAAAATGAAACCAAAGAATGGTGTCAATCTAAAATCATGAAGACTTTGAAGATAAATTAAGAGGGAAAAGCAAAACAAAAACAATAAAAACAAGTGCACAGAGGAAAGCAGGCAGGCAGGCAGGCAGGCAAGAACACAGACAAGTGTCTATACATGAGCACAAGCAAGATGTACTGGTACCAGAGAGGAAGGCTTTTTGCACTGATAAAGGCACAGGCTGAGGAAGCAGAAGTTAATAGAAGGAAGAAAAAGCTTTTATTGTATGATTTTGAAATTCAGCTCAGATACTGTGGACTCACATTTTCATTTACTTCCAAGATATACCAGATATTTCCTTTGAAGTAAAAGGCACATTAGACAACCATGTTCCACAGACTGATAATAGCAGGGGGTGTTCAGCAGCAGTGTCAGCAGGCAGGCCTGAAGCCTAAATATTTTCTACAGGGGATTTCCTGATCTGCAGCCTAAAATCCACCAAATAATATCAAGATACTGGAATCAAAAAGATTGGAAGGACTGGCTAACTTTCAAACTCAGTGCTATACAAAGTAAAAGCAAGTATAAGCCAAAAATCAGATACAGCTGCTGTTCCTATACAACCTACAATTAGAGCACCATTCTAACGTGATTATATGAATTTAGAAGACAGAAGTCTCCTAAGATACACGCCTATGTGAATATGACCATCACATCGCCGGCCCAGCTATCTGTATTATTCCCCTCAATATACCCTCTGATTTCTTTCTATCCACATTCTTCATATTTCTTCCAAGTTTGTTGTGGCATCTCATCCCTTTATCAACAGTTAAAAAAGCTGCCTCCTAGTTTTTTGTTCAGAAAAAAAGAAGGCATGAGTGGAGAAAGAGGCTTCCTCCCTGCACATCTGCCATTTCCCCCACCCGAGTTTCAAGCTCTTGCACCCGATATTTTGTGATGTGGGGATTCTCCATGGGCACAGACGTTTGCTCTGCCGGATACAATCCTTTTCAGCTTGCAAAATACATGCTTGTATTCAGCTTGTTCTGCCAATTCCAGAAACATATAGTTTTCCCTTTTAAAAATCCAATTAGCTGTCTTTGAAGCTACACAGACACAATTTCAGAATCACAGCTAACACAGCTACACAGAATCACAGAATCACACAATTTTCATATTGTGTCTGCATAGCTTCAAAGACAGCTCATCAAAAATTTAAAAAGGGAAAATTATATGTTGATGGAATCAGCAGAATGAGTGGTGTATAACCATGTCTTTACAGGCTGAGAAGGCACCCACGGTCAGAGCCTGCAGAGCAAACATCCTGGGCAACTGTCACTAAATAGCTGCGAACACAGAGAATTCCTGAAGCACAAAATGTTGGGCACCTGCAGAGGAGGAACCTGACAAGAGGCTTTAATGGTTGGATGGGAAAAATAAAATGTCTCCTCAGCTCCTGAGCTCTGCAAAGCTAGTAGTAGAAGATCACTTGCAAATGACTTTAGGGAAAAAGTCCACATTTTAGCAACTTCAACAAAAATTGGCTGGAGCGGAAATAAAGCATCCTTAGGATGTCTTGGGGAAAAGGTTATGCAGAGTTCCTTCCCGAGATGACTTTTTTCTGTACTCAGGATGTCTTATTTGTGCTGTGCAGAATAGACTTAAGCTACCAACTCTTTTATTATAGAAGTATTTTTTCCTTATACTCAGCATGTTCCATTGTGGATTGGGGCTTGAACTGCAAAATGGGTCATATTCATGTTGATGCATGTGGACTGAACACACCTTCCTGACATTGAAACAAAAGTTCCATATCCAGTTTAAAGACACCCTCAAATCTAGGCAGCGACCCACAAAATACTACTAAGGAATCTGTGGTTTAACAGCGCACTCCTGAGCATAGCCACCCACTTCTGAGTCCACAAATCAATGGGTTTAAAAGGAAGTACCTCTTCAGAAAATTAATTGTAGGTGATGAGGTGCAACTACAAACTTGGAAGGGTGTCAGAGATCTGAACAGAGTGAAAACTAGAAATAGAAAACTAGAAATATTTAGGGTAATAACACAAAGCTCTGGACCAAGGATCACAAAGTTTCAACCATTTAAAATAATATCATTCACTTAGAATCAAAACCCAATACTAGAAGTCCAATTAAAAGACAATTAATAGAAGTATATAAATACTATACAATTTACAAGCAAAAACAAGAAACTAAAGAGTGTAACCCTGTAAGTAACTATACAGAAGCAAAAAGCAAATAACTACTGCATAACACAAATGGGTTAAAAGCTCTGTTGTACAGTTACTATAACCAGTATGAACTATTTTAGGTGGTGCATTGAATTACTATTTCTTGGGAGGAGGGAGACATTCAGCGTGGATATTTCCAATAAGATGTGTGCATGTCAGTTCTAACTGAGTCCAACTGTTTTTGCTATTCAGTTCATACAATAGTGTGGAGGGTAGAGCTCTTTTTATGCTAAAAATAAATTTCTTACTGTAATTCTTTCTATAAAGACACTCTTCTTATCCTGTAATGGCTGATTGGTTTAAAAGATAAACAGACATTTTTAGGTAGCTTTCCCATCTGGCATGATCAAACATAAAATATCAAGGGAATTAAATATTTTTTTTCCATACAGGGTACATGAATTGTGGAAAAGCTGTTGGCATCACCTTGGTGTCAAGGAGTGCTCAAGTAGGAGAACAGAAGCATCATATTAAAGCATGAGCCCTCCGGGGGAGGGCGGTATAAAAATGTAATAATAAATAAATAAATAAAAAATAAAAGCAGGAGAGGGCAAGAGTACCCAACAAGAAAGATTTCCTGTGCTCACTATGAAAAAGGAAATTGGTGCACAGTAGCTTAAACTTGCTGTAAAATCATGGTTTACTAACATCTGGATAACAGAACCTAGAACCGACAGCTAGCGTGATGCAGTGGTTAAGAGCAGGTGCACTCTAATCTGGAGAACTGGGTTTGATTCCCTGCTCTGCCACTTGAGCTGTGGTGAACCAGATTAGCTTGTGCACTCCAACACATGCCAGCTGGGTGACCTTGGGCTAGTCACAGTCAGAGGTGTACCGGGGGAAAATGGCACCTGGGGCAACACTTGGTCAAGCGCCCCCCCTTGCCGATGCCCCCTGCACCCCACTTACAGTGATGGCTCAAATGAGTGACTCAGGCGGGTGCCACGGTGGCAGGCCAGCCCATGCCCTCCCCGGCCTCCCTGTCAGCATGCATTGGGACTGCTCCAGCTGCATTCGGGGGGCCTAGAGTGGCAGTCATGGCCCACCCCGATCTGCCCCTGACAAGGAGGCCAGGGAAGGCAGGAGCTAGCCTGCTGCAATGATGCCCACCTGAGCTGCTGCGGCCATGTTAGTCAGCTTGGCCAGTGAGCAGTTCCCCGGCATGGAGGGAGGTGCCAGGAGCCAGCTGGGTCACTGCACCAGGCAAGGCCAGGCGCAAGGATCTGGCTGGTATCTGGCACCCCTCCACATGACCCAATGGCATGCATCTGGGGACATGTGATACCCCATGTATCCCTGGTCACAGTTCTTCGGAGCTCTATCAGCCCCACCCACCTCACAGGGTGTTCGATGTGGGGGTGGAAGGAAAAGGAGATTGTAAGCCCCTTTGAGTCTCCTTACAGGAGAGACAGGGGGGATATAAATCCAAACTGCTCCTCCTCTTTCTTCTAGATGAAGTAAGCAACCAAGGCTGCTTCCACATGGAGGTTTTACTCTACTTTGGTCTCCAAACTGGATCACCTTTTGGTTTGTGATGTAATTGCCCATTTTCAGTATTTCTCAGCTTGCAATATGCTCTTTCCCAAACATTCCTTCCCAAACTTTTTTTAAAAAAGCAAACTATATGTGTTAGCATGCTGTCTAGAAGGAATTGTGTGCATTTTCCTGTTATGAAAGAGCTGCACCCAAACCAACACCATTTTCTCACTGTTAGCCCTTCACAGGCATAATTTTGAGCATTTCTCATGCCACCAGAGGTCCTTTTAAAAGCAACTGCTAACACCTAGCTATAGGAACAAAAACTAAAGGTTATAGCGCTATATCGCATACATGAAGAAAGGAACAAAAAAGAGGGCCACAGAATCACCTTAGCAATCTATTATGGTATGCATTTTTGTTATGTTCTCAGGTCATGTAGTTGTCTTATATACGGACTCTTTCCTAAAAGATCACTTTGTAAAGATCAGTGTCTGTCTGATTACATAGAAGATAAACAAAGCAAATAATTTGTATCACTCACAGTTTGCACAAACCTTCCATGTCTGTCCAGGTGTGGGGGCAACCCCCTCCCCGGACTTCCCTGCCAAGGCAACCCCCTCCCTGGACTTCCCTGCAGGGGCAACCCCCTCCCCAGACTCCCCTGTAGAACAGCCCAGGAGCCCTGCGACTGTGACCAGAGCTGAGTCCCACACCCCTGCCAGGCTTGGTGCTGAGATGGGGGGCCACCTGAAGAGCGCCCCGCGGACAGCAGAGGCCACAGCAGGTGACAGGGCTGGCACCGGCTGGCAAACGGTGGAAGGCCGGGAGGCTTGGCCAGGCCACATATCAGTTCCGGACAGGAAACAGCTGAGAGGCTTTGGCCAAGGCCTCAGGCGGGGCTGGGAGCTGCCACTCAGCCAGGTGAGATTGTGAGGAGGTGGGAGGGCTCAAGGGAGTTGAGAGGGGCCTTTAGGCTCAGGGGAGTTGGAAGGGGCCTTTAGGCTCAGGGGAGTTGGGAGGGGCCTTTTGGGATGGGAAGAGAGCCGGAAAGGACAAAAGGGTGTGGGCTGAAGGGGTAGAGGAGGTGGTGATTGATGGAAACGGGACAGATGGGTGGTGGGGAAAGGTTGATGGGAGAGAGAGCAGGACAGCATACAGAAGGAGCGATTGGGAGCGGAGGTAGAGGCAGTGGGCAGTCACAGGATAGAAAGGGGGAAGGAGGAAGAGACCAAGGAGGCTGCCTGGACAGGGCTGTTTTTCCACTCCTCCACATGAAGTATGCTAGTCTTGGGCTAGTCACAGTTTTGAATCCCACCTACCTCACAAGCTGTCTGTTGTGGGGAGAGGAATGGAAAGTAGTTTGTAAGCTGCCTTGAGTCTCCTTACAAGAGAGAAAGGTGGAAGATGAATACAAACTATTCTTCTTCTTTTGGAAAGCAGTGTTTTTGGACAAGTACAGAAGAAAATGACAATAATCTTACAGCTACAGTGCATAATGAAAGGATCAATATTTTAAATCCATGTATATTAGCTCTGGTGTGTTTTTCTCATTTGTCATTAAAAATTGCTACTAAAAAACAACAGTCTAGCATTACTGCATGAAAAGCTCACTCACATTATCCATACTTACAAAAATGTTCAAAAGTAGGCTGCAAGCAGCAAACATTCATAGGGTTCATTTCCAAGAATGGAAAAATCACAGACTTGCAGATGTGGATCAGTATCCTGAATACAACCACAAGTTTTCAAAAGATTATAATTGACTACAAAAGACTACAACTTTTCAGTACAACATACTGTGCTTATTATCAAATAATGTCAGCCAGCAATAGCAAGTAAGTAACCAATATACAATAGATGTATGTGGCTACTGTTTCACAGTTATCTGCAAAGCAGTTATTTTTAAAAGGCCAATTAAGACAGGTATTGATGCTGTGAAATTGGGAACAATGAACCATTATGGAGTACCAAACACACTTGAGAAAATTATTCTGCAAACATGGCTTAGCATAACGAAGCCATTATTCTGCATACAATGGGCATTTATCTGCAATATTGCTTTTTGAATCCATGAAAACAAGAAAGATGGTTTCATACTATGCTCGTCAAAAGTAATGCTACTGGTCATCAGTTTGAGGCTCTAAAGAAGTAATCTCCACAAACTGGATTTAAGAAACTAGGAAAAGGGAAAAGTACTCCAAGATTGTTAGCCAGAGTCTATTCTCTGTTTTTTAAGAGCAAAGAGAGCTGGGGGAAAGTCTGAATGCATTTCAACTTGCAGTATGAAAGACAGTGTACACAGATAAGATGTGAAGTAAGGAAAAGTGGATTCTTTGGGGACTGGATTTTTGTAGCAAGATTTCATGTACACTTTCATGATGAAAGGTTGGATATAAACTAGGATGATTGTCCAAGCTTATTATGACAGTTTTTTGCAATCAAATCTTGATTTTCCCCCAGTCAGACTGCTCTTCAGCTTAAATATGTGGAGAAGCCAGTGAGCAGCATGTGGTCCTTTTTTAGTTCTGCTCCCCTGTCCATATAGGTTGCAAAAATTGCAGTTTTTCTTTTGAAGTCCCATAGGTATGCACTTCTGTGGCCTGAGCTTTTAGGGTTCCCAGGAGCAGGAAATCTATGTTTTGCAAAATTAAAAACAAAATAAGTAATTGAGAGGTGGATGGTTCCCTTTGAAGATATCTTTTTAATTTTTGTTATAATGCTGCACTCCTGCAACAGCAACATAAAAATTAACAGCAAGCCCATTCAATGTTACCTTTTTGTATCATTAAAGTAATGGCAGAAATTGCACTGATGGGACTTTTTATGACAATGGGGAAGCACTTTTTCTCCTCCAATCCTTTAGCTCTTCGAGGTTCTGTAAAATTTGAGGGAAGATTATTGAAGCAACTCCCCCCTCCCCAAATAAAAATAGAATCCAAACTGTGAGGGAGTTGGAAGAAGTCACTATTCCTGCAATAAGTGCAATACATACTGCAATAAATAAATAGGCTTGTAAAAACACAAAAATTTCTTCAGGAGATTAAGCTATTTCTTAACTCTGTTCAAGGTATGGTAGCTAGCATTATATCCTATGTGGATTGATTCAGAAGAAGAAATCATTATTATGTTGTTGTTAAGTGTATCTTCTACTTTTAAAACAACAATGTGAATTGGCTTCAGTGTATGTTGGGGTTGCCCTCCTGCTCCCAACAGGGAAATGCCAAAGTGGTCATCCCAACCATATTTTGACCTATAGGGAAAATAGTTATCTAGATAATTAGTATTCTTGCTTGTTGAGTGGCCACAGGGAGGCATCACTAGGTTGGTGTGTTTTTCCTCTTTTTCTAGGATTATCAAGCAGGGGTGAGGTAAGGATCTATTTTAAAACCAATCTATTTTAAAATACATTTGGGTTGCATTGGCTGTACACATACTCAAGTTCACCAGGACTCTTCATCATGCTTGATGTTAAAAAAAATAGGGATGTGTGTATGTGTGTGTATTTTGTGGATGTTTCAGGCCATTATTTCAGGCCTTTCTCACTTGCATCCCAGTATGTAATGCCTCAAGGCAAGAAGACATAACATGATGCTATAAAGCATGCCATCTCTGTGTTTCCTCACGATCTTCCTCAGTCTGACTGACGTCTGTTATAGGAGCCAAGCTTATGAGGGAACAGCTTGATTTCCAAGCAGTTTGTTTGTATAAAGTTCACAACTCCTTCACACACACCCGTGCTTTATTTGCATGTGTTTAGAAGGTTCCTTCTTTTGTTTTTGATCTTCTGAAGCTGACACCAGCTGGAGAGAGGGGTGCTATTTGTATTGAGGAAATTACTCACCTGCTTTTAAATTATGTGCTATGAACCTGCAACTGACTCATGGCCATGAGGTTTTCAATAAAGAGATGAGCAGAGGTATTATTGCCTTCTTCTAGATAGCAACCCTAATCTTCCGTGATGGCTTCCCATCCAAATGCTAGCTATGGCCAACCCTGCTTACCTTTCAAGCACTGATGAGAGTAGACTGAACTATGAAATAAAAATTGCCGAAGGAAGTCAAAACTTTATTTTCACTAATATGGCTCTGGACTAGTGTTCTCTCCCCCGACCCCCACCCCAAGAACAGTGAATTCCATGATTTTGTTTTCATTGCCAGGAAAGTCTAGCACAGGGGTAGGGAACCTGCGGCTCTCCAGATGTTCAGGAACTACAATTCCCATCAGCCCCTACCAGCATGGCCAATTGGCCATGCTGGTAGGGGCTGATGGGAATTGTAGTTCCTGAACATCTGGAGAGCCGCAGGTTCCCTACCCCTGGTCTAGCACAATGTTTTGGCTACAGCAGCAACAAAACACTATTTATGCCACCACAGTGACAGAATCAATCTACAATGCAACTCTTGGAGATCGGGGAAGGGTGCCTGGGGATGGCAGAGCTTGGGGAGGACAGAAACTCATTCAGAAATATGATACCACAGTGTCTACCCAATAATGTGCCATTTCTAACCTGGAGAACTGATTTCTGTTGTCTGGAGATAAGATGTACATTTCTGGAAGATTCCAGGCCCCATCTTGAGGTTGGCAACTCTACATGAAACTGATATGGAAGACTCCAGAAATTTGTGCAGAAAGTCTATTTATGAGAGAAACCTGCAAATACCTGAAATAGGCAACCACAGGGTAGTCTGATCTTGTCAGCTCTCAGAAGCTAAGCAGAGTCAACCCTGGTTAGTATATGGATGGTCAACCTCCAAGGAACACAAGGATCATGATGTTGAGGCAGTCAAGTCACCTGTAACTTGACAGCGCATGCACACAGAAAACCTGTAAATAATTGAGTCACACAGTTACCTAAAACCATTGTTGGATACAAGTTCTGATTAGGGAATCCAGGTTACTTTTGGACTTAAAATTAGGTTTTAAGGAATGCATTTCCATACTAGAAATTCAGAAATAGTGATACCAACAAGCAGATTCAAGCCATTCTCTAATTTTAACAGTTCCATAAAAAGAATGCAATTTTCTATAAATAATGGTGTCTTCAACAACAAACGGTTACCTTTTTTTGCTTAACAGAAAAAGTTACACTTATTTTACTATGTAAGGAAGTCCATATATCCTAATCTGCTGGTAATAATCACACCTCAAATCAATTTTGAAAACATAACTATCTTTCCATAATACAATCCTATGATTTCAAACAATGACACAAGACATAAAGAGCCCTACTGGTAGATGAAGTGCACACTTTAGCTGTATAACCTTCAACACAGAAGAATAAGGGTGAAAGAAAGGACAGCACTGAAAAGACATCAAGATTTCCTTCAAGAAATATGCTAGGAATCTAGAGGTGAAAAGCACAAAGAACTCAATTATCTTCAGGAGTGGACTGATCTGCCTTTTCTAACTTGACATCCAGAATTAATGACCTTAATTTTGAGCTTCAAGATGGGGGAGGAGACCAAGACAAAAATGTTTGGATCGTTAAGTGCCTTCAAAATGAACTTCCACCAGCAGACAATCCACCCCTAGAAATATTCTTCTTATTACTTTTCTAACTCAAAAGAAAATCCTTTGACAAAAAAAGCAGTGACAGGCAATTCTATTGAAGATTTTCCAAACTTAATAATGTCAAAGCAAGGAATCCTTTTGCATTAGCCTTCATTGTGCATTAATATGTGCAACATACATCTTTCCCTAAGTCCCACAGTGATGCTGTGCAGATTCTGAACCCTGAATCTAACCATTTGTAACCAGTGTTATGGAAAGGATACTGCTAGTTTCAAAGTAAAACATATACTTTGATTGGCCAAAAAAATTAAAACAAAAAATAAACTACATGTTAAGGGTTTGCTAAAGAGGAATGCTGATTTTGTGCCCCATATTCCAATCACACAACTCAAATTTCTTCTGAAATTTTACCTGACACATAATTCAGCTACAACTTTATTTACAGTGTAACTAAATTTTCCTCAGACTGCAAAGTTTTTTAAACCTTTGGGGGTGGCCGGTATGATAAGTTCAATTAACAACAACAACACAACAAATCGAAGCAAGAAAGTGAAAAACTGGACGGCACCTGGATGTGATCAATTGCATGGCTTCTGGCTCAAATACCTAAACAGTTTGCACCCGACAACGGCCAAGCAGTTCAGTGAAACCATGCAAAATGGTGAAATGAATGAATGGCTAACAACTGGGAAGACATACTTGATTCAGAAAGATCTAGCCAAAGGACAACACCTGGAAACTACAGGCCAGTAATATGTTTGCCCATGATGCTCACACTGCTCACTGGCATAATAGCAGATAACCTCATGGACTACTTGGAAGCAAATAACATCCTGTTGGTGGAGCAAAAAGGGAACAAAAGAAGGAGCAGCGTACAAAAGATCAACTCTTGATAGACAAACTGCAAAAATCGAAGAACAAATTTGCATATGGTTACTGGATCGATTACAAGAAGGCATTTGACTCACTGCCCCATAGTTGGATCATGAAATTCTTGGAAAGAATTGGCATAATTTGAGTATTCATTGAAAAAGCGATGAGGCAGTAGAAAATTGAACTGAACAGTTGGAAATAAAACGTCTGAACTGTCAACATTAAGCGAGGAATTTTCCAAGGTGATTCACTGTTTATCATTGCCATGATCCCACTAACAGTAATTTTAAATAGTTGGGATATCAAATGGGAAAAGACTCGGGGGAAAAACTCACATTTGCTGTACATGGATGATTGAAGTTGTACGGGAAATCAGACACAGGCATCCAGTCACTAGTAAACACAGTTTGAATTTTCAGCACAGACATTTCAATGGAATGTGGCCTGGAAAAGTGCGCCACTATGGCAATAAAGAGGGGCAAGGTCACTGAGAGTGATGCAAAGAAATGCCTGATGGCCAACTCATCAAGTGAAACCAAGAGGCAGCTTATAAATACATTGGGCATTTTACAGTTGGATAACAGCAAGCACGGGCAAGTGAAGACTGTAGTCAGCAGAGAATACAGCCAGAGAGTCAGGAAAATTTTGAAATCTAAATTAAATGGTGGGAATACAATCAAGGCCATCAACACTTGCAGTGATACTGATAGATTATACCTTCCCCGGAGATCTGGTGGCAGAGGCTTACTGCAAGTAAAGCAAACAGTGGAAGAGGAGAAACATGTGTGGCTGATTATGTGCATAAAAGTCAAGAACAGGCATTGATTGAGGTGAAGAACAGACATTTGCTGAAGACCAGAAAACCAAACAAGAATACAGAAAAAATGTAATTAAAATGAGGACCGAAAGCTGGCACATCAAAGCTCTGAATGGCCAATTTCTTGAGAAGATCAAGAGCAAGGTGGACAATGAAAAGACCTGGCTGTGGTTAACAACTGGAAGTGTGAAAAAGGAAACTGAATCCCTGATTTTAGCCGCTCAAGAGCAAGCCATTAGAATAAATTCGATCAAGACCAGAATCGAACAATCCCCGGATGTTCCAAAAGTGAAGATTGTGTCAAGAATCTGTAGATCATTTCCTCAGCTGCTGCAAAAAGATTGCCCAGACTGAGTATAAACAGAGGCACAGCTCAGTGGCCAAGATGATCCACTGGAATGTATGCAAGAATTACAACATAAAATCAGTTAAGAACTTGTGGGAACATTGTCCAGAGAAAGTAATGGAAAATGAAAAGGTCAAGATCCTGTGGTACTTTCAAATTCAAAATGACAAAATGTTGAAACACAATACACCAGACATCACCGTGATCGAGGACAAGAAAGTGACCATCATGAACATAGCAGTACCCGGTGACAGAAGGGTCATTGAAAAAGAACATGAGAAGGTCACTAGATACCACAATTTGAAAATCAAGCTTCAGCATCTATGGCACAAACCAACTGAGGTCGTCCCAGTGGTAATAGGCATGCTGGGCGCCATTCTGAAAACACTAGGGCAGAACTTGAAACATCTTCAAATTGAGAAAATTAACATCTATCAAATTCAGAAGGGAGCCTGCTGGGATCCGCAAGAATGCTTCGCCGATACATTACAATTTCCTAGGCCTCTGAGTGAGGCTCAAATTGTAAGGAAAGGCCAACAGCCAGCTAAAGACCTGGCAGCTGTGAACTCTACCATAATAATAATAATAATAATAATAATAATAATAATAATAATAATAATAATAATAATAATAATAATAATAATAATAATAATAATATTTGTAGTTATACTCTTTCAAGGGAGGAATATCAAAAGGATTTTTCCAAACTTCATATTTGTAGGTTATTCTAAATTCAGCAGTCTTTGTTCTTTCACACAATTTGCCACTAATAGCTCAGTGTGGATTTACTATCTTGTGTAGTCTAGACATATCAGTCTAGATGTTGTTTATTTATTTTTCAAACTGAGCCAAAATCCACACTAAGGCATCCTAACTGTAAAGAAGAAAGCCCCTTTTCCACATCCTGTCAATCCTGGGCAAGAGGAAATGCTGGTTAATACTCAATTTAAAAGAATGTCCCTAATCTGAACAGTACCTATCAGAAACAAGCTTGGAGGAAATACTATCCATATTCTCAAAATGAAAACAGAAACAGAATTGACAGCAAAAATACAAATATTCATGCTAGAAAATGAAAAAACTCAAGTGGTCAAAATAATATGAAGCACTAATAACCAGGACTAGAATCTCATGCCAACATCCAGTTATTCCAACAGTTCAAACATTGTGCAAGGTATATCCTATCAAGAGGTAGGGTGACAAAAGACCAAAGAGTTTGAGTGAGGCTCTGACCACTGAGGAAACACATAGTCCAAACTATTCAATTAGGAGGGAAAAATTATCTTATTTGTGTCAATGACTGCAGCTTACAATACATGGGCAGTACTGTAGAAGGCTGTAGACTAGAGCCTTGTGCAAAAATTAGGGCTGCCAAACTCAGACCTGCACTGTTGTTGTCTGGTGAAGATGAAGAAATGATGGCTTCTTCTGCATGAATGTCCAACACTGCATGAATTTTCTTTCTGCATGAATTTCCAACACTGCATGAATTTTCTTTCTGCATGAATTTCCAACACTGTAAATACCACAGAGATATTGTCAGTTTCTAGAACATCATGGGGGAAGGAGCAATGTTACTTTCAGATCTTTCTCAGAAGTCATGTCAAAATGTCAGCAGTGTTCTCTGCATTGTCTCTCCCCTTCCCCTGCTCCTCACTGGACTGTGAGTGGTCAACAGAAAGGGGAGGAGAGAGAGAGTTTGTCTTTAGCAGGCATATGGCAATTCTAGTTGGGTGAGAGGCTTAGATTCAAAACAAAAATGTTTTGCTTTCAAGGGTTCAAAGATAGAAAAGTGATACGTCTTCTGTGAATGAATTGGAAAGGAGAGGTCTCCAGAGGCAGAGTGTATTTGGGGATAATGTTGGTCTAATCAGTGGTCCGTTCCACATGGGCCATTTAGACCGATGTGGGGCCAGTAAAAACACCATTGTGGGGGAAATGATCGCACAGCCACCACTGTTTCCCCCCTACAATGGCATTTTCTCAAAAACGCTGGCTTCCAACCGGTGCCGAGTGAACTGCATTGTGCGGAAGCCAACATTTTCCCTGTGCCACTCCATGTCCCTTTTACCTCCTGCCAGCTCCAGTCGCTCTGTGGAGGCCAGGGGACATGAATCCTGGCCTCCGACCCCAGAGGCGTCCACAGAGCGACAGGAGCCGAAAGGAGGTAAAAGGGCACCAGGAGCAGTGCATCCCATTCAGCGGGCACACTACCGGCTGCTGGACCACTGCCATAGATTATGCCGGTTGACCCCCGCTCGCATGGCCCATGCAGAAAGGGCAAGTGAAATGCAGCGTTGAGGATGCAATTCAAAATGGTTTAGCTGCATTACAGATACAGCTGAACCTACTTGTGAGGAATGCAAATGTGGGTACAGTTCTTCCTATGTCCAAATGCTAGTATATTAGAATATACTAAGTCCCTAAGGAGAAGTAAATGCTCACCTGCAAAAAATGTTTCCATTTGCTGTTCTATATTTCTAGTCTTTTCCACGAGTTCCTACTTCCCTCAACCTTGTGTCATTCATTTATTCTTCCAATACCACCTACTTCCATATGACTGGTGCTTTCTTCCACACTTCCCTTCCTTGAAATCCTTTTTTTTTGGTCTAAATCATGTAATTCAGTCTAAAACATGTCATTCAGACTACAGCACATTAATTTTTTGAAATAAAAATTGCACAATCACTGGGGCAATGAAATGGTCTAACAGCAAACCAGTTAATTGTGTATTCAGGAAGAAAAAGTGAAGCAAAAGAACCTAGCTTGCAAGTAACTGTGAAACTGCACAACATCAGTAATAAAATAGCCTGAACTGTTTTATTACAATACATCTAATGGACCTCTTACATGATAAACTAGCCTGTAAGGACCTTGCAGGGAATGGATATTCTCTCTGATTAATTTCATTTCTAAAAATTCAGAAATTCCTGGCCTCATAAAATTGGACATCTTCTTTAAAAATACTGTATATACTCATGTATAAGTTGATCCGCATATAAGTCGAGGCACCTAATTTTGCCTTGAAGAACTGGGAAACCTTATTGACTCGTGTATAAGTCGAGGGTGGGAAAGGACCATGGGGAGGTGGGGCGCTGAGCCGGCAAAGGAGCCACAGTTGGGGGAAAGGAGCGCCCCAGAAGCCTTTGGGAGGCTTTTTAAGGAGTGGTGAGGTGGATCTGGGGAGAGGGAATATGCTAGGGACTGTGGAGGGTGAACAGGATGGGAGGTGGTAGAGGAAAAGGCAGAGGAGAACGAAGCACAGAAAGCGGCTGAAAGGGGGCGGTAGAAGAAGAAGGGAGGAGACAGCAAAGCAGAGAAAGCAGTCACTAACTCACCCTTTCTTTCCTTTCCCCCAGCAGGCTGTAAGACTTGGTTTCAGAGAAGCTGCCTGTTGGGCAGCCTGTCTCTATGGTTTTCTTAAAAGGTCAATGCTCCAAAGGTTGCTTAGCAATCTTTGGAGCATTGCCCTTTTAACAAAACCATAGAGACAGGCTGCCCAACAGGCAGCTTCTCTGAAACTAAGCATTAGAGCCTGTGGGGGGGGGGAGGAGGGAATAAAAGGTGAGTTAGTGAGGGGGCCTGCCAGCCGGCATGAGAGAGCGAAGCAGAAAACTAAGCCCAGAAAATGGCTGAAAGAGGGGCGGCAGAGAAGAAGGCAGGACAGAGCGAAGACGGGCCCGGGGGAACACCACACAAAAATTACTGGTAAGTGGGACTCACGTATAAGTCGAGGGGGGCATTTTTCAGCCTAAAAAAAGGCTGAAAACCTCAACTTATATGCGAGTATATATGGTAAGTTTCCCAAATACAAGAGCTTCCATATTCCTGGCTGGAAATATTCACAGGAACTACAGACTCCCATTCTCTTTTCAGACACATTCATCTTTCTGCATCATGCAGATAGCCCCATTGCTTTCATGATTTCTCCAATTCTAGACAATTTTATTTGGCTATGAGTTTTGCTGAATTTATTTACCAGAATGTAAATCCCATTACATTGTGTGGAATGTAATTCCAAGTAAACAAATTAACATTGCACACATATGTACCTTTATTTGGGAACGTCTCATTGAACTTGAGAAATCCAAAACAACATGCATTAGAACAAGTGGATCCATTTGTAGTTTAACCTCTTGAGCAAAAATGAACTATCTTAGCCTGCTCTTATGACCTATTTCCTGTATTTACTATTTGTGCCTCACTCTGCAGTCTTTGTAGCCACAGGGCATGCAACTATATCAGCTAACACAGTATGTTCCAGCTTTTGTTTGTACACAAGACAGTGCTCACTGATATGACAGCATTCTGTTATAACTCATTTCTGGAAAAAAAAATCAAACCAAAATGTTTTGAAATTCTGACTTCAGCTTGCTAACACAGACAATTTGAGAGGGGGAAGAACATGAAATACCAAGAGATGAAGGAACAACTTGGAAAAATAATAAGATAATTCAGGATAGGCAACACTAAAACATTCAACATCTGCCATCTTATGTCAGAAAAATTAACACACAAAGCCCCTGACAATTCAGTTTGTACTCTGTAACATACAGGAAACAATCTATTTTCCTGCCCTGTGAAAATGAGTGTTGCAGGATGCGGTATAAGTATTTCTGATTTGTTTGAAGGCTAAAGTAGCAACAGTAACCATATTTCCTTAGTTGGGGTGTTCCCTGGAGGAACTAAAGTTGGAGCAAACACCAAATTTCACCTGGTTACTGAAAGAATGATACCAAAAATTAGTTGCCATTAGGACAAACTGTAACAGGCTAGCCTGCAACACCCCCTGCTGTTAGCAGGTGTTGATCCTGCTGGGAAAAGGTTAGGTGGATTTTGTTGGCTCTCAGAAACAGGTAGATTATTTTTTCTCTCTCCCTGGAACAGAAAGGAAGGAGTGGTGGTGTAAGGAACAACAAAGCTCCATGGTTAACATCACTGAGATGGAGCAGCTATAGTGAAAGAGAAGAAGTTTTGAATATCAGGCACGACTGATTTGTAAGTACTTTTTTCATTAAACAATGAGAATAAAATTATGAGGGCACACCATAAAGCCCAAACCGCTGCACAGTGAGGGGATTTGCTTTAAAGCAAAAGTCATAAAAGGCCAGCAGCTCACTTTAGTTAAACACTGGAATAACTGTGAGCAGAAATCACTATTGACAAAAATAAATTGTCCACTGTGTAAGAAGGAGCACAGACATAAAGGACTTTATAGATGATGGATGGAAATTTGCTTGTCAGTTCACAGCGTAGTTGACAACAGCCATAAAATTTGATTCATAAATTTCTTGGATTCATCCCACTCAAAATGAGTCCTTACATTTCAAATTTTACCCTAGGTAAAATTCTGTTACAATACAGTTATATATTACCTTCAAAAAGCATGTGAGAAAAAAACATATATATCATTAATCAAATATACACACTGCAACATTTTAATAACAGACTTAGTGAAATAGCTTGGAAAGCTCTTTCTGAAAAGAAGCAAAGTGACAAGAGTTTGAAAGGGATTTTTCTTGGGGGCTTGGAAATCTGCTTTCATATTTATAAAATTTGGATGGTCTTAAGGGCTGCATCTGATGTGATATTTGATCTTTATGATGTCAAAATTGTTTTGAAATATTATGTAAGCATGGTTTTATTAGTTTATATATTTGTTTTTTATTGTCTATTCTATGCTTTTATGAAATAGTCAGGCAGATATTTCCAAAATAATAAAAAATGTATCTATCTTACTCACAAATGAGTAAGTATCTATTAGAGATATTTGTGGAACCCCATGAAACTCTAAGGTTCTTAGAATCATAGAATATAGAGTTGGAAGGGGCCATGCAGGCCATCTCATCTGCTTAATACAAGATTAGTCAAGAGCAACCCTGACAAGTGTTTGTCCAGTCACTGCTTAAAGAATGCCTGTGAAGAGGAGCTTACCACCTCTCTAGGCAGGTGATTCCACTGTTGAACAACTCTTAGGCTGTTTCTGCACCGCAAGCTCAGCGGGGGGTGCATCAGCATAGTTCATGCCGATGAATCCCCCAGGACCATTCGCATGGATGGTCCCACTGGAAGTGCAGCCGATGGCACAGCCCTTGCACAGGCTGTGCTGCTTCCAAACGGCTCTTACCTCCTATCACCTTCCGTCGCATTGTGGAGGCCTGGGGACACGCCCCCGTGGCAAGAGTGACAGCTCTGGAGTTGGAGGCCAGGAGGCGTGTCCCCTGGCCTCCACAATGTGATGAAAGGTGACAGGAGGTAAGAGCCATTTGAGGCCTGTGTGTGTGTGGGGAAACGCCGCCTTCCACCCGCTGCTGTTCCCAAGTCAGCGGATGGAAGACACTGCTTTTGAAAAAGTGGTGTTTTCGCACTACTTGGATGGCACGAGCATAGCGCTGCTGCAATGCAGCAGCACCTGCTGTGCAAACAGCTCCCCAGGGATGGTGTTTTTACTGTCCCTAGGGTGCTGTTATTGGGCTGTGCGGAAACAGCCTTACTGTATTTTTTGTAGTTTTGTTTCTGAGGTTGTTGTGCAACATTTGAAAGAGAATTCTAGGAAGGCATGTGATTGAATACAGCTGAATATTTAAAAAAAATGAAATAACTTTCCCCATTTGGCTAATGACAGGTTATCGTTTTAGAATCTGCTCGTTGAAAGTGCTCAATTATCATTCAAAACTTTTGCATTTTGAAGGAGGGGGGAAGAGAATTCAACTGTCTCTGACTTGTGTGTGTGTGCGGGGGGGGGGGGGGGGTATAACCTTTTTGCATAGTCATTCTGTTGCAGGAAATGGCCAGCTTTTACACGCCAGCCTTATCAGCAATGCTCTAATACAATAAAAGAATTGCACCACTATGTTGCTGTATATCTGTAGAAAGGGGAAACAAAAATATATTTTTTTAAAAATTGAGAGGAGAATACAATTACTTCCGGTGACCAGCAATTTCTATTGTTAACAGCCTTGCTCATTTATGATCTTTACAGCACGATCAAGAGGGAGGCTGAAGGAAATTGTTAAGGCAGTGGGGCCCTACACTGGAGAATTTGTCCTCTCCAGAGTACTTAATCTCGTGGAGAGGTAAATCTGTTGGTGGGCAGCTCTGTCATCATACCAGGGGCATTCTGAGTCATGGCCAGGGGCCATCCTGAATTTGCCTCCTGGGATGCCTCAATCATTGTGTCTCAATCATCAGGTGAGCAGCAAGATAAAAAAACAAGGTTTATTTACACTGACAGCTTCCACAGCAATATATCAGGCAGAGAGAGCAAAACTACGCATACACTCACTTAAATATCATGCTCTCAGCTGACATCATCCCCACAACTACGGAAACTTCAATAGCTCAATACACAACACCAATGTCCAGGGCACCTTTTGGGTGGCATAAGCCCAATGGGGAGCTTTTTGGTGGAGGAAAGGTCTTTAAAAACATTTTTTCTCCCTGCACCACTGAAAAGCCAACTGGAAGCAGTGGGGCATCACTGCAGCAACACCGTTTTTGGTCACCTGGGGGTCTTGATTGGGGTTTTTGTTGCTGTTGTTCTGCAAGACATGTTGGTGACTTCCCAAACTCTTATTTTTTGCAGAGGACAACTAAAGTGGATCCTGAGGTATAATGGAACTTCAGGGAAAAAAGCAAAGAGGGTCACTAAAGGATTCCACTAATATCTTATGCATGTACTGGATGTGAAGAATGACACATGGATTTAGATAATACCAATACTTTAAGCAAGTCAAGATCTTAAACTAAAGAGTTTGATATAGTGAACTGCTGTCCTCACATGAATAAATTTAATCAAAATCATGAATAAAAGTTGTTTATATTGTTTTTATTCCCTTTCTCATCCTTTCTTTACTGTAAACAACGTAACACATTTTTTCTACAATATATGTCCAGTGTTTCTGCCCTCATCAAGCTTGTTTGCCTAATTGTGTGTCTCTTGTGGATTTCTCATAATACTTTACAGATCTAATTTAAATATTTTACAAATGCATCACATATATTCTCTGAGGCACATTTATTCAACTCACTTTTAAAACTTCTAATGAATTCTCCTGATATGCAATTTTATACTCAGCATCATGATTTGAATCAATATTATTAAAGAAGGTGTTCATTATTGGATATGAAATACAATTAGAGTGATGAGAAACCTCAACTAAGACAGCACACTCACAGTAAAATCCTAACTGGAGCAGCAGTGGCGTAGTGGTTAATAGTAGGTGCACTCTAATCTGGAGAACCAGGTTTGATTCCCTGCTCTGCCACTTGAGCTGTGGAGGCTTATCTGGGAAACTAGATTAGCCTATGCACTCCAACACACGCCAGCTAGGTGACCTTGGGCTCATCACAGTTCTTCAGAGCTCTCTCAGCCCCACCCATCACACAGGGTGTTTGTTGTGTGTGGGGGAAGGGAAATGAGATGATAAGCCCCTTTGAGTCTCCTTATAGGAGAGAAAGGGGGTATAAATCCAAACTCTTCTTCTTCTAAATGGCGTTTTGTAATTCTAAGTTAATGGAAGTCAATTGACTTAGAAGGTTGTAACTCTGTTTAGGGTTACCCTATTGAGTCATATTTGTCTCAAATTCTTAATCTTCATTTGGGTGATGTAGTACATAGTATGTTGGGATCTGGTTTCCAGAAACCTTACTTTTAATTATTCATCTTTGTTTTGTATAATGCAGGGGTAGGGAACCTGCGGCTCTCCAGATGTTCAGGAACTACAATTCCCATCAGCCTCTGTCAGCATGGCCAATTGGCCATGCTGGTAGGGGCTGATGGGAATTGTAGTTCCTGAACATCTGGAGAGCCGCAGGTTCCCTACCCCTGGTATAATGTGTAAACTTATTAAATGGTCATTAATGACAGTGGTGATCCTAACTCCCTATTTAACACTAAGGTGGCAACCTGACAATCCATAAATTCCATCCCCTACTTCCATACAATCCTCTAGGTGTTGCTATCAGCTCTAGTACTATCTGATAGGTAAGGATACCCTAAGATCCTCATTTCCTAGCTTAGAACACATGACTGGGTTTCCTTTGGTGGCTGTAAGAGGTTTCATTGTAATGCAGCTTCAGGTCAAGAATACCATATCACACACTCAGCAGTTAGGTACACAGACAAGCTGTATGCACATCTGAGCAACATTTTAATACTGAAAGATGACCTAGATTTGCCAAACATGCCATATAAAGGATTAAGTAGTCCTCCCTGTGGATATCTGATGGATTCACAGAACAGTGTCTGCCAATCAATTTAAGCCATGGATAAGCAGCATATGCATGAGAAGATACTTGGTATTCCAGCAATGTAAAGAAAAACAATCAAAAGTACCATACTTTCATCTGAATCTTCTTATCCTCAGGTATCGTGTGATGGCATAAATACTTCCCCAGATGTAAATCAGGTAAGCCACGCGCTTTGTAATTATTTGTGATCCCATAAGCCCTTCCATTGTCTATTTGGAACCTTTCTGCACAGCTTTCTAACTCCACTCTTTTGTTTATTCTGATTTGCTTTGATTTTTATAAGCAATATGAAAAGTACTAAAGCCCTTTTAAACATCATTCAGATATAAAATATTGAAATTCCTGCTGTCTGAGGCAATGGGAAAATGGAATTCAGATCACACATTAATATGCACCTAAAAACATATTGTAGAGATTGAAAAGGTGCAGAAGAGAACAACTGAAATGATCAGGGGGCTAGAGCAACTTCTGTATATAGAGTTACTCTAGCTGGTTAAAATGCTTAGGGCTGTTCAGCTTAGAAAAAAGGTATGTGAAGACATTATAGACAACTACACAATTGTGTACCATGTCAAGGGAATTTTTCTCCCTCTCCTATAGCACTAGAACCTAGGGTCATCCATAAAAGCTTAAGGTGGGAGACTGAGGACAGAAAACAGTACACTTTACAAAATGCATAGTTACAGGAATTTGCTGCTAGAGGGTGTGCTGCCCATGAACTTGAGAGGCTTTGAAAGGAGAGTGGATAAATTCATGACTATCAATGACTGCCAGTTATAATGGATATCTACTTCCTCCAGTATCAGAGGCATTATGTATCTTTATGTCAGTTACTTGGGAGCAGCATTGAGAAGGTGCTGTTGCAGTCACCCTGCTCATGGGCTACCAAGGCGCAGCTGGCTGCCCATTGCATGAACAGAATTCTGGATTAGGTTGACTTCTGGTCTGATCCAACTAAGCTCTTATGTTCTTCTGTTCATACACAAAAATAATATTTAATAATAGATTACATTGTTGTATATTCTAAAATCCAGTTTCAGTGTACATTAATGCTTATCTTTGGGGATTATACCCTTAGTCAGAATAATGCCATAAAACACTGTCTTGCAGAAGTCTTATCACCAGCATGTGCACAAAACTATCTGTACCCTGGGGCAGAGATGAAGCTACCAGGGGAAGGGGGGGTTGCGTTGCACCGGGTGCCCCCTTGTGGGGGGCACAAAAATTGTAGGTTATTGGGGGGGGGTTTGGTATTTTTAGTGTTTTTTCAGTTTTTGGCCTACAGGGGGAGTGGTTTTTAGGCTAACAGCACCAAAATTTTAGAGATGTTTCGGGAGACTCTCCTGATGATACCACCCAAGTTAGATGAGGTTTGGTTCAGGGAGTCCAAAGTTATGGACTTCCAAAGGGGGTGACCCCATCCCGCATTGTTTCCAATGGGAGCTAATAGGAGATGCGGGCTACACCTTTGAGGGTCCATAACTTTGGACACCCTGAACCAAACTTTACCAAACCTGGGTGGTATCATCACAAGAGTCTCCTAAAGATACCCTGAAATTTTGGTGATGCTAGCATAACAATTGCATGCCTGAAAGCAGGCACCCTCCAAATTTCCCAGATTCTCCTTTTAAATCCACTCCCTTCGGCATGGATTTAAAGGGAGAATCTGAGATCCCCAGCTTAAACATTGAAAGTGATGCTGTTTCAGGGTGGGGGATAATCCACCCTAAAACAGCATCACTTTCAATGTTGTTTTAACTGGGAACCCCAGATTCTCCCTTTAAAGTGGATTTAAAAGGAGAATTTGGACTCCCTAGCTTAAACACCATTGGAAGTGATGCTGTTTGGGGGTGGATTCCAGCATCACAGCATCTGTCCATGGGGGGGCAAAACTCAGATTTTGCACTGGGCTCCATTTTCCCTAGGTATGCCTCTGCCCTGGGGCAATAGACCACTAAAGGTTCACAAAATTTTCCATTCCACATTCTGCAGTACACATGAACTAAAAGGAGAGTGTGAATAGGACTAGGTTGAAAACTATGCCAAATGAACTATATCCACATGACAATGATTTATGCACTATGTTTGTAATTTTAAAGTGAATGGACATATTCTATTATTCCCATAAAAAGAAGGAAGGGGTATTTTTTATCAGTCCAGGGAAACATAAGATACTATAAGGCATTCTGTGATCTATAGCAAACAATGCAAATCAAGAGTTAGCCTATGAGAAGTAATGTGAATAATCAGCTAATAGTGGAATATGTTCTTAAACATGCTGTAAGAACATTTAATGTGAAATACATACTTTTTTCTCAAAACAAATGCAATGCAAAACTCAAGAGAAACAGGATGGGGAATATAAACAAAAATCTTCATTGAAAATGACCTGTTGCAGAAATAATTTTCTACAGATGGTGTATCAAGAAGCAGGGAGAAAAAATCTGCTTCACATTTAGACTGAAGGACAATGTTTCTAATGATAGCCGATACTTAAAATCAGAGGGGATTGTTTGCAGTAGCTTCAGCTATGCTAAGATTTATGACCTGATGTTCTTTGCTCATCTACCAGGACTGCCTCCTATTACCCACTTGCAGATTTCTGAGTGAAATCACTGTGACACAAAGGCACTTTCTACCTTACAGATTGGTCTTTTCAAGTCTTCAGCGCTACAGAAACTTTGAGCCTGCATTCACCACCCACACTTTTCTCAAAAAAGATTATTTTCTTTTAAAACTCATGGCTATCTTCCCTCAGTGTCCATTTATTTATTGCAACTGAGCAAAGCTGGTTTTCTTGGAAAACAGCTAAGCCCAAATGTTTCACTTTATATATCCAATCTGTTATATTATTCACTGTTAACCCAAAGACAATAACCTCTTTATAGATGTAATTAATTATTTACGTCAGCAAAAGATCCCTTGAAAATTAATTGCATTTCACAAATATACTGTCACATTTGAAAAGGAAAGAGAACAAGATTTAGTTGTTTCTGTTCAAATTCAATAAAAACATATTTGTTTGAAAGTAATTTAAAATTTGTGTCATGATGTGATACCACATGGGTCAGTAATCTTTTAATGTATGTTTAAGGATTCTGTTACAAATTACCGTGGTATAATGCTTGCAATGCTTATAAATAGTCACTAAGTGGCGTTACAAGGCTGTTTGGATGTACACAATCCATAAACATGAACAAACATCATCGAATCATAAAGTCACCCTCTGGAACACACTCTAACATTGATTCATTGCTTTGTGGGTAAAAAAAAAACATTTCCAGTGCTGTGAGAAGAAGGTGCATCCTGTTAAAAACAATCAACTAGAGAGGAAATTCTCAAAATCATGTGGCAAAACTTTCTGGGATGTATTCCTTATTGTGAGGATGACCATTAAATTACAGTGGTCAGGCTCTAAAGTTCAGCAAGGAGAAAGAAGAAACCGTGTGCCAACAGAAGAAGGTACACTATTGCAGCTCTAGCTGTTTTCATGAGAAGAAATTTTTATTGTCTTATAATATTTTTGTTGTGCCCACTTATTCCTAATTTAGGGAAATACCCGTCCTCTAAAACACAGTTTTCATTTTCCCCAGCTGTTAAAATTTTAAAAACACAGAAGTCCAGATAATTTCTTTAAAGAGGACTTTGGTTCTGCATGAACAGAGCAAGACCCATTATAAACAGTGAAATGCCTTGGAATATATGAGCAATGGAAGAAAATCAACTTCTGAATATGTGCACAATACACTTGCCAGTCTACATCACCATAGCGTAAGTACTTAGCTAGACAAACAGTGTGCCTTCTTCTATGCAAAGCCAAGTCTGCCTTCTTAAAAATGAAATATTATTTCTCTAGCTTGCTTTTAAACCCCATGGTCCTTAAACCAGAATTTTAAAACATATATTTTCTAGCCTTTTCAGTCTTTTATTACACATGAACACAGGTACACATATTTGTCTTACCTCCTGAAATATCCATAAAACTAAATGCATGATGTGGAGTAATGGCCATTACCAAAGATGCACTGATACATAAGAGGATAGGTCCATCGATGGCTACTAGCCATAGTAACTAAAAGGAATCTCGCCATCCAGGGTCAGAAAAACTCTGAAAATCAGTGCTTGGCAAAGGTCCTAGCCTCTGGTTTGCCTCCAAAGCAACCAAATTGTCATTGTATGAGAAAGGACACTGGATTAAATGGACACTAGATTACATTGTCCAGAAGAACACTTTTTACATTATATTCTTATGTTACATTGTTCATTTAATTATAGATAAACTCAATTTTATATCAGAATTCAGAAATGTCTATATATTTTATATATAGTTTGTAAATGTTTTTCAAGGATACTCAATCTGAATTTTTCAAACGAGTCCAAGTCAACATGAGGAAGCTTAGTTCATTGCCAGAGGCTGCTAACCTTATAGGGCCTAACTACTGTTCTCCAGTACCGGTATATGATAGGATTTGTATATTACACAGCCTCTTGCCATAATTCCTCCAGCCCATTCCAAGGATCTTTTATGTAAAGAGAAAACATTCAACAGTCCTAATGTACAGTTTGTACAATAAAAGGATTGATGTGACTATTTCTCATAACTCAAAGATGTCAGGTGTTTAAACTGAGCTCAGTCAGCAGCCATATGGTCCAGGCTGGTTTTGGGATAGGTAGGCTCACATAAAGTAAATGTTTTTTAGTATGTTCTCTCAGTTTTGTGAATGTCTATTGGTCTCAAATTTGCTGACTCCATTAAGATGAGATCAAAACTTGGCTATGATGTCCCATGGTGCTCTTGCAGACACTTCCCTTAATTGAAAAGACATTTGAGCAAATGAAAATGTGACTGCACGGCACTGAAGAGTTTACATTACTAAAGCCTGCCAAAGCAGCACAAACCATATCGGTGTGCCCAAATTTATTTTAATAATTAACACATTTTAAAGCCAGTACTCCCTCCCAAATTAGGGTCTCCCAAGGTGGAAAACAATAAAGAACATTAAAACAAGGTTGAAAAACTATAAATATATAAAAACAATTAAAAAAATTAAAAAAACATAAATGGAAAGAAGAGTCCTCAGGAATTAGTGAAGAAGCACTAGATGAAAAACACTAGTCTTCACCTACTGGAGGTAGCCAATGATAGAATTGGGTAGGATGAATCTCCTGGGCAAGGAAATTCCATAATTTTGGTGCGACAACCAAGCAGGCCTCTCAGATGTGTGGACACCTAAAGCCAAAAAGGGTGACCATAATAATCTGATAGATCTATATGAAATTATATGGCTCTTAAGGAATGCAGTCCCCAAATTTAACAGACATTTAAAGGTCAATACCAAGACCTTGAACTGAGCCCAGAAGTAAATTAGTAGCCAGTGTAAGTGGAACAGCTTTGGAGCTACATGGTCTCTATAACCCTCTGCAATCAAAATTCTGGTCACAGCTTTCTGTATGAACTGACTTCTCAATTCTTAATGAGGGTTCATTCATATGATCCAAGAACTCCATATGGCACAGATAGGGACAGAAAACCATATTTTTTTGGGGGGGGGCGGGGGGCTGCATTAAAAAATCTGTTCTCCGACATGTGCATGGGGCTCTTTCACCATACATATCCAACTACGGGGAAGCCTCATTTGTCCACACAGTGCTATCTCACTGGATAAAAGTTACTTCAAGGTCTGTTTCTTCCAATCCAATCCAATCCATCAGTTAATATCCTCTTTCTCAAGTTCTCTTCTCTGTAACCACCATTTAAAGTTGCAAGGCAAGTGGCAACCAAGACAGGCTTTTTAGCAATGGAATTATGAACTCCTCTATGCTTTCCTTGAGCTTCCTTTATGTGGCGGTGGTAAAAAGTGCCTTTAAGTTGCCACTGACGATGTAGAGTTTTCAAGGCAGGAGGTGACCAGAGCTAGTTTTCCATTGCCTGACTTTGGGTAGCAACCATGGAATTCCTTAGAAGTATCCCATTCAAGCACTAACCAGAGCCAACCTTGGGTAGCTTTAGAAGTCTCATGAGATCAAGCTAGCCTGGGTCATCCAGGTCAGGGCTGCTTTCAGGACCAGGTGAAAATATTTCTCTTTACCCAGGTTTTTGAATGACAGTTCCATCATTTTCAGCTGTATTTTTATTGTTTGCGTCTATATTATTTTATGGATACTAAATTTATGCTGCTGGATATTGTTTTTAGGATGTTTTTATGCCTCTAGAAGGTTTGTGGTTTATTTTATGGCTTATTTTAATACTGATAATGTTTATTGTATTTTGATGATCTTCTTTTATTGTTTTTTATTCTGTAAACTACCTTGAACAAGTCTCTGGATAACTGGCATACAAATTTCCTAAACAAATAAATTACCAAAGCAATGAAGCTGGTGCCAATGAACTTTCTAACAACATGTGGGGCCAAGATGGTACTAATCAGGGAACATATACTTTAAGAGTGAAAACTTGTGAAGTTCTCTGAGCCACATAGTTTTAATTATATGGAATATATTTCACATAAATGAGGAAATAATATAGCCTAAATATGATGGAGCAAAAATAGCATACAAAGAAGTAATCAGCATATTATTCTAGAGCTGAATTCTGAAGCCAGCAACTTTTACAGATGCTACTCTAAAGGTCTGTGCAGATATTAATGTGTATAATAATCACACTTGAATTAAAAATTCAATAATTAATGATAGTTGGATCCCAGAGAGATATTCCATTTTTATATGTTAGAACATCACTGCAATATTTTGATTGGCTTTCTGTCTGATTTATCAAAGTTCCAGATATTTAAGAACTACGTGGCAGCTTAAGGACTAAATGTTCTCACTCTATTAGAGACCCAGTTAAGTAGCCCTCACAGTACCAAAACTCACATAGAAAGTTAATACTGACTTTAATGCTCAGGTCTCACTACGGCAACATCTCATCTTTTGTTGTAATAAAACTAGACTACAAGGTCAAATGAAATTAAAACTACTAGCTTCATATACATACTAAGAAAGAATGTAATCTAATGCTTGGTTGCACTTATGATCGCAAATGAAGTTTAGCCACATGGTAGAGAGAGAGAGAGAGAATATCCTAGGCAGACATAGAATCAGGTACCAAGGTCTATAAACAGCAGTTTAGGTGTTAATAACTAAGGCCTAAAATGAGTCTAACAGAAATATAATGCTGAACAACTAAGATTCTCCCCATAAGCCCATCTCTCTCATTTTATTAAAGGCAACTGGGAAAAGCCCTACTGAATAAGTAATTCTAAATTATATTTGAAGAAAACAAATTAATGCAATAATTTTCTTTTTGAAATTAATTTAAACCTCTGAGGATCCTGCAAAACATTTTGGCTTTCCTATGCATAGGAAAAAAAAGGAAAAGCCTTACTGTGCTGCTTTAGGCAAATATGGATTGCTTCACAGACAATGACCACTGTTCTCTCCCTCACAGCTTGCTTGCAGAATAACACCTATACTTAGGCTTCTGCATTAAGTCATATCAAAGAAATATTGACTTTTAATTGGTAATTTTGAATGTGAGTTTCTTGGAGGGAGGGAGGCTTATTAGCAGTGGCTCTTTCTGCACAGACACTTCAAAAAGGCAGAAAATAAAACATTTTCTCCACGGAGTTCTGCATTATTTTTACCCCAAAATGTTTTATTTGCAATCTCGAAACATTTTAAATGAATGCCCTTTTAAAACAATTGTTTTAAATTAAAACAAGGGAGAGGGCGGGGCAGAAATCGAATAACAAACAAACAAACAAACAAACAAACAAACAAACAAACAAACAAACAAACAAACAAATAAATAAATAAATAAATGCATTGCATGCATACATACATACATACATACATACATACATACATACATACATACATACATACATACATACATACATGGCTGAAAGAACTTGTGGAATACAGAATATTTCGAGTTCTTATCTGTCCAAACTTTGTATGTGACCTCAGATATGTCATTTACCTTTAATTCTAAAGAGCTTCACTTTTAACAAGATCATCTAATTATTGCTGGCTCCTCACTGTTCCCTGGAAAACAAAAAGGGGTTTCCTATTCCTAATTCTATGAAATTTCATAGCTTTGCATTTATATTTTAAAAGAATGTATCTAATAGAGCAACACATTAAAACAATTACTGTTAAAAGTAAACCAGAATCTTGTGACACCTTGTGACTATTAACATTTTATTCCAACATAAACTTTGAGTGGATCTTCACAATGCAAACACTACGTAGGAGGCACAGAAAGAAAGAAAGAAAGAAAGAAAGAAAGAAAGAAAGAAAGAAAGAAAGAAAGAAAGAAAGAAAGAAAGAAAGAAAGAAAGAAAGAAAGAAAGAAAGAAAGAAAAAGAAAGGTCAAAGGGCTATAAAATGTGTGTGCCATTGTGTTCCAAAAGGCAACATTCACCCAAGACTCTAAATGCAGCATGGTAATAAATCAAAGAATATTTGATATGATTATCCAGAATGCAATTAATCCTGTTAATATTTCAATATGCATGAAAACTTTTCTCCTGTTCAGACTCACATTAGGTCTCCTACACTGGCTAATATTAGCACTAGCTGTTTTTAAATTATTCTAGCCAAGGGTGCATGCTGATCTTCATTCAGATTGAAAGTCTGATAATGCCAATATAGGAGACTCAAATAAAAATATAATCAGCCTTTGAAGATGAAGAGCTATATCTTTGAGTCATATTAAAGCTTAGTACATACTATAAGAAGCCAAATATTGATAAAGAGGAAAACAATAATGGGGCCAAAGCCACCCCTCCAGATAGACTTTTACTCATTAGACTCCTGTGGCCATCTGAGAATACCACAATATTCCTGATAAGAACATAGTAGACAAGTTACTGTTAAAATAAAATAAATTAATTTTAAAAGCAAGTAGTACAAATGAAATTGGATGTACCTTCTTTCCATGCTGTTTGTTAAAATTTGGATCAGGTTTATAGCCAAAAATATGTTTCTTATTATTTGACTGTCATTTATATATAGTTACACCTAGGCTTTTGACAGAAGAGCCACTCTAACCAATTTTGGCAGTTGGAAACATTCTACCGGCATCCCTTGCCTTATCCTCATGACCTCCACCTTCAGTGGATTTAACCTCAGCCTGCTTTTTCTCAACCATCCCATCATGGCCTTCAGACACTGAGCCAGAACATCAGGGCAGTGGTTGACTGGACCTCCGCATTAGAAAAAGCTGGGTGTCACCAGCATATTGATGGCAACCCAGCCCAAATCTCTGTACCAGCTGTGCCAGGGAGTGAATGTAAATGTTAAAACACATTAGAGAGAGGATTGTCCCCTGCAACACCCCACAAACCAGAGGATGCCACTAGGACATCTCTCCAATTTCTGTTCCCAATCCTGAAGAAACAAGGCCAGTCATTGTAAGGCTGTACCCTGAATCCCAGTAACAGCAAGGCAGTGGGTCAAATCATCAAAGCTGTGGTGAGATCTATCTCAATTCAGCTGGAGACAGAGCTCATTTGGGATGGTAACCAGGTTGGCTTCTTAAAGAGTTGCCATATCACTACCTCTTTTAGCCTCCCCAGGAAAATTCCCTATGCAAGGGAGAGATTGATAATTTCCAACAGGGCATGCCATACCTCATCCTCACTGTCCTTCATCAGCCATGATGGGCACAGGTCAAGAAGGCAGGTGGTAAGCTTCACTACTATCAACACTGCTCAATGAAAGCAGCCTGAAGTGGTCCAATACAGGACTGGGAGATGGATAAGGGGCCTCTAATTCACCTATTTTATTCATTGTTCCTGAGATATCACAGCGGAGTGCAGGACTATGGCCGAATCATTAATATTTTTTATTCCATACAGAGGGATGTTAAAGACTGAATCGCTTTGAATAATTGTGTTTGGTGACAACTAGTGGAACAATGGAGGTTTTGTAGAATTTATCCTTTGCAGCCTTTACTGCCATTTCATTGGATTTTATATAAGATGTTTTAGTAGCTTCGTCACAAGTTCTCCATCAATCTTGCTTCAGTCCTCTTAGCTCCCACTTCATTAATTGTAACTGTCCTGTGTATCAAATTGAAATGGGAGCAAAGAAAATGCCAGGGAATGATTTCATTGATGGTTTTGGAGAGACAGGTATTCCAGTCGTTCACCAGCTCATCGAGAGAGCCTATTCATAGTATTACATTCTTTTTGACAATTTAGACCATATATTTTGTAAACTATTTTCTACAAGATAGGTTAGCAATGTGGATTTTCTCATGACCAACAACTGTACTAAATTTATACAGGGCAAGTAAGATAGATACTCAGAACCCACATACATTCAGTTGAAAGTAACAACGGACAAGGCTTGTTGGCTCTGTTCACACAGCCAGAAATAAAAGGAAAAGCAATGTCCTCCCCCAAAGCTTATGTGCACAATCTTGCACACTATTTAACTTGCATACTTTGATGGTCAGTTCCATCTTTCAGCAGATATAGGTAATAGGTGGAATCACTACCATATTCCCTTTTCCTCTGATCCCTCATGTGTTCAGAACACATGTTAGAAGAACTAACAAGTAATTCACAATGACATGTTTATCCAGTGAAAAGCAGCAGCCAAGGCTATGAATTATCATGACATTTCTCACAGTGCAATGAATTTGTGATGGCAGCAAGATAATTTTGAAGTGAGAGCCTAACCTGTTTTTTTCAACAAAGGATCAGACCAGTTTAGAAGTGTATTACTTCTAATATATAGAAGTATATTAATATATCACATGTTTTTAAAAAGTTAAGTACCTTATTTAGGGTTTGTTTCATGATTTGTATTTGTCCAACGTGTGCTATAAATTATGTAGCAAACTGACAATTACAACAGCATCTGTTTAGATTGTCAGCCTGGGCAAGACTTCAACCAGTTCCACGAGTGATTCATTTAAGTATTCAGTCTATTACAATTACTTTGAAAAACAATTAGTCCTGCATGTAATCTCAAACATGTTAATTTTCCTTACTAGATGGAATTGTTATCTTACCCAATTGGGGAGAGGGATCCTGTTTTTAATAGACACATTAAATAGTCGAAGGCACTTACTTACACTTAATGAAATTAAGCAACATTTTGAAGGAAAGCTTGCTGATTGAATTTACATGAGATTTTCCTGAAAATAATCCTGAATTGCTATTTTATTTTTTATCTTGATAAATTCTAATCTGATGTTTGATTGGTGAATTTGTCATTTGAACTTGTTATGATTTAGATCATCAACAGAATGTTCATTGCCAGTGAATATAGTGGATTAGCTGGACTCATGGGCTCATTCCGCACATGCAGAATAATGCACTTTCAAAGTGCTTTCAGTGCTCTTTGAAGCTGTGCGGAATAGCAAAATCCACTTGCAAACAGTTGTGAAAGTGGTTTGAAAACGCATTATTTTGCGTGTGCGGAAGGGGCCTTGGAGGAAAAAGACTATCAGTGTCTGTTAGCCATAATAACTAAAGAAAGGGTGACTTTCAAGGCTTCCAAGATGGCGTCTGAGTGACTAAAGAAAGCCTTCACATTCAGAGGCCTCTGAAAACCAGTGCTAGGAAATATCATCAGGGGAAAGCTTTGGGCTCTAGGCCCTGTTAGCCTTCCAGGGCAACTGATGAAAGAATGCTAAACTATAACGACCATTAGTTTGATTCAGTAGGACTCTTCATATATTCTAATGCCCTAAGAGACTGCAATATTTTCCTACTGATTTTGGAATGTTGCCATTTGTGACATTTATCTACTGGAAATGGAACCATTCATAAACTAGTGGAGGGGCAAATGACCTTGATACAATCCAGTTTTGGCTCATACGGGGCTTGTGTTTGCCTCTCGCATTAAATGTACTAAAATTAGCTTTCTATAAACATCAGAGCCTCTACCTGTTACATTTCAGTGGCTCTTAACTCCACTAATAATTTTTTTCTCTATGTCCATGTACATCCATATTTTTGTATTATACCAACTTGGAATATGTGATGGAATATACACAAAAAAAGGTTCTGCTATGATGAAGCAATTAATCTTTAAAAGTCCATAATACTCCTTTTGGTTTTATTTTATTTTTTCAGTCTATAATCTTGGAATGATTCACCATCATATAGTCATTATTTTCTTCAAGAACGTCTCCCAGGAATATTGGCTGGAATGAGCCTCTGTCAATGAGCCTCTGCCAACTCCAATTTGGGAAATTCCTGGAGATCTGGGGTACAGCCTAGCCACAACAGGGATTGGGAAGGGGATGGACCTCAGCAGGCTATAATGCCATATGGTTCAATTTCCAGAACTGGCTTTTCTTTAGAAGAACAGATTTTGGTAGTCTGGTGAGGAATTCTAATGCCAGGAGATATCCAGGCCCCATCTACACATTGGCAACCCAACTTGTAGTAGAGAACAGCAGGATCTAAAGTTTAGTTGTAAAAGTGTTTGCCATACTCCTCTTTTCCAATCAGCCTGGTATCAACTGAAAATGAAAAGTCCTCATTAAGATTTATGGGGAAGATGCAAGAAACCTGGAATGTACTTTCTCATATAATGTGCTCTACAAAATTCATCCTCTTTCCCTCTACACCTCTGGATTCACTTTTCACTTCCTTGCCACAGGCCATGTATCTCCAACAGGGAACACAATGGCAAGATGGAAGGGGAAAAAATTAGAGCACTCTAGCAATTTCATTACTTTTTTTAACAACATGCTTAATAGGCTTATTTGAAAGTCTCTTATCTTTGTCATAGAAAGGAAAATATGTATTCAGAAACCATTCTGTTCTAGCCAATGGCTATACAGATGCTTTCTTATTCAGTTCAATTGAGGTACCTTCATTCTAAATATTTCCAAGTAGGAGCACATTTTCCTGCCTGAATAATACTTGTTGTACTGTACACAATGCTACAATGTTAACATTAAATATTTATATGACAGCAGTTATTCCACTCATAATAGGTAGGTGCATTCTTGTAGATACTCTACTAGCATCTTCACCATAAGTCTGCCCTCTCCCTCTTTTGAAAGTATAAACTAAACAGCTGCATGGGGCAAGCTGCAAAATCAAGTTGAACAGGCACCTAATCACACAACACTTTTAACACATGGAAAGCAGCATGATTTTGTTATCCTGGTGAGCTTTACGGAATAGGCAACATAACTTTGTTCTGATAATCACTGTATCCCAGCTTGGACCACTTTTTCATGTCTTTTTCAAAGTACTGTAAGATCATGGAATACATAGGATCATTTATAAGAGTAACAGCCCAATCTAGTGGTGGTGATAGGGATAGATCAGGGGTAGGGACCCTGCGGCTCTCCAGATGTTCAGGAACTACAATTCCCATCAGCCCCTACCAGCATGGCCAATTGGCCATGCTGACAGAGGCTGATGGGAATTGTAGTTCCTGAACATCTGGAGAGCTGCAGGTTCCCTACCCCTGGGATAGATGAATGGTGGCTTGGCATGGCACAGCACTCCTGCCACTGAAGCCATTTATGGAGGCATAGGGAGCAGAAATAAAGAAAAAGTTACCAATAGAGCTGCAGGTGCAAAAAAAAAAGTGGGGGTCTTGGCCTGAAAGCGTTCAGGAAGCTGACCAACGTTGACTCTGCCCCAAGTGACATCCCTGAGTGGGCTCCTGCACTACAGAAGTGCTGAGGCAGTGGCAGCGTTCATGTCTGAAAGATGCACAGCCAAGGAGCTCCCTAGAACCAGTGCAAGTGCCCCTGTTACTAGCGTAGATATCACTTCTGCAGTATGGAGTGGCATTTACTCCAGCTGTAGGGTCATGTCAGTTCCACAGACTTTTTCTCTATCATCTGGATTGCACTGTAAATCACACACTATAAATCACATCTATATTATTAGTTCATGTTGATCATCATATTTGGATAGACAAGGAAAGAGAACTGAGAGGTGGAAAGTTATCCAAGTCTGTCTTCCCATCTCTTAGATGAGGATACTAACATTCAGTGTCTACTGTTTACCATGGCCTGGGAAATCTTATTGGAATACTATTTACATATGCCTTCCTAAAAGTTCAACCCACATTGGGTTCAGTATGTTAATAATAGGCTTTTTATTCACCATCATTAATAATATAACATATACTTTAAATCATTTACAAGATTTTTTTGTGAACATGTGACACTTTGCCACTCAGCCTTGAGCTTCTGTGATGAACTGTGCAGTATAATGATTCTAAACAGTGCAGGTCAGGTTGTTTATATTTCAGAGTAGGGAATAAGTTTTCTAAAAACATGGGAAGCAATCTGATTGAATGTGCTAACCTGCACTCTGATATAGCTACTGGATGACTCAGAGAAGCAGAGGATATCTCTTTGACAAGAAAAGACTGTGTAGGCTTTTGGATTCTGATTCCTTGATGTGAACATCTGATTGTCTTAACTGTATTAAACATATCTCCTCTGGGGGTCTATTTCAGTCAGTGTGAAGAATCTGACTGACTATACTGTGACAGCCTGAGCTGAGACAAAAAACAAAATTATACCCAGACAAGAGAACTGGTGGTTGGTTATTGTGACCAAAGCTGAGACGGAAGACTTTCCACAGTGGGTCATATGATTAAACCAAGCAGTAATAGACTGGTGTATTGGGTTTTTGCTTTGTTTTACGTTAAAATAAAGTTTTATGTTTAAGTTTTGGGTTCCTAACTGAGGCCTTTTCCACACATGCAGACCAATGCACTTTCAATCCACTTCCACAATTGTTTGCAAGTGGATTTTGCTATTCCGCAAAGCTGCAAAGTGCACAGAAAGTGGATTGAAAATACATTATTCTGCATGTGTGGAAGGGGCCTGAGTGAAAGGTGAGTATGAGAGTACTGGACAAAGTACCTACTTTTTTACAAAGTACTTGTAATAAATCCTTAAGTTGGAAACTTCTGTATCTGTACCATTCTAAGAAACATCTTTAAACACCTAAGTTACTTGTGGCTGAAACCAAAAACTGAATTCTAAGCCTAAGCTCTTGTATACTTGTATATATATCGCATCTAAGTTTTCTCCTATCTTATCTCCTCTGTTAAATAACATTTGATTGAACCTCCCTCAATCAAACAAAATCAATTAGTGCCTTGATAAGGGGATTTACCAGGAGTTTTTAAAAATGGACTTCTTTCACTTTCTGAAGTGTTACAGTGCTGGACTATAGTGCTTTTAAATCACCTCACACTGCCATCTGAAGCAGCTCAGTCCCTGAGAAAAGGTCAGAAATCTGACAAGCCTATTCAGAGAGTGGTTATCCTGTCTCCGTAAGTTAAGAAGGTGAGGGGGAACGTCACATCTTCCCTAAGCAAGGATTGAAGTGAGTACTATAACAAAATCAGGACATTATAAATAAGGACATAGGAAGATTATTCAGGATAAGGAAAGTTAGAGCACCTGGCTGCTAGCCATAGCCTTATGAAGTGCTTGGTGAAACGTACCAAATATGGGTCAATTACGGTTTCCATGACTGTGCCAGAATACAAATTCTCCCCATGTTAATTTTAGAAGTACATATTTATTTCTACAGAATGATGCTTAATGATTTGCAATCATATCTGCGTCTGCCACAATGTTTGGAGCTTTTAAATAGCAGAACAGTTGGTCCTAATTATTTAAGTAAAATGCAACAATCCAGTCAAAAAGAATTCAGGATATTTTATTGTAAGATGAGATTTTCTCATACTATTTTCTGCATGACAAGCCCTTCAGGCTTCAAATGTATTGAACAGAGTTGTCTTATGTGTTATGTATGAACAGATTGCAAAAAATAATATCTTAACCTTAGGAGGATTCACCATTGTAAAAACGTTATTTTCTCCAAGAGTGTCTCCTAGGAAAAACAGCTCACTGTTTACACCAACTTATTTTCCATTTTTGTATTAGTGGTATATTGCCACATTTCATATGAAATCTCATTTCCCAGTTTTATGAAATAATTTTGTTACAAAACCTTAAAAACCTTATAAAACTTTGATATCTGCCAGTAAAATCCTTTCCGTTAAAATCTGAGGTTGAAAATGCATTCGCCTACGAATGACAATATTGACCCAGAATTGGCTTAATAGTAACCAGTTCAGTTCCCATCACACCTCCTAATAAGGTACACTCACAAAAACCAATCTTGTATACCTCTATTTTAAATCTACCCTCTTACAAATGGATCATACATTCTCATATGAGGCTAAATTTTCTTCATGAGATAATTTTGAGTTATTCAAGTCCATCTCTTGGTACTTAATAATATCATAGGTTTACACTAGAAACTCAAGCAAGATTGGATGAAATATGTGGATGTTTGAAATAACCTCTCTGCACATCTATATATATATAAATCTAAACATGTGTTTGTCCCTGATGGTCTCCCTCAGAAGCTGCTGGACGGATCACCCCCAAATTTTCAAATGATGTTCCTCCCTGTTGCGAGCAGGTAATCAGACCTTCAAATCACCGAAAGTCCATACCTGAGCCAAGTAAAATGTCTTTTTCCTGGCGCACCAGGCCATGAGGCTGGCTGTGTTTAACTGTCGCCCTTAGAATGTTCGTGCAGCATGTCTGTGGCCTGAGGGGTTGGTTCGTCCTTAGAATGTTCACACAGATGGCCAGAGATGAGCAGTGAAAACAGTAAATAGTAATACTGTTAGGTAATACGAGTGGAAGTCGTACACACTTTGCCGTGTGAGACGTCAGGTGGGGTTCCCCCCTCACACGCTGGTAACTTTCACTCTCTGTGCCTCATCCACTGCTACCACACCTACTCTCATACACATTCAGCTCATCCTCACACATCTCACTCTGCCCTCCCTCACATCCAACCACCACTTACCCACTTCCTCACCCATATTCACCACAGCTCTCTTTTACTAAAAGCGAGCTGGAGTTTGCCTTTTTCTTCTAAGAAAATCCACGGGGTGGGGGTGAACCAACACTACTGCCTCTGCTTCTTTTGCATGTGGCCCTTAAAAAACCCAGGGAGCTGGCCTCGATCTGAGCGCCTCACCACCCTGCCTCTGATGCCTGACTGGGATGGCCTGCTTGCCCCAGTTCTGCCTTACCCAAGCCAGGACTGTGCGTGTCAACCAGCCTCATGGACAGCGGGATTCACACTCTGGACAGTTCCGTTGTGGAATGGAAAGGATTACCTTATACTAAAAAAACAAGACAGCACCATATAATGATGTGCATTGAAAAAGGAAAGAGGGATTCCATTTGACCACCCCAAAAGGCTATGCTGGGGATCATTGGACCTGCATGGACATATGTGTGGGTTGCAGACTGTGATGAGAAGAACAATTGCGGCAGCAATGCATGGCTGGGCCCGCTAGTTTTTAATAAGTTTTCATTGATAGTCAATATAATGGGGCCAGACTGAAACCTTTCATTCCCCAGACCCAGAGACACAATTGAAAAGACCAGGACTCTATTCAATGCTGGAAGAACCATGGTTCTGTTCCTTTCATTTTTACCCTTGGAACAATGTATTTCATCCAACCTACCCTGCGATGTAGGCTAGGCTGAGAGTGTGTGACTGACCATGGAAGAGTAGGGATTTGAATCTTGATCTTCAGATCCTAGTTCAAAATTCTAACGACTGAGTTGACTATGTATTGAGGAGGGATGCATATACAGACACTGAAGTCAATGACCATAAGCATTTAATTGTGTGTGGGATTGTTCATTGACTTATAAAAGTTGCTTGCAGAATATCTGATTAATCTGTGGATTTGTATATAAATAGGTATAAGTCTGAATGCTTTCTCCTGCAAAGGAAATGACCTAGTAAAAATATGTGACAAATGAGAATTATATTCATATACTTTTTAAAAGGTTGAGTCCTAGGCTCATTCCGCATGGGCCAAAAACAGCAGTGTGAAAACGGTGTGAAAACGGTGAAAAAGGGTTTTAAATGGTGTAAAAGGGTTTATACCGTTTTCACACCATTTTCATACCTCTGTTTTTGGCCCATTCGGAATCAGCCCTAGCTAGCATTTTAAATATCAAAACAGGCTTATGAAATACACTACTACAAAACAATGTTTTACTGCCTCAAATGGCATATTTACTAATAGTGAATGTACATAAGTGCAGTCAAATCACAACCAACTTGCGACAACTCCAAAAAGAGACTTTCAAATCATGTGAGAGGCAAAGGTGGTTATGTGCCTAAAAAGTTAAGGAATACACACAAAATCCAGGATGATACTAGAAGGAGGCTATAACAACATTTGATAGGACACTGTCGTCATTAAGACTAGAATGCTACAAACTCTGATTTAACCAGAACCAGGGCAAATATACATATATATTATGAGCCAAACCATGTTTAAAAACTGGGAAGAAATCTTTTTAAAGAAAGGCTTGAACCTATAGAGAGATTTTTACATTGGACAATTGACAGGAGCATGTCCAGTAATTCGATTTTTCTGGAAAAAAATTATTATTCATTTCAGTTTTGTATTAGAATGTACATAGATTTCAGGATGCTTATGCACTTTTAAACTATTTGCGCATCTCTTGAATCCTAACTGATGGTCAATGAAAATGGACCCATACTACAGCTGAAAGATTGGTATTACAATATTGGAAAGTTAAAAGCCCACCTCCCATAAATCAATGGACTGAGGACCTTAGAATTCTATCAATATTTGAATGCATTGCATATAGATAGCAATTGTATATGGACTTATTTTTAGCTATTTGGAAACTGATGATAAAAACTTACGTGCCATCACTGTTATATTTTTGTCTTCATGGTTTTTTTTCCTTTTAAAAATATCTATTGGCTGGATTTAAATTTTTTCCCTTTGTTCTGTTTTGTTTTCTGAAAGAAAAAAAATGCAAATGGAAATAATGCGCAAAACAACATCAACAAGTCAAAACTCCTATAAAACTTAATAAACTTTTGTTAGCACTCAGCTGACACTGGCCATTCGAGAAACATTGAAATTAAGCTGAAATAAAAAGGAAGACAACCTTACATCTGGTACTTGCTTTATTAAAGCCTCACAAATAAACCCCTAAGCACTGTGGAAAATGTATTTCGGCCTTCAGAGAGAATGTGTGCACCTCAAATGTGATAAAGGTCCAAAGGGGTCACTAAATGGAATCCACTGACCTCTCTTCTCAGGTACAGACAATCAAAAATCTAATATTCCCTGCCACCTCCCAGCAGCTGAACCTCCATTTGAGCAAGTCTGAAACTTAGCATGAGGGGGAAATTAAACCTCAGTATTAATCTAGATTCCGTTTGAAGGGGTTTTTTTGCAGGAAAATAGGGAGACGGATGCAAGAGTCAAAAGGTGCTAACAACTATCCATGGCATGATATTAGTTTGAGAACATATAATTGCTTTTCCATAGTACCTGATTGTTTTATTATTTGTACTTTTTAACCATTTATTGTCAAATACTGAGCAGTATATATTCAGGGTAAACCGTGCTTTAAATTGGCCCACCTAAAAGTCCCTCTACCTCCCTACATAGTAAAACATGTATCTAGAAATTGAATAGTACATTGAAGTTCAAAATAATTCTACCTTTCTCTCTATCCAAAGTTCTGCCTTTAGGCCTGAAACCTGTTTAAAGAAATCTCAGTCTATCCATCATACAAGTTTTAGTTAATTAATTGATTTAATCTGCATATACTTACAAATGAGAATAAAATAATTGTTCTAAAGGGGGAAAAGATCAGTTTTCTTTTTTGACAAAGCACACATGTGTCACAGCAGGATTTATTTTTAAAAACACATTTTTATCTTACACCCTGGAGGTAATGCTTCTTTTAAGACGGGATGTGCCATCTGCAGTTTTCATTACGTACTTATATTAGAAGTAATGGTGTGTATCCAACTATCCATGCACAGAACTTTTATGACAATCCTTGCCAATACTGAGGGTGCTCTAGAGCCTGAGGTCACAGGATAAGTGCAGAGAACCAGTTGTGCAGCCTAGTATGCTAGAGTAGGGTGTTGTCTACCTCTTTCCACAGTGAAATTGTGCTGGGGGAAAAGGAAGGAGTTCCATTCAGCCTCAGTTCCATTCCTCTTACCACCCACTCCAGCAACACTGATCATTGTGGTAGTCTGAGCGAGCTTCAGGAAGACTCTGTATGGAGTGGCAGAATTAGGGTTGTCAATCTCCAGATGGTGGTTAGCTGTCTCCTGGGATAACAACTGATCTCCAGGCAACAGAGATCAGTTCACCTGGAGAAAATAGCCACTGTGGCAATACCCCACTGAAGTCTCTCTCCTCTCCAAATTCTGTCCTCTCAGACTCCACTCTCCAAACCTGGCAACCCTGGCAGGATATAAACAACATTTTTTAAAAAGAAATCTGCTGCCTGATTAATTGGGGCACCTTTTTAATTTATCAAGGTTTCTTTTTTAAATTCTTCATTCCCCTATCAGAAGGCACCCATTTAGGCAACTTTTCCTTCTTCATCAATTTCCGAGAATTGTAAGAAGTCCTGTGTCCATTAAAAGAGATCGATACAATGGAACATTTGTTTTTCAGGTGTCCTTTGCTGCAAGAGCCTTTGCTGCAAGAGCCTTGTAAACATTTAATGATAATTTCATAACATGCTACATAGATGTCCCATGTTTTGGCTTTAGTTTTTTTAATTAGAAATTTCTGGGCAAAGAATCCTAAATTCCCATTTGCTTTATGTGTCTTGACTATATTCCAAATTCATCTCAGTTGTTAAGATTTTGATGCTCCTATCTCATGTTGATACGTGATTGTTTTGATATACTTGTTTGCTGTTTAATGTGAAAAGGATAATAGAACTGAGAACACAGACTTGGAAATCCAGATTATTTGTTAAGTTAGTTAATATGATTTAGAATCTATCCTTCTACTACAGAGTGGGGATCAGAATGGCTAACAACAATTAAAGAATTCACATATACTGAAATTGCAAAATACGTTTGCAACCCTGTTCATGCAAAATGGAAAATATTAGTGTCCCCCAAGGATCTGTATTGGGACCAGTGCTCTTTAACCTATTCATAAATGACCTGGAAGTAGGGGTGGGTAGCGTGGTGGCCAAGTTTGCAGATGATACCAAATTATGTAGGGTGGTGAGAACCACACAGGATTAAGTAATATTCCAAGCCGACCTTTGATAAATTAGGTGTGAGTGGGCTCCTCGTGAAATGGCAAATGCAGTTCAATGTAGCAAAATGTAAAGTGATGCACATAGGGGCAAAAAATCCAAACTTCACATACACGCTACAGGGGTCAGTGCTATCAGTCACAGACCAGGAAAGGGATTTAGGCGTCTTAGTTGATAGTTCCATGGGAATGTCAACTCAATGCATGGCAGCTGTGAAAAAGGCAAACTCTATGCTGGGGATCATTAGAAAAGGAATTGATAATAAAACTGCAAAGATTGTCATGCCCTTATATAAAGCAGTGGTGCGACCGCACTTGGAGTACTGTGTCCAGTTCTGGTCGCCGCATCTCAAAAAGGATATTGAGGAGATAGAAAAAGTGCAGAGAAGGGCAACAAGGATGATTGAGGGACTGGAGCACCTTCCCTATGAGGAGAGGCTGCAGCGTTTGGGACTCTTTAGTTTGGAGAGGAGGCGGCTGAGGGGGGATATGATTGAAGTCTACAAAATTATGCATGGGGTAGAAAATGTTGACAGAGAGAAATTTCTCTCTCTTTCTCACAATACTAGAACCAGGGGGCATTCATTGAAAATGCTGGGGGGAAGAATTAGGACTAATAAAAGGAAACACTTCTTCACGCAACGTGTGATTGGTGTTTGGAATATGCTGCCACAGGAGGTGGTGATGGCCACTCACCTGGATAGCTTTAAAAGGGGCTTGGACAGATTTATGGAGGAGAAGTCGATTTATGGCTACCAATCTTGATCCTCCTTGATCTGAGATTGCAAATGCCTTAACAGACCAGGTGATCGGGAGCAACAGCCGCAGAAGGCCATTGCGTTCACATCCTACATGTGAGCTCCCAAAGGCACCTGGTGGGCCACTGCGAGTAGCAGAGAGCTGGACTAGATGGACTTTGGTCTGATCCAGCTGGCTTGTTCTTAGGTTCTTAGGTTCTTATGTTCTTAGTTTGTAATCACAGACCGTTAAAATAATAATAATAAAAAAATAAAATCCAGAAAAACCCATCACAATAAAGTCTGAATATTATAAAATTAGTGTGTATGAAAGTAATACAATAAATCCTATGAGCAGAATCCAGATGGGAGTGTGTGCTGTGTCGATTGGGGACAGCACAGAAAAGAAGGGAAATTTTAAGTCTCTTCAGCCCCCAAATCTCCCCATAGGACAAACAGGCCTTTGCCACACTTTTGTGCAAGACTGGCTATCCCTGACTGGAATGCTGGTGGAAGTCGGCTTTACCCCCAGGAATACCCCAGCCCACACACCTTGCCCCGTGCTGACATCTGCTCGGATGCCAGTATAACTCCATGATGGCCCAGATTCTATGTGAAAATTTGGGGGTGATCTGTCCAGCAGCTTCTGAATGTATTCAAGACACATAAAGCAAATGGGAATTTAGGATTATCATTAAATGTTTACATGGGATTTGTTTCTTCCAAAAATTAGATGTGACTTGATGACAAAAAAAGTATATTAAGGATTGCTTCCATTAATTTTCTTTTGCTATTTTCAGCATGATTACCACAGAAAGAATGTGTTAACTTCAGCCCTACTAAAAAGGGGGAGGGGTTATTAGGAAAGAGCAGACCTGTATGTAACCTAGAGCCCAATCTTGTGCATGTGTACACAAAAAGAAGTACAGCAGGTTTTATTCTTAAGGAAGAATATGTAAGCTTACAGCCAAAGAATTTCTATGTTCTGGTACTTTCATTGTCAGCAATAACAAACTGCTCAGTGTAAAAAAATGCCTCATTGTCACATTTTTCTTAGATTAGCTGCTCATTTTCAGGCAGCTGTCTTGGTTTCATCAGTGGTTTTGATTACAATATGCAATGTTAAAGCAATACTTTATAGCGGGATCCCTGCTGCAGATGTTTTTGCATTATTTTCTGTTTACGCAGCCCCAGCAATGAGTCCAGCATTAATAACATACATGTTGCAAGTCAAGCTCTCTAGCACACAGCACAAATAATTTGCTGTGGCGTCAGCAGGAACTCAAGGCCACTTGTACAGCCACTTAAGCCACACACAGTAATGAAAACACAATAATGTGCTTTTGGATTTCTGTTTTGACAAGCAGGAAGAGTGGTATTTCTGTGCACTGCACTGTTTTAGAAATATTTACACTGCATATGTGTACATGTGCCTCATGGTAATTAACAGCATCATTCCAAAGTTGTTTTGTGAACTACCTAGGATAGCAGCCATGCCCCATGCAGGTATAATGCAGCAGTATGTCAGTACAAAGTCCTCCCAATGTTGTACTGTCAAATCTTCTGCTGTCACAACTGCATGAGTGAGACTTAAACAGTGTTCTAAGACTTCTGAGCTCACACGCAGTGACGTAGGTATAGATTTTTTATGGGGTGGGTTCTGTGACTGAGGGCTTTCCGGCTGTTCCATTCCATGCATTGTTTCATGCAAGCAGGACATGCAATGGGAGGGGTTTGAACCCGAGAAACCTTCCCTTACCTACGTCCCTTGCTCACAGCCACCACTGGCAGAATGGTACATCACTAAAAATGCTAAAATGTATACACATTCTCACAAATACAGTGGAATGAAAAGCAAAATCCAGTGTCCTGCCTGCCAGAATGTACACATAGCCGAGGTACAACTTAGTATACCAACACAGGTAGTCAGGCACAGCTCTTCTAAGCACTATAGAAAACCCAGCCAGGGAATTCATATTTCAGATAACAGGGTTTTTAGCATAGGGGTGCATCTCATTAGAGGGGAGGGAATAGATACAGAAACTGGAAGAACACTTAGGTCAGTGATGGCGAACCTTTTCGAGACCAAATGCCCAAATTGCAACCCAAGACCCACTTATTTATCGCAAAGTGCCAACATGGCAATTTAACCTGAATACTGAGGTTTTAGTTTAGAAAAAACGGTAAGGGGTGCATTACTCGGGAGTAAGCTTTGTGGTAGTTGGTGGCTTTGCTTTGAAGCAACCGTGCAACTCTTCCAATCACGACCCTAGGAGGGTTTACTCAGAAGCAAGCCCCATTGTCAGCAACTGAGCTTGCTCCCAGGTAAAGGATCGTGCTTTATTTCTTTGCATGAAAATCAGTGGGGTTTAACAGCGCTTAACAGGGTTACCTACACTGCTTCCCCAAAACTAGGGCTTAGGTTTAATGCTAATAATCGAGCCCAGTGGCCCAGTCCAGCCTAAATATGTGGGGGGTGGGGGTGACTCCGTTTGCGTGTGCCCACAGAGAGGACTCTGAGTGCCACCTCTGGCACCCATGCCATTAGTTCGCCACCACTGACCTAGGTGGTGCAATTTTCTTAGCTCCATAGCTCACAATGTGGAATTTGGGGTTCCCAGACCTACTGTAATGTTCCACCACTACACTGTATTAAGGCCAAACAGACCATGTTTTCTCCTGTGTTCTATGGTTTTGATTACCCAAACACAAGACAGTTAATACAGTTAATTCAAAAATACATTTTAAGCAACTAAGAACTTATCAGAGTTGCCAATCAACCTGTCCATCCCCCAATCCTGTGTGGCCATGTTGTCATAAAAACTGAATACATGCATCTACCAAAAATATTTGGCAAGTGGAGAATACATTTTATTATTTATAATAGCTTTGTGTTGCAGATTTACTCAAATTAAGTAGTAAAACTCTGATTGCTTATTGGAATTCCTGTCACTGCCAATAAAACAATATAGTGCAACAACGCATTTCTTCAAAATAGGCCCTTGAGAGTGAGGAGAGAGAGAGAGGCAAACAGGGTGCTTGTTGAAGCACTGAATTAGGGCAAAGGGATACAATTCAGCCATTTGTTGTTGTTTTCTCCCCCTGTCTATTACATTCAAGCTCTTACAGCTCCCTTTGCAGTATTGCCAGGATGCCTTAAGACTTCATGCTTCGAGGCCATGTCAAGACATTCTGACATAGACTGGAAGTAGGATGCCTCAGGGTAGCCTTCAAGCAGTGAGAAGGCAGTAGTGGATAAATGAATGAATGTAGACAGAAAAACCAAAAGCAGTGGAGTAGTATGTTGCAGGGAGCAAGGTGATTGCTCACTGTATCACAGACAAAACATGTGAACAGGGGTAGCATTTGGATTTGCCTTAAGAAATGTGTGTCCATTATCCTGTGCCTGCCAAGTGTAAATAGTATTTCAAAAGAAGGTACTTCCGCTCAATAGTTTTTAACTTGTTTTTGTTGCTCTTGTAAATCACCATTTGCATCCATTTCCCTTCCCCAAGGTCTTAATATATATTGTGTGAAGAACAATCACACATTACATGAAAATGATTTAACTGGAAACAGGTTTATGATTTACATATTCAATACCTTCCCCGAGACTCTTTACTTATGTTGCACATATGTTAGAGATCAGAAGGCTCTCAATCTAGGGCCCCTTCCGCACACGCAAAATAATGCGTTTTCAAACCACTTTCACAACTGTTTGCAAGTGGATTTTGCTATTCCGGACAGCTTCAAAGAGCACTGAAAGCAGTTTGAAAGTGCATTATTCTGCATGTGCGGAATGAGCCTAGGTCCCTTAGCATTCAAAGGACATCATCTAGCTGCTGAGTTGCCTCTATGCTGTGTGCCTTTATTCGATGTGCAAGTGCAAACCTCCTCTACAAGATGTGTACACAGCAGAGGCACGATTTCAATGGTATTCCAAATGGCTATCCAGTTTTCCTTCAGACAGCGTAATCCTTTCCAAACCTTATGTCTATAAATACCAGGAGATGGACAACTTGTGTAGATCCTCATGATTCGCCCAATCAGTATGTCTTCTGAACAGGGAAATGCACTTATTTTGTGTGCACAAACTGATGAAGCTGGACCCATGTGGGGTAATTAATATAAGATTTATCCATATACATTTGAGCCAAAGGTAAACTGACTTAATAGAGTCAGCTAAAAAGAATCCCAGGGTCCTGATTGGCTTGGCAGCATTTCTCAGGTGTACATGCCTGAGAAAACACCAGTTGAATCCTGGCTACTCCAAGGCAATACAAACTGTCCCACCCATGTATATCTCAATGAATTACTGACTGAGGATCCTCCCTCCACCCACTAGATGCCAGATCATTAGGAGGTGGCTCGTCCTGGTCAGCGACCTGGACTTCAGTCTTTCAGCATCCAGAGTTCTCTAAACATATCAGCTCCTGCAATGAACAGGATCAGCTGTATGTTTGCTCTCTCCAAAAGAAAAGCAGCAGTGATCAGCTCTCAAAGAAAATTGGTAAGCTGCAGGAATTCAATTGGTATTTTAATGCTCTTAATGCAGCATAACATCTTTGAAATATAAACCTTGCATTCACTAACCTCTCAACAACATTCAGTTCCCTCTCCACTGAGTACATCTTGATTCCTCACTGCCACAACAAAACTGCACTTCATCAGTTTTTTACTTCTAAAGACACCAAACAAAACAACACTGGTAACAAAACAGTATTCAGTACTTTTACACACACACACACACACACACACACACACACACACACACACACACACACACACACACACACACACCCCTCCGTCTCTATCTGGATAAGAAACAGCTGTACTTTACATCCAGTAATCGCCAATCCATAGAACATTAATTTGCATTATACATTCATTATACATTCATCAGGCTGGGAGGCGGTTATTACTGGGGGACAGTAGACATGCTGCCCCTTGGTCACTGGGAGGCAGGAGACATGCTGCCCCTTGGTCACAGGGGGCAGCAGACATGCTGCTCAGTGCCAGATCCATCCCCTATGCTGCACCTCTGCTTCCTTCAGCCAGAATATCAATAAAGAAGCTGTGGCCAAATTTTATTCCACACAATGTGGTTGTCTGTGTTGTCTTTCTGCACCCTCAAGCTCATTCTCCCCTTTTCAGGTGGCAAACATCTCAACCATCAGAAAAATGTAGATGAGTGCCTAGGGCAGCAGAGTGAATGCTCTGGTGGGGCTGAGGGTTTTTTGTATTATATTTGTAGGACGCTATTAAAAATGTTCTCTGTGGAAAGCAGTCGACTGACTAAATTTTGTGGGGAAGGGGTTGCAAGGACTTTTCTTGGCACAGTTGTAAAGTATTTCAAAGGCTGTAATCCCAAACACTCTCATCTGGGAGGAAGATCCATCAAACATAGGTGGATTCCACACAGCAAATGTATAACAGGTTGTAGTTAACACCCCCTTCCCCGATTTTTCCTGTTCACATGTGTGCCATGCAGACAGCAATTGGATCCCATGGAACAATCTGGGCTGCTTTCATTTCTTTGCACAGAGACACTTCTCTTTTTTTTAAAAAAAATCCTGAAATACACGTCTAGCTGTGCAGGGATACAGAAATTTCCCACAGGCATGCAGATTGTTCCGCAATCCAATTGACTGCAGTTGCATGGCTGCGGATGTGAAATGTGTGAAATGAAAGAAAAAGGGACCTCCCCACCATGGGAGGGACATTGTGATGACTGGCTCCCATGTGGGTGAAATACACATTGCCTTGTTTTATATTATATTTGTCTTCACCCTAGAAGTGTTTAGTTGCAATCAAGCCTTTCATAATACTTTGAAAAGAAAATTTTCAAGAGAATATTGACCTCTCAAACATAATTTTCCAAATGTATCACAGCTAATCATCTACTCCCACCCTCCCAATTTCTCTCTAGCAAACAAAGTTAAGTTATTTTGAAACATGCTATTTTAGAACTGCCATAATATATTAATTAATAGGTATACTGTCCCAAAAGTTTGGAACTTAGATGTGCAAAATGTTGGCCAAAAGGCAGTCTTCTTAAATGACATTAATGGTTTCATTCTTGGAAATATAAAGCACTTTGAATTATTTGCATTACATAGTCTGTCTGTCTGCTGATTAGACTGGAGCTTAACTTTAGCTGTGAACAGAGGTGGAGTGAGGGAAACTGTGCCTAGGGAGCACGTGTGATGCCCACCTCAAAAGATTTTACGCCACGCCATGCTCCCTCCATGGATCAGCCATGCCCACTCCACCCAGGGTGTCATGCCCCACCTGGCCCCGTTGGCACTACGCCACTGGCTGTGAAGACCTCTTGTCCTTTATCTGAGTTACTCACAATGCCTTTTAATCCTATATACCCATTCTAATTCTGAATTTCCTTGGCTGATACTGGCATTTCCATCTTGTAAACCTATACGTCTAACCTTATTATTCTGAAATCAAACCTCCATCTGTTTCAGGCAAAACTAATATATTTATCTTGTTTTTTCTATCCTACCCTAGAGATTCTAGGTCTCTTTTTTGGCATGGAATATATTGAAATATTATGATTATGTATATCTTAAATTCACAATCTCAGTTTCACAAGCTCATCCTCAGAATGACAATTCATTAGCTGACTTGTACTTAGTGGAGGAAATTGTATTGCTACCACTAGATGTTTAAAAATCTTAAAGAACCAATGTGATCATTTGATTATACTGGTGGTAATAAAAAAGCATTTCATACCTTACCTTCTACATAATGTTTAGAGTGTTGCCTCTCAGTGACAGGACAATTATGAATTAAATTTATTTCACATTCATTAGCCTTCTTGACAGATTTTAAACAAATTATTGTCTGATTGGGTATGAAGCTATCACAGTTTTGCTGCCCGCCATCCCTTTGCGCTTCCTCCTTCCATACCTCTGTAACTGTTATCTACCAAAACAGGGTTTTTTTAAAGCAACATTTCAGGCTGGAATGTTGTATGCCAAAGTAAATGGAACGGTCTTTGAGATAAGAGAAAGTGCACACTTTGAAAGTAATCCCAGGTACGTGGATTAAAAAGATAACTCGAAGCTTCATTTCTCTTATCACATCTTTGCTCCCTCACAGGTGTAGAAATGATAAATGCACCGTACAAGAGTGACACATGGCAGCCACACTAATCAAGGCAGGACCTCTCTCTGACGGATGAAGAACGCTGTCAAGTAGAATCTCCCTTTCTGTCTCTTTTCATGGCAAGTTTTTTTCCTCCAAGAACCACCCAAAAATGGTAAGGAAAACTATAAATTGCTAGATAATAAAGAAGAAATGGTAACATATTTTAAAGTATTAATAAGGGCTGAAAATGGGCATTATACTAGTATAATCCTGGGTTATGACTTGGATATAATAGAGCCTTTCCTGTGTCCTGCATTTAGGCTTACCAAGGCCCCACTGATGGCAGGGGATCACTTGCTGCCAGTGGGTGTTTCCCGGTACTGTTCAGCTGGCCAGCAGGGGGAAAAATGGTGTGAAACTGGGAGGGGGGATGTTAGCTATGTCCTGACTCTCTAAGCCCCTGGAAGTGGTGTCAGTGTGCTATCAGGGGATTCCAGGGATGCCATGAAATCTGGGCAAAACCATGTGGTTAAAATATAGAGTTTTGCCCAAATGCCAGAGAATCCCCAGCAAAGCACTGACACATGCCTCCACATGCACAGGAGGTAATGTCAGCACATTGTTGGTGACATTATTACATCAGCAGCAGCCCCCCATAAGGTAAGACTTTTGCCAATTGACAAGGGGGAACTGGCAACCCTACCTGTCTTCTGCAGTCACTTTGATGAAATACTGCACCCTTGTTCCTTGAGCTTGCCAAGCTTGAAGTTTTCCAGTTCCTAGTCTTAATCACTATGGACTACAATTCCCATCAGCCCCTGCCATCATGGTCAATTGGACTGATGGGATTTGTAGTCCATGAATATCTGGAGAGCCACAGGTTGCAGACCCCTGCACTACACCATGCTGGCTGTCATTTCATGCCATACTCTCATATTAATAGTCCATGTAGATATCCATTTAACTGACTTTTGTTTTGTTTTGCATTTTTATCTACTGATTTTATTTCCCCCTGTGTTCTGAAAATGGGAAAACTATTGTATGTGGAGGGAGCTTGTGCTTTGTTAGATAAAACAAACATGACTGCATGCCAATTGGAGCTTTCTAAGTTTGAACAGCCTTAGCTCTGACTAAGATGTGTCTTATTGTCAATTCTGTTTTGCCTTTTAAAATAGCGCGTATACAGAATCAAGCCTTACAGTCCAAGTGTTAAAGTAATTCCAATTTAACTATATTTAGCAAAAAATCCAAACGCACAAATATCAGTGAATTTTACTTCTTAATTATTTATTTCTACATTTATTGAGAATTATTCAAGGAATTTAATAAAGTCAAAGAGTACAAAATCAAACCAGATGGCAGGGTTCATTTTAATGTTTTGTTTTAGGGAACTATTTACTCCTAGGCAATTTATTTGCTTCCTTCCTTTGCTCTGTGAATCTGTTCACTGTGATGTTTACATAAAAAAATATCTCCTGGGATGTTTAGTTCTATTTTTAAAATAATCAATTTTCTGTGTAATCCTGCTAGATATAAAGTGAGCGGTGGCAGACTGAAGGTATGGAAACAGAAGAGGCACCAAAGAGTGAATAAAAGTCACCTTGAAGGACTAATTCCAAAGCACATTGTGCCTGAAGCTTCAGAAATATATACTTACAGACCACACTTTCTGAAAGGTGTCATCTTTGGAACAGCGAAGATGAGCAGAATGCATTTTTGATTGCTTGAAGTTAAATTAAATTATATCTGGAATCTATCAGCATATAATTGAAAATGGGCTAAATTAAGTTTGGAAAAGCAATACTTTTCACAGGTTGCCTGATAAATCTTGTAATAAGCATTTGGCTTGGGCAATATTGTAGCTATTGAACTGTCTTATAAGAGAAGAGGGTTACATAAACTCTCACCTCAGAATGTAATGTCAACAAACAATATTTTGTTTCTTCTCTTGTTTGAGATTAAAGTTAAAGAGTACTCATGGAATAAAAATTATGACTGTTGCTAAAATAATCACATGGATGAATGTGCTCTCCTCTAGGACTAAAGAAGAGGAGAAGGAATTATCTCCTTAGATCTAGAAGAGATTCCATCCATTTTCAACAGTTGCCATTAATCCTTTGTTTTACTCTCCTCTGCTCTCATCCTCCATCATAAAAAGACTTCAAGAAATAGAGTTTCTGTCCAGGAAATCCTGAAAAGTCCAAGGATTAGTAGAAGGAGTAGAACCATTCCTAATCCCATTAAATGCTGGGCAATAGCAGGTCTATAGCTCCGCGTCCTCCAATTCCCATCTACAAGATCTTTGGGACTATCTTGCAGCTTATCCACCTATGAGGCTCAGAACCTAACATATGCTATACCTGTACATTCCACCACTTTGTGCATTCTTTCCTGGCTGGCTCAATATGGTTCAACAGAAAAGATGCTGATGAGTTCAGAGGTCTTAGTGATTGTGGGGCACTGGGCAAAAGTCCATGATGAGGCCACAGAATTTCACTTTCCACTACTGCCTCCCACCATGGCAAAGCAAGGAGCTCTCTTCGCCCCATGTAATATAGGTGGGAGTCACCAAAGGTACCAGAAGCCAGCTGCCTGAGCCCCAGATGAGGCAGGTGCAAGCAGGGGTAGGAAACTGCTCTTCAAGTTTTATTTCCCCCCGCATTTGGAGGGGGCAGTGGGCTGCCAGGGCCACCTCAAGAACAAGGCCATTGGTTAAGACCTTCCCTTCTAAAGACCTATGTGGTATGGTATCTGCATGTAGTGTGTACAGTGACAGAGTACATTCATTCTTCAAACATTCTTAATATACCATGATGCTGATTTTGTTTTATGCAGATTCGAAGTTATTAGAGGATCATCACCACTGTTTCAGCAATCCCTCTTGCTAATGGTGTGGGTCACTGCCAGGGGTGGAGTGAGGGGGAACTTTGCCCCTGCTGCAGCCCTGCCCCTAGAATGCCCCTTCCACACCCTGTGCCCCTGCTGCAGCCCCGCCCCTATAATGCCCCTGCCACACCCTCTGTGCATGCCCGGGGCATCGCGACCCCCTGCTCCAGTGGGGCTACGCCACTGGTCACTGCCCAGATTAGGGATGTCTTTTAATCTGCATATGAAATCTAAACCAACAGCTTATTCAGCAGTGGAACAGAAGGGATTTCATTGCTGATATGCGCCAACCTTGAAAAAAATATACATGCAAATTGATTCTGAATTTCATTCAAACTGTTCTAAATAGGAATCATTTTATTGTTTTGGTGTACTGTATTTGAAATATACTTCTGTTCTCAGCCAGCTTATCATATGTTTCTATCATTTTATAACTCATAAGAATAGCCATGCCATGCCAATCCAACTCAGCATTCTGGTTCTCTGAAAGTGGTCAAACCAAATACACAGCAAAAGTTTAGAGGTAGGAATGATGTTGATTATCTGTCAGTATTGATTTATACTATCTAGAAGTCAGCATTTCTGGCTGTTGTGGCTAGATATCTCTGATAGCTATCCCCGTGACTTAATCTGATCCTATTAAAAAACCACTGATGAGAATAGCCATCACAACATGCTATGACAACAAATGCAGATAAAAAACAGCCCTGACAAATCATACTTTTTTTAGAAGAAAAGGAAGATGTAACAACAACTATCATTCATGACTGCTTAAATAGTATGAACAACTAGTAGAACAAAAGCACAGGTATTTGTATCTTTTAAAGATAGTTTTACCAAAGATGATTGATTGATTGATTATTTATTTATTTATTTATTTGTTGTTGTTATTTGTTATGAGGTTTATATACCGTAGCCCGAAGGAATCTAGGTGCACAACCTAATTACATCTTTACAACCCATACAAGAGTGGGCTATTAAATTAGAATTAAAACACAGCGATAAAATTAACAAAGATGGCGTCACGCAATAAAACCCAATTAAAACCCTCCCATTATTATGACAAAAAACTGAATGGTTACAAAGATAGCTGATTTCTAGGATGAAAGTGTGAGTTTTTTGTTTGGTTTTTTGTTTGGTTTTTTAACAGACTTTTGGATAGCTAGCTTTTTTTTTATTTATAAAGAAAATTTGTCCCTAATGCAATAGGGCATTGGAAAGACAACTAACCCACTGGGCAATTTTTGGAGCATTATCACTTACAGAGAAATCAGAAATTAGATGTTTTTCTATTCTAAAGTTGGTTTTCATTTTTTTTAAATCAAACTGTAATGTCACAAATTAAGAAGACAGGTCAAATAAACATTCCAGGTGAGATGATGTACCTACCGGGTCCACCCTTGCTACAACCCTATATGAGGGTGCTCCGCCAAAGAGAATCCTTGGAAACAAGTTTCACCTATTTTAAAATGAATACTTTTGCTGCATACTGAATGGTGCAGAACAGAAATTATGTTTCCCTTTGGACTGAATTTTGAAGAATTTGTGGTATAGGTGTTTCTTAATAGGGTTGCCAATTCCAGGTTGGGAAATTCCTAGAGAACTAGTGGTGATCCTGGTGAGGGTGGGGATTGGGGGAGTGGAGGGACATCAGCAGAATATAATGCAAGAGTCTACCCTCCAAAGCAATCATTTTATCCAAGGAAAATGATATCTAAAGTCTGGAGATCAGTTATAATTCCAGAACACCTTCAGGTTCTTTTTTTTTTCATTTAGGGCAAATCATGGTATTCTATCTTTGGTGGGATGTGGCCTTCTGTGCTGAATAAGCATGATCTGGTACCTTGGGATGACGAGCACACAAAGATGGACTTGTGGGTGGACTTGTGGGTGTTGAAGGACTGTGGGATTTGAAATGGGCCAACAGCAGAACAAGGATACAGATGAACATAACCTGTTCACCTTATCAGTTCTACTGCTCCCAATGGAGTACTGGTTTGCTTGGTGCAAAGACATTGCATAATTCTTCATTTCGCACAGTATGAAGATGTTTAAACTGTTACAATGATTCAATAGCCTTATGGATCTTCTTCCCAAGTTTTCCAAACACCAGATTGAAAAAAGGATATGAATTCTGTATTTTAAATAGATATGTAGAAGAAAGAACCTCTGTGAATACAGCTTAGTATGCATAAATAAAAAAACCCTTCATCAGTCAACATTCTGTAAAATTATTAATGATACATGTACTCTGTTATATCTGGTCACTATTTCCTCAGCAAGGAGTTTAGAGCTCAGTAAAATTCAGTCTGAGATACAGCAGCCTTATGTCTACATTGGCCTATCAGTTTGATTGGCTGCCCACTTACAGGATCTTTCACAAATCCTAATCTCTTGCTAATGACCTTTAATAGGATTTTGAACTGTTAAATCCAGTCTGCCTTCCTCACATCTGTACTTGCAAAATCACACATACACACATTCTGATATGAACTGCAAGCTGTCAGTCAATGAATCCTGAAAAGAAATCTCAAATGCAAGTTATTTTCCTTATGTCTTTATATAAAAGGGCTCACTCCCTCGGTCAAAGCTGAGCTGAAGTAAAAAGCAGCTAAAGAAGCTAGAAAGAGTCAACTGTCTGATGGATTCATGCAGTGTGGATTTGTCCCTCTGTTATCCAGAGTCTTATGAGACTCTGATTAGGTAGGAACAGGGCATATACAGACTCAGTTCTCAGCAAAATTATATGCGGGGGACAAGCAGTGCATAGAACAAGTAGACCTATGCAGGGAAAGGAAGAAAGGCACCAATAACAGGCAGGCTAGTGTGCTAATTTTTTAATGCTAGATGGCTGTGCCTTGTTAATCTTTTCTCTACTTTTATACCTCCTCTCCTGTAGCTTTGTGGGTAGTAGGGTCACTTCAGACAGCTACACATCCCAAATGATTGGCTGTATAAGAACTTCCTTGGAAAGGGCCCAAAGTAAGGTTTCCCATCAATTTATTTTATTTATTTAAAACATTTCTATGCCATCTTTCAACTCAAATATTTCAGGGAGTGAACATCAGATTAAAACATTTCAATGGCATTTAAGATAAAGTATGTATAAAATAATTCAATAAAAAACTTATAAACACACAAACATGCAATACCAAACAAGGCAAAAAAGTCTTCACCTTCTGATAGAACATAATAATAGAAGGAAAGGAGAATCTGTTACACATAGGCTGTTTCCGCACAGCCAGAGCAGCTGGGCTGCATTGGCATGGTTCATGCCGATGCAAGCCCTGGCGCTGGCTGCACAGCTGGCAGAGCAGGCTCTGCATGGCTGCGCAGCCCCACAAATGGCTCCTTACCTTCTCCCAGCTTCTGTCACTCTGTGGAGGCCAGGGGACACGCCCCCATGGCCAGAGCGACAGCTGCAGGAACGGAGGCCAGGAGGCATGTCCCCTGGCCTCCACAGAGTGATGGAAGCCAGAAAGAGGTAAGGAGGTGTTTTGGGCCGGTGTGGGGAAAACACCACCTTCCACTGGCAGCGGGTGGAAGACACCACTTTTGAAAAACCTCGCTTCCCAGGCAAAGTTCAAAAGCGACATTTTTGCACCACTTGGGCGGCATGAGCATGGCACTGGTGAGATGCAGCAGTGCCTGCTGTGCAAACAGTGCCCCAGAGTCGGTGTTTTTACCAACCCTAGGGTGCTGTTATTGGGCTTTGCAGAAACAGTCATAGATTTGATTGGAGCTGTTTCATAGTGAGCTCTTGATTTGTAAAACAAGTTGACACTAATCATCATGGGGCTTGCAATGTGTTTTTAGCTTTCTTGATTGAGATGTGATAAATTGTTTTATATAGAAGTCTTCCATTTGGAATAATCAGGAGGCATTTCCGAACACATTTGCAATGTGACAGAGGGCTGACATCCACCATGTCTTGATGCCTGGATAGCCAAAAAGTAATCCATTGAAATTAGTGGTAGGCAAAGATGTCTCAAAGAAAATGTTCTAGGAGTATAATGCACTGGAGAGATGTTCCGCATGTAGGCTTTTGTCAGTGGAAATGGTCAGCAGGATCCAACTCATTGATTCAAGTATACATACAATGTGGGCCAATGCAGTGAAATAGAAGATGACAAGGTAAGAAGGAAGGACTCTCAGAATCAATAAAATGGGAAGGAAAAGGCCAGAAGGGGTCTTATGCATTGAAGAAAGGCTACCTGTTCATCTAGCTGCCATCTCTGAATAGCTTGCCTACTTTAGTGAAATTAGTAATTAAAATAGATTTACTTTTGACTTAGCATCCTCAATGAAGTACTGGAAATTCACATAATGGTGAAATGTTTTGAAAATTAGTTCAAGAAATGGAACACATGGTAAGAGAAAAGATCAAAAAGTGGAAGAGGGTAGAATCTCGGACTTCCTTCAGAGATCACTGAGGTCAAATTTATGATTCTGTATTTGGGAAATGATCAAGGTCAGACTCATCCATCACTCCATTTATCCATATGAAACATTAGTTAATTGTATTCTTGATCTGGAGGCATGTTCAATTAAATAGCCATTTTTCAATTCAGCTGTATCCATGGTGTGCATTTTGAAGTTCTTTTGGCTTTATAGCTATAAGGAATCCAAAACATGTATTTCGTATTTGTTGGCATATCCCAGTAACTTTCAACTTCTTGGATTTGCATTTGAAGGAAGATTTTATTGTGATAAGACACCACCAGTGAGATTTTCTGTTTTATGTTCAGCTTCCAAACACTTTAATTCATTATAGAATGGTACTTGAGAGAAAAGATGGGGAATGCATCTATCAGAGTAAAGCACTGCTTGGATTACTATCTGGTTGCATAAATATACTTTGACTGCTTACAGTGCTCACAAGCACTATGAAGCAATCAAAATTACGAGTTGAGAATTATGTTTTTAGCTCAGATCATCCAAGCCAGAGAAAAATGCCTTTTTCTCTGTCATTCAGTGGATGCTGCTGCAACAGTGTCACAGATCCCAGAACTCCTGGGGAATTTAGGTTAGTCATGCTACGTAAGTTCTCAGTAAAGCAGTGCGGCACCAAGAAAAACATTTTATTTATTTATTTAAAACATTTATATCTCACCCTTATGGCTGTCAACCTTCAGGCGGGGCTGGGCAATTTCCTAGAATTACAGCTGATCTACAGACTACAGATATCAGCTCCCCTGGAGAAAATGGCTATTTTGGAGGGTGGACTGTATGCTATTTTATCTCACTGGGATCCCTGCCCTCCCCAGGCTCACCCTCCCCCCAAATATCCAGGAATTTCTCAACCTGTAACTGCAACACCACCCATTGTAACTCCTTAGACACTCAGCAGATCAGCAAGTTGCAAAATACAAAAGAATAATTATTAATTTTATTATTTTATTATTTATTAAATTTGTAAACCGCCCTCCCCCTAGGGCTCAGGGCGGTGAACAACAGTTTTTAAAACATACATTAAAACACAGTATAAAACATTTCAACATACTCAATAAAACCAGAACCATAAAATTAAAGCAGATGGCGTCATGCTTCTTTCCCTCCCTACCCCTGCACCCATGGGAGGCCAGATGGAATGGTGGATGTGTCTAACCAGGCTGGCCGAATGCCTGGCGGAACAGGTCCATCTTGCAGGCCCTGCAGAAACTTTGCATGTCTCACAAGGCCCTGATCTCCTTGGGGAGCTTATTCCACCAGGTAGGGGCCAGGGCTGAGAAAGCCTGGCCCTTGTAGAGGCCAGCCTGATCACTTTTGGGCCAGGGATCACTAACAGGGCCTCCTCTGAGGAGCGGAGGGGCCTAACAGGGCATTATGGGGAGAGGCAGTCCCTCAGGTATACAGGTCCAGGGCAGCGAATGGCTTTAAAGGTCAAAACCAACACTTTAAACATGATCTGGAACTTCATTGGCAGCCAGTGCAGGTAGCATAGGACCGGCGTAATCTGATCCCTGCTTGAGATGTCAGTAAGGAGCCTGGCCACCGTATTCTGAACGCGTTTCAGTTTCCAGATCATGGCTAAAGGCAAGCCTGTGTATAGGGAGTTATAGTAGTCTAACCTGAGGGTGACCGTTGAATGAATCACAGCGGCCAGATCAGGATGGGAGAGGTTCGGGGCCAGTTGCTATGCCTGCCGCAGATGGTAGAAGGCCATCTGGGCTGACTGGGTGACCTGCAATGCTGGATCCAGAATCACTCCTAGGCTTTTGGTGGATGAGGCAAGCTGAAAAGCCTCACCATGCAGTGTAAGCAGGCCAAAGGACACCGGACAGTCTCCCCAACCTAGCCACAGGACCTCCATCTTTGTAGGATTTAACTTCACCTGACTCACTCTCAACCAACCAGCAACAGCATCTAAACAACACTGGAGAGCATCTGGGACCAAAGACGGGTAGCCCTTCATCATGAACACAAGCTGCGCGTCATCCACATACTGATGACACTGCAGCTCCAGACCACAGCTGGCTCAGGCAGCTAACAAGATAGATGCTTTTCCTCAATTTCAGACCATCCCATTCTGGTCTTTGTCACCAAAGATAAATACAAAAACCTGTCAAAGCCTGTCAAAATGACAAGTGTAGATGGGCAAAATCTACATGACAGATGTGTTCACCCCTAGACAAGTGCTGAGTGCAAAATCAGGGTCGTTTGCAATGGTAGTAACGTGTGTATCACTGATAAGACCTGTGCACCTGATTGGTACTGTTTATATATAGTTGGCACAGAGAACACAGAGGAGTGTGGCTGAAAACACCTGTTGTCTGGTGAAGCACTTGGGTAGTTGTAGCAATAAATAGAACTTCTGCACCGTTGACTGTGTGTCTGTCAGTTGTTACTGCATTGCATTCTACAAAGTGGTCTACTCCTGAGTATCTGGTGCTTTAACAAAACCACTCACTATATGTTAGGATTCATGGAGCCTTAGGTAACAGAGATAACAGGCCTAAGATACTGGATTGGGAGGGATCGTCCACCCGTGCTATCTGTGCTAGGAACCTGTAGGATTGCGTATGTTATGTGCTAAGTCACTTCCAAATTATGGTGACACTCTGTGAATTAATGATCTCCAAAATGTACTATCTTTGCTTTGTCCACATCTTACAAGCTGAGCTCCATGGCTTCCTTTATTGAGTCAATTCATCTCATCCTGGGTACTCCTCTTTTCCTGATGCCTTCTACTTTTTCCAGCATTGTTGTTTTTTCCAGTGAGTCTTGTCCTTTCATAATATGATGAAACAACAATAGGTTTAGTCATTTTTGCTTCTAATGAGAGTTCAGGCTTGATTTCATTTAGAACCCAATTTTTTTGTGGGCAGTTCATGGTATCCATAAAACTTTCTTCCAATACCACATTTCAAATGTCAGTTTTTTCACTGTCCAATTGCCATACCTATACATAGTAATGTGGAATGCTAGAGTATGAATTATCTTGACCATGATTACCAGCAACGTATCATTGTGTTTTGGATTTTTTTTTCCTGGTTCCTTCATATTCCTTCCCAGTCTCAATCTCCTTTTCATTGATGATGGAGCTGAGAAAAAGAAAATCCTGAATAATTTCAATTTCTTCACTGACAATTTAAAAGTTGTATAATTCCTTTTCATTATTCCTTATGTTCAGCTGTAATCCTGCTTTGGCACTTTCTGGAGTCATTAAAAATTTTCACTATTTTTTTGCCTTTAATATCATGTCATCTGTGTAACTCAAATTGTTTATGTACCTTCCACAGATTTTCACTGCACCTTTTCAGGCAGCTAAAGAGATAGATTTTTGCCTCAATTTCAGATCATCACATTCTGGCCTTTCCTTATGATATGTTCTGCATATAGCTTGACCAGTTAGGGAGATAAAATAAATCCTTGTTTGACACCTTTGCCAACTTGAAACCATTCTGTTTTCTCATATTCTGTCCTAACAGGAACTTCTTTCCAGAGTTTAACTTGCTTGTCAAAACAATCTGATGCTGTGGCATACCCATTTCTTTTTAAACCAATCGTAGCTTTTCGTGATCCACACAATCAAAAGCTTTGCTATGTATGAAACACAAACTGAACTCTTCATAATTTTTTGGCTGAAAATGGTCTAATCCACTCCAGTTTCATTCATTCACTCCCAGGATTGCAATGTTCTTGGATTACAATTTTGAATTCACCTTGATTCATACTTTGTCATGTTCCAGATGAATATTTTATGTCTTTAACAGTTCTGGACTTTTAAAAAATCTATTAATCTACAGCTTCAGTCCAGTTGCATCATTAAGAATAGGGTATTTGTACCTGTCCTCTGTTCTTCCCAAGTAGCTAATTGAGTGTCATGTTTTCTAGCTCTATATCTTCTTTCACTTTAGACTGGCTTATCATAAAGTTCCCAAAGTATGAGTGATCAGAAGTGATTTACCATGCTTTCTTCTGTGTAGTACTAACCAGGGTTAGCTAAAGCGTCACTGCCGTTGTTTATGACAGATGCTCTGTCAGTGTCACCTTCCACTGCTGCTGCTGCTCAGTATTTAAACTTTGTTTTGGGGAATGGAATTGGGAAAGCTTCTCATTTACTTTCAAAATTTCTTTAATTCTCAGGGCTTTAGAACAGTTTGAAAAGTGGAGCCTAGTGTTATATTATACTATTGTGTTAATTTTATTTTTATTTATTTTATTTCATTTATACCCCATACTCTGCCAGTCAAGCTGGACTCAGGGTGGCTTCTAACAATAACTTACAATACAATTGCAATATAATATCAAATTAAATTAAAAATCATTATTTCTAATTTAACCTAATAAGAATTCTACCAACAAAATAAAGAGAAGAATACTCAATGGTGAGAATGGTCTAAGATAGACTTGGAGACCAGTGGTGACTCCCACGTCCCCCCGAGGTTAGAAACAGTTGGAATAAAAGAACAAAGCAGTAGAGGAGAAAGGAACTAGGGATGGAAGGAAAGGAAGAAAGGAACAAGGAAGTGGAGAAAGGAAGGGAGGGGAGGGGAGGGAGGCCAGTTGATCTATTTCACCATCAATGCCCTCAACCATACGCCCCGCAGAACTGGGTTAAATCCTGGGTTTCACTCCACAGAGTGTTCTACCAGGCTGGGGCCAGAGCCAAAAAGGCGTTAGCTCTGGGTGAGGAAAGTTGGATGATTTGGGAGCCAGGTACAACCAACAGGCTGTTTCCTGCAGAATGTAATGTTCTTTGGGGAGATTATAGGATGAGGGATATTAGGTCTTGATTTTAGTTGATATCCTTTACAGTAATGATAAGTGAACTAATAAAGAGATTTGGACATGCATGTTGGGTAGAAGATCTAATTTTACAGTAAGCAAAAATCCCAATTAGGATATGAGAAACAACAAGAGAGCAAAGGGGCAAGGACAAGAGGTGGTCTACTGCATAGGGAGGACAAATTTATGACCAATGGGATGCTAGTGTGTTAACTTTTTAAAATCATAATTGCTTTGGCTACTCATGGGAATGGAAGAAGAGATTCAAACAGTGGGCAAAAGGAGAGCAGGACAAGTGATATATATGACTCAACAAAGCAGTAGCAAATAGCATTGTGGAAAAATAAGCAAGTGATTCAGATGAAGGCGAAAGTTCTCAATAGCTCTTCATGCGGCAGATTACAGCTGAGAGCTTATTTTCCCCAGGAAAATGTGCATGTTGGACTTTAGTCATACTGTAATAGCGTGTGTGTACAATGTGTAAATGCTTTGCGTGCGTGTCGCGATGCGTGCGTGTGAGAACATGTATAATGCGATGTGTGTTTGTGTGTGTGGCACAATTTTTTAGCCCCACAATTAACAACGTACTTAAAAAACAGGATGGTAAAAACCTCAATAAACACACACAGAAATTACAATGTCTTAATGTGATCATAAATTTTCACAGACAAATGAGGGTAAAGATTGAGTTTTCCAAAATCTGTTTGTCTTTAAGCAGACTGGAGTGTTTAAAAATTTAGTTTATTGACTCCAGACCAAACTTTTAGAAGTCATTTTAATTGTGTTTATAAAAGAGGAAAAGATCAGTTGATTGTTTATGGGCTAATGAAAGAATGTTATGAATATTCAGTAAGAGTGACTATTTATAATGAAAACTGAAGACTGCATTATGGTTCTTTGAGGGAAAAAAGCCTTTATTAATCAAAGAAGACTGAATCATGGCAATTCAGGTTTTCAGCAACAAAAAGATGCAGACATTACTACTTACATGGTGAAGAGTACTAAAACTTTAATGACATCTTGACAGAAAAGTTTATTTTATACATAACACAGATAGTGGTTTTTTTGGGGGGGTATGACATGATATGTGTACCATATTTTAGTTAACAAGATCTGTGAGTGGCTATCACATTAAAAAATGAGGAGTCTAATATTTTATTTGCGATGCATTTTCAGTCTCATCCAAACCTGGAGACAGTGGGCAGTGGTGCCAAGGGCTTTTTGGTGGTGTAGGGAGCAAGGAAAAGCCCTGGACCTCATGAAAAGTCCCATGGGGCTTGAATGGACATAAGCTGCCAAAAGGAAGGCATATGTCCAAGAGCCGGTGCACTGCGCAACTGGCCTTACACCCCAGATGGGAGTCAACCAACATTAGTTCCACCCCCACGAAAGTCCTGATCCAACATCCACTATGTTGATGTCTAAGCAGAATGCCAGTGCAGCCCTGCCACGGCCCGAACTTCCAGGTTTCATGGCGGCAGGGCTGCCGGATGTGTGGGCACCAGTGATGTCACCCTCGGAAAAGGTGAATGCCACAGGAGAGGCCATAACAATGGTACAAGGTGTCTCTGCTGTTGGTGGGAGGGCAGGAGCTTCTATGGATTTTCAGTTTGCGAACATCATCAGATAGATTTATCCACAAGTAAAATCAACTGGTAAAACAGAGTTCTAATATGAGAATGCTTGTAAACACTGTTCCTTATAAATTTCAGGCAATTAGACCCATCATCTGACATTTGGCATACAAATCTACACTGAAAGTGCTAAAATCTGCCCAAATTTGGGGTAATCGGTTGAAAATGCCTGAGTAACATAAGTGTTTCTTTTTTAAAAAAAATTGGCTTAAATCCAGACTAAATTTTTAAAAAGTGGAATGGATCTTTCCTGCATGGACGTAGGTAAGGGGGGAGTTTCTCAGGTTTGAACCCCCCCATTCATGTCCAAAGCTCCACCCACCCGTTTGTGGGTTTTTAAAACCTTTTAGTGCTTGCAGTTTTTTTTTTTTGCAGCTCGCCAAGAGCCTTACATTGTGTTTGGGCTAACAGCACTTTTCACTTCCAAGAGTTGTTTAGGGGACTCTCCTGGAAGTGATGACCAGCCCTGCCTGGGTTTGGTGAGAGAGGTTTGTTTAAGGGGGTCTGGAACTCTGGACTCCCAAAGAGGGTGCCCCCCATCCTCCATTGTTTCCACAATGGGGAGCTAATAATAGAAGATGGGGGCCCCAAACTTCTGCTGAGGGTGCATAACTTTGGTCCCCCTGAACCAAACCTCACTTGACCTGGGATGAATTATCAGGAGAGCCTCTTCTACCGCCCACAGGTTTTTTTTTGTAAAGTTTGGTCCAGAGAGTGAGAGGGAATTGGCCTGGACCAGAAGAGAGGAACCCTGAACCAAACTTCCCCAAACCTGGGTGGTATCATTAGGAGAGACTCCTAAAGATACCTTGAAAGTTTGGTGCTTCTAGCTTAACCATTACACCCCTGACAGCAGGCACCCCCCAAATTTCCCCAGATTCTCCTTTTAAATCCACACCCTTTGACATAGATTTAAAGGGAGAATCTGAGGTCCTCAGTTTAGAAGAAGAAGAAGAGTTTGGGTTTATATCCCCCCTTTCTCTCCTGTAGGAGACTCAAAGGGGCTTACAATCTCCTTGCCCTTGCTCCCTCACAACAAACACCCTGTGAGGTGGGTGGGGCTGAGAGAGCTCCAAAAAGCTGTGACTAGCCCAAGGTCACCCAGCTGGCGTGTGTGGGAGTGCACAGGCTAATCTGAATTCCCCAGATCAGCCTTCCCAACTCAAGTGGCAGAGCAGGGAATCAAACCCAGTTCCTCCAGATTAGAATGCACCTGCTCTTAACCACTACGCCACATTGAAAGTGATGCTGTTTCAGGTGGGGGATAATCCACCCCAAAACACCATCACTTTCAATGTTGTTTAACTAGGGACCCCAGATTCTCCCTTTAAGGTGGATTTAAAAGGAGAATTTGGGCTCTCTAGTTTAAACACCATTGAAAGTGATGCTGTTTGGGGGTGGATTCCAGCATCACAGGGGCTGTCCGAAGGGGGGGGCGCAAAACTCAGATTTTTCACCAGGCTCCATTTTCCCTCTATGCCTCAGCCCAGAGGGGAGGGGCAGGGCAGGGCAGGGCAGGGGAGTCTGCCATCCCCAACCTTGGAGAGCTGCTTTTATAAGTGCTAGGCCAGGTGCGGGACTTGGGGAGGCGTGGCCATGCCCTAGGGGTGGGTGGGGGTGTGGCCCCACCCCTGAACCCCTTCCATAAAAAATCTATACCTACGTCCCTGCTTTCCTGCCATACTGTTCATATCATCTTTCTCTGATTTAAATTGTGTCAAAAATTTATAAATATTCTAAAAAGCATGTCCTTTCATATCTCTAGAATGTCTACTCCAAATAAAAATATATAACTTAAACACTAGATATGATAGAATTAGAACTTTTTTGCAATAATTTAATGACAATACACAACTGGTTTGGACTGCCTAACTAACGTATTAGGGTCATAAAGTGTTTTTTTAAAAAAGACTAGTTATTTTACAATGAAATAAAAATGTGATATTTAAAGACTTTAAATAATGTACTTCTTGCAGCTAAAGGTTGGCACAGTTAGACGGAAAAACAATTACATTGTGACAGATCCCATGAAAAAATGGAATCATTATTTTAAAAAGCTTTACATTTGCAATTTTAGCACAGTGATTATTTCTTGTCTTTTCCAGAAAAAAGGGTTTTTTTCCCTGCTGCCATGCCTCTCTATCAAAGTTTGCAGAAACTCTTAAGATTAGCTGCACCACAATTATACAGAAGACATTTTAGGATAGTTTGGTTAAGGTAACAGCAAATATTCTGGCCTCATGAAGAGGCTGGGCTGAGCTGGGCACTGGCTTATATAGCCTGCCCGGCTCCCTCCCGGCTGCCCGGCTCCTGATCGCTCTCCAGCAGCAGGAAGGGAGGCGAGCAGCCGTTCGGTCCTCCCCTGTCGCAATGGCGCCCCAGGAGAGTCCGGGTGCGCTTTTTCAGTTGTAACTGGACTGCTTGGAATTTGGGCACAGACCAAGAAAATACGTAGTGATCACACGATTCTCTGTGTACGAAAGTATATTTTCATCCTAATGAGCCTGTTCATGTAGATATATGTGAAACATCTACATCTGAGTGATCACTAAGTGTTTTATTCATCCATCAGAATAGCAATGTGTTAGACTGAACTGGCAGTGAGAAGATTGTCTCCCAAGCAAGGACTTGGCTGTATGCAAAAATAAAGGTTATTTAGGAACCTCGTGAAATGCTTTGCAACATGGATTAATTTAACTGTCACTTTGAGAAAGAGGAATAGCTGTTGTTCATCTCCCTGAAGCAGCCACTGAAGAGATAAATGACATTCCCTATTTTCACTGTCTATTGTACATTATTGGATAAGTTACAGTCGTTAGGGGTAAGGTGATAATACAGCTGCCACAAAAATTTTAAGGGAAGGCAAAAAAGGTTTCAATAAAACTACATAAATTTCTCAGGGAAGCTTTTTTCCTTTGTGTTCATAATTCCAAGAAAACCATACCTTGGGATACATATAGAAGTTTTCAATTAAGAATGATCTAGTTCATGACATACATTTTTAGCAACTAAATGATATCAACTCTAGACAAGTCAAGTCTGTCTTTACTGCATCAGCAAATAAGCCACAGCCATATTGATTCAATTAAAATAAAACCAGAGAATTTTCAAACATTTTAACAGGAAAGATAAAAGTACATGATGGTCATTTAAATTATCTCAATATAAAACTACCATATAATCCAAATGGCTAATGACCCAGAGTATAGGAGCTGGTAGAGCCAACGTGGTATAGTGGTTAAGACCAGGTGCATCTCCTTACAGAAGGGAAAGGGGGGATATAAATCCAAACTCTTCTTCTAAACCATACTTGCATTGGCATGCCTTATTGTCATCTTTATTTTTATGTTCATGGCAACAAACCTTGCCATTCAGAAAGTACTAAATGTATCCCTATATGCCAGTAGCAATACTAACTTATCCTGATCTGACCTTCCTAGAAAGGAAGATACAGTGGTCCTCAGAAATCTTTTATACTCAGTCTCAAATCTCAGGCATTGAAATATGATTTGGGACAATGGACCTACTTTCACAGGGACAAACTAACTACATGGAATACCACTGAAACTGACTTTCTAAAACTGTGTGTGGTAGTATATCTGGGTGTGCCTTAATGAAAGTCTTTCTGTAGGCCTAATTTACTATGTCAGGGGAGAAGGAAGTAAAGGTGAATTGGTCTCAAAGTTTCTACTAATCCACCATCGATTTGAGAACTCTGGTCTAACAATCTTTGTTTTGCTAATTGTTAGACATCATGAAATCCAAGGTTCCCCAGGTATTCTTCAGAAAATCCAAGCTTAACCACTAGCAAGGGGGGGGGGGGTGCGCAAAACTCAGATTTTGCACCAGGATCCATCTTCCCTAGCTATGCCTCTGCCCAGAGGGAAGGGCAGAGGGGGCTTTTGGCTGCTGGCTGGCAGCCCAGCTGGTGGGGGGGAGGGTGGGGCAAGGGAGTCTGCCGTCCCTGGCCTTGGAGAGATGTTTTTATAAGTACTGAGGCCAGGGCGGGGCTTGGGGAGGCATGGCCATGCCTCCAGAGGTGGGGGGCGTGGTGCCACCCCCGAACCTCCGCTATAAAAAACCTATGTCCCTGATTCTGTGCACTTCCAGTAAGAACTGCTGTTAAGTACTCAAGGCTTTAGTTTAAACATATAAATATATATATGCTGCCACTTCAAGAAGTGGCAGGTAATGGATCCTGAGCTAGGGGTTCTTCTGCTGCTCTTGGGAACTTGGCAGCCCTACCTACGTACTCATTTTCAACTCATCCCTAGTCATTCCAAGGAAAGCAATTCTTCTACTATAGGGATGAAAACAGCCAAGAATGAGTCTCCACTTCTCTGTGTTTTTGGAGAAGAGGTGGCTTTGGAGAACAGGTAGTTTTCTTCCTTCATTGCAGACATACCATTAACGTCATTTGGAGAACAGGTGGTTTTCTTCCTTCATTGCAGACATAACACTAATGTCACCAAGAGCCTAACACATTTCTGACTTCAACAAGGTCAAAACAAGCATACTGAACTGTGCTGGGATGGCTGTTTTCAGCCAGTGCAGAGTGCTCTGAAATGTAATGTCATATGAGTTGTGCCTTCTGACAATAGTTCATGATGTTCTTTTTCTTTTGTATTCACAATATCTGGGGGTTTTTTTTAAGTACATTGAGCAAATTAGATTAAAACTTTGATGGCACATATTTTTAAACATTTTATACTCAGGCAGAGCCTTAAAATTTCCATCCTTCATTTGAAAAAGAATAATAGTATAATAAAAGTAAATCTATAACTTCTTCCTGCAGTATAGCATACTTGCTGCATCTTTCCCCTTATAACTGCAGAATTAGAGACTTTAGGTTTCAGTAATCAGTAATGATTGGTTTCGGTAATCTGTAATAATCAATTTCAGTTTTGGTATCAGTAATATCGGTAATAATTGGTTTCAGTAATTGGTAAAAATCGGTAAAATTGGTAATATTTGGTTTTGGTAATTGGTAATCATCGGTAATCATCGGTTTCAGCAATTTGTAATAATCGGTAACGATCGGTAATAATCGGTTCTGGTAACCGGTAATAATCGGTAATATCAGTTTCAGTAATCGGTAATAATCGGTTTCAGTAATCGGTAATAATCAGTAATCATTGGTAATCATCAAGGCCAAAGACTGATATGTGGGGGAGCTGCAAATGGGTATAGGGAACCTCTTGGTAGATTTGTACACACCATTGTCTCCTACAAGAAGAAAGCAAATCTTACGGAGTTCTAGTCATAAGTATGTATCACTTTATTCAGGGTGATTTACTCCCAGGAAGGTCTGCAGCCAAAACCACCTTCCCTCCAGTCAATCTATCTAGAACCCAGGAGGCATGGTGATCCTAATGAGCAAATTAGAACTTCCCAGAAAGCTCCTTGCAGTTAAGCACTCAGAAGCACAGGAAACTGAATGTGCAAAATACAGTAAATGTGTGAACCAGGGTTCCCCAACATGATGTCAAATCCAACAGTACATCCTCTTGGTGCTCGCCAAGATTTTCAGGAACTAAATGGGGCCATTCTAAAACAGGACTTGTTATTGGCTTTCCTCTTTCAAATATTTCCACTGGAGAGTTAAGAGGAATAGTAAGCCGCTGGGTTTTCCTTAGCAAGTTTGTGGTTTCAGTCTCCTTCACGTTTTCCTTCTTCTTAGAAAGTGTAAAGCGGGAAGCATTCCTGTCAGCTCTGCCTCTTGGGGCCACCATTTTGGGTTCAGCTCCACCATCTGTAGCAGCCATTTTGGAGCAGTATTCACCATCCTCATAAAATTCCAAAGGGAACCACATGCTCACAAAGGTTCCCCCCATTTTGTAGACAAAACCCTCCAGCAATTTCTCACATGCTGCTTCCTTTACGACCCCCCCCCCCAATACCAGCTAGTTTCACTTCCATCTCTATGGCGGCAGTCTGCCGGGTGGCCCAGCTAGAATCCTGAGCATCTGAATTCCACAGCTCATATAGACAGTAAAGACGAAGGAAACAAAGCACAGTTGAGAGCCGGGAATCTTGGTAATACAAGGAGATTGGATAATATAAGATGATCAGCTACTCTGATCATTTCACCTTCTTTAGTGGTGGTTTTTTGAGTGGTGGTGGGGTTAATAAATTATGTGGTAGTGGTATGTTAATACATTAGAGAACCCTTACTGTATGTGTGACCTTCAATGTCTGTCCAGGTTGTCACTGTTTTACTATTGGATATACTAGTTACTCAGCAGCAACTGAGTGTTTCCAATCACATGCATCTTTGAAAGACTGGATCCATCATGAACTGCAGCTTTCACTGAACACAACCACAATTGGCAATAAGGCCATAACACTGCAATTGTTTTTAGTGGAACACTTTTCTGAAATATTTTGTTTTATTTATGAAGAAGGGTATACATGTATATACATAGTCTGCCACCTTCATGTATAAATGTGATATAATGAATATTATTTACTACAATAACAGAATCCATAGTTGTGTTCAATCAGCATGATGTTATCAGATTAGCATCTTCAGTCTAGGGTTACTTTATTACTAAACTACTAATGATATAATTCTGACGATGTGTAGGTAACACAAAATATGTTTCAAAGAAATATGTTTGCAATTGTTTAGGTAATAGGTGCAAAGGTGGATAAATTATTTATTGGACCAGGTGTTCTTAGCCACAGTACAATTTCTTAAAAAATAATTTTCTACCCAAAGGCAAGTTCAGACATAGGAGCCTTCAAGTCATTCTTTGCTTGTATTGTAATTTTGAAATTCACAGCATTTAGTAACCAGTGTCTCAAAGGAAAAAAACAACTTTCATTTTTGTCTCCCACAGCTATTCTGCCAGGAAGAGGTCTGGTTTCTGAAAATGCAGCTCATTAAAATGAAGAATTTTCCAGACTTTGATATATACAGTTCACTAGGGACCAACTACCTGTGCACTGAGCTGTTAGGACTAGTAGGAGGTAGCTGCACAGCAGACTACATCTTGATTACATCTTACATTTATAAAGCATGGTAAGTTGCATGTGACACTCATACAGCACTTCCTAAAATAGAAATGCTCTTTTAAAATTAATCTGGCCATGCAACAATCTATCTGACATCCCTTTTATCTGTTCCATTAGTACCCTTTGTAGATTGTACCTTTGTTGAGCTGTGCATATGAACCATGAGGCACGCTAGCAGCTTTTGAAGATATTTTTGAGACCATCTTCCTAGTTTCCTCCTCCCACCATGCTTTGTGAAGCCCTCCCTGCTCTGCAGTGGTATTGTAACATTGTGTTCTGTTATAATGTCTTGATCTGTGACCAAGTTCTTTGAGACAGGTGCCTGGAGATAGCATTGCACAAATGTATCAGTGCTCAATTTGGAAAGAAGGACTCTTTATTAACTACCCCAGTACCAGTGCCCTGTTCACTTACTAGCTTGTACAGACAATAATGATCACTGACATTCAGTTCAGAGTTTCTTTTCCTCTCTCTGTTGTTGCTGCCATCATTAAGTAGGTTCCCTACCTTCCCTCTCCCCTTCTAATCAGCCTGCCCAGGCCTACCACGGACTGGACCTTGTCTCATCAACAGGGGGTGCCTACATGTAAGCAACTTTCTGCCACAGGGCAACATTTCTTGACAATTTGCTCACAGCAAAGCTGTTTTCCAAAAAAAAAAAACCCTCACAAATTTATATTTGTGGCCTGACAGTCCAACCTGAGAGGCTGGAGAGGCGTGAAGTGACTGCTATCAGCCCAAATGGGAGGAAAAACAATCAGTCTGAAAGTGCTTCTCTGTTGCTGATGAGGAGGTGGAGGTGGGCTGGCCAGCAGAACACTTTTAAAATTGACACAAGGAGCAGCTGGAGGCTAATAGGAGGGGGAGATCTGGTAGAAGGAAGGAGCAATGGATGATAGCAGTGGAGGCAACAAGGTGGAAAGAAAAGAGGCAGAAGCAGCTGGTAGGAAGGGACAGCACTAGATGTAAAAAGGGTTGGGATCGAATGGATTATAAAGAGAACTGGTGTTGCATTGAGGTAGCTGTTAGGATCTTGGTAGAGCACTCTGCTGATTCAGCAAGGGTTTCCCTTGTCTGAGGCCATCAAGAGCACCACAATATTTTAACTACATTTTAATTACTTTAAAAATACAGTTTTCAAATGTGATCAAAACGTGCCCAGGTATCGCCCTGGCGGCACCGTTGCGACAGAGGAAGTTAGGAGCGTCATGCCTCCCTCATAGGCCGGCGGAGACCTGACAGGGGCCAGGCAAGCCTTTAAAAGGCTGAGCCCGCCGGGGGACATCCTCTTCGCAAGGCTGGGACATGAAAGGACCCTCCCACCCTTCCAAGGTTAGGGTTTAGGTTAAGCTTATTTCCATGTTTTGCTATGTTTTGTCGCAGGCCCCCAAGGGAACAGGAACAGGAAGTTACTAGATGCCACTTGGTCGCAAACTCAAATTGTGACACCCCTTCCTGCCGGGTAGCGAGCTCTTGGCGCTGTCCCAAGGCTTGCCCTATCAAGCTCTACCACTACCTGGGACCTCCTAAGGAGGTCCCCCAATGCGGGAAAGTCCAGCATGCAAGCTATTGCCTTCCCCAATAGGATGTGCTCTAATGCCCCAGCGAACTGCGACAAAACATAGCAAAACATCAAAATAAGCTTAACCTAAACAGTGTTATCTTTCAGAAGGGCCTGAGGGGTCAGCTGGGGCTGCCCTATAACCAGGTTCAGCGTTGCTGCCTGGGGGCCAGGATGTGCTCGGTTATGCTCGCCAAGCTTCATGGTTGTTATATTGTTAAAATAAATTTGGGCTGCGGCAGATTTTATTTCCAACAATAAATGGTTGTCCGTGTTAATGCAGCGAGTATCCACACCTCCACATGCAAATAAAAATCTGACAGTGGAGCCATCAAACCACCATGAAAATGGGAGAAATTACCAGGATTTTTTTTGTTTTTGATAAAAATGGTAATTACAGCCATCAAAATAGTTATAAAGGACTTTTGTTTTGCAGACCCTACAGAGGATCATTTGGATGGGTTCCTCCATTACAGTCTATAAGCAAGCTGCTGCACTCAGATTCAGAGTGGTTAAAAACTGGTCACAAGATGGATTGTCTCCATCCTTTCAAAGTATTCTTATAGGTGAAGTGAGGATTCCAAACCTCACTAGTGATTTTGAATATGAAACAAGAGGGTAGCAGCTATTTCAGATAATTAGCCCAGATCAGAATCCAGATAACCATGCAACTAGAAACGGGATGAATGCATGATCAGCGCTGGTGAAGTGGGGAGTTTTGGAACTGGATTTGTCAAATAGCAACAACCCCCCCCCCCCCCACATACACACACAAACAGATGGCAAACTGCTTTTAAAACTCACAGGAGATTATGCAGTAGTTTGTACTATAGCATGAAAGTTTGATTTTAAAACAGTCTGACATGGTATGGTGAAACTTTCACGTGTTACTAAAAATAGTTTCTGGAGTTTCAGTACAAGGCAGAAGTGTGCATTTTTGTGTCTGTGCGATTAAATTTCCTGAATTAATAAATGCAATAACCATAACAATTTTTTATATTCAACCACTGCCTCGGTGTTTTTTATTTTAATAATGAAAATTTTAACTGGTTCTCACTATGAATATTCAAATATCTACATAAATATTAAATGTATCAGTTTTAACAGAATAGTACCCAATTAGTTACAGTTCTGAAATGTCTGTATTTGGTATTTTAAAATCTAATCTATAAAGAACGTGGATTTTTGTTTGGTATACATTTGTATACTAAAGAGGTTGAACATGTGCTTTTATGGGAAAATGGAATTCCATATTAGCTACACACTAGTTTGTACTTATTAAATTATCTAAACGTTCAGCTGCAAACCTGCAGTCCAACCCCATCTGCTGACATTTTAGAAAATTGCAGTCTAATTAAGAGATCACAGTTTTACAACACCAACGAACACCTTGCATTTCCTTCACACTCAGTATGTATAACTGTGTTTTTAGACATCATTATAATCCACAGGTGAGAACAGACAAATAAATAAAGCATACAGATGTTATATTTTAAAAAGGAAAATCTTCCTTTGCTAGGATACTGGTTGTGGTTACAAAGCAGAACTATGTCATGCATTTTGAAGGACAGTAAAATGTCCCTTCTTTGGCATTTCCTGTGTTCTATTATGCATTTACAAAATCTGCTCTGAAATAATTTAATAACTTTTCTGCCCATGAGTATGTAAGCAAGGCAATGAGGACTAAACAACAATATTTCTGGGGCAAGCTCAAGGGCCCCAGCATGGATTAGTAAAATGGGACCACCCACTGACAAGATAGGGGACTCCACTGGTATGAAAAAATCGAGAAGAACCCTGGGCATATTCCTTGCTCATGAGAATGTTAAAAGTAATTGGTTGTGTTTTTTGAAAAGTGAAATGAGAAGGAAGGGAGAATTGAATGCTCAAGCTCCATTTATAAAAGGAAGACAGTTTTTATTAAGAGGACTAATTATGGCTGAAGATAAGCACAGATGTTATTTCCCTATCTCTAATTCACCCCAAGTCCAAGATTTTTTTTAAAAGGATCAGATTCCTTTGAAACTAAAAATCTCCTGAGCAGGATGGTGGTGAAATTTATCAGCAGCTAAGGAAAAACATTTCCTCAGATTCTAATTAATCAGTCCCCAAGATCAGGGGTCTGCAAACGTGGCTATCCAGATGTTCATGGACTACAATTCCTATCAGCACTGCACATTGGCCATGTTGGCAAAGGCTGATGGGAACTGTAGTCCATTAACATCTGCAGAGCCAAGTTTGCAGACCCCTACCCAAGATGCTTTAACTGGTAAATATGGCAGAGCCAATAGAAGTCTGTAACATGGATATATAAATATAAAATACATATAAATCTAAAAAAATAAATAAATCTACATCTAAAAAGACTCTCCATATCATATGCATATAATGAAGTGACCTTGGAATCTAAAAAATGTATACTGGAATAACCTTGTTAGCCTTCAAGGTGCCACTGCACTCCTGTTTCATTTAGATTAAAAAGATAATAAATACCTTGTGGAATTATTAGCCTGACAGGAGAGAAGCATAAGTGTCAGGAGATATGTTATGGGCGACCAGCTCTTTTTAATTGGTGTGGTATGATTTTAGTGGATTTTACTATTTTTTCTTTTTAGTGTTCTTGGTTTTATTGTTCTTATATTATTATATTTTATTGCATATTGCATAAGTGGCCTTTTATATGGCTATTGCATGCGGCCTTGTATAAGGTTATAGAAATAAATACATTTATAGAAATGAATTTATAAAAATAAATCAATAATAAATAAAGGTGGCAACCAGTGATATTATGACTTTGAGGCAGTACACTGTTGTTACTTCTGGTGTGACTGTCACTAATTGACGTGTCACTAATAAATCGCGCCCCAGGCTTCAGCCTGGAGGCGCCATTGCAAGGGGGGAGGGACGATTGGAGGCTTTTCTTCCCGCCGGCCGAATGAGGCGGTCACGTGGCCGGGTGCCGGCACGTGACAGGGGCCTCGGGCGGCCTTAAAAGGCTGCGTCGGCGGGGGCCGGGCCTCTTTCAAGGCCTGATCATCGAAAGGGAGACGGTTTTGGAGCTTCCTTTGCGGCCTTGGGGAGAGGAGTATCGGCCTTGCCGAGACTCCAGGCGTCGTTGCGGTTTATCCAGGGCAATTTACCCCCACCCCTCCCCACTCACGGGGCGAGCGCCCGTCCAAGCGGCCAAGAGCCGGGTCGTCCGGTTAGCGACTGCTGCCGCGGTCTTCGGCGGGGGCGGCTGCTTGCGCGTTCGGCCGAGTTCTCTCAAAGGAGCCGAAGCTGACTCCTCGCTTCCCCTTGCTTTTAAACAGCACTGGTCGCGGCTGGCTGAACCAGCAGACCTCGGCCGGTCGCTTGTTTCCCAGGGAGGGCACCGGCCACGTCTGGCTGTTCCAGCAGACTTCGGCCGGTCGCTTTAGCGGGGCGTCTGGCGTCCGCGGTGGGGACGGGCGGCAACGAGGCGTTCCCTTCAAAGGCGGACATCGCCTTTTGACCACCTTTTGACCACCCAGTCGGGTAGTTGACTGCTGGGGCGTCCGTCTGGTGCAGCGGATGACCAGCGGGCCATCCGCTTGCTCCTGAGGCGTCCGGGGTGGGGCATCCAAGGTTGAGCGTCTTGGCTGAACCTAAAGGAGGCTTGGTTGTCAGGCCTTGTGGCGCGGCCTAACTCGCTGCGGGAGAAGGGAACGGCGGCCATTTTGGCCTCCATTTTGTTTTTTCATTTTGCATTCCCCCCCCTTCCCACAGGCGGCGGCCATTTTAAAGTTTCTTAAGGCTCCACAAAGCGGCGGCCATTTAGCAAAGGTGTGGCGGGGACTTTGAAAGTTGTCACAAACCCAATTTCAAGGAGTAGAGCAGGTGGGATTTTAGAGACCACTGTAACTCTGCAAGAACTCTTCAATTTTATATACACTCTGCAGGAACACTGCAATTGTATATATATAAATAAATAATAGAGTTATTTGATGCAATGGCGTCAAAGCCAAAAAGTACAAAAAAGAAGGCACGGAAAGGTGGCCCGACAGTGCCTCCCAGGGTTTTGGAGCAGGGGCAGGTGGGGCCCACTCCTGGACCCCTTCAGGAGTTCGGGTCAGACGTGGCACACCCTCTTGCTCCGACAGGTGCAACTGCCTCCTCCTCTGGCACAGGGGTGCCTGGGTCACCTGCAGCACCCGTGTTAGTCAGACCGGAGCCCGTCAGGTTAGGGCAAGGACCTAGCATTGAGGTGCTGGGGCAACCGGGGCTGGGGAATTCAGGCCCGCCTCGGTCTCCCTCTAGTAGGAGCCGGGTGAATAGCCCCTCAGTGCTCATGCCTCCTCATGGCCAAAGCGGCCTGCCCATATCCGGGAACTCTGTTTTTATGCCATATACTTATCCATATTCTCCGTATATGGGCATGAATGTTAACCCTGGTATGGGTTGGCCAGGCCAGTTCAACCCCTCCCCTAGTTTTGGGCAGTGGCCAGGAGGTTTCATGGGGAACCAGCCTCCTTGCTTGTGGCCTCCTCAAGTTCAAAGTGCTTACAGTGGTCAGTCTAGGGGGACACAGGTCCAGCAGAACTTGGGTTCCCCTGTCGCCACTCTTGGGGGGACTCAGCTCCATCAGGGCTTGGGTTACCAAGCACCTTCGGGGGCCTGGCCTCCTTCGGTAACTGCCTTACCAACGGTGCCAGGACCAGAGTCGGCAGCGGGGAGTAGTACTCTGCCCGGGCCAACGGGCAGTGTTGAAGCGACAGCAGGCTCTTCCAGCCAGACTGCTGTGGCCAGAGCCAGGAGCAGACAGAGGGGGGAAAAGGCCTCTCGTCGTACTAGATCTTCTCGGCGGTCCCCTAGCTCATCCTCGTCTGGTGAGTCTACAGATGAGGATTCCGCCCAGGCAGCGGGAGATTACTGGGAGAGAGGGGAAAAGGTGCCAGCTCTCCCCCGCTGGATTACTCAAAGGAGAAAAAGGGAGCTCGCCGTAGGGGACTGTGCCGGAGATTTAGGGGCTTCAGCCTTCTGCTCGGCATGGGACCCTGGGGACCCCCCAGGCTCCCATTTGCCGAGGAAGTTAAGAGAACGTGCCCTGGATGGGTACTATGTGGATATCTTCACGGTTCTGCGGCCGGAAGAGGATCCAGAAGAGACAGGTTCCCGGTCAGCTAAGAAGAGAACGCCCAGAAAGAGCTGAGCGTTCCTTCAACAACTGGCTGAAAGGGTTCGCGGAATATATGGCTCTGATAGGAGCTGCTTACCCACTAAGGGCTTGGCATCTGTCTGCTCACTGGGCCAATGTTTTGAGGGCACGATCCCTATCAGGGGATGCGGCTGCTATCAAGTACAATGAGGCATTCCGCAAGAGTGCCTCACATCGTCCGGGGCGCAGGTGGGATCTAATACACGATCAGACGTGGATGACAAATGTAATTAAAACTGCGTCATCTGGTGCTACTGCATCAACTGGGGCTGATGGGCCGAGGAAAAAAGGGGTTGGTCAGCGGGACCCGCCCCGCTTAGCTTGCTGGGCCTTTAACCAAGGCTCCTGTAAGAGGGATAAATGCAGGTTCGAGCACAGCTGTTTCCGTTGTTTTGGGGCCCACACCAGGGTACAATGCCCGCAACTGGCTCGGCCTCCCTTTCGGCGTGGCTGGAACCCTGGCTCCGGCAACTTTAAGAAGGACGGTGGCGGCCAGGGAGGATCATTCCCCGCCCAGAAGGCCTGAAGTCCCGGAGGTTCTGCAGAGTCTCGCCCCTTCCCCGGTGCGTGTGCAACCTTTATGCCAATGGCTGGACAGGTATCCGTGTCAGGAAGACGCATTGTACTTAAAGGAGGGATTTCAATTTGGTTTTCACATCCCATTTTTAGGGAGCAGGGTGGCAACCTCAGCTCCCAACTTGAAATCAGCCAGGGAATTGCCTGCGGTAGTGGCTGCCAAAATTGCAAAGGAATGCTTGGCAGGCAGAATCGCAGGCCCCTTCGCACAGCCTCCGTTACCCAACCTCCGGGTTTCCCCTATTGGGGTGGTCCCCAAAAAGGCCCCTGGGGAGTATAGGATGATACAACATTTGTCCTACCCCGCAGGGGGGTCGGTGAACGACTTCATCGACCCAGGCATCTGCTCTGTTTGGTATGCCACTGTGGATGAGGCAGTGAGTCTCATCCGGGAGGTGGGAACTGCCTCGATGTTGGCAAAATGTGATATACAGTCAGCCTTTCGGCTGCTGCCCATACACCCCAGGGACTTCGAACTATTAGGTTTTCAATTTGAAGGAAATTGGTATGTCGATAAATGCATGCCCATGGGTTGCTCTATAGCTTGTGCAGCCTTTGAAAAATTTAGCACCTTTTTAGAATGGGCAATCAAGGATCACATGCCATCTGCAAAAGTTACTCATTATCTGGATGATTTTTTATTTGTAGGTGCAGCTGGCTCTGACGAATGTGCGATGATGTTGTCAGCATTTCAGGTCTTGGCGGCGGAGCTAGGGGTTCCTTTGGCGGCCGACAAGACTGAAGGGCCCGTGTCTTGTTTAACCTACTTGGGAATTCAGTTGGACACTGTGGCAGGAACATCTTCCCTGCCCCTTGATAAGCTGACAACATTACGCGCACTGATCGCAGACACCTGTGCAAAAAAGAAATGCAGGTTGCGGGAAATACAGTCCCTGCTCGGGCACCTAAATTTTGCCTGCAGGGTTGTCTCCCCGGGAAGGGCTTTCTGTTCCCGCCTCGCAAGGTCTTTGGCGGGCTATTCAGTTCCCCATCATCACATCAGGGTTACTTCTGGTCTTCGCCAAGACCTAGGGGTATGGTTACATTTTCTGGAGCGTTATAACAGAGTTTCCTTTTGGCAAGTTCCTTGGGAGCTGCAGGATAGTTTTCAAGTTCACACCGATGCGGCTGGCTCGATAGGCTTTGGTATTTATTTCAGGGGCCAGTGGTGTGCAGGGGAGTGGCCACCAGCGGGGTCTCAGACCGGAATTTTGAGGGACATGACTTTCCTGGAGTTGTTCCCTCTGGTGGCGGCGGTTCACATCTGGAAGGATGTGTTTCGCGACCATGCAGTTAAGTTCTGGTGTGACAACCAGGCTGTGGTCAGGGTGGTAAATCGGCAGTCCAGCCGGTCAGAGCGGGTGATGCGGCTAGTAAGGGAATTTGTAATGGTTTGCCTGATTAATAACATCTCCTTTAAAGCTGTTTTCTTGCCAGGTATAACTAACGATATAGCTGACGCTTTGTCTCGTCGTCAGGTCAGCCGCTTTCGCTCACTAGCTCCCGATGCCAGCCAATTTCCGGAGAGGTGTCCCAACCATCTGTGGCGTCTTGGAGGCAGTCAATAGCCGAAGGTGTCTTGCAGTCACTGGCTCCAGCTACCCGTCGCGCGTATGAAGGGGCCCTGAGCACCTTCTTGGCTTTTGCGGCTTCCGTCGGCGAGCCTGTTCGACAAGGGTTTGCTAAGGATTTGGTGCTCCGGTATTTGGTTGATTTGAGGGACCGTCAAATGGCTGCCAGGACTATTAAGGTCCATTTAGCGGCCATTTCCTTTTTCAGCCAGGCCCTGGGGATCACTGACCACTCCCGCTGCTTTGAAGCTAGAAGAGCAGTGGCCGGGTGGCAGCGTGCTTCCCCCAGACCGCAAGATAGTAGGCGTCCCATCACCAAGGAGCTCCTGGGAACTTTACTCAACGCCACAGACTCAGTTTGTGACTCTACCTATGAGTCTACACTGTTCCAAGCCTTGTTTATTTTGGCTTTCTATGGGGCCTTTCGGTGTAGCGAGCTAGTGGCCCCATCCACCACATCATTGGCTCCTAAGGCTTTGCAAAGGGCCGATGTGTCCATGGCCGATGGGAACTTACTCATATGGTTGGCGGGGTCCAAGACTGACCAGCGGCGTTGAGGAACGAGAGTGACATTGGCCCCCTCCCCACCAGGGGCACCCTGTCCGGAACGGCTCGCGCTTAGCTGGGGGCTTCTTAGCTGTCCGGCCCTGAAGGGCAGGGTCCCCTGTTTATCCACAGTGATGGGAGCATCCAGTGTCCAGATTTCAATTCACCGCGGCTGTGTTACGGCAATGGTGCACAATTTTTAGGACTCCCAGCAGAGCAGTTCGGGTTCCCCACTCGCTTTCTCGGATTGGGGCAGCTACCACGGCCTCTCAAGAGGGACACTCTGCAACTGAAATTCAGGCTTTAGGCCGCTGGAGATCTTTGGCTTATCGTGTCTATGTCCGGCCTCACCTTTCGTTGTAACTTTGTTCTTTTATAGTTCCGGTGGCCCGTCGTTACCTAGTTTGGATGGTTGGCCACAGTATTGTTTACTGGGCTGGGCGCTACGCGAAGAAGTCGGGCTGGGGACAACACCTTGGACTGGACAGCTCCCTGGACATTCACTGGCTGGCAAGGCGAGGCATGCGGTGGTCTTCTCTGCTCTTCGAGTTGCGGAACTCGGTGCTTCAGTATGGCTTCCCAGACGCAATAGTTCTTCAACTGGGGGAAAATGACATTCCGGCTTTCAAGGGAGTAGCATTGCAGAACGCCATGAGGGATGACTTAAAGTTACTTCGTCACAAGATGCCAAAGACCAAGCTGCTCTGGTCGTGCTTGCTAGAGCGGAGGACTTGGAGGAACGCTGTGGCTCCGGCCAGAGTTAACAAAGTCAGGTCCAAGGTTTGTCGGTCCGCAGCCCGGCTGGTATTGAGCATGGGAGGGGATGTTATTCCCCATGTTGATTTGTCCCATGCGCTGCCAGCATTGTTTTTGCCCGACGGAGTCCACTTATCGGATTGGGGCCAGGACATCTGGTTGCATGATGTCCGCCATGCTCTGCTGCAGTGGCTTCGCGGCCCGCACTGAGCTGGCTGGAATCCGTTCGCTCTGATGCAGTGACTTTGCGGCACGCACTGAGCTGTGAGACTCTGGGCTGCTGAAGCTGGGGCGGGAGCTGTTGGTTGACAGCTCGGTGGCGGTAGGGCATAAGAGCACATCCTATTTGGGGAAGGCAGAAGCTTGCATGCCGGACCTTCCCACCTCGGGGGCCTCCATATGAGGTCCGTGGTGGCGATAGAGCTCTCGAAAAGCCAAGCCTGGGGGCTGCGCTGAGAGCTCGCTGCCCGGCAGGGAGGGGTGTCACAAATTGGGTTTTCGTCCATGTGGCACCTAGTAACTTCCTGTTCCGTTCCCTCGGGGGATGTGCCGGACAGGGGTTCTGTCCGAAGGGCCTAAGGGGTCAGCTTGGGCTGCCCTATAACCAGGTTCAGCGGTTTGCTACCTGGGGGTCAGGATGTGCTCTGGTATGCTCGCCCAGCTTCTAGGTTTCTTGTTTATGTGTTAAAATAAATTTTGGGCTGCGGCCGATTTCTATTCCAACAAGTTGTGTTAGTATTCTTTTTGACGAAATGAGTCTCCACACATCCCCATGCAATGCTCTAAAATCCATAAATGAATGCTACAGTATTGCCAATAACATGCATTATTTTGGTTGTGACAAAAGTGATGGCAGAATATTGGGCTACTCACAATTGTTCCTCCCAGTCCTACCCCACCCCCTTTTTCTCCTACTGTCCAGGAGCTGAGGAAGGCCTGCTGGTGGTGGGGAATTCCCCACCCCAGGGCAAATTTGTCAAGCCTACATATGTCTCCAAGCCAGCCTCCAGTCCCCTCACTCACCTACTTCCAGCAGCACAGGAAGGAAGGAATAAAATGCCTTTCCTCATAATGAAACATTCAGAGCTGGATAACAAGGTTCCTCTAAAGTCTCAACTATAGATTGTGCTACAGCATGAGACTTTTGATTCATGGCTAGGGGAACAGAAAGCTACACATTTCATCCTGAGCTCAGCAGTTTTGCTACTTTACAACAGAAGAGTGAAATTTCACAATTGATTATTGTCCACTACCATTCCCAACTTGTTATATCTGGCATACTTGATGTTAAATGACAATGGTCAAACTTCCCAGCACTACTTTCAATTTCCACTTGCTTTTTGTAACTTTTCTTGTGAATGCATAACCCCACCCCTCACATTAATTGTTTTTACAATATTTGAAGGAACAACTTTTTTAAAATGCTAGTGTGTACCTCAATTCTTCACAATCCCTCTTTGTCTTATCCTGCCCTACTTTATTATGTGGCTGTTTAAGAACAGTAGCTTCAGTCAATTTCCATATTCTTTCTCCCCTCCCCTCTACATGATGTCCACCTAGCAAAGTACAGCAGTCTCTAGTGCAAGGAGTCTCTAGCAGTCTCTAGTGCAAGGAGCCCTGAGAAACCTTATTCCTGAGATGCTGCTAATGGAATGGTTTCCTAGGTGCCTCAATAAGGAACTGTTGAAGAAACAGGGCTTTGCTATCACTAGACTAGAGGATTATGCACAGCATATTTATAATGTTGCTGTCATAGTAAATGAACCTGTTTTCCTTTTTTTCCATTTGCATATGTGCCATTCACACATTCAGGAAGCAAGTTGAGCCCATGAAAACAATATGGGTTGTTTTCATGCCTTTGCACTTCCCTGCAATGGCCAGGCGATAATGAATGTGTTGCCATAGATCTATGAGTGAAATGGCAGTCATACTCACTGCCATGGGGAGAAAATGTGCTTGGGGGACTTGTGAAATGTTGGGCACTTAAGGAATCAGTCTACCACATGCTAGATGAACTCCACAAAGTGAAAGGGTGGCAGGGAGAAAAATAAAACGTCTCCTGCCTTCTGTGTTCATGCGGGAGCACCTTGAACCAGGATTTTACAAAAAGATAGCTGACTTAGCAATTTTTGTGAAACCAGCGTTGGGAGAAATAAGATGTGCCTGAGTCACTTTGGGGAGAAGACCTGTGGAAAGTTCTTCCCTAAAATACTATAGATAATAGTTCCTGAATACGTTATATTTATGCCATGCGGAATCCACCACTCCTACTGTTGCTGCCCCATCAGGTATGTTTGAAAGAAAGGGGGAAAGGAAATTGGGGAAAGATTGGAGGTCTCACAGTGAGAAAGGGCTTGTGGGAGGGATTCAAGGTAAACCTTACTACAAGCATGCTCAGGCCCCAGTTCAAAGGGGGCCTCACACTGTGAACAACAGGAGAGTGGCACACTAAATTTAATCTTTGTCAGCATCAATAATTTTAAGAACAGATAAAAATAATGATCACTCATGTTCAAAAGCATTCTGATTTTTCAAGCCCACATCCTTTAATATCACCTGTGTTCTCTCATTTGGCAGTTCTTGCTCTTTGAATTCTTCTCCATTCAAAAGGTTTTTCCAAACATTCACTCAACACAGAAAACCAGATTCTGCCTATTGTCTGACATAGTTTTCAGTTAATCTTCTTTGAATGGATAGGTATTCAGATGTGTGAGATCCTTCCTATATCCTGAAGCATGAAGCAGAATATCCCCAAGATAGCTTTTATGCTGTAAATTGCTTTGAGCAGGTGTCTACAGAGACAGTATAGAATGGTTTTAAATAAATACATTTACCACCTGTATGAAAAGGAAGCCATAGCATTATGATGAAACAGAACTAGGGGAAGTAGTGGCTAGCAAGGATCTCAAAGGTTTTAATGAAACCCCAAACAGCCAGTTGATCCAGGTCATGAAAGCCTTCAAACTAAAAACACTATAATCTGGGGAAGAGTCAAGAAATAACAAAAGCTGTTCCTCACTTTGGAAAATGGAAATCAGTAGGGGAAGTTCCCAGTTCTTAATGAAATGCAATTGATACATGAGCCCTCTCTGTGGAGGCCCAGATCATGAATGAACCTAGCCAGGCATTTTTCATCTATGCCAAGCAAGGCATCTGGTACCTTGCCTGTCTCACCCTGATCTAGCCACAGTGATCCATGCAATGGACACCTCTAGGTTAAACTTTTGTAATTAGTTCTATGCAGGGTTACCCTTGGAACTGCTTTGGAAACTTCAGCTGGTGCAGCTACCAGGTCCTGACTGGGATGCCGTGGAGACCCCAAATCTGCCTGGTATTCTACCATCTGCATTGACTCTAAGTGGAGTACTGTGTCAGGTTCATGGTTTTGGTACTAACTTTCAAAGCCCTAAATGGTCTGAAAATATTGTATGCCTCCAAGTTGGTGGTTCATACTGAAGCACTGCAACTAATACATTAACATTTTCCGCATGGTCCAAATATCCCAGGGCAGTGAATTATCTTGGTTTGTGCAAGATTTTAGCACAGTTCCCGGTCCTAATACAGGGCTGCCCCACGGCATTTCCCTTATCCTTGGATTTTCAAAACCTGCCAAATTGGTAGTTCTTTTCAATATCCTGTGCTGATCCCGATACCATGCAAATACTGCAGGAGCTGGGCTGGTTTATTTTTTCCACCTCTGTCGTCTGCTCTTCCCACCCCTGCGCCCATCTCCTTGGTCTCCCCTTCTGACATCACAGTCTTTTCCCCATGCACCAGCATCTTTATGTAAATATCCACAGTCATATTCTTCAAAATACAAAGACTGTTTGCCTGCCCACAATCTTGGAGAGCTGTAGGGCTCGCTGGTCATCCAGGTTCTTGCTGCTGCCCCCTCCTCCTCCTCCTCCTCCTCCTTCTCCCCTATTCCTCTCCATCTTGGTGAACAGCGAGCTGGGCATCATCCTGCTGGAGAGGCAGAATAGCACCCTCCTCCTCCTCTCCCTCCTGCACTCAGATCAGTGGTGGCAGCAGGGTGGGGTGGGGAGACAAGCAGACACAAGGGAAGAAGCTGAGACAGATGGCCAGGCAGTGGTAGCAGCGAATAGAGCACCCTGCCAACCACTGTAAATATAAATAAACCAGGCTCATGCAAAAGTAACTGGAGTACTTCATCCCAGTTTTAACTTGATTCCTGGAAAGCCATGCGAAGGGAGAAACTGGGATAAAATCGACCTAGTATGTATGATCCCGGGTCTACCCGAGTGTAATTATGCCATATGGAAAATGCCACTGTGGGGTTTAAAAAAGTTTCAGCAAGAGTAACGACATTGGCTGTTTGGGGTTTTCTGGAAGGTGCAGTCGTAATTTGGTAGTTTTTGTCCCTAACATTTTCACCTGCAGAAGCATGTCACAGTAAAATGTGTCTTACAATAACATGTGTCTTACCATGACATGCTTCTGAAAATGTCAACCATAGATGTGGTGAAATGTTAGAAGCAAAAACTACCAGACTAAGGCCACACAGATAAAAAAACCCCCAAACAGCCAGTTGATTCTGGCCATGAAAGCCTTCAACAATAACAAGTTTCCTCAGGGAGGTATATGAAGAAACTAGGATGCCTAATCCCAAATGCAGGCAAGGAGGGGTATTTATAGAAGATAATCTGCAAGCAGGAACATAAGAACATAAGAACTAGCCTGCTGGATCAGACCAGAGTCCATCTAGTCCAGCATTCTGCTACTCGCAGTGGCCCACCAGGTGCCTTTGGGAGCTCACATGCAGGATGTGAAAGCAATGGCCTTCTGCTGCTGCTGCTGCTCCTGAGCACCTGGTCTGCTAAGGCATTTGCAATCTGAGATCAAGGAGGATCAAGATTGGTAGCCATAGATTGACTTCTCCTCCATAAATCTGTCCAAGCCCTTTTTAAAGCTATTCAGGTTAGTGGCCATCACCACCTCCTGTGGCAGCATATTCCAAACACCAATCACACGTTGCGTGAAGAAGTGTTTCCTCTTATTAGTCCTAATTCTTCCCCCCAGCATTTTCAATGAATGCCCCCTGGTTCTAGTATTGTGAGAAAGAGAGAAAAATTTCTCTCTGTCAACATTTTCTACCCCATGCATAATCTTATAGACTTCAATCATATCCCCCCTCAGACGTCTCCTCTCCAAACTAAAGAGTCCCAAACGCTGCAGCCTCTCCTCATAAGGAAGGTGCTCCAATCCTTCAAATCATCCTTGTTGCCCTTCTCTGCACTTTTCTATCTCTTCGATATCCTTTTTTGGAGATGTGGCGACCAGAACTGAACACAGTACTCCAAGTGCGGTCGCACCACTGCTTTATATAAGGGCATGACAATCCTTGCAGTTTTATTATCAACTCCTTTCCTAATTATCCCCAGCATAGAGTTTGCTTTTTTTACAGCTGCCATGCATTGAGTTGACATTCCCATGGAACTATCAACTAAGACGCCCAAATCCCTTTCCTGGTTTGTGACTGATAGCACTGACCCCTGTAGCGTGTATGTGAAGTTTGGATTTTTTGCCCCTATGTGCATCACTTTACATTTAGCTACATTGAACTGCATTTGCCATTTCTTAGCCCACTTGGTATACAATGGTATACAATGGTATACAAAACTTTCACTACCCCTGATGTTACCCTGCAAGATTTTATTTATTTAGAAAATATATATGCGGACTCCTCAAGTGATCTGCTATCTGGGCTATTTCAACTGATTCTGCCCAACATCCAAGTTCCAGGTCAAAGTACAATAGAAGGAGAAAGATTTGGAAGACCCTTAAAAGGGAGGCACAGTAAAGATTAGACACTCCTTCCAACTCATCAGTTCCTACCTACAACTGAAATTTCCACTCATTTCTGTATGTTAGATGCTTGAAAAGTTAAAAGCAGTGGAAGTGTTAACATTTTCCACCACCTTCAGTAGTCAGGATAAAAGACTAAAAGCAAAATGAGAATTACTCTCTTCATTTGAAATATAGTATTTTTGTTATATTTTTATCGTTGAGGGCTGATCAAATGGGAAGCCACATAAATCTATTTATAGAAACATTTATAAAATCTGGGAAATATATAACTAATTAATAGCAATAGTGGAACTGAGGTGAATACTTCTTGGTCCCTGTTGGTGCCTCACAGACTAGTAGAGGAAAATGGCAAGGGGAACATGCTGGTGTTGTGCAGGAATGTGATGCAATTTCTGATAAAAATGGGAAGTGATATCATGACATCAGAGGGACACTCTTGGATAGAGTTTTCAGCTAATCCTAGAGCATTGCTCCTGGTGTTATGAGATCACTATCATTTTTATGCTGCAAGTGACATTGTGTATGGGCACAATGCCTATATACCCTGCCCCTGCCCCAAATTATTCTGTAGTTGTCACTTTAGGCCCTTCTGCACATGCAGAATAATGCACTTTCAATCCACTTTCACAATTGTTTGCAAGTGGATTTTGCTATTCTGCACCGTATAATCCAGCTGCAAAGTGCATTGAAAGTGGATTGAAAGTGCATTATTCTGCATGTGCGAAGGGACCTTTGAAGCCTTATCTGTGAGAATAAGAAACTCCAAGATACCAGGACAATAATATTCTTGGGGCATAACACCACATTGCAGTGGCACGTCCCACCCTGAATTTTTCGGAGGGGTAGAATTCAAATGAGATAGATGTGCACTTTACTCTGCCATTGTGGAATATCACAGATCAGCAGATACAACTATATTGCTTTAAAGGTTCATTTTATGTTGAAGCTATCTCAAAATCCTTAGGCTGAAAAGCAAGCCATAAGTAAAAAATAAACCTTGGTGACATGATCCTTCGCATGGTATCTCTCAACCACAAAATTATTTCTATCTTAGAAAGTTAAGCAGTTAGTTGTTTATTATTATTATTATTATTATTATTATTATTATTATTATTATTATTATTATTATTATTATTATTATTATTATTATTATTATTATTGATTTGATATACTGCCCTATCCCTGAAGGGCTCAGGGCGGTGTACAACATAAAAGCATCATATATAAAATCATCATAATACAATTATCATAAATACAGTTAAAACAGCAGTTATTTCCTAACATAGGCGTCCCACGAAACCCTTACTTGAACCCTCCCAAGAAAATGAGGGAGGGAGACAGTGGGTCCCGATGATGTTAGGGACCCATATGGAGCAGAGGGGCGGGTTGATAGTTGGGGGTGTTCCCTTCCCTCCGCCACACCTGTCTTCTCTTCCAAAAAAAAATTAATAATAATAGGTTAAATAAATTACAACGTTAAATAGCTTAGTTATAAAACCATGGTATAAAACCCATGCCGGGGGGGGGCGGGAGGGCGGGGTTGGGGGACTTTGCATGGATCCCACTCCTATCACACGATTCCGCCCCGCATTTCCCCCAACCCACGTTTTTCAAGTATTTCACTATTAGCGATTCTTCAGTGTTAACATGGATTGAAGCCGCTTGCGATTGAATGGTTGCCCCAGGAAGCAATTGCTTCCCGGTTTTTAAAGGTCCTTCCTGTGCAGCTACACAGCAAGGGAGATGATTTTTTTTAAAAAAAAAAGACGGACCTCCGTGCAAAGGTGCAACAGCAGCCTGAATTGCTTCTGTGGGCTCTGTTTACTGCCTGCATAGAGACATGCGAATGTGACAGGAGGAGAGCAGGTTATTTTATTCTGCCTGCCACCCACTCTCCTGTTGCTGTGCAGAAGGGGCAATAGATAAGCAATTTTGTTTCCTGTGTTTTTATTCTGGAAATATATGATCACAGTTTGTAATTGTTTTTTGTTACATAAATACTGTTTCTGTAGAATGTATTGTCGAAGGCTTTCACGGCGGGATTCAACTGGTTGTGGTGGGTTTTCTGGGCTGTGTGGCCATGGTCTGTGGATCTTGTTCCTAATGTTTCGCCTGCATCTGTGGCTGGCATCTTTAGAGGTTATCACAGAGGGAAGTCTGCATCTGTGGCTGGCATCTTTAGAGGTTATCACAGAGGGAAGTCTGTTACACACTGTGCAAGATTTACCAGACCACGGCCACACATCCCAGAAAACCGACAACAACCAGTTGAATTCGGCTGTGAAAGCCTTTGACAATACATTTCATTAATGTTTATATAAGTTAAAAACTTATGTAAACAGTCAAAAGAACAGTCAAAATGAGCAATGGACACACTGGCTGAGTAATAGCCAAATCATATTTTATTTTATTATATTATGTTTAAATGCTGCATATACATTATGTGATGCACAAGAGATTACTTCTTGTTCCACACTCATGTGGAGAGAAAAGATAGAAGGAACTGAGTTACAAAGAGATAAGTGTAATATCCACTTGTCCCTGAAGTGAGTGCTAATGACATACACAAAGGATATGTCAGCATCTCCTCATTTCTCAATAGTTATATAGCTGTCTTTTTAGATGGCAGCTAGTACAGAGAAGGAAAATTGGATATGAGACACAGGGCAGACCTAAGGAACTAAAGATGAAAAACTAATAAAGTTCAAGCATGGCATAAGCGTCCATGTTACTGGAAGGTCGTTCAAAACAAGACCTTCAGACTATCTGGAAGGCTTTGCTTTGTAACTTGAGTTGTGCTGGCTGGTCGTTCTAACAATGAATCCTTGTGTGACAGTGTTTTATTTGCAAATTCATTGAAAATAGAAGCTCTATGGTTCACCCAGTCTCTTTATATTCTTTTTGTAGTTTATTTCCTTTGAAATTGTTTTACATAAGCAAAAAAGAAAAAAATGGTTATAAAGAAGCAATCGTCCAGATATTCTCCACTGCACAATATAACATTTATTTTTGCTGTCACAGCAGCACATTTTATGATAATAAGATGGTAATTCAAAGGGTAAAACACAATGCAGCAATCAAAATAAGTACAAATAATTAGAGCCACCTCCATCATGTGGAAAATAACCCACTTGGGTACTACTGAGTTTTTCAAGTCCATTCACATTTCAATGTATTCTTCCCACAGTCTGATCTCTTAATCAGTCAAATCACCACTGCTGTGAAAGACACCAAATGAGGAAAAGTTAATATATCTTTTATGAATCTATGGTGCCATCCTACCCAAATAATTTAAAACAAATACCCATAAAAGTCACAAGGAAAAGTAAGATTTGCAAAAAATATCAAGAGTTCAGTTTTGTCCAAAAAGTACATTTCATAAGGTGAAGGAAAGCAAAACCCAGGCATTGATCACTCATGTGAGTTTAGAAAGCCAATATTGCCTTTCCAGACATTAAAAAAAACCCACTAGACATAATATTTTCGGATAAAATAGTAGGATTCTTGAAAGCCAGGAAAGGAGAAAAAAGAGAGACACATAGGTCTTGTCCTAAATCATTGAGATTGTTAGGTTCTAAAAAAAAGTTTTAACCAAAAGATGATAAAAGACGGAACAGGACAAAGGATAATCAGGAGTCATAATGAAAGTTCTGCTTTACATGCATAAGTTTCCCCCCTCTCCTTCACTCTAGATGGCAACAGATTTTGTGTAAGGAAAGATACAAGACTATTTGGAGGACAACAAAATATCCATTGCGAGAGGGTGCATTGATGCTAACATTTTAGTAGTAGTAATATGTCCTGTGCAGGACGTATTATAGGAATGATAGTGAAAGATAATGTTCCCCTGTATTATAGGAATGATAGTGAAAGATAATGTTCCCCTGCTCAATCAGCTGGCCGTTTATGGACCAAGATAAATGACATGATTAGGCACTTTTGCAGAAAACCACAATTTTGGAATTTTTGTAACTGATATCCAAGGACTTGTTCAAACAGCAATATGCAAAAACATTCAGCAATCTCCCTAGCATAATTCAATATTGAGATGCCAGAACAGAATCATCTGCATGGAAATTTGAGAAAGACCTAGTGGATAGGCATGGAGAGTAGAAAGATTCGCTGGAAACAATGCTGTTGATGTCATTTAAATAGAGATTTAAAAAGGAGCCAAGAAACAAGCTTGATGCACACCTCTATTTTGATTACTTTGGTCAACTGAACATTTTTTTTCCATATCTCACTTGTGCAGTGTTATTTTGATACAATTTGTAAATTAACCAGAGAAGCTGGTAGTCCATAAAGGTTATGGATATTTTCTTCCCATAGCCTAGCATGAGTAAGGTGACCAGATTTTCACGTTTTAAACGCGGGACGTGCGCACTTGCGGCCGCAGGAGCGCACTGCCTTTTGGGGCGCTCCCCTGTTTCCCGCCCTGTGACAGGGCAGGAAAAGGGGAGCGCCCCAAAAGGTAGTGCGCTCCTGCAGCCGCGTGTGTGGGAGGCTGCCGCACTGCCTTCTGAGGCGCTCCTCTGTTTCCCACCCTGTGACAGTTTTATACCAGATGTTTAGGTATGTAGTGGTCAGTGGTAGAAGTCCCCCTTTAAAAACCGGTCTGGGATAGCATAAATTCTCTGTCAGCCAAGCTCATAGTTTAATGAGTAAATGGGAAGTAAGTAGTTTGCTTAAGCTGAAAAGCAAACTAATCAGCTTATAAATTTTTATTTCTTTTTTAAAAATTGAATATTATTGAATATTAAATAGTGCAGAAATTACACAGAACAAAACCTGTAGTAACTAACAATACAGACTAGACACAGTAGTATAGCCCACAATTCCCGTCCCTTTCCAGTATTTTTCAGGTTTGTTTTTAATAGTCCTGGAAATTTTTGAAAAATTCCCCAAAAGTCAAATCTCATACCTGATTTTTTTCAGGAATTTGACATTTTTTCTGGTCTATTAAATCTAAACCTTAAAAAAATTCTAGCTGCCTCTGAATTCTATGTGGAGTACGAAGGCAGCCGTGACACAAGGCAAGTTAAGCTTTGCCGAATAAGCATTCAGCAAAGCCAAACAAAGAAAAATACCTTCTAGGTATTGCAGGGCGGGGTGGAAATGTGGTGGACGTTATTCCCTCCAAAATGGTGGTGATTACAGGGATCCAAAAAGAGGATCCCAAATAAAGCCTAATTTGCCTGGGCCAGAGATCCTCTTTTTGGATCCCTGTTTGGCTTTGCCAAATGTTCATCCCTCATCCCTTTAGCAAAGCATCTTTCTGAAACATTCCATCCAATATAGTCCAGTTTCCTGTGTAAAAAAGACCTGGGCATTGTGTATCTAAGGGCCCCAGAAGCCTACTAATTCCAAATTCTATCATATATTCAAGTTCACAATCATATATTGTATGTCACAGGAATCCTGTATGTCACAGGAATTGCTGGACAATCCCAACATTAGAAAGTTCTCTTCCCCCCCCCCCCCCCAATGAGATACATATGTATTTGTTCACTTTAATGCCTATTAATACTAGTGGCATTACTACCCATTAAAAAAGGTAACTGTATCATACAAATATGTCTATTAGATTCAGTGGTATTAGAATGCAACTGGTAAGACTACAATGAAAAATAGTATGCAGAGCCTACAGACATCTTTTTAATGTTCTCTTGAAGCCGTGCTCTCAGCTGTAATTGACCCTGTTGTATGATCAGTCATAACTGGCACATAAATTCAGACCTACATAAAAAAGCAAATGAGAAGAAACTCTTTTTCATCAAGAAAAGACAGTGGGAACATTCTGTCTTATAAACCAAGCCAAGTAATTATAAGAGGGCTTTAAAAATGTACACAAACACAATGTTCAATGACTTAAGTCAAGATTATAAATGGACACTAGAGGAATTTTGAATGAATTCTTGATTCTAACATGAACAAATTAGGAAGTATAGAAAGATTGTTTTCCTATGGTGTCACAGATGATGTACATTAGGGACTCCCAAAGTGGGCTTTACTGCCTCACTAGGAAAGTAAAAACATTAAGGGGAGTGGTGAGGAATTTTGAGACAGTAGCAGGGTGGCAGAGAATTTTGGGATGGTGAGGAGGCAGGGATTCCTGGGCCAGGTGGCAGGGGAAAGGACTCATCCTTCCATCTTGACTTGTGGTGACTGGTGAGTTTTAAAAGAAAAGCAGCAACACTCTCCTCACTGTGTAGCCTGTGTTTGTGTATGTGGCTGAGGAAGACAGTTGCCAAGCCAAAGTCAGCTGAAGAGTTAAGGTGGCCTTGCTGATTGGCTGCTTTGCAAGGCATGATGTATTTTATCAAGGAAAAGCCAAAGCCCTCTCCTTGCTGCATAGTGGGCTGTGGGGGTGGGGGGAGGGTCAAGGCAAAAAGTCCTGTAACTACTGCTTTGCAAGGCCATTTTAAAAAAAGAAAAGCGGAACCATTCTCCTCACTGTGTAGCTGGGGGCAGGGAGAGCCAAGGCAAGAGTCCCATTATCTTTCCTTTGCAAGGCAAGATTTTTTAAAGAGGTAAAGAACTCTACTCGCTGTTGTTTTGAATTTTCAATAGACCTAATATAAGAAAGAAGTGTGTGTTCACGTGTGTTTGTGTGAGAGGGGAAGCACTATGGATGTGGCCTGGAAGTCAAGTATGTGGGCATCAGCCCAAAAAGGTTTGGGAACCACTGAGGTACATGAAAGGCAGGCCCAACTGTGCACTTTAATACAGGGAAGTCAGGAGGCCTATTCAAATTGATGTGATTATTGGAACATCATCTGGACTAATGGGAAAGTGGTATCCATAATTATTTGAAAGAGCAATGTCTAATATTTACAGCAAACATCAGAAAAACTGGTTAGGTATATAAGCAGGATAGGCTAGAGGTTCACCAAAATAAAGTTGAAAATATCTAGGAATATGGGGTGAAGAACAGAGGTGCTATGAGCAGAAGAGCCAGAACAATGCTGTTCCAAATGTGATATGCTCAAAAAAGCAGTAATTCAGATCCACATAACATTGCAAGTTAAAATAAAATACCAAAAGAAAATCTGGAACTGAAAGTTATATTTAAAATTATTTCTACCGATTGAAAATGATGGATGAGGTAATTAAAAAAATTAAGTGATCTTTATCACCTTAGGGTTCACCTGAATTTGAATTAGTTCATATTTGACCAAATTGCTACTGTGTTGAATGAGAGTCATCGTGGACTTCTTTTTACTTTGAAGACTGTCATAACCCTAGTGAGCCTACAATTTACAGAATTATTCACAGTTTTAATGTAAATGCAGGAACTGAACTATCTGATTGCAGATTATAGCCTCATGAGCTATAAAATTATAGATATAACAAAAAGATCTTGTTGAACATTGAAGTCTGCCACATCTATTCTTTGGCTGTTTAAATTTAACCTTTTAGAAAGCACCAAGAATTAATTTATCTCTTCCATACCTCTGCCAGAATGCATAATCCTGTGCACATTAACTTAGAAATAAGTATTTGGATTCAACAGAGCTTACTTCTGGGTAAGTGACTATAGCATTATTTTGTGAGAAACACTATTGAATTAAATGTCATTTACTTCCTCAAAAACACACAGGAGAATACTGAAAGTCACTTTGGCTCCTCATTGGGGAGAAAGACAGGGTACAAAACAATCAACCAACCAATAAAGTAAGGGAGAGGAGTTCAATGTTTGGAATCTGATGCTTTCAGATAAATAGAGAGCAACCCAACCCCCAGCCTCTTTTTCATGTTTTGCTTTCTTAATTTCTACGTTAGAGAAAAAAGTAAATAGTGTGGCAGGGTTGGGACTCTAGCTCTGTCCAGATGAGGCCAGATCTTTCCCTTTCTCTATGAGGTAGGTTATGCAGAGAACATGTGACTGGGCCAGCATCAGCCAGCAAGTTTCCATGGTACAAATAGTAATTTGAAGCTGGGTTTCCCAGATACTAGTCCAACACTCTTAAATGCTATTGTTTTAGAATTGAAGGATTTCTTTCCCCTCCCCTCAGATACTGTATTTAATTTCACTGGCAAATTTCTCCTTTTGGGAAATGCATCTGTTTCTTTAAAAAAAATCATCTTATCTTTCATTCCGATCATCACCTCAGACCTGTAGATCCAATCCAGAGTCCAAAACATATTTTGTCTCTTTCAGTGGCTTGTGTTAGAAAACGAATGAAGCTGACATGTTAAGCTCGTGAGATTTTTGGAGCTCATCAAAGAGATCATAAGAGAAGAACATAATTCTGTTCCTAAACCTGGGCTACCACAATGATCACAAACCTCATCCAGCTAAATGACAACTTTAAAAAGCTAAGGTAACAAGTTTGCGACTCATGAATTGACAGAGAAGAGTTACTTTAAAAAAATTGAAATGGGCTGTTAGTAGCATGTTTAATAGCTAATAAGTACTTCTCCTCCTGGATAAGCACCAAGGAGAACCCTATAGTCTCCATTCTGCATTGGCTCTTTCTTTGAAGAAGAGGTGGGCGTGGAAGGCTTTCTCGGTATTTAGAAACAATGGGTCAAGGATACTGATGTTTCTTCCCTGTGAACTTTGAAGTGTTAAAGAGCCAACATGGTGTAGAGGTTAAGAGTAGGTGCACTCTAATCTGGAGAACCGGGTTTGATTCTCCGCTCTGCCACTGTGGAGGCTTATCTGGTGAACCAGATTAGCTTGTGCACTCCAACACATGCTAGCTGGGTGACCTTGGGCTAGTCACAGTTCTTCCGAGCTCTCTCAGCTCCACCCACCACACAGAGTGTTTGGGGTGGGGGGTGGGAAAGGAGATTGTAAACCCCTTTGAGTCTCCTTACAGGAGATCATAATGTTAAAGTGTCTATGATTTAATCTATGATTAATCTATGATTTAATCTATGATTAAAAATGAAAGTGGAATGAGGAAAACAGGAACATCCAACCAAGAGGAACAGATGGGCTTATACGAGGTTTGATGGCCAAGTGTTCCAGTCATCTCCCAGACTTTTTGGAATCTGTTCCCATCATGCCATGGGGGATGTGTTTAAAGAATTTTGTTTGTACAAAGTGTCCAATTGCCATTCTTAAGTATCAGCCCTAACCTCTGGAAGTAAAATCTCTGAGTGAGCAGGTGACTTCATGCTTGATTTTGTGTGAACACATGTACAAATACCTTGTTATGCACAGCCTGCAAATTCCACATATTGTATCATTGATAAGAATTTTCCATGTAGGAAGATTTCTTTCATTACACATTGCCATCTATCAGACAAAAGCTTCACAAATGAAAGCTATGAAGAAACTCTGTAAGGCTTTAGTTCAGAGCTAGAAATAATATGAATAAATAATACACAAATAAAGAGAATGCATTGGGCCTTTTAAGTGTACTGCTTTTAATTCCCCTGTGTTTCATTGAAAGCTGCTTCTGGAACTCATGCATGTGTTTAAGCAGCTGCTAACGTGGATTTGGGGAGATGTTATGCAAAACTTAGATTAAAGGCTGTTTTTCATACACATAGGAATGCAGTGGTGTAGTAGCTAAAGTTTCAGACTAGGAATTGGGAAACCCAAGTTTGCCTCCACATTGTGCCATGGAAACTTGCTTGGCTGATCTTGGTTCAGTCACACAGTCTAATTATTACAGTTCTTGTAAGGCTAGAATGGAGGAGAGGAGAACCAAATACATAAAATAAACATGTAACAACTCTTGCTACCATGTATCCATCAATGTCTAACCTCCCTCCCCTCAAAAAAGTTGAGAGGGGACTCAATTTAAATTAATCGCTAATCTTTTGCATCAGTCAATGAGTCTGATTTTCTTATTTTTTTTTAAGTAAAATTAGGTGGAGTGAGCTGTAGACATAAATAGCGTAAGATATTGCCATTCATGGAAGGGAGAGAGGGAAGGAGTTCCCTGTGGAAGAAATATAGTTAGCATTGAATCTAGCAATCATATTAAGTTAATGTTCTCAGGTTTCATATAACAACAAATATACAGGGATAATCATGGTTTTCTTAAATTTATGGGTCTGCAGGCATGGATAAAAATGTAAGTATTTCTTAAAAGAAATATGAAGGAAATCCTTGAATATAAATTGCATTTAGCATTCAATTTCCATGTTTCCAAGCACAGAGAAGGCATAAAAAGCATATAAAACATTAATGATTTTGGCCCTGACATTTAAATTCTATACATTTTAATGTCTCTTTCCAGGCCTTCGATTTCTTTTGGGACCTTTTGCTGTGTATGTAGCGTTAACGTTTCTATATATGTTTGGTTCACCTCACAGGAAATATACCAGTAATGGTAAACATTGAAAGGGTCTGAAGAAAGTATAACCCATTTTTAAATGACTTAACTTGAACAACTTGTGCCTCCCGCTTCCGCCATAATACCATTTGAAATATCATCCATACATAAAATTCAGCCCTCTGGCAACCAATGCTGCTCCTTCAAATTCCTAAGCAGACATGAGGTATTACAACTATTTCTTCTAATACAGAAAATGAAATACAACCTATTGGATTACTTGACTCTTGAAACTGCCTTATACTGAATCAGACCATTGCTCCATTAATGTCAGTATTCAGAGAGAGAATGGCTCTCCAGGGTCTCTGGTACTGATATTTCACATCACTTACTGCCCATTCTTTTTTTTTTCCAGCTGGAGTTGACAGGGATTGACCCTGGAAACTTCTGCATGAGAAGCACATGCTTTACAAGTGAGCCACATCCTCTCCAGTGTCATATGCAGCCTTCTGCAGCTTAAGAACTGGGGGGTGGGGGGTGGGGGGTGGGGCAATTAGGAGCCTCTTGACTCCAGAATATTTTTTAAAAAAATTGTGCCAGGGTGCCACTAGAGCCAGCTGGATGAAAAGAATATTGTCTTCCCTTTTTCAAATTTGTAAAAATCCAAAATCCAAATCATTTACTTACGGTCAACGACCAGAACAAATTTGTGCAACACATTAGAATTTGTAAACCTGCACTTTTATGAATATTGAAGAATGCTCCTGAACAATGGCTGTTTCCACACATTAAAATATTTTAAGGCAGGAAAATAAAACATTTCCTGCAGGAGTTCCGTACAGGTTTGTCCCCCAAAATGTTTTGAAAACATTTTATTTTCACCTCACAACATTTTATTTGGCTCTGTTAAATTGGTGATCTATCCCCACAAAAAACATTTCCAGAATGTTTTCTGCTTGATGTGTGGAAATCAGGTTTATTTCTCCTTTCCGATTTTGAAGCTCTCAATTCGTTTGCCTGCTGACTGCCATTTTCTGTTGTTTCAGTGATCCTCTGTGCTGTTCTACAGACATTTTGTCATCTGATATTGAAGCTGCCTGCCATTTTTATCATTGCTGTGCTCTAATAAACCCATTTTTGCCTGTCAATTATGCAATTTTTTTCTTTTAATTTTTTTGTGTGCAAGGTAGATTGCACCCAGCCAGTGACTCCCCCTGATGTCACTGCCCAAATAAGGAGTTCCCTCTGCCTCTCTGCTGGCTGGGGTTTGAGGAAGCCCAGCCGGGAGGCAGAAGGAGCTCCTGATTTGGGCAGTGACACCCCCTGATGTTACTGCTCCCTCTGCCTCTCTGCTGGCTGGGGTTTGAGGAAGTCCAGCCGGGAGGCAGAAGGAGCTCCTTATTTGAGCAGTGATACCCCCTGATGTCACTGCCCAAATAAGGAGCTCCTCTGCCTCCCCGCTGGGGTTTGAGGAAGCCGATTAATCCCTTCGAGGCACTTTTTGGAGTGCCTCGAATGGATTAATTGGATTTACATTGATTCCTGTGGGAAATGGTGCCTCGGTTTTCATCGATTTCAGTTTTCGTCGATTCCTTTCGGATGAATTATTGACAAAAACCGAGGTACCACTGTATATGGTATGTATAAAATTAGTGTTTTAGCAAACAAGGGATTTTGAGAATAGATTCTTTTCAGAATCCAGCTGCTCTGATTTTTAAACCTGTTTTGTTAATAATGTTTTGTCAATATTAAAATGAAACATCCACAACTTTTTGAAAGGATGATGATGAAGGCCACATGCCAGAAAGCAACTGGGGTTGCCAACCATACTTTTCTCTGTGCTCCGTATGACTCGACAGTCTTTGTGCAGAAGCAGGCAGCAGTGCTTTATCTGAAGGAGCTTTTGAAATGTCTCTTTAGTTTCAAAGTAGTTCCACATGAGGCATAGTTGCACATGAGAGGGCCTGTGGCTTGACAAATAGAAGTCAAAGCTGACTATGGGGAGCTAATCCATGTTTCCATCATGATACATTTTATCGAAATCGCAAAAATCCACTGACTTTTTATATGTCTGCATAGAAAAGAACTGTATTTCTGTTCTGCATTTTCCCTGCTGGGGGCAATATCACTCCACTTGTCTCCAGAAAATAACCAGGAATTACGAAGAGATCTTACAGTACATATTTAAAACTACAAGTGAAAGCAAACCAAAATAGGGGCATTAAGCACTGAATCCAACTTAATGGAACATTTCAGCCATTTTTCTAAATGCATGAGTTGATTTTGGTTTTTGGTTTTGCAGGTTATATTTATTTCACAAAGCTTAACATAAAGAGTAGCACAGTAAAGCGAAGAGTAGGATCTGGGTACTATAAAGAACACTGAGAGAAAATAACAGATGTTATCACTTGTCTAACTTTTTCAAATTATTTACACATTAAAGAGACGAACAGGACATTCATTGGCATTAGACTTTTTAAGTATATCACCTCTATTTAGTCTCTCTGCTGTGACAGTAAGTATAATTGGACTGAATAGCAAAATCAAATTATTTGTACTGATAAACAACTATGCTAAACCATTATATTCTGTACCACTTGGACATGGAGAAGTGGGCTTTACCAAAATGAAGGAATTCTTAGAAAACACTGCAAGAGAGGCACCTGCTCTTAACCGCTATACCACACTGGTTCTTTTAAATAGGAGAAATAACTGCGGAGACAGAGTAGTGGATATCGATAGTGTGTGTATACGGGAATAGTCCAGGTGAAAACTCTTAAATAATGAGGCTGTTGTAAAAAAAAAGTTTTAAAAATAAAATTCAAATAATATACGCCTGCCTGCCTGCCTGCCTGCCTGCCTGCCTGCCTGCCTGCCTGCCTGCCTGCCTGCCTGCCTGCCTGCCTGCCTGCCTGCCTGCCTGCCTGCCTGCCTGCCTGCCTGCCTGCCTGCCTGCCTGCCTGCCTGCCTGGATGGATGGATGGATGGGTGGGTGGGTGGGTGGGTGGGTGGATGGATTCCATATATACTCGTGTATAAGTCAACCCGCATATAAGTCGAGGCACCTAATTTTACCACAAAAAACTGGGAAAACTTATTGACTCGCGTATAAGTGGAGGGTGGGAAATGCAGCAGCTACTGGTAAATTTCAAAAATATAGATACCAATAAAATTGCATTAATTGAGGCATCAGTAGATTAAATGTTTTTGAATATTTCTTTCAAAGAAAAACAGTAAAAGCTAGCTCTGTAAGTGGAAAAGAGGGTCAACAAAAACAATATGGTCTCAACAATAACTTTAAAAGTACAAAAACCTTAACTCAACCAGCAACCAAGCTAAAACATAAGAGTTAAAATCCTTCAAAACTGGATTTTTGGTCAGGGGAGGAGTGTTTGTGTTAGCAGTACCAACATTTCAGGGTATCTTTAGGAGCCCCTCCTGATGATACCAGCCAGGTTTGGTGAAGTTTGGTTCAGGGGGTCCAAAGTTATGGACCCTCAAAGGTCTACTCTTTACATCTACTATTACAATGGTTCTCAACCTTCCTAATGCCACGACCGTTTAATACAGTTCCTCATGCTGTGGCGACCCCCAACCATAAAATTGGTATATATAAAATATAAAAAGGACTGGTTTCCAATGGTCTTAGGCAACCCCTGTGAAAGGGTCATTCGACCCCCAAAGGGGTCGCGATCCCCAGGTTGAGAACCACTGTACTATTAGCTTCCATTGGAATGGGAGCACCAACTTTGGGGATCCCATGGCACGTTTGGACCCCACTAGACAAACATCACTGGAATTCCCTGAAACTTGTAAGGTATCAGCAGGGTTATCCTGATGATACCATCCAGGTTTAGTGAAGTTTGGTTAAAGGAGTCCAAAGTTGTGGACCCTCAAAATGTAGCCCCATCTACTATTAGCTCCCATTGGATACAATGGGGAAGGGGGGCACCCCTTTTGGGGGTCCATAACTTTAGACCCCCTGAACCAAACTTTACCAAACCTGGCTGGTGTCATTAGGAGTGTCACCTGATGATAGCCTGAAATTTTGGTGCTGCTAGACTAAAAACCCTAAAATATTTTTTTTAAAAAAATACACCTCACTCATGTATAAGTCAAGGGGGGCTTTTTCAGCACAAAAAATGTGCTGAAAAATTCGACTCATATGCGAGTAAATATGGTAGATATTCATATACAAGACACTGTGATGTCATCATCATGTGATGTCATCATCATGTGATGTGATGTCACCCCATGGATCAGTAATGACCTTTATCTGTAGTAGTAGAGGAAAAGCAGTGCAGAAGAGAGACACCTTTAGTAGAGGAAAAGGAGTGCTGAAAGAGATAAAAAAAGGAAAAGGCCCATACGCAAGTGGAGGTGTATGTACAAATCAAAACACACTCACAATGTAAGACCAAAAGACAAATATTTATACCCCAGAATGAGTTTTAAGGCAGTATAAATTAAGCTGGCAGATAAGCCAGAGGTCAAGAGTTGATTGCTTATTCAGGGGACTGAACACAAGAGACGAAAGGTATGATGGGCCATCAAGATGCAAGAGAATGCTGTGAATTATTTCTGGAATGTAGATTAATGGCTGTGATAAATGCATAATGCAGATCAGAGCTAAGATGGTTGTGATGAATGCAGAAAAGTGCTGAGATGTCTTTAAATTAAAATAAACAAAGGTCAGGTGGAGCAGTGATTTTCTCACCTTAGGGCAGTGGTGGTGAACCTTTGGCACTCCAGATGTTATGGACTACAATTCCCATCAGCCCCTGCCAGCATATTGGTGGCCACGATGAGCAGTGATTTTTTTCTCACCTTAGGGCGGTAATTAACCTTTGGCATCCAGATGTTATGGACTACAAGTATAAGAGTTCTCCTCTGATATGAAGGCCTGCCAGCATGGCCAATTAGCCCACGATGGCAGGGAGCTGATCTTCTAGTGGGAGGGCTATAACTAGGAGTATTAAACTCGAAATGGAGATCTGCAACACCTTTGTTTAGTTGGGCATATCTTTAGGGTAGTGGAAAAGTAGTTTCCCACTTATGTTTTGACCATGGAATGAGGCAAACTGCCCCCAGGGCATGACCTGCCCCCATGCGCCCCCGCCCATGCCCTGTCCATGCCTTATCCTGATCCACCCCCATGTTAGCATGGCCTTCATCCCCTGCCTTATGAATTATTGGATTTTCATATTATTCCTTACACTGTGTGCTGCAAAATGCCAATTTCCATGTTTGTATGGGTGGATAGCAGAGTGTCCAGGCAATACTATCTGGATGTCTCATAATAAGGACATGAATCTTTGATTATCTCACCCTGCCAGAGTACTCCTTTAACATAATGGAATCTGTAGAACACCTGAGCACCACACCTTGCTAAGCTGCTTTTTGGAAACTCCCTGATACTGTGCTTTTGAGAAAACATTTCTCCAAACAATGGCAGTCTCCCTGCATTTCCCTCACCTCTCAGATACGATCTCCCTAACAACAAGTTTCCTTCCTGATTCACTTAAGCCTAAGCTAAATTTGAATACTTAAAGTCGAGACTTTAGGAAGTACCTTTACATAAATCATTCAAGGTTTTACTGATACAATCTAGGACCAATTGACCCCATTGTCCTGGGGAGTAGAGACGATAGATAGAGCTGCTAATTAGCTCAGCCCCACTAGTCCAGCAAGGAAACCCCAAGCAGTTACAAAAGAAATGAAACCTAAGCTTGAATTTCCCGCCTTACCTGCGCAAAGGGGTATAAAAGTCCTGCTCACTTAAGCTCATTGCTCATTTCTAACCTGAACCTCCCTTGATCAAGTTGGTGTGAGACATGATATATCGTCCTTTGCTTGGGTCCCTATGCTCACTTAAGCTCATTGCTCATTTCTAACCTGAACCTCCCTTGGTCAAGTTGGTGTGAGACATGATATATCGTCCTTCGCTTGGGTCCCTATGCTGGCATAGAGATCCTTGCTTTCTTCTGGAACTTCTCTGCAGATCGTTGGTAACGCATAAGTCCCCTGCTTTCCCAACTCCCATTCTATCATCCAACCTATCTTTTCCTCCCTATCTATATACTTAGGAACTGTGTGTATGTGCCTTAATGTCTCACTGTGTGATCGTTTGCAACCAAAACTTATATAAACATATTTAAACTCCGATTTGGTCTCTTTTGTGAATTCTCTGCGGATATGTTTCAGGCCGTTTCTGGTATACATAGTCTAAAGATCCCCTCCCAGCCTACTTCTTGCATTGCCAAGCCGAGTAATTCCCCATTGTTCTATAAAAATAAGTTTGTACACTGTTAAGCCAGGTAACACCCGTCTCACCCCGACCCTGGGCACGATTTTCCACCACCACATGATGCCAATGGAGCATCATCAGTGGTGGGATTCAAAAATTTTAGTAACAGGTTCCGATGGTGGTGGGATTCAAACAGTAGCGTAGAGCCAATGGGGCTGGGCAGGGCATGACGGGGGCATGGCCAGGCATGACGGGGGTGGGGAATTCCTGGGCTGGGCTGTGGCAAAGACACAGGGCATGCCCCAGGTGCAGTTCCCCTTCGCCCTGCCTCTAGATTCAAATAATGACTGTTTAAAGTATTAAAAAAGCAATATACTGAAAGGTAGTGTATTATTTCTTTTTATATGATTATATTGATTGATTTTAAATAATAACATAAGTAAGGAGAGAAACCAAAAACTGTTTACAATTGTTAACATATTACAAACATATCTAATTGTCTATCTCTCTCAACCCCTCAACTGAAACATACTATATTGCCTCCCCATATTTCCCTCCCTCCCTACTTCCCCTTCAGATTCCTATAACTACTTTATCTATTCCACTTGAAAGAAAACTAACAGAGGGAGAGATCCAAAATCCTTAATCTAAAAGAGTAGTTTAAACTCCTCTCTTTCCAATATAAATTTCAAGGAAATAAAAGAAAGTGAAAAATCTTTACCTATCATACTTTCCCAACCTTCATACCAATGAACAAAAAAATAGAATTACTATATATTGTATTATTTCATACAGTTCATAGACACATGGGGGTGCCATGGGGTGCAGGGGGAACACAGGGGGCCCTAGGGGGCGATTTTGCATCTCCCACTTGACAAGATTTGTTGTACCCAGGGACAGAGATTACCCCCTTGTCCCTAGTGGAGTTAATCATTAATAACCAGTTCTCTGAACTGAAATTTTTTTTAGTAACCGGTTCTACCAAATAGGTGCGAATAGGCTGCATCCCACCTCTGAGCATTATGTGGTGCCACAAAATGCAAATAATTCCTAATAATTAGCTGACACCAGTGAGATAGTTAAGCTTTCTGCTAATGGTATGAACCATGATGTCCCCACCAACCCTTTGCCTTTCACATCCATACTTTCAGCTACAAATTAATCAATGGCTATTAGAGATATAGATACTATTATCCCAATCTCATCTACTATGCAAACATTTGCACATTACTTTATTGAATGAGACAGCTATTTCCCCAGCCTACATGAAATGGCCATGAGAGCCTTAAATTGGCTTTCCCATGCAAACATTTGCTGCTGACCCACCCACCAATCCTAAAAGCAACATGGGACAAGCAGGTTGTGACAGAATGTTGTGCTTTCCTCCAGTTAACATTTTTGGGGACACTGCAGTCTCAGTAGGGCAGGGATAAATAGGTTTGGTATTGTGACTGTTTCGGCCATAACGAAGCTTTGGCAGGAATGAGGCAGGTTGCTCATCATAGATAGAGAGAATTGGTGAGCATTGTTTTAATGGACAACCATTCTTGTATTATTTGTTCCATGGTTAGAAAGGTTTCTGAGTGAACATCTTGGTGCTGAGCATATCAATCATAGTTCTAGGCTCTAGGGCAGGCCTCTTGTGCTTGCCTAGCAATAATATAGGAACAACTTCTGCAAATCACCAAATAAATGTTGGTTCAGAATATGGGGAAGGATCTCAACATTTAGCTCTCCTTTCTAAGTTCAATCCAATTTCCTTGTGTCTCTCTCCATCTGGGATCAGCTATCTAGGTCCAGTCAGGTATGGCTGTGTACTCGTTTTCCTCACCCTTAAGGATTTTGTAGTAAGGGCTTGAAGGGAACATGCCCAGCTTAGGGGGCCAGGGCAGTCAGGGTACCCTCACTCTCAAGTAGCAGAATCCCATAGGCAGCAAAAGGAACAAGAGTGTGCTAACATATATAAAGTTTAGAATGTGTTCTAGGTATATACCAGTTTATTTTGAAATAACAAGGTAATTTAAAGTAGGGAAAATCACATTATAATTTCAAAAATGTAGTCATAATGGCTGCAAACAAAAAGAAAGGAACATTACAGTAGGACCTCCTTTCCTATCATCCTGGACACTGAAACAACAGGAGTATGTAACCTTTTCTGGTTTCCAAGGCTCCCCTTTCTCCATGCAAATAAATGGAATGTATTTAATGCATCTGACTTCCAAGAGGTGCTATCAGGAAAAGAAACACACTTATCACCTGAATCCTTGGGTAAAACCAATGATATGTGTCCATTGATTTGTGTTCAAAGGTGAGCCACATTTAGGTTACTATCCATGTTCTGTGAACTTTGGATTTAAAGAACTAAACTGAAGAATTTGACATACATACTGTAGGTGACTAAAGGTTTTGCTGTGATTCTGACATTGTTAATTCTTTTTTAAAAACTCAGTGTATTAACTGTTTACCATACTGAATAGCATCATGCCTATTTTATGAATGCATCATTCTTACTAACAAACAGCAGTCACTGTGTATTTTTTCAAGCAGAACCTATTCACATATTCAGGTGAACAGTTGTTTTTTTTGTTTATTTAATCAGATGAACTGCAGTGAAAATACTTGGGTATGGAAGAGTACGTTCAGAAAATATATGGCTTTAAAAATGAGTATTGAGCTGCATAGAGATAATTTAAAAGTAAGATATTATTGTAAGTGTTCAAACAGTTAGAAAATAAACAAAATTAAAGTCAAAGTTATTTGTCATTTGTTATTTGACTGCAGCACAGCAAGAAATTGATATAAAACTTCACAACTACAGGACATTAGGCTTCAGTTCAGAATGACTATGATTGTGCCATGTTGTTTTTAAAGCAATTCAGTTTGAATCCATATGGTAATTATTTTATTGGTACTTATACATTGTGGGTGAACAGCAGGACCTGTTTTATGTAGACCTGTCTGTAAATACTCTGAATGTTTGTGCTTAAAGATTCAGATCCAGCAATTTTCTTATAGATATTTTTGGAACAGTTTTGGCCAAACCGCTTCCTTTCAATTTCTTTGCGTTGTGTGTGTGTTTTTTAAAGACTCCGCTTTGTAGTACAATGAAGGCATCTTTTGTGAACTTGTTTTTATGGAGATGTTGCTTTAATCATGCAGACTTTCCCTCCTGAATGACAAACTAATTTCTTCAGCTGAAGGCTGCAATGTGCTTTTGCTGTACATACACAGGGATAGAATTATTCTGAAAATGGGAAGGGAAGTTAGGGCTGACACTCACTATGTTTTGATGGAGGGCAACTTTAGCTGACAGATTCTGTTAAAAGCTTGTGGGTCTTGCTGGATCCTGAACTCCTGTTGGAGAAACATGTGCCCATAATAGCAATATACAGGAAGCTAAATTTCAATTTGCAAACAAAAAACAAAGCAAAAAGAAGTAACTGCCTAAAAGCTTCACATACATTTGTAGTTAGAATCCTATTCCTTTAATTAAATTGCCATAGGGATCTTCTCCATTTTACACATTCTAGAGCAGGGGTAGGGAACCTTTAACACTCAAAGAGCCATTTGGACCCGTTTTCCACGGGAAAAGAAAACACTTGGAGCCGCAAATAATTTTTGACATTTAAAATAAAGATAACACTACCCCTGTTCTAGAGACTGTTAGAAGTGTGGGGCCTTGAGATCTCCCAGAATTGCTACTCATTTCTGCACTATGGAGATCAGTTCTCCAGAAAAAAAAGACTGATTTGAAAGGTAAACTCTATGGCGTTAGATCCTGCTGAGATGCCCTCATTCTCAAAACTTTGCCCTTTCCAGGCCTTAGCTTCGAATCTCCAGGAATTTCTGAATTTTGACTGGGCAGTTCAGCCTGGTGTAGTGGTTAAGACCTGTAAACTGTAATCTGGAGAACTGGATTTGATTCCCCACTTCTCCACATCAGTGGCAAACTCTAATCTGGTGAATCAGGTTTGTTTCCCCACTCCTACACATGAAGCCTGCTGGGGGATCTTGCGCTATTCACAGTTCCCTCAGAACTCTCTCAGTCCTACCTACCTCACAAAATGTCTGTTGTGGGGAGAAGAAGGGAAGTAGTTTGTAAACCACTTTGAGACTCCTTAGGTTTGTGAAAAGCATGGTTTAAATCCAAATTCCTCTTGTTAGTTTTGCCAGGCAGGATATTTTACCAGATGAGAGCAGCAATAGAGAATGCAGAGACAGACAGCAGCTGATTTTATGTACTTCCTGGATAGCACTTTCAAAAAACTGCTATGATAGTAGACCATATCAGGTGGTCCTGCAGGTACTTACGTCATAAAGAACATCTTCAATGAAACCTGGAAACTAATTGGTAACTAATGCAGCAATTGAGAACTATGTAAGCTGCTTTGGGTTTCCATTGGGTATAAATGAAGTAAAACTAACAGCAAATTAGCATGAATAATCCACATAGCTTTACCTAACTGTGACTTTCTAAAGTTTCTGAGATATCTTCAAAAGTAGACTTATGTACCACAATACATATGGGATATAATAGTCTAGCCTTGATGTTACTGTGAAGTGGATCTATGTGGCCAGATCAAGTCAGGGAGCCATCTTTTAGGCTAAATAAAGATGGAAGAAAGTATTTTATATAGTGCAATTAATTCATTTCTCTAACAGTAATCATGAGTAAGTATAACCCATAGCTTTTTAACTCAGTGAGAATCAGCTGAACTTCAAGAAATGTGGCAAGCACCATGCCATCCGAGAGCTAGGTTCTACCAGCCAGCATCATCACAGTCTTATCAGGATTTAGTTTTAGTTAAAAACCACCAATGCCATCTCTGTCTGGTCTGAAATCTGACTGAAAAGGTCAAGAGTATATATATTGCCTAAGAAAAACGGAAGTTGCTCTATCAATTATCTTGCCCCAGATTAAAAGGGCAGATTAGAAGCTGGACAAAAATTGGTCACATTACTCTTCTCCAGTGTTCTGCCCCTTCCCCTTTTAATCTTTTCTTTAAGACATGAATGAACAACTGCTTCCTTTTGGGGCTGAGGAAAAATGTAGAGTCCATGAGAGATTTATAATGAATGTCAGAGACTCATTAACCTGTTCCTTACAATATTTCAATAACTAGGGTATACAAGCATCATGAATAAAAGTGGTGGTCTTCACAGTCCATCTACTTCCACCCTCAAAATGAATAAACCAGACAGAACGACAGACATTTGTACTCAGATGTGAGAGATTCTTTACATTCCTGTAAGCCTTACTGCTGCTTGCCGGGCTAAAAAGAGTCAGATTCCTGTCTCTCCTAGTACCACTGCCACAGGAAAAAGGAGATCATGCCAGAATCCCTTGTAACATGGTAGGGGCATTTCCTGTGAAACTCATACTTGAGGAAGCAGAGCAACATGGCTTTTTCAGCCCTGTCAGGTCTGAGGAGGCTTAAAGGAATTCAAGGAGTTCACATTGTTTTTCCCTTGAGAAAGGCTGTGTGTATGCACATCTGTATGCAGTAAGAAATGGCTTGGTTGGGAAGCCACTAGGAGATACCTTGCCTGGGGCCATCCAAAACCCTGAATTGGCCCTATCAGAGCATAAGCCCCATTGTATTCAAATGCTTTGAATCATGTGGCACGTCTCTGAAAACACAGGGAAAAGTTACTGACCTTTGAAACTTGATTCATTGAATGCTCAGCATTATGTGATACAAGCTGGCAATTGGAAAAGAAAAGGGTCTAAATTATGCTTCTGATTCAGTGTATAGTTGCTAAATATGTTTTTCTATAATGAGCTGAAACATGGGGAGGAGAAAAAGTTCATTATTATTTCAGTTAAAGACAGACAGCTGGAAGTTATTTGAATTGCTAGTCATTTACTTTCTGCCATAGACTAAATTCACAGGCATTATTAAAATGGCAGCAAAAACTGATATGCATAACTGAGAACCCAGTTTTGCATACATATAAAAAATCTATCAAAGCACCAGTCAAATACAAAGCACAAGACAAATCCAAATAGAAGCTTCTCTTTTAGAAATAACTCAAGGAAAACTAGGAATGCTAGGTATGTTTAGAACCTTTGTTTAAATTGTAGAAATTTATGCAAACAAAAAAGCCCCTTATGCACTGAAAGACAATAGGTGAGAGGTTGGACAACTAATTTAAATATCTTCCTATTCCCCCCCCCCCATTTTGCTGACTACCAGCGAAGTCAGAAACTGTGACTGCATACAATCCACTAAAGAGAGGAACATCCCCTTAATCCAGTGGTGGTATCCAAAAATTTTAATAACAGGTTCCAATGGTGGTGGGATTCAAACAGTGGCGCCGCCGTACACACGCACCTCCAGTCCCTATTGGGCAGGGAGGTTGCTTTAGTAACCCCTTCTCGGCACTCAGAAAAAAATTAGTAACCACTTCTAGAGAAGTGGTGAGAACTGGTTTGATCCCACCTCTGACTTAATCCCAGGAAGGTTTTTTTTCTACTAGTCTCACCAGAGATACCCAGAGAAATACCTGGAGCTGATTAGTCAGATGTCCAGACAGATACTTGAAACAGTATAGCCTCAGTCATCAGGGTTGGGGTGAGGAAAAGTCAACATCTTTGTTCCCTTTCTTTTCCTGCTAGGGACAATGCTGAAATGGTCAGCAGTGGTGCTATGTGTGATGTGCATCTGGAATAGAAGCACCACTTTGGAAATTCTGACTCTCATGCAGGCAACTGTGGCATATTAGCTTACCACAGATGGTTAGTCACTGCTGTACATCACCTTACAGGAAAGAATAAAGGAAGAACTGCTAAGTATTGCCATCTTGGGAAGCAGCAACAATACTTTTTTTCTTGTATTTTTGTAATTACTTGTAATGTTTGATTTGTGTGTCACCTTCTAGAACTTTTATTTGAAAGCCAATAAACAAAATCACACCTCTTCTTAGAATTCCCTTCTGCACACCTGTTTTTTGTGAACCTTTTGGATTATCCCCTTAATCCTGATTCCCACTATAACCTAGTTCAAGTACATCTGATTGTATTTTATGATGTTAATTCCCTGCTGCCTTCTCTCTGCCTCTCCCCCTCTCTTTAGAAAGTGTGTTAGGTAAGATGCCAGGAATTCTTACTGTTGAATTGTATAGATATGTACACACACATTTTCAATATTTTGCATTTCTTGACAAAAACAAGCTATGTAGGACCATTATATTTTCATATAAGGAGAATCTTTGTCAGTGCAGATAAATGTAGACATCTGTACATCCACATTGGTCTCATTGATTACAGCAAATTATTTTTCACATAACTGCAGTTGAGGAATGTAAAGCATTTTTTTTAAAAAAAAATATTTGCTGGTTCAACTAATGCTTCGATGGTTCCAGTAGACACTTTTAAACTGTGGAATGAAGTTGTGGCCATGGATTTCAATTTGCACATGAACTTTCAATAGAAAGAATAGAAATTGAAAAATAAAAATTCACTGGACATAGTGTGTAACACACTTTTCACTGTGATACACCTCTGAAGATGCCAGCCACAGATGCAGGTGAATCGTTAGGAACAAGATCTACCAGACCACGGCCACACAGCCCAGAAAGCCTACAACAGCCAGTTGAATCTGGCCATGATAGCCTTCGACAATACACAGAAAAAATAGACTTCATTATTGAAACCTGATGTTCTGGGATTTTGGAATATGTGCCTTTTAAAGTAGTTGGCAAATCATGCTTTTGTTATGTTGCTGATTCAGAATGCTTCCTGAATGACTGCAAATGATCCCCTAATATCTTGTCAACAAATTACAAGTTGAAGGCTATAGGGATTCAACAGTTTATATTTGGTTAGAGGAAAACAGTTTCAGATTTTCTACCCTCTATGCAATTAGGGGTATTTTTAAAATTATTTTTATTAATATTACAATAAAAAAAACAGTTAATGTTTAGCATCTATGTATAGAACTTACCAATTAAATTTATAACAATTCACTTTTTACTAAATTGCTTTGCATTGCCTTCCTATAACATCTTCGTCTTAGGCTCATTCCGCACATGCAGAATAATGCACTTTCAAACTGCTTTCAGTGCTCTTTGAAGCTGTGCGGAATGGCAAAATCCACTTGCAAACAGTTGTGAAAGTGGTTTGAAAACGCATTATTTTGCGTGTGCGGAAGGGGCCTAATTTTCCTCTACATTTGCTTTACAGAAAAGTTTTACAATACATTTCTTACTTAAGTATTTAAAGATTTAAATCTTTGCAAATTTTGGTGGATTCTACACAGTATAAGAATAGTGTTATTTTTGTATCTGGGTCTATTTTATTCCATTTTTGTCCTTTGCATGGGTGCCGGTTTTCTGTGAAGGAAACAATCCGGTTTCTTTCTGCCCTTTTGCACGAACCCGCTATTTCTTTTACAATGCAAGTGCACAGGCACAAACACCACATTTTTCTTGTGTTCTGATTGACAGTTTCATCACCACAGTCCCCCTTCTGCCTTTCCCACTCTCTGCTAAGGGCATGCTTCTGACTGTTGGATAATCTACAGCAATCTACCCTGGGAGCCTGAGCAGGACCTTTTCCGCCCATTTCTACACTGTAGAAAAAAAGTTTAGGGCTTTGAAACCATGACACATGTAAACATGAAGCAAGCAACCCCTGCCTTAATATTGTGATATACAAAATAATAAAATCTGTGCAAAAAGAGAGAAAAGCAATATGTCCCGTTGACATCCAAAGGTGAGAATCTGCCTAGCTGTGTGCTCTGAGCACCGCCCCCCCCCCCAAAAGGAAACTTTGTTGTGAATCCATTACTGTACCCATTTGGGTGAAATGGCATTCACAGTCACTGCCAAGGGGAGAAAACATGCTTCAGGGACGTTTTTGAAATGGCAAGCAATCACACCAGATCAGCAGAAACAAAACTGACATGACATAAGGCAGGAGAACAGGCAGCAGGGTAGAAAAATAAAGCTATTGGTTGCCCTTGCCATTCCCTCTGTAGTAGTTTCAATCTGGGATTTTTAAAAACAATGCAATTTTGGCGTTTTTTGACCTAGGTTGAGGGAAATATAACAGGTCAATCCCACTTTGGGGAAGGGCCCCATGCAAAGTTCTTCCCCAAATTGGGATATTTCCCGTTGTCAACGCATTATATTTCTACCATGCAAAATCCACCTTTGTTAACTTGCTGCTCTCATCCAGTCTTGTCTCAGAATTGCTAAATTTTCTGAGATACCTCATAAATATTGGTTTCAGTAGAAACGGTCCTTTGTATTGTCAGTAAGAATCAGGATTTTGCCCCTGGCTGCAAATGAGATAAGAGCTTCAAATTAAATAGCATAGTTTGAATTAAATCAAAAGCATTTTGTAATTAGTTTTGTATTTGTCCTCCCCCCCCAATTGATCCTTAATTATGCAACACCTGTGTTTACATACCAAGGGGCATCACAATTAATGCCATTTTTTTAAAAAAGACATAAAATGGGTATAAAACAATAACAGAAGCATTAAATAGAGGTCTAAAATTTGGTGGAAGTAAGGGAAGAATTATGTATGCCAATAAAAGTATCTATCTATCTGGAAGAATGAAACAGAACTCCTGGAATACTGAAGAACCTGAAAGAACTAAAAACTGACAGGCTTATGCTTTTCTACTGAAATCTATCAGTGGTCAGATTCCTTATTAAGTAATGAACTAGTTCTTTGTTCCTTAAATAAATATCTCAAAATCAGATCGTTGATAAAAAACCTGGCACTTAATTTTGTTGAACAGTGACATTTCTACGGTCTTTCCATCATTATCTGCATATAGTTCCACCATTCTTCAAATAATCAACTTTGTTTTGTAAAAAAAAGATTTTAATTAAAACCTATTATCATACCCAACCATACTTATATTCTCTGTGATATATAATTAAATAAGGATTAAGAAATAATCACTGGATTATTCTTCATTGCCCCAGTTAATACCTTTCTGTTTGCTTAACTGATATCCTTATTTTGTCTATTGATGCTATTAAACAAGAACAGAAAGGTGGAAATTGCCAACAAAAATCTATTATGATACTTCAGATTTCAAACATAATCAGGTCCTTTTCCATGGTTTACAGTATTTTTTCCCTTTATATGTAAAGGAAACAATACTTACGCATTAATTTGAAAATTTTCTTATCTTCCAAAAAATCCAAGCCCAGTTTTAAGTTTTAATTTAATTTTGGGGAAGCATTTTCAGTATATCAAAACATAACAAGATTATCCATTAAAGAAAGCCAATACAGTTCTCATCAGCTCCTGAAATATTGGATTCTTAGGTCAGCAATCCTACTCTCTACTTACATAGGTATTTTATATCTCTGTAAGTGGAACAATGCCATCTCTCTACACACACACACACAATATCATGGGATGGCATTATGAACTCATCAGCCTCCTTCAGAAAATTGCTGCACCCCTAATTTTTCTGGAGACCTAAGCACTTGGTCTACAAACTGCCTTAAAGATTAGTTTCAGATAAAGTGAAATGAGGGGAACAAGGTTGCAGATTAGCATTCTCTTTTCAAATTAACCTACCCAAAGCAAGGTAGAACCTACAGTTCCAATTGCTGTCCAAGGGTGGATCTCTTTTGTGTGAGGCCCTTTATCAATAATATACACTACTCCATTGCTGGGGTAATAAATTGGCCATAGCCATTTTATTGAGCAAAAGCATGAGGCTAAGCATGGGTCTGGATATGGTCATATGGGTAGTTCAAATTCTCATAACTCAGTCTTAAGCATTTTTACTCAGATGCAAATCCTTTACATTCAATGGCACATTGCATTCAATGGCACATTAAAGTGGGCTTAAGTCTGTCAGTCTAGAAAATCTGGATCTAAAACGTTCTGTATATTATTTCCATCTAATTTTACACTTATCTGAATTTTAGATTTATCTAAGTGTTTGGAATAAAGAGTTGTATGATATGAATAGTCATGTAGCACATTTCAGGGGCCACATCCAACATACTCAACCCCTTACCAAAATTCGTTTATCTTGAAAATGTCACAAAACTCTTATTTAAGAAGTAAGAGAAGAATAAAGAAACCATCTGAAATTTGCTACAGTGTTTGTAATCATTCTGTTCTGACTTCACTGAAAGTCCTTCCACAATGAGAATAAGCTGACCAAGTTATCCATATTCCTTTGATTCAGTTGCTTCTCTTCACTAGATAGTTACTAATCCAAAAGAACAGACCTAATTCCATCCTTTTTTTAGGAGACTCAAAATATAGTTTGGTGATCCTCTGTGTGCTCCCCCTACTTCCAAAAATGTACAGGAGTCTGTATTACCTCCTGCTTTGTTAAACACAGTAAATAGCAAGGTCTCCTTTTTAGGATGAATGCAACAGATGTCCTCTATCAGCAGGGAATCCCCTGCAAGTATAAAAACTAAAGTCACGAGAGATATAATAAATCCTATGTTACAAAACATTGATATTGAAGACTCTGAATGTTGTGTTGAAGAGGAAAAGAGAGCAAATACATATGAATCTGTCAGCGTGTGAGCAGACAACGGTATAGCATTTGCCTTAACCTGCTGATGTGGTGGAAATACTGTTACAAAAATGTTGCTGGCAAGTTACTAGAATTAATAGGAAGGAAAGTCTCGTTTCTCTCTGTGTGTGCTGCTGTTGCAGCAGATGTCTCCTTTTCTGATACCTGATGGCTGCCTCTTGTGCTAGACAAGATAGTAAACTTATTGTTGACCCACTACTGTTCAGTACCTTTGCATCTACTATAGAAATCTGTTTCATGATTACATACTAACAGGATAGAAAAAGGATAGAAAAAGAGCTTTTGCAAAGCGTGCTCTATACATCACAGTACCCTATGCCAGGAGCTACCAATATTTCTGAGCCTGTAGGCACTTTGGTGATTGCAACACGGGGTAGTGGGTACAATCACAAAATAGTTGCAATAATAAGCAGGGTCAATCACAAAGTGGGTGCCAGAAGAGGCAGAGTCAACCATGAAGCCACACACTTTTATTTAACGTTTTATTTCAAAAATTTACATCTTCTCTCTATAGCAAAGCAAATTACAAACATGGAACAATTTAAATATGGCAAATATACACAATCAAATAGGGCTGTTAAGACAGTGTACCAAGCCAGAGGGTCGCTTCTTTTTTAATATATATATAATAAGCAAGAGGACTGATTTGTAGCAAGCTGACACTTTTTGGGGGGAAACAATTGTAAACTAAGGGCGGGGGTAGAAGAGAACATATTCAGATTGAGGCTTTCTGTTCTTTCTGGCTCACAGAAATCAATATTATTAGGAGACTCAATGTATAAAACACAATTCAACAAACTAGTGTGAGGTTTGGCACTGCATATCATCTGCAGCGGGGCTATAAGATGTCGGGCAGTTCTCAGGCACTTATTCAAATGGTCATCTGTTAACCACATTCTGTTTTTAGATTTGATGTGTTTCATTGCTGAAAAGAGCGACTGCAATGTAAGTAAATCCAAAATACCATTTAACCTTTGTTGGCCAACAAAGGGTATGTTTGGGGATCCACTAGGTTTCAAAAATCCTTATCATTTAAGTTAGTTATTGTGTATTGGTCATGAGGCATGCTGGCTCAATTTCTTGACACATTTTCCTGATTTGCATTGCAACAGCAGTTGTATCAGCAAGATTGGATGGCTTTCTTGTCATACTGACCCATTATGGATGGTGGTGGGGATTCTGTTTTAAGACAATGATGTCTCTACCCATTCTGCAAACCTTTGGGGTGCCTAGCAGTGCAATTGTCAAAATGGGGAGTGCATTCTTTGCATTGGCTTAGTGTACCCACAAGGACACAGTAAAAACTTGTCTGTATTTGCCCTCACCCACACTTGTCTTACAAAGTATTTATTTCACACCCTTCCTGAAGGGATTAAGAGAACACAATACCCCTGCCCTGGAGAGCATTCCCATTTTTAGCCCTGGATTATACACCCTATAAAGACAATACCCCTGCCCTGGAGAGCATTCCCATTTTTAGCCTTGGACTATACACCCTATAAAGACATCTCTCACAAAACACCTCCACTGGAATCCACCACCAAACAGCATCACTTTCAATGATGTTTAAATTAGGGAGCTCAGATTTTTCTTTTAAATCCACCTTAAAGGGAGAATCTGGGGCCCCCAGTTAAAACAACATTGAAAGTGATGCTGTTTTGGGTGGATCCTCCCCCACCCTGAAACAACATCACTTTCGATGTTTAAACTGGGGACCTCACATTCTTCCTTTAAGTCCATGCCAAAGGGAGTGGATTTAAAAGGAGAATCTGGGGAAATTTGGAGGGTGCCTGCTGTCAGGGGTGCAATTGTTAAACTAGCAGCACCAAAATTTCAAGGTATCTTTAAGATACTCTCCTGATGATGCCAACAAGGTTTGGTGAAGTTTGGTTAAGGGGGTCCAAAGTTATGGACCCTCAAAGGTGTAGCCCCCATCTTGTATTAGCTCCCATTGAAAAGAATGGGGGACCCCCTGATCCAAACCTCACCAAACCTGGGTGGTATCATTAGGAGTGTCTCCTGAAAAATCCCTGAAATTTTGGTGCTGCTAGTCTAAAAACTGCACCCCCTGCAGGCCACAAACTGAAAAAACACTAATACAAAACACACACAAATGAACCTGAAATTTTTGTGCCCTCCACTAGAGGGGCGCCTGGGGACAAGGGATACCCCCTATCCCTAGGCAAATATGCCACTGCTACTGATTCAGATTCACTAAATTGCTTGAAACAGAAATTGAATTGTTCTTCCAGGGTAGTAAGATGGCCCACACACTGTTGTCAAATCTGCCACCCCCAACCATCTACTTCATTGAAGGCAAATAAACAAGTGAACCCTTCTAAAAGTATGACTTCCATATTTTGAATTTGTATTTGAAAGTGATCACCCATGTTATCTTCTGAAAAATGGTTTTGTCCTGTTCAGTTTGTGGATAAAGTCTGTAAGAAAAGTAAAGTCTAACAACCGTATAGCTGATCAACATGCTTATCTTTAGATTCTTTTTTAAAAGTCTTAATTTCTTCAATCATGCTTAGAAATCTTGCAATTAGCATTTGGGAAGAAGGTGAAAGTGTGAGTGCCATCAACTGCAGGAATAACAAAGTCACAAAAAGGGAACCATAGAAACTGTAGCAGATTAAAGATGTTACTTGAGCCACGTCAGCAGGTCAGGTCCTTTCCATGTGCTAAAACAAACACAAATAAAAATCTGCAAGCCAGAGCAATCACTAAGTCAGTCGGTTTCAGTTTTATTATTACGGCCATTCGGCCAGCAAAAAAGAGTAGAGAAGAACAAGAAAAAGGAGGAACAATAAACAAAAGAAAAATCGAATTTGTACAGAAATCCACGATACAGAAATCCACACAAAAAATATCATCAGCTTGTAGCATTATTACAGTCACCCTCATGTGGTCTGGCTCTTGGTCCCAACATGATTCTTCTCTTACTATATGCCAGCATAAAAAATTTAGCTACCTGCTGAAATATAAGAGAAACTCGGTCTTCCAGCAAAATTCTCACAAGAACTGAATCGGAATTAACTCTAGTTAAATTTCCGTACTGGATAAACAATGGATGAATTAAAGCCTCCCTTTCCCCTTTATGGAGTTCACAATGCAATAAAATATGTAATACAGAGTCCACTTCCCCTGAGTTACAACACATAGTCTCCTATGTCGTGGGATTTTTTTAAATCTGCCCATTAGATTGGCTGATGGAAAAGCGTCAAAACGGGCCCTAGAAAAGGCCCAGCGGCATTTCATAGATGTTATATTGGACAGCTAAGGGGCAGCCGAGATACCTGTCCAAGATTTTAATGGTTTATATAACACTGGTAACAGGGAGAAATCTGTTTGCATTTCAATATCATTGAGCCGTTGATAGACCAAGGCTGTTGCTCTGCAATGATCCAGTTCCAATAGTTGTACAGGATCCAAGCCACACTGTGTAAGTTTAAGTGTTATTTTTTCTAGCCAGCTTGGATATGGTGTTGCTGCCAGTAGCAAAGGCAATAAGCCCATGGGGTGGGAAAGGACTTTAAGCCAGTATTTGACAATAAGCCTCCAAAAGGTTGTCTTGACTTTAACCAACCCTGCTTCTTGCAATCACTAAGTCAAACCTGCCACATTTCCAGTGAGTGTCTCAAGAAAAAGGATCAAGGGCGCAATATGCCATATCATTCATTTTGACATGAGATATCAATACTGAAACTATTTAAACCATGAAACTACCACAAACTATGATGTGCTTTAATAAATTTATGTCAATAGCTGGGATTATGAATTGAATCTTGAACTGGTTGGATTATTTGTACACCTAGAGATATCACCATCAAAAATGGCCCATTCTGCACACGACATCTAAAACATCTTGTAAATGTTTTAAAAAGAACCATTTTGATTTTTTTTGTCTGCATAGCATGAGGAAAGAGTCCATTCATTCAATTTCATAGCATCTATTGACATCACAGTTCTTTTGTTTGCCTCCCCTCACTCCTAGCTCTCACTTCCATTTTCTGAGTAGCTTACACCCACCATGTTCTGCCATTTCAGGATTCTTTGTGCTACCTGCCATTTGCAAAATATTCCCAAGGTCGTTTCCTCTGCTTGGCAGCTTATTAGCCCACCATTTCAGTTTGTAAAGTACATGAATAAAATTCGTTTTGACTGCTGATTCCAAGCATGTGTTGTTTTCCCCTTTTTTGTTTTCAATGAGGTATCTTTGAAGTTACCAAGACATATGAGAATTACAGGTAGTGAGAGATTCTCAGTGGCTTCAACCACTCAACTCTAGAGAGACACAGTTGTGAAAAGAAGTGAAGAAAGTGCATTTTGCAAAAATGTGTCTGCCTCTAACAGGGCCCATCTAACCATGAGGTACATTGGTTGCGTAAAGAAAATAATGTTAAGCAGTGTTTTAAGAGGAAAGACTTAACACTGGCTTTTAAGATTCTAAAAGCACCTTCAAATCTACCTCCCACTAGGGTCAGGTTCCTCTTTAGTGACATTTGGGAGATTTTTTTTTCTTAAGCTGAAATCATGGCATCGATGCTGTCCACCTGACTTGCCTATCAGTGGACACTGTTGACAATTAAGAAAGTTCTCTAGTGAAATCATTCTGAATGGACAAGATCAGCAGTGTGTTGCTATAGCCCACTCAATCTATTCTATATCTATTTTACTACAGTTGGTCTCATCAAGGACTTACAATTTTGTGTCTGTAATACTATGTTACTTTCAGGGCAATGAACATTCTTCAGTGAACCTCACTGAACATTGTGAAGTGTATGAATTAAGATGTATCTCTAAATGAGATTCTCTGCCCCTTTCCAAAGTGATTTGAATGTCCAACTGTGCATCTTCCCATCTATAGTATCTATTCAGCTACACACAGTGGGATTGGGGCCAGAGAACATTGACCCTGTTGCCTTAGTAACTGAGTAGTGTTCTACCCCCAACTGCTGAGCCCCTTGCTTTGCATCAGTAATAATTTTAAGCAGTGTTTCTTCTAAAGTTTTTCATGTTTAGAAACACATCAATACAACCAGGTAACAAGCTGAAAACAAAGAACAACAACAACAACAACCTTTATTAGGCATATAAAATAGGGTCTAGTCTAGAGCGTTACCAGACATTTGTGAAGTACAAAAAAAAATACATTCAAAACACAGACAGAGAAACTGTATCTAGCATTGGACATTACTTAGAAAGTTCTGTCACTTGTAAAAGAAATGTTGCTACTTTTTCCAAGAGCACAACATCCATATTGTCAGAGCCTCTGTCAGGTTTTCTAGGGCCAGCCAAGGAGTGAAATTCCTAATACCCACATATCTCAGACAATCGAGTATAATGTGAGCAACAGTCTCCACTTGGTTTTTACAGTGTAGACAAACCCGATCCTGGAGAAGGATAGATAAGTAGTGACCCTTTGTAACGGCAGATGGAAAAGTATTGCATCTGCCCTTGTAATAATCCATCTTTGTTGGGGTTCAGTTAATAGTTCAAGATGTTTGTCTATTTGCCCCTGTTTCGGTACTATTCTGACAGAAAGGCATGAGCATGATTTATTTGCTTGCCCCAACAAGATATGGTATTCCTGTTCTAAAAGTCTGCTTTTTAAGGTTCAGAGAATTTCTCTGGGTGACAGCATACAGAGATCTTCAAGTAATAAACCTAGTGAGTACATTTTTTATTTAAGAAGTTGATACCATTCAGAGGCAAATAGGTCTGGGCACGCAGCATATGTTAAACTGCGCACATCAGAGTTAAAACATAATTTAATCCAATTCTTGAATGTATTCAGCCATGCTCTTGTTTCAAGTAGGTTCTGAACATTTGGGTGCTGTGTGGTTTCCGGGCTGTATGGCCGTGTTCTAGCAGCATTCTCTCCTGACGTTTCGCCTGCATCTGTGGCTGTCATCTTCAGAGGATCCTCTGAAGATGCCAGCCACAGATGCAGGCGAAACGTCAGGAGAGAATGCTGCTAGAACACGGCCATACAGCCCGGAAACCACACAGCACCCAAGTGATTCCGGCCGTGAAAGCCTTCGACAATACAGGTTCTGACCAATTTCTAAGCATAGTACAGCATATGGTACAGAGTGTGGTAAGCCCAGTATTTTATAGAGGAAACCAGATTGTATTCTTTCAACAGAGCTGTTCCATGCAGTTATCTATAAAGGAACTCCATAGAGAAGTTGCTGATTGAAGACTACTTTGGAGTTGAAAACTTTTAGAACTGCTGGGACACATCCCCTTCCCCTGGTATGAAAAAACTTACCACCGCTGAAGCAGTGTGATAGCTTCATTTTATAGCAATGTCTCTGTGTCTGGCCCAAGTGGCTTTATGATGAAAGGCTACGCCTAAATGTTTAAAGGAGTTGGAGTGTTCAATCTTAATCCCGTTAATAAGCCATCTGGAAAACTTAAATACATTGGAAAAAATGACAATTTTTTTTTATTTTTCTGGGTTTAAGGATAGGAAGTTAGATGTTCAGTACTCCATAGTTTTTCTGAAAAGCCTTTTAAGACCCACTTGAGACCTAGAGATCAGTATCATGTCATCAGCATAAAGTAGGAGTGGTATGGGTTTGTTTGAAAGAACTGGGCTGTGTGAGTTAACATCTGAAAATACGTGTACCAGATCATCAATAAGTAAGTTAAACAAGACTGGAGCCACTACAGAACTACAGAAAAGCATTCTACCATTCAAATTATTGAATTGTTTGTTTTAGTCAAGGACTATAGTGACTAAAAAGATAATTTTATGTAACTAAATTGGGACTGTGGGGACGGGCCAGAATGTATAAAATTTGTATTTAATCAAGAAATATGGAAATCCAAATGAACCAATGATCCTAAGAATCAAAATGGGTGCTTCTCTATAAGTGACTAGAAGCCTGCATGTTTGCAGCAGGTCAAAAGGAATGTTACCAGCTTGCTAGTGACTATGCAGGCAAGCAAAGATAACATCTTTGAGATCTTGTCACTGAGGGCCAACGTGACATCAGAAATATGCATTTTATGACTTTGTTTTGTTAGAACTAGCTATAGAATGTGATTAGTTAAATTAAAAAGTGTTTTTCTATATAGTTAAATGAACACAGAAATGATAATGAGAGATTCACATTTATTTGTATATCACTATAATTCTATTGTGTTAGAATCAGTGTATGTAAAATCTTTTAAAATGTTTTAACATTTCAAACTGGGGAATCGAAGGAATAATTGTTAGAATCTTGTTGGGAGAAGGAAGTTTTATGATCCTAAGGAATGCTGCATAGCCTAAGGGCATATCTCTCTCTGGGAGAAAACAGGTTTTTCTTGGAGGCAGAAGCTAGTTTTATGGCTGCCCTTTGCATATGGTAGCCCTAGCAGAGGGAGCCCTAGCATGAGTTAACGGCATGCACAGAAGGAATGTAACACGAAGAATAAGAGGCTGTCTTACTGTGACAAGGAGACAGTTCTATCCAATGGGATTTGAAAGTACATGCTTGTAGCACGTGAAACGTAAGGGGATGAACTGTGTGACATCTGTATTCTGTTTCTATAAATACTAAGGTTCTTCCTATGCTGGGTGTGTCTCTCACTCGAGAAGCACCCAGAAGGGGGGGTGTCTCTCACTTGAGAGCACCAAGGTGTGCCTCTCCCTCGGGAGAGTTCACCTTTCTGTAACTTTCTAAATTCTGTGTCTATAAAATTGGGTCCTTTTTGTATGAAGAGGGTGTGCCTCTTACCCTTAAGGGGACACCCTGGTCAGATACTTATGCTGTCCAGTAAACTTATCTTCTGTTTCAAAATTGCTTCTTGGGTGTTTTCTAACTTTAAGTTTTTCTTAAACTAATTCAGCTGTGTAGGACCAGAAACGCGGTCCTGGCCCCACAGGACCAATTGCAACATCCCTTTAAAAATAAATCTTTAAGCTTAACATACATTTCAGCTGTGTATAAAATAATAAGATGAGATTATGCCATTTTTCGTGGACCTTTGTATTTATGTGTTTCCATTTTATGAAGTTGTAACAGACTATTATTTTACTTTTCCATAGTATGGTTTTTGTAGTACTGTAAAAGATAAATTTAAACTGTGCACTCCTTTCTTTTCTCATAAGAATCAACTGTCAGAATCTGATTTTTTAATGCATAATATGTTAGAATTTTATACAGTGCACTCCTGACATTATCACATTTTTTTCTTTAATAGGAAGATATCGGGCCAGCCACACCTCCTCTTTGAACTTTGGCCTTATTCTAGCAAGAAACGGATTGAAGACATAAAGTAAGTCAGCCTCAAACATTCAGACATTTAAAGTAGGCCATTGTATTTTACTGAATGAGCAGAATTCAGTGTTGATAGAGCTTCATGGTCAGCAAAATGATTCTGATAGAAATGTAAATATTTCTATCCATAAACACCAAAAACTTATTTCCGGGAAAATAGTTGTGGGAACGGAAATAGCAAAATTGTTGGCTGGTTCAATACAGTGCTAAAATATATTTATTTATTTTATTTATTTATTATTTCGATTTTTATACCGCCCTGTCCCCGAGGGGCTCCATTAACTTACATGAATGAAAAATTTACAGTGTGATGACTTGCATTTTTCTTCAATATTTAAAAATATGTAATTATGTCTGTGCGAATGTATGGATTTACCTGTGCACGCATTGAACAGGTGTACATGTTAAATTTCTTATTATATATGTACAATTTACATGATGTGCATGTTCTAGTAATACCACAGTTTCCCACCTACCAGATCTCAATATTTTATGCTACAGGATCCACTAAGTAACATAAGTTACTAATTTCAGTGATTGTTTCATAGAATATGCTTGCTCAAGTGGTCGATGCCCCCTAGTGGACATTTGTATGACGTAATAGCAACAAGCAACACAACAGCTTCTCCCACCGAGTGCCAATAATATTCTATGTATTTATTTTTAAAATTGTAAAAATTTCTGTTTTAAGTTTCTTGTGAGTTGTGCACTCCTCAATATATAAGTACAGAAATACTCCTGTAGTATTTTTTCTAAGGAGCTAACATTAGCAATTAGTAAAGGTATTGTAACAAATACCCAACTTATTTAATTTATTTAGTTTGTTTTAGTTAGTTTGTTTAAAAAAAATCTTTGGTTTGCACTCCCATTCTTCTGAATAGAAACACTCACACCATCTATGAGATTTTCTTTAAACAAGGAAGAAAGTATATTACTTTCTCTGGAGCAAGTCAATATTGTTGGTAATATTGGTAATATTGTTGGTAACATTTGTAATATCAGTAGGGCAGGTTCATTTGGATTTCCAACCTCCAGGTGGGGCCTGGAGATCTCTTGGAATTACAACTGATCTCCATACAACAGAAATAAATTCCCCTGGAGAAAATGGCAGCTTTGGAGGATTGACTCTATGGCGTCACATACCTACTGAGCTCCATCCCCAAGTTCTACCCCTACACCTCCAGGAATTTTCAAACCCAGAGATAGCAAAATGAGTAACCTAGCTGAGTCACCACCAAGTCACCACAGTTTTAGAGAGCAGTACTAAGGAGGACTACTCAGAATCTGGTTCAGATCTATTCAGTGGTTTATACCCAAGAAAGCGTTCTTAGGTTTGCAGTGTCTCACATGCATCTTTCTACGCTCTAATATCATTAGGATTAATAATTTAAAAATGAAGTTTTGAAATGTCCCAAGAAGTCTTAAACAGTCACTAAATACACTTTGGTACTACATTGATTGAAAATGTGAACTGATGAAAAGCATGGAAAGTGCACGTGCAAGCAGACCTTCCATGCCTTTTACTTCATGCAGCAGCTGAGGTTTGGAGCACTCTCATAAACAAAATTTACCATGGCACAGAGGCCTGCTATGAGGAGAAAGGATTGACAAATTGCCTCTTCTCACTCTTATACTAGCAGAACAAGCATTCTGTTCATGAAAGTTTGGATCCGGTGTACTGAACTTGTATGATCCCTAAACATTCAGTGCTGTGGGATTCTGCTATAGATTTGTGGCAATTAAAATTTACCTCATGTAAACATTAACTGTTTGTCATCTTTGTTTTCAATACGTTGCCACATCCTTGATTTGCGTAAAGGATAACAGTGTTAAAACAAGATAATTTCTGTTAAAATTTCAGTACTGTTTAAACATTTCGCATTTTATTAGACTCTTTACATTTATAGTTAATTTTATTGTGCTTATCTTATAACTGGCAATTAACATGCTAACCAATTACCAAATTTAATTATGATAACCAGGAGAATGCCAGAACAATAGAAGTGTTAACAAGTGAACTTAATACAATAGTTAAAATTTTATTACGCACACAATAAAATTATAATTACTAATATTATTACAATTTAATTAATGTATTCATAAAAATTATGTTACCCATATAAATTGCAAATTTCTAAGCCTCTAATAATGCTGGCCTGAAAAATACATTTTAAAATAAGTGCATATAAAACAGTAAAGTACAAACAAATACTTTTTGTTTTATTTTTGTTTCATTTCACATTTGATCAACAATTTCAGATGCTTACAATAATCAATATCATATCATCCTTTCATGATACACACTGATTATTCCAGTGTAACACAATTTGTTGTGCTTAGAGTCATCAGTCAAATATACTGAAGGTTCCTTATGTCTTTGAGTATCGTAACTCTCTTGGGACTGATTCAATTGTTTCAGGAGGATATATTTGGCAAATTCTGAATACATAGTTCTATAGATAGCCAGTGTGGCACAGTAGTTTGAGTATCATACTAAGATCTGGAAGACTCAGGTTCTAATCCCTGCTCTTCTACTCTCTACTCCGCGATGAAGATACCCAAGAAGAAAAGAAAACTATGGGCCTTTCCCCACTTACCTTAATCCCCCCTATGCCGAGCGCTGCTCTCAGCATGCGGCATCCATGGCGCGCACCCGGGCATCCCCACAACCCTGCGCTCTGTCGCCGCCCCTGTCGTGGGGAGTGCCAGGGGACCCCACGCTACTTTCGGAGAGTAGCGCGGGGCTTAAGGTAAGTGGGGAAAGGCCCTATGTACGCCATTTTGGAAGAAAAGCCAAGGCACAAATGAAGTAAATAAAAATAAATACTGAAGGAAGACTGTTGGTATGCAGTTACTAATTCCACATTCAAGCAAAACAGTACATTCCTGTACATGTTGCAGGTAAATCATTATGGTCTTGATTTACATAAATTGGCACCTTTTAGAAGGTTTTGTTAAAATCCTGGTAGTGATAATTGCCAGAGGAATTATTCTTTGGGGTCCAGTCCTTCCCTAGAATTGCTGATCTGCTTTCTCACAATGACTAAGGACAGCGGCCTGATATTTAAGCACTGTAAGTTTGGCTCAATGGCCAAACTTAGTTGACTTAGTTGGTCTTATGTAACTACCCACATGAAATATCAGCCTAGGAGGTCATGTTTACTTGTATGAGCCTTTTCCTAAGATTTGTCTCATGGGATATCCTGATGTTATCATTAGGCCAAAGGCATTGATAGACTTCAGGCTGGGAATATGGGGTCTTGTATGTCTGCTGTCATGTGCCTCAAACCCATTTGTGAGAGCATATGCTGGCCTAGCATGAAACTTGATCACAGACTTTGAAACACTGCTGGTCCTTCACTTCGGCAATACCAGAACTGGTACTTCATTATCACTGCTACGTGACTTGAATTTTTACTAGGAAACACTGTACATGGAATTTGAATCAACTGTAATTGCTAGTGTTACAACTGACAAGAAGTTTGGCCTTGTGTGACAACTGCCATGTGACTTAATCCTCATTAGGCTACCTTATTAGGATGTCTGACACCTAGGGTTACCAACATCTACGTGGGGCTTGGAGTTCTCCAGGAATTAAAATTGGTCTCTAGACTATAGAGATCAATTCCCGTTGGAGAAAATTGCAGCTTTAGAGGGTGGCCTGCATGTCCTCACATTCCTGCTAATCTCTCTCCCCTCCCCAGCATTTCATAAGGTCAACCACAAACTTTTAACCCACCACTTCAGGGGTTTGGGGAAAAGCCTTGAACTGTCTGAGCTCATTTCTCCAGAACTAGGAATAGTGGGTGACATTTGGGGGAAGGCTGGCACTGTGTTGATTGTGGGGTGCTGCAGGGGACAATTCTTTTCTCCCATATCATTTAACATCACTTTGGTCCTTTCCTCAAAGCAGAAATAAAACATCCTGCAGATGTTTTAAAAAGATGTTTTTGTTTTCTGTATTCCCACAGCATGGAGAACACAAGTGTTGCCAGCCAAAGCGTTGCCAGTTCTTTTTTCCTGCCTGCTGGCCAAGGGAGCTTCGGTCAGTTTCAGAGTTGCACCTGCTATTTTGTTTGCTGCTGCAGAGATGCTCCTGGCTCAGCCATTTGGTGAAGCTTTTTCAAGGAAGTTTCACCTGTTTGCAGCTCGTTCACATGCAATTTCCATGTAAAAAGTAGATGAATAAAGTTTGTTTTGCCTACCAATCCCATGCATGTATTCTTTTTCTTTTTTGGTTTTTAGGGGGATATCTACAAAGCTACAATGACACTAGTATGCACTATTGTAACTTCTCTAATCATGGTGTTTTAGCCACAACTGACTATTTTAGCCACACTCTATAGGATTGCACAGCTCTGTTGTACTGACCATGCTTCTTGACAAGGCAGCCCTGTAGAATTAACTTTGCCTCGTAATTACCACAACACATAGGATCTTTCAGCACAGTAAAAATAAAACGTCCTACAGACATTTTTTAAAAGAAATATGGTGTGGCTTAAATAGTCAGTTGCCAGCAGGTTACAAACACTGAAGGGACATTAAAAAAGGTAACTTTGGAAGCAGATGGTAACATTTGAACACACATTTAAACAACTCCACAGAGAATCGCTGCTGCAGCACACAAAATGGCACAAATGGTGAAATGAAAGTAAAAGGTTTGGGCGAGAGATATAAAGTGTTTCCTGCCTGGTTTTCTTCACTTTAACAGGCAGGAAACGTCTTCAACCTGGGTTGAGGAGAAATAATTGATAGTTTAGCTATTTTTGAAAAACCCAGGTTGAGAGAAATAAAACACTTTGAAGGTGTTTGCAGGGAGAGAGCTGTGAGAACTTCTTCCCTAAAACAGTTTTTAAAATATCCTCAAGACATTATATTTCTGCTGTGTGGAAATCACCAATGTCAGCTTTTCCCCAAAAAAACAATGGATATATCTTGATAACATACCCAGGCCCATACAGTTTAGAACAAGGAAAAAAAATGTCAGAGGAATTAATATGGCTTGTCACAAAGGTAAAGACCACTCATTTTTATTGTCTGTATACTGTTGTGCAGCTTCAACAATCTGGCAGAAATAAAATTACAGTAATTTAAGACTGGGTAAACATTTTCCAAATGATTCTGCATTAATGTGAGCACAAAAAATGGAAACAAAACTGTAGGAAGCCATATCATATTTGATAGTCAAAGACCATGATAAAAGGAAGTAAGCAAATTAATTCCAAACTGGATACATGTTTAAAAGAAGAGTAGGAGCATAAACCTTTGATTGGAATTTTACAAAGTACTAAATTACAGCACTGAAAACTTTTAAATTATTAAAATAAAGTACTTTATCATGTAGTATATTAAAATCTAATTGAAAAGAAAAGGCATTAGTGAGATTCTTACTAATAACATTCATCAACACTTACCAAGCTCAATAGAACTGAATGGCTAACCTATGTTTTAATTTTCTAGAGATTATACAACTGTTGAATAACATTTTCAGTGACATTATTAGTTTTTACTTCACATTTGCTGAGGAATTCCATGTTTGCTGAAACATTCAAAGATCATGAATGTGATGAGAACAGAGTGATGGGAACTCCCAGGTAATCCAGATTTTTTTTTAAACTTCTGTTTGAGCAGAGAGGGTGGAATAGAGATGGAACTGCAATTGCACAGATGCACTGTCCCTTAGAAGGTAGCTGTGCCATGAAAAAAGCCAGACTGGGAAAAATGGACAGCAGCGCAGAAGTGCTGGCGTGGAGGAAGTAGGGCAGATACTGCAGCTGACAGATTGTTTGACAGCCAGTGGGGAGGGAGAGTGGAGGAATGGGGGAAGGAGCAAGATGCCAAAGACAGACCAGGAATGGAAAGGGGGCAAGATTAGGGAAAAGAGGGCTGAGAGTTGAGTCAGCCCCAAGCATTATCAAATTGTGCAGCAGAGGCACTCCAAGGGCAGCAGTGGCACCTTGAAGCATTGGGGGGCAGCTGTGGAGGCATGGGGACAGAAGCAGGGTGTCAACAGTAACCCTGGTGGCCTAACTAGCAGCCATGCTGGTGAACTCTCTGAATAGGGCAAGGTAGCCCTGCTGATGGACAGGTAGGTATAGCACTGCAGGTTCCTACAGAGAGCAGAACAGGCCATCTAAGACCACCTCCATCTGCACCTGTTCCTCGATGACACCCTGCACCACAGTGAGCAGAGCTTCATGGTGACCAGAGGCCCTTGACACAGCAGCTGACAGTCCAGAAGTCTGCTTGTAAGTTGGACTCCAGCCAGTCACAGTGTTTCTCCAGATTCTCCAGCTCAGTAGTTGCCCACATCAATGACAGTGATGGAGGGCTCAGCTGGGCAAGGACCCATGCTTATGGCTCAGGGAAGGAATCAATGCTATCATTCGTGGCAGGAGGGGCAAGGCCAAGCAGCACCATCACAGTGCTTTGAACAGCCCTCACAGGCACCTGTTCCCCACCAGATGCTGAGCCAGGAGCAGGGCTGCCATTTGAGAATGCAGATCACCTCCCCCAACAGACTCAGATAGCCCAGTGATGATGAATAACCACAGGACCAACTGTTTTGCTCTGTTCAGCTGGGGCAAACTTCTGCAGGTTATCAATGATAGTAAGGTCAGACACAAGGGAAATAGGAACTGCAGAAGGCAGACCATCCCAATGTATCCCCACCAAGACCCAGCCCCACCAACACCCCCCTTTCCTATGCTAGCACCTACCTACCAGGAGGCTAGAAGCTGCAGCCAACACCTCCATTGGCTCCAGGCTGGGAGAGGACAGCAGAGATGGCTCCAGGGCCAGACCTGCATTCTCACAGGAGCACGTATGCAAAAGGAAGAGGTCTGAGGTTAGATTCGGGGTCTCCATTGCCTGGTTGTGGGAGCTGACTGAAGAGACCTGTTGATGTCTACAAGCAGGCAACACTCTTCTGCAAAGAATGGTACATGAGGGTGCTTTGCCACACTGCTTTGCCACGCTGCACCCTGATGTTGGCGTTAATGCCCTTGTACCAGCTGATTCCACTTCCACAGCATTCTATGTCAGTGCTGCCTCCACAGCACTTCCACACCCTTTTGTGGATTGCATTATTATTGATTCTGTCTCGCACATACTTAGAACACACAAATAACTTGTTTAGTAAAACACAGTACAGAGTTACAATGCCAACACCAATCATACTGCAGTAGCATTCACATATTGCAATACAGAAACGCATGGCCCACACACGTTTCTGAAATAAGTTAAAGCATACTAACACATTGTACCACTACGTTATCTCTTCCAATGTATTATGATTATTCGAGTTGCATTTCTTCATATCAGTATATGCAAATATGATTAAATTTAACACAAGATGACTGTGAAGCCCTGTATGTGCATTTCTTGCTTCTCTTACTGAATTCAGAAACATTTCTATTACAGGTGCTTCCACTACCACCCACCACCCATGTCTTAAAATATTGACACATAACAGAACAAGGCAGCTGTCAACACCATTTGTCTCTGAATTGCCTGTTAACTATTTTTTTAAATTATGTCTCTCCATCAGCACAACAAAACCACTGGCTTTCAAATTGAAAACTCCAGTGGAGCTTACTGATTGTGTTTCTTAGCATTCTTTCCAAATTATCAAAATAAGCTTAGGAGCAGCAAATGAATAACTGAACCTATTGTTTGACATGCTTTAGACTAGCATGAAAAAGAGATCTGTACATGACTTCTCAATTAAGTGAATTCCACATACATACTCAACTAACAGATCTCATGGAGTAGAGGAGAAGTACTGTACCCCATTTGTTTTGCACATCCACATCACATGAAAATTAGACATTTTAGTTTACACATAGGCCCCTTCTGCACGGGCCAAAAATGCTGGGGGGGGGGGGGCAATAAAAACACCAGCTGGAGGGAGAACTTCGCACAGCTGCCGCCACTGATACAGCACAGCATTGTGCTTCCCCCCCCAACCGGTGGCACAATGGTGTTTCCTTGACTCACTAAATGAGTGAGTCTTTTAGAGAACACCGTTGTGCACCTGGTGCTGAGCGAATGGCACCAGACTGGAGGCGCTTTAGGCACATCCATGTTCTCTTTGAAACTTACTGTCCCTTCCCTGCATAGCAAAAGGAGGAAGAGAGGGGACACGCCTCCTGCCCTCCAACCCCCGGGCATTGCCATAGCCACAGATGCATGCACCTCCCTTCCTCTGGAGCTACGCAGGGAAGGGACAGTAGGTTTGCAAGAGAGAAGGGAGACACGTTCATGTGAACTCACCTTCACGGACAACGGGCACTTTGGGGCCTCTTGCACGGGACCGTGCAATTGGCACCAAAGTTCCACCGGCATCATAAACGCCACTGTGCCGTTAATCCTTTTGGAATGGGCCAGTCTCAAGTATAAAATGTAGTTAGCTCATTAGTATCTCTGCAGTAGGGATTACATTATTGTTTTCTCTATTTTTGATGTCAAACCACAGCTGACCTATTGTGACTCTGTAGGGTTTTCAAGGTAAGAAACATTCAGAAATGGTTTGCCATTGCCTGCCTCTATGTAGCACAGAGTTGCCAGATCTACCTGGCCACTGAAGGGAGAAGCAAGGTAGTAACCCAGGTATTTTTGTGGTATCCCATTGGAGTTGCCAACCTCCAGGTAGCACCTGGAGATCTTCTGCTACTATAATTGATCTCCAGACACCAAGATCAATTTCCCTGGAGAAAATGGCTGCTTTTGAGGGTAGACTGTATGGCATATTGCCCAACAGAGATAACTCTCTTCTTCAAACCCCACCCTCCCCAGGTTCCACTGTGTCCACCTGACACTGCCAAAATGTCCAAGACTCCCCCCCCCTCAGAGTTGGCAACACTATTTCTCATACTGGCCAGGGCTGATCCTGCATAGCTTCTGAGATCTAGCACAATCAGATTGGTCTGGTCTGTCCTGGTCTGTTGATTTAAAGATGACTAGGGCATGAGAAGAATCTGCCAAACACAACATCCCCTTCATGGGACCTCATAACATCATACAGGAATTGGTCATCATAAAATAATTTAAGGAAATACTCCATTATTTAGCACTTCTTAAAAAAAACATGTAAATGACAAGTGGTGGAAATAAAAGGGAAGAAAATACAAATAATATATCAAACAGTATGCAAAACCAGGATAAGGATATGGTGTCTCAGGCAAGAACTTTAATTATGTTTGAATTCATAAGAAGGGACATAATTTCCTCTAGTTTTTTTTTCTAGTCCTCAGGATGAAAGAACAACAGCTTATTCTTTTTCCATTAATTTTTGCAGAGCTTTCTCTTGAAGCCAATAAGCACTTCTGCTTAAAAGCAGTAATGCACCCTCATCATTGTTATTCTAACAGTAGATATTTCACTATAAATAATTATGATCACTCAAGAAATATTTTAGTCATTTTTCTATCTTAGCTTAGCAACTAATGAACTAATAATAACACTAGTTTTTATTTTGCAGCCAAGATTGAAATCCATTTTCCCAAAGCTGACACCATCACTAATTCACTTATAAGAGAAATCCTAATATTTATATTTAAAAGTATTAGCATTTTCCTACATTTTATTTTGACAACCAAATGAAAGAAAACAACAAAAAATCCTTAGCATAAAATTTTACACTCTTTAAATAAAAATACGGTATAAAGATTGCAATATTCCCTTTTCCTATCAATTAATGATCTTAAAACTTCCATTAAACTTCTAAAAAAGCCTTTATACACAGTTATGACAAGATGGACCATAGCAAGATAGTCGTAGTGGCTTTTAAAAATTCATTCAAATAATAATGTAGCCACAAATAAGAGATAGTATCTTTTTAAAGCAAATTATAGCAAACACAAACACTTACTGTTATTTTCTTGTAGCACAATCTGTATTCACAATGCCACCTTGAAGTTATTGCCTGTTAAAAAGTCACAAAAACATGAATATATTAATTTAAAAATACAATAAATTCTGGATTGCCACAGCTAATAAGAATATGTTCATCCTCATAAATAAGAAATATAACAACCATAATATCCCCATTTTAGTTTCATTTCATGAATTAGGAACAACAAAAGCAGGCTGATGAAAATTATGTCTTAATACCAAGAGTGTCTTAGCAAGAGCTAGGAAATGCCACTTAGGGAATTTGCAAAAATTTAAGGGAAATGCACAAAAGTCAGAGGGGGAAAAAGGTTAACTCTTTCTTTAACCCAAATGCAAAACGGTAATATTTTCATTTTTAAATTATTTTCCCAAAATATAAGAACATAATAAAATAAGAAAGAGCCTGCTGGATCAGACCAGAGTCCATCTAGTCCAGCACCCTGCTACTCGCAGTGGCCCACCAGATGCCTTTGGGAGCTCACATGCAGGATGTGAAAGCAATGGCCTTCTGCTGCTGCTCCAGAGCACCTGGTCTGCTCAGGCATTTCCAATCTCAGATCAAGGAGGATCAAGATTGGTAGCCATAGATCGACTTCTCCTCCATATATCTGTCCAAGCCCCTTTTAAAGCTATCCAGTTTAGTGGCCATCACCATCTCCTGTGGCAGCATATTCCAAACACCAATCACTCGTTGCATGAAAAAATGTTTCCTTTTATTAGTCTAAATTCTTCCCCCCAGCATTTTCAATGTATGCACCCTGCTTTTAGTATTGTGAGAAAGAGAGAAAATTTTTGTTAACATTTTCTACCCCATGCATAATTTTATAGACTTCAATCATCCCAATCATTTAAAAAAGGTATTCCCTGCTCATACCCTGCTACTAAATACCCATGAGGCCACCCAGACCAAACCCAGACTTTCAGCATCATCAGGCCTCAGTGATACATTCAAAATTATTACTGAACAATCACTACACCATGTGAAAAGGTTGCAGAAAGCAGTGGTGAAACTATCTTGCAGATGTCTACAGATCCCTATTTCAGACATGTATTTTAGTGGAAACACAGTATGGAATTCCTGAAGAGGACAACTGCTTGAAAAGGAAAGGTGGCAAGTTAGAGAAGGTCTAAGCATCCCTTGCGAAGGTCTCTGTATAAACTTTTGTCAAGCAGTAAAGCACTTTGTCTAGGTCTGCATGATATTTAAAACCCCTATCAAGGTCTATTTTTCCACAGCTGCTAACACTAGAGACTAGCTTTGTCAGCCCTGAGGATAGGGGACAGTAAGGGGCTGATATCATTCTCTAGGATTTTCCCCAGTCTCTATGGTAAAGCACTGGCTGAATGACAAGTGGGGATGTTGTGATGTCACTTCTGGGTGTTGCAGTCCGAGGGTGGACCCCTTTTGTGTGAACCCTTTACCAATAACACACACGACTCCACTGCTGGGGTAACAAATTGGCCATAGCCATTTTATTGAGCAGAGGCATGAGGCTAAGCATGGGTCTGGATCTGGTCATGTGCTGAAGCTCCACCGGGCGGACGCCCCATACCCAAGCTTTGCTCAACTGGGGCTCTGCCCGGCGGACGCTCCTGGCAAGAGGTATTCCCCCTTGGCCCTGTTTGGCAGGGCGGTTGCCTCTTGCCGCTGTCGCTGTTCCCAAGGGGAAGGCCTAGCTCCCTAGCTCCCTTCACCTTGCCCTTCCAGATCAATACCCATGCGCCAAACCACCAACGTATCTGGGCTATGACAAAATAAGCATGCATTAACAATTAAGAAAAGTAGGGAGAGGTGGGTGGGCAAATTGCAGCTGGTGAGCACAGCACATGGCTGGCACAAAGGAGGGTGAGCCTCTTTAAAGTCTCAGTTCACTTCTCCTTTCTCCAGTGATGCCAGCCCTTGCCAGGCATGGCTCCCTTTCCATTTCCGCCCCTACTTGGGCGGCATCTGCTGGTTTCGCCTCACCCCACCCCAACAGCAACCTCAGCTCAGGGTGATTCCCAGCTTTCTTTAGCCAAGAAGTGACATGGTATCTGCACCATCACCACCAATTTTGTCCCAATGCCATATCAAGCAATTGTGGTGGATGGGAGTATGGGGCTAGAGGTCGCCTACAGTGGGTGGGCAATTGGCAAACAAACCTACAAAAGACATATTGTGCTCTAGAAGACAGTAACTACTTCCTGGTTCTCCTTGCAAATCAGGCATTAAATTATTTTCAACAAACTGGATGTGCTGCCAGCAGGAAGGGGCGTTGCTGTGTCTGACACCGTAGTTGGCAGCAAGCAGCAAGCACAAGCGTGGTCTGATCACAGTCCAATGGATCAAGGCAGGCAGCAGGCAAGGCATAGTCAAGTCACAGTCCAATAAGTCAAGGCATGGGAGAACTGAGGAGCAGGCTAGGAATCAATGGAGAAACAGGCACGCAACAGCAACAGGTTGTGAGTATGAGTAACTCTAGTATTTTTCAACACTGACTAGAGTCAAGACAGTGTCTAACCAGCTCCACACAAACACAGGATGACCATAGACAAAAGAAACAAAGGCCAGGATACTTCTATTCAGATGCTCCCACCAGTGACCTTGCTATCTCCATTGACACTCCCATGCTGTAGTCTTCATTGTTACTCATACTTCTATTCAGATGCCCTCAACTATTGACCTGGTTGCCTTCTTTGTTACTCACAGACTATGTTTCTCCACCCACCCTGGACACTCCAACAGATATATATACTCCACTTGCTTTCCCAACATCAGATCCTCTGAAGATGCCAGCCACAGATGCAGGCGAAACGTCAGGAGAGAATGCTGCTAGAACACGGCCATACAGCCCGGAAACCACACAGCACCCAAGTGATTCCGACCGTGAAAGCCTTCGACAATACACGGAAAAAAGACTGTTTTCCAACCGACAGTTTTGCTCTCTGGTCAGTTTCACCCTCTGCTTGCATCCAACATTTTGTGTGCTGGTGAAAGGATTCTTCCTGTCACCATTTTCTGAAAGTTGCCCCAGTTTGTTTGCTCTGCAGCCTCTGATTCTGGATGCCTTTTCAGCCTGAAAAGTACATAGTTGTACTCAGCTGGTCCTGCCAATTCTGGTAATATATCGTTTTCTGGTAATATATCGTTTTCCTATTTTTTTAAAAAAAGTTTGAGGAGCTATATTTCTAGCAACACAGATGCACAGCAGCTCAGAAGATGTGTCTGCTGCCCATTGAAAAGCATTGGATTGACCTGCCCTCCACAGACTGATGAGTTTTCTGTGTAGTATTAAAAAACCAAGGCAATCTGCAGAGGGTAGGTCAACCCAACGCTTTTCAATGAGTGGCCGATTCATCTTCCAAGTGGCTAAGATTCTCTTCTGTGTGTCAGTGTAGTTACAAAGATAGCTCCTAGAATTTAAAAACAAAAACTTGGAAAACTATTTATTGCTGGAATTGACAGGACCAGCTGAGTACAACTATGTACGTTTCAGGCTGAAAAGACTTCCAGGATTGGAGTCTGCAGAGCAACCTTCAGCAAATGGAAGCAGGAAGAACCTCTTGAGCTGCACACAAAATGTGCACAAGCTTAGGGTGAAACTGACCAGAGAGCAAAACAGTTGGACAGGAAACATAAGACACCCCCTGAACTCTGCATTCCACACAGCCAAATAGAAGATGTCTTCAGTCGTGTAGCAACACCGGGCAGGGGGGGCATCCCGGGTGCACGCCATTGGCATCACATGAGGGTTGGAAAATCATCCCCCCACCCCTCCCCCTTGCCCCTTTCCCTACCCCCCAGGGCTGACAGAAGCCAGGAGCAGCCTGGTGGGCCCAGCCAGGCTGCTTTTTCAGCCAGTGCTCTTTGCAGCTGGCTGACCTAAGGTGGGGGGCGGGGCGGGGCACCATGGGAGTGCCGTGGGGGCAGGGGCAGGTGCTATTTGCTCTGGCTGCCTTGCAGGCAGCTTAGGGGGGAAAGGTGTACTTTGAAGTGTTTTTAAAAGGTATCTTGAGCAGAAATAAGGTGTTTTAAGGACATATTCAGAAAAGGGCTGTGTGGCACCAGGGCACCTTTTTTGCATTCTCAGGACGTCATTTCATCTGTGCAGAATAGACCATAATAGGAAAAATGGATTGTGCCTTTCACTTTATAGTAGGACAACCACATATTCTCCTACATCAAAACTACCTGCAAATAGAATCAGCACATCAAGCAAAGAGAAGAGAATGAAAGACTTCTTCCTTCTGTGGTAGTTTTCTGTTACTTCTGAGTGGTCCCACTTAGGGTTGCTCTCTGAATCCATTATATTTTTGGCAACCCTAAATGGCAATTCTGTTGTCACTATAGATGGAAACTATCCACTTTTCCTGCATATATTGGACTCACAGTTGGTTACATAAACGCAAATTTAAATACGTCCAGAAAGAAAGGGGAAAAAAACCCCATATCCATACTAGGAAATCTGCTGTAATATTTTTTTTCAATTCCACAGAGTTTCCAAAGTTTCACACACACCTATCATCAGAGTCCACATTGCTCATAAAACAACTCTGAAAGCTGAATCCATGAACATGATGTGAGACCCATATAATCTTAAAGATCATCCCACACTACTCCATTTCATGAATAAACAGCAAAGCATCTGGAAATGGCAAATGTTACTCTCATAACAGCACCAATGAATATTGATTTACATATCTGTGGTGTAACATGTGGCTTGGAGGTTCAGATTCATCCCCCCCCCCCAAAAAAACATTCTGTCATATAATATTAATTGGTTATGGATGTTACACCAAAGAGTTGACTTTAAAATTTACTATGAATACTATACAGGCTTATTTTAATCCATTAGACAATTATTAGCAAATATTGAGCAATTACAAATACTTCAATAAAAATCTCATAAAAAGTAGAACCTGCATTGATTGTATAACTTCATATTATAAATATGTTTAGCTCCTAACATGTATCAGCAAGCTTAAGATATGTAGTTACCACTTCAATACAATTTTGCTTACATGCAGTTCTACGTTAGGGTGGGCACCCCAATCCAGATGGGGGAAGGGAATGGACTATGGGAGTAGTGCCAGGCTGAACCAATGTGTTTGCCTTCTCCGCTGGCAAAAGTTGCTATTCAATTGTTGGATTTTAAGTTTTGTGGGTTTTTTGAAAGACATAAAAACTGATCCTTATAATTAACTCTCTGCCAAGGAAGTGTCAAGGATTAGGCATAAATCCCAACACAGATGGAGGTAAAATATCAACTCATGTTGCTCATAAACAAATATCAACTCATGTTCCGACCTACATTTAAACTTTACATTTAAAGAGCCAAACTAATGGCCCAGTCCAGAGAGGGCATGACAGCTGGAGGCGGCATCACTCCTGTACCTTTGTGTCACTTCCACAGGGCTTTCAGGCACTGCAGGGAGGCAGCAAAAAAAAAAAGCCATGCACAGCCTCATGAAAAGCCCTCCAAAGGGCAAAACAGAGTTAAGCCATCCAAAAGGGTGGTGCAACTCTGAGAACTTTCCTAGGGGTGTTCCTGGACTGAAAGGATGGTGGAAACAAATTGAAGTCGGCTCCACCCCCAAGAATGTCCCTAGTCCATCCCCAGCCAGGCATTTTCAGGTTGGATGTTGTTGAGCTGTGTGTCATGAGCCAGCCCCTGGGTACCTACCAGGACACAGAGGACTCTGAGACAGAACTTGAGGACACAGTGCAGCCCGATGAGGTTGCTTCAGAGGAAGACCTGGCAGCAGACCCAACTCCCAGCCCTTCCCTGCTTGATGACATGCAGGTGGAAGAGCCTGCAGATCCTTCTAGGGAACCCAGTGATGAGCCAGCTGTGCACAGGAGGCAGAAGCAGAGGCAGCTGCTTCAGAAGCAAAGAAGGAGTGTTTGTCTGGCACAGGGGTAGGGAACCTGCGGCTCTCCAGATGTTCAGGAACTACAATTCCCATCAGCCCCTACCAGCATGGCCAATTGGCCATGCTGACAGAGGCTGATGGGAATTGTAGTTCCTGAACATCTGGAGAGCCGCAGGTTCCCTACCCCTGGTCTGGCAGCAAGATATGGGAGAACAGAAGTGTCTACATCTGATGAGGATTAACTCCTTGCAGAATCCCAATCCCTGGGACAAGGCTCTCTATATAAGCCTTGCTGTGAGTATGCTACTAACTGGGTGCAACAAATGTGTTTCCTGTTGCTTCTTTGTGCCTGGTTTACTGCTGAGCTCCAGCCTATTTGCCTGATCTCCTGTGCTGTGACCTATTGGACTTTGACCTGACTATGCCTTGCCTGCCGCCTGTGTTGACCTGTTGGACTGGACATGTCCAGGCCCTTCCTGTCTGCACCACACTGTGCAGCATCCACCCACCCCCAGTGTGCCCTCCACACTGGTGTGCCACTTACACCAATGGAGTGGGCAAATGTGCTGGTGCAGCTCTGCATGGGCTCCATAGCCTGATCTCCCCCCCCCCCCAATGCTTTGAATTGAACTGTAAGTCAGCATTCTGAACAATAGTTAAACAAAAGGTCAGTATAAGAAAGTCTCTGGTATCCTTTCAAATATACAACATAACTTTTCAGATAATTGAGGAATTAAGGAATTAAGTAACCCACAAAATTTCTGCAGCACAAATACTGATTGTTAAGAGTCCTTTACAAAGATGCGGCAAATACGAGTACCTACAATAACTAATAATTAACCCTGGTCAATTGCTTTAGTGCAATGGCATAAATCTGTGCATGGTTCTCACTTGAATTACTGGCAACTATTCAACTCTGTCATTTCCATTTTTGTAAAGCATCTCTTGAGAAGGCCTTCAGTCCAATAAAACTGTTAGCCTGCTGTTCCCTTTACACTGGTTATTCTAGCACCCCACCTACTCCTCTAATAGATCTTAACTTAAATATTTCATTTTCTTTGAAAGTGCCCTATTAGATTTCTTACTGAGCCACATTTGGTTCTGGAGCCATTGGTAAATAAATAATACCCCAGTAAATGAATAACACATTTAGCTTATGTATAGGCAGTATATTTAAAGCACAGAGTCTTCAAAGTTTCACTGAATTTTTCATCCGCCTCAAAATGCAAACCAAATGAACGGACCACATTACAATTCAGTCAAATATAGAGTCACAGCCAGGTGTCAGGGTTGTCATTATATAATGGGTAATTGTATTCAAATTTGGTACAAATGCAAGGTGATTCAATTATTTTGGAAAAAAAATTTCTATCTCAAAGGAGATAAAGGAATGAATATTGAAAAAGAAAGTTAGTGAGCTATGAGGCTTATGGGATCTATGTTAGAGAAGAATAAGGATAACTTGTAAATGTCAGCAAGCAGACAAAAGAAAAAACTGAAAACACATAGACAAAACTTTCAGAAACAAATGTCATCTAATTTTAAGGAATAAAACAGTTTGAGGGACAAAGCATAATTTTTCTGGCTCTGCTATATATGCAAGCCACCTGTGCAGTCCCATCCTATGCAATTCGTTCCTGGGAAATGAGGAGAAAATTCTATTTGATTTCTGAAATGTTACTATGTATCATATCATGATAATGGACTTGCAGCCAAGGTAAAGCATCCTAGGGATCTGACAAAAGTGCACCTACTTCACACCAAGGTGCTTTGGTCCTGACCCCCTTTGAAACAAATACAGGAAGGAAAGGGTAACAGAACTATACTATTAACTACAGGAATAATGAAAGTATTTGGTAATATTAGAAGAGAATTAGATTGTTATATTCAAGTCATGAGGTGATATTGTTACCTTAATTTTTTTTCTTCCTGTTTATACTTCTTTTTAACTTTAATGTGGTAATTTTGTATATTTCTATGTCACCTCTCCAGTCCTGCTTGAGGTGGCTCAGAACAATGCAATGGCAATATCATAAAAAGTACAAAAATAAACCCAGTCATTCAACAAGCCAAGAATCTGCTAAAGCCAGAATAAAGCAATATTTGACAGCTTAAAACAGTATTCAGAAAATATCTCTCAAGCTGGAAGCAGGCCACTGAAACACCACTAAATGCAATGAAGCTCTATTTTGTATTTTATAGTAATAAAAAGATACAGTTGTACACCAGGATTTAGAGTTATAATATCAGGATATCTTTAAGTATACCAATAAATTATAAATTTATACACAACATACTTAATATAAAATGATGAATGTGAGGCAGCTGCAATGAACATGTTGGAGGGAAACTTTCGAGATACTGTTAATGTAGCAGATGTGCAAGGCATGTTTTTAGTGAGATAGCCTGGGTGGTATGAAAGGAAAGAGAGACACAAAATACTGACAAATGTCAAAAATTATTAGGGAAAAATAGATCTTTTAAACAGCTGTCAGTCCACAATGTTCTATCAACACAAATCTGTCAACGAAACTGGAATGCATTTTTGAGAAATAAGTACTCAAATTGTATCCAACACAGGACAATGAATTATGAAATTACAAAGTGACAGTTTAAATATATCGTTTTTTGGGCATACTGTATGCTCTAATTAAATGAAATAGTTTCTTATTTCTCTTTTGCTGACACATATGGATGGTGTTTCTATTCACACAAATTATGGCTTTGATGACACCACAATCTTTGTGGCTGTAACTGCCACCTATCACATTCTCTTGACTTGTAAATTTCTATATCTGTGATTATTTCTTCACCTGGCCAACTTTGAATTGACAATGAAAGGGAACTCTTTATTCAGAGTTAAAAATGATGCTCTGTAAACTGCTACAAAAATGACCCAAACTACAACAGAATATGTATCATGTATTTCTTATTAAACTGCAAAGGTCAATGATATTCTGTGCATGTCTTTACTTTAACATTTCTATACACTGTAACCATGTTTGCCATGTTTTCTCACATAGTTTATATTACTTTGGCTTTTCATTGGTTATTTCTTTATATTTACACACGCACCCGCACGCGCGCGCACACACACACATTCTGGTTTTTGTGAGCAGCTCTCTGGGAATACCATGCATTGGTATCTGCTTTCTTGAAACATGAAAGAATCGAGGCTACCTTGCCTGGAGATTTATTTATTTATTTATTTATTAAATTTATTTATTAAACTTTTATACCGCCCCATCCTCTAGGGGCTCTGGGCGGTGTACAGCATAAAACATGGTAAAACAAGTCACTAAAATCTTTAAAACAGCGGTAACAAACATTAATAGTAATCCATAAAATAGCTTAAAACTCATAAAACAGCAAAAAACCATAATACATAATAAAAGGCGTCCGACCCCAATTTAAAACCTACCCCATGGATGGCAGGACCCCTCAATATGAGGGGACCCTGATGTAACCTGCCCTAGGGGCAGGGCAGTAAGGGGGCACCATGTCAGCAGCTGGACACTCCAAAGGCCCGGTGGAACAACACAGTCTTACAGGCCCTGCGGAACTCACCCAGGTCCCGCAGAGGGGTCGGACAGCTGGAGGAAGGGTGTTCCACCAGGCCGGGCCAGTGCCGTAAAGGTCCTGGCCCGCTGTGGAGGCCAGCCGCATCATAGAGGGGCCGGGGCCACCAGGTTGGCCTCTGCAGAGCCGCAGAGGCCGAGTTGGGACATATGGGGTGATGCGGTCCCGAAGGTCACGAGGGTCCCAGGTCAGCGCAAAGCCTTTAAAGGTCAAAACCCACACCTTGAAGATGATTCGGAATTCAACCGAGCCAATGCAGCTGTCGCAACACAGGCTGGATGTGTTCTCTGAAGGCCTCCTGTGAGCAGGCGTGCTGCCGCATGTTGGACCAGTTTTAACTTCCGAATCAAACGCAAGGGAAGGCCGGCGTACAGCGAGTTACAATAGTCCAGCCTGGAGGTGACCGTTGCATGGATCACAGTGGCCAGATCCGCCTGGGAGAGGAAGGGAGCCAACCGCCGGGCCTGGCGAAGATGGAAAAATGCAGTCCGGGTTGTATGGGCCACCTGGGTCTCCATTGAGAGAGACGAATCCAGGTGGACCCCCAGACTGCGAACAGGGGGTCGGCGCCAATGAGACCCCCTCCCACACCGGGCGGCTGGAAATCCCTAACCTCACCCCTGCGGTCTAGCCAGAGGATCTCCGTCTTCGATGGATTCAGTTGCAACCTGCTCTGCTGCAACCAACCAGCTACCGCCTCCAAACAATGCTGGAGAGCCGCAGGGGCGGCAACCGCTCCCCCCCTCCATCAACAGAATGAGCTGAGTGTCATCAGCATATTGATGACAGATCAGCCCAAAGCTCCGCACCAACTGAGCAAGTGGTCGCATATAGATGTTAAATAATAGCGGGGATAGCAGCGCTCCCTGCGGTACTCCGCACTGAAGCGGGCACCTCCGGGAGGCTTCATCCCCGCACCACACTTGCTGGCTCCGGTCCCGGAGAAACGAGGCAATCCACTGAAGGACAGTGCCCCGCACCCCGGAAGTGGCCAGGCGGTGGGTCAAAAGGTCGCGATCGACCATATCAAACGCTGCGGTAAGATCTAACAAAACCAGCAGCGCCGGATCCGCTCCCGGTCGAGTTGCATACGGAACGTGTCTGTGATGGCGACAAGAGCGGTCTCCGTCCCATGCCCAGCACGGAAGCCGGACTGGAAGGGGTCGAAAGCCGATCGTCATCCAGGAAACCCTGAAGCTGCTCCAACACCACTCTCTCAATTACCTTCCCAGAAACGAAAAGATTCGAGACGGGGCGGTAATTGGCCAGATCACCTGGATCTAACGATGGTCTTTTCAAGAGTGGGCGGACCACTGCCTCCTTCAACCCATCCGGAAGACCCCTTGCTCAAGGGAGCCATTGATGATGTTCAACAGATGGGGTCGTAGCTCCGCCCGGCAAGCTTTTATAAGCCAGGAGGGGCACGGATCCAGAGGACAGGTAGTAGGTCTAACAGCAGCCAAGGCCCTGTCAACAGCGGCTTCGAGAGCAGGAGAACTGGGCCAGACTTGGGCCCGAAGACGGCAAGGGAGCCTCCAGTTCACTAATTGTAGATAACGTGGCGGGAAGGTCCCGGTAAACAACGTGACTTCATCTGCACCCAAGCTCATGAATGCCGCACAGCTACTAGCCAATCGACGCTGTGTAGACCCCTCCGATAAGGAGGTCAAAGACCAATTATAATGTAGCCAATTGCGCCCGGGCGAGAGCTAGCAGACGCAAGAGAGGAGGAGAAGAAAGCCCTCTTCGCCTCCTTCGTTGCCATCTCATAGGCCTTCATAAACGTCCTCGAGATTTCCTCCACACGCGCTCTAGTCGTCTAAGCGCCCGTTTCATATGGCGCAGCTCCTCGGTATACCAAGGAGCCTGCTGAACACGGGGGCGAAGAGGACGCCGGGGAGCAACAACCTCGATGGCATCAGAGAGTCGGGAGTTCCAGTCCTCTACCTGCTCATTGAGTGTGCCGGTGGGTTCAGAGTCCCGCAGAGCATTCAGGAAACCAATCGGATCCATAAGTCTCCGCTGGCGGGCATAAATCAGCCCCTCGCCTAGACGGGTTTGGCGTGGCAGGGCCATCCGAACCTTCAAGGCGTAATGGTCAGACCATGGCATTCTATCCGTAGAGGATATGACCATATTAACCCCCAAACCAAAGACCAAATCGAGCGTGTGGCCGGCCTCATGAGTGGGGCCAGAACTTACCAAGGAGAGGCCTAGTGCCGCCATGGATGACACCAGGTCCGCAGCCACTGTACATGAGGCGGTGTCGGCATGGACATTAAAGTCCCCCAGAACAATAAGACTGGGGAACCGCAATGCCCAGTCCGCCACCACCTCCAGCAGCCGCAGCAGGCTGTCCCCTGGTGCGCTAGGCGACCGGTACACCAGGAGGACCGCCATCCTCTCCACGGCCAACCACTCTAGGCCGACACACTCCATGCCGGCAATCTCTGGGATGGGGGCCGCCCTGAAGGGAATGGAATCACGGATGAACATCGCCACACCTCCCCCCCGGCCCTGTGTTCGTGGCTGGTGGAGGCACGCGAACCCGGGTGGCGTGACTTCGCCTAAGGCGACGGTTTCACCCTCACGCACCCAGGTTTCAGTGATACAAGCCAGGTCCATCTGTTGGGCTTCAAGATAATCTCGGAGCACAGCGGTTTTATTGTTGATGGACCTGGCATTGATCAGCACCAGCGACGAAGCAGAGTAACCCTGAACTCTGCCACTGTTGTCTCTTGGGATAGGTCGGAGGTCAGAAGGCGAACGAGCATGACTGTATCTTGTTCGTCTTCTATCATATGGCCGCCGCCTACCGCTATATCAACCCTTCCCATCAATACCGGGATCCCCTGCCCCAAAGTAGGTGCCCCCATTGTTCAGCCGCTCTCCCCAAAACCTATAGCCTCGCTAACTACTACCACACCAAGCAGGCAGACCAACAGGAGGGTCTGTCCCAGGCAGGGCTGAGCAGGCTGGCTGCCTTGGGCTGCTGGTGGAACTCCTGTTGTAGCTGCCAGGCCCCACCCCCTGCAGGTGTTCCCAATGGGGTGGGTGGGGAAGGACTCTCACTCCTTCCCAGTGGCAGCAGGCGGCAGCTCACCCGGTGGACTTCTGCTTGGCAGGCAGGCAGGCAGGCAGACCAACAGGAGGGTCTGTCCCAGGCAGGGCTGAGCAGGCTGGCTGCCTTGGGCTGCTGGTGGAACTCCTGTTGTAGCTGCCAGGCCCCACCCCTGCAGGTGTTCCCAATGGGGTGGGTGGGGAAGGACTCTCACTCCTTCCCAGTGGCAGCAGGCGGCAGCTCACCCGGTGGACTTCTGCTTGGCAGGCAGGCAGGCAGGCAGACCAACAGGAGGGTCTGTCCCAGGCAGGGCTGAGCAGGCTGGAGATGGTGCCTACTACATTTTTAAAGCTATGAGGCACTGAGGATAAACCAACAGAGCTCTTTATGAGCCACCTCATGTGCCTCTTCTCTCTATAGTTGGATCAATTCTACAATACTGTAGGTAAAAAAGTAGAATGGGATAGAGAACCCAATGAGGAATGGCACTGAAGATGCTCAACATGTGCAACTTCTCTGAGTGTTTTTAAATAATTTCAGAAAAGGCAGTAGATATTAAAAAAAAAGGCTATGTCTTTCCAGATCAGAATTTGGAGCACACGTATTGTGCCCTTAAAAAGCCTTTAAAGCTGTCCACAGCCTTACTTTCTGCCTGTTATACTCTTGCCTGTGATTTTCTCTTCAAAACTACAATATGCAGTGATTCAAGTTTCTTCTTCTCTCTGACATTGCTGCTGATTGCATTGTGTTGACCAATATGCCCTTAACTTCTTCTAAGTATACTCCACCACCTTTCTGACTCTCACCAAATTCATTTTTTTCAAACTCATCCTTGCTAAAGTATCTATATCTATAAACGCAAAATACCACTGACTGACTGACTGACTCACTGACTCATCAAAAGAACTCAAAAAAACACTAAACCTACAATGTTGAAATTTGGCACACTGGTTCATTATGTGGTTTAAGTGCTCACTAAGAAAGGATTTTCCAAAATATTCAGTTTTACTCGAGTTATGACACATTTACTGTTGAACTCTGGCCATCTGCACGTTACTGTTGAACTCTGGCCATCTGCACGAACATTCTAAAGGTGACAGTTAAAAACCTGCTTGCCATGCTAAAGGATGCCACTCTAAAGGGGAGTAAAAATTATTCATTTCACAGGAGATTTTAATGAAGGGCTCTTTGACACTCTACTTCCATGTGTCGAATCAACAAATTCTGATAACGCCCACCAAACAACAAGCACAATTGAGCCAATGGTGGCCCAGCTAGATTCTACCACCGACCTCCTCACCTCATACGAACCTGTTCCTTCTGTTGAAACAGCTAAAGGGAGGAGAGGGATTACATGCAGAAAGTGATTTACAGATTCGATTAGAAAAAGACAACTACAGGAAGCTGCTGCAAAATATGCAAAAAACAACTCAGTTCATAAAGAGATTGTGAAAAAAGCATGCTGAATGTCACCCTGAAGTTCACAGACAGGCTGTGATGACGTATATTGAATGTCACCCTGAAAATCATAGAGAGCCTGTGATGAAGTATGCATAGCGAAGCACGGGTGCCCTGCTAGTATGTCATACAGCCTAATCCAGAGGGCTTTCAGGTGGCATAGGGAGGTAGCAAAAACAAAACAAAAAAACAAAGAACTGCCGACCGCCTCAAAGTCCTCCATAGCCAGGGGCATTCCCAGGTTGGAAGCCTGGTAGAAGCTCAGTACAGCTAGCTCCACCCCTGGGAATACCCCTAGCCCGCCCCCAGCTGCACAACAGCCAGGTTTAGGTTGGCGCACCTCTGAGGCCCAAACTTGCTTCTGAGTCAAGATGTGTGGCATCAGTGCCGTAGGGGCGAAAAATGGTGCCTGGGGGAAAATGGCACCCACACTTTCCCCTGTGTGCCTCTCGCATGCCCGCGCCCCCTCCATACTTCAGTTTCCTGCTCCGGTCTGTGGAGGCTGCTCCAGGCCATGGGGGTGATCTGAGGGGAGGGGTGGGGGAGCGATTCTCTGCCCCCCACACCTGCGCTTGGGGTGTTTGTCCCCTTGTCCTATAGTAGCTCCACCTATGTGTGGCATCTACCTGTTGCCCTCTTTGCTCCTTCTGCTGGTGTATTTGCCACTTGCACTGCAAGATGGGCACTCATGTTTGCAAAAGCCCGGATAATTCCCTCTTTGTCCTCCCCTGGATTGGGCTGTTAATGTCTTAGTCTGCATACCAGCTATTATTAAGTATATTTAAGTGACATTTCACCATCAACCCTGATCTTCCACACATCCCCCTCTTTTCCTGCACACCGATATTTCTCATACCATCAAAACTGCACTCTGCCAAGATGCTGGGTCATCTTGGTCCAGACACACTTTCAGCTTCAGAGAATTCTCAGACATTTGGGATTCTATATAAAGGCAGATCAGTATGCCACTTTGGAGCTCACTCCTTACTTAATAAACTGTTAAAATTGAGTCCTCATTAAAAAATTGTTGTCTCTCTAGCTCTGGTTAGATTACTAGTTTATCATTTGGATCAGCATGAAAGTCATACACATTGAACAACTAGCCACTATAAACTATGGTTGGTTAATGGTAGCAACTGGGCCAACTGTTGCAAATGGACTTTTGCTTACAGTAGCTGATGCAAAAGCACTGACCAACTCTATCAGTGCATCTTCCACTGCATTGTGGTGTTCATTGAGGCTGCACTAAACTGGCTGGCTGAACTTCTTCATGATTATAAGAATGTTCTACCACCCATCTGAGGGTGCCTATTGTGCACTAACTGTAATTAAATATGTGCTTGAAGATATTTGAAAAAAAAGTGTTGTAAAATAATCGCAGCAGCAAAATTATATTGCACCATGTAAGTGCAATCCTGGCTAGGAACCTACTGACAAGTAGATTTTTTCCACTATGTGAGTCTGACTGTATCATCTCCAGTAGCTTCTTTATGTTGCTACCATGTGTTCCATCTTTTTTCCCACTTATACTTCTGGCAATTGGTAATTAAAGAGTAAGGTCAAATCTACTGCAATTCCATTTTTGCTGATCTTTAGCACTTTGGAGGTGACAAATTCACTTCCTATTTACAGTGCCTGTAGAAAAGTGGTGTTCTAAATTTATTCAGCCAGACAAACTTGTAGTGAAACCTGTCCGATGGTACAATATTGCTTACATCTAGTTATGTACTTTATGATACAAACAGTGATGTTCACATGGCAAATTTGCAACAGCTAGGGTATATATTTGAGTTTTTTAGTTTTTATAACTGAAAGGAAGGCTAGATTTACACACTGTACTAAGCTATTCATCAGATTCTCTTAAGAAATGATCAGATCATAGTGATGATTTGAAAATAGTGGGAATATTCAACTAAGTTTTTACACCTCCTACTGTAGTTAAAAAATGTCTATAAATTTACTGTGAAGTTTAATAAATGTAAATATAAAGCCTTCTTTAGACAATCACTTAAAGCATTTACAGTAATAATTTGCAGTGCTAAGGTATTTCAATGTTTCTGAAAGAAAATAGTCAATATTAAAACAAGGAAGACTTTGACAATCCAAAAACAATGATTTGATATTGTTAAAATTTACTAAGTGTTAACATTAATGAAAAGTATCTTACCACCAGGTCTATGCCTGAAATTTTTCTGAAGTTACATTGGTGCTATTAGGACTGGGGCAGTTGTCCAGGACTCGATCATGTGCAGAGCAGAAGGGAACATAATAAGACAGCCTAATCTGTGTGTGTGTGTGTGTGTGTGTGTGTGTGTGTGTGTGTGTGTGTGTGTGTGTGTGAGAGAGAGAGAGAGAGAGAGAGAGAGAGAGAGAGAGAGAGAGAGAGACCTCCTCTGGAGCCTAATGCTGGTGTGGATACCTACCCCACTGGTGTGAGGGGCAAATGCACGAGCAGGAGGGTTACTTATCCCAGCAGCCAGGCTCCACAGCAATTGACTTGAAAGCTGCCTCTGACACCCAGGCCCCCTGACACAAAATGCTGCACCGGCAGAGTCAGTTGGGGGTGGGGGTGGGAGTGGGAGTGGGTGGGACCGGCCTGAGTTGCTTTTTGTGCCTGGCTAGCCCTCAAGCACTGGCAGAGATATACCACTATTTTTGTGGCACATTTCTATTCTATCTATGGGGGATTTATTGGAGTGAGTTTTAAAAACTTCTTTTGGCTTCCCACGCTGTAAGAAAGCACTGTGGAGCTGGTGTGGTAGAGCTGCAGCAGCACTGCCCTAACTCGCCAGCCCCCTCTGGATTTGGTTGTAAATCATATAAGAAGAACAATACAAGGGAAACCTTGCTGGATCATATCAACGATTGATATGTTCGAATCTAGTAGGAAGACATCTGCCATTAAGAAGCTCAAAAACACAACACAAAACCAATAGCCCTCCAAAGAATCTTCTATCCTTTTTTTAAAATAGCAAACTTTATAGTTAAGTGTGTACCAGCTACATGATAAAAGGGGGCCAACTCACAGAAAGTGTAGATGTTTATGCTCAGAGGAATCCTCATGAGGCAAAATAGTACATTATAAATGAAGAGAAAGAGAGAGAAACTTTAAAAAACAACCTGATGAGAAATTACCGTGCTCATTGCCTCCCAGGAACCCCAAAATATTGAGTATTTGAGTGTCATTTAAAGGGGGGAAAAACAAGAAAACAGAAGGAGAAATTTGTTCTGTTGAAGCCTCTATCTGTCAGAGTATTGTGTTCTGAAGTATGCGAAGCACATGTACTCCAGGGTCCCAATTCTCCCATACAGCATAGAGAGAAAGAAGAATGAACCATACTAACTAGCTTCTTGTCACCTAGTCTCAAATCTTAACAGAATGCTATAGGGCAGTGTTTCCCCATTTGTGGCTTGGGACCTATAAGTAAATCACAAAATCTGCTGAAGTGGATTGCAGACTGTAATAGGCTTATGGTGGCTGTTCCTTTCCATCTTTACATGGTGTCAGTGAGGTAAATGAATCGACCCAGCCAACCACCCAGCAGGTTGAGGAGGTAAATGAATCAATTATTATTATTATTATTATTGTAGATTTCACAGCTGCCAGATATTTAGCTGGTTGTTGGCCTTCATTACAATTCGAGCCTCACCCAGAGGTCTAGGAAGTTGTAATGTATCGGTGTAGTATTTGTGCGGATCCCAGCAGGGCTGCCTTCTGAATTTGACAGATGTTAATTTTGTCAATTCAAAGATGTTTCAAGTGCTGCCCTAGTGTTTTCGGAATCAAGGACAAGGTGGACAATGAAAAAACAACTGGTACTCTGAAAAAGGAAACCGAATCCCTGATTTTAGCTGCTCAAGAGCAAGCCATTAGAACAGGGGTAGGGAACCTTTAACACTCAAAGAGCCATTTGGACCCATTTTCCATGGGAAAAGAAAGCACTTGGAGCTGCAAATAATTTTTGACATGTAAAATAAAGATAACACTATATATATTGGGGTTTTTTAAACCTTTTACTCTGCTCATTCTGAGAAGCGCATGGATGTGCCCGCCCTGCTGCCTGCAGGGTGGGCAAGGATGAAGCCGGCAGCTCGGCCTCAGCGGCTGCCGGGAAAGTGCCCGCCCCGCTCCAACGGGGCGGGCGAGAGGGGAAGCCCGCGGCGCGGCCCAGCCGACTGAAGGCAGTTGGTGCGCCAGCCCTGCTGCGTGCAGGGTGGGCAAGGATGGGGCCAGCGGCTCGGCTCGTGGAGCCGCAGTGCAAGGGCAGAAGAGCTGCATGCGGCTCTTGAGCCGCAAGTTCCCTACCCCTGCATTAGAACAAATTCGATCAAGGCCAAAATGGAAAAAGCCTTGGACGATGCAAAATGCAGATTGTGCAAAGAAGCTGATGAAACTGTAGATCATGTCCTCTGCTGCTGCACACACAACTCAGTGGCCATGATGATGATGATGATGATGATGATGATGATTAATTAAACTTTTGTATCACCCACCCCCAAAGAGCTCTGTCAACCCAGTTAACCACCCAGCAGTCTGTGATGAGCAAGGCTGAAGCAGTCACAACAAATCGAATGACCTCCCCTCACCTCCAGCCTGCTTCAGATGTGCCATATCTTTGCCGCTGCTGCTTGCTCCCCCGCCCCCCCAATTGGTGCTGCAGCCCATGGTGGTGAACCTATGGCACTCCAGATGTTCATTGACTACAATTTCCATCAGCCCCTGCCAGCATGGCCAATTGGCCATGCTGGCAGGAGCTTATGGGAATTGTAGTTCATGAACATCTGGAGTGCCATAGGTTCGCCACCACGGGCCTAGGCTGCGCATATGCAAGGGTGCTTGTTGAGGGTAGATGAGGCTCAGGGACAATAGTGCTGAGATTGGTAGCACCCAGAGGGGAAACATTATATAAACTATTCTTGTGTCATTATCTCTGATTGCTGAAAAAGCCACATTTTTTTGTGCAAACAATGATCCAGTGCACTCTGGGAGCTGCGCTTGGTGCCAGTCCTGGAAGATGATAAGCACTTAGCAGCTTTCAGGCATGCTACTAACACTCCATTTGATTTTTAAAGCTAACTAAGGCCCCTTCCACATATGCAGAATAATTCATTTTAAATCCACTTTCACAATTGTTTGCAATTGTTTGCAATCTACTCCGCACAGTAAAATCCAGCTGCAAAGTACATTGAAAGTGGATTGAAAGTGCATTATTCTGCATGTGCGGCAGGGGCATGTCTGCTCTGTCGATTCATAAATTACTGGCTAGTAACATCAGCGTTTAAATGTGCCATTTTGCTGATCAGTGTGGGAACACTGGTGGAAAAATAGAATGATCTTATATCTTCCTCTCATATAAATCTATATTATTTTTTTCAATCCAGGAAAGATGTCTCAGATGTGCTTGTCAAGCCTGTAACTCACAAGCTTTAAATTACTTCCCTCACACCAGTCATGGTCTGAGACAGAATGTGTCTGAGTCTCTGGACAGAATCTACTGGTGTCAGCTGATGATCAGAAGAAAACAGAAGATGCTTAATGTTTACATACTGATGTATTTCCCAAAAAGAGAACTGTTCTACTGAAGTTGAATGTAATGTGGGAGTGATATCCTACATTTGTAAAACAATATTGTAAGAGGAGCCTAACATTTAAAATCTGAAGCTTTCAACTAAATAGGGAGTAGCCAAGTAAATCTCAACTTCTTGTCCATGTTTTGCTTTCTCCATCTTTATTTACCTCAGAGTGAGTCTTGCTGAAAAATTATTTAACTTTTGAGTAGGCATGCACAGGATTGTGCATTAGTTCTTGGTGCTATGTTTTTAAAATTACATTTAAACAACCAAAGTATAAACAAATCTGGTAGTCTTCAAGGTTTGACAGGATCCAGTTGCTGCATCTGTAATTTTTAGAGCTCATCAAAGCTATAGGTTGCAGTAAGATAGATGCATTCTTACATTCATGTAAAACAACCCTGAATAGCTTATGTGACTGCAATAAATATCTCAACATATTCCACACAAATAAGCGTGTCAAATGCTTAAGCTTAAGTAGTGGTCATAAAATAGGCAAACTGCATGTGAGAATAAAAAAAATGGTTCACCATACCAAGTAAATTTGAATGTGTAGGTCACCAAACCAAAAAGATAGGGAGCCAAGGCTATAGGGCCATAGCTATACTACTCAAATCCAGGAATAGGATACTAGCAAGGAAAAGGAAAATCTTCTACTGGGCTGATTTCTAAAATTCAACCAAGTTGGAATGGATAGCATCCATCTTTCAAAGACCATAAAGCTCAGTCTTGGAATTAGACTGCTTGTCAAAATGTCTTCATTAGAATTACATATTCTCCATCAGTAATTTATACAACTGAAGCCTCCTCCCCAGTTCCTGCCCATATATGCAGTGCTAGTTCAGTATTCTGGAAACTGCTTTAAAAGATTTTTCTACTTGCTAGGATTTTCTGTCTCCCTAGGATTACCCAATCACATAGTAAGGAGATTTTCTCCTGTAACATTCATTTGCATGGGAGATGGAGATGTCATTAGCATGACATTTCCAGACTGTTTCCCCAGACTTACAGCTGTGTGTCTGATCTTATCCAATCATGTCCTGAGCACAGCAGAAACCATTTACAAATTGTGAAGGGATTTCTCTCTTTTTTAAAAAAAAATTGAAAGGGTTGGATTTCCTATTACCATGAAAACTGTAACTTCCTAAAAATTGGCTGCCCTTTTCTATGTTCGTTTATTCTCATAACGTGCTCACGTGAACACAGAGGCAAGTTTTATATCAGTTTGGAATCAGAGTGGGATCCCTTTCTAAATTAGGTAGGAGTGGGGACAGAAACCTTGTTTTTAAGCAAATCTTGAAATACTCCTTTTTTGATCTTGGCATGGTCTTGCATCGTCATAACTGGCTAAGAGTCCTATAAATTATTGCACCTTTAGTTACTAGTGCCTAATTGTTGTTAGTTTTTATATAGTTTTAGTTTTAATGGGGTGTAATAACTTTTGGTTGTGTGAAACGTTTTATCTTGTGGATTTTATTATGTGAACTGCCTGGGGTACTTTGGTGGAGAGGCAATATAGAAATACCTTAAATAAACAGGAAGCTACTAAAAGTATTTCAAAACAAGTACACAACACTACCCCTAGTAAAAAAATATTTCAAAACCTGTACATACTGCCTAAAGGCCATAACCACAACCAAAAATTCCAGTGTTAAGAAAGTGGGTGAAAACAAAATAGTCCCACATTGTTTTATAAGCATCTACTGTATTCCCCTCTTGTGTCAACAATCTCCAATTTGTATTCCCAACTGGCAGTTACAAGAGTGCCTCTAATGAAAGTGTAGTCATTTACTTTCATCTCTATGCCTAGAGCAGTGATGTTCCTGTGGATCAGGAACCACAAGTGAGTCTTTGGCATCCCACGTGTAGCTCTTATGAGCACTGTTCCCCATGTTTCCAGAAAATGTACAAAGCCTTTGTCTGGGAGGCTTGTGGTTGGCATGTTGTTCCCACCCTGACACAGCCACTGCCAGAGTAATGAGTAAGCTGTAAATCCTGAGATACAGGTCTCATGCCAGGGATTCTGCTCTTTGGATTGATGGTAACGGTGAAAGTGGATCTCTATGAGCCATGGAGTGAATACCACCAGCCTGGAGAGAAACATAAAGTAACCTATTGGCATACAGAACCCTCTTCCCAATTAGTTTCCAATTTCATTTTGCATGATTTTTTATACTCTTCACACTGTAATTTGTGCTGATTCTACCTTTGTGACACATAAGCTGAAAACAGGAGCTGCTAGGCAACCAGATGATAGAAAGATGATCTCATAAATGAAAACAACAAAAGGGCACTGACACTGAATGTTAATTTCTTTTATGCACTATAAAGTTTGACTTCAAAACCCGTGTGGAAAGCGGAGGCTTATGAGGCCCAGAAATCTTACTTTCGAAGCCTCACACTAACTTATTATAAGCAGAACACTATGTAAAGTGATGATGAATAACGTAAATGCAGCAAGTGCCTTAAGTGATGTAGTGGAAATTTTAGCAATTCATTTAGCTATATCTGTTCAATGGATAAACAAATATCTTAATTCAATGTGCAAATACTCTGAACTTAAACCATCCACCCATAGTGTCTGGGATTGGATCAGAATTTGAACCTCTAGCCTAGCTTTTTGAAGGACAGTTTAGATTTCATATCCAAGAGTGAAGGCTTAACTATACCACACAAGGCATGTACTGTCACCATGGTTGTTGTTGCACTGTATACTAATATTCCACCTGATGAGGCTATGATGGCTGCTGAACATTACTTAGAGAAGAGGAAATATCTCCACACACGCACACATTTTACTGGATTTATTAGACATAGTCCTTGATCACAGTTATTTCAGTTTTGATGAGAACCTGTTTAAGCAAATTAGCGGAATTTAAATGGGATCCCATATCACACTCTGCTTAACCAACTTATACGTGGCAATTTTTGAAGAATTCCATATTATGAATCCTAACTCTCTTTTTTAGACATTACATTTATAAAAGATTTATTGATGATTTTTCATTTTCAAAAATTATGAGAATGTGGATCAGTTTACAGCATGGTTAAATTCTCAGCACAATACCATTAAGCTTACCTCATCTACCAGCAAATTGCAGCGATCTTTCTAGGATACCATAGGCTGATTCTGCATGGGTTAAATATAACAGGTTGAGGCATCGACCTGGCGTGTCTCTGGCCGTCCGGCGTGTCGCCGAGGCCAGGAGACACTTCCCCCAGCCCTGCGTGACTGCTCCAGCATCGCAGGGCAGGAGGGCGTGTCCCCAGGCCTCGGCGACGCGCCGGACGGCCGGAGACAAGGTAAGTGAAGGGGGAAGGGGGAGGGCGCCTTGGAGCCACTGCCTTTCGCACGGCAGCGGCTCCAAGCCGCCGTTTTCCGGAAACCTTGCTCCCCGAGCGAGGTCGGAAAATGGCGGCTTTGCGCCGGTCAGGCGGCGCGAGGGCAGCACGGCTGCGAAGCAGCTGCGCCCCCTGTGCGAATGGCTCCCTGGGGACGGCGTTTTTGGTGTCCCCAGGGCGCCATTAACCGCCCGTGCGGAAAGGGCCTTAGTGATTGAATTAAAAGGATCATTACCAAATAGTGGCTAATTGTCAGAGATCTTACGGTATGCCAACTCTCACCCTTGATAGAGCTGAGGCAGACTAGAACCATAGGTAATACATCCGTAAAAGAGAATGTGAGAAAACCCAATAAGAATACACCTAGTATCATAGGTCATTACAGATGTGGAGGAAGCTCCATCTGTAGACTAACAGTAGGATGCAAAGAGGTGACAGCTGAGTAGGTGGGCTGTAAAAACACTTGAAAGATAATATAATTTATTAGTTAAGATGAGAATGTGACCTTTTGTATATTGGTCAGAAAGCAAGGAAATTAAAAATAAGATTATTAGAGCATATCACAAGGATTAAAAAATGTGTTCTTGAAGGCCCATTTGTCCAGCACTTCATTGAAAAGCAACATCATCCAGACGCCTTTAAAGTAATGGCTCTAACAATAGTTGAGAGAAGCACAAGCTGCACAAATATAAAACAATGATAGTTACAACTCGAACTACTGTACATATTTGGTTTAGGGACAATGGAACCCAAAGGACTCAATCAAAGCTATAGACTTTTCTGTACATTTGTAAAAAGACCACAGGTCTATTGAATTGATTCATGACACCTGATATTTAGGAATGCAGCTCATAGGCACTGCATTCTCTTTCGAAAACTAAGCCCTGCAGATGGGAGCAAGCTGCCTCTAGTGGTCCTGGTAATGTTTTTTCTTTGTGAACTGTATGGTTTATGCTAACATTGCATTATATATGTTAAGGATTGATTTGTATAATTATGCTTTATAGGACAGCAGGAGAGCAATTCCTTTAACACTGAATTTAACATTAAGTATTTTGGTGCAAGTTGAGTAATGACAATTCTGTACATCAATTGCTACTATAACTGGTTACATTAGAAATACTGACATTATTATTCTCTAATATAGGTGATCGGGCCAGAGAGAAGGCATTCCTGAGGTCAAACCAACAGCAGATTGATTAACCAGTACACAAATCATATAGTATCCTTTGAAGCATATATTGGCATGGAGTGACTAGTTCAGCTTGTATGTAGTAGAAATGCAAAGATACGCAAAGAATTGTTATAATTGCATTTGGTTTGATAATTATGTTTGAAGCTTACGTGCAAGAGAGGCACTTTAAAATATTTATGCTGAAGCAACTATTGAATGGAAATAGAGAATATATTTCCTGCAAACTGATTGTATATTGTTTTCTTGTAGGAGTTATTATAGAAGGTTACTTGTGAAGTTCACAAGGTATGTTAGCCATAAGGTATAGAGTGGTGGTTTGGATTTACCAACAAAACCGTAATTAAAATACAAGTGCATATTTTATGTGATAAAGGTTGAACCTTTGCTGATTTTTTTTCATTACATGACTCACAGCCATGTGTTCTAAAATTGCTGAAAAAGTTCAGTGGAGAATGAATGAATACCTTTAATAGGGATGCTGAACTTCATTGTTGTGGCCTCTGTGAAGTCCCACATGGGGCTGCCATTGCATAGGTTAGTCGTGGAGCATTTTAGATAGCAGTTTAGGAGCTTTAGCTGCTGATTAGGTGTTTCCCTCCCCCAGCCACAAGACTATGCTAGCTACTATTCTCCCCCACCCCTTACCAGGTTGCACCCATTCCCTTCAGAAACCAAGAGAATAAAATTGTGAGGCAGCATCATAGGATTGCTGACCTCCAGGTGGAAACTGTAGAATTTCCAGAATCACAACTAACTTCCAGTTAGCAGAGTTCAATTTCCCTAGAAAATGGTTAATGTAGACTAGGTGTCAAACTCGCGGCCCTCCAGATGTTATGGACTACAGTTCACATCATCCCCTGCCAGCATGATGCTGGCAGGGGATGATGGAAACTGTAGTCCATAACACCTGGAGGGCCACGAGTTTGACACCTGTAAGTAGAGGGTGAAATATGAGGCTGATGTGAATGGCATTATACATGGCTCAGTTCCCTCCCTTCTCAAAACCTGCCTTCCTCAGATTCTATTCCCAAATCTTCAGGAAATTCCCAACTTACAGCTGGCAACTCTAGGTAGGGAGGTAACACAGAGACGGAAAAAAGTATCCAATAACTATTTAAGACAAATGTAATTAAAGCAATTAATAAATGTTAATAATTATAGATTTTTTTAAAAAAAGAAAAACCATAACTTCATTTTTATAAATATAAAAAAATGATCTATGATCAATAAATATCTAGTCATAAATAAAGTGGCATCTTTACTACTGCAGGAAATACTTATCAAATTTTGATCTTTTCCGATTATGGTTGCAAAACACCAGTCTCTGGATAAAATTAGACGGGCAGTCCAATCAAGAGCTCATGGTGTTGGGACACAGTGCTTCTGTTTGTTTATTTGTTTGTTTGTTTGTTTGTTGGATTTATTATACTGCCCTATCCCCTGAGGGCTCTGGACGGTGTACAATTTAAACAATACATCCATATACCCCAATAGAAAAATATATTACATTTCAATTTAAAACATCCAGTACCTCCAGCACAGAGACCTAAGCAATATCAGTAGCACAACCACATGGTCAAATCCAAATGTAATTCCAGGTGGAAAAGTATGTAGGAATAGTGTGTAGGAATGGCACCTCACTGGCCGGCCTCACCAAAAGCCCAACAGAACAACTCCGTCTTGCAGGCTCTGCAAAACTGTTCCAAGTCCTGCAGGGCCCTGATGGTCAGAGGAAGGTTGTTCCACCAGGTAGGGGCCAGGGCACTAAAGGCCCTGGCCTGGGTAGAGGCCAGCCAGATCATAGAGGGGCCCAGGACAACCAGCAGATTAGCCTCTGCTGAGTGCAGAGGCCGACTAGGGACATTCTGTGTCATCTCCAGGACGGCTTCCCAGCAGCGTAAGCCCAAGCCACCAATGGAGCATTCTGGCAGGTAAAGGCCAGGCGGAAGCTGACTAATGTCAGATCCAACCCTGGCCACACCTCTGGAATACCCCCGTTTTGTCAAGTCTCCTCTGCTAGGGTAAGTTCCCCAGGGAGGGCAAATCTGCTGCTACAGTCCTGCAGATTTGCCCCTCCTCTTGATTGGGCTGTTAGGGGACAAAAAAAGAAATATGATGAACTATTTATTTTAAAAGAACATCAGTTTTGCTACAACCATTCTTTTGTTGATATTTTCAACACAGCAAAATTATTTCATTTTCATTGGTTACCTAATAATCTCTTCCATATAAGAAAATTGATTAGAATATGACAGAACCCCATAATAAAATTAATTGGAAGTTTTATACTGAAAGAAGTCTACACGGAAAGCTACAGACAATATCACCAAGGTTTCTGAGAAATAGTACTGCAGAAATAGATTCATATTGCTTAATTTAGAAACATTAACATGACACAACAGAATCAGTGAGTTCTAATAATTACAACAATCCTATGTAATTCCCACCAGCAAACATGTGCTTTACACAGTATACAAACTGCTATCTTGTAAAAAGCATAATTAGGTTTGTTGCAAAGCAATTAATAAAAAACATAACTATCCTGTTATACTCTTGAGGGCATTTCAAAATTCATTGCACAATAGTAACAGCAGTAAAGATTGACACAAGTTCAAAGCTAAACAAAAGCTATAGAGCAGTTCTGAAAGCTGTCAACAAGTATTTGCATGTTGTCAACACATACCAAAGATGATTAGGAATTGCTGAGTATGGTACAGGGATGAAATTAAGAATTGGAACATTTTGCTTTAATACAAAGGGAAAATCCCTTAGCAGTTAGGTTGATGTGGCTCAGTTTTGAAAATGGAACAGGTATAGTCCCTTAGATAAAGTCGCTGGAAACTGCTTCATAACAAAAGCACACAAACGAAAATGAATGCACAATACATTGGGCTTTTCTCTCTACTTTTTAAAAAAACTTTTCATACTGTCCTGAAGATTTTTTTTTTGCTTTTGCCTGTTATTGAATTATAACACATGCAGAATCACATAAAATATGCAGATCGTTCTGATAATAATAAACAAGATCTCTGATAATAATAGGATTTCTGTGTGGAAGTTGCTATGCTCAATGCATCTAAAGTACTGAAGCATTTTATTTGCAAATCCACTGCAAATAATGTTAAATATATTCAGGACTTGATAACAGAAGATTACTTTCCTATGAAACTGTCTCTGAAATATTATTAAACAGGACTTCAAATAAAGCATTTAGAGTTTCTGCCAGATGTGTTGTATTTCTGATCTTGCAAATTCTTCCAAAATCTATGAATAAACAGCCGAGTCTCTGTATATATGGATTTATTCTATATCTTATCAAGTATGTAGACTGTCATCTTTAGCTTTAGACCACACAAAATGTATTGTGCCATAAGTCAGCATTCCTTTGTCGCTGGGTAGGTATACATCAGATGACTACAGAGAGAAGAATAGGCACTGTTAGAATGGCAATTTAACAAGAGACAGTTATTTTCTAAGTAGGGCATGTCCATGTTTGTTTGTTTGTTACAAAATTTCACAGTATCAAATTTTCTAATGAGTCCCACTTTTGGTGACTTCAGGTTGGAGCCCCTCATTTAAAAACTGTTGCTGAAATAGGCTGACACTAAAGTCCTGGATGATTAAAATGCTTTTATTGCAGTTGAAATGCTTTTATCTCTGTTAATGTTTTTAACATTTACTTTATGCTGTTGCATAGTGATGTGTCGTATCCTCTGTCGACAGAGTGCCATGGTCCGACGATTACGCCCTGAAGGTCCGGGTGGACCTGTTAACATCGCCCATACCTATAGGCTTAATGGCCAACTTATACCGCCTGGCTGAGTATCACCTATGGATCCACTTGGTTTCCCTGAATGCTCTATGGACCCTGAAACTCCGCCGGCACACTGGATGAGCAGGTGGGAGGACTGGAACTCCCTGCTCTCCGATGCCATCGAGGTTGTTGCGCCCCTGCCCCTCTGGCTCTCGCTTCCCGGGCGAAATCTGCAGTATAATGGAGGAGCTACGCCAGATGAAGCGGGCTTTAGATGACATCAGCGAGCTGCGCCAGGAAATCTCATGATGGAGCTGCGCGAGCATCCATAGGACGCTTATGAAAGCCTAAGTGATAGCTTAATGCATGAGGTGTACAGGGCATTCTTCTCCTCCTCTCTCGTGATCTGCTAGCCTACTCAGCACAATTATTTCGTGGCACTGGCTCCTTCCTAACCTCTTGATCGTAGGGGTTCTACAAACTATCAATTGGCTATTAGCTGTGAGGCATCTATGAGCTTTTTTCAGAGACAAAGCCACGTCGCCCGGCCATGACCCTTCCTCCTACATTGACTACAATGAGCAGCCTGGAGGCTCCCTCGCCGTCTTCTGGCCCCTGTTTGGCCCAGTTCTCCCCCCCTGCTCTCTGAAGCTTCCCAGTTGACAGGGTCTGGCTGCTGTTAGACGCAATACTTGTCCTCTGGATCCGTGCGTCTCCTGGCTTATTAAACTCTGCCGGGCGGAGCATAACGACCCCATCTGCTGAATATCATCAATAGCTCCCCGGCGCAAGGAGTTTTTCCGGATGGTGGCTGAAGGAGATGCGGTGGTCCGCCCACTCTTTAAAGACTATCATTAGATCCGGGGGATCTTGGCCAATTACCACGCCTGCCCGAATCTTTCGCTTCTGGGGAAGGTAATTGAGAGAGTGGCAGGTGTTGGAGCAGTTTCAGGGTACTCTGGATGACAAGCATCGGCTTTCGACCCCTTCCAGTTCAATTTCCGTGCAGCGCATGGGACAGAGACAGCTCTTTTCCTCGCCACAGATACGCTCCGTGAATATGCAGCTTGACCGAGGCGGATCGGCGCTTCGCTGGTTTTGTTAGACCTTACAGCAGCGCTTGATGTATCGACCACTTAATTTTGGCCCACCGCTTCTGGCCGCCTTCCCAAAAGCGGGGCATTGTCCTTCAATGGATTGTCGTCGTGCCTCCGGGACCGACGCCAGCAAGTGTGGTGCGGGGACTAAGCCTCCCGGAAGTGCCCTTCCATTCATTGTTGTGGTGTACCCCAGGGGGCGCCATTATCCCCGCTTATTATATTTAACATCTATGGTGCTACCACTTGCTCAGCTGGTAATGGAGCTTTAGCTGATCTGTCATCGTGCAGTATGCTGATGGTACCCAGCTCATTCTGTTGATGGAGGGGGGAGCCGTCACGGCCCCTGCAGTAAGCTCGGTACAGCACTTGTTTGGAGGCGGTTGCTGGTTGCTGCTACAGAGCAGGCTGAAACTGAATCCATCGAAGACGGAGATCCCTTTGGCTTGGCCGCAGGGGAGGGGTGGAGGATTCCCAGCCCGCACATCCGAGTGCGGGAGGGGCCATTTTGCCGCCGGCCTCCTCCGCTGGCCCGTTAGTCTGGGGGTCCACCTGGACCCGCCTCTCCCAATGGAGACCCAGGTGGCCCCTGTAACTCGGATCGTCCCTTTTTCCACCTTCACAGCTCCCGCTGCTGGCCCCTTCCTTCCTCTCTTCTGCGGACTCCAGCCACAGTGATCCACTAAACGGTCACCTCCAGGTTGGACTATTGTAACTTGCTCTTACGCCGACCGTCCCTTGCGGTTGATTCTGAAACTGAAACTGGTCCAGCATGCGGCGGCACTTCGTCTCACAGGGGGCACCTTCCTCGTGATCATATCCAACCCGTGTTGCACCAGCTGCATTGTCTCCCAGTGGAATTCCGAATCATCTTCAAGGTGTGGGTTTTTACCTTTAAGGCCTTACGCCGCCTGGGACCCTCGCATCTGGCAGAGACCGACATTACCCCATATGCTCCTACCTCGGCCTCCCGCGCCGCAGTAGAGGCCAATTTGCTGGTGGTTCCTGGCCCCTCAATGATGCGTGCTGCTGGTTTCCACACGAGCCAGGACCTTTACGTTCTTGGTCTCCGGCCCAGGAACACTCTCCCTCCAGTTGGTCCGGGACCAAGGGACCTTGGTGAATTCCGCAGGGCCTGTAAGACTGAGTTGTTCCGCCGGGCCTTTGGAGTGTCCAGTCGCTGAGGTGCGCCCCCCCCCCCCCCCCCCCCCCCTTGCTTCGCTCCTTGGGGTTTTTTTTTCTATTTTATAGTTTTTTTTTATATTTATTATTATTTTAAGGAAGCGTTTGGCCGCTCCCTCTCTTTTTTGGGGGTAGTTTAAAGGAATTGGGCTACGGGACGCCATCTCCATCATTACTATTGTTATTGTTTTTGTCCGCTGCTTAAATGGTTTTAATTGTTTTAATGGATTTTAGTGTATTTGGTCACTGTCGTGACCCTTGTTATGTTTTGTATACATAGTGTTGTATACCGCCCAGAGCCCCTTGGGGATTGGGCGGTTTATAAATTTAAAAAATAAATAAATAAATAAATAAAATAAACCACTAAATCCATCTAAACTTGTGGCTATTCTTACATCCACTATCAAAGAACAGGAATAACAACAACAACAACAACAACAACAACAACAACAACAACAACAACAACAACAACAACAACAACAACAACAATGTTTCAAGCCACAGTCTTGAGATTGGTTCTTCATTCTATGTAGCATGCCAGATTTGAATGAATAACATGTGGATAAAGGAGGGAAGAAAAATGGAATATATATTGACAATATAAAGAGGCAGCTTTAATCAACTGCTTGTTTCTCTTTCTGTACATATAATACCTATTCATCTAATATATATTATTTTGGGGTTAAAACAATAGCACTCAAATAACTTTGATTGATCCAAGCTACAGATTCAAGATGGATTCTTATGAACATGTTTTTCAGATGATCATATTTTCACCTTTTGAAACTAGATAGATACATTTCTTGAACTCATCTGTTGTTTCTGGCAATGGCAACAGAAATTCCCAATGCATATGACATAAGCATTTGACAATGCATATAACAAAACTACAAGTGGATTGTCATGCCAATGGGCGACTGGAATAAAAGCCTGCTTTCCAGCCTGCTATTCATTAGCCCTTGCTGTTTATTCCTCTGCAGGTGACAGTAGCAGGAGAAAGGCCCACTTACTAGCTAGTATGAATGCTGCAGCCCCCTCCCTTTTTTCTATAGTGCAATTTGTCACTATAGCAATAATATAATGAAGCCAGCCTTCATGCAAGGCCATACCCTGCAGTTCCTACTGTTGTAAAATTCCATTTGAACTCCACAGGAGTTTTGTCTTACTAAGCACAACAGGATTAGTCCCTGATTTATAAAGCACCGGATGCCACATCATCTAGGCACTATTTCTAAAAAATTAATAGCAGATTATATAAAACCATCCACAATGAATAATGTTAAACAGACATACTGCTAACACCAGTGATATATTAGCAACCCTGGAGCGGGAGGCAGCAGGAACATTTGATTTTTTTTCCCTTTTGTGATTAACCTCAGTGGGGAATTTTTCCCTTTTTTTCCTGTGCATTACTATTTCATAGACACTTCCTAAGTTAACAAGACGGCTGCTGCAGAGTAATCTCCATAGGTTTGTCCTTAAAAGCATAGTAAAAACCTAATTTAATCACAGCGTCAAAATATCATACAATAAAACTAATTTAATTACACTTACCAGTGGCCACTAGCCTCATTAAAATGTTAATGAGGCATCTAATTATTAAATTGCTTAATGATTGCTAATAGAACTAAATGACAAAATAAAACTTAACTACAAATTAAAAATGCCCTCAGCTGCACTCTCATCTTACTCCCTCTTCCTGGTCTTTGCTAATATTCGAGAGAACAAGGTAAATTTGCAGCCTGAAAACTGGAAAAATTAGAATATAGCAGACAGTTAAGTTCAAAAATAGGTATGATGATGGGAGATTTATGATCAGGACTTTTCAATACATTTTTAGCAACATATTGGAGCAAGCCCCCCCCCCCCATCCAGATTTAGGCCAAGTTTTGGGGAAGCCCAGGGCTACCAAGAGTTTCCATAATTTGGAGGGGGTGGGGGAGATGTTTAATGTGGAAGCCCATGGAGCTTGGAAAATCACGTAATTTGTACACATATTGAGTTGTGATGCGGACTTAGACTATCTGGATGTCCCTGCTACCATCTTGGATAGCAGAAAAAGCAAGACTCTTCTGCCTTGGATGGTATGGTCAACAGATAGGGTTGCCATATCCCTGCTTTGGGCCCGCTCTCCCTGGCACTGTTCAGCCAGCTGGCAGAGATCTTATTAGTGGCAAAATGAAACCAAGTCCCCACATGATCATCAACACATTGACATCACTTCTGGCACTCACCAGAAGTGACACCATCACCAATATCACAGAGATGTTCTGAGCAAAAACTGTAGTTAAAATGTCTTCTGCCGTACAGATTGTGCCCAAATACTAGCACTTGTACATAGTGGTGATGTGATGACATCACTTCTAAGGAGTGCTGGAAATGACATTGAGATGTCAATGATGACATGGGGGCTAGGGCGAGGCCTCAGCTTGCTGTTGGTAAGTTCCCTCATTCCTTCATTGGTTGCCACAGGTAGCTGGCAACCCCATCAATGGAAACCACAGCATCCATATTTCTATAATTCCTGAAAGAAAGAAAAATAGGACATGCAAAGTACATTAAGTGATAGGAAATTTCTATATCACTAGAAATCCTTCATATTCAGTTTATCTTTAGTTTGGAACTACTTGTGTTAAATAATGTGAACAGATTTAAGAGGAGTATATATAGCACAACTTTTTCTACTAGCATCTGGAAGGTAGAAACAAACTGGAAAAAATGTTTTGAATGGTCAATCTCTATCCTGAATAAAAGTGCTTCAACAAATATGTGTATCTTCAAACAATTTGCATCACATTATGACATGCGTGCCACTCTTCACCAATATCAACAAGCTCTGACTAACAAATAGTTGTACTTTTTGAACTCACATGGTAAAGTGGATCACATCAGAAATCAATGAAAAAAGCACTTCTGTCAGCATGAATCTTGAGCTTGAAAATAAATCCACTGTGAAGCACCCTGACCAGGATGCTTTGCTGTTGTCAATTAAAACAGTATGAAAATAACTACTCAAAGAAACTAATGAATTATTAGTAGAATGCCACTTCATGGTTTTCAGAATATGTGACATGGTAATGCACTGGATTGGTTCCCACTTAAAACTCCTGTGCAAGACTTTCTCCTCTCATTCCCATTGCAGTCTGAAATGCCTCCTGAAATTCTGCTCTTGGGAGATGGAGGAACCCTTTGAGCAACATGTTAAAGGGTTGTTGAATAGGGGAGGGAAGTGGAGTGAAATACCTTCCCATTTACAGAACCTTTCAAAGAGATCCATCCCATGATAATGTTTCTTTTTAATTAAAGTGCTTTCTTAAAATATTTTTAAAGCATAATTCTAAACAAGTACAAAGTGAAAAGGTACTACGACACAAACAAGTATCGACTTTAAAAAAATCAAACATACTAGAAATAATGCTTTAAAAATCTGATATTCCTCAAACAATGTTTATGAAATATTGAATACAGTCCTATCTTGCCAGATTTTTCTACTTTTAAAAGTCTCTTTTCTAAGTTATTTATTCTAATTTAAGTTTTAATATCTAACTCACTTGGTAACAACAATATCTAACTCACTTGGTAACAGCAATGAAAGATTCAAAGTGATATTGTCAGTCCAATTTGTGACTATGTAGGAGCTCCTGGTTTTATCATGACAGGGTTATTCAAGCCAAGAGAAATTCTCTGCATCATGAAGCATGCCTCAAGTCAGCCATACCTGTCCTGACTGTTTGGTGCATAGGCTCGGCCTCTAGACTGAACTGGAATCATTGTCCTGCTTCTGTTTCTGGAACTTGCACTTTTTTCTCACCATTTGTTCTTAAGCTCCTCTCTTAAAAGACCCCTAGGCATTGAGTCATCCTCAAGATCATGGCCAGCCACAAGGTTCCATCTTTTTTCCGTTCTCTCCTTCATGTAAGACATTAATAACATTTCAAGGGAGCCTCTCTTCTTTATAGAAGAACTACTAAATGCAATGCAGTGGGTTCATGTCATATTTGCAGAAGTAGATTATTATATACAAGGACCAATCATGGAAAATCGGGCTACAGTGTGCTCACATTGGCATACATACACTCTTTTGTACAGAATAGAATTTCCTAAAATAGCTATTCTTGGTTCACAGAGTTTTTAAAATTGCATGCTGTGTTGTGTTGTGTTCACTGGCAACGGAGAAGTCCTATTGCTTGGCACCTTTTCCACCTGCAAGACTGAACCTATGAGTCGTGAATCTCTTGAATGCTACATATAAGAATTACATTTCACATAAATGTATTTTTAGACAATTTGCCTCTAAAAAGGCAAAAAATATATTGTGCAATTTAAAATGTGAAGAAAAATTCCATGTGAAAGAAAATTATTAATAATCAGAGAATTACCTTTGTTAATTATTGTTAGTAGGGCAGACCTGGGTGGCTGGGAACAGAGCCCCTGCAGCATCTCCCCACCACCTCCAGAGGGTTATCCAGTGGTGCATGGAGGGAGAAAAACCTCCCCCCACCAAAAAGCTTCCCTGCCACCAGAAAGTCCTCCATAGGGCTTAATGGACTTAAACCATCTAAAAGGGTGGCATAAGTCCAAGGCCTGGGCCACCGCACACTTTCCTGGAAAATCAGCTCCACCCCTAGGAACAACCCACCACACCCCCACTGTGCCAACAGGTCTAATGCCAGTTCAGGAGCACTGATGTCCCAGAGGGGCACAGTGGTCACTTGCCAGTGTGTTTGCCCCTCTGCTGGGATAAGTGCCCCAGGAGAGGGAAAATCTGCCAGTGCAGCACTGCACTTTCTCGATTGAATGATTCACTCCCCTTCATTTGGATTGGGCTGTAAGTATCTTGTCTTTGTTATCAGAGAAGCAATAGTGAATCTGGTATTTTGCTGGACTATAATTATTTTCCTGGAAATCAAAACCACTGTTTGAATCATATGGCTGACAAATCAATTACTTGGAACTATCTGTTTGAATGATCTGTTATGAAGTATAGAGCAGCATTTATGCTTGCACGTTTGAACACCTTGCCACTGGTGGTGCTGCCGTTAGGAAGATTTATCGATATTCCATACTCCAATAGACTCTGTACATGTTGTACTAACCAAATTGTCTCTATAGATCATATTCTTTTGAATTGCCCTGAATTTTCAGATTTAAGAACTGAATTGAGTGTTCCTTTGCCCAAGCAGGATTCTATATTTTCAGAAGCCAAGTCTTCTTGGTTACTAAGACAAGAAGATAAACAAGTAACTTTGTGTGTGGCTAAATTTTTGACTGCTGTAGTAAGATCATGTTGTGATTCAGGTAACAAAGTTTAGGATTCCCTTTTAGTGTGTGATGGCTTGCTGCTCATTAGATTTGTTGCAAAACAGTACTTAAAAAGAAATTAATTACTTTCCTGCTTCCTGTACAGACCCACAGTTACAATACCATTTTTTAAAAAAATAAGAATATATGATGAAAATAATTTCTTTGGCTCATTAACTAAAATAACAGCATTTATATGAGGTTCACCAAATAATTTTCATAATCTTATGCATTCTAATCTCATTGCTATATGTAGCATAACTTTATTACACAAACAGGCATTGATGTATACACATTTTCGATGATATTACAGGCTGAATGCAAGATAATCATACCTGTTAAACCTACTGGAATACATAACATAATGAAAATGAAATGGTCAACTGCACAGCAATTCTTTGTTATTTTAGTCAATGAGCCAACGAGACCATTTTCATTGGTATTTGATGAAGGGAGCTTTGACCGTTGAAAACCATATTGGTCTCTAAGGAGCTACTGGATTAACTGTACCTATTAAAGTGTTCTAATTCAGTTAAACACCTTGAACAAACAGGCTGGTATATACAGAGATCAAATATTCATATACCTTCCTTTCAAGCAGTTCAAACATTGAAAATAATGCTTGGGTAGTACTCATTCATGCATTTAAAGTTTAACAGCAATTCTTGGATTAATAGGTATCAGTGTAATGCTAAGGGAGGGCAAAAGGCCATAGGGGGTGGACTGACTCTTATGCTAGCTGACAGATAGGCTAGCAAAAGGGCCATTTATGCTGGTGGAGAGCTCCAGCACAGCTGTCCCACCTTTGCGGGAGTATCTGTGTTGCTTTTGTATTCCATCATATCCCCAGGCAGTTAAAAACCCATGGCAGGAGGCACCACACCTTAGAAGTAGGGTATGGATGCTGTCTGACAGCCACCTACAATGCAGACTTACAGCAAATGGGGAGCTGGTCTATAAAGGCCACTGACCCCGCCAAGGCTTCTGACTAGACCAGGGGTCTCTAACCTGCGGCTCTCCAGATGTTCATGAACTACAATTCCCATCAGCCCCTGTCAGCATGGCCATGGAAGGGGCTGATGGGAATTGTAGTTCATAAACATCTGGAGAGCCACAAGTTGCAGATCCCTGGACCAGACCATGGGGAGGCCTCAGAGAAACCCCTCTGTGAGAACAAGTAGCCCCTGTCCATGCACTACTGGCGTTGTTTTGTGTTTTACAGAATGCTTTAGGTGGAAACCCAACACAGATCTCTGTGGCTACGACTGAACATCCACCCTGTCACTCAGAGACTTCCCTGAATAAACCAGACCTTGCAAAGCATCAGTGATATGCACACGGATTATCCTGTCAGTCTTCCACTTATATGATTTTTTCCTGTTACAGGTTGAGATCCAACAGGGAGAACTATGGTTCTGACTCTAGTTCCACCATTACAGCCAGAGACTTTCCTACAGCACAAGCCAAGCCTTTAAAAGCATAGAGGGTATGCAAATGGCTGACCCCATGTGTTATACCCCTGAACTGAAATCTGTACACAGAAAGCAACTTTTCCCCCTAGGAGAAGCAGAGGTGCAAACAGAGGTTCCGTGCTCTGTAGCCCCTGCAGCCCATCCAATAAAGTTTATTAAAATTTGTCCACTGTGGGTTTTTTTTGAGGGGGGTGGGTGGGAGGTTATTCCTCAGGGAAGGCAAAAGGAAACCTTCAAGGTACCACAAATGTGGGAAGCAACTCCTGGAGTGGAGGGGCTGCTGCTTCTACCTACCATTGCCTCTTCTGTGTAGACAGACCTGGGTAGACAGACTTATTCGCACTGAACTGAGGGAATTCAGCCTCAAGTTCTAACACTATATGAAGCTTCTGCAGGGTGTGGAGTGTTATCACTGCACACAAAGCATAGTCATTGGGGTCAGAGCTTCTGTGCAGAGAGACATAGAGCACACAGATCAAGAGTGGACAGGCATGTAGATATGATGAGGAACTCAATGTGAACAGCCTCTGGGGTTGTTGGGAGGGACAGAATGATCCATGTGCAGAGGGGCTTAAGAGAGGGAAACAGCCAGCCAGGAAAAGCTTCCAATCCTCTTAAACATGAAAAAGGCTCTTCCAGCAATGGGAAGCTTGGCTGTTCAATTTCAGAGGATCTAGCTGTACAGGGAGTGTTGAGGATCCTCAGTCTTACTTGATTATGCTAACAAGGGACTTGTGGGGGATGGGGAACAGAGGGCCAAATTCAGGTTGGAAAAATTTTAATTTGGAGATGGAGGACAGGGAGCTCAGTGAGGTACAATGCCATACAGTCCACTGTCCAAAACATCCATTTTCTCCAGGGGAACTGTACTCTGTAGTCTGGAGACTTAACTGCAAATGAACTGCACTTGGATCCTTGCAAATATGTCTCATCCCCTCCTAGCTGACAGAACAAACCCTAATCACACAAATCATTCTGCACTTTGCCACAAAGTGAAACACATGTTACTGTGACATGTCTCTGAAGAAGCCAGTCTTAGATGTGGGCAAAACATTAGGAGCTAAAACCACCAGGCAATAGCCACACAGCCTAGAAAGCTGTCAGCAACCAGAAAATTCTCAAATCTGATCAATAAGATGTTTATAAAATGTTGCAACAGATTTTTTTTCAATGACTGTCAGGCTAATGGTATGACATCAGATCCAGAGAAAACCTGGCAGTCAAGCTCTTCTCTTCTTTCAGATATTCTAGAAGTTATAATTACCTCTGATTGAACAGTAAGAATAAAGGAAGATAGCCAACATTACCCTTCACATAGCAACTACTTATATTAATTAGACTAGACAGGAAACCCAGTCATAGATCTCTAATGTCTTCTATACTTTGCCTTAAGAAACTTGCCCAAGGTCAGCCAAACAGATTTTGTCTTTTAGCATGGGTTTGGAGCCATGCAAAAAAAAAACATTCTACCTTATATATACGTTGGGAAAAAACCTTTTGATTCTACTAGAGTCAACAAAGGTAATTTTTGTAGATTTTTCAAAAATGGTGAGACGGATCCCCACACCTTTCAATGTCACTAAGGCAGGAAAACCACTCACTGATCAGACTTGTCAGATTTTTCCTGCTTATTTCCTGTCAGGAACAGAGGAGCTTCAGGAATGGTTGTGTTTGATGATAAGAAGCACTTTTCCTTAGCCCTGTTATACTCCCAGAAGGTGAAGGAAGCCCATTATTTAAAAACTTACTTGGCAAACACCGAGGCACTGTTAGCCTTGCCCTTGACACCCCAATATATATTATTTCATAATATTTTCCTGTTAAACTACATAGGCAGAAGCCACCTCTCATATTTTTGTGTGGTTAGCAGAGTGTCCAAGCTGAAAGCAGGCCCCAGGCAAAAGGTCTGTTTAGCAAGATTAAATCAATGAATGAGTTACTCCAGCATAACCTGGAGGTCTCATTTTGTTTGTGGGCATGATCTTGATTACCACACCTTGCAAAGATACTGTTAAGACAAAGAATATGGAAAGCCACTTTAACATCAGATACTGAATTTCACTTTCTCTTCTAGCAAACAGAGTGGTTTTGCTTCCTTTGCATTTCCCCCCAACCTCTAGATATGATCTCCCTAACAACAAGATCCCATCCCTGAATCAATCAAAGCCCTCATTCAAATCTGAATACTGAAGGCAGAGACTGGGTAAGCAGGGCGCATCTCTGCATAAACCATTCATGATATCACTGATTTAATCTAAGAGCAATTGACTCCCATTGTCCCGGGGTTTAGAACAATAGAAGAGATGCTAATTAGCTCAGCCCAGCATGGGAAATTCCAGAGAATTTAGAAAAATGAAACTTAAAACTCACTTGTTCCCGCCCCTACCTAGGCAAAAGGGTATAAAAATACAGTGCACCCAAAGTTCCACGTTCTTCTTAATGCTGGTTCTTTACTCTAGCGCTAGCTGGCTAACTAGCCAGCTCCTGCTGCTGGTTTAAGTTTTCAATGCTGGCTCTCAATGCTGGCTCAAGCCCTCCAAGATGACTCCAGCTGTTGCTGGCCCCCACTCTCCATGCTGGCATAGTAATCCCTGCCTTCTACAAGATCTTCTTCAGCTGAATTTAGGTAACGTATAGCCCCTGCTTCCCAAATTCCCTCACTATCCTCCTACCTATCTTCTCCTCCCTGTTTATATCCTAGGAACTGTGTGTATGTGCCTTGACTTCTTACTGTGTGATTGTTTGCAACCAAAATTTATATAAAAATATTTAAACTGCAATTTGGTCTTTTGTGAATTCTCTGCAGATACGTTTCAAGCCATTTTCTGGTATACATAGTCCTTAAAAGATCTCTACCCAGTCTGCCTCTCGCATTGCTAAGCCAAGTTATTTTCCCCATTGCTACTTAAAATAGTTGTGTGCTGTTACACACTTAGCAGCTGGTGGAGATTCCTTAAAAATAAGTTTACAACCTGTGAAAGCTGGGTAACAGCACACACACACAAAAAGAGATAAATTGAAGAGATTTAAAGATTTATTTAACAAGAGAAGAGATGGGAATGGGAGATGACTAACCTGTAGAAAGGAATGGATAAGGCAGCAGAAAATATATATATGTACAACAGAGATCTTTGGCAGAAAAACAGTATTTCTTTTCAGGTACAGGCTCAAATAAGTTTGGTCAGTTTCAGTAAGCTTAGATGTTTTTTTCAGATACTACAATTACTTAGATGATACAGTTCCTTATACTTCAGATGTTTTGGCTACTGGATTACACACACTCTCTGGGTTCTATCAAACTTAGTGCACTTACTTCAGCCCTCACAGATAAAAAATTCTCAAACAAAAACATAAAACAATCTTTTTAGAGGAAACTCAAAGCGAAACCCAACAGTTAGCAAAGACTAACTGGTACACTGGAATTCTTTCCACATCTGAAGACATTCCTTACTGGTTAATATCTATCTGGCCCTTCAGCTTGGCTCCTTTATAAACCTCTCCACCAGTTCTTTCAGTCCGTGTAAAATTTGCTAAAACCACAGCCTGCAGGGTTGTCACCATAGGGCAAGACAAAATCTCACACTGATTGCCACTTCATTCCTCAGAGAGGTAATGTTTTGTCACAGCAAAGACAAAATAGCTCTTCAGGAACTTCAACTTCCAACAGACTCTCAGAGTGTTCCCCCTCTGCATCATCAAGCCATTAGGCCAATTGGAGTGCAGAATGCCACAGCCAATCCAGTGGCTTTTCCTGTTCCTAGGCTTCTTCCTCACTCTTTAAGATAAACAATAAGGGCTCCTGACAGACATGCACTTTTAAAATTAACTTTTAAACACACATTTCTCGCAGTCTGTCACAGTAGGGTTTTCAATGTTATTTATTTATATATTTATAGAAGTATGATCACTGTTCCAATACTTAGGCAGAGATTTGATTGAACTGAATAAACTTACAAAGCTGAATGCACCCTGGGAGTTTCCCACCCCACAATGCAGAAAGGGTAACAATGTTTAGATGCATTGCTCAAATGCATTGTTTTCACATGTGGGTTAATGATGCTACTGTTTGTGATTTTAAGGGATTGTAACGTTTAAATTTGTATTTTATAGTTTGTATTTATATTCATGGTTGCATTGTATCTGGATTTGTTGTTGTACATGCCCAGAGCCCTTTGGGGATTGGGCGGTCTGTCAAGTATAATAAATAAAAATAATAATAATACTAAAATGATATTTCAGGGAGATGGGGAAAAAACACTTTAAATTATAAATTCACTATGATTATCACATGGATTTTTATTTAATACAAAAATCCAAACGGGAAAAACACTGTACTACGATATTCAAATATCAAATGTTCACTTTGTAATAGCATGCTTTTATTAAGAATGCCAATTATAATTTCACATAAAACTTAATTGAGGTCATTATCCTCCAGGCATGTTATTTCTAAATTCTTTCATCTTCTAAGATTTGTTATTTTAACATTTTCCACATCAGTACATCTTTTATATCTGTATACTTCTTATCTATTTATACGGTAATAGAAATCACCCATCATTTGGTTCTATCATGATGATATTAAAAAAGATAATAATTTAGATACACGTACAGAAAATGTGGTCTTCATTTATTTAATTATGTATGAATGGAACACAAATATAAGCATTCAAGATAAAGGAATACTAACAAAATGCCATCATTGGAATACTTACCTTGGTGGAGGGGCAAATCTGCCACAGCCTCCTGGGGTGCACTAAGGCCCCTTCCACACAGGCCAATAAACATGGGTTAACAATGGTAAAAAAACCTTGTTTTTTTGGGGGGGGGACTTTGCATGGATTTCACCCCCACAGCAAGTCTGCCCTGTGTTATTTCCCCCTAACTGGGTTTCCAAGAATTGAATATCTGCGAGTCTTTTTAAAAATCCCAGGTTGCAGCCTCTTGCAAGCAAACAACCAGGCAGGAGGTGCTTTATGTGGCTGTGTTTTCCTTTAAAAAAAAATTCCCAGCTGACATCTGCATAGCCATGCAGGTGCAAAGAGTCGCATCATGAGACAGCATGGTTGTGGTGGTTAATTTGTGCATTCCTGTGTAGCTACACATTGGTGGGAGGTAAATTAAAAAAACGCACCTCAGTGTAAAAGTGTGACAACAACCTGCATTGTTTCCATGGCCTCCAATTGGTACCTGCACGGTGGCATGCGAACACAAAAACAGGAAAGCGGGTTACTTTATCCCAACTGCAACCCGCAATACATGTGCTGGGCGGAAAGGGCCTAAGTGCCACGTCAGCACCCCAGAAACACCACCAGTCCTGTTGTTGTCACAGAGGCATTCTGAAAATGTGCCCAGAGGTGAAGCCTACATTAGTTGGCTTTCACCCCAGCATTGCCTGGGCCATGAACTTATGTAATCTTTTTAGATGACATAAAGTCATTGAGCCCAACTGAGGGCTTTTTGGCAGCAGAGAAATTTTGCTTTGTATTTTGTCTCCCCACACCATCGAAGAGCCCTCTGTAGGTAGTGGGACAGTGCTGCAGCAGCACTGTACCAGCCATTGAGGGTTCAGGATTTCTGTCAATATATGTCCTGCTCTTGCATTCTGCTTGGGACTGAAAAATATAAGGCTATGATACATCTGGTAGTTTCAGTATATTGCTTGAAAGCTTGTGGTAGGCTTGGTACATAAATTATGATGGACTGGTTCAGAGCATGCATATGACAGAACCTTTATTTGTAATGAGGGTTTTGTCTGAACTTTTTAAATTACAATAAATGTGAGGTGTGTAGTTTTCATTATATGCTTATATCTTTGGTGGTGACTTTATAAAACAAGATAAAATTTAGGCATGAGTGTAGGAGGTGTGTTTAGGTCAGATTTAGATCCAGGTTTTGTGTTTATTGGAATTCTTTAATAGTTACAGCTATAAAGATGTTGTCTAGATTGCAGCCAGGGAAATTTCTGAGGTGGATGTTTTTATTCCATTTAACTTATGTTACAGAATCTAAGAATGATGTCCACACAAAAAAGGCCATTTCCACCCAACACAAATAAGACATCTTGGGGATGGAAACAGAGGCATTTTGGGGAAGAGTTCTGACAGTTTTTTCTTCCAAAATGTTTTGAAAACATTTTATTTTAGCTCAAAACATTTTATTTAGGATCTGCTAAAGTTTAAACTAAGGATCTTTCCCGCAAAACATGTTTTCAAAATGTTTCCTGCTTGCTGTGCAGTAATCAGGAAATGTTTTATTTCTCCCACCCAATTTCTGAAGCTCTCATTTTTATTTTTCCACTGCTTGCTGTCTGACATTCTCTGCCACTTCAGTGTGATTCTGTCCTACAGATGTTTTCTGAACTAGCTACATGGCTGCCCACCATTTCTGTCATTGCTGGGCACTAATAAACTCAGTATTACCTGCCAATTACATGAACATGTCATTTTTCTCTTTTTAAAAACATTTAGTATGAGGTATATTTGATGCTATGTAGACACTAAGTCAGAATCAGAAAGTTTTGGATCTCAAGTCTACATAGCTTCAAAAATATGGTTGTGTGGTATTTTTTTTTTAAAAAAGAAAAGAACAGTTACACCTGAAATGCTTTGTTTTTCCATGCTATGTGGAGGAAAAAAACTCAACACAATTATTTTCAAAATGTTTGCAAAACATTTTAAATGTTCTGAGTAAAAAAAAAGTCAGACTCACAACACAAACTGGATTTGGGTACTATGAGTGCTGCTTCAGAGTTGGCATTTGGATGAGATTAGCTGCCCACAGCTAATGAATCCACTCATGAGTGGCTTGTGTCACTAGAATATATTTGAACATGGGAACAACAACATTTAAAACAATCATTTTTGTTTTGGAAGCTTGTCCATGTGCTCCTGTTCCCTCCGTTCTCTGAAGAATTCACCCAACTTACTGTACTTTATCTTGCTGGTTAAACTCTACCCTGTTAGGACTTTAGAGTCACCTCATTTCATCCTGCTATCAGCCATGCTGATATCTACCTTTCAAACATGCTTCATTTATTATTGCTGATGATCTGTTTGACTTTCCAGTGACAATTAGACCTTGACAACTTCATAAGTGAAAGTAAAATCAGAAAATATGAAGGAACAATATGTGTGGAGGAAGTTTAGTATATAGTTACTACATATCAAATCAGTTCTTTGAAACATTAGAAGATTTATTTTTCTTTGTTACCAGTCCTGACTTCATACTTACCTTGGGGTCCTATAGCTTCTGTCCGTGGGAACAATGAGGTAAAGTTGCAGAAGACCACAGAGAGTTGGGTGGGAAGATATAAGTGTGATCTACATTAGCTGTGTGTGTTCATTTTTATACTTCTGCAGTCAGCAATACATGCTGCCAGGACAATAATATACGAGTGAAATAAAATTAATCCTAAATGATTTCCAATTTTTGCAGTAAATTAGATACATGAATGATGCTAAAAGTGGATTTGGAAAGAAAATTAAAGGATTCTATGACAAGAAGGATTTTACCTGCATGTTATTTTCCCTCTCCTGATATCAACAATTTCAGTGATTTAGCTTGAAGCGGGGGCAAGGTGGAGATGAAAACAACCGAGTTTGTAGTCAAAATAAGTATCTATTCTAGAGGGTATTAAAATAAGTAAGAAGTGCTCTGAGATTAAGGCTTCCAAGCAGATCCCTTGAAATTCCCAAGATGGTTGGGTGAGTAAAATGGAAATTGACACCAGGTATAAACCATTCAGTTTGATCAGAGCGAAACTTTTGCCATGGTTTTCAGACAGACAGAGACAAGAGAAATGGGAATATTTCCGTTGAAGAACATGAAAAGCATGACCAAGGCCAGTTGAATTTTCAATTATTTTTCTAAAGATCTACTCCCTGAGCAAGTCACCATCCTGAAACTAGCCTGAATCTCCTCATAAGGAGAAGTCAGCGTAAGCCAGATTCTTTTCCATTTAAGCTACAATTACCTTATATATTGACCCCAAGATTCCAGTTTTCCCCATTAACCAATATGGTCTTCCACCATCCTTTATGGTCATAATCAGTCAGCTTTCTCATACACTGCAACAGGAGCTTTACCCCTATGCTTGTTGTTGTCTGAGTGTTCCTCTATACTCAGACTTTTTGAATGTGACTGCAAAAAACCTTCCTCTTTTCCTTGACTGTGCACCTGGAAAGAAACCTTTGTCTTTCTTTTGGATAAATACCATAGTTAATATATTTTAGTAATCTGTGCTTCCAATCCACCCAATTTTGCCAACTAAAGTTTCCTTCTGATCTAAAGGGAAAGGGAGGCTTTAATTCATCCATTGTTTATCCAGTACAGAAATTTAACTAGAGTTAATTCCGATTCAGTTCTTGTAAAAATTTTGCTGGAAGACCGAGTTTCTCTTATATCTCAGCAGGTAGCTAAATTTTGTATGGTGGCATATAGTAAGAGAAGAATCATGTTGGGACCACGAGCCAGACCACATGAGGGTGACCGTAATAATGCTACAAGCTGATGATGTTCTTTGTGTGGATTTCTGTATCGTGGATTTCTGTACAAATTCAGTTTTTTCTTTTGTTTATTGTTCTTCCTTTTTCTTATTCTTCTCTATTCTTTTTTGCTGGCCTAATGGCTGTAATAAAACTGACTGACAATAAAACTGACTTCTGATCTAAGGTGATTTTTCAAGATCACTATTATCCTCCTTTACCTACTATAATTATAAGCTCAGTGCTTATCAATGTCTTATGGAAACTACACTTAGTCACTAAAATATACATACACTTATCCAATCCAATCCAATCCAGTTTCCTACTTATTTAGAGGAAATGCTTTATTTTTTACACATTTCTTTGAAGTCCCTCTGTAAATGTGTCAGCCCCACCATGATAAGAAGGCTGGCTTCTGAAGTAAGAAAGCCACGGTGCATTTTTATGGAACTATAGTTGAGTGTCAAGGGACCAGACTCAGAATCAGGCAATTTCCTTATACAACCAAATTTAAGAGCTTCTTTTCAGTATCCAGGTATCAGAGGGCCTTTCCCCACTTCCCTTAAGCCCCGCGCTACTCGAGGAGAGTAGCGCAGGGTCCCTCGGCACTCCCCACTGAGAGGGGCGGCGACATGTGCCAAGCCGCCTCGAAAGTTGCTGTTGTCAAGGCCAAGCACGCGAAGCAATCCCAGGCTTCTCTCAAATGGGAACCCCTTTTGATGGCCCCGCGCAGAGCGCGGGGTCGTGGGGACGGTCGGGCGCGCGCCTGGGATGCTGCGCGCTGAGAGCAGCGCGCGGCTTACAGGGGAAGGACGAAAGTGGGGAAAGGCCCAGAGGCATATCTAGGGTAAATATAACCCAGTGCAAAATCTGAGTCTCCCCCTCTCCGGTATGGGTTTCCCATACCACATGACCAAACAACTTTTTTGCACCAGGTCATCTCAAAGTCACCATCACAGGAGGGGTGTGGGGGGGCAATTTTCTTGTGAGTAAGTTGGAAGGATGTGGAGGGGTGGGTGGCAATTTACTTGTGAGTAAGCTGGAAAGATGTGGAGGGAGGGGCAATTTTCTTGTAAGTTGGAAATATGTGGCCAAGCCAGGCCAGGCAAGGGGAGGCCAGCTGTGGGGACACCTCCTCCTGCTGGGCAATATTTGGTCATTGACCATAAATAAAGTATTTTATTCTATTCCTGCTGGGCATGTCCCTTGCACAGCAGCCCCTGAAGCCAGGAAGGTTGCAGTGGGCTGGGAGAGCCCAGAGGAACCACTATGGCCAGCGGCAGAAAGGGAGCCTTGCCCTGCCCTTGAGTTGTAGCCCCAGGAGGGATCCCTGCTGCTCTAAGCCCAGACAACCTACCCTGGCCCAGAAGTGATCAGCTGCCCTTTCCTGGCTCCGCAGAGGACTCACCCAGCCGGGGAGGATAGTGGCACTAGTACGGCCTCCTTGTCTGCCGGATCACGCCTTGAGAGCTGGCGAGACAAAAGCCAGACAGGAAAGCCTTTCTGCCAGAGGGGTGTGGGTTGTGATTTTCTGCCCCTATGTGACTAATTGGGTGCTGCCTGGGTACATTTCCCTCATATGTCCCTCTGGGGTGTACTCCCCTGCCAGGTATTGAGCCTGGGACCACATGCATACCAAAACGATGCTGTTTCAGATTACTAGAGTTTCTTCTAACACTTTTGTGCATAGCTGCTTAACTAACAGAGGCCCCTTCTGCACACGCAAAATAATGCGTTTTCAAACCACTTTCACAACTCTTTGCAAGTGGATTTTGCCATTCCGCACAGCTTCAAAGAGCACTGAAAGCAGTTTGAAAGTGCATTATTCTGCATGTGCGGAATGAGCCTAAGAATTTTGGCCATTCCAAATTTTGATATATGTTTTTCTGGTAACCATGACTGTAGTTAGTGACTATGAGATATCTGAGATATGGTAGCCAACTCCAAGTAGTGACTGGAGATTTCCTGAAATCATAAATGACCTCCAGGCAACAGAGATCCTCTGAAGATGCCAGCCACAGATGCAGGCGAAACGTCAGGAGAGAATGCTGCTAGAACACGGCCATACAGCCTGGAAACCACACAGCACCCAAGTGATTCCGGCCATGAAAGCCTTCGACAAAAACTTGCTTGTTCTGTACAGATATGGCAATAAAAAATTGAGTTCACTTCAGTCACTCTGTAAAGCTTGTAAATGTTTGAGAGATTAATAATAAACTGCGTTCTTCTGCATCAAGAAATCAATCAATCGTTTGCTACAGTCAAAGACTAGCATTGCACCAAGAAATACAGTCATCTTTCTACATGCTTTAAAGGTCCAGAAACAGTTGTATATCATTTTTACTTTGCCAGAACAGTTATCAGTATTTGAGCATGTAAATCCAGTTAAATGCGCATAACTTTTGAAGGGCCTAATATTGATGCTGATGTAAAAAGCAAAAAAGGACACACAAAGAAAAAAATGTTTAGCTAGATGACAGGCTACATTTATGAAGACTGGAAGTACTATGAGAAAATATTTTATAGTGAACTAGGATATTTCAAAGATGACATTAACCTTTTCAGCATACGGCAGAGACTGACTTGTTACACATCCTTTCCATATTCTGATAAAGAAATTCAAAGTTAAACTGAGTTAAACTGCCATAGTGAAAAATGAATCATTTTCATTGAATTATGTTCAAACTATATTGTACTTATAATCAGGCTATTGGTACTTATCAAAATAGACTTTCACTCCCTGGTAACCATACAGATATGTTTGAAAAGGCAACACATTAAACATATGGCTTTCCACAATATATTCAATCTTTTTTCACAATAGTACTTTGCAGGATAATTCCATGGAGAAACGTACAATTAGTTCTGTACTAAAATATCTGAAGTTGTTTCTTGAACATCACCTCCTATTCCAGCTCTCATCCAGACCATCACCTCCTATTCCAGCTCTCATCGAGACCACTTGTCTCCAGACTAAAGATGGTAGGGGGTTATTCCATCTGCTTTCTATGGCTTGTGTACTCTCTTCAGCAGTGGCTTAGTGGTTAAGAGCAGGTGTACTCTAATCTGAGGAACCAGGTATGATTCCCTGCTCTGCCACTTGAGCTGTGGAGACTTATCTAGGGAACTAAGATTAGCCTGTGCACTCCAACACATGCCAGCAGGGTGACCTTGGGCTAGTCCCAGCTTTTTTGAGCTCTCTCAGCCCCACCCACCTCACAGGATGTTTGTTGTAGGGGGGAAGGGAAATGAGATTGTAAGCCCCTTTGAATCTCCCACAGGAAAGAAAGGGGGAGATATAATCCAAACTTTTCTCTTCTTCCTTGAGTACAGGAGTCCCCACCTTCTCACTACTATGTTTCTGGGACCCTGCCTTGGCAGACACACCCTCACACTCAACCCACTATAACTGGAAGTTCCTCCAAGATGCTCCAGGATGGAGCAAAGCCTGTGCCACCTCCAGGGGGCATTCCTGTTCCATTTCCATCCCCTCGGCTTGATGCTGATCTTGCAGCTCCCTGCTGAGCTTTTGGAGCCAGTCTACTCCCCAACGCTCAGTCACACATCTCTTGAACCACACTGGTCTTATCAAATGGAAGCCATGTGTGGACTACTCCTTGAGGAGCTGATGTGGTCCTGTTGCTCCCACTGTATTGCTGATACTCTGGTAAGTCTGAGATATGCCAATTGCTGACCAGGGAATTTCAAATACATTTTGTGAACTAACTTGCCAGTGTGGTAATCAACCAAACAATCAGAAGAATGTTAAATCTTTTATCTGGCCATAAATATACAAATCTGCTAATACAGAGTGAGATACTAACCAGGTAATATTTAAATATGACTATTAAATGCACTGCACCTAACTGGGCAAGTGAGTCTTTGACTATTTATGTATTAAGTTTACCTCACGGCTTACCTCACGGCTGTTTGCTACACAGTAGGCTTTTACTGTGGCATTGTTGTTGTTGTTGAAACAGGGAATTCTCCTGTTGTGATACATCCCCAGCTGACTTGATTCTCCATTTGCCCTCTCCCCACTTCTTTGTTCTATCCATGCAAATACCAGTTGGGGAGGCTGCCTGCTGCCTTTTTTTGAGTGCCATCTTTGTTCAAGCATCAGTTTGCTACACCATGAAAGCTTTTGGTCAATTTCAAGAGTCTACTGCTCAAGTGACAGATCCTCAATGTGAAAATTTAAAGACAAACAAACAAACCAGCCCTTTCAATCCTTCTAAAGTGGTGCCCAAAAGAGTGGGAGGAACAGCTGCTACGAGGCCAGGGAAAGCCGAAAGGAGTGACAAATCCTGAAGAAAGGAAAATCCGTGCTGATTTCCTTTGAGGGAAGAGGGATATTTAGCCAGGTTTTTATTCAGCTTTCAGTTAGCCTTTGTAAGGGAAGACATCTTCTTTTAGTGAGACAAATAAGCATCTTGTTATGGGGCTCACATTTCTAACTAACATGTACAGGTTCTGTGGACAAGAATGCTCTATATAAAAGAGCAGCCTTGAACCAGGAGATGATCCTGTCTGTTAAGGAAATAGATTCTAGTAAAACCTGGTAAGCTGAGGTAACCTGTCTGGACAAGAGGAATCAAATCTCCTCTCACGTTTAAGTTTATATTAACTGAAGCTCAGCTACAAAATGGTTACTTTCAATGGTAAAAGCCTGTCAGCTATGGGGTGAAGTTGAAAGCAAGTTTCACTTTATATATTGAACTAATCCATGCAAAATATTTATTGTCTTAAATCTTTATTTTCCATTAAATAAAATCTGTTTATCTCAATCTGTGTTTTAGTCAACTATCTATGTTAAAGCTATTTCTAATTATCTTATAAATAATTGCAGCTTTGGTCTAGCAGATTCCCAAATAAAAGACATTTAAGGAACACATACCTTACATACTATTAAATCTTTAATAAAAGTTTTAATAAAACCTTTTTACCTGACTATGGGTGGTTTAAAGAATCCATAGGAGTAGCCCGCGTGTGTGACTGGATATTCTTCAATCCAATAGGGAGTTGCCTCAGAGCCCCGCCCTGTCCTGCCCTGCCCTGCCTCGCCCCGTCCCATCCTCCTACGGTTTCCACAAATGCTAAGAATTTGGATTTGTCTGATAAAGAAAACCTTCCTTAATTGGGCTATGTAAATTAAAGGCATACTTTCTTTAACAGTCAACAGGGCTGTAGAGATCTCCTTTATTTATGTATTTATTTGCATTATTTATAGTCTGCCTTTCTCTCAGGCTCATTCCGCACATGCAGAATAATGCACTTTCAAACTGCTTTCAGTGCTCTCTGAAGCCATGCGGAATGGCAAAATCCACTTGCAACCAGTTGTGAAAGTGGTTTGAAAATGCATTATTTTGCGTGTGCGGAAGGGGCCTCAGGGACTCAAGAGGGATTACACACAGTGAGTCAGTACAATCAACAAAATGGGAACCTTAAATAAACAATGTGCTAAAATTGTAGAAGATCGTAAACCACTAGAAAGAATTGAAGTATAGCATAAGTATTAACATGGCACATTAAGCAGTGCAAAAATACATAACTGGATCACACTTACAATAAATTGTACAGAGCACTATATACCACAGTCCCTAGTCATTTATCCAAGTAGGTTTGTAAACCGTTTTGTACAGTGCAATTCTATTGTTACTTTTATTGCAGTCATTCATCTAATGGACAGATGGTAGCCATGGCAACATGGTTAATTGATGGCTGACTTGGCAACCAAATCAGAAGGCTTAGAAGGAAAAATGTATGAATGAGGAATTTACAGTATAATTCTGAGCACAGTTACACCTTTTTAAGTCCATTGAAGTCAATGGGTTTATATGGGTAACTCTGCCTAGGATTTGCAAAGTGTTCAGTAGGTCATTTTGCTAAAACAGAATCACTGGCCAGACATTATTCAAGTAATGTTCTCAGACTTTTCTTTCTGAAATATATAATGCTGTTATGATAGTTTATGTTGATCTCATAGACTTTAATATATTTAAATTTCTTGTGGTGGATCCAAACCACAGGAAGGAGAGCTTTCCTTGACACCTTTATACCAGGAATGCCAGGAAAATACGATAAAAATGACACGGTTGGAAATCCAGGAAACAATAATTTGGTGGTTGACAAAGCAGTTCCAGAGTACATTTTATTTGTCACAAAGACGGTGAGTAAAAAAGAAGGACCCTCCCTGTGGAGATGTTATCTATTCTATTAATAATAAATATAGAACAGATTTGAGGGCAACCTGTTTCTTTTTGTTCCAAAGAAGACCAAAAAGAGGAGATAGTGAAAAGAGACAGTGCATAAAAGTAAATATCAGATAACTAAGAAAATCCCAGTCAATATATTTTTTCTTCTGTCAAGCTATTTTTAATACACACAGTCCTGTCACTTTCTAGGAGACATATGTTATTGCAAAGATTAGTTTTGCAGTGCCTATTGCTACTGCCAGCCTGCATCAGAGTAAATTCAGAGATGTACTGACAGTCTAATACCTTCTATCAGGCTTTACCTGTAGATAAGATGTGGTGGGAAAAAACCACGTACTGAAGGCCACCCTTAAAAACTCCAGGCTCCCTCTTTTGTCAGTTATGTTTAGGAAAGGTGAATATTCAGAATGTTTGACAATATATCCCTGCAACATATTAATATCCTGTAAAGTTCACTAGCTGCCAAATGCATTTCAAACACTTTCGCAGTGGGCAATTCTAGTATTTATGAAGTACCCCTACAAGTGAGAACACTACACAATGGTGATTTCCACACAGTGGAAATAAAACATCTTGAAGACACTTTAAAAACCATTATGGGGAAGAAGTTCTCATAACTTTTTACACAGAAATATCACATTGATGAGCTGCAAGCAGAGAAACCTCAGTGGAAAATCTTTACTAAATGGTGGAAGGAGAAGAATCTCTGCAGCAGTACACAAAATGGCAGGCACAACTCTGAAATTGACCAGAGCTGCGCTGGCCAAAGGGTGGGGGGAAAAAAGAATTGTTTTGATTGACAACGCTTGTGTTCTCTGTGCTATGGGAACACAAAAGGTAAAATAGATGTTTTTAAAATATCTGCAGGACGTTTTGTTTTTGCTGTGTGGAAAGGACCAATGTGTTGTAGGAATTACAAGGCAAGGTTAATTCTAGGAAGACCAGGAAGCATGGTCAATATTACAGAACTGTGAAGTCCTACAGAGTGTGGCTAAAATAGTTGTCAGCAGGCTACAACACTGAACAGACAATAAAAAGATAGTTTTAAAACAGATGGTAACATTAAAGCTTTTGACAAAGTGCACCATAATATTCTTACAAGTAAGCTAGTGAAATGTGGACTAGACAATGCTTCTATTAGATGGATTTGTAATTGGTTGACTGACTGAACTCAAAGGGTGCTCATCAATGGCTCATCTTCTTTCTGGAGAGAAGTGACTAGTGGGGTGCCACAGGATTCTGTTCTGGGCCCAGTGCTATTCAATATTTTTTATCAACAACTTGAATGATGAAACAGAGGGCTAATCAAATTTGCAGATAACAGCAAAATAGGAGGGGTAGCTAATACCCCAGAGGACAGAGTCAAAGTTCAAAATTACCTAGACAGATTAGACAGCTGGGCCAAAACAAAAAAAATGAATTTCAACAGAGGTAAATGTAAGATACTACACTTAGGCAGAAAAAAATGAAATGCAGATATAGGCTGGGTGACACCTGGCTTGCCAGCACTACATGCAAAAAGGATCTGGGAGTCTTAATAGACCACAAACTGAACATGAGTCAGCAGTGTGATGCGGCAGCCAAGAAAGCCAATGCGATTCTGGGCTGTATCAATAGGAGAATAGTGTCTAGATCGAGGGATGTAATTGTACCTCTCTATTCTGCATTCGTTAGACCTCACCTGGAATACTGTGTACAGTTCTGGGCACCACAATTCAAGAAGGATATTGACAAGCTGGAATGTGTCCAGAGGAGGGCAACCAAAATGGTGAAAGGTCTGGAATCCATGTCCTACGAGTTTGATGAAAAGAAGGTTAAGAGGGGACATGATAGCTATGTTTAGATATTTGAAGGGATGGCTCATTCCGCACATGCAGAATAATGCACTTTCAAACTGCTTTCAGTGCTCTTTGAAGCTGTGCAGAATAGCAAAATCCACTTGCAAACAGTTGTGAAAGTGGCTTGAAAATGCATTATTTTGCATGTGCAGAAGGGGCTGATACCATGTTGGTGAGGGAGCAAGCTTGTTTTCTGCTTTGGTAGAACAGCTGCTGCCACTGCTGCTCTGAGGGAAGGACAAACCAGGTAGGTGGCTGGGAGCATAGCATCCACTGCTGCTGCTTTGGGAGGGGGAGAGGAAGTAGGTGGGAGGTCAGAAGGGTAATGGGAAAAAAAGTAGTGATTTGGTAGGGGGTAAAATGCAGAAAAAAATGACAGGCATAGAGTAGAGAGTGAAAGAAAGAAAGAAAGAAAGAAAGAAAGAAAGAAAGAAAGAAAGAAAGAAAGAAAGAAAGAAAGAAAGAAAGAAAGAAAGAAAGAAAGAAAGAGAAGGGGTGGCAGGAGAGAAAAAAGTGAAAAACTGAGAGAAGTAGGAGAAGAGGGGAGCAAGCAAGGGGAGGGGGGTTAACTGCTCCTGCAAGTTTCTTGCTGGTCCCCACTTGTATCTTTCTGTTATTCATTAGTGCTAACAACTCAGTAAATATTTGAATATAGGAACATCAATTGCATGCTTCCTTCTCATGCAAACATCTAGGAATCAAGAACTATAATGGAAATGAATGACTGAATGGAGAAGACTAACTGGCTGCATGATTATGATTCTTGTATCGGATACTCACTGAGGTCATATGAGTTGGGATCTTATCACTGTTTGCATTCTGTTAAACGATAAAGACCTGGAAACTTGATGTTTTTGTTTTTTGTAGCCAAATGCAGGCCCCTCTTGACTGAACAAATATCAATGAAATAGGGTGGATTTTCTGTTTGAATTCAATCTAATCCTAAAATGGTACCCCAATATATATATCTCAAAGGGAGCAAATATTGCCCTCAACCTTTAGCATTACACAACACAATGACTCTCTAATCTCAATTACTTACAAAAGATGTAGATAGAAATAAATGACAGCATATGAATTAATTAATACATCGGCACAGATGTTGTTAATATTATATTTCTTTGATAAAACTGCCATTTGGGGTTATTTGGACATTTTTTTTTCTATTTGGTAAGATCTGGAAGTTCTGTTAATTATCCACTAGAAGGAGCTAGATTGTAACTTCTCAGACCAAAACTGCATTTCTCCCGATTCAAACGGGAAAAATACATGAAGGTTACAAGTTAAAATTTCCTTTATTTTGTGCATTTTTAACAGCATTTGTCAGATCCTGGAATTTAAGGATCTCAACTTCTATTTAGGTTTTATTTTTTACCAACAATAGAAAAGGGAAGATGTTTTGCAATAATTTTGCCAATGAATGCTAATAACCTTGATAACTACTAAAATATCCTGCACAACCTTGATCACTACTGAAATATCAGCACACATATGAATAAAACCACTCATATTCAGACAAGATATTTGATAAGTATACAGAAGAGCTGAAGGACACTACATCCATCAATTGTATCTATGCCAAAGCATGCCATAATTGTCTGCTGATTAAAATGTAAGCACTGATTCTGGAAACTATGTAGCAAAATAATACATCTGTTTACTATTTGATTTATTTCTCATGCCATCATGTAAGACACTGCATTTCACTATTCACAAATCTCCTGTCATCTTTATCCTGAATAGGCTATAGAAAAAGAAAGAAAGCCTGGATGGGGGCAGAAAGAGAAAACTTGGATGGGGCAGAAAGAGAAATTTGGGGATAGGCAGGCCAAAAAGAGAAAACTGGGGTAGGTGGGAAAAGGAGAGATCTGGGATGGCAGGATGTTGGGGAAAAGAGGAGGAAGTAAAAGTGGGAGTAATGCCCCCTCCCCCAAAAGTTTCTTGTTATATTCTAATAGCAAAGTCAGCCAAATCTTTGGATACTTAAAATTGGTGACTGAAACTGTGAACAGGTAAGACAGATCTTTATACAAACCTGAAAAGGGCTCCAGAAATATAAAAACAAGTTATAATTGGGGTTTTTAAAAAATCCCAAAATGATAAAAGGTGTGCCTGTGTCTTTAAGCAACAAATTCTCTCAGTGGCTGTTGCTAGCCAACCACAGCATTGCAGGTTTCAGGCAGAGGCCCATTCCGGATCTATTTTGACCCTTGAGGTAGGTACCGTGGGTCCAGGCCTAGGGTTGCCAGTTCCAGGTTGGGAAATTTTTGTGGTGATTTTGTGGTGGAATCTGAAAAGGGAAGAATTTGAGGAAGAAAGAGATGTAAGCTGAATATACTACCACAGAGTCCACCCTCCAAAGCAGTTATTTTCAGCAGGGGGGCAGATCTCTGTCATGCGGAGTTCAGTTATAATTGTAGCAAGCCTCCACATCCCACTGTAGGTTGATAACCCTATGTCTAGAACAGGGGTAGGGAACCTGCGGCTCTCCAGATGTTCAGGAACTACAATTCCCATCAGCCTCTGTCAGCATGGCCAATTGGCCATGCTGGTAGGGGCTGATGGGAATTGTAGTTCCTGAACATCTGGAGAGCCGCAGGTTCCCTACCCCTGGTCTAGAAGCAACTTTTAGATGACTTAATGCCACCCAATTTGCAAGACTCAGGCAGGGTTGCTTGCTACTGTTCACCAGCAGCCACCCTATGAAAGTGATTAGAGGTTCAGAGTAGAACCTGGGAGACCCAGGTTCAAATCTATCTTGCTATGGTAGTTTAATGAGTGATTTTGTACTTATCACATACTTTCAGCCTAATCTAGAATGTAAGCTGTTATTATTATCCCCAACAGGTTGGCCTTTCTTTTGCCAGAGCTAGCGCTGGTCGCTCAGCTCTGTTCATCAGAACTTTATGCTCCAAGATAACCAGTTTACATTTTTGCGGGGACACACTGTTCCCAGACTAGCGTGTCTTCACTGGCTGCTTAAAAAAAGGAATTAACTTGATAAGACAATAAGGCAGCTGTAAATTAGTTACTTTTTTACACTTATACCCTGCCCCTTCTCCTGAAGGACTCAGGGCAGCTTTACAGAGGCTGATTCAGCATTCCAAGCCAGGTACAAGCCAGGTTTTAGGGACTGATCTATGCTGAGCCATCAATCTGGCATTTCTCTGCCTTTTCTGTCATAAATGTCTCTTCTTTTGTTGTAAATGTCTCCTCTCCTCTGGTGGTCCTAAAGGTCAGGTTGGCAGTTGCTGGGTTTCAGGCACAGCTTGAGTTCCAAGCTAGAGGGCTGAGGTCAGATTGCAATAGATTTTTGCTGTGCCTGCTCTGTTGTCAGTTCAGGGTTAGAGAACTAACTTCCTCCACCTCCTCCTTGTCTGAGGAAGGGTCAGCACTCTGAGGAGGTGTCAGCACTTGACCACAACATTCTCTCTCCCAAGGGTCTACTCCCAAATCTTTAGGAATTTCCCGACCTGAAGCTTAAAATTCAAAGAGGTAACTAATCATTGTAATTTGGAGTTCTGTACTATTTCCAGGAGATTTACGGGCACCACCTGGAGGTTGGCAACCCAGGAGAGAAGGAAGTCAGAATGGGGAGAGGCTATGGAGGCTTCCAATAATGAGAAAGAGGAAATTGTGAAGATGGGGAAGATGGAATACTTCCTGCAAGTCCTTAACTGTTATTCATTTTCTCATTCACAGATACTTCTAGTACAACTACCATGTGGGAGGCACAAAACTTTTGATGTTAAAAAGGGATCCTTGTACTTGAACAGGTCGGGAACCATTGCTCTACTGGATAATGGTCAATGCTTTCCAATAACTTTTGAGAAAAACCATGATCTTCCCTTCCAGTTTCCTCCTAATCAAGCAAAAATTTCTAGATTAGGAAGGATTTCTGATGATAAATTTTTACAATTTGCCACAATCCATACTCAAATGCAACCAAATCTATCAATTCTATCATTTCAGTTTTTCTGTTACAAAAATCTCTTCCATATCTAACTTTCCATTGACATTCCTGGACAGATTTTGATTTTGTATGAACACTACCTACCAACCACATACCTTACAGTGTTCATAGCTAGAGCCCAAAATACCAATAGTCCCTGGAAAAGTCTTCTCACTCCACTGTGATTTCATAAGAACAAGCCAGCTGGATCAGACCAGAGTCCATCTAGTCCAGCTCTCTGCTACTCGCAGTGGCCCACCAGGTGCCTTTGGGAGCTCACATGCAGGATGTGAAAGCAATGGCCTTCATGTTGTTGCTCCCGAGCACCTGGTCTGTTAAGGCATTTGCAATCTCAGATCAAAGAGGATCAAGATTGGTAGCCATAAATCACTTCTCCTCCATAAATCTATCCAAGCCCCTTTTAAAGCTATCCAGGTTAGTGGCCATCACCACCTCCTGTGTCAGCATATTCCAAACATCAATCACACGTTGCGTGAAGAAGTGTTTCCTTTTATTAGTCCTAATTCTTCCCCCCAGCATTTTCAATGAATGCCCCCTGGTTCTAGTATTGTGAGAAAGAGAGAAAAATTTCTCTCTGTCAACATTTTCTACCCCATGCATAATTTTATAGACTTCAATCATATCCCCCCTCAGCTGTCTCCTCTCCAAACGCTGCAGCCTCTCCTCATAGGGAAGGTGCTCCAGTCCCTCAATCATCCTTGTTGCCCTTCTCTGCACTTTTTCTATCTCCTCAATATCCTTTTTGAGATGCGGCGACCAGAACTGGACACAGTACTCCAAGTGCGGTCGCACCACTGCTTTATGTAAGGGCATGACAATCTTTGCAGTTTTATTCTCAATTCCTTTCCTAATTATCCCCAGCATAGAGTTTGCCTTTTTCACAGCTGCCATGCATTGAGTTGACATTCCCATGGAACTATCAACTAAGACGCCCAAATCCCTTTCCTGGTCTGTGACTGATAGCACTGACCCTTGTAGCTTGTATGTGAAGTTTGGATTTTTTGCCCCTATGTGCATCACTTTGCATTTAGCTACATTGAACTGCATTTGCCATTTCTTAGCTCACTCACCTAATTTATCAAGGTCCGCTTGGAGCTCTTCGCAATCCTTTGTGGTTCTCACCACCCTACATAATTTGGTATCATCTGCAAACTTGGCCACCACACTACCCACCCCTACTTCCAGGTCATTTATGAATAGGTTAAAGAGCACTGGTCCCAAAACGGATCCTTGGGGGACACCACTCCCGACATCTCTCCATTGTGAGAACTTCCCATTTACACCCACTCTTTGCTTCCTGTTTCTCAACCAGTTTTTAATCCATAGGAGGACTTCCCCTCTTATTCCTTGATTGTTGAGTTTTCTCAATCGTCTCTGGTGAGGAACTTTGTCAAAAGCCTTTTGGAAATCCAAGTAGACAATGTCCACTGGTTCCCCCTTATCCACATGCCTGTTTACACCCTCAAAGAACTCTAGTAAGTTTGTAAGACAGGATTTGCCTCTGCAAAAGCCATGCTGACTCTTTCTCAGCAGGTCTTGCTTTTCTACATGTTTTATAATTTTATCTTTAATGATAGATTCTACTAATTTACCAGGAACAGATGTCAAACTGACTGGCCTGTAATTTCCCGGGTCCCCCCTAGATCCTTTCTTAAAAATTAGTGTGACATTGGCCATCTTCCAGTCTTCAGGGATAGAGCCTGATTTCAGGGATAAAGTTGCATATTAAAGTGAGACGATCAGCAATTTCATGCTTGAGCTCTTTAAGAAATCTTGGGTGAATGCGATCTGGGCCAGGGGATTTGGTAGCATTTTGTTTATCAATGGCTGCCAGAACTTCTTCCAGAACTTCTTCTTTCCATTCATAATCACACTGGTGGACAGCATTAAATACACCTAACTGAACAGAGAAAACAAGTGTCAAGCAGTAACAGCTGCACTAAATAAGGTTGGGAAAGTAGGAAATAACTTTGCTGGGATTGGGAGTTTATTGTCTCTTCAGCCAGTCCCCCAGTGTACTAAGTTTACATAGGTTAGAAGAAGAAGAAGAAGAAGAAGAAGAAGAAGAAGAAGAAGAAGAAGAAGAAGAAGAAGAAGAAGAAGAAGAAGAAGAAGAAGAAGAAGAAGAAGAAGAAGAAGAAAAGGAGGATTTATATCCTCCCTTTTTCTCCTGTAGGAGACTCAAAGGGCTTACAATCTCCTTGCCCTTCCCCCCTCACAACAATCACCCTGTGAGGTGGGTGGGGCTGAGAGAGCTCCGACAAGCTGTGACTAGCCCAAGGTCACCCAGCTGATGTGTGTGGGAGTGCACAGGCTAATCTGAATTCCCCAGATAAGCCTCCACAGCTCAAGCGGCAGAGCAGGGAATCAAACCCAGTTCCTCCAGATTAGAATGCATCTGCTCTTAACCACTACGCCACTGCTGCTCCTTGTGTAAGCAGCTTTGAGGAAGTAGCAACTCAATGAACATGTTAATTGAAATTATTTTTTCCCATTATGGAGACATGGAATGAAATTATTTTATTATTGCACCTTTAGGAGAGTGAATGTGAGGGTAGAGGAAAGAGTCTGTTGCAAGGCAGGCTCAGACCTGAGGGAAGAGAGAAGCTTGGGTCTAGTAAGAATCAGCTGAGGAAAAGAGCTTTTAGAACTGCCGTTGCCATAGAAAGAGCATGGACAAGGAAGCCAGGATAAAGCTCAAGTGTTGGGGAAGTAGGTCTTTGCCAATGAAAAAAAGTCCAGTCTTAAAAAAAATCATAATTGGATCCAAGCCAACATGATGGCCTACATGGGTTTTTTTTAAAGAGTGGTCTAAACTGTATGTTTTCAAAATGACCCAACATTACACTAGCTATTTAGCTAGCTATTTAACTTAGTTGACAGGGGAAGAATAAGATTAATTAAAGCAAGTCTCATGATGCAGCTTGAATTTTAACACCATGGCTGCTGAATTTGGATAGGCAGCTACACAGACCACACCTATTTACATGTGTGGTCTCTTCTTGGATCATATATTTATAACAAACAGGAGCTTAGATGGTGTTTGAAGGCCAGTGATAGGAAAGGCGAAGATTATGTATCCCCCCCCACTGGCTGTTGGATGCTTGGAAGAATTTGGGAAGCATGGTTGCACCCTCTAGTATCCACCACTATGGAAAGTAATCCTCCTTACAATCAGCTTGCCCAATAATAGAAGTCTTGGGTGTGGAGAGGCTGGTGCCCTTCAGGGATTGTATGTTGTATGCAGTGGTAGAAGATGTAGAAGAAAATAGTTGTAATTCTTATTACACAATACACATTAACTGATACCATTCTCTCACAATTCTATTCTCAGCAATAGTACTCTGGGAAGAGGCAGAATTTTTAAAAAATAGGGTAGGCTCTGACAGGTTTTTACCCTCCCCCCATTTTCCCTCCCCCCATTAACAGACTGTGTCCCACTTGGCTTTTGTCCATATATATCCCATGGCATCCAATATGGTCTTTTGAGTGGTCAAAAGGGGAGTCTTTCCCTTTTTTACCAGAGTTAAAGATGGTTGGATTCTACCCACCAAAGGCTGCAAAGCCTCCTTTCACTTGAGATAGAAGGAATAAATAAAAATTTAACTACTATTTTGCTTATCTCAAGTTCAGTGGAAAAAAAATTAGGTTCTAAAATTTGCCAAAAACTATGTAAATACAAACAGCTTTTCTTCTAGTTTCTGCATAGTTTTTAAACAAATGAGCAATGTATTTTGTGCATCTAAATAAAAAAATTGTAAAAGTGCCTCATCTTTAGAAGTCAGTGAAGCCTTCTACTGAATGGAGTATCCTAGAATAATCTATTTCAATTTTATAATCTTCTCTCTTTGGCAAATAGTCTTATTAGGCTTGATATCATGATTGTATTGTAAACTGTATAATAAATAGATATAGCAATTTGTCTTAGCATGTATTAATAGAAGAAAAAGTGTGTTAAGGAAAAAAATACACTATAAATTACATTTCTCACCCTTAAGCAATCAGTTTGCTCAGGAGTCCTTGCTCCAAAAGCTATTATTCATTCCTAATATACTTGCTTTTTTAATTCAGTGTCTCAAACTTTCTAAAGGAAAAAGATAGCATTGAGATGCTTATGGTGTCAGTAGTTGTTGGTTTATGTCAGTCCCTGGATGCATTTTAACTCTGATTATTATAATAATTTCACAGAATATCTATATTGCTTGTTCCCACATACTGCAAAAGGGAGAAAATGTAAATGATGCATTGATTTATAACTCCTGTCCACAACTTCCTTTACAACTGCTAGGTCATTCCAGGCAGTGGTGGGATTCAGCAGGTTCGCACCACTTCAGCAGAACCAGTTGTTAAAATGGTGATTGTAAACAACCAGGGCAGCTGTAGATTCATCTGCAGAATCCCTGATATCATGTAATGTCCTGTGGAACCTATATTAGTATATCGCCTCTTGCTGCCAGAGCAAAGTCCTACCTTCTACCCCATACAAATAAAAGGGAAACTGTGCAGTCATGGCTGGAGCTGAAATAGGATTAGAGACCTATCTGAAATATTGATTCGTCCTACTTAAGATTTTTTGGAAACTGACTTAACAGCGGCAGTCCCAAAACAAAGAAACTTCAAGGGAAAATTACAAGAGTTCATGATTCACAAGTTCAAAACAATGGACTCCTTAGGCTGAATAGGAACATAGATTTCTTATCCCACTACGGATACTAGTTTTCAGCCCTGAAGCATGTTGTCTCTGCTCTAATCAAGCTGATTATAATAAGTGTTGTACCTCTGTGTCCTTTATAAACATTCTTTGCAATACCCTTCCCACCTTTGGATTGAAATAAAAAGATTTGTACTCATTTCTGATGAAGAGAGCTTTGACTCCTGAAAGCTTATACCCTGAAATTGGGCTAGGTCAGTGGTGGGATTCAGCAGGTTTGCACCACTTCGGCAGAACTGGTTGTTAAAATGGTGCTTGTAAACAATCAATTGTTAAATTATTTGAATTCCCACCACCAGAACCAGTTGTTAAATTATTTGAATCCCACCACTGGTCTAGGTGCTACTGAACTTGAATCATAAAATCATAGAATTGGAAGAGACCACAAGGGCCATCAAGTCCAACCCCTTGCAATGCAGGAACACACAATCAAAGAACTCCCGACATATGTTCATCCAGTCTCTGTTTAAAAACCTCCAAAGAAGGAGACTCCACAACTCTCCTAGTCAGTGAATTCCACTGTCGGACAGCCCTGATGGTCAGGAAATTCTTCCTAATGTTTAAGTGGAATCTCTTTTCCTGAACCTTGAATCCAATACTCTGTGTCCTAGTTTCTGAGGCACCAGAAAACAAGCTTGTTCCCTCTTCAATATGGCATCCCTTCAAATATTTAAACATAGCTATCATTTACCCCCTCAAGGATGTAGGTAAGGGGGGTTCTCAGGTTCAACCCCCCCATTACATGTCTGAAGCTCTGCAACTTTTGAGGGTCCATAATTTTGGACCCCCTGAACCAAACGTCACCAAACCTGGGTGGTATCTTCAGCGGAGTTGCTTACTGATACCACCCAGGTTTGGGGTAGTTTTGCCCAGGGGGTCCAAAGTTATGGGCTCCCAAATGGGTGCCCCATCCCCCATTGTTTCCAATGGGTGCTAATACAAGATGGAGACTACACATTTGAGGGTCCATAACTTTGGATCCCCTGAGCCAAACTTCACCAAACCTGGATGGTATCATTAGGAGAGTTTCCTAAAGATACCCTGAAAGTTGGGTGCTGCTAGCTTAACAATTTCACCCCTGACAGCAGGCACCCCCCAAATTTCCCCAGATTCACCTTTTAAATTCACCCCCTTCGGCATGGAGAATCTGAGGTCCCCAGTTTAAACATTGAAAGTGATGCTGTTTCAGGGTGAGGGATAATCCACCCCAAAACAGCATCACTTTCAATGTTGTTTGAACTGGGGACCCCAGATTCTCCCTTTAAGGTGGATTTAAAAGGAGAATCTGGGCTCTCTAGTTTAAACACCATTGAAAGTGATGCTGTTTAGGGGTGGATTCCAGCATCACAGCAGCCGTCCATTGGGGGGGGGGGGGCAAAACTCAGACTTTTTACCGGGATCCACTTTTCCTAGCTACGCCTTTGCCCAGAGTGGAGGGCAGAAGGGACTACCAGCTGCCGGCTTGGAGCCCAGCTGGTGGGGGGCGGGGGAGGGCAGGGCAGGGCAGTCTTCCATCCCTGGCCTCAGAGAACTGCTTTTATAAGCACTGAGGCCAGGGGCAGGGCTTGGGGAGGCCTGGCCATGCACTAGGGGCAGGTGTGGGCCCCACCCCTGAGCCCCCTTAAAAGTCTATATGGCCCTGTTCCCCCTTAACCTTCACTTCTCCAAACTAAACATCCCCAGCTCCTTAAGCCTCTCTTCCTAGGGCATGGACTCCAGACCTTTTGCCATTTTGGTTGCCCTTCTCTGGACATGTTCCAGCTTGTCAATATCCTTCTTGAATTGCAGTGTCCAGAACTGTACACAATATTCCAGGTGAGGTCTAACCAATGCAGAATAGAGAGGTACAATTACATCCCTCAATCTTGACACTATACTTCTATTGATGCAGCCCAGAATCGCATTGGATTTCTTGGCCGCTGCATCACACTACTGACTCATGCTCTATTTATTTATTTGTTTGTTTGATTGATTGTTTGATTGATTTTTTTAAATCCCGCCCAATCCCCAAAAGGCTCTGGGCAGGTTACAACTAGTTATATGGTCTACTAAAGCTCCCAGATCCCTTTTGCATGTAGTGTTTTGCAAGCCAGGTGTCACCCATCCTGTACCTGTGTAGTATCTTACATTTATCTCTGTTGAAATTCATTTTGTTTGTTTTGGCCCAGCTCTCTAATCTGTCCAGATCATTTTGAATTCTGACTGTACTCTGGGGTATTAGTTACCCCTCCTAATTTGGTGTCATTTGCAAATTTGATTAGCAATCTAACTGTTCTATAGCAGGCCAACATGACTACCCTCTGATACCACATTCACAGCTAATGGTCACTCCACGATGCAAGTAAACAAAATAGGGTACAAGCATAAAAACTGAACTAGGTAATACAAACTTGATATATTTATAAAAACATATTTTACAAACGAAACATGGAAAGAATTGTGTCCATGTCTCTGTCTCTCCTTTGAGGAGTGGTGTCCCACTCAAATAACATGTTTAATTAGGAAAAACCTAGCAAAGATACACAAGAAGGCATTCTTATAGATTATACCTGAATGGATCAAAGTCGGGTGATCATTCTGAATATTCTTTGTTGGGGTAATGGAGAAGTAGAGTACTCTTAGGCTGAATTTACACAGAAAATTTAATCTAGATACAACCAAGTTTCAAAAGTATTGGCACCTTTTCATCCAGGTTCCAACATCCTCACTGAAGCATGTTTCTAGTGAAGACGTCTAGGCCTGCCCCTTGGGGGAGTGCCTGCTATCAGGGGTGCAATTGTTAAGCTAGCAGCACCAAAATTTCAGACTATCTTTAGGAGACCCTCCTGATGATACCACCCAGGTTTGGTGAAGTTCGGTTCATGGGGGCCAAAGGTATGGATCCTCCAATTTGTAGCCCCCATCTCCTATTAGCTCCCATTGGAGTGTTTCTCCCCAAAAAAGGTGCATATACAAGCAGTTCCAGGAAAATCCAGTGATAAAGGGGGGGGAGTGCCAGAAACGGGACTGATCTGTGTTCCATGGTTCGGCAGTGAGGAGATTACAAGGAAACCTGGATATTTCGGGTGACTGTCTCAGAATTAATTGCCAGTGGGAAATCGCCCTTAGAGGCAATATACAAGCTGTTCTACACAGAATACATTACGAAAATCTGTTTTAACTACACTGGGCTGGAGAGAGCTCAGGATGGAATGCATGGTTTTCTCTTCCTCCATAGCTGTCAGAACATGACAGCTGGACCCTCACAATGTGAAGTAGGTTTGGCTGGAAGACAGTAACTGATCAAAGGTGACAGACTGAGTTTCTCAGTTAAGGATGCATTTGAACCCTACTATCCCTTCCTAGTTTAATCATTACCGCACATGGACTATACTATATAGATGCTAAGTAATATTCCCTGGCACCTTTAAGCCTTGTTGACAGAATTAAAGATGTTGACATTGACCTAAATAATTCCAATTCAGTCTTAAAAGTGTAAATATACTAGTCATCCTTGATAGAAAGGCAACTTGCTGGTGGAGCGCTTACTTTCTTTCTCTCCCTCTCTCCCTGTTTAAAGGATGTATACTGTATTATTTTAATTTACCATTGGAAAATTAAACCATTATTGCTTAAAATATAATTGGTTCTATTCTTTTTAAAAATAGACTATTCACACACATACATATATACAACATGATATCACTTTGTACTAGAAGATGGAATCAAATATTTTCATAGTTTCATTGGTATTGCCATACCAATCAATCTTTACTTCCAACTGTTACTACTGACACCTGAAACGATGTTGTAATAGTCTCATCCATTCCTGTTTGAGTGATAAATGCATTTGTTGTACACACTGACAAATGCTTTCATATATAAAGCATGCTTCCGTCTCAGTTTCTGAAATTTCTGATTGAAGTATTTAATTTTGCTCAAGTGACAGAAAAGAAAAAAAATTCTAGAAGCACTTCACTTTATTATTGCAAATAACCTTTTCATTGTTTTCTTGGAACTGCATTCAGCTTAGTGTAAGAGTGAGCATTATATATATATATATATATAATTTTTTAATGATAAAGCCAAAGGAAAGAATTGCTAATGCAGGAGAAAAACTCTAGATTAAAAGAAGTACAAAAGTTATCATTGTGGCTGAACAAAAAAGGATACCAAGGCTGGAACTACATATCATGTGCAGTGCTATAATTACTACTTATTAATTTTAGCACCTTTAACTTCCTGATGGAGAAAATGTATGAGCATTCTTACCAGCACAGGTAAGAAAACGTGAGTAGGGATATAGCTTCTAATTGTCAAGAACCTGGGAGGAATTCAATGACCTCTCTCCTTTACACTAGTCTTTCCCTTTAAATTATTGTGCCTGTGCCGCCACCTCCTTCTTTTTAATGGGAAATGTTTCATAGAACTATACAAGGCCTTAGCTTGCCTTCAAGGATGAAACCCAAAATCTTTCTGATTGAAAAGATATCATAACATTTCACACATAAATGTTTATGATTAGTATTTCAACCAATCCGTTTATCAAACAACAATAGTTGGTAAATATTCTATCTTCCCTGGTATCCTGAAATATATTTTAAGAGGAAGTATGGTGTAATGGCACCATATAGGAAAACAAACTCTCATGACACCATATTATTATTATTATTATTATTATTATTATTATTATTATTATTATTATTATTATTATTATTATTATTATACGGTTAAACAGTTTGTGTTCACTCCTCCTTTGGACCTGAAGATGTCATGCTAATAACACAGAATGCTAATAATTCTATAAGTTTGAAGAAAGTGTCAGTTATTCTTAAACATTAGGATCCCTAAGGAAATAAGAAGATCACGAGAAATGCGTTAAGTAAACTCTTTAAATATTTCCCTGGATAATCTTGATAAATGATATAAAACAGAAAAATTATTTGTGAATAATGATTATTTGAATAGCAAATGAAATTAGTTATTACATGGATAGACACTGTTATGAAAACAAAAGGACCAGGTCTGTCAAACCAAGAAGTTGACTAGGCCAGCATTCTGGGGAATTTTCAGAGAAAAAAAATCTGTTCAATGAATTGAAGACTTCTTCCATTAACAGACTGGATTCAACTCAATTTCACTAACTAAGGTTGCCAACCTCCAGGTGGTGTCAGGAGATCTTCTGGGATTATCCACCACTGATCTCCGGGCAACAGAGATCAGTTCATCTGGAGAAAATGGCCACCTTCAAAGGTATGGAATTAAACAATGCTGAAGTTGCTACCCTTCCCCAACCCCACCCTCTGCAGCAGTAATAAAGGGAGGGGAAACTGTACCAGGGACATGAACTGCCCATATGCCCCCTCCCGCCCCTGCCCCACCCCATCCCTGAAATGCCCTGACGTGCCCCACCCCACCCCGCCCTACCCCCCAACAACTGGTGGCCACTCAGGTGTTTTAACTGGGGAAATGTGATGTAACTTCCTCCTGTCCAATACACGTGCAAAATATTGATGCCAGTTGTTAGGGAAAATAAATGACATGGAAAGATCTTTAGTGCTAAGTGCCCCTGAGAGAACAGACCAGAATTTTTTGGGGGGAGTTATTTGAATTTATAGCCTGAAGGAGATGATCTCATGGCTTTTTGATATAATTTCTCTTTTTTATGAGTTGTTGAAGTATGTTTTTAAGATTAAAATATTCTGGAATTGACTATAAATATCACATGTGTAGGTTTTTGGAGCCCTACATTCCTTATCCCCCAGATATTGAATGGGCCCTTCCTTATTTTTATTCATGCCTCTTGCTGTTGTCTTACAAAATCAGTTAGGTATATTCATCTGCTTTCATGGTTTCCCATTAATTTTCTGAAATAATTATGGAGGCTCTGTGCTCAAGCATAGATTTTGTTTTAAATATTTGGTGTATCTTTTGAGATAACTCTGTGGACCAAAACATTTTTGGCAGAACCTCTACAATTTCATCTTGAGTAGGGATTGGGGCTATTAAAGTCAAATAAGAATTGGATTCAATAGCCAGGGTCAAAGGAAAATAGGATTGAGGAATTCAAATGAAGGTTCTGGCATCATGGTGTCTATCCTCATTATATGTCTTAGAAGTGAGTGGATCAGTGTTTGTTGATACATCAGACAACACCCTTCTCACTACCAAAACATCTGGAAAAAAATTCAGCTTCATGAAAGCATTCCAGGGTTAGTTTGCCAATCTTATTGAATGATATACAACAATTTTTACTATTTAGATGAGTAAAATCTATACATAATAATTCAACAGACTAGTGTTTATGAAATACTTTGATGCTCTACAAATAATAATACAGAGTCTATGTATAAATCCAAGCAAAGAGAGTAGCAGGCTCATCAAAAGAGTCAACCACCATACCAAAATGCTGCCTCTCCACAGCAACCAGCATTCATATTACTTCACTCTCTGGGAATGTTATAGGCTAATCATTTTTTGCTTGAGTAGGTTTTTGTTGGTTTTGAATTCCCTAACATCAAATTAGGACATGAAAATAACCTTATAATTACCCCATCATTTTCAATAAAATATTTTTAATTACTGAAGTTGAAGACTGCCTCTTCCCAGTTAAGCAAGGAGAACATTTTCTTCTACCCCTACTGCTACAGAATATGGTAAACAATTTGGCAGCCAGTGCCAGTTAAAACCCCACAGACCCTAGGAACATACGGCCCCAATTAAAAATATTTTAACTACATTAAAAAATAAGTGCAAATTTAAACTCTAGATCTAATGTTGTCTCTAATAGTGTACTTGAACCTTGTAAATCTTGTAAATCTAATTAGACAGTGTTAAGTTCTTTCTAGCTGAAGTTACAGATGTTTCATACTGGGAAAATCAGCAAGCCCCAGGGTTTGTTTGGTCTAGAGTAGTGTCAGATTTTCATGGATAATTTAATGGCTAATAACTCTAATTTCCCCCCATAAACTAAGGATGATAAATAACGATTGCACTAAAACCATACAATTAACCCTGTAGGCTAATGCTCTTTTTTTCCCAGTAACCATTGAGGAAATTAATTTCTGATACACTAAGGGGTATTTTTTTTCAGCCAGTAGTCCTTGAAATACGAGACAGACAAGGCAGATAAACAAACAAACTATACAAGGCAGAAAAAATTACACAAGAATAGCTCTGATCATCTTTACGCTTTTCCCAAGGAAATTGGTTCTTTTAAATTGTAAAAAAGAATTTTCCCTGAAAGTGGCCTTTATATCACTTCCCAAAATGAGCAAGTATTTGATCACAGAGAGGTTATAAAGAACAACACTACCACCACCACCAATACTCTTTATAGATAAGGTAGTGTTGTTTCAGTAGAAAATGTTTCCTTGCACTAGTTAGCACATTTGTAATTCTCCTTTTCCTATTTAGGATACACAGTATCAAAGTCACTTGATTCTTTTTTAGTCTTGGCTACATCCAGAGGTGGGATTCAGTCGTTTTGCACCGATTCTGCTAGCTAGTGTTCCATTTAGTTCGTTGAACTGGTTGTTAATCCCACCACTGATCGGAAAATTGCCCCCCACACTTCTTGCCTGGCTGGGTTTGGCCGGATCCTGCAGGGCGTCTGTCTTGTGGCCAGGCTGGGAGAGTCCTGCCTATTACGGTGGCCTATTAAGTCCTGCCTATTAAGGTGGCTTCACTGATAGACTCAGAACTTTGTTAATAAAAATAGAACTCAACTTGGTATTTATGTCTCCACAATCAGCAAACCTTTTAAGTTATGGTGAGTCTCAATTTTATTCTACACAGTTTCCCAGCATCCTCAGGGCATCTATGCAAATCACTATTTTGTAATTTGCCCTCCCTTCATCCATCTCTATCCCTCCCAAAAGATATTCCCTCCAAACTGTCCTCCAGCATCCTCAGAGCCTGTATGCAAATAAGCCTTCTCATTCGCCTGTCATCTGCTCCCAGCTAAGCATGATTAACAGGCAAGGAAGGACTGAGAAAGCAAGGAGCGAATGCCACCAAGCATGTGCAGAGTAAATTTCCACATGGCTGGTGTTTGTTTCTGCATTGTTGGGGGCTGGGAAATATCAAAGTCTCTGTCACACTGGAGCAATGGTGAGTTGTGCTTCTTATTTTCATTTCTTCAATAACTGCTGAGCAGAGTTCCCATTAAAATAAGCATCCCTGTGAGTCACTGTGTTTTGGAGAGAGCATGCTCAAACTGAAATAGTTGGGGTTGCCATCATTATTTGACCAGTCTGATATATTTTGATTTAGTTCATATTTGTCTGGTCTTCTAACATGGGCTCACAGGGTGGGTGGCATGGCTGGGGGGAGGCAAAATTTGAGAGCTTGCCCCAGGCACAATTTCCCATAGATGTGACCGGGGGGGGGGGGGTCTTTCTGAATCTTTGCTAATTCACTGCCTTTTGCCATGGAGTGCGGGATGTGTGATTATTGTGTTCAGGGGCTTCAGGGAGGGGAGGGGTGCATGCAAGGGAGGGGAGGGGGAGGGGAGGGAGGGAGGGTGGGAGGGGTGGCATGCAAATGGTGGGAGTGCAGGAGGGGAGGGAGAGAGTGGCATGCAAAGGAGGGCAAGGAGGGGCTTGGCTAGATCAGGAGGATCCATGAGGATCCATGTGTTTTAACCACATTTTTGTGCCACCGTGGTGCCACGGAGCATAGGATGCAGGATTAGTGTGTTCAGACATGTTTCTAGAGAGGTATGAGCTGTGATGTGCACGTGATTTGGGGGTGACCAAGTGGAAAAATCATGAGGATACACGAGGATCCATGTTTTTCAGGCAGGTTTTTTCATTAATATTTTAAAACTCTTTCTTATAACATAATCTAGTTTGTGTACCTCTTTTATTGTTCTTATTTAAGTATTAAGTATTATTTGAGTAATAAACTATATTTCACTTTTTTTATACTTAAAATGATCATTAGGGCTGCAAACCGATTGTTAAATTATTTGAAAGTCACCACTGGAAGTTCGGAACCAGTTGCTAAATTATTTGAATCCCACCTTGCCTACACCCTACTCAGTACCTATGAGTTGGCAAAAGTTTTACTGCTATATTCCTTCAGTCCCCCTTACCTTATCTGATTTAGTAAGAATATGCTATTTCAACATCTCTTTTTCATTTCCATTGTTCCTTTTCCTCCTTTATTCAGAACTGTGTATTTAAAAACAACAGAAATCACTAAGGGCTATCCTATGTGGAGTCAAGATTGGACTCCATGAGAAGGACCTTTTCTGATACTGTTCCAGTGTTGTGGAGTGTACATGATGGAAGGCCAGTGACGTAGGTATAGATTTTTTATGGGTGGGTTTGGGGCAAGGCCACACACCCCCACCCCTGGGGGCGTGGCCACACCTCCCCAAGCCCCGCCCCTGGCTTCAGTGCTTATAAAAGCAGCTTTCCAAAGCCAGAGATGGCAAACTCTCCTGCCCTACCTGCCCTGTTCCACCCCCCTGCCCCATCCCCCCGGCTGGGCTCCCAGCTGGTAGCTGGCAGTCCCTTCTCCCTCCCCTCCAGGCAGAGGGGTAGCTAGGTGAAATGGAGCCCAGTGCAAAACCTGAGGTTTGTGCCCCTCATGGGTGACTGCTCTGATGCTGAAATCCACCCCCAAACAGCATCACTTTCAATGGTTTTTAAATTAGGAAGCCCAGATTTTCCTTTTAAATCCATTGTAAAAGGGAGAATCAGGGGTCCACAGTTAAAACAACATTGAAAGTGATGCTGTTTGGGGTGGTTAGTCCCCCACCCTGAAACAGCACTACTTTCAAGGTTTAACCTGGGGATCTCAGATTCTCCCTTTAAATCCATGGCGAAGGGGTTGGATTCAAAAGGAAAATCTGGGGAAATTTGAAGGGCGCCTGCTGTCAGGGGTCAATTGTTAAGCTAGCATCACCAAACTTTCAGGGTATCTTCAGGAGACTTTGGTCCAGGGGGTCCAAAGTTATGGACCGTCAAAGGTGTAACCCCCATCTTCTATTAGCTCCAATTGGAAAAATGTGGGATGGGGCACCCCCTTTTGAGAGTCCAAAACTTTGGACCCCCTGAATCAAACTTCACCAAACCTGGGTGTGTCATCAGGAGTGTCACCTGACAATAGCCTGAAATGTTGGTGCTGCTAGCCTAAAATGCACCCCCTGCAGGCCAACAACCAAAAACACTTTAAAATACAAAAAAACCCACAAACAGGGGGCGGAGCTTCAGACATGCAATGGGGGGGGTTGAACCCGAGAACCCCCCCTTACCTATGTCCTTGTGGGAGGCTGTTTATTTGTTTATTTATATCCTGCTTCACTCCTCAATGGAGACCCAAGGTGGCATACAAATTTGTCCTCTTCTCCATTTTATCCTCTCAACAACTTAGTGAGGTAGATTAAGCTGAGATGAGCCCAAGGTCACCTACAAACTTTCATTGCAAAATGGGAATTCAAACCTGCTTCTCAAAGATTTTGGTCTAACACTCTAACCACAACATGACACTGGTTCTTTTTCCATTTATGGGAATTAAAACTTCGCAGGTTTTTGTACACCCTCATGATGACCTGCAGTTTGCTGAATCTCTGATGGATACAAATGATACAAATGGCGCCCTACATGATATCCTTACTCCCCTATCATAGTGACTATGGGTCAAAAAATGGCAATAGCTACCAGCGATATCATTACTCCAAGAAGGAAGGGAAGTATCACACTGTGGTGCCCTACCACCTCCAGAAGGTTTTCATTTGGCGTAGGGAGGCAAGAAAAACAACAAACCTTTCTGGCTGGCCGAAAGCCATCAGTGGGGCTGAATGGACTTATACCATCTTTTTGGGCAGCATAAGTCAGAAGTGCCAGCTGCAGCACCTGCGGCCCAGTAGTCAGCTCCTCCCCCAGGAATGTCCTGGCCAGTCTCCCCTGCACTGGCATCCAATCAGATGCCAATGCAGGGTGGAATGCCAGCCAGACTTCTGGGCTGGGCATCATGAAAGCCTGCAGCACCCACACACTTCCCAGGTTGCATGCCCTGGCAGCACATTTGCCAAATCTGCCAGCAGAGTGGGCAAATGTGCCAGCAAAAGCAAAGAGCCATCCCCCCTCTTTGGATGGAGCTGCTAATCAACCAACATAAAACTATATTAGAAAACTAGTCTGACAGACCCTAATCAGCCACAACAGAGCACAGAAATGGTCACTCTTATTTCTTTACAAATAAATACAGTAGGTTCAAAATAATGTTTATGCATTCCTTCATTTCTCCTTCTATATTTCACTGCTCCCAGGAATTTAATGCCAACCCCCTTTATACTTTCCCCTGAAATAGTGTGTCTGAGCTTTAAAGCAGATTCAAAGAGCTATGCAGTCCTGAGAAAATTACTAATGTGGGATTCCAGGTTACATTTAGCAAATTAAAATGTTATTTATATATGTTTTTTGACTTAAATGTTTCAAGGAAAAATTACAATAAATAAAACAAACCAAGGCAACAACTTCTGCTGAGGTGACTTTCACTTTACATCAATCCATCCTCTCCTTTACATCTCTGAGACGCTATTAGGATTTGACTTCATTTCTAGTCTCTTAATATTTCTACACACTCTGACTCAGTTAAGAAGAAGAGGAGTTTGGATTTATATCCCACCTTTCTTTCCTGTAACTCAAGACACAAGGTGGCTTACAAGCTCTTTTCCCTTCTTCTCCCCACAATAGACACCTTGTGAGATAGGTGGGGCTGAGAGAGTTCCAAAGAACTTTGACTATCCCAAGGTTACCCAGCAAGAATATAGGAGTGCAGAAACACATTTGGTTCACCAGGTAAGCCTTTGCCATTCAGGTGGAGGAATAGGGAATCAAACTGGTTCTGCAGATTAGAATCCACCTGCTCTTAACCACTACACCACGCTCGCTCTCAGTCTGAGTACCTGTCTGTCTCCACACAGACTGCTGTCTCTCTGCTAAGTTTTACACACAATCTGACACTCAGTTCAGCACTAACTCTACTCAGTCACTCTCCAGTGTCAAACAATCACCTTACTCTCTAATTCCCCTTTTACCCATTTCTCCTACAACTTACCTCTCATTTTAAAGAAACACACACACATTTTAAAACATTACACTTTCACCCTATCCTTTTAAAACATTACACTTTCCCCCTATCCCCTATACATCTCTTTCCCCAAAGAGATTTCTGAGGCTTCTTCTGTTGTTTGCAATATCTTACAGTCTCTGAAGACCCAGGTAAGTCATACATTGTTCCCTTCATTTGGACTTAACTGAAAGTATTAGGTCCCTTTAATTCATGATCCTCCTCTACTGGGGTGTTAATTTCATCATCTGGAATGCTCCACTGCTGGGTTGAGGTCATCTTCCCTGAGATGCTCTTTTGCTAGGCTGAGGTTATCTTTTTCTCTGGGATGCTCCTCTGCTGGGGTGAGGTAATCTTGGCTTTGTTCTTTGATATACTGTCATTTGTGTTTGCTAGACAGTTTTCTCTGCATTGTACTTAGTCTGACTTAGGCACTAGTACTATTGGTGAAGCCCATAGACTTTCAGAGCTAACATAGTTTCCACCTCCCTTCATATAGAATTCAGCATCTTTCCTTTTATCCTGTAAGGTGACATACTAATGGGTAGGTAGTCTTCAATATCAATGTGGTGTTCAGCTAAATGTATTTGATCAGGCCTGGATGAGAACAGACTGCTATTTTTTCTAAACTGCAGAAATTGTCTTTTTGGTGTTAAGTTCTATGAGACAGTCCCATACTATCTGTTAAAGTGTATTCTCCCCAGTGATGTAGCTATAGATTTTTATGGGGGGGAGTTGGGGGGTGGGGCCATGCCCCTACCTGCCCCTGAGGCTCCCCAAGCCCCCTGGCCTCAGTGCTTATAAAAGCAGCTCTCCAAGGCCGGGGATGGCATACTCCCCTGCCCTGCCCACCCCCCACCAGCTCGGCTCCCAGCAGGCAGCCAGAAGTTCATTCTGCCCTCCCCTCTGGGCAGAGGCATAGCTAGGGAAAGTGGAGCCTGGTGAAAAATCTGAGTTTTGCACACACACACCCATGGCTGGCCATTGTGATGCTGGAATCCACCCCAAACTGCATCACTTTTAATGGTGTTTAAACTAGGGAGCCCAGATTCTCCTTTTAAATCCACTTTCAAGGGAAAATCTGGGGTCCCCAGTTAAAACAATATTGAAAGTGATGCTGTTTTGGGGTGGATTTAAACTGGGGATCTCAGATTTTCTCTTTAAATCCATGCAGAATGGGGTGGATTTAAAAGGAGAATCTGGGAAAATTTGGGGGGTGCTTGCTGTCAGGGGTGCAATCAGTGGTGGGATCCAAAAATTTTAATAACAGGTTCCGAAGTTGGTGGGATTCAAACAGTGGTGCTGCCGCACACATGTACCTCCAGTCCCTATTGGGCAGGGAGGTTGCTTTAATAATCCCTTCTCGGGACTCAGAAAAAAATTAGTAACCACTTCTAGAGAAGTGGTAAGAACTAGTTGGATCCCACCTCTGGGTGCAATTGTTAAGCTAGCAGCACCCAACTTTCAGGGTATCGTTAGGAGACTCTCCTGATGATACCACCCAGGTTTGGTGAAGTTTGGTTTGGGTGTCCAAAGTTATGGACCCTCAACTGTGTCGCCCCCATCTTTTATTAGCTCCAATTGGAAACAATGGGGATGGGGCACCCACTTTGGAAGTCCATAACTTTGGACCCCCTGAACCAAACCTCACCAAACGTGGGTAGTATCATCAAGAGAGTCTCCCCCCCAAAAAACCCTGAAATTTTGGTGCTGCTAGACTAAAAGCTGTGCCACCTACAGGCCAAAAACAGGAAAAAAACCACTAAAACCCACAAACAGGGGGCGAACTTCGAAAATGTAATGGGTGGGTTGAACCCGGGAACCCCCCCCCTTACCTATGTCCTTGATTCTCCCCCTGGTTTCCACCCCCATATGTCTGGCTTCCTGTTGAAAACTGTGCTTCCTGCTGCAGGCAGCAGGAGAAAAAGCAACTGAAAAATCACAATTGGTGTAATAATATGATGCCACTCCCATCATGTTATTACTTCTAGGAAAAACTAGAAGTAATGTCACATTACTTTAGAAATTGCCAAATACTATACACTTCCTAGACTGGCATGAAAACCTGGAATTAGCATAATATCGATATTATGTTAGTTGGAGGCTGCAATTTGTAAATAACATAAAAGAATATGGTGATTGCTTTTATATACAGAGGTTTTTTAACATGGCATTCTTCAGTTTGAGTAATCCCCCAATAGGCTGGTTTTGACTGTGACTTAGGCTCCTTATTTCTGCTAAAATAGTCTGCAGGAATACTTCCCAATGTAGTTTCATATATACATGATACTGCTTAAATAAAATATTGCTGGCACTTGGGAAAATTAAACAATTTCAATATATTTTTATTAATATATAATGGCACAATATGAAGTTTTGAATTGTCCTGATTATTCTAAAATGTTCCGTGATTCTTGCTTATATAATCATGATGACAGACTTATTTTTTTAAACTTACATCTTGAATAATAGTATAGATGTTTTACAAGAGTAGCTGAAGTTTTCATTATGAGTATTCATGAAAAATATAAAATAAAAATAAATAAAAAGATAAAATAGCATATGCTGGTAAGTCTGTGATTGAAAATGTGTATGTAAAATGTGTTTTAATAGGATAGTACATCTTCTAGTGAAATAATTAGGACTTCTTGCCCCTCATAAAATGTAAACCAGATGCACAATTCACATACATAAGTGGCAAATGCTATTATTGCATTATTAACAAGAGAAAAAAATAAAACAAAAAATTGATCATGAGTAAAAATGAAATGTATTTTCTAATACATTAAGGGCTAAGCAAAGTGTATATGAAACATTTAAATTCAGGAAGTATTGATTCCCCCCCCCCCCAATTGTGAGGCTAATGTCTTTGATTTGTTAAACTATAACTGTGAAGGACCACTTCACAATTTCACATGTACTATTGAATCACTGATTTGATTTATGGATAGTATTCTCAGCAAAACAAAATTCTTCATCAATGCCTTTAATAATATAAAGGCACTGATTGAAAGGTTAACATCAATTTGATACCATCACAGATTGTGTCACTGATTTTAAGAGACAGAGAGTAGATTCATGTGTGTAGGTGTTTTTCCAGCCATACAGGAGATGCTTCTTTGTGATTCTGGGATAATGTCTAAATGATTCAGCCACTGAAAGCGGGCCTGGACACATGGCAATTCTATTAGGGAATTGCAAGTTCAGCAGGATTGTTTTGTTTTTTAAGCAAACACCACTTCCAGTAACAAAATTGGATCATTTATAGTGCAATCCATCTCAATGGCCTTAGAAGGATGTCCCTCTGCTTAGGATTTCACTGTTAACCATGTGAGGATCACTCATAGGTGGGTGGCAGAACATTTTAAAGCACAATGAAGAAAGACTGTCTACAGCAGAGATGCTCAGTCACTTGCTGGTTCAGTTTATAACCTGTCCTCAAGTTGCAATCGAGGAAGTAGAATGTTCTGTTTACCTGCCACTTCTTCTCTGATATCACCATTGCTTACCTGTCTGCTGCCTGCTATATTCTTTATGTACACAAAACAGTTACACAATTTCAGACTTACAGATATGAAACATAACAGCCAAAAAAAGACTTCCTTTAAAAAGTGGAAAAATTTTCCTGAATTGTGTCAATGGAGATAAGCACAGATCCTGGCAAAATAAATGTAAATTGGCAATAAGGCAAGGCAAAAAAAAATATTGAGGAGAAGATGGCTAAAAACTTTGACAACCCAATCCAAAGGGAGGCGGTACAGTAACAACTGGGGTCACTGCCACAGCATTGCCTCCAAAGAGGCAATCAGCAGCACAGGCGCCAGAAGAGAACAATAAATTCATTTAGTCCATATGGGGATATGACTTCTGTCACCTTTTTTGGTGGTATAAGTCTGCATCACTGAAGGGGGGAGCACACCTGGTCCAAAACTCCTTTGGGAGTTGACTACAGCTCTCGTTGTCCTGGGGAACATCTCAGTGTTTCCCTCCATGCAAGCATGGCCACCTGTGGCATAGAAGCAACATCATGAGGAGATATTTCCAGGTTCCAGCACCATGGTACCTTGCTGCTGAAGTAATTTACTCTGCACTGGCATCCATGCAACTCTGTGTGGTACTGGTGGCATTGGTACCGGAGAAACCCTTCCACTACTTCCAATGCCACTTTACATACCCTCTCGCTTTGGATTGCATAATAAAATACATAATAAGCATTTCTTCAAATATAACGAGCAAAAATCTAGCCCTTGGGTTACAAAAAACCGATAGAAATATAAGAGACAAATTAATTATTTGAGTCTGCTTTAATGATCAAAAATGTGAGGCATGTACCATATAGGAGCCACTGTTTGAGGAAGAGTTTCTGAAGAATTGAGTCAAATTTATTTAAAATATTTGTATCCTATTTTTCTACCCAATGAAGGCCCTCACAGTGGTCAACAATGATTAAAAACAACAACATTCAAACCAGTACATATGTTAAAAAAATAAAGAGGGTTTAACAGAGAATGCTAGATGAAACAAAAATGTATTTGTTTGTGTTATAAGGAGAGAACATTAATGAACAGTTGAGATAGTGACAAAGGCTTTATTGAACTGCCAAGTGGACATCTGTTCTGTTAGAACCCTTCTCCCTAGGAATACAGTTTCTGTTAACATAGTTCTATTTATCATGATACATCCTTTATAAATATATTTTAACAGAACCACACAACCAATAAATCCATGGAATAAACTGTCTGATCTATGTATTGTTGAAGGCTTTCACGGTCGGAATCACTGGGGTGCTGTGTGGTATATACTCCACTTGCTTTCCTTTCCTACTATCAGATCCTCTGAAGATGCCAGCCACAGATGCAGGCGAAATGTCAGGAGGGAATGCTGCTAGAACACGGCCATACAGCCTGGAAACCACACAGCACCTCAGTGTCTGATCTATGTTTTTGAAACCCCAGAACATAATTCAATAAACTGATACAAAAGCAGTGGCATTTGTGCAGCTATCCAGTTACATAATCTATAATGTATATGGATCATCTCCACATATACCCATATTGTGAGTACTCACTTTTAGACTGTTTCAAAAGATTTGGTGTCTGGAGGTCTCTCTTTATGTCATTCAACTGGTAATTTCTGTTGTTCCCCCAAATTGTTCAGGCATATGTCATAATTGTTTTCTGTTCCTACAAATCACTTGCCCTCCTTGTGGAAAGGTTTTGAATGATCTACATGCTACTTCTGATTTCATCGTTGATTTTTTCCATAGCACGTGCTTCTGTCTGGATTCTAACATATGTGCCAGGAATCAGGGGTGGTAAATCTTTTGCAGACTTATTAATAAAACAATCTTGTAGTTTCTGATAGTGAATCACTTCTCTTCTATGATGTCGTCAATCAGGTGGCTGAAGGATGGCTCCTCTTGTAAGCAGCAGAGTTTTTGTCCTGAGAACCATTACTGCTTGTGTTGGACTGACTAGGCAATCCTGTGAGGGGGTATTTCTGTGTGCCAAGAACACTAGCCAGGGATTGGTATCTATAACTGCCTTCAATAGCAATGTTTTGGCAGTTTTCACTGCCCATTTCATCTTACCATTACTTTGTGGGCAAATTGGTGTTGTTGTTTTTTTAAAGCAAATAGTTTAAAGTCTTCTTATGAGAACTGAAGTCCATTATCAGAAAATACTATCTCTGGAATGCCATGCCTTGCAAAGTGGCCCTTCAGTTTAGCAATAACCATTTTACTCTTAGTGTCTGACTAATCATCAACTTAATCTACAGTGACCAGGACTTCTTGTCCCTAAGAGTAAATAAGCCAACTCCAAACTTGTTCCATAGTCAGGTGGGCAACTCATGAGGCAGGACAATCTCCTTAGGTTGTTGATTGTAACAGAATTAACAAGTATTATATCTTGTTATCAGGGGTTATAATTGTGAATTCATGTGTGGCTAATAAACACACTCCTTGGGCCTTCTAAGGCAACTTTAAATTCTTTGGTAAAAAGCATAATTGTTTAATAACACCCATATATAAGGAAGTTTGTACAACTGCCCTTTAAACACTATTCCATCTTGAACACTCAGATCAGCTTTAAGTTGAAAACATGCCTCACCTCCTGCTTGTACATAACATTTGTCTTTAGGCCATTCTTTAACATTGTTACCTGGACAACTTGCAACTGTGCATTTTTATCACTGGCCTACTGAATGTCATCATCGTCACACGTTCCAATCCTTTCACAATTATGTCTAAGGATGGTAAAAACCGAACAGGATTGTCACTAGCTCCAGGAAGATTTCTCGACATATAATGAAGGTGAAAAGAAATTCAGTATTGGGAACTATAAAGTGACACAAACTGAGGAAAAATTCCAGTGCCCAAAAACACTATTCTGCAATTGTTACTAACAAGCTTACTGAAGTTACCTTTAATTTTTCAACGAATTCCTATCAAAATCTCATTTTGTTAGTTTTTGTCTAATAAGATTGGTTGATATTAAGAATTATGTAATTTATATTTTCCTACAGCTTGTTTACAAGCTCATTATCTTACTCTGCTTTCTGATCAGCTGCCTAATAAAATATGTGGTGTTTCAGTTAGAAACAGAAAACAAGTACATATGTTATTGTCATAACCTTGACTTAATTTGAATAGCTATTTGTATTACATTGTAAAGAACACAATTTTGCAAGGATTCTTTTAAATTTTGGCTTATCTATTCAGTATGTGCATTTGGATAATAACTAATTAAAAAATCACTCAAGCGTGCCCTGTTTCTTAGACTCTGATTTGTAATTTAAATGAGATTTCCTCAATTTTTATCTGAATCAACTAGACTGGCTTTACCTATTTTCTGATTGTGCTGAGATGTCTGAGGAACATTGCTTATTGTGTGTTTTTCCAGGAATAGAGAAGAGAAATTCTTAATATATATATGCCTCATGGGCACACTGACCATAGGTCCAGCAACCAACAGGAGACCCAGGATGGGAACACAGGAGCTACCATCAACAATGGTGTAATACCACTTCCTGGGAAAACCTGGATGTGATGTCACAACTCTTGTAGAATTATTAGAAACTCCATGGTTTTACCACAGAGTTTGTGGTTATTCTTATAGAGGCATGATTTCAGTTCTGGATTTTCACCAAAATGACATCACCCCTTGGGCCCAATGGCTATTATTTTTTTGTTTATTTTTCTTCCATCATCCATTATATTTTATCTTTTTCCTTTTGCCACTCTAAGAAGAAACAAGAAATGGGAGATGGGGTAAAGGAATCCCCTTTCCCCCCAGGAGGAAAGCATCCCTAACAGGTCAACAAGAGCACTTACCCCATTTTTGTCACACAGAGTCATCCCAATTCATATTTAAACAGAATAAAGGGATGGGTGCATATTTTTTTCTGAATGGATAGGAGGTAGTACAACCATCCTTTATTTAGCTGTGTGTGTTTTTAAATATTCCACTGGCAAGCCCATTGGCAGCTACTTTTTAGAGAACCAGGTGTTCTGTTAATCTCTAAAGTAGTTTAAGCCATACTGATTCCCTACCAACCTGCAGAGCTGGCACTGACCTTTATGAGAGCAGTGTATGCCATGCAGTTTTCATGGCTGGCTTTCACTTTGCAATGGGAACAGTGTACTTCTCCAGGAATATGGAAAGGTTCCATGGAAAGAAGAATCTGTCTTTCTTGATGTGTTATAAGATGCTATGAACAGCTTCAAGAAGCAAGTTTGATCAATCTCATATCTGATGCTAAGCACAGCAGCTCACCTTTCAGTTTGCTTGTCTGATCTCTTGATTGTAAAAATGTTGAACTTGGAACCTTCTACTTTGCAATTTTTACTTCAGTCCCTTTTGTCTGCAATCAATATTTATACTTCTGTACTGTGTCACCTTAATTATAGTTACTTTTTTCAGACTAGATGTAATACTTGACTAATTTCAGAATTTTTGGAAGATTTCCCAACATTTTGCATGATCTAAAATTTTGTTCCTGCAACCATCAAATATTTTCTTTTTTCCCTGTAGGCTTATGCAGAGTTGAGTGTATCCATAGTTTCTTCTTTCTGAATCACTCCAGTGATAACCTTCACTCTGACAGTGACAGAGATGCTATGATGGCAGTTGCCAAAAATATTTCTGTGGTTTTGAGATTTCAAAATATTTATTTAAGGATTGATTACCATTCTGGAATTTAATCCCATGTTAATTTTCTTCTAATTAATTTTGTTTTAATGTCTTTGATTTCCTTGTAATCATCTGCTTTTGCCAATGATATTGTTAGCTATAAATTGTTTAGGAGAAATTTTATTTTATTTTAAACTGCATATTTTATGTATAGATTTTTTTTCCTTTTCTAAAAGTCTATGAGCTATACAGACATAGCTGCTAATACATGGAAATGGTAACACAATGACATGAGAATGGAATAATTATAACAGCACTGGAAATGCTTGTAAATAAGCATTGTGCTTGTAAATAAGTGCTTGTAAATAAGGTATCTATTGCTGGTAAATGAGACAGCAAAGCAAAGACTCGGGATACAATAGTAAAAAGCTTATCCCTATAGTATGGAGAGAGGGAAAATATAACAGTAACCTAATGATTACAAAATTATAGTACAATGAACAATTTGAATATAAGTGCCATATTTCCTAGCTATTGAGGAATTGATAGCGTTATAAAGATTAAAAAATAATACTCAATTTAAACCTACTGCTTGTTGCTGCTGATAGGTTTTCTTACTTGATGCATTTTAAATGCATTTTAAATAATAATTATGAAAAAAGCCAAATTTAATGCACATTTAAGCTGTAATTTTTGCTTGCTATTGGATTGAAGGTCTTTAGAGAGTGTTAATTTTGTTGAAATGTTTTACTAGTGCCTGAACTTATGTACAAATAATAGTAATGGATACATACCACCATACACTTGAAATATCTAGGAACACCACCCAGTGATTTGGACAACTGTTATATTAGTAGTTTGATGTAATTGTACAATACAACCTCAAATCTAGACTGCCAGAATACACAAAAAGTAATTTTCAATTATTGTTCACATCTATGCAAATTCATTTGTCTCACAACTAACTGAAGTCTGAATACTTGTAGATGTTTTTAATCCCACTTGTTTAATTCAATTCAGAGTGTTTTTTGGGTTAGGTGGATCTATTGTCATACTTATATCTGTTTTCATTTTTCATTTCTCTCCTCTTCTGCAAAAGAAAATCTAGGGTTTTGATTCAACTTATAAGACATACAATATATTTCTCACAATTACATCTACATGTAATTCTTAATACTTGCTTACAAATGAATATTACATATAAATACTGAAATTGATTATGCAACTTTTAAACAACATGGGTGCAGGGGGGGAGTCTATGGTTGGTTTTTACTGTTTTAATATTGTTCTGTTGATTATTTCATTTTGTATTGGTTTCTATGTTGTTGACGTCCTGAGCCTTGTTGGGAAGGGCAGGATATAAATAAACGAATGAATGAATGATGTCACAGTAGGAGACAATTGTAAACATTGCAGTTTTGCTTTATTATAGATATAAAGGCTTGGGAGTTAATGGTCAAGACAACTGCCCCTAGTATATTAGAAATAAAATGACACTGAGGAGACATTTGAAAGGCAACCACACATAAAAGAATATGAGGTACATGAGACAAAAAGCCATTTGAAATCCATTCTTCTAGAAGAAGAATAAACTGAAATTGCTTTGTATCCAAATACACAAAAAGTACCCATTTTAGAAGGTAGGCCTCATTAGTTATCCCAGCAGGGGATTTCAAAGGTGATTTTCACTCATTAGAACAAGAAATTCTGGGCAGGTTGGGGGTGAGATTTAAAAAGTCTTTAAGTTCACTAAATACAATGTACTAATGTATTCGAATATAGGCACCTGTATTCTAGGGACAATTAATGTCATGAACAGGGGAAAAAAATAGGATCACACACACAAAGCCGTAGTATTGGGTCCACAACAAACTTACATCTTCTGTGCACAAACATATGGTGTAACATTGACATTTGGAATGATGGTCACTATTGCAATTCCACTTCTGCACACACTGAGTATCCTAGGCTGATTTTTTCACTGGTATTCTGCCCCTCACAGAAGGGAGATTCTCTTCAGGACAGAGCTTCTGTTATGGATACATTTCCACACACACACATCCCCACACACACTCACTGCTCAGCAGATCCCATAATCTCCACTATTTGTGAGAGAGGACAAAGAGTGATCTTTTCCCCTGCTTCTCAAGAAAGACGGAAGAAATGGCCCTGTGGTATTATTTGTCTGGGACCCTTTTGCTCCATCCCACCTCCCCCACTCTACTTCTGTCCTCCCTGAAGATCAGGAAGACTTTTAAAACTTTACTTCAACTTCAAGCATTTGTACCATATTAGAGCTATTGAAATAATGATAGATCTAATACAGGAATATTGAAATACGAAGGACTATAAACATAACAAACCTCTTTCTCCTCCAGCAGCAACAGCAGCAGGAAGTATGTGTGAGTGTGGGGCAGTGGGGAGAGAATATTACTTCTAGAAAATGGTTCCCTTCTTCAGCAGAATGCTGTCTAGGGAATTGTTTTGCCTCTTTCATTGGCGGGGGGGGGGGTAATGTTTTTGTAAAGAGGCTACAATATCAATATAACTGCAATAACAGAAATATTTTGATATAACAGTAATCTAAAGGGCTTTAGCAGAGCTAGCAATATTGCCACTGTGTGCCTTTAAGAGTGAGTTGATCGGTGGAGTTAAGAGAACAAGGAAAAGCAGATTCACAGTAGGCAGTGGGGTGCACTCTCATGTGTAAACCGAGAAATGTGAAGAGACCCCACTACAACTCCACTAGCCAGTGAAGAGCCCGGAAGTAAGTGTTCCATGCATAATGGCACCAGATTGAAACTGTCACAGAGGTATAGTACAATCCCTAAAAATACTAGTGAATTAAAATGCTTCAAGGATCTTAGCATCAAATATTTCATTCTAAACACATACACACTCTGCATTAAGTTACTGTATTACTTTGTTAAGTTACTATACTCAGTTCTGAACTACTTCATGGTTGTCTGCACACATGGCTGAAAGAGTCCTAATGATTTCATTTTAATTCAAATACATGTGCTGTGAATCACACAATTTAAGGCCTCAGGGTGAATGGTGAATGTGGAAACTATCCAGTATTTTTAAAAATTAATCCACTAGATATACAAGGTGCTAATGACCATCAAAAGCCATATAATAGGGCATATTTTTTGTCAAAGCTTGGCCAGACTGCAGCAGATAATTGAGTATTCTAGATACCAGACAATATTGATGAGAATAAACCTTTGCCCTTCCTCCAAAATGGGAAACCATTTCCATTACAAATTGATTCCAACTCCAAGAGCTCAGATCAGATGAAACATTTTTATGTAGGTAACCCTCATGATCCCTAATTATAATTTAGGACTTCAAAGCCCTAACTTTTAATTCCTGCTTTAAGAGCTCTGGTGATTTCTAGCTGATTAGCTACCTACATTTTGCTCTATTGTCATGCAATGATCTTCAATAAAATGTGCAGTCTATATATATTTTATATACTTTGAATGTAAGTGCTTATATCATATATTAAACTAGTAACTGGACATTTTGCAAAATTTATTTCATACCTTGAAAAGTAGCTATAGTTTTAAAAAATCAGCCTTCTAAAATTTAAACTCTAAATTTTTTATTATGCAAACTATGAACACCAGACAAAAATGAACGGTATAACATAAAGTTGTTATTTTGCAATTCTAATAGCAAACATATTAGAATAAATCCGGGTTATCAGTCTGAGCCTAGTAATTAGTGGGGAGTTGGGGGCAGAGTCATAAGGTGGGTTATGTTGATGTCACAGTTGCGTGCGGATATGCAGAGGTTCACTCCAATAACTATTAACACCAGCGTTAGTTGGAAAAGAATAGGCCGCAGCCTTGGAAGAGGCTGTTCCCCCCGGCTAAACCCCTTATATGGGGTTACTTGGCCCCTGTCACGTGCTGGTTCCTGGTCACATGACAGGGGCTTCTCCAGCCAAGGAACGGCCGCGCGGTCTTCCCCCTTCTTCCCGCCGCAACGGCGCCCCAGGTTAATGCCTGGGGCGCGTCATCTCACTGTATAACCAATATATCTAATCTGGAAATAGCAATGGGTAACTCTAGGAATCACTAGAAACTCTTATGTCAAAACATAATGGTGTACAACCCAACAGCCTTTTTTTCATTTACCTCCAAATGCTGTTTGGCACAGAGCAATTAAAACAAGCAGCAAAAGACTCCATGCCATAGCAGAATCCCAAAATCCATGCCATAGATAGACTAAGACTGCCTTGCTAATACCAAGAGCCAAACAACTGTTCTGTTTTGCATATCTTTGCTTATTGAAACTGTCCTAACTTTATATCATAACCCTGAACTTTTGCCACAGAATATTAACAGATCTGAAATAAAACAGCTAGTTTATAACCAAATATTTTACAAGTGTGGTGTAACTAAATATGAAATATTGTCCTGCATTGGAAGAGGAAACAAGAGAGCCATAGATCCTCAAGGTTTCCTCTACACAGGTCTCTGGTGCCCTATATATAGCAGCACAACAAGCCCTGTCTTATTAACAGTATGTCAACAATATGGCAGCAAGTTCTGGAAATCAGGGCAGAGCACTGCAATACAATGTCATTAGAAAAGATGTTTGAGTGTATTTTGTTTAGTTATTGCAGTGACAAAAATTGTTTCTTATAATTAAGAATTCAAGGTTAATTATTTTCAGTTTGCAACAAACAAAATGATTTTAGAATCTGTTGAAGTAACTAGACCACAACATTGTGGTACTGAGAGACCACATGTGGCATGCGGGAGGAATGGCCAAAGATAATATCTGCTCTACCATAAACCACATTGATTGTTTTACAATTCCTACAGCATCCTGTGATGTTTCTCACAGTATTCACTGCAAATGATGCCAGCACACTATACCCTGTCCCGCCAAAACATAAAAGTGAAGTTCTGTATTGTTCAGTAGAAATGAAAGCAGTGTCCTTCTGCTGAAGAAAAGAAGTCCCGATATTAAAATGGCTGCCGCAGATAAAGCCTCCTGTATCTCTGGAGTTCCTTGGGCTATCATAGCAGTTTCAACTGCATTCTGCTCACTGGTCCCTGAGGATTCTTCCCCATTATTATTTTTTTAAAAATGGACTCTCTGTTTTTTTCAAAATGACTACAGTTTTACAGGTCAATTGACCACAACAATAAATAAAATGACCACAGCAGGTAAAAATGCCTGTATCTCTGGAATCCCTTGGGCTATCATAGTAGTTTTAACTGCATTCCACTTGGGGTCACCTAGGGATTCTTCTCCATCTGTTGGGGTTTTTTTGAAGCTCAAGCCTTCCAATTTTGTCATTTTTTCCTGGTCCCCTAAGATGGCTACCACCTTCTTTTAATACAAAACAGATCCAAGAAGTAGCTGCAGATTAATTCAACATTGAGGTTCTATCTTTCTGTGACACATGGTATAGCACATGTCCTGATCCCTCCTCATTTCCTCCTTTAAACTGTTTTAGAGTCTGCTAGTTGTTATACAGTATAAAAGTTTATTTATAATTGTTTAAGTGTGTGTGTGTGTGTGTGTGTGTGTGTGTGTGTGTGTGTGTGTGTGTGTGTGTACAGAGGTGGGATCCAACCAGTTCTCACCACTTCTCTAGAAGTGGTTACTAATTTTTTCTGAGTTCCGAGAAGGGGTTACTAAAGCAACCTCCCTGCCCAATAGGGACTGGAGGTGCGTCTGTGCAGCGGCGCTACTGTTTGAATCCCACCATCATCGGAACCTGTTATTAAAATGTTTGGATCCCATCACTGTGTGTGTGTGTGTGTGTGTGTGTGTGTGTGTGTGTGTGTGTGTGTGTGTGTGTGTGTGTAATAGACATTAATACCATTACCCAGGTGGAAGTTGGAAACTAAAGCAAGAATTGAGTAGTGAATGTGGCCTTGGCCATTCCTTCCCCGTGCCAAACGTGGCCTTACTGAACAGCAGCCTTTGACACAAGCTGTGCCAAATGCCTCCCTATATTCAGCAGGTGTTGCAGGAAACTATTTTATTTAATGAAAATTCATGAGACATGTGACAAATTTCTGTTAAAATCCCTTCAGTTGTTATAAAGTCTTCCCCACCCCCTGACATATGATCATGATAGTGCTCTAAAGTTTATAAAATTTGTTGTATTTTCTATGGATCCTAGAGCTTATTTGTTGTGAGAACAATTTGGTCACTGACTCTTATCTTGGTCATGTATGTTCCTGTTCCAGTTCAGAAATTCAAGCACCTATTTGCCAAAACATGCGGACAAGGTAAAAAAAAGAAGAAAAAGAAAAGTTCCCAAATTATTAAATATTGAAAAAAGAAAGGAATAAACTAACTATCAGGTTTAGATTATATATACAAGCTCTGAATTTGAAGACAAGAAAGAATAAATAGTCATGTATACTACTCCAACTAAAATAAATGGAGATTGCAAGTGAACAGTTTTTCATGCACTGTATCTGTGAAACCTCATTAAGCAATTACTGAAGTGAGATAATTCCATCCTACAGGTGCACTTATTGACATATTTGCCATTTGTGGGATTGTCCACAGGAGTATGGTTTGAACGCAAGCACACAGCTATTTGAACACATGACCCTTTTAGTGTTCAATGCTTCAGAAAAGTTATGAGCTTAGATATAAAGCTATCTGAGGTAGCAAAACATTGGTTTTGAAAAGAACTGATGCCTGCAGCCATTTTTAACATACAAACCACAAAGGGATAGACATCTGCTTTAAAAATATTTCAGTAGCAGTTATAGCAGGAAACCATTTTTTTCAAATCAACCTAAAGTGATTATTCCAAGAATTATATGCTTATAGTTAGTACAAGAGAATTTAGTTATAGCCATTAAATATTTTAATAACGGTTTTCACAACCATTACATAGTAATAACTATAATGCACTGTTAATATTTAATACGGTATCTAGATTCACCTCTTTATCATTTATCATATACATCACAAAAGCATTATAAAACATTTATTAAGTATATATAAATAATTTTAGGATACTGCAACCATGCGTTATAAATATATTATTTCTTCTGGATAAATTATTGAAGGACTACCTGAAATCTCTCAAGGAAGCAGCTTTTTAGACAAGTGGCATTTTTTCACACATAATTCTATTCAAGGAGGAAACCTTGAATCAGTTTGTATATGTGCATGTGTGTACACCCCCCCTTTTTAAAAAAGGTCAAATTAATTCAGAACAAAATAACAAAAAAGTAGGAGTATAGTTAATGCAACAAAAATATTCATATGAGGTTAAAAGAAAAAGTAGCGGATGCAGTTAAGTTAGACTTTCCCTACACAGGAAACATGCTAAACCTACTCACTGAAAAAACAACTGCAGTACTTAATTCTCCCTGGACTGCAACCCTATTCTCCCCAACCTCTTTATTAGTGATGAACAAATTCTGTTACATATAGAGGCTGTCATAAAAAAGATCACTTTCAACATCACTTCATTCTGTGACTTTATTTCATTCCCCATTTGCATATATAACCAGCCTGTGTGAGATAGCAGCAACAAGGCAACAAGTATTTAGACTTGGTTTAACTGCAATGATAAGCTATGTTTGGACTACTCAAATGTGTGCTTGTGTACTGCGTACTGCCTCTCCTTGGTTGCTAAATATAGGGCAAACCTCAACTCAGTCATGAGTCCATCACTCAACTTTTCTACACAATTCATTAAAAAACATTTTGAGGCAGGAAATAAAATGTTTCCTCCATGGAGTTCCACATAGCTTTTACTCTCAAACATTTTATTTCCAATCTCAAAACATTTTAATAAATCCCCTATCAAAATAATTCTCTGACTGAACCTGTTCTTGATTACAGAGGTAGGTGATCTCCAGTCTCCAGACAACAGAGATCAAGATACCTGGGAGAAAATGGCTACTTCGGAGGGTGAACTGCATGGTATTATACCATGCTGAAATCCCTCCACTTCACAAACCCTGCCTTCCCCAAGCTCCTTTCCCAAATCTCCAAGAATTTTCCAACCTGGAGCTATTAAGTCTAGTTCAAAAAGAACTAACCTTAAACATTTTATTTTAAATGATTGCAAAAGTGGTCTGAGATTTGGAGATCTGCTTCAAGATTGCTTCGTTTTGACTAGACTGTGGACCAGTGGTGTGACTCACTGTAAGGCAGCTTCATAGTACCATATCACAAGCTCAGAAGAACAAAAAAAAGGCACTCTTAAATTATTGGTGTTGGTGTCTCAGTCTGGTCTCATTTGCATCTCTTTAAATTGATTTAAAGAAGTTATTCTTGTGTAAGAGTCTGATTCATCAATATCAAATTAAAGGAAGAATACGGACCTATATATTTGTTAAATGAGGTGATGACCTCAATTGACCTAGTCACAGTATAGATGAAAGAGTTACGAGTAAAAATGTAGCCAAATATGGTGGTCATCTTGTTAATTATAATAATTTTTTGCTTACAGTAGATGATAGAAGTTTCCTGATGAAGGGAGTTTTGACTCTTGAAACTTTTCCTTGTAGACAATTTATTCCAATCCATTGATCATTTTCATTTCAGTTTTCTGCATCTTTTGCATCACTGTAATTTTCTTTCTGGGATATGGCAATGTCAATGTACACAAACAATAAAACAAACTTTATTCATCTTCTTTTTACATGGAAATTACATATGAATGAGCTGCATGCAAAGGAAACCTCTGTGTGAACCATCACAGAAAATACCCCCTGCAGTAGACAAAATGGTGGGCACAAATGGTGATAATGAAAGAGGTTTTGGCGGGAGAAATAAAGCTCATTAGGCAGGAAATGTCTTCAACCAGGGTTGGGGGGGGGGGGAAGATTACTAGTCTAGTGATTCTTGAAAAACCTGGGTTGAGAGAATGAAAACATTCTGAGGATGTTTTGGGAGACAGAGTTTTGCAAACTTCCTCCTCAAAATGGTTCTACTTCTGCTGTGCAGAAATCACCAGCAAGTCTCAAGCAATCAAAACAATGTCAAACATTCACTAATTGCCAATAGAAATAGTGGCACAACTGCATCGCCAACATATGATTAAAAAGGGCATAAAATGTATCAGTAACAAGTTCACATTAAATTTTCAATGTATGTTTTTTTAATGCCCCCATAAAAATTATGCACTAATAGCAGCAGCAGAGAACAGATGGACAAAACTGAGCTGAGGTAGGAGAAGAGATCTGGGAAATTAAATAGGCACCCATGTTTATTTCCATGTTGTAAGTCCTTTAAGGACTTTGGTGGATTCAGTACTACTCCATCTCTTGAATGTGATAGAGAGGTTAGAATGTCAGACACTGAGCAGACATTCCTAACATTCAAATAACCTCTCTACTATGAAGCTCATTAACTGTGCAATCCTAAAAGGAGTTACCATATACTAAGCCCACTGATTTTAATTAGTTTAGGCAGGACTAACTCTGCATTGGACCATAAGTGGCCTTGATCCAGTTACTATCTCTCAGCCTAAGGCCCTTTCTGCACGGGCGCGAGCGGGGGGGGGGGTGTCGGCCTAAACAACACCGATACACCCCCCCAGAACCATTTGTACTGACAGTCCCGATAGGGCTGCAGGCGACAGTGCAGCCTTCATACAGGCTGCGCCGTCCCTGTTGCTGTCCCTCGTCTCCGGCACATCGCAGAGGCCAGGGGACACCCCCCCCGCAGGCTGGAACGATGGCTCTAGAGTCGCAGGCCAGTGGGCTGTGTCCCCTGGCCTCTGCGATGTGCCGGAAGCCAGGAGATGAGGTACGGCGACAGGGACTGTGGGGGGGGGGGAATGGTGCATTTCAGCTGCTGCCGTTCGCACGGTAGCGGTTGGAAGACGCTGCTTCCAAAAAACCTTGCTCAGGAAGCGAGGTTCGAAAGCAGTGTTTTCGAGCCGCTCTGGGGTGACAAGGCCGGCGCTGCTGCGATGCAGCAGTGGCGGCCGTGCGAACCCATCCCCAGGGACGGCATTTTTGCCGTTCCTGAGGTGCTCTATTCTGCCCGTACGGAAAGAGCCTAACCTTTTCACAGGATTGATGTTCTTATTATATAGTTTAAAAAGGTGGTAGTTTTATTGGTGTGAAGTGGGTATACATTTCTAACGCCAAAGTGACAAGATTTACCTTGGGTTGCCCTTATTACTGAATGGAGACAAAAGAAAGGTTCATATTAATTGGAAAAAGAGACTTTTTCAAGTTGCAGTCTCATAAAGTTTGTTTTAAAATTCTAGGTTGCTTCATGAATAATTGGGCTGCAGCAAGATGCTGACAGTTTATGCTTTTGTTTTGTGATGCAGCATGGTATCATGTCTGGATGGCTCTCAATTAAAAATAAGTGAGATGGGCCAAATGAAAAGGAGGATATCATTTCACCCCATCCCACCTCACTGGAAGTTTTTACATGCTTATTCCATTACACCTCTGACTTCTTTTGGCCAGCCAAATATCTTAATGGAATTTTTAAAATAAAATTTTGTTGGTTTTTTTAAAAAAGGGTGAAAATTCTACAATAACTTTGCATATCAACAGTCAATTTAATTTTAATTATCACAATACCTCTTTTAATATATCAGGGAACATTAAATTAAATGGCAAATTAATGTTAAATAATTAATAATCTTTAGACACATCTGTCACTTTTGGTATTTCCAAGTGCTATATAAACCATCACTAATTAATCTGTGCAATCCACTTTTGAGACAGGAGAAAGGTTCACATTAATTGGAAAAAGAGACTTTTTTCCAGTTGCAGTCTCGTGCACAGTAGTGAAGTTCTGCTATAGTGCTTACAAAATGTGGAATATCTTGGTTGGTAAACCTATTGGTTAAAGTTATTATTGTACTGATGCTGCACAATGTTGTTTTATCTTAATGGGTTTTTTTAGCTGGTCGATGACTGTTTTTTTTAATAACTGAACTGAATTGAATACCTTTTCAAGTTACACTACAATGGTCAGCATATAGATTAGCAAACTACCTTATTCTCTTTCTTTCCCACCATACATTAGCAAGTTGCTGCTTTAAAACTATGATAAATACTAAAGACAGGATACTAGGCCAGCCAGCACAATGGAAAAAGCACAATAAATAATTAATACTTTTAGAAACAAAAAGCAAACAATTAGATAATTAACTCCTGGGTCATAAGTTATCAAACAGATATCAGTTATCAAAACAGATTCAAAAGTCCTACTATGACTTAAACATCAATATTCAGATTCCTAAAGTGGAATCCATAAATAACTTATTCTCATGAAAACCTATCATCAATTAACAATATATTTATGCACACAATCATGTAGACATCACATTGTGAAAAGGTGGCTCTAGTTACAGTATCAGGCAGATTCACACTAGCCTGACAAGGACCTTTGATCTCTAGATGTAGGAAGTCTAAAGGCTTTGAATAAATATACCCAAAGGAAGCAAGTGGCCAAAATGATTGTAGATCAGAAATGTTGATTTACGGGGGGGACAGGTACGTAGGTATAAATTTTTATGGGGGGGTTCAGGGGTGGGGCCACACCCCCACCTACCCCTAGGGCATGACCACGCCTCCCCAAGCCCCGCCCCAGCCCAGCGCTTATAAAAGCAGCTCTCCAAGGTTGGGGATGGCAGACTCCCCGCCCTGCCCTCCCCTGCCCCCCACCAGCTGGGCTCCCAGCTGGCAGCCGGCAGTTCCTTCTGCCCTCCCCTCTGGGCAGAGGCATAGAGGGAAAATGGAGCCCGGTACAAAATCTGAGTTTTGCGTCCTGTCCCATCCCGTCCCCCCCACCCGAGGCAGCTGCTGTGATGCTGGAATCCACCCCCAAACACCATCACTTTCAATGCTGTTTAAACTAGAGAGCCAAATTCTCCTTTTAAATCCACCTTAATTCAGATTAGCTTGTGCACAGTGGTGTTTAAACTAGAGAGCCAAATTCTCCTTTTAAATCCATCTTAATTCAGATTAGCCTGTGCACTCCCACATATGCCAGCAGGGTGACCTTGGGCTAGCCACAGCTTTTCGGAGCTCTCTCAGCCCCACCCACCTCACAGGGTGTTTGTTGTGAGGGGGAAAGGTCAAGGAGATTGTAAGCTCCTTTGAGTCTCCTACAGGAGAGAAAGAAAGGATATGAATCCAAACTCTTCTTCTTCTTCTAAACTGAGGACCTCAGATTCTCCCTGTAAATCCATGCTGAAGGGGGTGGATTTAAAAGGAGAATCTGGGAAAATTTGGGGGGGGGTTCTTGTCTGGGGTGAAATTGTTAAGCTAGCAGCACCAAAATTTTAGGGTATCTTTAGGAGACTCTTGTGATGATACCACCCAGGTTTGGTGAAGTTTGGTTCAGGGTGTCCAAAGTTATGGACCCTCAAACGTGTAGCCCCCATCTTCTATTGGCTCCCTTTGCAAACAATGGAGAATGGGGCACCCCCTTTGGGAGTCCATAGCTTTGGACCCCCTGGACCAAACTTCATAAAACCTGGGTGGTATCAATAATAGACTCTCCTGATAGCACATCCCAGGTTTGGTGAAGGTTGGTTCAGGGTGTCCAAAGTTATGGACCCTCAAAGTGTAGCCCCCATCTTCTACTAGCTCCCATTGGAAACAATGGAGGATGGGGTCACCCCCTTTGGGAGTCTATAGCTTTGGACCCCCTGGACCAAACTTTACAAAGCCTGGGCAGTATCATCAGAAGAGTGCCCCAAACAGTCCCTGAAAGTTTGGTGATGCTAGCCTAAACAATGCGCCCCTGCAGGCCAAAAACCAAAAAACACTAAAATGTTTTTAAAACCCACAAATGGGTGTGCAGAGCTTCGGACATGAATGGGGGGGGTTGTACCCGAGAACCCCCCTTACCTACATCCTTGGGGGGAGGGGGGCAGGAAATGGATTTATCTGACAACCAAGGGGAGAGAACAAAGGATATTCTGATCATGGCTGGGCAAGGAGAAGGCAGCTCCTGACCCAGGTCTGCAATGAGATATGCTTAGAACGATGCAGTGGCTGAGAAATCTATTTATTAGAGCATTTTATTATTTTCTGTTTTTTCAATAAAATCTTTGACAGAATCAGCAGTTTCTGAGTATCTGGAAAAAAGAACCCAGGATTTCTATAAAACAGGGCAGCACCCCATCCCTGGTTTTTTGACACACATGCACACTGATTTTATTACTCATACATCCATACTTTATTTGATGTATAACTATTCATTCAGACTACTTCTACATGAAGCAAAAAGCTTGTATGTGATGATAATTATTTGAAATGGGAAAATATGACCCTGGAACTTCCTTGTATTGGGTTAGATCCCATATAAATTTTGTACATGGAAGCACAGTTAGTCCTCTCCCCCTGAAATGTTGCTTCTGAGGGAAGAGGAACCCCCAGGAAAAAATGTGAAGGAGGAAGTAGGAGGGCATTCATTGATTGGGGAATTGCTAGCCTTTCATGCACACCCATCTTTTTCAACATGATCCAACCATCCTTTTCAAATTCACTGTGCATTCTCTACATCAGGGACTCCAAACTTGTTGAGCAAATAGTGCTTCTGGAATGTGGAAAAACAGCAGTGGGCACTACCACAAAATGACTGCCATGGAAGGGCAATCACAGATTTTTTGGAGGTTCCCAAAAAAGTACCTTCCTATGATGAAAACAGCTGTTTCCAAATGTGTAATTCTTGCAGACCCCCCAGGCAATATAGGCTCTACAAAGGCATTTTCTGTCCACTTCAATAAATGTTCCACTCTGCACAGCACAAATAAGAGGCTCATTCCGCACATGCAGAATAATGCACTTTCAAACTGCTTTCAGTGCTCTTTGAAGCTGTGCAGAATAGCAAAATCCACTTGCAAACAGTTGTGAAAGTGGTTTGAAAATGCATTATTTTGCGTGTGCGGAAGGGGCCAGATATCCCGAGGACATCTTAACAAGAACTGTCTTGTTTTTTTCCATCTGTTCAGCAAAAATAAAACATCCTTGATTTATTTTAAAAAGAACCCCTCTTGGCTTTGTTTCTGTACAGCAGACATCTTTTATTTTTTCCACTTTTCACTCCCCCCCTTTTCTGGTTAGAGCCCTTACTTTCATTTTCACAGCATCTGCACTTACCATTTGGAGCAACTAAGAGAAAGTCCCCACTGCTGCCATTTGCTGCATTTGTTTTCCACAGAGGTTTCCTTGCTTGCACCTCATCCAATTGCTATTTCCATGTAAAATGTTCATGAATAAAATTTGTTTTCTCTGGGAATTCCTACTAAAAAAAAGTCCACATTTTTCTTTTTTTTTTAGTGGGTTGAAACAAGGCATCCTTAGGACATCTTGGGGGAAAAGCTATGTATACTTCTTCCCCAAGATACCGTGTGTGTGTGTGTGTGTGTGTGTGCGCGCGCGCGCTCAGGACGTTTTATTTGAGCTGTGCAGAATGACCCAAGGAAAGTCAGGATTAGCCTCTGCTTTAGGAAATAGATACATTAGGAAAGAAGCAAGTGGTTGCCAAGGAACACATTGACAGGCATCACAATGCCCAGGGCAGTTTTTTACTATTGCTCTGTATGGTGAAGTATGCAGTGTTTTCTTCTGGAACATATTAATGAGCTGAAATCTGAGTTAAACATTACGAGAATCCACAGAGAAAAAAAAGCAGTTTTAATGTAATAAAATCAGACATCTATACTACATATATGTATACCTTTTTACACCACTAAACATTTATACATAATTAAAATGTGATTTTAAAAAAAGTACTAGAGAAATAGGAAAAAAAGCCTATACAAATACAGATTTCTTGACCTCAAATCCAGGCAAGAATCATATTTTTTATACTAACAGCTGAAAACAGTACAGCTGTCCTATTGACAGTTCCATTATGGGCAGCACCAATATCCAATCATTTCTGAAGATTAAGGTTACTTCAGAGGCCAATGTGAAGACAACTTATTATTGCACCAAATTCTTCCTTATGTCATCCAGGGTTAAAAGGAGAGTTTCCCTTTCTCTCACTCTCTCTTTTTAGATAGTTATTATATCAACCCCTCTCCCAGAGAAAAATCTTGACAGAAAAAAAGCCAACATCACTGGAAAACTTGAGTGGAATAAAAAAAAGAAAGACTACCTGACTCCGCAAAAAACCAAAATCATCATATAAGTGCACATTATTCAGTTTCTCTAGTTATGCCAACATGTTTTGTACTTGCTAAGTGTTCTTGACATTAAATAATTACTGACATGAATCCTTAAGTCTAAATACATCCTACAGAAAGACTGGTGTGGATATTATTAAACTCTTGCAATAAACCCACATGTAACAGTATTTAATAAAATAAAACATATACATATTTGAGCAAAGTCCCACATCTTCCACTACTTCTGATTTATCACCATTTTTTCCCCTCTCGGAGCGATAATGAGTGAATAGTACATGAATGACTTTTCATTGCAGGTACTGGGAAACTGTTTCATTTCCTGAATTCCCAAAGTCTGCACCAAAGGTGAAAAAGACATTTGTACTGGTTCGTGGTCATTATGAACTGCACACTTTTTCCTAATGTGAAAATTATTCTTTGGATCAGAAGAAGGATCCTGTGAAGTGGTTATAGTCACTGAAGCTGGAATAGAACATGATCTTGATATCCATTCAACTGGAATCACTCAAAAGCCTCACTTCTTGTTCCTCCACACAGGTCTTGAACTTTTTTCTCACTTCAGTTTTCAAAATTGTGATATTTACCAATGCATACAATGTAAACAACAGAACAACAAGCCATTTCAACTTACTTTAACCCAAGAATTAATATAAAAATAAAGCAAAGAAATGCATGCAATAATGCAGTACACTTCATGCAGTTGTTAACAGTCATCAAGTGTCAGAAACAATTATATTCTCTGGAGACATAATAAACCAATTACTATTGCTAATGCTATTTTGAATATTGTAAACATTCAAATTTAAAACCTGTTGCTGAGAAAAATCAAGTGAAGTAGCCTGCAAATCAGATTTTAAGAATTTATCATGGTATGTATGTTGGGAGAGAGAAGAGTTTCATGTGTGAAGCAAATCCATGATTTCATGCCTTGTTAGTCACAGAACAGTAATAAAAGTCATATTGTACTTTTTCAGTTCTTAGTATCCAGTTGGAACTAACGCAGGATTAACAAGAACAGGAAGGATTTCAAGAAATCCAAAAGCAGTGCCTCCAACAAGTGGAGGATTATATAAATCTACAGGACTGCTGTGCTTATTCTCAATTGGACTTCATCCTGCACTAAATGTGACAGAGAATCCAGTTCTGTTCTTTCTGACTGGTAGGGTTGTCAACCTTTTGTTATGACCTGAAGATCTCCCAAAATTACAACTGATCTCCCGATTACAGAGATCAGCTCCCCCTGAGAAAATGGCTGTTTTGGAGGGAGGACTCTATGGCATTATACCCTGCTAAGGCCCTCTCTTCCTCTAATCATACTACCTTTTAAATTTCAATTATTATTTTAGCAGAAGTTTTTTAATATAGTCAATACAATAAAAAGAGTGCCCCTACATGCAAAACTTTATACATCTACCTTTAGTCACATGCCTGAATTTACAAAACATAGGCCCTGTCCACACACGCAGAATAATGCATTTTAAATCCACTTTCACAACTGTTTGCAAGTGGATTTTGCTATTCCGCACAGCTTCAAAGAGCATTGAAAGCAGTTTGAAAGTGCATTATTCTGCATATATGGAAGGGGCCATAGGTTCAAGGAAACTCCACAACTGTCATCTCTAGTGGTTGACAGTTTAGGCTGCATGACAAGCCCAAGAATGTTTGAGCCTCAGGGAAAAGAAACTGGAATCCTGGAGATTGCATAACCAAGATTCGGGGAAGGGGGGGGGGGGGGTTTCTGCATTCTAAAACCAAAGGATGGTCATTTTTTTTATAAATCAAAAATAATAACAACAATAATGTGGTTTAATATTTTATGCAGCTATAATTTCTCTTAGTTCTTCTGCTTTCAGTGAACAGGCAAAAATCATTCCTCTTGAGCAATTCAATCACCTTGCCCAGCTCTTGACAATGAATGATCTTCCACTATCTACTAAAAAGATTAAAACAAACTTGGCTGATAAAATTATGGCATTGTATTTTTAATTAAAAATAAGATTTATTATTTAGAACAGTGCATACAATATTCCCAAAACACTGATAAAAGTCATCATTGATGAGCAAATTTTCTTATACTTAAATGACAGGCATAGTAAATGAATGAAAGCTTTAGAGAGGGCTGAGGAAAAAAATACTATCTATTCCTATATCACCTATAACACTATAGAAGAGGAGTCTGAAATTTTATACAGACAAGATAGAAAGGTATTCAATACATGTCAGGATTCATTTTTTGATAGAGTTTTAGGTACAGTGGAAAGCATTATACCATTACGACACAAAAAGAAGCTGAAGAAGTAGCAAATCCCACCCAGGGTTTGTCCACTGGGGTTTGATCCCACACGCCTTTTATTATTATTCATTTTTTGTAGGTTATTGCTGCTATAGTTTTAATAGTTTTAAGGTTTTGTATTGTTTTAATTGGGGCTATTCGATTTGTTTTATTGTCTTGTTATTTGCTGTTGTACACCACCCTGAGCCCTTCAGGGGTAGAGCGGTTTATCAAATTGAATAAATAATAATAATAATAATAATATATTTTCTAGTTATATGGTTTCAGGGTCAGAGCAAAGGGGAACTGTGCCCAAGGCACGCATGCGCCCTGCACCCTTACCTCACCCTGGAATGTCCCTCCACACCCCCTCCAAGGCTCTGAATCAGCGTGCATCTGGTGCCCCTCCACACCCGTCCCCTTCGTGCTACGCCACTGAATGGTTTAGATATTTTATAAATCGATAGCAAATAAAAGTGTATTTTGGAACAAATCAAGATAATGGTTTGAATGAGCTGTGTAAGAGAAGCATTTTTAAATAAACTATATAAAGAACAGGCAGATATAATATTTCTATAAGAAAAAGATATTCAAGTCTCACAGATTGCATTGCTACAACAGTCAAAAGTAGGAAAGTTGTACCTATCAGATAGTGCACAAAAGACTAAAGGGATCACTATCTATATTAAGAACTTGAAAGCAAAAATAACTAATACACTCTCATACAGCAATTCATGATACTTGTTACTAAACAGCTTCATTAAATAGCAAATGTCTTTAGAGAACATTTATGCTCCAAACTCTAACCAAAGAGCCTTTTTATAAATGTTGCAAGCGAATCTTATAAATTTTGCAGAAGGATAAATTATTCTAGTGGGTGACTTTAATAGTGTTATGGATAAATGGGGTGGATAGGTCAATCAAGAAATCAAATACTCTCACTTTGCCTTACAATTTTAGTAAAGTGTTCAAGGTGTTTAAGTTAATAGATTTTTGAAAACTGAAATTGTAGAAAAAGGGACCATATTTTTTATTCAGTGGCCCACAAGTTGTATTTGTGTATATATGGTCCATTCTGCATAGTACAAATAAGACGTCTGGAGGATGTCTTAAAAAGGGGTGACTTCTTAATTTCACTCCACATGCCCAAAATAAGATGTCCTGGAGACATCTTTAAAAAAGCCGGTTCTCAGTTGTTTTCTGGACAATACAGGCATCAGAGGAGGGAAGAGGCTTTCTCCCACCCAACTGCTAAGCTCTCTGGTAGTTTCACCCTCCACTTGTGCCTGACATTTTATTTGCTGCTGAAGGGATTCTCCCTGCCTCCATTTACTAAAGATTGCCCCAGGACATTTGCTCTGCAGGCTCTGATCCTGGATTGATATATTCTTTACTTTCAAAATCTGTGTTTAAAACAAAGATAGAAGCTAACGCTTAAGCGGACTATGCCCCAATTAGTTTGGAGTTCCACTCTTGGCACTTAGCTAACAGCTTATTGAACTGTCAGGAAAATAGGAACAAATTTAGTTATTAACTCACTATATGGGAAGAAACTGACTGTAATTCTTTTTAAGCCTGCACTAGCCTCATGGGTTACCAAGATAAATAGGACCCCCACACAGTAGGATAATCAGGGGATGAAGGAATCCTACCAATTGATGTTCCAAGCAACATCAAACTGTCAGTTTGCAAGTTTAGAGGTTACATTCCCTCCTGCAAATCTAAGTCCTCAGTCTATAGCTATATCAGAACACTTTTGGGAAGTGAAATTGGTAACTTGGGTCTGAGATCAGTGCAACTATTAAAGTCAATTAAGATTAAAAGATCCTATTAACCTTTGCTTGCCCTAGAATCCTTACAATGGTGATTTCCGAACAGAAAAAAAAACACAACTTGAGGACATTTTAAAAACTGTTTTGGGGAAGAAGTTCACACAGCATTCTTCCACAAAACATCTTCAAAACATTTTAAACATACTGCTCTCCACCAAAATGTAACTGGATTCCAAATTATGAATTGAAGGGAGCAACCATTTAATAGAAGTGAGTTCCATTTTATCCATTGGGGCTTATTCCCAGGAAATTTTGTGTGTGTGTTTGTGTGTTTTAAAGTATCACAGGGCTGTTTTACTAGGACAGATACAGATTCCACAGCCTCATCAGCAATCTAGTTCAGTTTAGATTAGATCCAGGAAATCTCAATTCAGGGGATTGGAGGGGGTATTAATATCTGTGGGGCTGGTTTCCAACACTGGGTCTGCCAGAAGCTCTCTAAGGCTTATTATGCAGGCCTGTCTGGGAATGGGTGGGACTGCTCCTGCATGGGTGAGGGAAGGCAGGGAGGAACAGAAAGCGCGAAGCAGGAGAAATGGACACTGGATTCATTTGCTGTCCCTGCACAGGCAGGGAAATATTAACAGTTTTCCTCCTCTTGGAAATTGTGTAGATAATCAGATCTGCAGCACCATGAGTGTCCATAAAAAACCCATCCACTGCCCTGAAGGGAATGTATGCTTACCGTGGGGCAGACCTTGAGAGCATAATAGGCCATAGTAGAGCAATAGCAAATAGAGCTCTTTTGCTCTTCACCCATCACTATTTTCAAAATAATACAGCCAGGGTGCAGAGGTATACAGATCCTTTATATATGCTGTTCTCAAAAACATACCATTGCTCAAAGAACCCTATGGAATGGCATTCCATTGGATGTGAGAGGTTGCCACTGGACAAAAATACTCAATTCATTGGCTTAAGGAATCAAAAAAGCTTACAGATGAATTTGTATTGAAAGTTTTAAGTAACAAGAAAACATATATTTAGGGTTAGCCACTTTCACTATTTTAACAGGCTTTTGAAGCCAAAATATTTATATTATCCTGCTGTTCAAGAATTAAATCATATGGAACATTAGAGATCTAAAATGCCTGCAAAAAACTGCTGTAGGAAGCAGGATATAGATTGGTGCAATGGTAATATCCAAAGTGGGGTTATTTTTTCCACTCAGCCATTTCCTTAAGCTGATGGTCAGGAGGAATCTTTGATTATGGAAACAGAACAAGGAGAAGTTAACCTCATCCTTATCACAATGATCCCAGTCCATATCAGTTTCCTCTCCCTGTTGTTGATTATCAGATAAATCACATCAAAGATTCAGTCAATGCAAGTCCAATATCAAATGTCCTTTAATGTAAGAATGCAGTTTAAGTAACATTCTGTTTGGTAGCTGTATTCTTGCCTTTTACTAGAGGTTTTATAAAGCACTGACTATAATCTACATCATTCTACTGAAGTTTGTTGTATTTCCATTTCATAAAGTTTGAAGATGCAATCCTGCAAACCTGTTTAAATCTCACTGAACTAATCAGAAACAGCCTACTTGCAGGATTTCAGCCTGAATATGCACTTAGATAAGAGAAATCTAGATTGTTTTTTTTAATTCACAAACTTCATTGCAGATGGTTCCTTTATTATTATTTAATTCAATAAAGCAAAGTCAAAGCCTAACTCCTGTAGTTTCAATAATTTGTTTGTAAAGGACTTTGCATAATAAATGAAAGGCTTTTATTACTTCTGCTCTGTTCCATGTGGAAGCAGTGTTCAACTGAAATTATGCAATTAAAGGTGAGAACAGAGTAATTTTCTGCAAAATCTCTCACGGTGGTTTTCCCAGTAGGAGTTCTGAACCTTTAAAAACCTTCACAGCAGCAGTCTGTTCATTTATCACTCATGAGGTTAAAGGCAGTTTTCTCTTTACCATTCATTACAAACTACAGCAAGACACTTTTTCTGAATGCTACAGGTCCATAGGAGGGTTGACATATAAGCACAGTTTCAGATCTCAGAACATCTTATTATGGCAAGGCTCATAATTAGAAATTGGCTAGGTTCCATCAATTAACTCAGGTCAAAGCTCTGGTCTTCAATGACCTGGTTACGGTGCCTTTTCTCTGTAAAAAAAAAAGGCCGATCTTCTAAGTGAGACCAGCCATGCTCCTTTTCTAACACACAACAATTATTAGGTGTTTTTGTTTTCTGTAGCAAAATTTGTCTAAGGCTGTTAAGCTTCAGGTGTGGCCTGGAGATCTCCCAGAATCTCCTGTAGACTACACAGATCAGTTCCCCTGGAGAAAATAACTGCTTTGGAGGGTCTATATAAGAACTAACAAGAATTAGGAATATGATTTGTGGAAGAAGTTGGGGGGGGGGGGCACTGTTTGCCTGGAACCAAGCCACTGTCAACCAACCAAAGTCTTGTCTGCTATCCTATTAGTGAACAATTCCAGTCATCATTTTTTGGATACCAGCCAGGAAGAAAATTAGACATTGTATTAAATCATCTTCTTGAGTATTCATCCTGTAGTTGTTGGCTCAGAACATGATTGCAGACTGAATTAAAAAAGCTTATATGTGGTGATATAAGCAATGATTGGATGTGGGAGGACTGTTTCCTTGACCCTACATCTTAGGACCACACTATACCATATGTTTTTGAACCAAGACACAACTTGCTTTCCCCAGATCAGCTATATGGAACATTGGGGGAATTACCTGCCCTATTGCCACACAGTGTGCCTTTAAGAATTTAAGGCCCCTTCCGCACACGCAAAATAATGTGTTTCCAAACCACTTTCACAACTGTTTGCAAGTGGATTTTGCTAGTCCACACAGCTTCAAAGAGCACTGATAGCAGTTTGAAAGTGCATTATTTTGCATGTGCGGAATGAGCCTAAGTTAATGGGAGGAGTTAAGAGACTCAAACCTCAGACAGTTAAAACAGAACTTCTGTTAGCTCTTAACTGTTCTAATAGTTTATATTGTTAACTGTAAATAAATCATTTTGAAACCACTATGGTCATTGTGCCATTCAGCACAACACAGAGAAAGCTGAATGTACAGCTTGAAAATGGGGAAGATGGTTTTCTCTCCTGGATCATTTTGACTTGAGAAAATGGCACATGAAGGTAAGCATAGGAGGTGACCTTTCACACATGCTCTCAGTTGCCTACATGTGTTTCAAAGGTCATTAAGGGGAAATGGGGTGGACATTCCAGTGTTGTACTGGTGAACAATGTCAATTCCACCAAATAACTGAAAGTGACATCATGACATCAGGGAAGATACTCTAGAATTCAATAAGTTTGCAAATCCTAGAACATTACTTCAGATATCATGACTTCCGTTTGTTTTTTGCCAGAAATTGTGCTGGCACTCCTATGTCTCCACCCCCAATCCTCCCAAGGATACCAGGACATAGCCTGGTATCCCTACTTCCCACAACTGCTGTATGGCTGTAGGAAATGACTTGTTTTAAAAGAATCATATACTTTACTAATCACTCTGTAAACTTCTGAACTAGACACAACTTTTAGATTGCAAAGTAAAACAGGGTCAAAGAAAAGAGTTAACAGGGTTGCACTTACCTGTAACTGCAGCTCACTGAGTGGTCTTCTGCGCAGGCACCCATTGGCACTGCGTATGTGCAGAGCCAGTGACAGAAAGAATTTGAGCTTTTTTTTCAGAGGGCGCTGTTGCCATTAGGCATCCTTGTGCACTTCCCTCCCAATGGTCACATGCCTAAAGGCAGAGCCACCACCCTTCAGTTTTGCGTGACCACCCACCATAACCCTAGTGAGAATCTGCCATAAAGGCTCAAGTCCTTCAGAGCTCACCACCTTCTCATCAGGTGAAGTATCATCAGTGACATCCGAGTCTACATCAGACCACACCAAACTACTCTCCCAATCCATGTTCTGACAAGCTAGCATAGCCAGACCCTTAAAACTTCATTGGAACCAGTCTTGGTTCAGGAGCCAGAACCAAAGTAATCCTCTCCAAACCCTGATGGAATGTTGGCAACATAAACAGCTGCAACAGACCTCTAGCCAAATCTGATGTCACTGTAACTGGTGGCCACAAGTCCATCAGAACCACTGCAGGCGCTGGCTGATCCTGAGTTTGCACCTCCACCCCTGGGGCAACTGCACAGATGGTGTGCATAGGAGCATTGTCTCCCTCTCCTTCTCATCAACACTCTGTGGCAGTCTTCCAGATGTTTAGTCGTCTTCTTTGCCTTCTTTGCAGGAGGCTCTGAAGAACTTCTTGGAACTGAGGGAGAAGACTGGTTCTGACCTGTTCTGAAGAAGACACTGCTGGAACTGAGAGGACTGATGATACAGATGATGATCACACCCTGTTCTCCACCAGTGGAAGACTGTTCAACAGAACATTCACTGCCCAAAGGGCTTTTTCCTAGACAATCACCTTCAACTTCACAGCCCTATCATGCCTTGGGAGTAAATTGCAGGCGGATCTGCACCTAGCCCCATCATGTCATTCTCCAAAGCAAATAACACAATGGATATGATCATCAGTGCTTGTCATTTTAAATCCACACCCTTCACTTTTATTAGACAACACCATCTTCAGGCTGTACTATTCTACACCCAAGTGCTGTAGCAGAACCCAATAAATAACAAATCATGCAGATACTCACACAGCTCCCCAAAAAATCCAACCTTTCCCATCATAGTGAAAAAGGAACTGAAGGGAAGATGCTCTGCCATTAGGCATGTGACCATTGGGAGGGAAGTGCATTAGGACACCTAATGGCAAGAGCACCCTCTGGAAGAAAAGCTTGTGATATTTCCATTGCTAGTTCTGCGCATGTGCACATCCAATGTGGCGTAGTGCAGCAGTGGCTTAGTGGATAAGAGCAGGTGCATTCTAATCTGGAGGAATTGGGTTTGATTCCCCGCTCTGCCACTTGAGCTGCAGAAGCTTATCTGGTGAACTAGATTAGTGTGTGCACTCCAACACATGCCAGCTGGGTGACCTTGGGCTAGTCACAGTTCTTCTGAGCTCTCTCAGCCCCACCCACTTCACAGGGTGTTTGTTGTGAAGGGGGAAAAGAAAGGAGATTGTAAGCCCCTTTGAGTCTCCTACAGGAGAGAAAGGGAGGATATAAATCCAAACTCCTCCTCCTCCAATGTGAGTCAGCACAGAAGCAACAACAATTAATGTTTATTTATTTATTAATTAAGAATTTTGGTTGCCACTCAGTCAAAGGATCTTGTGGTGACTTAGAATATAAAAATAATGTAAGTTAGCTAAAACAACATAAACACAGCTAACAAACATAAAATATTAAAACATAAACTATTAAAACATTTATTAAACATAAAATATAAAAATATAAAAATTAAAATACTAAACTATTAAAATATGTAGCTTGCACCATCCCAAACATACCCAGGCACCTTTACAAAGTCCCTAGAAGGTGACTGAAGGCATCATGGGGGATTGTAATGGGAGAAGTGGTATTATAGTTGAAGTTGATAAACTGCAGTTGGTAAACTATCAGAGTTATTACTAAGATTGGGGGAAGATAAAAACAACAGTTTGGGTTGAAGACGAGACAGGCAGGAGAAAGTAAAATAGTAGTTTTTGGAGGCAATTTTTGCGTAGGAAAGCTGTCTTTAGAGGATAGGGAGATTTGTTGCTTGGAAAGAATTGAGTGGGGAACTAACTAATTTTCAGTATTTACCGATGGGAGACATTACTCCCATCATTTAAACCACACCCTAAATTACAGTTATATCCAGAGTGTTTAAAGATTATCGATTTATAATTTCCCTCTTAGCTGCTAATTTATATGCAATAAGCGTGAGAACTTGTTTAATCAAAAAAATGCTTAAATTAGGGATGCTTACAGTGCAGGTACAAACAGAGTTACATCGTCATAAGTTAACCCTGTTCAGGATTTAACTGTTGGTTACCTGTTAATTTGGATTGAATACTGCTTGCTGTATGCAATAAAGAAACTGATCATTTAGACTGCTGGTCTGCATCTAAATAATGGAAATATGTCTCTCTGCATAATTATATACATTCTTGCAGTGTCTATTTGTACCTGTCACTTTCAGTTATGAAAAGGCACAGAGCTAAAAGGTTTAAAAAATCTGCTGGGGATTTTTGACTTAAGACAAATTCATTAGTTTTTTCTCTGAGCTTTCAGAGTCCACCCTCCAACATGGTTGACTTATCTAGTGATCAGCAGCCCATGCAACAATAGGCTGGAAAGAAAAGAAAAAAATGGACACTTCAGAAATGGTTAGAATATATCTAGGAACAAGTGACACTTGATATTTTCGATATACTAACCAAAAGTAAGACGTGGCAAGATAAACAGAATGAAATTTGGAAGATATGGACAATATACGTGGACTGGATGAAAGAAGCTCGAGTCAATGAAGAAATATGGGAGAAGAGGCTACAGAGAACGAACTTACTGCTGTTTGTGTGACAAAACTATGAAGAAGAAGCAATGGGGGAGGGAGAAAAGGGAGGAAAGTATTGTTTGAAAATGTATGAAGAAGGAAATTACTATAAACTGTAAAATTCAAATGATACAATAAAAATTGTTTTAAATTTTTTTTAAAAAGACTTATCTAGTGATCAGATTTTGCCACTGACTGTGAGCACACATTTCAATTATTCTTTGAAATAATTCAAAGCAGTCGTGGCGTAGTGGCTAAGAGCAAGTGCACTCTGATCTGGAGGAACCGGGTTTGATTCCCAGCTCTGCCGCTTGAGTTGTGGAGGCTTATCTGGGGAATTCAGATTAGCCTGTGCACTCCCACACATGCCAGCTGGGTGATCGTGGGCTAGTCACAGCTTTTCGGAGCTCTCTCAGCCCCACCTACCTCACAGGGTGTTTGTTGTGAGGGGGGAAGGGCAAGGAGATCGTAAGCCCCTTTGAGTCTCCTTCAGGAGAGAAAGGGGGAATATAAATCCAAACTACTACTACTACTACTACTACTATTACTACTACTACTACTACTACTCTTCTTTCATTTTTGTGCCATCTGTCCATAGACATACATCATCAGCTCAAAACAATCAGTAATAAAATATATTTTCAAATTAAAAGTGTTAAAACCAGGAGTAAAGCAAGTTACACATCCTCAGATACGTTTGAAACTTGTACAACCCCATAGCAAATTATCTCCTTGTGGTCCAAACACTGAATGCTTCACTGAGTGCTTCTTCCACCATACAAATCTTCTACCTAACCAAAACATGTACTAAGTTTTGTAAAAATGGAATAGAAAAATAATGTTCAGGTACTTCTGCCATTTTTTTCCTCCTTTTGATATAAATGTAGCCTGTAAACAAGTGAGCCTGGAAATATTTTCCAGTATGACCTCTTTTTTAATGACTGCAAAATAAAACCAACCCATCAACATATTGCCATTTAGCTAGAAAACTATTAAGTAGAGGGAAAAATGACCTTGAACAACCTCATATAAATGGTGGCTATAAAATGTGTATATCTGACAGACTTTCAGTTACACAGTTTTTAATGTTCAGTTTCAGTGCTAAAAATAATGGAAAAATAACTACTTTATTCTGTTTCTGAAACAAGATCCAAATGTTTTAGCTTAATAAATTCAGTGTAATTCATACATATGAGTATTAATTACTAATTTTATGTATGACATGCTAAATTAATTACCAAAGAGCTATTTCAGTGGATATATGCCCTTACTCAAGATTGTTTGGGGCCTGAAATGGCTTCATTATAAATATTTAACATGCTGTGGAATAGTCTGGCTGTACTGGTCAAGTATTCATTTCCTTTCATCCCTAGAAACTCATTTTTGTTTCACTGAACCGTAACAGATTGCAATAAGCTTTTTTTAAAAAAAACATCATGTTTCTAATGTAACTTTTCCCCATTTGCTCTTCATTTGACTGAAATTATTTATTATATGGTGAAAGCAATGTTGTTTAAGCATCGTCCCTTACCTGGTTGCCTATTTACCGTTTAGATTTTGATGCACTTGAAACACATCATTGTGCAATATTCATATTAAAAGAAATAGTAGAAGAATTGGCCAAAATTTAATTCTTCAACAAATAACTGTTCACACATATCACAGAGTCCCCATCTCTCCTGTCATGTTATTGGCTTGAGAGTGCTTACTGATTACGGCAAGAAATTATTAAATCTAGGAAGTCCCACTTCCTCCCAACAGAATCCTTACCTAACTGCCTTTTCTGAGGGTTTGACATTGCCGGAGCATTTATGTATGCTACTCTGGAAGCCTCCCCCATGGCTTTCTGGATAAAATGGTGTTGGACGTATGCCAATCCAAAACAACAGAAAAAAAGACAGGGGGTGCAGTTGAACAAGCTTATCAAATCAAAAGAATGCCTACTACATCCAAGCTACTGGCTAGTGAAAAAAACTGCAAATAATAAGTTGCAAAGTGCTCAATTTAATAATAAGGTGTAACAGTCATACATCACCAGAACAATGCCCAAACAAGAAGTCAGACAAATGTAAGTACATGCAAATGTATCTACTAACTGGCTGGTAAGCAATATGAAAGCCCCCATAGGGAAAAAAATACAAAAAGTACAGTAGGTTATCAAAATATATACTGAATCAAATTTCAAACAAATACATTCCAGTTATGTGCCAGGTAAGTGAAGAGGTAACAAAAATCAATGTGAAGTAACAATGTGGACGGGATTTTCCAGTTGACCTCCATTTTACTGCATAGTTTCTTCAGCAGGACATAGATTTTTTATACTTGCTGATAGGAATCAACAAGTCAAGTCTTAGGCAGTAAAGTGCAGCATGTACAAAAATTCCCAAGTATCAGGCTAAATGCACAGAAATGTCTTCTCGTCAATTACACGTTGCTACAATGTCTATCTGATCAGTAAGGAAAAACAGTTGGTTTGTGTAGAGCAGGTCAACATAATGCTATTTAATGGGTAACAGACCTGTATATTCTGAACGCATGCACGCACGCACACGCACACATACACACACACACTTTGATATTCAGCCAGAAAGAGCTAATGTGGTGTTGGGGTTAAGGAGTTAGACTAGAATCTGGAAAACCCATTGAATCCCAACTCTGCCATGAAAATTTGAGGGAAGTTTTTGGGCCAGTCACACATTCTGAGCCTCAAACCTGGCAAGTATTTGGGTGGGAGACTTCCGAGGAATATCAGGGTATGATGTGGAGGTAGGCAAAAGCAAACCACCTCTGAACATCTCTTGCATTGAAAACTGTATAGAAGGGAAAGAGGGGGTTTCTTGTTGCCAGTGAATGCAGGACCAAGGCTCCACCCATTATCCTTTTATTGTTCTTCTCATCTTTAAATTGTTGGGGCCCTGTTCTTTTCCCATTCCAAGCATACTGATGGTCCTCAATAATCTTTACCACTAAACTCACTGCATCTTCTAGTCCCCCAACCTTATCACTTCAGAATTTTGCTTATTTAAATTATACTTTTATAATGCTTTTATTTCTATACCACCTTCATCACATTCCAAGAACAAAAAGAAAAAGAAAAAACCATTCCCATTCCAAGAACAAAAAGAAAAAGAAAAAAACGACTACATGGTCGTGAAACTCAGCTTTGAGGATTGAAAATTATGTGCAATTATCCCAATTTGAATTGGGTTGAAACCCCTTTAAATCTTGTCTTGGCTGAAAATGGAGTTATTCCCAACCAACAGCCAGTCCTACCTTCCCAAGCAAAATAACTCTTGCCTTTAACCCATAATAAGAAACCCTTGGGAGATGTGATGTAGCTTACCATATTTGCTGCATATAGGCATGTGGAATGCAGAGCACAAGAAGTTCACAGAGAACTTCATGTGATTGGCTGGCTTGGACGGAGAGGAAATCTGAGAGAGTTAGTTGAAGTGAGATTAGTGAAGGGTTGTTGTTGTTTTTTGAGTCAGAGCAGCTGAACCGATGCGGGTGTAAATTTTATTTATTTATTTATTTATTGTTTGGACTTTTATACCGCCCCATCCCCGAAGGGCTCTGGTAGTGCTCTCCATTCTCTGGTAGTGACCAGAAGGCTCTGAGTGAGAGTCTGATGAATGGTCAGATGAGGAAAAAATCTGTACTGAGACCCTGGTACAAACAAACAACACACTCACACTAAACTGACAAATTAAAGTTTCTCTTAGGGAAATACCCACTTAGGAGAATAAGTGAGGTTGCTTCTTAGAGAGATGGTATTTTTATAGAGAAAAAGAGAGGATTTTTTAAAATGTTCTTCATGCCTGATGGTTGAAATGGACTTGAGAGGGTTTTTAAATTAGAGAAAAGTATAATATACTAAAGAATGGGCCAGATCTTTCCATTGTCCAGCAATCTACCATAATTACTGATGCTATCTTAAAAGCCAAAAAATGGCTGGCTACGCTGAATTTCTGTAAGAATTATGGTCAGTAAGCAGCACTGAGTACTGATTTGTTTCTACATTTACAGTGCATCATGAGTGGCAAGAGAAACCTCTCAAGAGGCAGTATGAACTCGACATCAGCATAAATGGCACTTGTGCCAGCATAAGGGATATTTACACCAGCACAGAGGCAATTATGCTGGTGCTGGGAAACCATGCAGTTTGGAGCATACCACCCATGGGGACAGGGGGGGTCAAATGACCCTCGGTGGACTGGTGGGGGGCGCAAAATCATCCTCCATCCCCTCCTTTCCCAGGCTGACCTGGAGGTCATTTGTCTCGCCATCCCTGTGGGTGGTATGCGGTGCCTGCCTGAGCTGCCTCATTCCCTCCCCAGGCCCTTAGGGGCATGGGGGTGGAGATGGCTTGGATGGGCACTGCAGCAGGAGGCTGCCTCCTGGGACACTTGCCACGGCACCCTGGCCCCTGCAGGCCAGCTTCTGCCCTCCCCAGGGACCTGGGAGAGCAGGAGACAGCCTGCAGGGAGGCAGGGGTTGGCAGCAGGCAGTTTGAAGGGGCGCTGCAGCAGCAGGCTGGTCCAGGAGCCAGCCTGCCACTGCAGTGCCTGTCTGAGCCACCCCCATCCCTGAGTTCAACTCACGAGCATGGGGCTGGATTTAGTCAGCTTCCTGAACCCTTTTGACCTAGGGACATTTCCACAGTAGGCAAAAAGTTAGATGCAGCCCCTGGAGCTGCACAGAGTAGTTCCACTGAGGTTGGGGGAGCATCCCTGTCAGCTTGCTGGTCATAGTGCAACAATCCTATCTGGAAGTGTTGTGGCTGCACTGTGGCTGTGCCATCCCCAGCCACAGAGCAACCCCATCACTGCCTTCTACTCTACAGTGCTCTTTCCTATTGGATGCAGTAATAGTTCCCAGGCCCCACAGAAATATTACTGCACTCAGTGGGATCTCCTGTCAGTGGTTCCAGCAGTTGCTTCTGTACACTAACTGCAGATGCTAAGCTTGGCACAGTTCCCACATTTTTCTTCTTACCTTCAAAAATATAATGGAAGAATGAAAAACTCCAAAGTATTGCTGATGTAAGGGAGGAACAAGCTTTTTGAATTGTGAATTTTGGGTTGTTCTAAAGAGAGCCTGTGAGGCAACAAAACAAGGACATTTGGGGGGAAAAAACATGATTCCAGGACTTCAGATTGGCTGGGGCTTGGAGAAGTTTCAACCACAGTGTGGTAGCTCCAACAAATGACAAATATAAAAGAAAGTCACCTGCAGTAATACAAAATTCTCAGTTTTACCTACACTTGTGCTTGGAATGAGAGGCACAAGCCCTGTACTTGCAGAATCACAGCACCAATGTATGTGATGCTGTATGATGCTGTAAGCACAGAGCAGCTAAATTCCTTAGCAACAGGCATTATACAAGCAAGCCACAGCATGCAATTGCAAGCACCAGTTGTATACCTGAAAATGCTGGCTGTACCTATTAATACATTTGCATGCAGGCATTCTGCTGACACCTAATAAATAATTAACACCTTGGCAAACTAAATCCCAATTATGAGTTAGAGAATATCATGAAAATACTGACATAAATAGACCACGTGGCATCATCACTTGCTTGCCAACTGGTAATTAAAGGTATTAACAACAAAAGCACACACACAGACACACACACCCAAACATCACATCACACTAAGGTACAGTCTTAAAAAGAAGAAATGTACAGAAATAAATGATAAACTTAGAATTATAGGAAACTTTAAAAGGCAAAGAACATTTTAAAAAGTATTTATACATGAGAACAGTGGGACAAGGAACACTGGCTTATGAGCACTGCGGGGGCCATGCTATAAATGATTTTCATTTGCTTGCAGACTTAAGATATGGCAGCAAACTCAGCAGACAGAAGAAGTAGATAGAAGACAAGTTCAGGATTTCAGAAGTCTGTCTGGGTCACAGCCAGCCAGAACCTTGATTATTTACTGTCTTAACAATGAGATTGAAAACATAGTCACATGGTCTTTGCCACTCTTTGTCTGTTCCTGGCATGTATCACAAAAGTAAGAGAGGAACATATAAAGCTTTCTTTTGCAATATATAAATATACCTCTCTACTTACAATATGATTGAAAATTGTGAGCAGCACTCATGAGCAATAAAAAGTCACTTTTTATCAAAGTATTCAAAATTTGACTAAATGTCATTGCAAGCGTTTTGCATATAAACTGTTATCTCATGGCTGTCCCCCTCTCCCAAGTCATTATATATTTTTTAAAAAAGCTTTGCCACTCTGTTGGGGAGTAAGAAAAGCTGCATTGCTTGTTGCATTAGCATTCCAGTCTTTCCAATTTGGCTTTCTGAGTGGCAAATCAGAGAATGTTCATTGAGTATTCACAAATGTTTTGCACATTCTTGCCCTTTTACCTGGAAACTGTAGGTTTTTTTTATCAAGTATGCAAGAACAGGATGAATGCCATCAACTATGCATGCATCAAAGGAACAAATACTCTTGAAAAAATAATTGACTTTACATTTTCCCTTGATTACTGTGGGGAGATTCACTAAATTATGAGCATGCACAAAAAATTAGTTACATGGCCAGTTGCTATGCTGAATGCAGCCAACTGTTGAAATGCAAAAGTCTTGAAATACTACTCATTTTAAGAGTAAGGGAGCTAAATCTGTGGGAAAGACATAATCTCATTGAATGCCAATTTACATAAAATTAAGACCTTGGCCTTTTCCACACTGGCAGAAAATGTAAAGTAGATGTGGATTAATGCTATGTGGAGCAGCAACTGAAGTTTTCTTATGTAGGTTTTTTCTTCCACACCTCACCTACATTCCATGGAAGGTAGCCAGTCCTGCATCAGATTTCCACACTACCAAAAACTGCTGTTGCCCTCGATTGCCATGGATGTCCTGATTGGCTGTCGTGCCGTGCAGGGGCGGGTACTTTCGAACACGTTGCCACATAATGTGGCAATGAGAAGATGACACTCCTGTCTTCCTATTGGCTACCGTTCTCTTGTGCTTTCTCGCAGGGGTATAATGAGATCTCAGAAACCTTCCTTCCAATTGCCGATTGTGCACTTGTGCTCCGCATTCCCACACATTAAGCCTTGACTTTTTTTTAAAAAAGGACATTTTCCAGCAGATCTATTGGCAACCCAAAAGCATGTACAGAGTTCTTTTTCATTTACAGTGGAGTGGCTCCCCACAACTGAGCACAAGACATCCTTGGTTGGAATGTGTTTTTTGAAAAAGCAACAAGGATCTGGCTATTTTTTTTCTGAGATGAAATTCTGTCTGCTCCAAGACTAATGAAAATAACAGAATACAGAGTTGCACAACAGAATACAAAGCTGGTGTCTGCACTTTAAAAACAAACTATAGTATTCTTACTTCACTGGCGTTATTAACTATTTTGGTGATTCTGATCTACCCTCCCTTCTATTCCAGCCCCCAGCTTGTCATGCCTGGATCCTCCTCCTACCCTCCCTCTAGATGAGCATCTCTGAAGTACTGGCTAGTTGCATCCAAAGGGGGGCTGTCTGGGGGGCACATTTCTGAAGGCACAGTCTCAAAACATTCAGGGTCTCATCAGGAGACTGCCCTGATGATCCCCCCCAGGTTTGGTGAGGCTTGGTCCAGGGGGACCAAACTTCACCAAACTTGGGAGGGGTGTCATAAGGCTTCCAATTGCGTCACAGCTTAGGCAGGCACCTTGAAAGTGCCGATTGCGTCACAGCTTAGGCAGGCACCTTGAAAGTGGAGCAACCACAAAAGTTTTACACACTAGCCGGGCACATCTGGAGTTAAACCAGGGTTTTTGAGAAAACTCTACATACATCCAGGGGCAGGGAAAAAGTGGGGTAAATGGCCAGATGTGGCACAAATCAGAAAGTGAGCAAAACTAATCTGTGCTACGGGGCTCAACAGTGTGGAAAACCTGTAGAATATGGAGTAGCCTCAAATAATTAATCTAGAGTAAACCTGTAGTGTGGAAAGGGCCCTTGTGTGCTCAATAGGTCTGTCTGGCTACAGCCTGGTGAGCCCATTATTTGGGCCCCAGAATCCAGCTCCAAAGGTCCTGTTTCATCAGCACCATGATGGGTAGAATTGGGAAGGGGCCAGAAACAAAAAAAGGATGTGTCATAATTAGCAGGGTATGTCTAAGAAAGAAGTATTCATCCAAATAAGGTAGAATCAGCAATGATGGCAAAGAGGCAAGTAAAATATGAGGGGTGGGGGAAAGAGGGAGAGAGAAGACATACCATGCTGATCCATGCCACAGTAACCTTGAGGATGGACTATTGTAATACTCTACATGGGAAACATCAGTAGGAACATGTTTTGTCGACTACATTGACATAGCCACAATGTACCCATTACACCTATTTTGACAGTACTTTACTAGCTGCCTGCTATTTCCAAGTTCAACTTAAGATGCTGCTAACTACCTTCATAATAACTTGTAAGGCCTGAGACCCACACGTCTATAGGACTAGCTATAGTCCAAAGAAATCTTGGTTCGAGGAACTGAAAGAGCTGAGGATGACCCCACTTCAATCAACAGACGCCCACCCAAACATCAGCATCCCTCTGTCAAAGGAGGTTACTACGTCTCAGAAGACGGATCAGGTTATAGATAATAACAGATCATCTGGGATTTCCATTCAAGTACCGATTGAAATACATGCATTTAAGAGCTTCTTGGATAATACAACTCAGCCAAGCCCCACCAAAGAGATTATAATTGACTATTCTTCCACGGCTTCAGATACACATACCTCCATGCCAGACCCGATTGAAGGCTATTAGGTACTGGATGTGTGGTCCCAAAATGACCAATGCGAAATTACAACCATAGACCAATCTCAGTGACGCCAACCCTTATCAAAATCTCTTAGCCAATCTGGGACCAACACAGCATGGGGGGAAGTATCTCCAAATCCAAGTCCAGAGAAAGAGATGCGTGATTTCCCTCATCTCGTGGAATATCATAAGCCGGATGGATAAAGAAAAGCGATAATCGTGATTTCCTCACTTATCTACAAAAATTTACGCTTATAGCCTTTACAAGAAACTTCTTGGTCCAATTCAGAGCTTGCCTTAAATGGCTACCAACAATACTCTCTTCCCAAGCTACAAGAGTACTCCAAGTTTTGGTCGTTATTCTGGAGGACTTTTCTACCATTTGCTTAGCCAACAGCATCAAGAAAGTGCTAAACTCCTTCGACTCATGTCCCCTCTTGCACAGGCTGTTTTGGTAGAGGGGGGGAAGCTCTTCACATGATTATTATAGTGTAGAACTTGTATATACCTGGGCTGGATTGAGCACGGTAGACTCCTTAATCAACTTACATGGAGTAGGATATCATCATTTGTAGAAAAATTTAGGAAAATAAACAACCATCTCACGGAGGTGATCCTGGTAGGTGACTTCCTAACGCCAGGAGTGGAGTACGGACCTTTCTACCACTTCTGGCCCATTTGAATCAGGAGGGGATGATCTCGCATTACAGCTTCTTTCTTTAACCCCAGCCTCTTTCGCCTCCTCAAAGGACTCCTCATCGCGGAATGCGGCAGGAATTCCAGTTAATCAAATTTGCCATCAAATTTAACAAATTATGGTTAAACGGCCTCAGCGCTATAGGAATGCAGATAGCTTTTACCTTTGTAGTAAAACTCTCGCGCTCGGTGCCAGCGTGATCGATTACATCTTAATATCCCCCTATCTACACCAGTGTAGTCACATCTTTTTAGCATTGCCGGGACTTATTACAAGTGATCATCTTCCACTCAATGTAACTCTTTCATTTGAGGTAAAAGACTAATACAGAGGACCCCACCAATCCTTTAGGCATCAGAAAATAAACGCATGGTCACCCTCTAGGTGGCAGCTGCTACAGAAACACTAGCTTAGCTCTTTTACATTTAATAAATTAAAAGAGAATATATTACAGGCTGACACACCATGAACGTGGAATACATCACTTTGAACAACTAGTTTCTCAAATTTAGCAGGGGAACTTCGAAGCCGTCGCGCTCGAGCTCAAATCTAAGGCTGTAAACGGTCATAGAGAATGGTTTGATCCGCTACTGTATTGAATCTCTAACAAACTTAATAACCATCATTATATAGAAGTTACCGCAGCACAGGTGAGGAAAAAGCTACTCAGCAATATAACCCAACTGAAAAAGGATTTTCAAATTATGGGGTACAATGGAAACGAAAAAATCAATTCGAACAGCAGTGGGAACAACTTCATATCAAGCCACCTCTTTAACAAATAACATTAAGCAATTTCTGGCAGGATCATAAATTAGGAAAGGCTCCAAACGTGCAGGCATCCAGCTTCGCCCCATATTTCACTATTAGACCCTGATGGTTCAGCTTATTTTCTCTAATCTGGGTTCAATGCTAATACCTAACTTGAATACCCCTGATTCCACTTCTCAATACCAGAGGAGCTACCAGATTGGCCTGAGGAGTTTAATCCTCAAGAAGTGAGTAAACTAATCCTCAAGTGGTTTTGAAAAGCGGTAAGGCCCCAGGTCCTGATGCAAATAATACCAGAAATACTTAAATCCTCACCCGAAAGTGGTGGGCTACAACTCTGGCTTCCTTATTTACTCCATGTAAATAACACGGGCCGCGATCCCAAAGATGTGGCTGGCGTCTATAGTTGTCCTGCAACCTACAAAAAGGGTGATATTTACAGAATCCTTTCCAAACTATTCGCCCTATAAGCCTATTATCTGTAATTGCAGCAAACTATATGCAAAACTACTCCCTTAAGGAGAGTGGAAGATTGGGTCAACGCAAGCAGAAGCTAATAGGTTTGACCGGAGCAAATCTCTGGTAGTTCCCACTAAAAATAAATCAACACTGGATCATGTAACAGTTTTGAAGCACACTTAGCTAACAAAAGTATAACTCATAATAACCGTGAAACTGTTTGCAGCCTTCCTGGATTTAAAAGGGCATTTGACTCCATATCTAGGAGCCCTACTGTGGAGAAAATTGACGTATGCATGCTACACATGGGATCTCCAGACTACTGTTTTTCTTATATAAAACAGCCACACACTCTGCACTAGCTGCAGAATAAGAGCACAAGCCTAACAAAAGGATCCCGGCTCACAGAAAATATCATCACAACCAGAGGGGTCAAACAAGGCTGTACATTGGCCCCCACTTGCTGTTCAATATATTCCTTAGTGATCTAGTGCCAACCCTCCAGAAGGCCAATGGGCATGTTCCCAAATCTAAGCACTCAAACACGTGCCCGCGTTACTGTATAATGCTTCAGATCGACACCGTTCTTCTTTCCCACACTAAAGTTGGTCTCACTTTCGTCTGCTCTAAATTGCTGTGTTGAGTCTATTGTAAGAGGAACGAGAACTGGTAATTAACTATGAAAAAACTAAAATAATGGTCTTACGGCTAGAAGACCCCCTAGTCATACATGGACCATCAATAACAGACCCATAGAACAAGTTAACCAGTTCAAATATTTGGGCATAACTCTTACTAGCAACCTTATATTGGGCAGTACATAGGTAAAATTAGCACTCGCTGCAGCTAACAACAGTGCCTCTAGCAACTCAGCGTTTCTTTTTCACTGTGGGCCACTCAGTATATAAATACCATCCGCATTGAAGGTGTTCAATGCTAAATCGCGACTCTCGAAATACTCTATGGAGCACCTATTTGGATCGGAGCTATAAACAAAAAATATAAATACAGCCCAGTCCCGCTTTCTTCCACCTTTTAAAATTATGGGCTTACCAAATTGTGCCTTCCATATGCAGCCCTCAACTTGTTTAGAACTTCGGGCAAATATCATATGCTCTACGATTGGCCTGGCTGAGAACTGTCAGATACTGACTCACGGTGATCCACTATTTGCAGGATCACTCCAGTTTGTTACACCTCATGCTTTCCTCGACTATGCAAATTCTAGGTGGCTGAAACTAGTTGAGGGAAAAATCAGCTTGCACTCTTGGCTTTTCATTAGAGTCATTAGTCCCTCTTTCCCTATCAGAAGCATATATAGCTGCTTGAAAACTAAGCTATTAGAACAAAGAGTATCGGGATATGATAACAGCTTCTGCTGGTGGCAAAACGTGGTTCCCCTGACCCTGCTTATTCCAATTGAACAAGGACACAATGGCCAATTATTTACAGTGGATCACCAACCCTAAATTAAGAAGAGCTTTAACTTGCTGGCCAGATTCGATCTAATTCGCCTTCTATGCTGCTCTATGGCAGATATCAACAAATTGATAAACAGAGGAAGCTATGTCCATGCAATATGGGATTCAGGTGGAGACACTTTCGATCATACCGCCCTCTTTCATTGTGTAAGGTTTGCAAAAATCAGAATGTCACAATCTGCACTTATCCCATTTCTGTATAACAATCTAACTGATGCTCTTAAGATACCTATGCTTTTGAACAACATGGATCCCACAGTGTTATTGAGAATGTAGCAAAAATTTCTGCTAACAAATAATAGACGTAAGTCTAGGATGAATACCAACCAATGTCATATGCGTATTATGACCACATATAGCCAGCAGTAATTTTGCTAGCTTCTGTCAGTATCCGATGACGTTTAAGTGAGTTAACTTAGCTGAAGGAATGTCCTATAGTTACAGAAGGACCATGTATATATTTTAGTATTTAGTATTTTAGTACCAGTGTCTATAATTGTGAGCAATAATGGGCAAATTTTGTATGCTGATTTTGTATGTTTATTTTATGCCAATAAAGGCTTGTGTGACTGACTATAGGACTAGCTCTCTCATGATCATCTGAGATAGCTCTGCCCATTAAACATTCCTTTCTGGAGGCAGCTGAAAAGGATGTCTTTTGTAATCATGACCCAATCATGAAGGAAGTCTTCCTCAACATACTAGGAAGAGCCCACCTGTAGCTGATTCCACTCAGGCTTTACGTAAGTTACTTAGATACGGATTTTGTTGTTCTAAATTTTGATCTGTTTGTTCTCTGGCTTTTTGGAATTGTGTCGGGGTGGATCTGCACTTTTATCATGGTTTTTATTAACATTATAATCCACCTTGACTCCTTGTTTTTTTTTTTTAAAAAAAAACAGTTTTAAAAGGTTGCAAAAACAATTTAATACTGCACATAAGCAAGGGAAAATAACCTAGGACATTACAGTTTAACTACATAGTAATCTTCACAGGACATCCACCCACTGGCTAGAATTCAGGAACACAAGATTAACCTGCTTCTCACTAAGCAGCTGGCACAATATTGGCTGAATACTTTAAATTTCTGTATTTGTAAGAACTAGAGCCCCCCCCCCCCCCGAAAGAAAGTTAATAATCCAAACCAGCTATTACACCTAATGGCACTGGATGGCATGCCAAAACTTTGTGCAAAAACTGATCTATTGGGCAAGCCCAGTTCAGTACCACCTTCCATACTTTCCATCCCACAGGTTCAGGATTACAGATAGTTCAAGTAGCCACAATTCACTACTCACCATGTCTCTTTTAAAACATAGAGAGCACCATGGCCATTTCACATACCAGGTCCTCGCCAAATGGAGTAGCCAAGTCCCTTTTAAAAATCACCCCTCATTCAGACACAGCACAGAGCTATTCATTCATTCTGCCATCATCAGTTGTTCTCATCAATATTCTGCCATCTCCCATTGGTCAATCTCAGGGAGACACGGAACCTAACTGGTCTGTCAAAATCTCCATTCCTTCCATGGTTTCTTGGATTCAACAAAGTACAGGTAGAAACCAGTCAAGTTGTAAGCACATGCATAGTTATATAGCTTGAATCCTGTGGAAATTTTCTGCTAATTAATGGGGGAATGCTTTTTCATTGATTCCAACCTGCTGCTGCTGCTGCAGGACGATATCCCAGGAGCATCACTGTGCAGGATCATTTTGGGCTGCAGGAGAAAGGGGGAGGCTAGAAAATCATTCAGCTGACTGAATATTTACTGAGGGATCTGAGCCCAAAGTCCACTATGGTATTTGTAGCCAAACAAATACAAAAATGCAGAAAATGAGAACACAACTGTATGTAAACAACAGGAATAAAGAATGAACATTCACCATCTGTATTAAGTCACTGAATTAACTCTAAATTTATTTAGTTGCTATTGGGAAATTTATATGCTGCCTATCTAGAGTCATATTTGAGGTGGTTAAATGGAACTGTTAAAACATTTGCACATGCACACATACAAATTCAAGGAAACAGAATATTTATACATCCCTACTCTAATAATGAAAATGTTACTGAAGGACTTGGGTCCTTAATAAATATGGATTGATTTGTTCTTTTTGTGTAATTTTTCCCTTGCACATTGTCACTATGAACAGTTTGGGTTCATACATTTTCACTGCTGGTGTTTAGATTTGGAGTTTTAAAAATACATTATTGTGTATTTTTATACAATTTGATATATTCCATTTACATTATAAATGATTCAGTGTTGATTGCTAATACTAGGATGATGGAAGAGTGGTGAACGGAAGCTAAAAATGATGTTAATAAGATTCAGTAGTTTAATTAACCCAAGTTATATCCAAAAGGGAGATGAGGTATTCAGATTGAATCAGCAAGCTTGCAAAATTTGATCATATCCTTCCAGCAACTGTTATGTTGACCCTTTTATGAAGCTCAGATTGGATCTCAAACTAGCTGCCAAGTTCCTAGCTGCCAAGTTCTGATACCTTGTAGTGCATCCAGAAAGATCTTATTTTGATACCACAGTGGATTCTCCAGGCTGCCTTGCCAACTGAAACAGCACTTTAGACCATGGACAATATCAACCCAGTCCTATAAAGCCCTGACTTCAGAGCTTGTGCTTCAGTCTGAGGGGAAAAAGAAAACCATAATAAACCAATACTGATACTGCCCTTTTTAGTCTAAAATGCTGGTCCTTTGGAATTCCAGCTATTGCTTTTTGAGATAGGCACATGTCTGTCCTGCGCTGTGTTCCTCAACTTTTAGTCCACCAGCTTGTGAATTGGCTTTTCAAAGGACCTTGACACTTCCGTGATTTTGCCATACCCTTTCTAAAGAAATCCTGGCACATGACTTCTGAAAGCCAACTGTGTTTAAATATTTTTGTTGATATGTCATGAATGTATTGCCAGACAGATATTAAATAATTAAAGTGTCATCATGATTCAACTCCCCTCCCCACATTCCCATTTTTGAAGTTCAAAGTGCCATATCAGCAAAATCCCTAGTCATCAGTTTGTTAAGAATCTTCTTTAAGATCTGAAGTATCATGTCTGTTTATCTTCTAATAAGCAAAACAAGAGTGCATAATTTTTTTAAGTATATACAAACTAAACCACCATCTTCTCCACTAAAAAAAAAAAGGTCTGGTTTTTGTCCATAGCAAAATGTTATGGAATAATTTATATCCTTCAATATACTGGTTTATAAAAGGAATGTGCACATAATTTTAACTATGTAACATAAACAGCTCCACTATATTAAAATATTTCAATGAGGTAGAGTGCCAAAGCTGGAAAATATTTGGAAGGAGTAATATGGTTGTTAATGAATATGGAATACAAAGAGAAAAGTGCTCAAAATAATTTCCTGTGCTTTTGCTCCTCTTTTTCAGTCACATTGCTTTGTTCTAATATTTTCCCTGGAATTTAGAAGGTAATATTTTTAGTGAATTAGACTTTTTGCCACCAGATACAATAAAGTTGTGTTTTACTTTTTCCCATCTGTTGAATAAGTGATGGGAGTGATGAGGAATTCACTTATTGGCCACAATACAGAGATGAGGCTCATAATCAGAAACTGTATGATGACAAGGATGAGGTGAATCTAGTTGCCAGATCGCATCACTGGGTGGGGCCAGAGGATTTCATAGAAAGAATACTGAATAGTATTAACAGTAGCATCTCTGTCACACCTCTGTGTACTACATAGTATCTGAGTAAAGTCACAGTCATGAGCATTTGAAGAGATGGGTTGTTTACCAAACTGAAGAATAAAAGTAACATGAAAGTCACTATGTGCTAAACATAAAATGTAATTGAGATTTAAGTGCCAATTATTGCATCCTATCTCTGGTTTATTTGTGCAGTAGTTACCATAAACTTGTATGCATATATGTGGCTGACAGGCTTAGAAAAAGCCCTATACATGCAATTCTGTCTGACATCAGTTGTCCGAAAAGTAATTTATTCTTCATATTATGAGCCCTTTGTTGTTTAATTTGTGTACATTCTTCTGTTACATTACAGGGTGTAAGACTGTGGGACAGAATTAAAAACTATGTTATGCCCCCTTCCTTTCCAAATAATCTGGGGGAAAAACTGCTTGCACTTTCCCCCTTGTACTGCTGCAGCAAATAAAAGCTAAAGATGTACTATTCTAAAATAAAAGCTATTATTTCAGAAGTGTGACATTATTTGTTTATGTGGGACGACTGCCCCCAAATGACCCTCCATGTAGCCATGATCCTGTGTAATTATTGGGAGTTGCTGTGTTATTGGGTAGCTCTAACCCATTTCATTGTGGCTCACTGGATCTTGACCATGTTTGCTATACTATATTATTTCCAGTGCCCTCTCCCAATTTCTGCTTCCTAGCTTGTGCAGCTCTGACCTCTCTTCGAATATGTCAAGGTGCTTGCCTCATCTATGTGGTAACTTAGCATTTATGGCTCTTTATTTCCATTTGTGAATTTTGACCAGCTATTGATCTTCAAGTATGCCTGCTGGTTCCTTCCTTTTTGGTCTTCTGACTCTTTAGCCTACTGAAGCTTTTATAGCATTCCTCCCCCAACTAACAATTGTTATTATCTTTGTTTACAAAGTTATGATTTCAGTTCTCTCATCAGCTATATACTAAGCACTACAATTCTTATCTATGGCCCTTTCCGCAAGGGCCAAATACGGCGCCCTGGGGACGGCAAAAACGTCGTCCCCAGGGAGCCGTTCGCACAGGCGGTGCTGCTGCAACGCAGCAGCGCTGACCTGGCTCCTTTCCACCTCCCCCAGAGGGGCATCAGGCCGCCTCCAAAAACCTCCCTCCTGGAGAGAGGTTTTTGGAAAACAGTGTGTTCCCACCGGCGCGGTGCCAACGGCACCGCCCGGAACACACTGTTTTCCCCGTCCCCCCCCCACTCACCTCGTCATCCTGCGTCACTCTACTGGACTGCTGAGACCCTCCCTCGCTGTCCTCCAACCCCTGGAGGTCGGAGGGCAGCGTGGGCGGGTCTTAGGAGTCCAGCAGGGTGACGCAGGATGACGAGGTGAGTGGGGGGTCGGAGAAGAGGCAGCTCCGTGTGGAGCCGCCTCTCCTCTGCCGGGTTCTCTTGAGGGCCGCTTCATACGCCTCCCGCGGTATCGGCTCCCCACCCTCCACCGGGCAGAATTCCTGCTCGGTGCAGAGTTTCCTTCCGCCCAGTCTTGCGGAAAGGGCCTTAGAATCCCCTCCACTGATACTTCATTAGAAATTAAACTTTCACTACACACACCCCTTTAGTCAAGTTTCAGATTGCAACCTTAACATGAGATACTAGTTCCTTATCTTAACTTTACAGGGCATGCTGAACACTGAAGATGCTGCAGACAGTAAAATTATAATGTGTATAATGGGAGCTAAAAATGTATGAAACCTACTTGAGAAATACTTAATGCATTGAGGAAAAAGACCCGGGCTCTTTCCTGTTCCTCTTATCCCTTCTGACAATGACTTGAAACCCTCAGAAAATGTCAGCTGATATAAGAGATTTCAATTAGTGAAATGAAACCTGTATAGCTACACTGTCCAACTGCAACCCCAAATGCTCACCTCAGCTTTTCCTGGGGAACAGGGGATCCCTGGCAGCAGTATTAGGGGGAACTTGGAGGTCTGAAGCAAAAGGGAGAAATCAACAAAAATTACCCCTTTAACCACTGGCTGGATCCAATCCAATACATGCCTAGCAGTAGTATACTATTGGTGAAAACAGTACAGTGTCCAAATTTATTGTCTTTGTCTAACAGGTACTGACAGGAGTACTATTTGTTTCAGACATCTTAACACTTGTTCTCTGGTTGCTGGAATACAACAGCAGGATTAGAAGTCTAATTTACTGCATAATTTGTAGTCTGACAGCCTTATTTGCAGGTTTAATATCTGGGTCATTTTAAAAAGCACTCGTCTGTGACAAAGTAGCCAGGAGCTATACATTTCTCTTTAGCAAAAAACAATTTCAACCTATTTTGTTGCTTTTTTTAGTTAACCAAACATTCTAGGTTAGAACATTAATTTGCATATGTAATTGTTTGAAAGTATGTTACTACTGTAAACTATTTATTAGCTACAGACTGAAATGTGATTTAAACAGTGTGGCATTGAGACATTTAAAAAGGGAAACAAATGGCAAGAACCAAAAATAAAACATTCCAGTGCAATGCAACAATCTCTATCTTCCAGGAAGAGAAAATAGATAGTAACCATATTCAAGTTTCAGTATTTTGTTAGAATCAGTTTGCAAGTGTAACTTGGACTTCATGTGAACTTTTTTTCACTCCAGCCAGCGTGTTTGTTTTACAAAAGTTTTAAAAATATTATGAGATGTGAGGCCGACATTTTAATAGTAACATAAATATTAATTCCCTCTGATGTCTATTCTCTATGTGGACATTTCATGCTGATTATCAGATGTAAGATCTAGATGACATTTTTATGACTGTACATCACAAATTAAAAGTGTCTTCCTACTTCAATGGCAGCTACAAAAAAACAGTAAGACAGACCCCTTTTGATTTTTTTAAAGGAAGTAGCACAAAGTACAAAAAGCCTATAAACAAAGGAACATAAAATTCACAATAATTTGATTAATATTTGAACTTGGCTTATTCAAAACATCCAGTTTGGGTTGAGTTTAGCCTCTCTTTTGATCACATCAGTGATTTGCTCACAACATTACAGAGAACAGTTTTGCTTCTGCACAGTGACAACATTCTACATCTCTATTGGGCAACTGCTGAGCGTGCATGCATATTTGATTACTATGACATAAGTCACCATGAGATGTTTCTTTTAAAAAGCAACTGTGTTGGAGAGTATATGCTGCTCTTGAGCCTGTGCACATGGCAGTGTTCTTTTCCTTTTCTCTTTTCTCTTCAGTGCTTTGAGCTTTTTTCTTTCATTTTGTGTTCTAAATCCTGAACATGTGCTCCCTTAAGTCTGAGAACGATTTGGTCAGTTTCATTTCTCATTCCTACTTTTTTCCAACCAATACATCAAAAGGGTTCACCTAGCATATGGAAGATGAAACAGAGGTGGCATCCTTGGTCAAGTCCAAATTAAATGGAAAAAAACCCCATAAGCTTAAAATGGAGTCGCTCTGCATAGGATTGTACTTTAAGAGTTCTCACAGAACTCACAAAGATTGAATTGGACAAGGGCTAAGAATACCTCAGTAAATTTCCATAGTATACACCAGCGGTGGCGAACCTATGGCATGGGTGCCAGAGGTGGCACTCAGCTCTTTCTGTGGGCACGCGTGCACAGATTCCGTCATGTGGAAGGACGGAAAATCACACACACGCACCCACACACACACATCTAGGCTGGCCTGGGCGCAATCGTTTACCTGGGAGTAAGCTTGGTTGCTGGCAATGGGACTTGCTTCTGAGTAAACCCTCCTAGGGTTGTGATTCACCCATTCAAAGCATTGCATGGTTGCTTCACCAAGCTTACTCCCGAGTAATGCGTTTCTAAACTAAAACCTCAGTATTCAGATTAAATTTCCATGTTGGCACTTTGCGATACATAAGTGGGTTTTGGGTTGCAATTTGGGCACTCGGTCTCAAAAAGGTTCGCCATCACTGGTACACACAGTATATTTGCTGTCTAGGAGTCTGAAATAAAAGAGCAATGGAATCTAGGAGTCTGAAATAAAAGAGCAATGGAAAAGTGCACAAGAAAACATAGAACAAAAACCTGTTCCTGTTAATGTCTCTGAATAACTCAACCCTAGCAGAGAGCCAATGTGTTTTCTTTTGGGCAGTAAATGTTATTGAGGAAAGGACATTGGTGTCAAAACTTTGCAACCATGTGCATCTCCACACTATCTGCGATCAATTATTCAAGGACCAGCTTCTGGCATTTGAGATTAGCTGGTCATGGAGATCATCTTCAAGAGACATACTCATCATAAGAAAAGTGATGGACTACAAGTAAAAGCCCTTTTTCTGTAGGTTCAAAAAAGCCAGGAGAGGGCCATTTTGTACCCTCATTGTGGTCTTTCTAATGCAAGACTAAGGATGTCCAAAGCTCCTAAGCTCTGCCCTCCACCCCCCCCCACCAGCTGGCCTCCCTGCCAGCAGTCCCTCCTGCCCTCTGCTCAGGGGAGAAGAGACCATGCCTCCCCAAGCCCCACTCCCCCAGCCTCAGTGCTTATAAAAGCAGCTATCCGAGGCCAAGGGACGGCAGTCTCTTGTGGCCTCCCCAGAGGGGAGGGAAGAAGGGACTGCTGGTTGGGAGCCCAGCCAGAGGGAGGGCACATGGGGGCAGAGCCAGGTGGGGGCGGAGCCTCCACCTCCAGGCGGGGGCTGGTGGGGGCGGAGCTGGGGGGGGCGGGCCTTGTGGAGATGTGGTCATGCCCTATCCCTTAGCCCCACCCTTCAAACCCACACCATAAAAAATTTCTACCTACCTCACTGCCTGGCTGCTTTTGTCATTGCACATGTCTCTGTTTTGCTTTCTTGCAGGTGAGTATTCAGCTGAGAGACTTCAAGATGTGCTTAGTGCAGTCCTCCCCCACACACATACCAAGCTCAGAGCCAGGAAGTGCAATCCCGGGTGCACACTTCCTGCGGCTTTTCTTGCCCCCCCCATGCAGTGTACCCCCTGCAGCCCCTGCAAGTGGCCTCCCTCAAGCAGGCCCCCCCCCCGATTGCCCCCCCGGTGCCCCCCACAGCAGCCCCCCCTGCGGCACTTCATTCCACTTACTTTTAGGAAAGGAGCAGGCCGAAGAAGCCTGCCTGTGTTGCCTGGGCCTGGTGGGAGAGCGGGGGAGGGCGTGGGGGGGCACAGGGATTTTTCCGTCCCCCACGTGACCAGAATCAGTGCACCCAAGGCATTGCGCACCCCTTGGTGGCTTTGCCACTGCTGCTCAGTCCACTGTCCCAGACCACCTCCTGGAATGAAGTGTTACACCCATCTAGCCCTTCCAAGTTTCACCTGCAATTCCATCCTGTTTAGATATGTGCTGTGCTAGGGAACACTCAGCCCATATCCAAATGCCCCTAGTGAGATGGAAGTAAGTGAAATTCTAGGCTGCCAGGAAGAGCCCTCGCAGCTGAACAGTGGACACTTCCCTTATTATCTCTCCATGCCTCTTCAAAGGTGAGGACGCCCTTTGCACCATGTGGGTTGAGGTCCAGCTTGGGGTTTTCACAGGAGAGAACTACTGATGCCCTTGCCAACTCTGTCAGCTGCTTAAGGATTTATAACAGGACTGAGTCCCTTTAAAGGGGTGGGCATGTGTAGACACAGAGCCAACATCCCTGGTTATATCCCTTCTTGCCCTGGATATGACATGCTCTTTTTGCTTCCTTCTTTCCTGTGTCCTTGATCAGAAAACATAAAATCAAGACCGTGCATATGGTTGGATCATTGAAATGTTATGCCAGTCCTGGGGGGGGGGGGGACAGTTCTGGTGTAGCTGGGATAACTTTTTTAATCAAACTGAAGGGTACCTGGCCCTGACTAATTTCCATTGCATAACAGTGGCATATTTTAATATCTGCTCTGAACTTTAATAGATAAACAACATGAATTAAAAATTCAATAGGCAAAGTGATCCCAAGACTCGCAAAACTTTAGGAACAATACTGAGCAAGTAATTTTACAACAAATGGCAGAAATGGACCCAATGAATACGATATTTTGTTTCAGACTGTGTACTTTGAAAGTATCACCATGGTAGGGCTGGAGTTCATAGTAGTAAATTGACAGCTATGTTCTAAGGAATATGGCAAACCTGAGGGAAGTACAGTTCATCCTGTAGAGCTTAGAAGACTGCCTTATGTTTGGTTCTTTGAAGCATGATTGCTTTGACTTTTGATAGCAACTTTTTGATCGCCAACTAAGTCACCTAAGTATTATAACCCCATACAACTCTGAGCAGCTCCCATAATACTGTGAATTTTAAATAGCAACCTCAGACAGAACTTCTGCTTAAAATAATTTGCCAGAGACTCATATCATATTAGGTACAACTTCATCAGTATCAAAGAATATTGTCAACTGTGTTAGCTGATCTCACTATTATCAATAAAAGAAAGATATCATTAGAATAGATGTTTGAATTTTTATGTCTAGACATGTCATTTATCATCAGCAAGCTTTACTCCAGGGCAAAATCTTTTGATTCTGTGAATGTTGTATCAGCATTCTGTTGGCCTGGAAGTCCAAAATTATCAAAAGCAAACAGGGGAATCAATTATTTTACTTTTGTCCTTCTGACCTTCTGGGAAAAAAATATGTGGCCAATGCACTAGGTGACAGCTGCTGAATTAAGTAGTAATAAGCTGTACCTTCCAATAAACGGGCACATAAGCAGATTGTCTCTAGTTCTTTGTCAAATGTTTTACCAATATTGGTCCAAAAGGAAGGTGAAAAAAATCCTAAATTAAAACAAAAGACACGGTGGAAAACATTGCAGTTTGGTGAGACTAGGTGGTTAGCAGTTTAATCATTTTCTTTAAACAGGGTTAGATTTTTTTTCTTTTTAATGCTTATGTTGATTTAGTACTTGGTTCACCATTGTAGAAAAATATAATTAACCTAGAACAAAAGAGGAACCAACCTATTTATAAAATTTGTGCTTTTTTAAACACTTACATTTTCCATGATTCATGTTTATTATACATTTTTGCATGCCTGAATGAATAGTCGTCTATGAAGCTGATATTTATACATATTATACTGAATTCACATCATACGCAAAGGGATATTTGAACATAAGAATACAAGAAAGAGCCTGCTGGATCAGAACAGAGTCTATCTATTCCAGCACTCTGCTACTCGCAGTGGCCTACCAGATGCCCTTGGGAGCTCACATGCAGGATGTGAAAGCAATGGCCTTCTGCTGCTGCTGCTGCTGCTGCTGCTGCTTTCGAGCACCTGGACTGTTAAGGTATTTGCAATCTCAGATCAAGAAGGATAAAGACTGGTAGCCATACAACGACTTCTCCTCCATAAATCTGTCCAAGCCCCTTTTAAAGCTATCCAGGTTAGTGGCCATCACCACCTCCTGTGGCAGCATATTCCAAACACCAATCACACTTTGCATAAAGAAATGTTTCCCTTTATTAGTCCTAATTCTTCCCCTCCTCCAGCATTTTCAATGTATGCTCCCTGATTCTAGTATTGTGTGAGAGAGAAAAATTCTCTCTGTCGACATATTCTACCCCATGCATAATTTTTATAGACTTCAATCATATCCCCCCTCAGACGTCTCCTCTCCAAACTAAAGAGTCTTAAACACTGCAGCCTCTCCTCATAAGGAAGGTGCTCCAGTCCCTCAATCATCCTCGTTGCCCTTCTCTGCACTTTTTCTATCTCTTCGATATCCTTTTGGAGATGTGGTGACCAGAACTGAACACAGTACTCCAAGTGTGGTCACACCACTGCTATATAAGGGCATGACAATCTTTGCAGTTTTATTATCAACTTCTTTCCTAATTACCCCCAGAATAGAGTTTGCCTTTTTCACAGCTGCCATGCATTGAGTTGACATTCCCATGGAACTATCAACTAAGATACCCAAATCCCTTTCCTGGTCTGTGACTGATAGCACTGCCCCCTGTAGCGTGTATGCAAAGGAAGGAAGGAAGGAAGGAAGGAAGGAAGGAAGGAAGGAAGGAGGCGAAGGAAGGAGGCGAAGGAAGGAAGGAAGGAAGGAGGCGAAGGAAGGAAGGAAGGAAGGAAGGAAGGAAGGAAGGAAGGAAGGAAGGAAGGAAGGGAGGGTGGGTGGGTGGGTGGGTGGGTGGGTTGGATTTATTATATTGCCCTATCCCCAAAGGGCTCTGGGTGGTGTACAGTTTAAACAAACACATCCACATACCCCAATAAAAATATATTACATTTCAGTTAAAACACTTTAAAATATCCAGTACCTCCAACAGAAAAACCTAATCAAGAGTAGGAGCAATATCAGTTGGATTTTTGCCCCTATGTGCATCACTTTACATTTTGCTACATTGAACTGCATTTGCCATTTCTTAGCCCACTCACTTAATTTATAAAGGTCCACTTGGAGCTCTTTGCAATCCTTTGTGGTTCTCACCACTTTACATAATTTGGTATCATCTGAAAACTTGGCCACAATGCTACCCCTACTTCCAGGTCATTTATGAATAGGTTAAAGAGTACTGATCCCAAAACAGATCCTTGGGGGACACCACTCCTTACACCTCCCCATTGTGAGAACTTCCCATTTACACCCTTTGCTTCCTGTTTCTCAACCAGGTTTTAATCCATAGGAGGACTTCCCGTCTTATTCCTTGTTATTCCTTGACAAGGAATTCCTTGACATGCAAGGGAAACTTTATAATGAATTAATATGATAGCAGATTCCAAATGAGATTTCATTTTTCTGCTTCCAGTCTCCATACCATGTGTCATTAAACAATAACAACTACAATTCAGGGTATGTGCAAGAATGACTAAATTCTCCATTTTGTTTCTTTTTTTATTTCCCTAATTTTAAGAACTATTTTATTCACTTTTTTGGTCATTAGTTTTATAGATTTATGTATATGGTATATGGATGCTGTACTAGTTTTATATGCAGTTTATGTGGTCTTTACATGAATAATAAGTGTAATGCATAATTTAGACTCATTGACACACAATGACATTAAAATATGACATCAAAATATGAACAATTGATAGAAAAAAATCTATGTCATAAAACTGAAAATGGGATAAAATAATCATGGGTTCAAGCTGAAGATTCCAAGTGAAACTGAAATAGGGACTGAAATGAAAAGGTATCAAACATTTGAAATTTACCATAGGTATAAAGGCATCAATGACTTCCTTTAGGGATGAAGAAATATAAGACAGTTCCCAGATAGTGCATTTAGGGGAGAGACTTTAGTGTGTGAGTTTTCTTTCAGTTCTGTGATTATATGACTGACCAACCTTATGGTAGAACAGGTCAGGAAAAACCATATTGCTCCCACACTGCAATTTCTGGTCCCCAACAGCAACAATGTATTGTAAATTTCCCTTCACTGAAATGCCCCTTTTCCATTAGTTTTTGAGATGAGGGCATGGCCTATAGGCATGCTATGAAATTTGTTAATTCATAAAGTAACAGCACTCTGATTGACATTAATGTACTTGTGTAAAATGGGATTTATTATGATATTCAGAAGAAACTGTTTTCGATGATCCAGTCAGTGATGTTAATGCCCTCTCCCACTGCAAAAAAAAATTAAGGCCAACAAAATCCTACAGAAGTACATTTTGACCATCACCTGCAGGTCAACCTAATCCTGTAACTAGGTCAAGTTATAATACAAGAACCACCTCTCAATGCTGGCATAAGAGAGGGGGAACTGATGACTGAAAGGCATAAGTGTCAGAAGGCTTGATATAAGTGGGGCGAAATTGTATTTTTTTCCTCACATTTCAGGGCATGATGTGGCATGTAAAAACTAAATAACTGTAATGCCCATAAAAATGATTCGGCTGTAAGCTAAAGCAATCAGATGACTGCTTTGCCATTCAGCAAGTTGTAACAGTTTGAATTAGTCATGGTTTAGACAACTGAACAATTTTACAAATTCCCATGAAATTCAACTGACCTCAAAAAGTTCATGGACTATGAGGTGCCAGACTATGTTTCAGAGTGAAGCACATAGTATAGGTTTTGATAAAATTATGGCTCGACATTTAATAAATTCTGATGGATTTAAATAGCAGTTGCTAAGCACTAGCAATTCTCAGATAGTAATTACTAAAAATATTCAACAATTGAAAATTCTTAAATGCTTCAGTGCTTCTATTATTCTATAATCTATTAGATCAAGCCTTAGAATTTTATGGGACTGTTTTCTGGTACTCCTAGAAGCCTTCACTGATCTGTCTCAGTAGTATTTTTGACATTTAAACGCTCAGCTTTCTATCAAACATTTCAAGGATTCGGTGACTAGATTAAAATAATAACCCACCAAGTGTTGCTGCAAGGTTCGGCTTTAGATGGGCACAAATCATCTTTCATTGGCACAGTTTATAGTTCTTTAAAAATGACTTTGGAGAAAATGCAGTGTTTTTATAATTTGCAGTTACAATTCTGAACACCAAATAAACTGAAAGACAAGGCTACTGCTTTTTAAGCATCACCTAGACACTAACCCTTTCATTAAAAGTTTAAAACCAATTTAGTATAAAAACAGCTTACATGTAAAAGTTTTAGAAGTGCATTTTCTGTGCTGTGTCTGTGTGATTAGGGGGTAGAGATGGATAAAGATATTAAAGGGCAAACTTTTGCTTGGAACATCCTGGGTCAAGGAGGAGTTACAGCTCTAGATGTTGGGCTGAATCCTTCAGTCAAGGGAGGACAATAGTAACAATGAGGCATCTGCTCTTCTGTTCTGAGGTCAATGCTGCAAAGCTGTCAAATAAGGAGTTGAGGATTTTATGAAAGTAATCTCCCAGGGAGAAAAATACCACTACTGCAATTTATGTTACGTTTGTAGCAATATGGTTTTTGTGTCTTCTCATTTTTGTCTGTTTCTGAGAACAGTGGGTTGGCATTTGGGGAACATTTTCAGAAATATTCTGCCTACGTCAAGTTATGTTCCAACTAGTACTTGTGATTGGTAAATTGTTATATTTCAATGACATTTCAAGCCACTAGATAAATAAATAGAACACATAACAAAACAAACACACTGATATAGATGAAAAATGAGAGCAGCTTTTCAAATTAGCTGCTTATTTTAAAAGTCAGAAATGTATTTTGTTAAGTAAAATATTGTGCTGTATTGAGGTAACACCTAACTACCACACAGCTCAACTTAATATGTTGCTCAGTTTGCAATTATGAGTTAGAGGAGGTATAACTAATAAAATGAAAGCACTAAACTTTGACCACAGTATATAGCTGCTGACTGGGTTATGTTCCAGTGTCAATTGGCACTGTGTAAACCTGTTCATCAATTCATAACATATTAATATTATCAATCATATTAATATTATCAATCATCTATGCAGTCTCAGTGACCTACATTTTAACAGACACAGGTAGCTGAAATGTTACACAAATAAACAAGCAATCTTTATGGCTATGCTGACATAGCTTTAAAATGATTTAATGGCTAATCATAATATTACTATTAGTAATGTTCAAAGTGGCAAACCAATAAACTATACAACTGGGGGACTCCCAACGATTTACAGGGAATATTTCATAGTTCTCTACTTCACTATTTCTTTTCATTTACCTTCCCAGAAAACATGCATAGCCTGTTCCATTCTTGATTTCTTCCCTCCTTCTCATTCAGCAAACTTATCTTTCATCTGCCCCCACCCCATCTTCAGTGTTTCTTCCTTCCCTTCCTATGTCAGTCTCTCCCTAGGGTAACTACGGCCTAATTGCATTGTGCAGACTGGTTGACCCAGTTGTACATTGGATAACCTGTGAGGACCTGGCACACCACACTTTCTATTTTATCCCCCTTGTTACACTATGTCCTCTTTTCCTTCTCTTGGAAACACCAAATTGTCACCTTTCCCTGATTCCATTTCCCATTTCTTCCCATCCAGCAACCTTACATCTGCCTCCCATATTTAGTTATATTTACTATTTATTGTCTTCATATCCATCTTGTCTTTCTCGCTAATGAGAGAAGAAGCTTATATCAATCTTGTCATTTTACCCTGATAACAAGTCTGTGAGGTACAGAAAATGCTGAAAGTGAGTGACTGGCCTGATGCTTTTATGCCTATATTACACTGGTTTTCATGCAGTCGCTGCTGCCAAATAGTACTAAAGTGCCACTGGGCCTGGGTGAGCTGTACAAGTCACATAGTAGTGAGTCACCTGTTGGCTGTTGCCAGCCCTGATATGTCTTCCCTTAATAGAAAGAGTAAGGGAAACTGGGGTGGAGTGGGTGGCCAAAAGAGGCCTGCAGAGAACCCTCCTCCTGCTTTTATTGCAGAAAACAAGGGTTGAAGTCTTGTATATTGTTGTGGTTGCCTAGCATCCCTCACGATGGCCACTTAAGACATCCATTTCTTAAAGATACAGACATTGCTTCTATTAGTTTGGTGGATTTTAACCCCACTTTTTAAATATTTTGGATTTTTTTGAAAACCTGGGACATTTCTCAGACTTGCACAAAGTTTAGCACTGCATGTTCCTGGCTCCAATCTCTAGATTTAAGTATCCACACATGGGGTCATGTTGAGAAATAGATATATTTATTATTTTACTGTGAAGTGTTACTAAATATATACATGACAAAGATTCATTAATTTCACCTTTGCCTTATATCACTTTAGATTTCTAATTCAATACTGCGGAGGAAATCAATGTGGCTAATTGAGTCCTCCTTCAAATAATATCAGCAAATGAAAATCTGTAGTATTAACACAAAGCTGGCAAGGTTTTTCCTGCTGTTTAAATCTGGTGGTGCCAGATTCAACTGATAATCATTACATTACGTAAAATACCTTAAATACTATAGAATTAATTAAAGCAGCTTTGTAGTTCATGACCTTCCAAATATGTTTTGATGTTATATTTGAATATGTTGCTTGGTAACACAGTCAAATAAAAATCCTGCTCTGACATATACAGTTTAAACCTAGCAATTTCTAGTTGAGCATAAATGTTGTATCTCGAGGTTAGGTACCATTCTGCTTTTAGAGTAGTCGAAAACATTTTCTTCATTTACAGCTCAATCTGTTCTACACAGAAGCAGTTTACTAAGCCCTCACATCCAACTTTCAAACATTAAATGACCCATTGAAGGTCATTAATTAATTGGTGAAAAATGTCTCCTTACTAGTTCACAAATTATGTTAAACATACTTCTAAATATTTTAAATTGGAGCTTCCAATTAAAACTGTATATGTCATATTGTGTCATTTAATTCCATGGCTCTTTCTAGGAGACTGAACAGCATCTGCTGAACAGGCAGCACTGAAGAGAGCTGAGCTCAATTAGTTTGTGATATTCTGCCAAATTGCCTCATTATATGTCATAGTAACATCAGCGACACTTTTAAAGTCAAGCATTCACATTACTCTCTTAGGACAACATATATTCACACTACATGAGTAAAATATATAATCTACTAACCACTCAACTATCAATAGAACACAAAAGCAGAAGTAGAACTAAGCATAGCTGAGTACCAAATAAAGGTAATTTTGCAAACTATGAGAGCTATGAGAAATCCCTATCAGCCCCATCCAAAGGGTGTGTGTGTGCAAAACAGCTTAGGGGAGTGACACAGGGCTGTCAGAAGATTTGCCCTCCCTGGGGCACCTACCTCAATGAGGAGCAAAGATGCTGGTGGGCAGCCATGGTGGCCCTTCGGAACACGTGGACATGGTGCTAGACATCATGCCAGTGTTCCTGCACCACCACCAGCTCTGTTGGTGTAGTGGGGGCATTCCAGATGCATTCCGGGGGTGTACCTGAAATTGCTCAAGTTTCACCTGGCTTAGCAGGGAACTCCGCCATGGCCCATGGCTTATACCACCCAAATTGGGGGTATATAGCCATGCAGCCCTATGGAGGGCTTTCTGCCAGCAGTGTGGTTTGTTTATAGTTTCTACCTCTCCATGCTGCCAGAAAGCCCTCTGGGGATCGAAGGGTGGCATGACAATGATGCCATCCCCAGCTGCCTGGGGCTGTGGATAGGGCTGCCCAATGTGAAAAAGGACACATTGGAAGTGGTGTTTCAACTGCAAATGAAAGAAAAGAATATGAATGATGAATAAATACATACACTCAATTGTTTTGGCTAAAAGTGCCAAGTACCCAAAGTAAATCTTGGGGCAAAGTATTGTATCCCTTGATAAAAACTAGGGATAACCTTAAGGTGGATATAGAATTCAGGAAAGCAATCAAGGACAAAGGTTTATAATAATTGGTAACTTCAGCTACATTCATGTTGACAGAGAAATATAAATGTGAGTGCCAAGAAAAGATTTTTTTAAAAATATATACAATAAGAGACCATATCTTGGAACAACTAGTAACTGAACCAGTAGGGGGGAAATGACTTTGACTTAACCTGGAATCATACTGGGGTGCTAGTAAACCATTTCCCCCCAGAATCAATTGAATCTGTTGCAAATGTATTTGTAAAGTCTTTTCAGTAAAAGAGCTCTGATTGGCTAAGGTTTCCCACTGCGAGCTGGGCAAAGCTTTATCCTTCTGACCCTGCTCAATTGCCAAATGCTTTGATTTTACACAGTTCGGGGGCTGAATGTAGTCTTGAGCCTCATTCTGCTGCGTAGTTCCACTCAGGACAGGTTGCATCAGTGGCATTAGTGAGCAACCACACTGGCAAAATTCTGTGGACATTTTTGGTCAGGCAATTCGATTTCTTCTGCTGTGCCATCTAAAAAAGATTTACCTTCTAAGGACAACTTTGAGGTGGAATGGCTCTTCAAAACATCCTCTATGTTCAGCTGTTTCTGCTGTCAAGAGAATTTCTCTGGTATGTTTCCACCTCAGTGTTTTGACCAAATTTTGATAATTGAATGCACTTGGCCTCCTCTTTTATCAATTTTCTCTCCAAGATGTTCTTCTAGTCCAATTTTCCTAGGATGATTTCAGGTTATTATTTATTTATTATTATTGATAACATTTTTTGCCAGTGGACAGCTAAGTTTGCTATTTAACCAGTAATCATAGCTCACAGAGGCACAATGAGTTTGGAGACCCCTGCTTAATTTCATGTTCTGCAATGCAAATATTTTAATCAATGAGAGCAAACCCAGCAAACACTAGGATATTGCATACATTTTGAATGTGAACTACTTCCTAAATTTGAACTACCATGTATTTGTTGTCCTATATAGATACCTTCCCAGCTGTTGCATTTACTTTTTAATTTCCATTGGCTGAAGTGTCTTTACAGAAGCCTACAAATAATCATTTCCTGTTTTCCCCTCACTCAGCAAAAATGAGAATCTTCCTAGGTCCTTGTTCTTTGAATAACTTGGCATTCAAATGAATGTCTTTGATTAACAATAATTTTCAGGCTAGATATAATACTCATCTTGCCAAATATCTTAGCACACTGAGATCAAATATATCAGCACAGCTACAGGAAGAACCTTTGTTAATTAACTGCTACCGCAGAATACCAAACACTGGGTTTTATTAGCCTCTGTAAAATATAACTCTGTTTATTTTTCAGAGATGAACAAGTGAGAACAGATCTTAAAATTTCCAGCTTGGCTGACCACTGACATTAGCACATAAATATAATTTAAACTGATTGTCTCATCTAATGATCAACAATATGCCTCATCTAATGCATTAAAATAAGACATTTATTTTTTAATGTCCGAGGTCTGATATTTATGTCAGAGTCAGAAAATGCAGGTGTTTAGTGAAAACATATCTGTCTTTACAGGTTCATGGGGAAAGGGGGAAGGAGAAGACACTTGGCTAAATCACACCCAGGAAACTCTTATATTATGGGTGGACTTGATCTTGTCCCTTTTGCAAATTCTAGCATTGAAGGTTAAAAGGTGAATTTTGGCAATGTCTTGATTCACATCACTTATATGCACTGTGCTAGCACTATTTGTACTAGTTGACCATCTAAGTATATGTACTATATATGTACTATTTTTGCTAGTTTACTAGAACCAGTAAGGCAGATTCTGCCAAAAACAGCGCCCCAGGGATGGTAAAAACAGCGTTCCTGGTCCACTGTTCGCATGGCTGCCACCTCCACAATGAGGCAGCGCAGTGCTATCCCACCCCCCAGCAGAAACGCTGTTTTCCTGGGGACAGCGTTTTCCTGCTGGTACCGTGCAAACTGCACCAGGTTGGAGGCGCTGCTTTTCGGCGCCTCCATTTCCCCCCACACTTACCTTCTCCCCCTGCAGAGCTCCACAGGGATGGGGAGGCATGCACACGCTGCTCTTAGACCCCCGGGGGTTGGAGGGCAGCGTGGGCATGCCTTTCTGTCCCTGTGGAGCTCTGCAGGGAGAGAAGGTAAATGTGGGGAAACAAAACAGAGGCACCCCTGTATGGAGACGCATCCACAGGCCACGGCCACTCTGGGGCCACTTGCACCTCAGCATGCGAACGGCCACGGGGCTCCACCGACATCATATAGGCTGATGGGAAGCCGCTGCAGTGGCCCATGCAGAATCTGCCAAACAATATTTTAGAAGGTTCATAAAAAACTCTTGGAAGAATTTTTTTTCAGTTGGGTGATGTTATCAAAAATACTTGGCTGGAAATTAGTCTCTAAGTGCTTCCTAATTATTTCAGCAGCGCTACATGAATTAATATTTTTATATAGAATCATTTTATTCAGGAATGTTTCCAATACAACCAGGTCTATGTTTCAAAACCACATCTATTCATTCAGAGTAAATTATTTTAAGCATTATGCTTACTACAAGATCCCTGGGTTATGTACTTTAGTGTCTTGCACTTGGAAGACTTCCACTCCTACCACCAACTGTTCTTGAAAGGACAGGGGGATATCTTGCCCTTATAGAAGGGATGATGACAGACATGTTGAATCAGCAGTACTATATATTTCTACAGATGCTGAATGGATACTAGAACCTGGTGTGGACTGGTACTGAGTACTGTTAGTTATTTTGTAGCTGGGCACCTAATTGGTGCTCTGTATATGTCCTTGTTGTCATTATTGTTGCCTCCTGATATTTTTTCTAGTAACAGAGTTGCAGTGGTGTTCCTGCCTAAGGGCAAGGTGGGCAGTTTGGTGCCCCTTATGGCGGGCACCAAAAATGCAGGTTCGTTTGTGGGGGTTTGGGGGTATTTTCAGTGTTTTTCTGTTTTTGACCTGCAGGGGGCTCAGTTTTTAGGCTAGCAGTACCAAAATTTCAGAAAGTTTTTGGTATACTCTTCTAATGATATCACCCAGGTTTGGTGCGGTTTGGTTTATGGAGTCCAAAGTTATGGACTCCCAAATGGAGTGCCACCTTCCCCCATTGTTTCCAATGGGAGCTAATAGGACATGGGGGCTACACCTTTGAGGGTCCAGAACATTTTCTCCCAAGCACAGCATTTGATCTGGCCTAACTAATAAGATTAAAGCTTAATAGTAATGAGGTTGTATCAGATATATTATGGAAATCTGAAGTTTCACTTATCCAAAAATATACAATGAATCCTAATGATTCACCACAACCACCCTCACAAAAGTTATTTCCTAGAATGAAAAAAAAATAGCCACTTTCCCCTTTTGGTTGACTTTCAAAAGTCAGCTTTAAGCAAGTATGGAACAATTTTAATTTTAACATTTGGGTTTGCGTATGGATATCATTTCTTTTTTCTTTTTTTAAACCAGTTATTACCTGACCTAAGCATCCTGAAAGGGCAGGGCAGAAAAGGAAATAGATATTTTAATTATGATAATTAAAACTAAAATTATATAAGTTGTATAGAAGACTTACAAAGGAGAAGGCAAAAAATCAGTGCTGAGAGATTTCAACTGAAACGCTTCTATGAGAGCATTTTAAAACCTCCAGATTTTGCTTTTAAAATGTATTTTACCTCTACTGAATCATGGCACTGCTGCAGCTCACTTGTAAATCCATGCTTTTTTGTACGCCTAATGCCCCTGGAGCAAGCAGGGAACATGGCCACAGAAAGCTCTTATTAGGGGTCTTACAACATACTATTCTAACATCCTTTTGAACTAAAATGCTTTTTGCCAGCCCAGTGTGGCAATTGACAGGACTTTTAGGGGGCTGGAACATTCAAATATGGTCACTTTTCATGCAAACACAGAATTACTGTTCTTGGAGGGTCTTCAGAACCCACTTAGACATTGGCAAACCTTACTGGTGAAGCAGGATTCTAAAGTGCTATGCTGCTGTGATAGTGTCATATCCAGATCCATGCCAGAAGTGATGATGTAGCATCAGAACCACACCTATTCCCATCCAGATGTTCTATTGAGCACCAGCAGGGAACCAAGGCTGCTATGTGGGAGGTGTCCTGGTGGAATGGGAGACTTGGTAGCCCTATCCTGGGAAACTCTTTTTTGTTGCACAACAGGCTATGGTTGAACCGGCAAAGGACTTTGTCAGGCTCCCCCTCCAGGGTATTCACGGGAGCCCCTGTTGCCAACCCTCCTATCCCTTTCCGGGTGCTGGTATTCCCGGCCTCACCCCCAGTATCAGGGGGGTGGACTAGTTGTGTTAGCCTTTGGAGCCACAGCGTGTGAGATGGGGGGGGCGTGGACTAAGAAGCCCATGCAGGACCTGCCTGGCCCTGCCAACCCCAAGGAACCGAGAGCCTGTTAACCTCACAGGACTCTCCCTCTAAACCCTCAGCCTTGCACACTCTCCTCTCCTCTCCTCTTCCTCCTCCTCCTGCTCCCGCCTGTCTCTCCCTTTTCTGAGCTCCGTCAGCTGCCTCCTTTCCTCTTGATCTCCCCTTTTTCTCCCTCCTCTGTTCTCTTCCTGCCTTTCCTCTCGCTCTCCTCCTCCCGAACTACCTCCTTCTTCCTTCCAACAACCACCACCCCGGCTGTTTCCATTTCTCCCCTTTTTCTCCCCCCTTCCTCCATCTTTTCCCTTAAAGACCCCAATCGGCTAGTTGACGGTGGAGAAGGGTCCCTCTGTCCAGTCTGTCCAAAAAAAAGTGGTATTGGGTTTTGGTAATTTCTCCCCACCCCCATCTTTGAGTTTCAAAGAACATCTATAACAATTAAACAATATTAAATGAACTGTCATTAATAAAAGTTGGCATGGTTACACAGATGTTTTCAATGGTGCTTGAAATGGGACTCAAAATCCTTGCAGCTGTAGGAAGATGTATCTTCCACAAGACATGAAGTCTGTAATTTTAATTAGTTTAACAACATCTTGAAATCTGAATTTGCCTCAGGCTACTTTTCATATCGTTTTCAGAATAATAGTAGTGAACTGTTTGCATCTGATCAGTGTTTTCCAAGTGTGAGTCTAAGTGACCTTTTTTTTAAAAAAATCAATTTTGATACAAAAGAAACGCAATTCCACTTAAATCTAAGGAACTGAGATTAGGTCCTGATCAAGTTATTAAATATATATTTCAGTTTTAAAAATGTGTTTAGAATGGTGCCCTTTTCTTACGCATTACGACCATAGCTTAGATTTCTAATTTAATTCTAATAATTTAAGTCAACAGGAATATGTGATAGAAGGCAAAATGTATACCAAGTTCATTTTGACACCAAATTACGCAGTTACAATTGTACTTCGTTATAAGGAGATACATAGCTACTTAAGCAAGCTTGGTGTTGGTTCCTTCATCATTACTCAGCAATTTAAAATACTTAATAACATTCTGGGGCTTTCATTTTAGAGACACAAGAACACTACTACATTTTCACCAAATAGTTAGGGAAACCCACAGTACACCCCCCACCAAAGCTCAGGATTCTATATCCCCCTGAAATAGCAGTCTTACGAGTTGAAGTGAGAGAGAGGCATCGTGAAAGTTTTGTTTCACTGACAGAATAAATCAAAAGAAAAGTTACTTTGGATCTAACCATTCTGTTGGCTTCATATGTTCAGGACTGTATGCATTTCAGTGTGGTGTCATGCTATCAACAGTGTGGGTCCTATCCTGTTAGTTAATAAATGACACCAGAATTCACAATAAGATTACAGTTTAATTAGAGACCCTTCCCAACCTTTCTTCCCTGTCACAAATAATGAATGAGTTTTTTCTGATTTATGTGAATTGCTGTCAGAAAATGCAGCAATTTCTACAACTAATACATAGCGTGTTTTCATTTTAAGATTCCATATAATGTCAAATAGGGTCTTTCTTTAAAGTATAACACATACCTGTATATACTCGTGTATAAGTCCACCCGCATATAAGTTGAGGCACCTAATTTTACCACAAAAAACTGGGAAAACTTATTGGCCTGCATATAAGTCAAGGGTGGGAAATGCAGCAGCTACTGGTAAATTTCAAAAATAAAAATAGATACCAATAAAATTACATTAATTGAGCCATCAGTAGGTTAAATGTTTTTGAATATTTATTTAAAAGAAGAACAGTAAACTAGCTCTGTAAGCCCTGATTCTCCCTTTAAATCCACTCAGAAAGGGGGGAGGTGATTTAAAGGGAGAATCTGGGGAAAATTTGAGGGTGCCTGTCAGGGGAGGAATGTTTATGTTAGCAGTACCAACATTTAGGAGACCCTCCTGATGATACCACCCAGGTTTGGTGAAGTTTGGTTCAGGGGGTCCAAAGTTATGGACCCTCAAAAGGGTAGCACCATCTACTATTAGATTCCATTGAAAACAATGGGGGATGGGAGAACCCCTTTGGGGATCCATAACTTTGGATCCCCTGAACCAAACATCACCAAACCTGGGTGGTATCAGCAAGAGTGTATCCTGATGATACCACTCAGGTTTAGTGAAGTTTGGATCAAGGGGTCCAAAGTTATGGAGCCTTGAAATGTAGCCCCATCTACTATTAGCTCCCATTGGAAACAATGGGGGATGGGGGCACCCCCTTTGGGGGTCCATAATTTTGGACTCCCTGAACCAAACTTCACCAAACCTGGCTGTTATCATCAGAACTGTCACCTGATGATACCCTGACATTTTGGTGCTGCTAGCCTAAAAACTGCACCCCCTGGCGGTTAACAAATTAAAAACCCTAAAATATTTTTTTAAATACACCTCACTCGCGTATAAGTTGAGGGAGGCTTTTTCAGCACAAGAATGTGCTGAAAAATTCAACTTATATGCGAGTATATATGGTACTTTCTCTTTTTAAAAAAGAAAACCAATGCTTCACTTATCACTTCACTTATCACTTACTTTTTACTTGCTTTGGAATATTATTTCAGTCTTTCAGCCAACATTATATCTAAACCCTAGTAAGACCAACGGCATTCCTAGTAGCTGAGAATGAAGTAAATGCCTCCATTTATTATATTTCTACATAATGGGACAACTGGAAAAAAGTAAAACAATTGAAGTCTTGACAACAAGAATAACATGTCTGCTTTATCACCAACCCTTTTTTCAGTTTGCTGTTTGCCCAGTTAGAATTCCAACATGGCATGATGGGTGCAGCAACAAAATGGCTGCCACAAAAATGGCTGTCACAGGAGGCAGAGCCAGCCACAAAATGACTGTCACCGAGTAACTTCACTAACACTGAAAATACTTGTGCTGTGATTGGAATTGCTGCCAAGGAACATTTTAAAAAATCTAAACAGCCAATCAGATCTCCACTAGTCAATCAGAAGCCTTGCTGAGCATAAACCCTACCTGGCTCCATCAACTTTCTAAAAAACACTTGACAGGTAACAGAAAAAGTGTTGAGAAGCACCATGGCACCCATGGGCACACTAAAAAACCCTGACCTATTGTATTGTTTTTATAGGATGACAGAATTTCAAAAAGAACCATCTTGGATGTTTTTCTAGTATGTTGAATGTTTTTCTCCAGTTGAATGTTTTTCTAGTATGAATTAGCTACAAGGAGAAAATAGCAAGATAGTTTATATATATGATGAGCAAAAGAGAAAAAAGTTCTAGTCTATTAGGTATGTGGACAGAAACAAATGCTAACAGTGTACAAAGATCAGGTGAACTCATCTTACCCCGCCCCACCCCCCGAAACTATTTCTTTATTTCTTCATACTGCTGGATTGTAAACAAGATCTTAATTGTCAATTTCCCATTTCCGTACTCCAAAGCATTAACTTTTCTTTAGACATGTTTGGTGTACAGTGGTAAAGCTGTAATAGTACCCATAATAAATTTCTGCACCATGGAATGACTTTCTGCTGGAGAAGATGAGTTTTATTGGTCTGAGCAGAATACAAAGGAATCTTAAGGAAATGGAGATCAGTTCCAATCTGCTTGCTTTGTCACCTGATCTTATCTTCAAGACAGTAAATTAAATGAGAGCATAGGGAATAACACTACAGTCAAAATACATGGTCATATTTAAGATACGGAAATAATGAGAAAGTCCTGATTCACTGATAGTCAGCTTGCAATATAAATTTCACAGGAGCTGTATAATGCCATTCTAAATAGAACTGCATCCTTCTAAACCCTTTGACTCCATTGGACTTAGAACAATGTTCATATGGCACTGTGAGGCAGCAGGACCTGAAGCCTATGTACTTTACACTGCTAATTTTATGTGGGTTTTGGTTATAAATTATAGGATCTGAATAAAGACTAGGAGCCAAGGTACTAGAACCTACATAGGACTGCAGTGTTTGTGTGTGTGTGAAGTGTGGACTATGATGAAGCTGTATTTTGAACTTGGCTGGTGACAGCAGTAATCTAAAAAACAAACACCAAAACCAGCATTATATTCAATAGCAAATTCCTTCAATATCATATGAATTAAGTTCTTCTTGTTTAACAGCAGTAACAATTGGCAGGAATGTCCCTTTTTCTATGAGTATTTAATTAGTCTAACATGTTTAATTGTTATGTTTCATGTTGGTATTTTTGACACTTGATGTCACCAGGTCCATAGCCAGTAATGTTATGGGAGGGCATGAAAGAAAATGGCATAGTTGTGCCAGACACTACATTACCCCAAATCCTAATACTGATGATATCCTGATGATGGCATAGTACCAATCCAGTGTTGTCATAGAGTGGGATGTGACACACTGTCACACTGAATAGCAATTTTAATAATAACCTTTTCACACACTTTTGCATATAGACCACTTGTGTATAATCATAATCCTGTGGTTTTGAAAAGATGGATACTTTACAAGATTTAAAAAATGTGAAAATTAGCTATATGCTAAAAATAGCAGGACCACATCTTCCCATTCTGATCACAAAGGGCCCTCTGCTCTTTTGGAGGTAACCTTCTGGAGGTCCCTGGTCCCAAGGACACTTGGTTGGCCTCAACCAAAACTAGGACCTTTTAAGACCTGGCCCAATGGAAATTCCTCCCAGCTGACACCAGAACCCTGAAGGACCTTACCCAATTCTGCAGAACCTGAAAGACACTGATTTTTCTGCCAGGCCTTTGGTTGAGTCAGACATGGGTCGATCCCATCTTTCTTGGTTCCCAATTTTTCCCCCTCCTGGCAATTAAGGATTAGTTATGTAAATTGAGTAAGGATAATATATTATTTTTAGGCTGCGTAGGGGTCCTATGGAGACTCATTTATTCATCATTAACTGTTACAGTATTTTAAAGTTTACCTATTGCACTAAATTATCTTGATTGGTGTTATTAGATTATGTTTGTAAGCTGCCCTGAGCCCAGCACTGGATGGGATAAGGCAGGGTGTTATATATAATATAATTAAATTAAAATAAAATAAATCATTATGTACATCCTAATTGCTATTTACACAGGTCTTTGAAAGCTGAGGTTCTTCACATAACATTCCTGCTCTATCATTCCTGTGTGAGTATATGAGTGAATAGACAGTTCTTGCATCATGGGATTAGACTAGATGACTTGTATGATCTCTTCCATCTCTATGATTCTATGGGTTCTGGACTATGAAAGTTTATACCACAGTAAATACTTTACGTGCCATAAAATGTTTTGCTTTTCTTGTTTCAACAAATTAACACACATCATTCTCTCTTTTTGTGGAATATTTTTCTCCCTATTTTTTTCTGGAATATTTGTAATCTTTACAACAACCCTTACAACAAGATTAACAGATAGGCTGAGCATGAGAGCGAGTAGCTTGCCTGAGGCCTACATAAGTTCATGGAGGTCACAAGATTCAAACCTGTAACTTCTGGTTTGTAGGTCAGCTTCAGAGGTTCTACACAAACTCATCCTTCTTTGAGCATCTTAGCCAGTAAGCCTATGTCAACAATTATGTTGCTAATGGTACATTTAAATATATAGGGGTGTCTTAGGTCATTTCTGCACAGTGAAAATATCCTGAGTTGAACAAGAGAAATTTCCTGTGCAGCCAAGAAGCTCACATGGTTCCTGGTCCTAAAGTGGTGATATTTCCCTCATCCTAGACCTAGGGCAGGGGTAGGGAACCTGCGGCTCTCCAGATGTCCAGGAACTACAATTCCCATCAGCCCCTACCAGCATGGCAATTGGCCATGCTGGTAGGGGCTGATGGGAATTGTAGTTCCTGAACATCTGGAGAGCCGCAGGTTCCCTACCCCTGACCTAGGGGATTAAAAAACACATCAAATTGGTGATTCTTTAAAAAAAATCCCGGGGTGAGCCTGCTAGAGCCTGCTACAGTGCAAACACCAATTGGGAGTAGAACCAGTTTATATTTCCCGCCCAGCTGCCTGATCTCCCCACCTGATGTTCATTCAAGCTGCCACTCAAAAACAACAGCTGATCAGAACATGGGACAGTGGGCATGCTCAGATATACTTGCAACTGCCACTCAAAAACAACAGCCAGTCAGAACATGGGACACCGGGCATGCTCAGATATGCTTGCAATGTAAATACAAAAGACCCGACCTGGTGCAAAACAAGCTAGAGTATTTCCTCCCAGTCTTCACTGGATTACTTCACAAAACAGGCAGCCGTGCAAATGGACAAATCAGGATAAAACAGACCAGGATTGTAAGAAACCGGTGCTACACAGGTATAATTCTGCCATGCGGAAACAACCTTAGTGGAAACCACTGCTGGGACAGTTATCTTACTTTTCAATACTTAGCTTCACTGGTGTTAAAAAGTCGGGTTCCGGTTCCGGCTGCCGTTCCGTGCGGTCGCTCCCTGATGAGCTCCTCCGCATTTTTTTTTACAGTGTTAAAAAGTAAACAATCTATAACAAGCTGCAACAAATTCTTCCCTTCTAGCAAGCCTTACTAGGAACACTATTGCTAATACTACATACAAACATCACCAGCTTTCTTTAACAAAAACGAATAGTGATTAAAAATGTGTTTTAAATCTGCAGACTAGAGGCTGTATAGAGAAGTTGAGTCCGTCGATTACCTTGGCAGTGGCTAAGTTCTTGGAAAACATTTTAAATACCAATATTTAAATGATCGAAATGTAAATATGCTTGCAATTTTATATGCCATTAAAGGTTGAATTGAATTTAATGTAAAGAAGTCGGCCTGCACAGAGGCAGGGGGGCTCGGGGGGGGGGGGCTGCCCACTGCCAAGCCCTGCACCCCCGCCTCCATGCAGGCTGGCTTTTGCCCTCCCTGGGCCCTGGGGATGGCAGGAGCCAGCCTGCAGGGAGGACAGGGGTGGGTGGGGCTTGGCAGCATGCAGCCCAGGAGCTGCCCTGGCACTGCAGTGCCCCTCTGAGCCTCCCATGCCCCCGAGCCATGCCCCCGAGCCATGCCCCAAGCCCCACCCCCAAGTGCAGAGGGCAAAGGGGGATGCCCAGAAAAGGTGTTGTCCCCAGGAGCCATTTACCCCCAATACACCTCTGCCATCACCCCAGCCACATCAGCTCTAGAGCAACTCCAACTGGCACAGATATCTCCAGCCTCAATTGCATGCAACAGTTACAATGTTAACTGGGCACAACATGCATAACTTGATGAGAACCAGTGGTGGGATTCAAATAATTTAACAAACAGTTCCAGCTGTGGGATTCAAATAATTTAACAACTGTGTTTGTTTACAAGCACCATTTTAACAACCAGTTCTGCTGAACTGGTTTGAACCTGCTGAATCCCACCACTGATGAGAACCCACAACTCATGTGATTATTACGTAGGATGGGAAGCAAAAACACAGCAACAAGCTGCATTCTGATACATTCAGGCTTAATTGGAACTTGTTTTGATGTCTAAATGCAAGCCTTTGTCTTTTCCAAAGTACCCAACTTTCTGCATTACTTTTTTTTAATGTTGTGGGCTAGAGTAGGTGATATGTATGGTTACACTTTCTAACCAAATTTCCCCTATGAATGCCATGAGCTACTATCTTCCTTAACACCCCACTTAGCTTTGTAAAGACAGAGTTTGTCCCTAGCTACCCTCATTTAAACAAATGAATTTTCCATAGCTTCAGTTTAAGCCACAACTCCTGGAGGATTAGGGAGATTGTTCATCACCCAGACTTTCTTTAGTTAGTGTGTTGTTCCATTTTCCCCTCAGGCCTGACTGACTATTGCATCAGATTTGCTTCATTTACAAATCAGTGAGAGAACTTTGTTCTAGTTTTAAGAATCCAGGGAGCTGGGCTTTTCCATGTTGGACTATTCTTCCAACCAACGTACAGATAATATTAACCGTGGAAAACCAATGGCTATATTGTAAATAAGGCAGCTTCATGAGTTCAGTAGGATAGTCAAAGAAAGAAGGGAGGTATTGCATTTGGTTCCACCTGCTGTAGCCATTTTGGGTTTTGCTCTACCTCATGCAGTAGCCAGTTTAGGATGGTGCCCACTATTCCCCTTCATCATCCTAAAGGTGCCCATCCATTCAAAAAAGTTGTGGACCCCTGTGTTGTCCATTTATAATCATTTTAAAAGCACTGTTAATTTTCAAGTAGTTAAAAAAAAGATTGCAGCTGTGTTAGCTACGATGTCAAAGAAACAGATAAACCCAAATGCCTGGGTGATCTTTGCCACATAGAGGGCATGACCAGATCCTCTTTCATAGCTCCACTCATCTTGTTACTGGATTTGCAGAATATGTCAGATAATTTCATCTTATTTCTCTTCTTACACAGTCTAATATCACATAACCTTTCTCCTACCATCTCCTCCTGTATCATGGTATAGATCTATGGAGACATATATAAACTCTTTCCTTTTACCATTCGGCTCCCTTGCTTGTACCTGTTCTTTACAATTAAATATATAGCAAAGTACAAGAATTATAGATTCTGATGCCTGTCAACCAAGATATACCATGATATATACCATGATAATGAGATTAAGTACCTGTGTGAAGGCTGAAATGCCTACTGACCCCACCATAGTTTGTTTATTTATTGGTTTTTATCCTGCCCTTCTTACAAGGGGCTCAGGATGGAAGCAGAGTGCCCCCCTCCTATTTTGTCCTTATAGCAATCATGTGCAGTAATTTAGAACAAAAAAAATGTGAGCAGCTCTAGTCAACCAGAGCAGGAATTATAGACCAAATCCAGTACCCTAAAGAATATAGAAAGTGATGATGACCCTTTTTTTAAACGAAAAGCCAAACTTTATGGAATGCCCAACTTAATATATGCTTTTTATACATTATATCATGGGTGCACAACTCAAAACCAGACTCAAAATCAGACTTATACTGGGGGACCTCACCTTAAAAAGCTGTGAGGGAGTACTGCAAAGCAGGAGAAGGAGTTTCAGTTTTCCTTTCTTCACAGCTTTCACTAGGTTTCTCTAGTTCCACATGCTCTAGGAAGGACATATGGAACCAGAGAAAAGGGGTGAAATGCCTCCCTGCTGCTGTTTTGACTGACAAAAGTGAGGTGGGAGGGAATCTGGAAGCTCCTTCTCCTTCCTCATAGCGTAGAGCAAACAAGCACAAACAAATTGTGTTTCCTCCCCAAGGCACACTTGACTGTGAATCCAATCGTGCACTGTGATCTGACACAGGTCACACATATCGTGTAGTCATGCCCTAAGGAAATTCATTCTCAGTTTCTTCCTTGAAACAACAAATTTTCTCACTACAGGGCTAACCACACTAACGTACTGGCTTAGTCATGACAAAAAACAACACCACAATATTGCTTTTCCATACTCCACCAGTACATCATCATGTCTATCAACCCTTTTAGCTGAAATACTGAAAAACCCAAAATTGTGTTGGTGTGCCAGCAAAAAATGAATGAGGTAATTTGCTGCACATACAGGGAGCAGTATAAACCCAGCACCAGCAGCCTCACTGGCTTGCTTTGGAACCCAATCATGGCTCTGAGGGTTGATAAGGAACATAAGCCATGCCTACTACTTTATTCTACTGCTACTGTAGTGCTGCCAAGATCTCAGGGGTCCACATCAGTTGCTTGACAATAGAACCAACCCTGTATGTCATGGGGTTGGGTTGGTCTAGTTACCCTGGGCTTACTACCAGTGATTGCTTGGAGGACTGCCTCTTAGCACATACTGCAAGAAGTTCGCCTGTTTTCCATGTAGCAAAGGAGTTCTTCTTGCCAGACAAAAGTTCCATGAAGTTACCTTCACTTCCAGTATACACACATAAGGTCCCATACCATGGATTAGTCTCAACACCTCACACAACATTTGTTAAAATGTAATAAATCCTGTTAAGTCTTTTTTTAAAAAAAGAAAGAAAAAAGCTGGACTCAGCAAAATACCAAAGCATTCTGATTTCATGCTTTTAAAATAATAAAAATGCCAGTAATTACCCACCATATATTTGGAGGATCTTAACCAGTGTCATCACTGCATCACAGTGTCATCACATGTGTACTTCAGATCAATGAAAGAGTATCATTTAAAATAATATATTTCTTGATATGCTTCATGCACAGTGTTCTGAACATAAAATAAAATGAAATTAAAAAAAATGATTGGAACTAGAAAGTAAAAAAAATACTGCTCACAAGAGTCATTATGTTAATACCGATTTTACTCATTGTCTATATAAATTACTGCTGATATTAGCATACACTGTTGCTGCTAAAGCTGGGAAGACTAGACACAAATTTGTTTGGATTTGACTGCAAATGCTATTTAATTTCCAAGGTCCAGGTCACTTGAGCAGAATTAAGGAGAAGCCCATTACGTAGTCCCTACCTCCTTCCCACTCTGTCCAGGTATTTAAACTTGGCAAAAAAAAAGAGTTGACTATATTTCTAAAGATCTCTAATTATTCCTTAAATTGTTATGAGATATTAGTGTGCAGAACAGGCCATTACAGAATGGATTGATATGAATAACTCTTTTGTGTGGTGAGAGAAATATTATGGGCAGCAAAAAGATCACAGGGAGAGAAAATGCTAGCAAGATTCCAACGTTATTTTAAATTGTAATATCCATTAGGAAGTAGAGGAATGCTGCCAGTCATGACCAAGTGTCAAACAGCTGCTCTGTGAAAGAGAGATCAATAGCTATTTATTACAGTTCCAGTGGTAGAGACATCATTCAAGGAAATGTACACTGTGTGGGCGTTAGAATGCACCATTACAGAGAATCAGTATGTTATTCTTACAAACCCCGCCCCCCCCCAAATTAGCCTGGCACCAACCCTATAATCTTTTTAGACACCAAGATAAAACAATTCTATTTTCCCATTCATTTCATGGGTCATATCACTTTTTATTACATCTTACCTAGATTTTTGGAATGGTCTACTACTCCTACTCCTACTACTCCTACTACTACTACTACTACAGTATTATTTTATTTGATGTCACAGCTCCCTTTAGCTCTTCTTTAGCTGGTGGTTAGCCTTTCATTACAATTCGAGCCTCACCCAGAGACCTAGGAAGTTGTGATATACTGGCATAGTATTTGTGCGTATTCCAGCAGGGCTGCGGAATCTGACAGATGTTAATTTTGTCAATTTGAAGATGTTTCAAGTGCTGCCCCAGTGTTTTCAGAATGGCGCTCAGGGTGCCAATTACCACTGGGATGATCTCAGCTGGTTTTGTCATAGTCGCTGAAGCTCGATTTTCAAATCATGGCATTTAGTGACCTTCTCATTTTCTTTTTCAACTACCCTGGTTGCACTTGATTAGTTAACCTTCAGCCATTTCTATCCCATCACTCTCAGTGATCTTGATGATCTTTATCACCCCAGTGGCACACTTTTCCAGGCCAAACTCCATTGAAATGTCTGCACTGAATTTTTGGACTGTATTCACTATTGACTGGATTTGTGTCTGATTTCCCATAGAGCTTCAAATCATCCATGTACAGCAAATGTGAGATTTTTTCTGAGTCTTTGGCCATTTGATATCTCAACTTTGTTTTCTTTAAAATTACTGTTAGTGGGATCATGGCAATGATAAACAGTAAGGGCGGTAGTGAATCACCTTGGAAAAATCTTTGCTTGATGTTGACTTCCATAGTTTTCATTTCCGTCTCATCACTTTTTCTGTGAAAACTCAAATGTTTTCACTGACACCAATTGTTTTCAAACATTTCATGATCCAACTATGGGGCAGTGAGTCAAATGCCTTCTTGTAATTAATCTAGACCATATGCAAATTAATAGTCTTGTTACGTTCTATAATCCCTCTATGTGATTCCATTCCATCCTTCACTTGGCATACATGGAGCTAGGCTGACATAACAGAACAAACTGATGTTTTTAGGTAGTAATCTATATGCTTCTATAGCAATTTTTGTGGGAACTTAACCTCATTATAGGAAAGCACTGACCCATCTACTTGACTAATTCCACATGAAAGCAAGATTATGTTTACCTCAACCGTACTCAGTTTTATGCCCTTTTTCCTTTGCTTTATATATGTAACACTCATATATTGAAATTTGAGTTAAATTTGTTTCTACAAAAAGTAGTTCAAGGAAATGGACTAAAATCCTATTATGTGTAACTATAAAGCAGGTCCTCTGGATGGGATCCAGAGAAGATCATTTTTACTCTCCTGACACAATGGATGGGTTGTTGAAGCATGGGTTATGCATTTTCTACAATCTGTTGCACCAACAATCTATTCCATTTTTGGCTTTACTTATATTTACATATGCCCCTTTTCTGTTTCTAATTTTTCTGTCTCCCAAGTGGAGCAGTTTTGTAAGGTACTTTGAATAATGATTATGATACATTAATAGCTATCACTAAAGCAGAAGGAAAAGGCCAAAGTCATTCTGTCATCTCTCCTTGAAAAGTAATTCCCACATCCACCTCTTTGTTTCTACACTTATTAAATAGGACAAAAAGTTGTGTTGTACTGATCTACTGATAAACACTACTAATTAACAATAAGGACTTAGTGTAGGGAAGGAATTATAAAATGTCATACCCAAATTAAAATGTGCACTTGAATTAAACCAAATAAAATATAATTACCGCAGGGAGATAGACAATGTGAGACGTGTGATTATTCAGAAGCAAACAAACAGTGGGAAGAATCTCTAAATACTGAAGGCCTTTATTTTTAAAAAGTGGAAGTCTTTTTTATATAAAATCAGTGTGGTGTAGTAGTTAAGTATGGCGGACTCTAATCTGTAGAACTGGGTTTGATTTCCGACTTCTCCACATTAGGGGCAGACTCTAATCTGGTTTGATCTAATCTGGTTATTTTCCCACTCTTTCACATGAAGCCTGCTGGGTGACATTGGGCTAGTCACAGTTCTCAAAGAACTCTCTCATCTGAGGCTGGATGCACAGATGGTCAGATATTGTGTTATTGTAAAATCCCTTCCTGGCATGGTTTAACATGAGTCCTCATTGAAGAAGGAGAAGAACAACCAATCACTAAGTCCTGCCTTGGTGGGCTCTCCTTGGATGTCTGGAGTCTCAGAGCCTTCCCAAAGGAACTACTGGTTCTACTGAGCAGCAGAACTCTCAAGCCCTGGACCCACCAACTGTCAGAGCCATCACAGTCTCCCAAATGACCTCAGGAGCAAAAAAAAGGCAAAGGGCAAGGGCTTTAGTTTGGATCTTTCATTTACACAGTTTACCAAAGATTTTCCCAGCGCTCAAATCTTGTGTTTTGGAAATATTTTCTGTGAAATAATTTCACACACCTCCATTCCTCCTGTCATTTTGGGTTTTAATTTTATTCCACATGCTACTAATAAAAACATATGCCTTATCATGGTGGGATGTCATCCATGATGCAGAAGAATAATGCTCATAGTTGCTCTGGTGTTATACTGCACACCAGAGTTGCACAGTTATACTGAAGCTGCAATTAAAAAAAGGTCTCGGCCTCTATTTCTACCATTGAGAACTACCTACACAAAATGGAAGCCTAAAAACCCTGGAGTAGGTGCCTTTATTTAAGAACATAAGAAAGAACAGAAACATATTTGAAAGAACAGAAACACATAGCCACCCCAATCCCCATTTTTCAGCCAAATTAGGATTTTAATAATAATGTGGCCAACCCTTGTCAGTTTCAGTGCTTCTAAATGCTGACACTTTACTTTAGCATTATTAGTTTAACATGAAATTGGCAAAGCTGATCCAATTGTTCCTGCTTCTTTCTTTCTGTGCCTGAATGTCAACATCAAAGGCTCTAGGTGAAACTGATAAAGCTGATCCAATCACCCCTGTGCCAGAATGTTCACATATGCAAGCTCTAAGTGAAACTGACAAAGCTGATCCAATCACCCTTTTTTTCTATTTGTATACTTGAATGTCAACATTGCAAGTTTTAGGGGAAATTTATAAAGCTGATCCAATTGCCCCGCTTCATTCTATCTGTGCCTGAACATTAACGTTACAAGCTTTAGGTCAAATCTTCAAATGTATCCAGTCATCTCTGCTTATTTGTTTCTGTGTCTGAATGTTCATATTGCAAAATCTAGGTGAAATTGACAAGGCTGATCCACTCATCCCTGCTTCTTATCTCTGCCTCAATGTTATATCCCTATGACAAAAATAAAATTCCTTTCAAAAATAGATGAGGAAGAGGAGAAAATTGCTGAAGGGGAGGTTGGTGACTACACAGGCTCATGGATAAGAGGCAGGTGTTAGGTTGGGTGGAAGAATAAAGACCATTTCAGCATGATCATATGCACAAGGAAAGGTAACTTACGAACAGATAGAAAAAAATTGAAGGCAAAGTGCTAGAGAAAACAACAGAAAAAAATGAAGAGAAAATGTTTCTTGGATCAAGGTAGCATTTGGTGGCAAGATTAGTTGTAAACTCACGAGGAAAAGGACCGTGAACTGGAAGAACTTTAGAGTGTGTATATAACTCCTGCATATTTAAGGCATCTTCATGCTATAAAAGAAGTTGACCTCAACATTTTTGCTCATAGGGAAGACCATACTCCTTGGGAACTGTATGAGGATCTTTTAATAAAGCTCTGGGTGTTGTCGTACATTGTAATAAATGTGCCTCAGGCAAATTCCACATGGGCCAAAAACAGTGGTGTGAAAATGGTGTAAAATGGAGCAGCAGTGGTGTAGTGGTTAAGAGCAGGTGCATTCTAATCCGGAAGAACTGGGTTTGATTCCCTGCTCTGCCGCTTGAGCTGTGGAGGCTTATCTGGGGAATTCAGATTAGCCTGTGCACTCCCACACATGCCAGCTGGGTGACCTTGGGCTAGTCACAGCTTTTCGGAGCTCTCTCAGCCCCATCCACCTCACAGAGTGTTTGTTGTGAGGGAGAAGGGCAAGGAGATTGTAAGCCCCTTTGAGTCTCCTACAGGAGAGAAAGGGGGGATATAAATCCTAACTGTCTAACTCTCTAAAATGGTGTAAAAGGGTTACACCATTTTCACACCGTTTTCACACCACTGTTTTTGGCCCATATGGAATCTACCACAGACAGTTTTTACAGTGATGGTGACCTGATAACGACCACAGTCTTATATTGCAACTACTTGTTCCTATTGTCTGTAACACAATAAGAAGATGCCCATGTTCCTTGAGCAACAGTAGCACACCCATTTTCCACATGTGCTGTTTATGGACATAATATGTGATGGAATGAAATGTCAATTTTGAAAGATTATGTCTGACAGTGGGACAAAGAATACCTGAGTAACCCAGCACAAATCAGTTTAGTGGCAGGCAACCCCAAGTTCTTGACAAAGCTGGAAATAAATAGTAGAAGCATTCCTAAAATGATCATTATCAAATGATAAATTACTTTCAAAATTCTCAGTGTTTAGAATTAGGGGCCATAGACACTACAAAGCTATCTCAATTCCAAAAGTCCGAAGATGTTTGAAACTTACTGAATTCTATTCTGCAGATAGATTACTTGATCTAGAACAGATAAGCATTTTGAATGGCTATTGCATTGCTAACTATAGAGGCCATCCTTTTTGTCAGTGGAAATCCTGACTTAGAATACATCCTACTGACCTGAATTAAGAAATGCTACAAGGGGGATTATCAGCTACAGTTAAAAGGCTGATCTAACATAATTGCTAATTTATCCATTGGCACTGACTTGACTGATGAGCCAATCCTTAATTCTATTGAGGTTTTTACAAGTACCTTAGTAAAAAAATAAGATGTACCATTTAAATATTTGAGTGTCTAAGACAACAGAAAGAAGCTTATTGAAACTGAAAATTTGCTGTCATTTTAATTTTCATTAGGGATGTATCAAAAGTCATCGTTATCAATATTCAAACAGTATGAGACTGTAAAATTAGTATTCAAACAACATTCTTACTTCTAATCATATAGTGGAAACGTCATCTGCTGTATTTAAAAAGAAAAATTATCAGCAAAGTTAATTAAAATATTTGCCTTGCATAAATCATGACACTACATTTTGTAGCTTCTTAAGAGTGTTGATAAAATTATGTACTGTTAGTTTCATTTGCTCACAATTGAACATTTAGTACATAAATTATATTTTGACAGTTTTAGCTTGAACTTGCATTCCCTCATTTTTTGTCCAGAATTCTTCCTGTTCATGAACAGTTAACATCAGCCTTGTCTTTCTTCACTAATGAATCATTTGAAAACTATTAAAAATCCTTAGTATTGGAATGATGGTATAAATTTACTACAGAAAACATGGTTGGAAATTAATATAATTTTGAAATCTTTTCTCCCTGCTGAATAGGGAACCAAGGAAGCCAGAGGCAGAGCTACCAGAGGAATGGGGGGCATGATGCACCAGGTGCACACCTGCAGGGGGCGCCAAAATCAAAAATATATTTTCAAACTTTTGTGTGTTTTTTTATTTGTCAGCCGGCAGGGGGCATGGTTTTTAGACTAGCGGCACCAAAATTTAAGGCTACCCTCAAACAACACTCCGGATGATACCAGCCAAGTTTGGTGAAGTTTGGTTTAGGGGGTCCAAAGTTATGGACTCCAAAAGGGGGTGCCCCATTCCCCATTGTTTTCAATGGGAGCTAATACCGTGTTTCCCCGATGCGCTATGTCTTATTTTTAGGGGATGTCTTATATTTCTGTATTTTGTTCGTCAGGCATGCTTACAAACAAAAACTTTGCAATGTCTTACTTTTGGGGGATGCCTTATATTTCGCACTTCAGCAAAACCTCTACTACGTCTTATTTTCCGGGATGTCTTATATTCGGGGAAACAGGGTAGTAGATGGGGCTACCCTTTTGAGGGTCCATAACTTTGCTCCTTAGCTTCTACAATTTTGATTCTTCCAGCTGGCAATGTCCCAGGAAACCATTTTTATGGGATGTAACAGTTTTTTTGTAATGCTTGGCATCATTCGAGTTAAAGAAGATGATCCAGTGAGTTGTTTGTGTCATGAAAAACACAGCAATTTTCCAAGACTAAGGTTTTCTTGTTTGTTGGGTGCTCCTCCCTTGCGTAGACTTCTCCAGCAGATATGGGATATCTTTTGTTGCTCTTGCCATGCCTAATTCTGAGCCTCTAAGGTCCACCAGCTCTTGAGCCCATGACTTTCCAATTGAGGTACTAACAGTGGGCCTTTCCCCACTTCCCTTAAGCCCCGCGCTACTTAAGGAGAGTAGCGCGGGGTCCCCCGGCACTCCCCACTGAGAGGGGCGGCGACAGCGCAGCTGCCCTGAAGCTGCTGCTGTCGTGCCCCTCAGCGCGCAGCATCCCAGGCGCTCTTCTAAACGGCGCCTTTTGATGGCCCCGCGCAGAGCACGGAGTCGTGAGGACGGCCAGGCGCGCGCCTGGGATGCTGCGCGCTGAGAGCAGCGCGCAGCATAGAGGGGACCGATGGGAGTGGGGAAAGGCCCAGTGTTTGAATTAAGAACCTTCTCAGAACATAGGTCTAATTCACCATCATTCAGTGGGGTAGAGCAGTGTGCATGGATAGATAGTGTATGGTAGTTGTTGTTAGGAGGGGTTAGATGGGAAAAAATAGGTCTTGGTTCTGGTGAACATCATCAGAGTCAGCCTCGGTTCCTTTTGGAGATGAAACAGAAAACTGACAGTCTTTTGGAATGGGGTTTTGTTCTAATAGATAATCTGTAGAACCTTTGGCACATAGTGGAGCTGTGGATTTGGAATTAGTGTCACCTCCTGGAGAGTCTTCCTGGAGTGAGGAATTCAAATCCATGCTAGCCAATAAAGTGTCCTTGAGTAAATTTAATCTTCCAATGATCTGCCTTTGTTCATGTCTCGCAAAATGGGAAAAAGAGGCTTTCAGGTTATCTTCAAGGATTTCACCTGCATACCAAACGTCGGAGCTGCCAGATTTACCCAAGCTTGGCAAGAAGGCAACAGTGCCTTCAACATTCAGTGCTTCCCAAAAGGACCTTTCTTTGACAGTTTTTGTCCTTTTAACAATAAGCACCTCAGATGAGCAATGGTGATATTGACAGGTTTTTAAAGAAATTGGTAGGGGGAACACACTTCTGGATGCATCTTTGAGCTCTACTCAAAAGGCACTTTGGAATGGCTGGGGAATCAAAGGAAAGTATTAATTTCTGAGGATCGCATGCCAGATTGTGCTGGGCAAATATTCTGTAGAGATGAGATCAATCTGGTTTACCTGTTTCTTCTGCAATACACTCAAATGGGGTTTGACCAGACTCATACTATTCCATGTAGGACAGATGCCACGAAAATTAAAAAACATTAAACAGATTTTATTACACTCTAATACCAACTGAGTGGAGGTTTCTGATGTCATTGCTGGCTGAGCAGCTTGGAAGGGTGAAATTCTAATCTTGCTACAAAGCGGCTGTTGGTCAGTTATGGTGGCAGAACTGCTAGCATGATGCAGTCTCTTATTTGAGCTTTCCTGCAAATCCTTGATTGAATCCAGTACAAGACTCAGTCTGGAATTAATGCTGTTAAGTTCCCTGTAAATGTTAACAACAGTCTCTGCAGTAAGACTGCAAAAAATCGAAGTGTCCTGATTTATCTCCCTCCTCTCTTGAGTCTTCCCACAATGGTTTCCAATCAGAGATTCTAATATATGTCATAGTTCAGAAGGGTTCTCTATCATTAAAGGTGCAGCAGTGCTAGTTGGTTGTGGTTTCACAGGAATATTTTTTATTATCATCAGCGCTAGATACTGAAGACATACAGCTGGAAAGGTTCTCTTGAATTAGAGGGGCAAAACACACACCATAGTCCTGATCAAAATAGGGCCTGTCTTCATTTTTTATATAAGGGTTGCCATTGAAATCTACAGTATGACTGCAAGCCTTCACGGCAAACTTGTGTCAAAAATAATGTCTGAGTCGATTCTAAGTTCAGAAAGAACACAAAGTAAATCAAGAGATACAGCTGATTAAAGAGATGACTACAGAACTTGTAATTTAACCGTCAAAATAATACAAAGCATTCATCAATAGTCAACAGAAAAAGCTAGTGTAAAGAGCCAATCACTTGAAGCAGTGGTGCATCAGTTAAGAGCAGATGCACTCTAATCTGGAGAACTGGGTTTGATTCCATGCTCTGCCATTCGAACTGTGGAGGCTTATCTGGGGAACTAGAGACTCCCTTGCCATCTTCGGGCCCTTGTTTGACCCAGTTTTCCCTGCTCGCTGAAGCCGCTGTTGACAGAGCCTTAGCTGCTGTTAGACCTACTACCTGTCCTCTGGATCCGTGCCCGTCCTGGCTTGTGAAAACCTGCCGGGCGGAGTGACGACCCCATCTGTTGAGTATCATCAATGGTTCTCTTGAGCAAGGAACCTTCCCGGATGGGTTGAAGGAGGCAGTGGTCCACCCACTCTTAAAAAGACCATCGTTAGATCCAGGAGATCTGGCCAATTACCGCACCGTTTCGAACCTTTCGTTTCTGGGGAAGGTGGTGAGAGAGTGAGTATGGAGCAGCTTCAAAGGTTTTCTGGATGACACATCGGCTTTTGACTGCTTCCGGTCAGAAGCTTCTAAAGTGTTGGGCATGGGAATGAGGAGACTGATAAGCCGTCACAGACACACTCCGCATCCAGCTTGACTAAGGCGGATCGGCGCTGCTGGTGTTGTTGGATCTCACCGCAGCATTTGATGTGGTCGACCACGATCTTTTGACCCACCGCCTGGCCACCTCCGGAGTGCGGGGCACTGTCCTTCAGTGGATAACCTCGTTTCTCCAGGGCTGGAATCAGCAAGTGAGGTGCGGGGACCAGGCCTCCCGGAGGTGCCCGCTACAATGCAGTGTGCCTCAGTTCAATGTAGCAAAATGCAAAGTGATACACATATGTAGCAAATGTGCCTCAGTTCAATGTAGCAAAATGCAAAGTGATGCACATAGGAGCAAAAAATCCAAACTTCACATACACGCTACAGGGGTCAGTGCTATCAGTCACAGACCAGGAAAGGGATTTGGGCGTCTTAATTGATAGTTCCATGGGAATGTCAACTCAATGTATGGCAGCTGTGAAAAAGGCAAACTCTATGCTGGGGATAATCAGGAGCAGGAAGGAATTTCAAATAATAAAACTGCAAAGATTGTGTCATGCCCATATATAAAGCCATTGAATTAGAGCCACACTTCGAGTACTGTGTTCAGTTCTGGTCACCACATCTCAAAAAGGATATTGAAGAGATAGAAAAAGTGCAGAGAAGGGCAACAAGGATGATTGAGGGACTGGAGCACCTTCCTTGCTGAGGAAAGGCTGCAGCGTTTGGGTCTCTTTAGTTTGGAGAGGAGACGTCTGAGGGGGGATATGATTGAAGTCTATAAAATTATGCATGGGGTAGAAAATGTTGACAGAGAGAAAGGGCTGTCTCTTTCTCACAATACTAGAACCAGGGGGCATTCATTTGAAAATCTGGGGGGGAGAAATTAGGACTAATAAAAGGAAGCACTATTGCATAGCGTGTGATTTGGTGTTTGGGGTATGCTGACACAGGAGGTGGTGATGGCCACTAACCTGGATAGCTTTAAAAGGGGCTTGGACAGATTTATGGAGGAGAAGTCAATTTATGGCTACCAATCTTGATCCTCTTTGATCTGAGATGGCAAATGCCTTAACAGTCCAGGTGCTCGGGAGCAACAGCCGCAGAAGGCCATTGCTTTCACATCCTACATGTGAACTCCCAAAGGCACCTGGTGGGCCACTGCGAGTAGCAGAGAGCTGGACTAGATGGACTCTGGTCTGATCCAGCTGGCTTGTTCTTATGTTCTTATGTTCTTAGGGGGCATTATTGCCCCTGCTGTTATTTAACATCTATATGCGACCCCTTGCTCAGTTGGTGCGGAGTTTTGGGCTGATTTGTCATCAGTACGCTGATGACACTCAGCTCATTCTGTTGATGGAGGGGGGAGCAGCCGCCGCCCCTGCGGCTCTACAGCATTGTTTGGAGGCGGTAGCTGGTTGGTTGTGACAGAGCAGGTTGAAACTGAATCCATCGAAGACGGAGATCCTCTGGCTTGGCCGTGAAGGGGGGGAGGGGACTTTCCAGCCACCGGTATGGGAGGGGGTCACATTGGCACCGACCCCCTCTGTCTGCAGCCTGGGAGTCCACCTGGACTTATCTCTCTCAATGGAGACCCAGGTGGCCCATACAACCCGGGCTGCCTTTTTCCACCTCCGTCAGGCCCGGCGACTGGCCCCCTTCCTCTCCAGAGCGGATCTAGCCTCGGTGATCCATGCAACGGTCATCTCCAGACTTGACTATTGTAACTCGCTCTACGCGAGCCTTCCCGCTAGCGTGCGATCCGGCGATTAAAACTGGTACACCATGCAGCAGCACGTCTGCTTACAGGCAGCACCTTTCGGGAACACATCCAGCCTGTGCTGCAGCAGCTGCATTGGCTTCCAGTAGAGTTCTGGATCATCTTCAAGGTGTTGGTGTTGACCTTTAAGGCCATTCACGGCCTGGGGCCATCGTATCTTCGAGACCGCATCACCCCATACGTCCCTAAAACTCTCCGATCTGTGGAGGCCAATTTACTGGTGGTCCCTGGCCCCTCGGCTTGTCGGCTAGCCTCCGCCCGGGCCAAGGACCTTTACAGCCCTGGCCCCGGCCTGGTGGAACACTCTTCCTCCAGCTGTCCGGGCCCTGCAGGACCTTGGGGAGTTCCGCGGGGCCTGCAAGACGGAGCTTTGTTCATGAGACGCCGGAGGATCCAGCCGCTAATAGTGCCCCGCCTTTATCCCTTAACATCTGGGCCACAATTACATCACTGAGACTCGCCATGCCCCCCTTCATCATGGGGAGGGAGGGTTTTTATATTATTGGACCGCTGGACGCCACTCTATATCTTGAATTTTAATCTAAATCTAACTTTGGGCTTTAATTTGTGAATGCATTGGGAGTTTTTATCGCTGCTTTTAAATGTTATTTAATTATACTGTTTTAAATGCTGTACACCGCCCAGAGCCCCTCGGGGATGGGGCGGTATAAAAATCGAATAAAATAATAATAATAATAATAGATTAGTTTGTGCACTCCAACACACACCAGCTTGGTGACCTTGGGCTAGTCACAGCTCTTTGGAGTGCTCTCAGCCCCACCCACCTCAGAGGGTGTTTGTTGTCGGTGGTGGGAAGGAAGATTGTAAGCCCCTTTGAGTCTCCTTAAAGGAGAGAAAGGGAGAGGTATAAATTCAAACTCATCATCATCATCATCATCCAAATCTGTTAAGCTTCATCCATGTTTGCCCCCAGTTAAATTTCAATTTATCAATAGTTTGGGGATACTTTTTGAAGTTATTTTAGTTTTATCTTGATTTTGTACACATACTTGTGTGTCAAAACCTTGAAAATTTCCCAATGGATCCTACTGCCTTTCAAATATATATATATATATATATATATATATATATATATATATATATATATATATATATATATATATATATATATATATATATATATATATATATATATATATATATATATATATATATATATATATATATATATATATATATATATATATATATATATATATATGTGAAGAACATAATACTTTCATTTGTTACTAAATTTATGCACAATTGTGACTAAATATATTCCAAAGAAAATTCAGAAATAAAAATATTTATTTTACGGTCAGCAAACTAAAATTTTACGGTCAGCAAACTAAAATTTAACAATGAATTCTCACTCTCCCATTCTTTTCCTGCCCACATTTGCATTCTCTTTTTGATTTTGATAAAGTATGCAAGAGTGAAAGTATGCCAGTATTACGGCGTGAAAATAACTAAAAGATATCTAGCTAAAGCAGAATCGTTGTGCCCATCTGTTGACTTATTGATTGAGAAAGTGTAACGCCTTGAAACGTCTGTTGACAAATATCTCCCTCCTTGAACTCAGATGTTTGTTCACAGATATGGCTGGAGCAGATGGTGCTAATGGGAGACAATGGTACATTGGCAGTATAACAGATTTTGAAAGGCACAAGCTGCTAAATTCTTCAGCAGTCATCCTATTAACCAGTAGGAGAGAAAGACACAAGATGGAAATTGAGGAACAGCTGATATCAATACAACTACTATTCCACATTATTTGAGGAAGATGTAATTTCTGTTTTGTATAAATGTGATTCATTTACAGTCCTTGATATAGTAAAAATCTTCAATAAAGAGGAATTCATATGATCTATTACACACACAAAAATATGAGATATTTTTTCCCATTTTGTATCAGTGTAGTTTAACAACAGCAAGCAACCCACCATGAAACCTGTGATATATTTCATAGGGGATTTCCCCACTTACCGTAAGCCCCGCGCTACTTGAGGAGAGTAGCGCGGGGTTCCTCCTCCCTCCCCACGGCAGGGGCGGCCACAGCGCAGCCGCCCCGACGCTGCCACTGTCGTGCCCCCTTAAGCCCAGCTGACATCCCAGGCACACTCTTCCGAACGGCAGCCTTTTAGCTGACCCACACACACAGCGCCAGGGAGTGCGTGGGGAGGTCCTAGTAGCGCCTGGGATACCCATAGCCGCTGAGAGCTTCTTGTGACATAGGGGGGATGGAAGGGAGTGGGGAAAGGCCCATAGAAAACTATTGTGTTACAAAATGAAAGGAGATAAACACTGCAATCCAGAGGGGAGAGGGAAGTGCAGAGGTAGTTGGGGATGGCATTGCTAATGTGGCACCATGTCGCCTCCCCAGGGGCTCTGGACAGTGTGGGAAGGAGCGTTTTTTGAAAGCCCTCCTGCTGCTTAAATTGACTCCTAAGCATAAATATTGTGTGGTGTAAATCTGCAGGCCTGGATGTATGTATGTGTGTATGTGTGTATGTGTGTATGTATGTATGTATGTATGTACGTATGTATGTGTTGTTTCTTGACAATTATTACAGCTGAGCTGCTACTTCCATAATCAAGTATGGCATGAGAATGCCTATGCAAACAGATGAAATGAATGCTGATGAATCTGACATTTCATCCATAATTGATTAGGAAAGTAATAGAATATTCCAGGAACTATTGTCACAGACACACATTTACTATTAAACTGCTATTTTTCCAGCTCCACATTGTTACTTTCAACATGAGTCTTAAATCAAGCTCCAAGCTCAGTTAAATGCCCCCAAAGCACTAAACATGGATACCATTCAAAATGCAAGAGGCAACAGGTTATTTTATTATAACCTTATCCCATAAACACAAACAGAAGCAGAATGAAACATGAGGTTACGTAGTACTACATGGGTTAGCTGAAAAGCCTTTATCTTTCTGGATAATTTCTATTGTTTTTTTTTTTCCTGAGACTGGCATAGTAACATTTTATTTAAAAACTAGCGGGCCTGGCCACGTGTTGCTGTGGCTGAGTCTGGTGAAGTGGAAAAGAAAGAAAAGGGGAAGCGAACGGTTTGAACATGTGTCATTGAACAATGATTGCAAGGGAGGGGAGGGGCAAGGGGCCCTTCGCTCCCCTCCCTCTCTCCTGTTCCCTTGCATGGCAACCTGGCCCATCCCTCTCTAACATTCCTCTTCCTCTTCTAGGGTGGGTGGACCATGTGCAGGTGGCTGGCCCTGGCCCTTTCACTCCCTTCCCTGGCTGGCAAATTATCTACCTTAAAACACGCTGGGAGGCATGAGCTACGTTGTGTTCAAATTTCAGAGCGTTTGGTCCAGCAAACCCCTGGTACCTCCCTCACCTTCCCCTTCCTCCGCTAGGGTGGGTGGGCCATGTGCAGATGGCCCGCCCCACCCCTTTCACTCCAGATGGCAGTGGTTTTCAAGGAAGGCATGTTGTTTCCCTTGTATCACAGGGTGTTGCTTTGACGGCCAACAGATGGCGCTGTTGCAGAACAGAACTGTGGTTCCAACTGTCACAGGTATGGCATTAAACAATTACTGGTACAGTTGTGACATGTACACAACAGGAGGTGTGGAAACAGTCTGGAAACCTGGCCGCACGCGAATGCGACATTGTGTGAAAATTTCAAAGCAATCGGTCCAGTAGTTTGGGAGATTACCTGTCAGCAGGAAAACACACTGATAGATTTTTATATATACTAGCGGGGCCCGGCCACGCGTTGCTGTGGCAATTGTCCTTCTCATAACAGTCCGCAACCCACACAGATGCGCATACAGGTTCAATGATCCATAGCCCTAGGCTTTTTAGAATTGAAGTCAGAGTAGAGTCCCCTTTTCCCTTTTCAGGGCAGAGAGGAGTGTGTGAGATGAGGTGGTTGTGTTGAAGTGTGTGAGTGCAGTGAGAGAGTTGTTTGGAGAAAGCACTCTGCACATGTTCGGAGGCCTCTTTCCCACTGCCTTCGCGTCTTCTCTGACACCCCGCCCCCGGCCTCCGCAGCACCTTCTGCTTGATCCGGAAGCGGCTCCCGCTGGTAACGCTCAGCGGGCATGCCGAAACCGGTGGCTCGCCAGGGCAGCCTCAGTGAGCAAAGCTGGCCCGGCCCTTGTGGCCGTCGGAGGGGAACCAGCAGGAGGAGCCGCCTGGACTCACCGGCACGGACCTTGCCAAGACATGGCAGAAGCCACCTGGCGGCGCAGGAGCCATACTGGCAGCCCGGAGGCTGGCGGCTGCTGCTGGCTTCGCGCAATGCTTAAGCTGCTGGCCACCGCCCGGAGCAGCCCCGGTGGGAAAAGAGGCGGCCAGAGGCGCACGCGAAGACAGGCTATGCATGGCCGGCGGCCAGATGCTGCTCCCAAGAAGCCACGGGGCGAGAGCCCGCCCGCGGAGAAGCCCGGCAGATCAGGGCCGGAGGCCGGGGAGGAAAGCAGCCACACCCGCCTGGCAGGCAGGCACCCTCCTCCCTAAAGGCGCAGCGCTGCCTCTCGTGCTGCAAGGGAGAATTCCAATGCATCCAAAGAAAAGTTTGTTTTGAGTGTTAGAAATGAGTCAAGTGTATTTCCCGACTCTTGGCGCTCAAACCCATGACATATGGGGTGGAGATAATTTCCCGCTTTGAGTTCTCCTGCCCCCCCTTTACATATTTAGGAACTCTGCCAATGGGAGAGGAAGTTTATCGCGGTGAAGTGGGGCAGCGTTTTGCCGAGTGACTGAGGAGCTGCGTTAGGATGAAGTGAGCCCGGGGAAAGCAAAGGGGTAGGGTAGGGAGGGGTTTTCGTGGCGGCAAGGGCCAGCCACAACATTTCTGGATTTCCCCCTTCCCTCCAGCCCCACTGGGCTTGTAGGGATGGGACCGGCCACAACTGGCTGGGCCTCTGTGTCTTCCCGCGGCAGGCGGGTCATAGCACTTTCTGGGCCTGCGCCCGTGCCTTCCTCTCGCGCCGGGTCCCTGGCTGTGTCCAACGGCTGCAAAAGAGTCACACATGCGCAGTGGGCGCCACACCCTGTTTTCGCGTTTCACCCCAGCTCCAGGTAGGTCACACAGGAGACTTCCAACTGGCGGGAAACAATCTCGCATGGATGCGCAGCGCTCCCTGAAAATTTGGGGGCGATCTGTCCAGCAGCTTCTGAGGTACCCTGTCATCAACAAATACACGGAAAGCTTTTTATATATATAGATAGACTAGCAGGGCCCAGCCACGCATTGCTGGGGCTTATTGTGGTGAAATGGAAAAGGAACAGTAGCAGCAAATCAATTGCAGAGGCCAGCAGTACGTGCTCATGCAAACACACAGCCTGATACTGTGCAATGTCATTGATGTGTGTGCCCCTTGGGGGGGGATGGAAAGGCACCCCTCCCACACATCTGGGCCTGGCTGGTCATGATCGCTACCTGGGACCAAGTTTAGTTGGTAGCAGTAGGTGTCGCAACTGACGAGCCACTCTGAAGTGATGCAGCCATTCAAAGTATGTCACGGTTGCTGTACTGAGCTTACTCCTGAGTAATGCGTGCCTGGTTTTCTTAACTGTAACCACAGAATCTAGGGTGCCTGGCCCCTCCCTCCCGTCCCTTGCATGTCGCCCCTCACTCTCTTCCCTCCCTCACTTCTCTTCCCTTGCATGCCGCCCCTCCCCCTCCTTCCCATCCCTTTCCCTCCGCTAGGGTGGGTGGGTCATATCAAGATCCTGGGCCCCCCTGCCTCCCTTCCCTTGCATGCCACCCCTCACTGTCTCCCCTCTCTAAGAGAAGGGGCGTAACTTCCCTTGCATGCCTCCCCCTTCTAAGAGAAGGGGCGTAACTTCCCTTGCATGCCTCCCCCTCCACCCCTTTCTTCTCCCTCCCTCTCTTCCCTTGCATGCCACCACTCCCTCCCCCTCCCTCCCTTCCCTCTCTTTTATGTATATATGTATATATATTTCCATATTTTTTCTTTCACTTGAGTTCCACCTCCTGTGTCCTGTGTTTCACTGCTCATATCTGGTCGTCTGAGTGAACATTCTAAGCACCACGAACATTCTAAAGGTGACAGTTACACACAGGCAGCTGCATGTCCTTCACCATGGAGCGCCAGGAAAAAGGCGTTTTACCTGGGCCAGGTGTGAAATTTCAGGTATGTGAACATCTAAAAACACTCTCGCCTGCCTAACTATAGTGGCTGGGAATTTTCAGAGGAATTGGTCCAGCAGTTACTGAGTTATACTATCATCAACAAAAACACTGTTAGCTTTTTATATATATGGACTAGCATGGCCCGGCCACGCGTTGCTGTGGCTTATTGTGGTGAAATGGGAAAGGAACAGTAGCAGCAAATCAATTGCAGAGACCAGCAGTACAAGCTCATGCAAACATGCAGCCTGATACTGTGCGATGTCAGTGATGTGTGTGCCCGCATTCCTTGGAGGGGGGGGGAATGGAAAGGCACCCCTCCCACACATCTAGGCTGGCTGGTCATGATCCTTTACCTGGGACCAAGTTTTGTTGGTGGCAATGGCAATCGCTTCTGAGAAAACCCTCTGACGGGTGCGACACAGCCATTCAAAGTATGTCATAGTTGCTGTACTGAGCTTACTCCTGAGTAATGCGTGCCTGGTTTTCTTAACTGTAACTGCAGTATTCAGGGAATCTACGGTGCCTGGCCCCTCCCTCCCGTCCCTTGCAAGTCTCCCCTCACACTCTTCCCTCCCTCCCTTCTCTTTCTTTGCATGCCACCCCTCCCCCTCCCTCCCTTCCCTTTCCCTCCACTAGGGTGGGTGGGTCATATCAAGATGCTGGGCCCCCTGCCTCCCCTCCCTTGCATGCAACCCCTCACTGTCTCCCCTCCCTCACTTCTCTTCCCTTGCATGCCACCCCTCCCCCTCCCTCCCTTCCCTTTCCCTCCGCTAGGGTGGGTGGGTCATGTCTCAGATCATAGACCCCTGCCTCCCCTCCCTTGCATGCCACTGCCCTCCACTCCTCTTCCCTCCCTCACTTCTCTCTTCCTTGCGTGCCGCCCCTCTCCCTCCCTGCCTTCCCTTTTCCTCCGCTAGGATTGGGTTAGGTCATATCAAGATATAGGGACCCCGGCCTCCCCTCCCTTAAATGCCACAGCTCACTGTCTCCCTCCTCTCACGCCTCTTCCCTTGCGGCCTCCCCCACCGTCCCTTTCCTCTCCCCCCCTCTCTTCCCTTGCATGCCACCCAGTGGTGGGATCCAAAAATTTTAGTAACAGGTTCCCATGGTGGCGGGATTCAAACTGTGGTATTAGCACCTGTGGGGCTGGGCGGGGCACGACGTAGGCGTGGCCGGCCATTCCAGGGAAGTAGCGGGGCATTCCTGGGGCCGGGGCTGTGGCGGGGCTGCAGCCGGCTCAATGCCGGTCAGCCGGGTGGGAAGCCAGATGCGCCCGGGCGCCAGGCTGCCATGCCGCGGCCTGGTGCACCTCCATAAGACTGCTTGAGTTCTGCGCGCTTCGCTTCTAAGAGGAAGGGAGGTAACTAAGACAAAAAGCAAACGTGACAAAGATCATGATTAGTAGCCCCTCTTTCGGCACAAGTACAAATAATTAGTAAATCCTACTCTCGGGAACCGTGTGAGAAACTGCTGGATCCCATCTCTGAGTGCCACTCCTCCCTCTCAGTGGCGGTGGAGATTAAGAGCTCGATGGTACTTCTAATCTGGAAGGAACCGGGTTTGATGATTCTCACGTTCTGCCGCCTGAGCTGTGGGAGGTGCTTATCTGGGGAATTCAAGGAGGTAGCCTGTACAGGCCTCCTACATGCCAGCTGGAGTGACCTTGGGCTAGTCACAGCTTCTCAGAGCTCTCTCAGTCCCACTCTGCACCTCACAGGGTGTTTGTTGCATGAGGGGGGAAGGTAAGGATTGATTGTCCAGCCCCTTTTGAGTCTCCTACAGGAGAGAAAGGGGGGATATAAATCCAAACTCCTCCTCCTCCTCTTCCTCTTCCTCTTCTTCTTCTCCTCCTCCTCCTCCTCCCCTCTCCCTCGTGTGTATTTGTGTTTATGTGTTTCACTTCCACTTGAGTTACTGCCTATGTGCTGTTTCCACTGCTCATCTTTGGCCATCTGAGTGAACATTCTAAGGGCACGAACATTCTAAGAGTGACAGTTACACACAGGCCCCTCCCTGTCCTTCACCAGGGAGCGCCAGGAAAAAGGCGTTTTTACCTGGGCCAGGTATGAAATTTCAGGTATGTGAACATCTGAAAACACTCTTGCCTGACTGACTATAGTGGCTGGGAATTTTCAGAGGAATTGGCCCAGCAGTTACTGAGGTACCCTGTCATCAACACATACACGGTTAGCTTTTTATATATATAGATTACTGCACACATGCCAGATCGAGAAAAAGTAAATACTTTCAGTGGAATGTCTTGTACAAGTTAAATCTATAATTTGATGTCTTAAGATATAATTTCAAAGAGCAGCACAGATTTACAGAAAGAAATCCCAGAAAACAATATTTAATTTAAACTAAACTGTAACCTACAGGTAGTTCCCTTAGCACAGTTAAGTTCCTTCCCCATTCTTACCAAGAATATTACTCATTAAAATCATTTCCCACGAACATTTGCATACAGAGATTTCTTCCATTCAAATGCATTTTTAAGGTTTCTGAAATTTGGTATACAGTAAAATATGTCATTCATTCAGTATGAATAAGAAAAGATAGTGATTGAACTCTGGAATAGCAGAATCCAAAGAGGGAGTTTGAAGATGCATCGGAAGTGGCAGAAGAGTTGTGCCAGAGCCAGGGGTGTAATGAGGCAGCCCTGGGCAAACTGTAGCCCTGGGCAAAACTCCAAGTAAGGAGTTGGATGCCTCCCATGGTGACCACTCCACCACGACCAATTTTTTTTGCACCAGGACATTTGAAAGTGCCTGCAGGGGGGTGCCGTTTTAGACAATATCAGCACCATAATTTAAACGTGATCATCAGGAGGAGACTGTCCTTGTATGCTACTCCCCAAGTTTGGTGAGATTTGGTTCAGGGAGTCCAAAGTTATGGACTCCCAAAGGGGGTGCCCCATCCCCCATTGTTTCAAATGGGAGCTAATAGGAGATGGGAGCTACAGTTTTGAGGGTCCATAACTTTGGCCCCCCTGAACCAAACTGCACCAAACCTGAGGAGTATCATTAGGGCAGTCTCCTGATGAGACCCTGAAAGTTTTGGACTGTGCCTTCAGAAATGTCCCCCCCCCCCAGCCTGCAACCCCCATGGACAGCAATACAGAAAACTCAATGCAGAACAAAGATTCTTGGACAAATTTCTGGGATGTTCCTGCAGGGGGCACATTTTTGGATGTATCAGCACCAAAATTTCTGGGTATCATCTGGAACTGTCCTTATGGTACCCCCAATTTTTTGTGCAGTTTGGTTCAGGGGGTCCAAAGTTATGGACCCTCAAAGGGCGTTCCCCATCCCCCATTCTTTGCTAAGGAGATGGGGGCTACCCTTTGAGGGTCCATAACTTTGGACCCCCTGAATCAAACTGAACCAAACTTGGGGGGTGCCATCATCTCCAGATGATACCCTGAAATTTTGGTGCCAATACATCCAAAAATGCACCCCCTGCAGGAACATCCTAGAAATTTGCCCCAGAATCTTTGTTCTTCATTGAGTTTTCTGCATTGCTGTCAATGGGGGTTGCAGGCTGTGGGGGGCACATTTCTGAACGCATAGTCTCAAAACTTTCAGGGTCTCATCAGGAGAATGCTCTAATGATACCCCCCAAGTTTGGTGCAGTTTGGTTCAGGGGGGCCAAAGTTTTGGACCCTCAAAACTGTAGCCCCCATCTCCTATTAGCTCCCATTGGAAACAAGGGGGGATAGGAGTACCCCCTTTGGGAGTCCATAACTTTGGACTCCCTGAACCAAACCTTGCCAAACTTGGGGAATAGCATAAGGACAGTCTCCTGATGATACGCTAAAATTTTGGTGCTGCTAGCCTAAAAACTACGCCCTCTGCAGGCCAAAAATGGAAAACCACTAAAATACCCAAAAACGAACCCAGCATTTTGATGCCCCCCACAAGGTGATGCCCTGGGCAGCTGCCCACCTCGCCCAATGGACATTACGCCAGTGGCCAGAGCCCATGCCACCTTCACCATGCAAACTACCACAGTGCCCCAACCCAGTGGATCTCCACCACAAATACCAACACTAGCATGTAGGGGGCTTTCTGGGGGTGATCTCAGAGGCAGTATACCTCCAGACCAGGAAAGCCCCCTTCCAATGGTGCAGACATACGCCACCAAAAAGACACTCTATGGCCATTTCCGCATGGGCCAAAAAGCCGGTAAAATGATGGTAAAAACTGTGTTATAGGTGGGGAGTTCGCACGGCTGTCACTGCAGAAATGACGCTGCAGGGTTTATTCAAAAGTCGCTCACTGAGCATGTCTTTTCAACAACACCGCTCTGCAGTTGGAGTTGTGTGAAGCGCCTGCCAGGAATCAGTGCCGCAGAGCCGGCCCCCCACAATGGCAGCCCACACTGGCTAATCATAGTGCTGAATGCCCATGATGACTACTCTGGGAAAAAAAAGAACACCGGGGTTCAGCCGATGCGCTACCTGTCTACGGAGCACCGGGGTTCAGCCGATGCGCTACCTGTCTATGGAGCACCAGCCCACACGTTGCTGCAGCGTTGCCAATCACACCAAAAGCACAACACTGTAATTGGCTGTGCAGAAACAGCCTATGTTATGGACTTTCCCAAAAGAGTGAAGGCTTTTCCCCTGTAACGACCCAAAGGACCCCAAGAATATTATTTATATATATTTCTGCTTTAAAATCATATTGGCAAAAGCTAGTTGCCAAAAGCACTCCTATGGGTTGTAGGTAGCAGCATGTCAAAAGGTCAAAACTACTTTAACAAAAGCTAAGATCATGAGTTACTTCCAAAGCATAACTCGTGGAGGTACCCTCTTCATTTGAGTCACTAGAATGCTTGATTACCTCACCTTGCAAAGATACTGTTAACAAAGAATATGGATCAGATACTGTCATTTCCCTATCTCTTCTGGAAACCAAGTCATCAACAGATGGTTGCTTCTCTGCATCTCCTCTTCCCATTGTTATGAATTTTCCTAAAGCACCCACCTTTCCCCGGTCTAATGTCTCAGCCCAAAATCAGAGTTACTTTGCATAAAGCCATTCTGTGCTTCCTGACTTAATCTAGGGACCAATTGACTCCCCATTGTCCCATGGGTTTAGCAGTATTAGACGACTAGCTGACTAATGACCTCCTCAGCACCCCCCCATAATGCTCCAGCATGGGAAATTCTCAGAGAATTTAGAAAAAAAGGAAAACTCACTTTCAGCTCCCGCCTCTTCCCTGGGCAAAGAAGGGTATAAAGGTTCAGCTTACCTGGCAACATATTGCTCTTTTGCCACATGTTAGCTTCTCTTGCTGTGAATTGTTGAGACATGGATTCTCGTCCTTCATTGGGTTCCTGTGCTTGGCATGGAATCCCTGCCTTCTACTTCTACCCTCCTAAGAATCAAGATTAGGTAAAGTATTTCCCTCGAAAACCCCCCTCCATTTCTTATCTCCTGAATCTATATTTTTAACACCTTTCTATATCTTAGGAACTTGAATGGTATGTGCCCTTGGTAATGTCTTCACCGGTGGGTGTGTGTATTTATTTTAAACAAATTTATATAAAGCATTTAAATTCAATTTAGACTCGTGCTTCTCTGTGGAATAGTCGTTGCTAGAATTCCTTCCCCGTAGATACAGTCTAAAAGATCTCCTCTCGGCCCCTCTCGCTGCCAACGTGAGTGTTCATTCCCCATTGATCTACTTTTAAAAACTATATGTGTGCTGTTACACTTTTTAGCAGCTGGTGGAGAATCCCTTTAATAAAATCCTTACCCCTGTTAAGGCCATAACACCCCTCTCCCCCAGTGTTGCTGATTGCCTCTTTAGAGGCAATGCCATCTTCATCTGCCACTCTACCACGCTACCTTTGGATGGGCTGCCCAAATCAATTCATATGGATAAAAAATAAAAGTGGTGAAGAAGAAACATTGTCTGCTTTCACAATTAAGAGAACTATTTTATTATTTTGTATCTGTATTCCATTGTTGCTTATCAGTAACACAGAAACTGAGAGAAAGCAGAGGTTAGTATATGGATATTTAGACTGACATATGATGCAAAAAATACTAGTAAGCCCTGCTGTACAAGACAAAAAACAAGAAAGAGAGGGAAGCAAAAATAATTCCATGAAACTGTTACTAAGAAACGTAGCTTGAGAAAAATCCAACAATTACAGAACCCTGAAACCTCCCTGGTCATATTCTAATGGACTGCAACAAACAGAAAACATTAATATTTATTAATCGGAATAACTCCAGCATTTCTCAGTAGCAAAACAATCTGCCAAAACTGCAATTCTAAGCAAAGGAAGTCTCTGGAAAGTAAATTATTTGACACAAATTCTAACTGCCAACCACTATAGAAAAAGAAACCAGTCTTTCCAATAAAACCTTGAATAAAAATTGCACTGCATTACATTACAATACATTACAAAGCAACAACAGATTTTAAACATGTGAAAAGCAATAACAGATTTTAAACATGTGAAAAGTTTTACTTATATATCAGTCTAATCTGACCAGTGGTAGACATGAGAAAGAAACTTTGGCAAGGTACCACTTAGTATTAATTTGTCTATCAGATAAGACTCAGTTGTTCGGCTTCTGGAACGGTGAGATGGACCAGAATCCAGTGGTAATGAAAAGGCCTACGTAGGCATCTATTTTGCTAAAAATGCTGCCACCACGGATCAACCTTCATTTTTGAAAAGCATACAGGAACAATAACTTCAGGATCCATGGGCTCAAAAGCAGATGCAAGGACTGCAGGATAGGGCACCAGCTAGAAAAGCAGACTTTGCCCAATACCAAGGGGTGCTGCTACATGAGAGACAGTTCTATGTTCCTGCCAGGCTCTTATGGGGGGAGGTTCTATAACTCTCCCATGATGTGCTTCCTATCGGCCACTTCAGTTGTTATCAGACCCTGCACCTGCTAACCAGGTACTTCTGGTAGCCCCAGGTATGGGTTCATTTGGCTGAAATTTTGTCCTGTTTTGTATGCCAATAAAGGGTTGTTGTTGTTGTTTGTTGTTGTTGTTGTTGTTGCTGCTGCTGCTGCTGCTGCTGTTGGGGGGGGGTTCATTTGGCACTTGTGAGGTCTGCCAGCAGGCAGCTGGTGACTGCTGAAGGATTAGCAAGGGAAGCCAACCACCTCCTACCTACAGTCACTACGAACATCCCCGGGCCCCTGACACACAGTGTCCATGAACTTTATCATGGATCTGCCAAAATCTGGTCTGTACACTAGCATCCTGGTAGTTGTGGACCTCTTTACTAAAATGAGTTACTTTGTTCCCTGCACTGGGGTCCCCACAGCTCGGGAGAGAGCATGAATGTACCTCCAGCTCATCTTCCAACTTAATGGAATTCCAAAGGACATAGTTTCTGACCAAGGAATGCAATTGACCTCAAGGTTTTGGCATGCCCTGCACATCTTCCTTGGTACTCCAAGTATTCCTCTTCTTGGCACATCATCCTTAGACAGACTGGCAAACCGAACATATCAATGTCGTGCTAGAACAATAATTCTGCTGTTACTGAAATTACAAGCAGAATAACTGGATAGAACTATTATCTCTAGCTGATTTTGCTTTTAACAATGCAAAGCACACATCCACAGGACAGACCCACTTTCAATCAACCTACAGGTACCACCACCAGTTCCTCCAAGCAGTGCTACCAACATCAACTGTACCCACTGCAAATGATCTTGTTCAGGAACTACAGGCCCAGGATCTTGTGCTGTGGGAATAACTTAACCATGCCAAGCAAGACAAGATTACAAGTCCAACACTGATCAGCACTGATCACCTGGGGAACCCCTCACCATTGGTGACAAGGTCTGGCTTTCCACACTTTACCTCTATTTTGATCAATCATTCTACAAGCTAGATGCCTGATACATCAGGCTATTCCCAGTATTGGAACAGATTAATCTCATAATCTTCTACCTAAACCTACCATGAACACTACATATCTACCTTGTGTTTGACTGGTCCTTCCTGGTGCATTCACCCCACTCTGGATCCCATGAGACAATGTACAACATCACCCCCTCTAATGTGGGTAAATGGGTAGCTCCTATCCTTGATTCCCATTGCCATCATGGGCAGTTAAAATATCTCATTGAGTGGAAAGGCTACAGACCAGTGGACCACTCCTGGGAACCTAAAGATCAATCCACACCCCCACCTTGACCCAGTCTTCCACAAGGCTTACCCTCAACAGCCGGGCCCAACTCCTCCAGGAGTTGAGGAAGGGGGATGGTGTCATGGGCCCAGTTTAATCAGGCGAGGACTCCTCAGAGGAAGAGTATTGGCAGGATGACCCAGCTGAACCCGAAACCCAATTGGTTGAAGTCCAAGAACAACCAGAGGCCTTGCAGAAGGGAGACATAGCTCAGCAAAGGCAAGCTGACCCAAAGACAAGCCAGAAGCAGGATGTCACAGTTCCTGCAGAAGCTTCTCATTCCTCTGAGCCAGCTCCAGATGCAGATCCCAGAACTAACAGTCCATTCAGTTCACCGAATCAGTTAGGCCACACTGGATACCTGGCTGCCAGGAGTCATAACCTAAAAGTGCAATGCAACATTGGAGTCCCTGAGATGCCTCAGAAATGTCACAGACAGCATGCTAAGTCTTTCCAGGATGATGACTAGGTAGCAGGAAAACCCAATAAAAAGCAAGCATGGAGAAGCTGGCATTGTGGAAGTGACTTTGCAGAAAGCCTGTGTCATTTGCTGTTGCTACTCACTGACTGCTATTTTCGGGTGTCACAACCCCTGAACTAGTATTGCCTGAAACATGCTACGATCTTCAGTTTCTCCGCTTTGCACTGGACTTGTCTTGCTTGGATTTTCAGTAACCCTCACCTCTCTCTCCTCTTGCCTTTCTCTTCTCATCAACCCCACAGCTGCTACCAGATGTAACCTGATCTCTCCTGAACTCTGCCAGGCTAGCACAACTTGTAAGGTAGGTGAGGCTGAGAGATTTCTCATAGAACTGTGAGTAGCCCAAAGTCACCTAGCAGGATTCATGTGTAAGAATGAGGAAACAGTATGAATGAAGAAACAAACCTAGTTCATGTGGAGGAATCAAATCCAGATTAGAGTCCACTCCTTTTTTTCAAACTGCAGACCTATCACTAGAACAATAGACTCTTGGAATTGACAAAGTCTATTGCTCCACCAATAGACCCCATATGGCAGCACGCATGCATGCACGCACACACAGAAGCACCAGGCAACCTTCCAGAGGGAAGTTGCCCAGGAAAGAAAGGGAAGTGGTGGGTAGGCAAATGGTACATTGGATTAGCTGGGGACACCACTCAGCAGAGGACTTCCCTTTTGAACAGAAAACTGCAGGAAAATCCCACTGCAAAGTAAACAGCCATGCCAAAAGCAGTGAGTGCATGATAGCCCTCTCTCTCTTCCCCCGTCCCCCTGTCATAAACCTAAATGCGTTTCAACTTACCCTTCATGAATAGGCTGCCAGACACTGCCTGACTCCCAGCAGGAGTTGGGGGAGCCATCAGTGATGGTATTATGTCATTTCTGGGGGGAACACAGAAATGATTTCATGCTTCTCTGAGAATCATTGTAGAGTTTCCAGCAATTCTTAGAGAAGGCTGATAGCACTTCTGAATTTTCTCTGCAAGTGATATCATGCTTTTGCTGACAGTGTTTTTCCCCAATCATTTTTCTGTTGCAGGCATCAGAAATGGTAACAGGAAACAAGAGCCAGGGGATTGCCACTGCTTATGGGAAACTGGCAGACTTATTCATGCAGATATAAATCAAATAAGTCAAATTGGTAGTGGTCCAAAGCAAGACATATAGCATGGCTGGGTGTATAGAATGAGAATTCTTTTGAGCAACTCAGAAGACACTGGGAAACTTGGATGCCATTCAGGGGATGAACAAGTTTTAGATCAGAGTCCTATATACTTCTTTTGACCTTTCTATAACTGTTACACACATGCTGCTGTATAAAGATGAGTTTAATAATTATTAGTAATAATTATTAAAAATGTTTCACATTTTTTCTTTTTTTTCTTCCTTACTTAATCCTCTATTTGTCAAATCCACAAATCATCAACTCTCTGTATTGTTGAACGCTTTCACAGCTGGAATCACTAGGGTGTTGTGGGTTTTCTGGGTTGTGTTCCACCTTATACCCCACCTTTTTTCCCAATGAAGAATCCAAAGTGGCTTACATAATTATTCTCTTAGCAATTTTAGCCATGCAGCAACCAACAACCCTATACGATTAGCCAGGCTGACAGTGTGTGACTGACTCAAGGTCCCCCAGCAAGCTTCCCAACTACTAAAGGGATTAAAATCTGGGTCACCAAAATCCTATTCTGACATTCTAAAGGCTAAGGTTATGCACCTGTAAAATTATTATAATTTCAGACCCAGGATTTGGTGAAGGAGCATCTTTCCCATATATTACTGATTTTTGGGTAAAACAGTATCAAATTCAAATCTGTAGTTTCTTTAGGTGCTAGAATTTGGGACCATTATTACCAAGGGAAAACCAGTTTAAAGGTCTGGTGCAACTATTTTTACAGATAACAAAAAACCCTTTGTTGGCAGTTGTACAGTTCTGTTTTTTTGTAGCAATAATGCTGAATTCAAGACAACTCAGATAATCTCTCAGGGACAAATGGGCTCCATAAAATGTAGGGAATACAAAATATCCTAAAGACTCACTCTTACTAACTTTCATCTTGTCAGAATTCAACTTCAGTTTGTTCACTTTTAGCCACCTGTCCATGTCTTGCTATTAATGATCTCAAACTGCTTTTTTTCAAACAGAATGTTGCCCTTTCATCCACATAAGCTCAGATATTGTTACAGAACACATTAAATTAAAATTATGAGTTTTTGGAAAGGGTATATTTGTCCACAACATCCAAATAAGGTTAGAATTATGTGATACCTGTTATTTACAATAATTACCCATATATACTTGAGTATAAGCCGACCCGAATATAAGCCAAGGCACCAAATTTTTGCCACAAAAAACTGGGAAACTTATTGACTCGAGTATAAGCCTTCGAACTTGACTCAGTAGCAGCTAAAAACTGAAGATTTGGGAGCAAGATGAGATAGAGTTGCTTAACAGAGTTTGCATTAGGGATGAGCAGCTTTCCAGCACTCTAGGAACACAAATGAACCACTGTTTTCCTCCAAATGTAGAATAATTCTGGGATTCATAGCCATGCCAGCCTAAACTTTGCTCCAAAGAAAGTCTTTGTCTTCAGCAACACCAGTAAACTACTGTATGAAGAACTGGAGTCATCTAATATGCAACGCACCAATAACCCTTAGGAGAGAAATGTCTTGGTTTCTTTTAACACACACACACACACACACACACACACACACACACACACACACACACACAAACAACCTGGTTGTAATGCTATGTAGGCTGTCCTTACAGCTTGTTTTTACAGCTCTCTGGTGAGTTAGAAAAAAGCAGCAACATGCTTACTGGATTTCCACAGCAGCCCCAGCTCCGGCCGCCATCTTGGAATTACCGTATATACTCAAGTATAAATCAAGGGGTTTTTTTCAGCATTAAAATGTGCTGAAAAAGTCGGCTTATACTCGAGTATATACTCGTACCCCCCAGGTACTTACTAATGAAATTCCTCACTACTGATAACTATTTTCAAGCTGTCAAAAATGTTCAAGTGGAACAGAAATAAATATATATTTAATGTCCAAGACAAATGCATATCCAAAATACATACTGTTTACTGAAGAGACCTTCCACAATCTTACTATGTTCACAGAATAAATGACTCTTACTAGACAAATGTTGAAGTAATGCTCAAAGTCCAATACATTACCAGAAGATCAGGTAAATATTTCAGTTCCTCCCAACCAACCAACAAACAGATGGCTAAAGATTAAAAACGAACAAAGAAAATATGAATCAACTAAGGGATCACTGTAAAATCTATAATTAATCTAGCCATACTTTTTACTCATTCTCAAAAAAAATTCCTCTCCACTACAGCCCCTGTTCCACATGGGTTTTGTTCATGATCCCATGATCCACAATATGGTTCCACTTCCACCATGGACCACTTCATCCCTTTGTCACCAGTGGAAAATCTGCCAGGATTCAACCCATCATCTATAGATCTTTTCCCCCTATCTGAAGATAGCTAAATCCATGGATTAGGGCCGCACTTACCCAAAACCAATTTCTTTGCAATGAGATGCGCATGCAACTCCTTGCAAGTTCCTAGCTAGTTAGCACTTTAAAAGTTGCAATGGGTTCTATGGTATTTAATAAAGAGGTAAGAATTAGGTATGTCTTTTCTCTTATACAATTCTGTTGCAGCACCTAAAGTTGTTAACAGAAGGAAGCCTAGCTTTAAAGATGATTTAATGAAAAGGATTCATCTTTTGAAATGTTTACACATCATTTTCTAATGCATATTGGCTCATGCTTATTGATAGTAGCTCAAAGAACACACATTGCAAAACTCTGCATTACAGAATTGTTATGCAATACATCACTGACTCAGTTCAGATGCAACACCAAGCCATAATTTGGCATTGCATAAATGATTGCTGAATTCTAACTTCTTTCCTTTCTTCCTCCCACCTTGCTCACTGTATTGCCACTCTTCTTTCATGTTCAAGGCAAAAATAGGCCATTTATTTCTTGCATTACTTACACTGTGGATGTTTGGTTTACAATGGGGGTTCCCATGGTTTTTTGTTTACACAGACAGATTACCTTCCTGCAAGATGTCCACAGTTGAGCTAATGTGCCATTTTTCTCAACCAATATGTGCTTTTCATTTCTGTGAAACTGCTTGAGGAAGTTGCCTGCTGCTGCTCACCCTCCCTGTCTTTGGTCTAGCATTATTTTGTTAGACGAGTCTTGCAAATTGGCTCCACCCTTGACTTGGATGATGTAATCATCATAGAATTGGAAAAGACCGCAAGGGTCAGCATGGTGTACTATTAAGAGCAGGTGGACTCTAATCTGGAGAAACAGGTTTGATTCCCCACTCCTCCACATGAGTGGTGGCATCTTATCTGATGAACCAAATTTGTTTCAGACTGATTTTTCATGGTCAAAATGCCCCATGGTAGATCTGTGAATAAAATGCTTTGATGATAAGAAGCAGCTAAAGAGGAACTAAAATGGGAGAAATGATCCTTTCTCCGTCGGCTACTTTCACACATGTCGAATATATGAACTTTTAATACAATCATTTAATTTAATGCTGTAGCAATCACTACAGTAATCATGAAAATCTGGTTGCTTGGTACAGTTTCATGGTATAGCCCAGTGATGGCGAACCTATGGCACGGGTGCCAGAGGTAGCACTCAGATCCCTCTCTGTGGGCACGCGCACACAGAGTTTGTCATGTGGGGGGAATCACTTCCCACACACACATCTAGGCTGGTCTGGGCCACTGGGCTTGATGTGCGTGCACCCTGGAGAAACAGGGAGGACTCAGCTGGTGGAGCACAGGGCAGGGCAGTGGGTGCACACAGGACGTGTAGGAGGCTGGATCAGGCTGGCTGCTGCTGCTCGAGGGGTTGAACAAACAAAATGTGGGGGAAAGGTAAAAGGCGGATCCAAATGAAAATGCTGAGACCCAAGTTTTTTATCAATCACCTGCCCAAATCAACCTAGGGAGGAGGAACCGAGATGCATTTAGGATTTTTAAAAAAGCACACCAAGGTCTTTGTTAGAATTGCTTTTATTTTTCTGTTCCTGTTGCATTTTTGTGGGAAGTCAAATGCTGTGAAGGAAAGATGACATACGAAGGAAAAACCATAGATCAGATGGCTGATCCACCAATTTAGCTTTCCTGAAGTTATCCCACCCCTCACATAGCATTCTTGCTTAGGATTGCCTTTCTTGACTGTCTTTTTACTTCTATTTTGTTGTGGGGGGTTTGTTGGGTTTCAGAAAGCGAAAGTTTCACTTCCCTCTTCCCCACACGCCTTCCCCTTTTCCTGCCAGGCCCCCAGTGTGAGAATAGTGTAATTATTTCAGGGAGATTATTAGCATTAAACCTAAGACCTAGTTTTGAAGAAGCAATGTAGGTAACCCTGTTAAGTGCTGTTAAACACCACTGATTTTCATGGGAAGAAGTAAAGTGTGATCCTTTACCTGGGAGTAAGCTTGGTTGTTGGCAATGGGGCTTGTTTCTGAGTAAACCCTCCTAGGGTCATGATTTACCCATTCGAAACATTGCATGGTTGCTTCACCAAGCTTACTCCCAAGTAACGCGCGCCTCAGAGCCAACCGTTTTTTCTAAACTAAAACATCAGTATTCAGGTTAAATTGCCATGTTGGCACTTTGCGATAAATAAGTGGGTTTTGGGTTGCAATTTGGGCACTTGGTCTCGAAAAAGTTCGCCATCACTGGTATAGCCTGATCTTGTCAGATCTCAGAAGCTAAGCAAAGTTGGTTCTTGGAAGAGAGACCTCCAAGAAAGACTCTGCAGAGGAAGGCAATGGTAAACCACTTCTGCTTAATTCCTTACCTTAAAAGTCCCTTGCTGGAGTCACCATAAGTCAGCCACAACTTGATGGCAGTTTACAAACATACAAGCTCACACGCAAGAACACACACTTTGAGAGTGCATTATCCAATGATGTATGAAAGCACAGATGCTGAGGTTTGGGTGCTGGGAAGGAGCAGTTGGGACAATTTTGCCCATTTCACTTTTCTTAGGGCAACTCCAGATCCTTAGGGGTTTTGTACCATGTGTTTCCCTCACTCTCCAGATGCTGCTGGAAGAATTGGAAAAGATCTACTTACACCAGTGCACAGGAAGGATACACTCCAGTGATTTTTTTTTTCATTTTGTATCTTTCAGGGAAATTACTCCTTGGTCCCCATGTAAAGATAGCAGTAACACATATGTCTGTATTGGTAAAGAAGAAGTGTGGTAAGACAGGGAAACCACAGATTTTCTAATGCTTTTTACCTGCAGCAGATTCCAGTGTCACAGTCAATACACTCCTGTGGCTGACTAGATGTGAGTGATGGACCCTGAATCAATACACAGCCATATACTTTCCAGAGAGATTGCAATTACTGACTTGGAAAGCACTCTAGCAAAATTTCAATATTAAGTCAATAAACTAAATGTCTCTATTTTGATCCATGTTATCTTGGATATGGGTAAAGATATTTTAAGCTCCTTCTTAAGACAGGTTAATGAGTGTATAGAGCTTTTACAACTATAATGCTATATAAATATGGGAAGCAAGGCAGCCAGACTAAAAAATACACAGTTTTATTGCACACAGTATTTATACTAGTTAAATAAAAATGCTAGAAAGCATCTCGCATGAAACAAACAAGTAATTGTGTATGGACTTCATGCACAACTAGTGAGTATGTGTAGAAAATTTTACAATTTTACAATTTCATTATGAAGGAGGGTAGAATAATATAGGAAACAGCTAACACAAATACTTCTCACCACTATTATTTCATTTATAAAATATGTTTATTCAGTTTACAGGCCGCCCTTCCCCAAGCAGGCTCATGGAGGTATACAGCATTGCTCAAATAGTAGTCCACTGCTGTGGAGTGAATTTCTCTGGCACAAGGCTCTTTCAGGTCCTTGAAAGACTTTGGTTCCACATGAGTAGGAGCATCAAATGTTAGACAAACATGCTCTGAAGTGAAGGACCACTTCCAAACAGAGAGAAGTACAAATGGAAATATAGTATAAGATTTAGGGGATTTGAATCCCACAGACTGGGGAAGAAACTTGAAAAAAAAACCCAGGAAATAAAGAAAGGGTTCCTGTCTCCTACTCAAAACCATGTCTGCCCAAAGTGGTCTTCCTTATGCACATTTGCATATAACTACAGTAAGCTTCCAATTGATTGTCAGTAATACTATATTCTGGGGGTTCATTTGGACTCCATCCTACTGCAGGATAAGCAAATGACAGCTGTGGCCAATAATTTTTTTTTATCAGCTTTGACTGATTAAGAACGTAAGAAGAGCCTGCAGGAAAGACCAGAGGTTTATCTTCCCTAGCATCCTGTCTCACACAGTAGCAAATCAGTTCCTCTGAGGCCTGCTTTGGATGCCTGTAGATGTAGTCCTGCTAAGGGTGAATATTTTTTGTTTTATTTGGCAATCCCACAGTAATCCCTCCTTCTTGCATTACTTACACTGTGGCTGTTTGAGACTCACACCAGCAGCCCTGCAGGAAATAAGTGCCCCCACCCACAGCAAGACCACTACCACATTGCCTCCTATTGAAACCTCTACCACAGCACCGGCTGGGCATAACAGAAAGCACCATTGAAGTCTATGCTGGGAAAAATGTTTCCCACCACAGAACTTGCTGAAGAGCCTGGCAGATTCTGGGGAGGAGCGTGGAAACAAAATAAGCCTTTTGGGGGCCCATAAAATTGAGCCCCCAGAAGCAAAGGTCTCCAAACCCGGATGCTATTACCAGGAGGGCTTCCTGGAGCCACCTTGAAAGTCTGGTGCCTCTATCTTCAAAAATGTGCAGCCTGCCTCAGAAATTCCCCATTGGCTACAATGGAGCAAAGTCACTGCAAAACAAATAATCTTGGGCAAATTTCTTGGGGTGCCTGTAAGGGGTGTATTTGTAAAGCTAGTGACACCAAAATTTCAGGGTATCATCTGGTAACTATTCTTATGATGCCACCCAAGTTTTGTGAAGTTAGGTTCAGGAGGACCAAAGTTATGGTCCCTCAAATGGGCAGCCCCCATCTCCTGTTAGCTCCCCTTGAAAACAATGGGGATGGGGGCATTCCATTTGGGCGTCCATTTGCTTCCCCTGAACCAAACATCACCAAACTCGGGTGGTATCATCAGGGCAGTCTCTTGATGATGCCCTGAAATCATGGTGCTGCTAGCTTTAAAAATGCCCTCCCTGCAGGCCGAAAAACACCAAAAATACCCTTCCCCAAAAGCCCAAATATCTTTGTATTACGCGATTTGTTCATATTTGGGCAAGACATAATCAGACACCTCTTTTGTCCAAATGTGCCCAAATTTTGCAAAGATTCTGGCTGAATCTGGTATTTGTTTCATCTGAATCTCCAACCCCTCAAAAAGTGATGCTGTTTCAGGGTGGGGGAGAATTCACTCCCTATGAGCATCACTTTCAAGTTAGCGCAACCGGGGACCCCAGATTCTCCCTTTAAGGTGGATTTAAAAGAAGAATCTAAGCTCCCTAGTTTAAGCACCATTGAAAGTGATGCTGTTTGGGGGTGGATTCCACTGGAGGTGTTTTGTGAGAGATGATGCTGACATTTGTTTGGTAAATGTTTTGCTGGGGCTGATTTGTGAGAGATTTACATGCTTAATACCCACTTGCACTGGCTTTGAGTTGTTTCTCAGGCTAACAACCTACCTCATAGGGTTGTTGTGATTAGGAAATTAAAAAAAGAGTTGGTGGGGAGAGAGCCATGTATGTTTTGCTGGGAGTGGGAGGTGTTTGGTGAGCTGGTGCAAAAAAATCATTGTTCATGGTGGGGGATGGTGGCCGCCCATTCGCCGGTGGGGGGGGGGCACCAAACTCAGGTCTTGTCCCCGGGCTCCAGTTTGCCTAGGAATGCCCCTGCTATTCACAACCTATCATCATTACTCACACAAAAAGATGATAATGGATTGTTATACCTATCCTACTTACCTTTACTTGTGTTTTGAGGACAAAATGAGGTATGGCACCCTAACCTTCCTGAAGAAAGGCAAAGTACAAGTGTTTATTTGAGTGAATGCTTCTGCTCAAATACAGTAATGAATAACATCTGAATAACATCTGACAGGGCCACACAACATTTGTAAACAAAGCTTGTTATTTATTTTAAACTTTGTTTTCTTCATTACACTATGCACTTTATTCATTGTCTTACAAGGAATTTTATTGTTCTGGAAATCAGAAAAATTGTTATCCATCCTTTCCCCCATACATCCTGGTTGAATTACATTTTGATTTTTTTAAAAAAGAACCTGAGTACACCCTTATTCTTAATGTAAAATGTCCCACAGAGGTGCAAGTAAATTCCTGAGTAAAGACAACAGATCTTTGCAGGACAATAGCTTTTAATTAAATACAACTGAAATTTACTTAGCTCTGAGGAGTCTTTCTACATCGTTGAATGCAAACAACCTAAGCAGAAATACCTACAGAGTTACAACAGCTACTAGAGTTTAAGATTCATTCCTAGTAAACGTTAAGTTTTTTTAAAAAAAATCTGAAAACCCATCTCTTGACATTAACCAGAACAAAGTTTTCCAAAAACTTTTTAAAAAATGATCTTTATTTGTTTCATATGTTGTATTAGATAATTAAAGTTTTCCAAAAACTTAAAATACATTTTCGTATGTCCCATTGGTCTTCCTGTGCATATTCACAGTTAATGCAGAAAAGAAGAAAAATTGCTCCTATATTCTGAGGATTTCAATACATTGTCCTCCAACATGACTGTTCACAGGGCCTTCCATGATCAGTGGGGCTGCCATGTTCTGAAATGGACTTTAAAGAAACTGAGAATATCAATAATAAATATCTTCATAATCAATAGAAAATTGTATCGCCTTGTTCAAATCCAAATGTCTTTGTGCATTTTAGAACATATGAACTGTTAAGTGTCTGAAACATGACAGATGAGCAGAGAAGTGCCAGTATCCACTGGTTCATCTCTTGTTCTGCTTATTAATCGTGAACAGGGAGTGATTTTTTGCAGACGGGGGGAAGTTTAGGTGTTTGTGAGCAGCTTGATCCTGCTTGGTGCATTACTTTCCATTATCCAAGCAATATAACACACATGGTAGCATTTTATTCCTGTATATTCTGAAATGGCCAAATGGGAATCTTAATCCACAGAACAGTCAGCACTGTAAGCCAAGTATTTAAATAAGAGTGAACTAACTAGTTAGTTATTTAAAATCAACACTTAAAAATCTTTTTAACCTTTTTTGTACTCTAAGTCCATGCTTGATTATCAAGATTGTTTCATGCAGGTCTTTTGGGCAGTTGCAAAGTCTTGCACAACTAATAGTTCCTTCCCCAGCTTACCAAACCATCCATGACCTTGTGAAAGAATCAATTTCACCAACTACGCAGGTGAAAATTTGGCTTCAAGGCAGAAACAGCTACTGCATAGCCCCAATTCTATTTGACATGGTGTTCGGTTCAGCCTACGGTAAGGAGAGAGATTTCAAGCTTGGCTCACACATGACTGTGATTGTCAAAAATTGTACGCTTGCCTGTCAAACATGTTTACTGCAAAGTTTACTGCATTTTTGCTTGTAATGCTAAGTTATTTTAATCTTCTTTAAGCTTTCTGCTACAGCCATAATATGTAAAGGAAAACTGTGATTAGACAGAACTAGATAGATGAGCTGAGTGGGGGTAATAAGTGGCTATCAGTAATATGCTGCCCTCTTGCATAGTGAATGTCTAGGTCATTTCTTTAACGCATACAGAGGCTATTGAATTTTAACAGAAACTTGTTATTTTAAAATGAAGTTGTCCTCAGGGGCACTGATCCATTTCACACAGCTGAAATAAGATGTCCTGAGGATGCAAAAAAAAAGGCATCCTGGGAAGGCACTGTGCACAGCTTACTTCCCAAGGCATCCTCAGGACACCTTATTTCTGCGCAAAATATCTTTTAAAGAAAAGCTTCAAAGTACACCTATGTTTCCTGTCCAACCGTTTTGCTCTCTGTTGGGTTTAACCCTCCACTTGTGCCTGACATTTTGTGTGAAGCTTAAGGGATTCTACCTGCTGCCATCTGCTGAAGATTGTACCAAAACATTTGTTCAGCAGGCTCCAATCCTGGGTGCCTTTTCAGCCTGAAAAGTAGATAGTTGCACCCAGCTGGTCCTGCTGATTCCAGTAATATATAGTTTTTTCTATTTTAAAACACATGTTTTTTGAGGAACTATCTTTGTAGCTATGCAGACAAACGTAAGAGAATCTTGGCCGCTGCCCATTGAAAAGCACTGGGTTGACCTGCCCACTGCAGACCAACAGGTTTTTTTCTTACTGCACATAAAAACTGCCAGTCCACAGAGAGCAGGCTAGCCCAATATTTTGCAATAGGTGGCAGACCTGTCTTCCAAGCAGCTGCAATTCCAAGCAGCTTCCAAGCAATTCTCTTATGTGTGTCTGCATAGCTATGAAGATAGCTCCTTGAAAATAAAAAAAAGAAAGGACAACTATATATTTATTAGGACCACCTAAGTACAATTATGTACTTTTGGGGCTGAAAAAGAGTCCAGGATTGGAGCCTGCAGAGCAAACATCCTTGGGCTACCCTCAGAAAATGGTGGCAGGGAGAATCCCTTCAGCTGCAACCAAAATGTCCGGTGAAAGCTGAGAGTGAAAGTGACCAAAGAGCAAAACAGTCAGGTGGGACACAGCCTATTTTCCCCTCTGATGCCTTTGCTGTCTGGAAAGCACCCAGAAGCTGCCTCTTTTTAAGATGTCCCCTGGATGTCTTATTTTAAGTGTGTGCAGTCACCTCTTTTTAAGATGTTCCACAGACGTTTTTTCCATGCTGTGTGGGATGGACCACTGTCACATCATTTAAAAGCTTATTTATTAAAAATCTTGGGAGGAGTAAAGCAACACTCTAGGTGTGAATGCCAACCACTGTACCTCTCAACTGACAACATCATTACACTCCTTATTCTCCATTATATAGAACCGTGTTTTTTCATTTCTAACTCTATTATTCACATAATAACAACATAATACAAAACAACACTTGTAGGTAAGTCTCCAAAAATCTTCTCAGCTGTGGCAGGTGATTTTAATTTTCTAGAGAAGCATGCTAGTCCAAAGCAGAACTGATTTTCCAAGTCCTTAGAAGAGGAGTTTGGATTCATACCCCGCCTTTCTCTCCTATAAGGAATCTCGTAGTGGCTTATAAACTTCTTCCCTTCCAGATGCAACCGCTTGAAACGCCAGGAGAGAATGCTGCCTGAACACGGCGACTACTAAATTCTGACTCCTTAAACCAGACAGCACCCCAGTGATTCCGGCCGTGAAAGCCTTCGACCATACATTCTTCCCTTCCTCTTCCCAAACATACATCTTATGAGGTACATGGGGCTTAGAGAGTTCTGAAAGAGCTGTGACTAGTCCAAGGTCACCCAGAAAGCTTCATGTGTAGCAGCAGGAACACAAATCCAGTTCACCAGATAGTCCACCACTCGTGTGGAGGAGTGGGGAATCAAATCAAACCCAGCTCACCCCCCAACCCAATACATCAAACTTCATTTCATTTCCTACTTTGATCTGAAGAGAATGCTTTTCTGCCCCATCTTTCTTGGCCAGATGAATTAAATGGCAACAATGGCCAAGTTACCATATACCCACAACCAAGGCTAAATATGAGGTTTTCCTTCCTTCCTTAAGGAATAATTAGTTCTTCATGAAAAGGTAAGTCAGAAAAAGCTGAAAAGGCTGGGTCACATAGTAGCAACCCAGATCTGTCTTTCCTTCATTGGTCAGTGTTAAACACATGAAGTCACTCAATTTATATGTATGGCTTAGCTTACAGTCTTACAAGTCTTATCTATTTAAGAACAAAAGGAAGGGTATTTGAGGCTGCAAAGGGGCCTCAACAGATTTCCTTGAAAATGTATATATTCAGTAGGAACTCTGATCCCTGTAAAAAAAAAAACCCTGCAGAATGTTCCCTTCAAAATACAAACTCAAACTGCTATAGAAGAATCTTATCTGAAACAGAAGGGCATTATAATCCTGTTAAGTATGTTATTTGCAGCATAATCATGTGACACGCTTTGTATAGACACACAAATTATAGGAATGATGAGCTCAGCTGAGTGACTTGAGGAATAGAAAATGGTTCTAAAGCCTGCACTTTACATAAGTCAGTGAAACACAATATTGGATTAGGATGCAATTATATCACTTTAGAGAGAAAGCTGCCAAGGAAAGAACATTCAATTAATATGATTTAAGTGCACGTAATTTTAGTATTTACTTTTAAAAGTGTGTAGCACCACATCTACAAAATGGAAAGATTTATTTCTTCACAGTTTTCTACCAGAGCATTTTATACACATGTATAATAAAGATTGACTCTCTTTTTAAATTTTAAAAGCAAATGTTAATAAATTAACAGAGTAATCCTGAGGGGAGGGGTGAAACCACTCAGGAAGCAGCATGATCCCATAGCTGGCATAAATCCCACCTGTCATATGGGCATATGGAACATTTCGGTTGGCACAGAAGCATTTATGCCAGTACTGGGGAGGCACCTGGTGGTGCAGCACCCAGGAATCAGCACAGCCATGGCACCACCGCTCCTCTTGCACAAGAGCCCATGCTAGCACTGAAGGAAGCTTTCCTAGGAATGGGACCAGCTTTAGCTTTCTTCCTAAGTCCTTTTGGCCTGGAAACATGCCCATTTGCCACCACAGACTTATACCACCAAAATCAGCAATGCAGTCCATTGTACTGCATGGGTCACTTTCACAGGGCAGTAGTGCTTTTGGCCTGCTGTCCATGGCCAAGCAAGCCTCTTTGGAAGAGGCACAGTTTCACTTGGCTCTGTCATTCCTGGATGCAATGCAACTCCCATCATTAAAAATACCTTCACATTAATTAAAAATATGTTTTTGCTAACATCCAGCCATTTTTAAAGAGTTAATGTGGTATAACGATTAAGAACATGGGGAGATTTCCTGTTTAAATCTCTCCTTCAACTAAACTTACCAGTTGGCTTTACGGCAAGGCTCTGTCCTCTCAATATTAGTTGATGCATATGCAAGATGAAGTGATAGATGTATATAGATTGGTGAAGTGTTAATCAGATAATGTATGTAAACTGCTCTGAACACTTGAGATTTGCTATATGCAGCTGAAATGCTAAATTTTACCATTTGCTTTAAGAAAAATACATTCTTGCTCAGCGGAACCGATCCAGCTGTTGAAGTAATTTAATTTTGCCACTTGCAGTAAAATACACATATATTTCAGACTGTTCTGAAAGAACAAGATCTGGAACTGTAGGAAGTTATGAAGGAAGGTTCTGGTATGTACAATAACTGAGCCCTTTGGGGGAGGGCGGTATAAAAGTGGAATAAAATAAATAAATAAATAAATAAATAAATAAATAAATAAATAAATAACACAATTGTTTTCAGGATGCTACCAGACCCTTTTCTGTGCCTACTATGTTGATGTTCTAGTTAGTGTGAAAAACAAAGAGGTTAAATAGTCCTGTAGGCAAATTTATAACTTATGTTCATTTTTACAAGAAATACATTCAGAAGTTGACACTAATAAAACGCAATTTATTTAGCTAGAAAATATAAATATACTAAACAAATTTCAGCTTTAGAAATTAATGAAAGTCATCCCTACCAATCTCAGAACAATGATTTCTTGATACTTAAGGGACAGTTATTGTCTATGCATGTTGACAAGAAATATATACACGTATAAAAAAGCACCATGCAAATATCAGTCATGCAAGTCCAACCCAGAATCACTTTTGAATTTTTTTATAATAATCCTTGATTGATTTTATGCTGCCCCAACAAATAATTATATTCCATTAGCTTCCAGACACAACATTTACTTGATCAGTTCACAGGTCCAGTTTTGTCCAACACATAATTTCCAACAACAAACAAATGTTTTCAAGAACCTCATAATCAGATAATGAAAAAATGATTTCATGTTCCTCCTCATTATTTACAGACTATATAGTAAGTAATAGACAGCTCTCTTTTGAAAATTCCGTTAACTATCAAGGTTGGCTACTGATAATTTTCCTACTGAATTTCCTAATCCTTTCTTAATTCCATTAGGGGGAAGTTGACAAGAATTTCATAATTAGGTCTAATGTGTAATTTTCTTTATAATTGAGCTAGTTTCCATTGTTTCCTCTTGAACTGACAAATATATCTTCCAAAAAAAGTAAAGCACTGATAGTGAAGGTTTATCTAAACGGGGGGGGGGGGGGGTTTAGCTATAAGAATGTCAACTAGAAATAAATCTGCTGAAATAATTATGTGCATACATCAATAAAATTCAATAATGGAATCTGCTCCATGTGACATTCCTACAAATAATGGAATCTGCTCCATGTGACATCCCTACAAATATTCAACCAATCAGTGAACTTTGGGGTGTTTACTAGAATGCATAGAACAAACTACGCAAGCTGGAAGAACAGGTTTCATGCAAATATAGAAAAAATTGACCCTTTTAACATTTTATTTATTCTTTTTTGTAACATTTGTCTTAAATATAAACTATGGAATATATTAAAAAACAAAGTTCATTTCAAAAATACAAAATTGGGAAGAAATTGGGAAGAAAAATTAAAAAAACCCTGCAATGATCAAATCTCATCTGAAAAATATATTTCTATACATATATTCCTATACATGCATGCATGAGTATATGCATGTCTAAACATTATTTTTCTGATTTAAGTAAAATTAAAATAATGTATATCTGACTTCAGTTAGCCATATAAAATTAATTCTTTCTGCTGTATAACAAAATTGAGAATGATTATCTGGAAACAAATATTTTCTTCCTTTCAGGTAGGAATACTAGGCCACCTGATATAGAAGAAGACCTGGTATTTGGAGGAATGCAGCAGAAAAAGGGACCATGAAGTTTTACCATCAATTTTTTACAATATGCTGGAGCATCGACATAAGTGCACCAGCACAATGGAAGAACATCAGGCCCTGCCTATTTTCTCCAAAGGTTGCGGGCTATGGCCTAGCAATGCTACCCTCAGGTTGGGTATAATTTAAGATGTTAAAATTAACTAGAAGACAAAAATTCATTTCCTAATTCTATTAATATGGATAACTAAAAGAATCCCAGTGGAAAGCTGGATAAGAACTATTAAATTTGTGTTGGTTGAAAAGGTTCCCTGAGTAAATATGAAAATTTACTACCTTATATACCGGCATATAAGACGACTGGGGGTATAAGACGACCCCCCCACTTTTCCAGTTAAAATATAAAGTACCACCTGCTCAGTACCACCCACTCAGTACCTGGCGTATAAGACGACCCCAGACTTTACAGATGATTTCCCAGGGTTCAAAAGTAGTCTTATACGCCAGTATATACAGTAATATAAATTCCACATAGTACATCATTATCTTCTGACTTCCCTTAAGAATAACTAGGCATTGGTTCAATCAAAACACAGCCTTAAAAAGCATCAGAAGGCAAGGTCTATCAGTTTTTCATGTTAATACAAAGATGAAGAACAATAGTCGTTTAAAGGAAACAACTATAGGGAACCAATGAAAGGCTGTAAATATGGGTGGCTATTAACCAGTCATCAGATGAATACTGCTGCAATGAAATGCTACTGTTGCTGCACTACAGAAAACAGGCAAAGAAAAGTGCAGTTCAAATAACAGAGGTGTTTATTTTCCCAACTGGAGACACTGCTTTTTCTCTTCATATCAAACTTTCTGAAACCCTATGAAGAAAAGCAAAAAGCTATTTCCCAGCAACTGAATTCTGGAAAATTTATCCTATAAAATCTGGTTTAAAGCAAGAAAACCACAAACACAGGGACTATTGGTCAAAGAAAGGGAAAGGTTTATCAAAAGATCTGTGAAGAATTAGTAATAACATCAGCAGGGAACCTGTAGTTCTCCAAACAATAGTCTAGGCAGCCTAGTGATTGCCAAAAAGCCAAGCAAACTGATAAAAAGCAGCAGGGAAAAAGAAACCAGCAGTAGGAAACAATAGGAGTTGCCAGGGGGTCCATTGAAAAGTTAATTGAAGCAACAAGCTGAGATCCATGATGCTGAAGAAGAAAAGAAGGAGCACAGTGAAAAAAACTGGAAAAATATGCTACTGCCAGAAGAGAGAAAAGCAGACACAAAGCATATGGGAAAGATGTCCAACAGCAATAATGTATGCAGAGGTAGGCAATGACAAACCACTTCTGAATGTCTCTCGTCCTGAAAACCCCAAGGAGTCACCATAAATTGGCTGAGACTTGTCAGCACATTCCAGCAGCAGCAGCTGCTTTTAAGATTTTGCTTTAAAATAAATTAATGGTTAAAAGTACACTAACAATAAGCTGGCAAGTTGGAAGCTGATCTTGATTAACGAAATAGTAAAAGGTCCCTTTACATTTCAGAGTAAGAAAAGTCATTATGCTGCTCCCAAAACTCAAGAAAAGCTGGTCAATAAACCAGTATAGTATACTATCTAAAATAAATAAACTAGAAATAATTAGGCCTTTAGAGTTACATGTCAAATGAGTGTTATTCTAATGAAAAAATGTATTTTATAAATATTTGCAAAATATGATCATGGTTAAAAATTAAACAGACATTTGAAGCCAAATCTGAAACACCCCAGTGGCTATGCTATCATATGCTCAGATCCTAAATTTGGCTCATATGGGTGACCCTATTACCACACATGTGTACCTGCTGCACATTAAAAAAATTCTTTACCACTGGGCAGTATGATACAAACAATCGTGCTACTGAATTGGAAAATCACTTGTGTACAAATAATCCTGGTACATTCTATGGCCCATTAAGCATTGAAAATTTACCTCAAGCCTGTTCTCTGAGCTGTGGGCTCATAGACGGCTCTCCTTGTATTTCTCTGTTTACACGGGAGGAGGCAGTCCAGTGCCTTGCAGCTCATTGCAAGTCTCAAATGGGCCACTGGTTCTCTCCTGGTTCGCTTAACTCAGGGGTCTGCAACCTGCAGCTCTCCAGTTGTTTATGGACTACAATTCCCATCAGCCCCAGCCCAGGGGCTGATGGGATTTGTAGACCATGAACATCTGGAGAGCCACAGGTTGCAAACTCCTGGTTTAACTCCACCCATCAACAGCCTTAAAGGGCACAGAACTGATATTCTCTCCTTTCTTTTCCTACACCCACACCCACACCCACACCCACACCCACACACACCCACACCCACACACACACGTATACACATTCTTATCTCTGCTGCCATTGCAAGATAAGAGAAAAACTTGTTTAAAGTTTTAAAAAAGAGCTGTGAAGGTGGGGTAGAGCCAACAAGACACCTGCTTGTACTGTTCCTTGCAAAAGCCATCTCTGCTGTCCCCTCATATTGAAAGATTGATCTCACAGTCTCTCCACATGTGTACTTTAGAGAAGCAGGAAGGAGTGGGCAGAATGGCGGGGAAAGCAAGAGGGAAAGCTCCAGGGTATCTGGCAACTGAGGCTGTGCTGGTAGAGGAGAGACTGAACACAGATGTTAGACACAGATGAGGGGGGAGTTCTTTTGAACAAATCTCCACTCCCATCATTTAAATGGCATTTCCTCTCATTTACACACTCCCCTTTCCATATTTTGCCTCTGTGCTTGTTTCAGTGATCTTTTTATTTTGTATTAAAAAGTACTCTGATATTCTTTCTCTTGCCCAGAGTCACATATCTTAGCATTTGTGTATCCTATTTGGAAGCGGGATGGGGAGGCAGATAACCACAAAAAAGTATCTTGGAGTCACTCTGGGTCCTCGCCTCCCCCCCAGGAACCGTAAAGCTGTTTTGTACTGTTGCATTCCAGCCTTTGAATAACTGTTCTAGTTCTCCATCTTGCTTCCCGCCACCTCTATACATATAAGAGATTGATCTCTTGATCTCTCAGTCAATGCACTTATGGAAGCAGGAGAAGATGAAAAATTGAGGAGGCAAGGGGACGGTCTGCAAAGTGGTGCAAGGTAGTGGGAAGGCTGACCATGGGCAGAGAGAAAATGTCTGGGGAAAGGCGGTGCCCACTGGCAGGTTTCCCCACTCTGGTGGCGAAGCAAAAATTAAAATCATGCTAGAAGTCACTTGCCATAGACAAAATGAAAAGTGAAAGTGGGGCTTGAAGAAATACATGCATGCAAGAAATCTTGCTGCGACTGACATTTGCCTCCACTGTTCATAAAAACATGTTGTATAATTATCCAGTATGTCTCAAATCACAAAGACACCAGTGAAGAAAGCTCAGTTTATTGTTAGTGACAGTCTGACCTAGACATTATACATGTATTACCTATTCACATACAACAGAACACTGTTTTCTTGAATCTCCTGTATCCATAGCATTAGCGCTTTGTTGTATTTTCTTTGGTGCTTATTTTGTTTATATCACAGTTCTCATCCTAATCAGCCCCCAAAATGGTTTATGCTCCCCATCTTTACTGTATTTACAGATCAACTACCTTGTGAGATAGTTTAAATGTAGACAGTATGATGTGCCCAAGGTGAGCAAGCTTCCATGACAGATTCAAACCGATTGTCCCAGATCCTAATCAGAGGTGGTCTCAGTCATTCTGGGGTCAAGGATGAGGCTAGCCAGTTGTTTTCTGATACTCTGAGGGGAAGGGTGAACACATATAGTAATCTGAGCTTCAGGAGAGTGGGTAGGTACATGTGACAACTGCTGAGCTGGCTGTCCAGCTGCTGCCAAAGGTCTTGCTTTTCTTCTTCATTACCCCTTCATCAGGCATTTGAGTGGTCCCCAACCATATGCCAAACTTTTTTCACTTGTGTACCCCTTGGCACCCATTTCCCTTAAATTTTACTCCCATATTAGTAAACCTATTAATTTTTTTTTATATGACCCCAAATGCTTTGGTGCATACCACTGGAGGAATGCATAACTCAGGTTGGGAACCACTGGTATAGGTAGTCAGCTACGCCCTCCCCCCCAGGCCAGGCCAGCTGCCCTGGATATCCCACAGTTAAGAATGGTCCTAGTATAGTACTCTACTATACCATAGTCAATCTCAATGAATAACTTATAGATCATCTTGGAATACTGTTTCCTTTTAAAGAGAGAGCGCGCACAAATACTGTTCAATATATAACTTCCTGATAATATTCTATTCAAGAAAAAACTGAAATGGAGATCACTGAGAAAAAGAAGGCCATGAGCATTATGGCCCAGTTCAAAAATAGACATAAGGTTTTGGAAAATTATTTTATGTTAAAAGGGACCAATAAATGGAATGTGACAGAAGCTGTGCTTGGACTGCATCTATATAGAAGCCTAAATCCAGGGACGTAGGTATAGATTTTTAATGGGGGGTGTTTGCGGGGGTGGGGCACCCCTGGGGCATGGCCATACCTCCCCAAGCCCTGCCCCTGGCCTCAGTCGTTATAAAAGCAGCTCTCCAAGGCCAGGAACAGCAGACTCCCCTGCCCTCCCCCATCCCCCCACCAGCTGGGCTCCCAGCCAGCAACCGGCAGCCCCTTCTGCCCTCCCCTCTGGTCAGGGGCGTAGCTAGGGAAAATGGAGCCCGGTGAAAAATCTGAGTTTTGAGGGGTCCTCATGGGCGGCTGCTGTGATACTGGAATCCACCCCCAAACAGCATCACTTTCAATGGTGTTTAAACTAGAGTGCTTTTAAATCCACCTTAAAGGGAGAATCTGGGGTCCCCAGTTAAAACAACATTGAAAGTGATGCTGTTTGGGGGTGGAATCTCCTCCACCCTGAAACAGCATCACTTTCAATGTTTAAACTGGGGACCTCAGATTCTCCCTTTAAATCCATGCCAAGGGGGTGGATTTAAAAGGAGAATCTGGGGAAATTTGGGGGGTGCCTGCTGTCAGGAGTGCAATTGTTAAGCTAGCAGCAACAAATGTTCAGGGCATCTTTAGGAGACTCTCCTGATGGTAACACCCAGGTTTGGTGAAGTTTGGTTCAGGGGGTCCAAAGTTATGGAACCTCAAAGGTGTAGCCCCCATCTTGTATTAGCTCCCATTGGAAACAATGGAGGATGGGGCACCCCTTTTGGGAGTCCATAACTTTGGACCCCCTGGACCAAACTTCACGAAACCTGGGTGACATCAGTAAGAGACTCTCCTGATGATACTTGCCAGGTTTGGTAAAGTTTGGTTCAGGGAGTCCAACGTTATGGACCCTCAAAAGTGTAGCCCACATCTTCTATTAGCTCCCTTTGGAAACAATGGAGGATGGGTCACCCCCTTTGGGAGTCCATAACTTTGGACCCCCTGAACCAAACCTCACGAAACCTGGGTAGTATCATCAGGAGAGGCACCCAAAAATTCCTGAAATTTTGGTGCTGCTAGCTTAAAAACTGCGCCCCCTGCAGGCAAACAATGAAAGAACACTAAAAATACAAAAAACCTACAAACGGGGTGTGGAGCTTCGAACATGTAATGGGGGGGTTGAACCTGAGAACCCCCCCTTACCTACATCCTTGCCTAAATGCTACAGTAAGATAAAGAAGTAAAGGCAAAAATGGCAACTTTTTACTAAAATACCAGCAGCAAAAGTTTCAGAAACATTTCCTTGCTAAAACTGTGCATACAGTGAAGATGATTATATGGAAAGGCTTTTCAAAAAAATTATGATCAGTCTAATGTGATCTTTCTCTGTCCTTAAACAGCAGGATTTCTCCAATACTGTACATGCCTTTATAATTACTTTACTTGAATGTAATACTTTAATGAAGATGAGTTTAATTAAATCAAATTTCTCCCTAGTGGTAACTCAATCAAAATGCATTCTACCCTCATTATGTTATCAGTAGGAGTCCAACATTATAAGTGCTATAAGAAAGGTTGTTTTAATGAGAGTGGTCATTATGTGCTATACTTGAGGGTAAGCTACAGACTTTAAATGTCATAACAGACAACTATATATTATGATGAAAGGGTATACACACTAGTTCCTAACTGAAATAATTCAGTACCATTATTTTATTCTGTGGTACTGCTACTAAATATTATAATACAATGCTTACTGATGAGGGGCATCTGATTGATGCATTGAATGAGCATAATAGCTAAACAATAACGTACTATTCTTGACATTTTAATAATTATGCCTATGACATTTTGAATATTCCACTAATATAAGCCAGATCCATTAGTAGAACAGCATTTGGAAAAGACTTTTGTTGAAAATGTGTGCATTAGAATAATATCTATCTTGATGACTCATAAGATTGGAAATACTAGCAGCATATTTATTTTGTTTTGTTAACAGAACAAAACATCAATAAGAAATATAGAGCTGTATTTTTAATACATGTTGGGATCAGCAACAAAATACTGCATTGTTTTTCACATGTTCTTCACCCACTTCAGCCTATATTGCAATGCATTCCAGAACTGATGTGGAGAAGGTAAAAAAATGCTTTTTCCTTGTGTTACTCCATGACCCAATTTAAAATTAGACATAAGGATACTCCACCATGATTTTAAGTATACAGGAAGTGAAATCCACAGACTGAGATGGCTGGGGATGATGCCACTGCTGCACTGCCCTGCTGCCTCCAAAAGGTTTTCTGGTGACGCAGGGTGGCAGAAAATACAGAAAAACACTACCAGAAAGCTCTCCACAGGGCTCAATAATCTGAAAGGATGGTGAAGTCTAAGCCCCAGGCCACACTGTGCTTGCTTCCAAACCCGGGGTGAAAGTTGACTAATATTGGCTCCACCTCCAGGAATGCCTCTGGCAGGCCCCTTATATGCCCCACTTTACCTGCTTACCAGTGTGTTTGCCCCTCAATGGGGTAAGTGCTCCAGGAGGGCAAATCTGCCAGTGTGGGCCAAGCGGGGGCTGCTGGTCGCTTGCACCCCCAGGCGGCAAGAGGAGTTTCATTTAGAGGCTGGTGTCCAGATGGCTCCAACTGTCTTGCTGCTCCTGGTTTTTCCCCCAGCACTTGGGCCTGGGGGAAGGATACTACTGGAGGGCAGCAACGGTGCTACAGTTAGCAAGGGTGCTGATCAGTGGTCAGTGGCCGAGGTACGCAAATGCCTTTACGCATACGCAAACTGCGTTTGCGCATGCGCAAACGGCGTACCTCGAAATACGCCATTTTCGTAAATCATATATAATCTCCGGATGGACTATCGGCGATTTACGAGGTTCTATTGTATGAATATCTTTTGAGGAAAAATGCCTACTGAACTTGCAAAGTCTATGTGTTTTCCTCTTATCATTTCTTCTACTGTGCATGTATGCAAAACATATGAAGACAAATATTTGTATGTATGAATTCAATGTTGGTGTGCTGACTGACTATAGGTTTGGAATTTTACAACTAGATTACCTCTAGACAGGGGCGTAGGGCTCACGTGAACATGTGGGGTCAGATGTCCCAGGGCAGTGCCCATTTAGTCATGTGGTGGGGTATAAAATCACACCGCACCCTCCCCCTCCTTCCCCCTGGGAACAGGCTTGCGCTTGGGTGGCTGCAGTTCTCATGCTGCTGTCACCTCCTCCCCATTCATATGCAACTAAGCCCTGCCTCTTCTCCACTCTTCACTTCACTCACCCTGCCCTGTCTCTCACACCCTCTTTTTATCCCCCAGCCTGACCTCAGCCCTTCCCTCAAAATTTGGGCTCTTCCTGGCCCGCCCAGTTTTGGATACATTTTGGCCCCACCCCCATGTTTGCCAGCTCCCAGAACCCTTCCGGCTGCAGTTGGGCCCCATTCCCAACCCCTGCCCACCTCTTGAGGACCTCAGGAGCTGTTTGCTGCTGCAGCATTAGCCTCCGCAGCCTGGCCACCCTTGCCCCATGCAGAGAAGCAGCTGGCTGCTTGTGGGCCACCAACACCTGGCTGGGCTGTGGCCCCACTCCCAACAACTCCGCAGCTGGTCCCTGGGCCATGGAGGGACATGGCGTTGCTTTCCCGCAGCCTGGGGGTCCAGCTAAGCTGTGCCCCTGCCCCCACAGCTCCCCAGCTGAGCTGTGTCACAAAAAGACACAGCGAGGGGCTTTCACCCAGTCCAGGAGTCCAGCTGGGCCGCAGCCCCACCCCCTACAGCTCCCCGATCTGTTCCTGGGCCATGGAGGGTCACCTCCTTCTCCTGCTGGCCTCATGCCTTGCCTTCATTGCCCAAGTTTCCCTCAGGTAAGAGATGAGAAAAGAAGGCTGTCATTGCCTGCCTCAACATAATAACTCTTATGTTATTTCCTTGGCGGTTTCCCATTCAAGAACTAACCAGAGCTGATCTTACTTAGCTTCAAAGAATAGACAAGATCAGGCTAGCCTGCCCCTTGTTTATCAGAGGAAAAGGTGGTTGGCGCAGCAAAATGACATTTTATTATAAAACAAAACTGAATGCATTTATTTAAATGAACAATGAACCTACTATCAGCCAGCACATGCTTTCACATTTGCATTCATTTTGTATCACATTCTATCTATAAGGGTGGTAAAACATCAGCTTTCTTGTTTGGGTAGCAAATATAGCACCTTTTAACTTTATAATGACTATGAAAACCATAGAACTTGGAAACTATATTTCGGTGAGCTATCTCTCTACTGTGGTCGAATCACAGCTGACTTATGGTGACCCTGTAGGGTTTTCAAGGTAAAAGACATTCAGAGGTAGTTTGGCATTGCTATCCTCTGTGTTATCACCCCTGGTATCCAGATACTAGTCAGGGCGAAGCAAATACGAGTCAGGGCTAGTGTGGCATGGACCATTGCTTTGTTCAGATTTGTGAGTGGGGGCATGTTCTATATGTGATGGTGACTTTGAGATGACCTGGTGCAAAAAATCATTGTTTGGTCAGGGGGGAGGGTGGCTGCCCATACCGGGGCGGGGGTGGGGTGGAAAACTCAGATTTTGCCACTGGTTCCATTTTCCCCAGCTATGCCTCTACCTCTAGATTATATTACTACAATGCACTTGAGGTTGGGTTGCTCTTGAAAAAGTTTTCAGAAGCTCCCACTGATGCATAATACTGAATTCAGGATATTGACTGGAAAGGGTCTTGGGGACCCTATCACTCCAGTTTTGGCTCAGCCATACTGGTGTTCAATTTGTTTCTGGGCACAATTCAAGGTGCTAATCTCCAAAGTCCAATATGATTTGGGACCAACATACCTGAGAGACTGCCCTTATGAACCCTCCCAACCATTATGATAATCTTTGGAGACCCTGCTTTGGGTGCCACCACCTTTTGAGATTAGGCAGCAATGTGGCAGAGGGCCTTCAGTCAAGGCATTGAAATTGTGGAGATCTCTTGGCCGAGGGATTAATTCGTTCCCTTCTTTTCTGTCCTACCAGTGGGTGAAAGCTTTTTTTCTTTTGTTTGACATTCCCTCAACAACCACTCTTTCCTATTTTATATGTATTTTAACTTTTAAAAATTGTTTTAATGAGGTATGCTTGGAAGGGGAGCTATGTCAGTGGTTTCATAATATGATTTTATCATGTATATTTCAAGTTGTTAGTCATCTTGATTGCCCTTGTAAAGGATGAAAGAAGAAATATAAATGTTGTAAAGGAAATAAATCAATGCATAATTTTATCCTTCACTAGGACTGTAAGGGACACTGAAAGGAAAGTGAGAACCATCATGCGCAATGGGTGTATTTAACTTACAATTATTTTCTTAAAGATGCAATTTTACATCATTGTTGGAACTGGCATGAACAATGGAGCAAGCAGAGAATTAACCTCAGGCTTACTCTTCCTCTACCACGTCTCCAACTCTAGGTTGTTTTTCTCTTTTGCACTGGTCCAGTTACTGCTGCCACAGCATAGATATTTTCATCTCCTGACATAACATTTGTAAAAGAGTTTAGGAACCATACTTTTAAGAAGTTGGTTTTTATATCCCACTTTTCCCTACCCAAGGAATTTCAAAGCAGCTTACAACTGCTTTCGCTCCCCTGCTAAAAAAAACCAGGCATCTTATAAGGTAAGTGGGGGAGGAGCTGTATATGGAGGAGCAGGGAATCAGAACTGGTTTTCCAGATTAGAGTATGCAGCTCTTAACCACTACATCATGTTGAATCAGCACATAACACAAGGATAGACTAGCACATGCAACTCAAGAGGAAAAAAACACCCTCCAAACCAATGAAAAACACCATTTTCACATATTACTGATAAAAAGCAATGCAGACAGGTGCACTGACATTACTTCTGATCGCTTTGAAACACTCAAATATTAAGCCTTTAAAATTGAACAACTTTGGTGAAGCAAAATTTCAGAACTGATGCATTTTGTCAGTCCAGTAGTGTCTAAAAATAAACTCTTCCCTGACAAGCAAAAGGAACATTTAAAGGAAAGAATACATTCTGTGATTAGTGCTCAACTATAGAGATGTTTGTAAGTTCAAAGAAATCACCACAATTGCTGAGGAAAGTATTTTTAATTATAGCATTTAAGAATAACAGTCTTGTTCTTATTAGCAACCACATTTGGCAGTGATCTGAAACTGGCCTCTGTGGACTTAGGATCTGAAGCATTATTGAAAGAGTCACTGAGCTACTACAGACTTTTATCAAATTCAGAGTTTTAGGTTCACTGAAACTATAGGGGGTATAACTTTATGACTGGTGTTTTTATCTGTTCCGTACTCCTAGCAATCACTATAAAGAATCCCTGGAGCTAAAATTATAGGAAGTGAATGGCGTACCATCATCAAATGTCAAAAGCATAAGAGATTATAGAGCTTTTCTCCAATCATAACTTGCAATGTTAAACTTTCCATCATTATTTCAGAAGATATACCTGACCAGCGTAATAAAAAAAAACTGCATGTACCTATCTAGAGGACCACAAAGATACACAATAGTGAGCAAGAAAATTTTAAAAAGTATTATTCGGAATATGAATACAGTTCTTCATTGTTTGCCATTTACAGTGCCATACACATACCCCCTTTAAAATCCATTGGTGGATTGAGGAAACTGTAACTTTGCTTAGGAGGTGGCTGCTAAAGTCATAGAAACCACCATTTGAGTACACGCACATGTGTCTATGTGAGTGAAGTGGCATCAAGTCAATACCGATCCTATAAATTAAAGAGCTCCAAAAATTCCTATTCTTAACAGCCTTGTCAGTCTCAGTCTCCTTCTGATTTCTTGGTTGCAGTTGCCCTTTTGGTTAAGGATTGAGCCAAGGAACATAAAATTTTGAACAATCGCCATTTATTCAACAACCTTAAAGTTCTGTTATTCCTCCCGTCCCCTCCCTTGCATGCCATCCCTTGCTTCCTCCCCTCCCTCTCCCTCTGCTAGGGTGGGTGGGCCAGGTCCAGATGCCGGGCCCCCTCGCCTTTCTTCCCCTCCCTTGCATGCCACCCCTCACTCACTCCCCTTCCTTTGCATGCCACCCCTTGCTCCCTCCCCTCCCTCTCCCTCCATTAGGGTGGGTGGGCCATGTCCAGATGCTCGGCCCCCTCCCCTCCCTTGCATGCCACCCCTCACTCACTCACCTTCCCTTGCATGTCACCCCTTGCTCCCTCCCCTCCCTCTCCTTCCGCTAGGGTGGGTGGGCCATGTCCAGATGCCGGACCCCCTTCCCTTTTCTCCCTTGCATGCCACCCCTCACTCACTCCCCTCACTCCCCTTCCCTTGCATGCCTCCCCTCCCACTCCCTCCCACTCCGCTAGGGTGGGTGGGCAGGATTCATTACTTTTGCCTTCTTAATGTTCAGCTGTAGTTCTTTCCTCTAGTGTAAAAAGGAGTTTTAAAAGTGTTTTGAGGTTGGAAAAGAAAATTAGCTTAATCATTCATGTTTTACCACTTTTTTTAAAAAAATTAGCTACGTATTTCAATGGGAAATTAGCAGTTAGTTTTTTTAGATTTTTATAGAGATACCTTGTATATAAACTCTTATGAATACTTTGTGCCATTATAGCTAATTATGAAATGGGCCATAGATATACAATTACTAGCTCTGCAAAATAGAGCTAGGAATGACTGAGTGGATTTCTCGATGAGCTTGAAGGAAATTCTAGGTTTGGAGAAAAATATGAAATCTAAAGAAAAACTCATCAGGGGATTAACCCCCCCCCCTCCCAATGATATAAACAAATCTCTAGCTTTAAGAAAAGAATATTCACCCAGCTCTCATAGGCCATTTGAGGTCAAAATTAACAAGTCTTTCAAGACATTAAAGCAAAAACATGACAGAACAGGGTTGGCCTTGGGGGCTCTACTTCCCCCACCCCCCATCATATATCCTGATGGAGGACAATTCATTGGACACAACTTCATATTGAGCAGCCTCAATATGACTTTTGCATCTTGAACAGATTTTTCATGGGGATAAAAGAAGGAAAGCTGAAATAGGGGGACTGCAAAAGGTAGGTTGGATTGGGGGTAGAAAAAAGAGAAGGAAGGGGAGAAGCTTTGCAAGGTACAGTGGAACCACGGTTTTCGTTGTCTATTATCATACCAAATGGAAATTATTTTTCTGTTGTATATTAGATGCAGGTTTGCAGCCAAATGGCTGTTCATATGGATTCACTGTAAATATTCTGTTAATCTTATCAGTGAAACTAAGAAATTACTAAATAAACACAGCAGGCAGCAAAAGCTGAATATGCAAGTGATGCAGCAAATGTTCCCAGCACTGGCCAATCTGGAATTGAGGTTCATTTAAATCTAGACTGGAGCAAATCAATACACAGCAACAAAGAACCTTTTAAAAGGCTCTACAAACATCTGCATTACACAAATAAATTAGATTGTAATAATTAAATCAAATTAGTTGTTCTTCAGAATAATTAAATAAGATCTTCAAAGTTACCAAAACAAATTACCCCAGAGTCAACTTCAGATAACATTCATAAACTATTATTAAAATACAGAGATTCAGTAAGATTATAACTGAACCCAAGAATGGAAAGAAAATATTGCACACTAGTTGAAGATCAACAATTCAAAATGAAACTCATTTCTGCTTTAGAAATAGGGTAGGAAAGGTTACAAAGAGTTTACATGGAACATTTACACTGTGTGTTTCTTCAGTTTTCTTTTCATTGTTCACAAATCTCTAGGATTTCTCTGATCCTACTGAAAGTTATTTTCAGGAAACTCAAATACAAGTAAACCATGCCACTGCTGCTTAGAAATTATTTCACAGCATTTTTTCTTGAAGTTTCTATAGAATCTTAAATTTTCTATATGATCTATGTCACATATTCTGCAAAAGTATATAAATGGTCATAACAAGTCTGCTTTCCCCCTCAATTCCTATTATTTTTACTGTTTACATTTCATTTGTCCATTCAGGTTACATGATCCCCAGCATCACTTTTGGTGGTCGAAGGATGTTCCTTTTGTCACCAGTGGAAATCTGCTTGGATTCCACCAGAAGTATCTGCAGAACATTTTTGAGTAACAAAGATGTGATAACTTACTTTGACCTGAAGATGACCTGAAGATATATTGTGTTTTACAGCCCATATTACATCATTCACACTACTAGCCATTGAAGTGAGATATTCAAATAGGTGGCTAACAGGACAATCTGCTGAAATCCATGGTGTTTGACTGAAGTAATCTTGCAAAGGATTTTTAATAAGCTCAAAGCCCCATCCAAAGGGAGCGGTGGGGCAGCTGTGCCAGCTGATTCATCCTCATCGGGGCACTTACTCCAACAGATGGGTGAAACCACCACTGTGCAGCTGCCACTGCCCTGGCACCGGGGACCTGGCATGAGATGCTATGTCAGCATCCCAGCACCCCTGCCACTGCTGGTGTAGAAGAGGTGGTCCAGGGGCACAGCCAGTGGCATTTACACCAGTGGAGGGGACTTCGGACTTTTGCAACCCAAATCCATTCACCCCCTAGAAGCTTCTCAGCAGTGGGGAGGCTGTTTTGTTTTGCAAGCTTCCCTGTGCTGCTGGCTAGCCTCTCTAGGAATGGCAGGGCACGATTGTGGAGATTGTGCTTGGATTGCACTGCCCAAGATAGTGACTTATCACAAGACCTCTTAGTGACATATGCTCTCTAAATTAAAATCCAGCACAGTTTTCACTAAATTAGAATGAACACAAATGATGCAAAGTGGTTTGTGAATTTTTTTGAATTTCTTCTGTCTGGCAGATTTTCAAAAGCCATAGATTGTGAAGATTTAGATTCAAGTCAGTAGCACTTGAGAAACCAACAAGATTTCCAGGGTATAGATTTTTAGAGTCAAAGCTCACTTCATCAGATACAAGTAGAAATAGAGATTTCTGAGTCAGTTACAAGAGTATTGGAATGAAAAGAGCCAGAATGCAAAGACTGTTGTTTATGCTTCACCTTATTCATACAAAGAAATTTATAGAATTATAGGAAGAGACCACAAGGTCCATCAAGTTCAACCTCCTGCCATGCAGGAATACACGATCAAAGTACTCTTGATAAATGGCCATCCAGCCTCTGTTTAAAAACCTCCAAAGAAGGAGACGCCACTCACTCCAAGACAGTGTATTCCACTGTCAAACAGCCCTTACTGTCAGGAAGTTCTTCCTAAGGAGGAATCTCTTTTCCTGTGCTCCCACTTCTACATTACATCCTTACATCCTTTCAAACATGGCTATCATGTCACCCCTTAACCTTCTCTTCTCCAGACTAAACATAACCAACACCCTAATTCTCTCCAAGTAGGGCATGACTTTACCATTTTGGTTGCCCTCCTCTGGACCCATTCCAGTTTGTCATTTATTATTATTATTATAAAACAGTTATACACAGCAAACAAGATCAATATGCTGGATTTTGTATTACATCACACGTCAGACACTTCCCAAGCATCTAGGACTGTGTGATGTATCGACGAATAATGCGTGCAGAGCCGAGTAGGGTGGCCTTTTGCAGCTGACATATGGTGATTTTGTCAGCGCCAATTGTTTTTAAGTGCCGTTCAAGATCTTTAGGCACTGCACCCAGTGTGCCGATCACCACTGGGACCACCTTTACTGGTTTGTGCCAGAGTCTTTGTAGTTCAATCCTTAAATTCTCGTATCGTGTAAGTTTTTCCAGTTGCTTCTCATCAATCCTGCTGTCACCAGGAATTGCAACATCAACTATCCACACTTTCTTTTTTTCCACAATCGTGAGGTCAGGAGTATTGTGTTCCAAAACTTTGTCAGTCTGAATTCGGAAGTCCCAGAGTAGTTTTACGTGTTCGTTTTCAGTGACCTTTTCAGGTTTGTGATTCCACCAGTTCTTTGTCACAGGCAGATGGTAGTTGTGGCACAAGTTCCAGTGAATCATCTGAGCAACAGTATTATGCCTCTGCTTGTAGTCCGTCTGCACGATCTTCTTGCAGCAGCTAAGTATGTGATCTATTGTTTCATCTGCTTCCTTGCAGAGTCTGCACTTGGGATCTGTAGTTGACTTTTCAATTCTGGCTTTGATGGCGTTTGTTCAAATCTCAGTCTCCTTTTTCAAAGTTCCATTTGTGAGCCACAACCAGGTTTTTTCCTGGTCAATTTTGTCCTCAATTTTTTCTAGGAACTGTCCATGGAGAGCCTTCTTTTGCCAGTTTTCTCTTCTGCTTTGCAGTGTATTTTTACGGTATTCACTCTTTGTCTTTTGCACTTTGAGCAGTTTTCTGCTGTTGATTTCCATCAATGTTGGTTCTTCACTGTTTTTCACATAATCTGCCAGTGCATGTTTCTCTTCTTCCACCGTTTGTTTCACTTGCAGAAGCCCTCTACCTCCTGATTTTCTGGGTAGGTAAAGTCTGTCAACATCACTACGCGGGTGTAATGAGTAGTGGATTGTCATCAGTTTTCTTGTTTTTCTGTCCAGATCATCCAGCTCTGCTTGCGTCCAGTTCACAATTCCAGCAGTGTATCTGATGACGGGTATGGCCCAGGTGTTGATAGCCTTGATCGTATTCCCGCCGTTTAATTTGCTCTTCAAAATTTTTCTGACCCTTTGGACATATTCTCTGCTGACCACATTTTTCACATGTCCATGCTTGATGTTGTCCAGCTGTAGTATTCCCAGGTATTTATAGGATTCAGGTTGATTGCACTTTATGGTTTTTCCATTAGGCATCTCTATGGCATGACTTTACCATTTTGGTTGCCCTCCTCTGGACCCATTCCAGTTTGTCATTTATTATTATTATTATTATTATTATTATTATTATTATTATTATTATTATTACTACTACTACTACTACTACTACTACTACTACTACATTCCTTGATGTAGACACTATACTCCAGTTGATGCAGCTGAGAATTGCATTGGCTTTCTTGGCTGCCACATCACACTGCTGACTCATGCTCAGTTTGTGGTCTACTAAGACTCCCAGATCCCTTTCACATGTACTGTTGTCAAGTCAGGTGTCATCCATCCTATATCTGTGCGTTTCATTTTTTCTACCTAAGTGCAGTGTCTTACATTTATCTCTGTTGAAATTCATTTTGTTAGTTTTGGCCTAGCTTTCCAATCTGTCCAGATCATTTTGAATTCTGATCCTGTCCTCCAGGGTATTAGCTACTTCTTCTAATTGGGTGTTATCTGCATATTTGATTAGCATGTCCTCTAGTCCATTATCCAAGTAAATGATTAAAAAAACTGAATAGCACTGGACCCAGGACATAACCCAGTGGCACCCCACTAGTCAATTCTTTCCAGGATGAAGATGAACCATTAATTAGCACCCTTTGGGTTTGGTCAGCCAACCAATGAATACTGTAAACTGCATTTTGCTCTTGCTTTTGCTACAAATGTTTTTCCTGGTAAGAATTATATTTAAGTTCTTTATAATCTGAACTCTCAAATAGTTTACTAAAAGAGACTAACCCTATACATTTTGATATCTCATCTTGCACAGCCACTAGAAACTTCATGGGTATGTTGTCACTACAGCCACAATCTTTGGCAATCCCACAGTGTGGAAATTCTTGCATCATTTCTTCATTTATTTATGAGCATTCTGAAATATCCTATGTGTCACAGATTAAAGCAATGTATTTTTTATATTCAAACAACATTTTATGACTTCAATGTAAACTTTCCTATAAGAATAAAGACCATTGAAATTGCAGATATCACACACTGAAAAATCAATAGCATAAACATTTATCACAACATTAACAATTAGTTATGCCTCAAAAAATTATATTTGTTAAGCAACGATGACAATCAACCAACTGGCAACTCATATAAGCAGCAATACTTCTAATACCAATATATTTTGATTTAACCAGTACCCAGATAACGACCATCTCAACAGTATTGAGGAATTTTGTTACCCCCCTTGGTAAGAATAGCAGATTGCATGCATAGCAGGTTCAAAGCATAATATTTTCAAGGACAAATAAAGTAATACAATATACAAACCTGGCTGTAGTCAGAAAATAATTCAAGCTAGTAATATTCATTGTGATAGTGTGAAACATATTTTGGACTATAACTGCCTTTCCCAAATGAAATAAAACATTCAGGCATTGTACTGCTCACCCAAGGAAGCTTCATTACCAAGTACTTCATAGACAGGAGAAAACATCCTCAATTATTGGCAATTAACAGTGTAATTTGTGAAACAGGCACAAGGATGCCTGAACTGATATTTCTGTAAGCTTTTCCTCTTTCCTGGGATCACAGAGAAGAGGGATGGGTTGTTGTTTTTTATAGAAAGAAAGAATGAACTACCAATGTTCTGTGTGAACTGACATTTCCGTAAGCTTTTCCTCTTTCCTGGAATCCCCAGAGAAGGGTGGTGTTGCTTTTTTTTTCACAGAAAGAAAGAACGAATTTACAGTGTTCCAAGTTGATCATTTTTATCTGGCTGAGCAGTACCCAAACTACATATGGTACGGAACATAACCCAAGTTATAAACAGTCCTCCCAAAGCCAGACAAATGGCACCATGGATTGGCAAATACTAGATAACATTGAACATGAAAACATAATGGGATAATTCTGTTTGTTAGAAAAAATGGCTTATGGTTCTCGCAGGACAATGCTCCTGTTAGGCATATGCCTGCTGAGACATTCATTTCCTTCACTGCTTAATGGAAAAATGCAGACCAGACAAAGAGGTGTTGAAACTGTCAGGTGAGAGAACTATGTCTATTCCTGAATGTCAGAATAGTTTTGTTCATATTCAGAACAATTATTATATTAATGGATTGACTTTGTTTGGGTCAGATCTTAATAGGCAAGCTTGATAGTACATTTCAATCAACAAGGGTTATACCAGTCTAATTTAATGAAATTAGTATCATTGTGTGTTCCACCATTGTGTAACTATCCACTCAAAGACAGGAAATAGTATTACTATTGAGCAGTACCCAAATAATCTTATGTTTAAAATACGAGTGGGTTAATGAAAAAAGCAAAATTGTCCCTAAATAGCTCATAGCAATTTGTTTAAAGTAGAATTAAGAAAGACATTTTATAGATACTACACATTTAGTACAGTCTTCTACAGAATGATATACAGACGTTCTGTTAATACCCTTTTGACAAGAAGCATTTTTCTCGACAGAGAAAATGGTGTAAAGACTATTGATTAGATTGTCACTATTCCTGTTTTGGTTTTTTTCCCCATATTTGACAAGCTAATCCTAGATAAAACTTGCAAGACTGGCAACAAGGCAAGGCTTTACAAAATACAGTAAGACTGAATCCCTTACAGGCAGCACTAGCATTGTATTCATTAATCAGTGGTAATTTAAGTTAATATAAATGCATTGATCTTCCACTGTGGTCTCTCTCTAGTGAGTAATTCTATCCTTTAGCTGACATTATGAGATACGTTAAGTACCTGCATTCCAACAAATTAGACTGTGTAGACTGAAGAATAAAACAATGACTGAATATAAAATACCTTGAACAATTTCATACTGTAGCACACAATGGGCAAACAATCTTCAGACTTTTTAGGAAGTCACTGAAATGAGTAAAGGACAATACTGCTTTCATGATCTGTTTCAGTATTTACCAGATACTGTAACAACAACTTTGTACAAGACAACAAATCATATTCCATAATTACTTATTATCTCTTTGATTTTCTGATTAACTTTTAATTAATTATATAAAATAATAGTTTCTTTACAGTATGAAAATATTTTTAGCTATCTTGTATTATATTTCTGTACACAAATTGGTCTGGGGAAGTGCAATGCCAGGGGGAGGGGGGGAGCTGAACCACAGCTGGGGATGATGCAGTACTAGAACAGTTGAGTTGCCTCCTAAGAGGATAGCTGCATTGCAGCCAGTCCTGAATTGGCACAAAAAAAGGCAACATCAGAGAAAAGGAACCTTGGGCCGGGGAGAATGTGAAGGAAGTGGGACAAGGGTCTTGATTGACAGATTGGCCAATAGCAGGAGGGAGAAGAGTATTGGGGAGAAGCAAGATACTGAAGGCAGTCCAGAGGTAGGGAATGGATGAAACCAGGCAAAGAAAGATGGAGGAAAGGGGAAACCAGGCAAACAGTGGGATGGGGAACCTTGCTGGGAAAGAATAGGAATGCATCCCCAAAGAGTGGGAAATGGGGAACCCTGCTGGGGCCAGCAGAGGCATAGAGGAGTGGCAGGCAGTCCACAGTACCCCTGTGCCCCGAGTAATGGCATTGCTGGTGAAGGTGACCCCCCTGGACAGGTCGAGGGAATGCCATTGGCAGAGGGATGTGGGCTGGTGCCATAGTAGGAAAGTGGGACAGGGCATTCTCTCCATCTGTGTCTGTTCCATGGCTGCCAACATGGATGACAATGGTTGCGGGCTAGGCTATATGGGGCCTGGGAACAGGTCCAACATCACTGTCCATTGCAGGAAGGGGGCAGCTCCTCCCCCTCCCTGTTGCTGGCCTATGTCCTCTGTTGCTGGCCTATGTTGTCAGGGAATGCCAGCCCACAGGTACCAGCAGCAAATATTCCAGTTCCATCTTATATGCAGACCTTCAGCAGAAACCCTGGATTTTGTTCCTGTTACTCCCATCACTACAGGTCTGTTACAAACAACCCAACCCAGTTCGCCTGGTGGATACACCACTGTGGTAAGTTGGGTCAATGCCATTAAGAACATAAGAACATAAGAACAAGCCAGCTGGATCAGACCAAAGTCCATCTAGTCCAGCTCTCTGCTACTTCCAGTGGCCCACCAGGTGCCTTTGGGAGCTCACATGCAGGATGTGAAAGCAATGGCCTTCTGCGGCTGTTGCTCCCGGTCACCTGGTCTGCTAAGGTATTTGCAATCTCAGATCAAGAAGGATCAAGATTGGTAGCCATAAATCGACTTCTCCTCCATAAATACATCCAAGCCCCTTTTAAAGCTATCCAGGTTAGTGGCCATCACCACCTCCTGAGGCAACATATTCCAAACACCAATCACATGTTGCGTGAAGAAGTGTTTCCTTTTATTAGTCCTAATTCTTCCCCCCAGCAGTTTCAATGAATGCCCCCTGGTTCTAGTATTGTGAGAAAGAGATAAAATTTTCTCTCTGTCAACATTTTCTACCCCATGCATAATTTTATTGACTTCAATCATATCCCCCCTCAGCCGCTTCCTCTCCAAACTAAAGAGTCCCAAACGCTGCAGCCTCTCCTCATAGGGAAGGTGCTCCAGTCCCTCAATCATCCCTCAATCATTCTTCCCCTAGGTCTCCCTCTCCATCCCAAACCCTCCTTCTTCTAGCTTTACATGCTCCATTAAAAATATTTGAACCCAGATGCCATTTTAAGATTGATTCATTTCATAAAGTGTCCTAACTTAATCATGATTTTCAAGGAACTCCAAAATGCTCAAAAGTTGTCATTACACGTTTAAAGAATTTTTAATAGACATTTTACAATACTTTATCATTTATTCAATGTGTTCACTTTAATTCAATAATTCCTGTAGATCATCTGAAATTCAATAAGACTGGTTACAATAATTAAAACAATGATATAAAAACTGGAAAGAGTAACATGGGATACTAACTATACACATAGAGAAAATATGCACCAACAGTTTGGCAATCAGTTCAAAGGGGCTGAAAATGTAGATGAAAGACAAGGAAAGATATTTGGCAAAGCCAAGAGGAAATGGCTGACAATGTTTTATGGTATCAGGATGCATAGAGATTACTTTTTCCATCCATAGCAGCAGGATATTTTGCTAATCAAGTTGTTCCTTGTCTTTTCAAAGAGATCTTGTCAATTTACTCTCTGAAAGTCAAAGTATAACTCTGTGTAACACCACAAAACAACAGCTTGGGCGCATGGCTTGGCAGCTGTCCCTTTAGAAAAAAAAGCTGAAGTCTTTATTAATCTTTCTGGTAGTTAAATGGAGAACAGCTGGAAATTCTATTTATAAATCTCAGTTTGAAATATTATACCCTTTTATATCTGATCAATCTCTGTCACATAGAATACCGAGATTTTCTTTAAAAGTTAAGGCAGATCTATGATGGTATATATGGGCTTAAGTATCCTGTCCTCCAAACTCCTCCTACAGTCTGCAAGTATACAGGTAAGATGAACTGGGGTTTGCACATAGTCGCTATAGGTTGAGTGTGGGCCTGTTTTCACAATTACAACACACCTTTGCAAGGGACTGAATGATCACTTATATGCAACTAGCAGAAAAAACCTTTGGGAGGGAGATGCAATGGGCCCTAGCAAAGAGGCAAGCTTTTTCCTCTTTGAGGTGGGGAAGGGTGGAAAGGTTATGCTTGAAGTGGGGAGGCTTGAATGGGGAGGCTTGGAATCAGGAGGTTTTGGTGGGCCAGCAGAGCAGAATGGGCCAAAGTGCCACTACTCAACTGGCTGAGAACGGCTGTTGAGGATTGAAGAAGAAGAGGAAGAAGAGTTTGGATTTATATCCCCCCTTTCTCTCCTGCAGGAGTCTCAAAGGGGCTTACAATCTCCTTGCCCTTCCCCCCTCACAACAAACACCCTGTGAGGTAGGTGGGGCTGAGAGAGCTCCGAGAAGCTGTGACTAGACCAAGGTCACCCAGCTGGCGTGTGTGGGAGTGCACAGGCTAATCTGAATTCCCCAGATAAGCCTCCACAGCTCAGGCAGCAGAGCTGGGATTCAAACCCGGTTCCTCCAGATTAGATACACGAGCTCCTCCAGATTAGATACACGAGCTCTTAACCTCCTATGCCACTGCTGCTGGGAACCAAAAGAGTTTGGCGGGCTCAAGAAGCAGCAGACACCAATGCACCAGTGCTCCGCTGGGAGGTTTGGTTTCGGCTGTTAGGAATGTGGGGGAACCAAGAGACTTTTGGTAGGCCAGCGGAGTGGTGGGCACCAAGGTGTTGTTGCCCTGCCAGCCAGGCTAGGCTGTTGGGGGTTGGGGGAAGTTGGGGAGAACAAGGAGGGTGAGGGGCAGCAGAGCTCGGCTTGCTCTGGGGTTGGGGGACGGTAAGTGGGAGAGTGGATGAAATATCACCCTCCAATGGGCAATCAGGACTCACTTCGTGAAACAATTGATAGAGGGTGAGTTGTCGTGTCATTTAATTGCTTAGACCAGAGGTCTGCAACCTGTGGCTGGCAGGGGCTGATGGGAATTTTAGTCCATGAACATCGGGAGAGCCACAGGTTTCAAACCCTGGGCTTAGACAATTATAAGTTTGGATTGTTACTGCTCATATGAACTGCCTTAAGAAATCCCAACATCATTTTTTCTATTTGGAACCCAATGTGAGCTGATTTTTTTCCCAAGAAGAATGGAAGGAGGAAAGAACGAAAGAAAGAAACCCTAACAGTAAACAAGAGATTAAGTTAATATAATTAAAAATACTTTATTGTTTCTCTCAACTAGCAAGAAGGAGCACACTCACCTTGCAAGATAAATAGAAGTGAGGACAATAAGTATGCAAGGATAACCCTTGGAACCAAAGACACCTTCATTGTAACCTGCAGATATAAGGTTTCCAAACTTTATGTGAGTCCTGGAAATCTTCTAGAATTACAGTTGATTTGCAGATGACAAAAGCCAGTTCCTTGGAAAAAATGGCTGATTTGAAAGGTGGGCTATATGGCACTATAGTCTTCTCAAACCCTTCTTCCTCAAATTCCACCATCTTGAAGTAATCACAGGATACAATCCAGATTGGATTTTAGCAAATGTTTGGCTGCTGTGAAAAAGATAAATTCCATGCTAGCAGTATTTAGAAAAAAATAGAGACTAAAACTGCTGCCATCATACTGTCTTCTACACATCTATTGTGAGACCACACTAGGAATACTGTGTATATTTCTGGTCACCTCACTGAAAAAGAGCATTGTGGAGTTTGAAAAAGTGTAGAAACAAGCAAATAAAATGTTCAATAGAATATAACAACTGTCCTTTGAGGATTAGTTAAAATACTTACAGCTATTCAGCTTGAAATGCTTAGGGCTCATTCAGGGTTCAGCTCATTCAGGGTTCAGCTCATTACACAGAACATAGTTAAATTGTGGAACTTGCTACTACAGGACAATAGCTACTAACCATCATAGATATCTACTTCCTGCAGTACCAAAGGTAGGAGGATGCTGTTGCAGCCATCCTGCCTATGAGCTTCCTAGAGGTATCTGGTCAGTCACTGTGTGAACAAAATGCTGAACTTGATGAGCCTTTCATCCATAATAGCTCTTTTTTATGTTCTTACATTCATATTTATTTCAATAGGAGCTTTTGAATCACATCATCTTTATTACATCTGTATGGTGAAACTGTCTGTGATTGCCAACTCCAGCTTGGGGAATCCCTGGAGATTTGGGGGCAGTGCCAGGGAAGAGTGCAGTTTACAGAGGAAAGGAAGTTCTGTCGGTATATGATGTCATAGTCTACCCTACAAAGCTGCCATTTTCTCAAGGGGAACTGATTTCCCTGCTCTGGAGATAAGCTGTAATTACAGGAGAACTCCAGACTTAACTTGGGAGGTTGGTAACCATAGCTGTAATGCATAAAAGCCCATATTAAAATAAGCATTAGTATTTAAACTGTCATTGGATTTTTGTTTTATTTAGTATTCAGATGAAGTATCATGAAGATGAAGATTCTTGTTCATGTATAGCTGGAAGGAAAAGGCAGAGTGAAGCAGCCTAGAAGGCAAAACATTGACACAAGCAAAAACCAATGCCCTTTCCTTCTGTAGATCAGAGACATCCTCCCTTCTGATGGTGATAGCTCTGTGTATGAAAAGAATGAATACCTGTCACTTTGCCAGGACCCTCACTGTATCGCTGCAGGGCTAAAAGGATGTTTGTTATCTATTGCTACACTCTTGTCTCATGACCCAAGAGCTCTTTTATCCCTCAATGAGTCAGAAAATCACTGCTTCTTAACCATGGAGTGAATAGCAGAAACTATTGCATAGCTTCCTTGATCCAGACTGGACAGAGAAGAATAATTCTGTTTTTTTTCTGCTCTTCCAAACTCCATGGACCATTCAAGCACTGCTTTGAAATAGTGAGTGTTATGGATGTGCATTCTATTGTTTTCAAGCCAAATGACCCCACACCAGTTAACCCAATTCTGAAAAACAACCCCAAATATTCATTTCCTCCCAGGATTATTCAAAAATGTTGTTGTTGTTACAGGCTACAAAGTTGCCTTTCCTATTTCGAACTTGAGGGTGAGAACCCTCAAATCAGATGTTCAGGAACTACAATTCCCATCAGCTACCTGTATTGGTGGTGGGAGGGTAGGCCATGCTGATGGGAATTGTAGTTCCTGAACATCTGGAGAGCCGCAGGTTCCCTACCCCTGCTCTAGAGGTTTCCACAGCAACATGAGGTGGGGGGCGGGGCGGGGAGTTGGTATTTCTCTTAGGCTACTAGGGGAGCATATTAAGGGGAACTGTGCTGTTCTATTTGCTATTCAGAGCAGTTGCTATCCACAGGGTTGCTTGCCTTCAGATGTGAAGTCCAACTATCTTGTCCACCCCCCCTCTCATTCACCAATAATGGATGGCCATCTGTCAGGCTGGATGGTCATCTGTCAGGAGTGCTTTGATTATGTGCCCCTGCATTGCAGGGGATTGACTTGATCGCCCTTGGGGTCTCTTCTATGATTCTGTGTTTCCCAAGGAACAGTAGAGAGTGGGGAATGTGGTGGTGGCTCCACCTCTGAAATGCATGTGACCTTCAGGGGTGGAGCCAGAAGACCCAACCAGGCTGACCCTAGCAGTTCAATCCTGAACCTGACAAGTCTGAAGACAAGGGAGGGAGGGAGGGAGGGTGGGAGAGAGGGAGGGAGGGAGCAGGGAAAGGGGATTTCTTTTTTTTTTAAGGTGGCAGGCAAACAGACCCAAACATTGCTGGGGGGAAATCAGCCTTTTTCAGGATCTGATTATTCAGTTCCCTTTTATTGCTATCTTTTTGGTAGGGGTGGAAAAAAATACTGACAAAGTATTTGGAAAGGGTTTTTTTTTCCTGGTTTGGATATTCTGAATGCCCACCCCATTGCATTACTATGACATCAATGTCTCTGAATGGTAATAAAAGCAGAATATTATTGATTAGATTTAAGGACCAATTCAAAACAATTCACAAGTAGGGTTTTCAGATATCAGGAGGGCTGTGGTGGGGGCAGTGTTGTGGAAGAAAAAAAGCCTTATTTACTGGAAGCTAATACAGGAAGTAACATAGGTCACACACTTTTCTAGAGCAACTCTGAAAGCTAGCTATAAGAACCACTCCATAGAAAACCTTAGTGTTAGTTTCTAAAGGTGCTTTTGTTACTTCCTGTATCAATTTCCACTAAGTATAAAAGGGTTGCTTTTTCTCAATTTCTCAATTTTTCTTCTGATTTGCTACTTGAAATAATTCCACTATAGCAATATATTGATTTTTCTTTTTTAAAAAATACTTTATTGATTAAAATTATTGATTTTTTATTGATTTTTTCAAGTAGGAATTTATAGTAACATGTCAGGTATGAAAATAAATCTGATGGGAGTTTTACAAAGATTTTTTTTCTTGAATCAGTTTTTTTAAAGAAGATCTAATGTGCATTAACTTAATATGCATCACTTTAAAAAGCGTTTTTTATCAATAGACAAAGAAAACTCACAATAATTTAATTGTTTTGTGGGGGGTATGTACACAATAGGGAATTACAGTAAACATTTATAAAGTTGGATAAACATATTTTAGTAATAAGAACTCATAATAGTAATACACTCCTTAATTAGGGCTAGTGGTATTAAATTGTGCAACCAAAGCCAAACTTTAAGCATTCTGAACTACTGCTTACAGTGCAGATAAGGATAAAGTCATTTCCTGGTGTTCCCATACTTTTTATATAAACAGGGATTTAAGTAGTACAAATATCATAACAGAAACTTACAGTAAGGTCCTATTCAATCTTCACTTTGTTAAAATACCACATCCATAGAAATACACTAGGCAATTTGTTCAGAGCTATTAATTTCCATAGCTTCAAAATACAGACATGAATATTAATATTTATGTGTACAGTATGCATATAGAAATATATTAGGTAGCAATGACTCATATTTCATACAATATGAACACAATGCTTCTAGAACTAGATAAGATATAATCTTATTTGATAACTGAGCATTCTTAAATTCTTATTCTTCCAAGGATCTCAGTTAACCACAAGTAAGGATTTTTTCCATAATTCATGTACCGGCTTATACTCGCGTATAAGCCAAGTTTTTCAGCCCTGTTTTAAGGCTGAAAAATGCCCCCTCAGCTTATACGCGAGTCACTACTTACCAGCCATTTGTTGCTGCCCTCCCTGGAGGGTGAAGGGAAACCCCTGCAGCCAGCGGGCTCTTCAGGCCTCTGCCGAGGCTGGGGGCGTGGCCCAGGATGACCTCCGTGCAGCTGCACAAGCTGCTCGTTGCTGCCCTCCTCGGAGGGTGAAGGGGGAACTCCTGCAGCCAGCAGGCTCTTCAGGCCTCTGCTGAGGCTGGGGGTGGGCTGGGACGACCTCCATGCGGCTGCACAAGCCACTTGTTGCTGCCCCTCCTTGGAGGGTGAAGGGAGAACCCCAAGGCACCACACTGACTGGGCTTCCTCAAACCCCAGCGGGGAGGCAGAGGGAGCTCCTTATTTGGCCAGTGACTCCCACTGATGTCACTGCCCAAAATAAGGAGCTCCCTCTGCCTGCCAGCCGGCTGGCTGAGCTTCCTCAAACCCCAGCTTCCCACCCTTGGCTTATACACAAGTCAATAAATGTTCCCAGGTTTTGGTGGTAAAATTAGGTGCCTCGGCCTATACACGGGTTGACTTATACACGAGTATATACAGCACTTAGAACATCTACTGGTTTAAAATAAAAGCATAAGACTTGAGAGAACTTGATAGTAGAGGTTGGATTTTAAGGCTAAACTCCCTATGCAACACACTGACTCTTAGTTTTAAATTGGAGAAATCTTCACAGGAACAACTCGTGATACTGCTAAATTCCAGTACTTTGGAAACAGACTATTGTATGGCATAGTGGTTAGACGGTTGAACTAAAATCTTGGGGACCAGATTCTAATGTCCACTGTGCCATGAAGCATGGTTCACAGATGGGATGGTGGATCTCAGTCAGTCTAAGCTGCCATATAGTGTTGTGAGGAAGCAGTGAGGAAAGGGGAAAAATGTACTAGAGCCAGAACCCATTCACTTAACAGAGACACAGTTTTCATGAGCTCAACCAAAGTACCTTTGTATTTCAGCTAGGTGATGTCATCATGCTTTATCTGAAAAAATTATCCTTCTAGCACCAAGTGATTGGGGAAAGATAGGTGAATCCTTAAGCCTTCATTAGGTCCAAAGTCCTGCCAATATGGAGTTTCCATCAAAAAGATTCCTGGTGACTGCAGCTTTCCAAGGCTTTTGGAAGCACTCCGATGCTCTAGCATACTAAGATTCCTTTTTGTATTCCTATTAATAAGGCTTTGCATCTTCAGTACTTTCTTCTGTTCAGAGGCGGAGCTACCAGAGGCAGTGTGTGTGCGTATGTTGCACCGGGCGTGTGCCGGGGGGGGGCAGAATGGAAAATTACCCCCCGTGAGCCCCAAGATCTCATGGAAGTGTAGTTCCCACCAGGCCATTTTCAGCTTGAAGGGAACAGGCCATTTCTCCAGCCTGCACTGTTTCACTAAGGTAAGTGTGTGGGGGATGGGGTGCGGGGCACCTTGGGGGGAGTATGGCCCAGCTACACCTCTGTTTCTGTTGCTACTGCTGAAAGGTAAATGTGAAAAAGAAAGAATCCAAGGACCTACTGGGAGGATGGGGAGAGGAAAATGTAGTTATGGATAAGAAAAGCCTCCTGACAGAGAAGCTTTAGGGAGGACCCAGATATTTTGGAGATTTCACAAGACTCCAGGAAAGAAACCTTTCCCTCGAGTACTCTGACAAGAGCTCAGGACAAGCTAGCCCAATTTAAATCAAGACTGGAGAAGGAGGAAGCTTGCAAATCTATCCAAAATCAATGCCTATCCACAGCAGTGAATCACATAACCTACCACGAACTTTGCCAATTTATGGTTAAGAGCATAGCTCCATAGCCATAATATACTGCTGTGTTTGATCAACATTCTTTGACCAAGCAGGATAAACCACTGTACTGTGATTTAAGTTTATTTTGTCTTTCTACAATCAAGGGAAGGTATGACCAGGACTAAATGCCATCTCTCTTTGCTCCACTGGAATTGTTTACTGTGGTGGCAATTTCATTTGGTCTTGCAAGTGTTAGTACGTGAATTTCCTTAGTTTCCTGTTCCCTCCACCTACTTTGGGACAGACAGTTATATATTACAGCAAGGATCCATATATTTCATGTTTTATATAATGATGATTAAAGTGCTTCTAGGAGTTTGAACAGCATGATCCATGTTTTAGAAAAACAAATCATCATTGTTAAGATTCTAATCTACACAGTATGATGTTCTTATCTGACTATAGCCCTTTCTGCACAAGCAACTTACCATATTTTCAGGATGGAAATAAAATGTTTCCTCCATGGAGTTCTACATTGTTTTCCCCCTTTGGTTCCAAAAATGTTTCCAAGCAGATTTTTCTCCATTTTTTATTTTTACAGATTATGCCAAAGCAGAGGCTTTTGTCAGCTGGTTAAATACCCTACATCCAAACAAGACATTTTCAGGCAATATAGATAGAAATGAAATCACGTTTTTTGGATTTGAAGGCAGATTCAAGTAGCTCTATTTAGGAAACCCACAGTTAGAAACTCTTACCTCCATTGGAATTCCTTTCACCCTCATTACTTGAGATCAAACCTACCATATGGTATTTTCCTTAGAACAAAGAGAAACTCTATCAGGGCCCATGATTACAAACGAGCAGCAAGGAAGATTGGAGTCAATTTACTCAATAGAGGTTTTTCATGGGAGATCATTAAAAAGGCCAGGGAAAAAGCAGATAACATTCATAGGGATACTTTGTTTATCCCTAGATTGAAACAAGAAACAGAGAATGCATATGTCATTTGAACACACAGAACTGAGTGGGAAAATAAAATTAATCATAGCTAGATATTGGCCACTTGTACAAGAATTACCTGGGTGTCAGTTAACTCCTAGAGTAGGTCTGAAAAAGACACGCTCTTTGGGCAATCATTTGATTAGAGCAGATTTTGGCAGGAAAGCTATTAAAACACCTGCTGTTGTGGGCATTTTAAATGCCAAAACTGCACAGTATGTAAATATGCATGGGAATGCAAGGAGTTAAATTTTCCAAGTAGATGCTGGTCTAAAACAGTACAACATTTTTCCACATGCAGAACAAAAATGTGATTTACATAATTAAATGTGAATGTAACTTATACATAGGAGAAACATCTAGAGAAATACGTGTAAGAATTTTGAAACATTTGTCAAGAATATGCAGTCATGTACAAGGAGCGGCTTTGGTTGACCATTTTTTAGCCAAGAACCACTTGCCTGAATCTTTAAAGTTCACAGTAGTGGAAGAAGTATCTAGTGGGGACTTCTCAACTGACATTAAAAGAAAACTGAGACAAAGAGAAACAAGACTGATTTTTGAACTAGGAAAAAGCGCAGCCGGTTTGGACCAGGGCGCCCGTTGCGGCAGGGGAGGATGGAGCGTCTGCCCACTTCCCCGTTCGGCCAAGAACGGTGGTCATGTGACGGTTCCACCGTCACATGACAGGGGAGCCGGGAGGCTATAAAAGCCCGTGCCTGGCTCAGCTCGGCCTCTTCGCAAGGCCAGGGGCGAACAGACCCACCCACCCTCCCTCGAGTTATTAGGGGCTGTTGCATGTTTTGTTTTACTTATTTGTCGCAGTCTGGGCGGTTTTTTGGGCATAGGGGCACATCCTTTACTGGGGAGGCAGGCTTGCAGGCCAGACCTCCCCGCGGTGGGGGCCTCAATAAGAGGTCTGGGGGTAGTGGAGGGCTTGATGGCACAGGTCTGGAGGTCATGTTTCGGGCTCGCTACCCCCGGCAGGAGAGGGTGTCACAAATGGATATGCATCCAAGTGGCACCCAGTAACCTCCTGTCCCGGTCCCCATGGGGGACGGTGCCAGGCCAGCGGTTTGCTGCCCTAAGGGCCAGAAGGTGTCAGCTTTGGGGCTGGCCGTGGCCAGGTTCAGCGGTTCACTGCCTGGTGGCCAGGATGTGTCCCATATGCTTGCCCATCTTCCAACTGTTATTATTGTTGCTGTTATTGTTAATGTTAATAAACTGGGCTGCGGCCATTTCATTTCCAACTTCAACTAACCTTTTTCACCTACCCAGAGTAAATGCTTTTTAAAATGTGTCCCTTTTGAAATATGTTTCTTTTAAATGAAAGATAAATGAGCAATCCCTACTTATTCATATTGCATAGTACACATGTGGATAAGAATTTCTATTCTGTTCTGTTGCTCTCTATGAGAATTTCTGTGTATGCAAATGTTACAGCTTTTATGAAGTTTAGAAATATTCTTCAACTTCACTGAAAAAGCCTCTGGAAGCTTTACATATCCTATTCATCAGGAACCTTACTGTTTCCCAAAAGACATGTATTTCTTCAGCAGGTTGCCAGCAAAACAGGGGTAGTGAGGCACCAAAATTATCAAGTTAAAGCAGCTGCCAATGTGTCAACTTTGGTATCAATCCTTGATATGGAACCAGTTAAATGCAAGATGCCCAAGGTGATAAACATGGCTATCTTTGTCCTGCATTGTTAATGTTAAAAATATTTTCATGTGCTTTACTTTTCAGCAAAGGTTCCTTTCTCCATTATATCTGTCAGTCCCTGAGGCTCCAGCTCTCTTATTGTTCATATCTCTTCTTTCTCCTTATTACAATAAATCATTGCAAAATACAACAAGTTTTCATTAAATGGTCCAATTATAGAAAGAAAGCACAGAATTCCAATTTACTTGCATGGTTACATTACTTAGTTCATCAGCACTTGGAAAAGTAAAATCTAGATGAAATGGGAAGGAAAAGATTCACTTTCTAAATCAGTAGAATAAAATTTACTAATCAGGGCTGTCGAAAAAACTGTAAAAAAATTGCCAGTGTTGAGCCTGTCATTATAATTTAATTCTGTGTTATTATAAATATAATTAGCTTCATCTTACTATTAAGCCAGAACTCTCACAATACAACCTGTGAAAAACGCAAAGTTGTCATATTGGTTAAGTGAGAATTCCAAACCATTTTCTGAATAACAGCTTTGACTGACAGGTAAGTTCATGACCCAACCAGTACCTCCCAGCAATAATACTACTGCAGAGAAAACTATGATTCTTCAGTAGAAAAAAAAGTTATGTAACCTTGACCTCTAGATCAATCCAGCCAGACTTTAGTTATTCCTATATTTGCATCTCAACACCCTCAGGGAAGTGACTAGCTAGAAGGCCAGTTTAGCCTTACCAAAAGCAAGCTAAGAGACAACACAAGTTGTTTCAATCATGTTTTTAAATATCTTGCACAGTATTCCACATGATAGAAACAAAGACAGCATTCCACAGAGATTCCCCTCATTAGCATCATTGGGGGGGGGGGGTCCTCTGTGGTAATTTTAGAATTGTTTTTGTTCTTTCTGCACTTTGGCTGCTAGTCAGATTTTTCCCCCTCAGAAATCCAACAGTGCTACCTTAATGCTTTGACTCTCAAAGATTATACCCTGGAACTCTTGGTAGTCTTTAAGGTATCAATTAACTTGAATCATGCTCTTATACTGTAGACCAACACAGTTACTCACTTGAAACAAGTTTTAACTCCAGCATGCACATTAAAGCAGCAAGTTGCTGACTTAATCTAACTCACTATTCTACAGGCTGCATTGTGGCTTTGTCCATTTGTCTCTTCTGCCCAGAACCTCTTGATAAAAAATGGTTCATGTAGTGACAGTGAAATTCAGGCAAATAGGCAAAAGGAGCATCTGTGGGACTTGCCTCACCAGTTTCCCTGTGCTTCCTTCAACCTTCTCTAGAACCCACGTTCAGTTTGCCCACCATATTTCAAGTGAAACTTAAAAAGATAGCAACACTATTTGTATTTAGCCCCACTCTTTTGGAAACCACCAAGTTCTTCCTATGGTTCTGTTCCTCACTTCCTATGGTTCTGCTCCTCACTCTGCTAACAATTTTGTAGTGGTGAAGCAGGACAGACTATAATCTGGAGAACTGTGTTTGATTTCCAGCTCCTCCACATGAGTGGCAGACTCAGTGGTGTAATGTCCATTGGGCAATGTGGGCAGCTGCCTAGGGCTCAAGGAATTTTGCAGGACATGCTCCTGCGTTTTAATTTTTTTGGTGTTTTTTCACATTTTGGCCTGCAGGGCCAAATAAATAAATAATAAATAATTAATAAATAATAAATAATAAATAATAATAATTTTAGAGATATTTGGCACCAAAATTTCAGGGTATCACAATGAGACTGTCCTGATGATGCCTCACAAGTTTGGTGCAGTTTGTTTCATGGGGTCCAAAGTTATGGACCCCCAAACCGTTGCCCCTATCCCCCATTGTTTCCAATGGAAGCTAAGGAGATGGGGGCTGCACCTTTCAGGGTCCATAACTTTGTCGCCCCTGAACCAAGCTTCACCAAACTTGGAGTTGTCATCAGGTCAGTCTCCTGATGATACCCTGAAATTTTGGTGTCACTAGCTGAACAATTGCACCCCTGACAGGCACCCCCAGAAATCTGCCCAAGAATCTTACTTCTGCATTGATTTTTTTCCATTGATGTCAATGGGGAATTTCTGGTGCAGCCTGTGGGGTGCACATTTCTGAAAGCACAGTCACAGAACTTTCAGGGTATCTTCAGGAGACTGTCCTGATGACACCCCCCAGGTTTGGTAAAGTTTGGTTCAGGGGAACTAAAGTTATGGACCCTCAAAGGGGCAGCCTCTATCTTCTATTAGCTCCCATTGGAAACAATAGGGGATGGGGCACCCCTTTTGGGAGTCCATTAACTTTGGGCCCCCTGAACCAAACTTCACCAAACTTGGGGGGTGTCATCAGGATGGTCTCCTGAAGATATCCTGAAATTTTGGTGTCACTAGCTTTAAAAATGCTGTTTTTGTGGAACCCTGCAGGCTTCATGTGCTGGAACAATGATACCCTGAAATTTTGGTGCCAATATCTCTAAAAATACGCTCCCTGCAGGTCGAAATGCATAGAACCACCAAAAAATAAAAACGCATCCGAGAATCTCGGATGTTACTGCAAGTTCGGATCGCGCAGAGTTCGGAGGGGGCGGGGGCCGGCCCTTGGCCTTCCAAGTGCCTCCGAACTGGCTCAGCTCGGCCTGATCCACAGATCGGGCTGAGTCAAGCTACCAAGCCTTGCTGCCTGTACTCTGCGTCTTGTCAGCCCTGCTGCATCCTCGGATGGATCTTTGTGGGGTGGCAGGACTAGCAGTCAGGGGTGTACACGCACCTGGCTGACCCAACAACCACGCCGCTCTCCCCTGGATGCCGCAGCTACTCGCCACCGCCCACCGCATCTCATGCCCTTTTGCTGGTAAGGGGGGTGCCTATGTTCATCCGGCAGGGAGGGGGGAAGCCACAAGCCACCAGGGGAGTATGGGGGAGCTCCGCCTCCTTCTGCCGCCCATGGAGAGCATCAAACTCAGGTTTTGCCCAGGGCTTCAGTTTTCCTCATTACACCCCAGGCAGACTCCAATCTAGTGGGCTAGGTTTGTTTCCCCACTCCTACACATGAAGCTTGAAGGGTGACCTTGGGCAAGTCACAGCTCTCTCAGAACTCTCTCAGTGTAGTAGGGGTGGGTAGCGTGGTGGCCAAGTTTGCAGATGATACCAAATTATGTAGGGTGGTGAGAACCACAAAGGATTGTGAAGAGCTCCAAGCGGACCTTGATAAATTAGGTGAGTGGGCTAAGAAATGGCAAATGCAGTTCAATGTAGCAAAATGCAAAGTGATGCACATAGGGGCAAAAAATCCAAACTTCACATACACGCTACAGGGGTCAGTGCTATCACTCACAGACCAGGAAAAGGATTTAGGCGTCTTAGTTGATAGTTCCATGGGAATGTCAACTCAATGCATGGCAGCTGTAAAAAAGGCAAACTCTATGCTGGGGATCATTAGAAAAGGAATTGATAATAAAACTGCAAAGATTGTCATGCCCTTATATAAAGCAGTGGTGCGACCGCACTTGGAGTACTGTGTCCAGTTCTGGTTGCCGCATCTCAAAAAGGATATTGAGGAGATAGAAAAAGTGCAGAGAAGGGCAACAAGGATGATTGAGGAACTGGAGCACCTTCCCTATGAAGAGAGGCTGCAGCGTTTGGGACTCTTTAGTTTGGAGAGGAGGCGGCTGAGGGGGGATATGATTGAAGTCTACAAAATTATGCATGGGGTAGAAAATGTTGAAAGAGAGAAATTGTTCTCTTTCTCACAATACTAGAACCAGGGGGCATTCATTGAAAATGCTGGGGGGAAGAATTAGAACTAATAAAAGGAAACACTTCTTCACGCAACGTGTGATTGGTGTTTGGAATATGCTGCCACAGGAGGTGGTGATGGCCACTAACCTGGATAGCTTTAAAAGGGGCTTGGACAGATTTATGGAGGAGAAGTCGATTTATGGCTACCAATCTTGATCCTCCTTGATCTGAGATTGCAAATGCCTTAACAGTCCAGGTGCTCGGGAGCAATAGCCGCAGAAGGCCATTGCTTTCACATCCTGCATGTGAGCTCCCAAAGGCACCTGGTGGGCCACTGCGAGTAGCAGAGAGCTGGACTAGATGGACTTTGGTCTGATCCAGCTGGCTTGTTCTTATGTTCTTATGTTCTTATGTTCTAGTGTCACCTACCTCACAATGTGCCTGTTGTGAAAGGAAAGGAAAGATGATTGTAAGCTCCTTTGAGACTCCTTCAATAGAGAAGAATGAGGTCTAAAAACAACTCTTCTAAAAAAATTTAATTACAAGATGAAATTAGTGGCACTATGTTATAGTTATTTAACCTACTAGAAAGTGTGGTTGTTTAAAAGTCAGTGATGAAAGAAGGCCTTGCTAGGTAGCAATTGTTTCATCTTCAAGCAAGTCAAGACACATTTAATTGTCATCTCCAACTTCACCTCTTAAACAAAACAGTTTAAAGTAATTATTTCACCTAAATAAAAATCTTAGGATTGATTTTAATGAAATATCTTCTCATTAAGTCTCATTAATGTCTCGTTAAGACTTTAAAAGTTTTAATATCATCTATAAAGTAATATAAAATGTAAGTGTGAGCTTGCAGATTTTCAGAAAACCAGCAACACAACAGAGCAACATGTGAACCATTCTATTTACTCTGCTAGACAGTAATGTTAATTAAACTGTCAAAGCTATTAATGGAACTGGGCAGAGAATACTGTAAATCTGTATAGTTTGCAGGACAGATTGTGTTAATTTACTATGATGTCTCACTTTCATGTGCAAAATACTATCAAAAAGACACCTATTCTAGTTCAAGGTCACAACAAGAAGCCACAGTGAAAAACCAAGTCAAGTCTAATTCCCCACAATATGTGTGGTGGAATTATTTCAAGTATTTGACACCGGTGCAACGGATGTATTTTGAGCAGAGCAGGAATTCCTCCTCTTTTTTATGGGACTGATACACTACTTCGGCCCAGCATTCCACTGCATGTATCCAACTGTTTACAGAGAAATTCTACAATTAGCTTCAGTACATGTACAAATTGCTCTTGCTGCAACTTGACTTTTTATGTAGATGAATTTTGTTCCATCCTGGTAAGGTATATATTCTTATCTGTAATGTAGTCCCTTTTTTTAAAGAAAGGGAGGGTCTTGATTTCAGCTTGCAGAAAGAAAAAACAAAGAATGTATGTAAAACATGAACACTGTGACCTAATAGTTGATTTTAGTTTGCAGAAAAAAACAGTATGTATAAAACACGAACAGTGTGACCTAACTATTGCCAATGGATAACACTAGGAAAGTGTACGACCAAGAGAAAGTACATGAAAAACATAACATACCGTATTGTATATTAGTTTGTTAAAGTTTTAAAAGCACATCCCTGCAGGCTGGCTCAGCTCCTGCTCTACCCAGGCTCTGAGGAAGACAGAGGACAGGCTGTAGGGAGAACCGGAGGGGGGGAGGGCAAGGCAGGTAGGCACCCAGACGCCATTTTCTCCTCATATGCCTCTGATGTGATGTGAAGCTTTGTTGCAGGATCAAGAACTTACTGGGCCTGGGGAGGGCAGAAGCCGGCCGGGAGGTGGGTGGGGCACCACAGTGGGGGGCGCACACCATTTCATCACATGGAGAGGCATCCGGTGCCCCCTCACATGACTGAAATGTGTGCGCCCAGGAACATGGGTATCCCCATGTCTCCAGGCTGGTATGCCCCTTCATCAAGTCAAAGAACTTTAGAAAGGTTATTTTTTACAAGTGCAATAAAATCTGACTGACAATATAAGCTCTTCCCCCAAGAGATGCCAGTAGAGTGTTGCTACAACATTTATGTATATTGGCTTTTCATAGTGTGACACTATTTTGGACTTTCTAAATCTGAACTCTAATGACAGATAGAGGAAATCTTCCCAACTTGATTTCAAACAGGAACAGAACTTGAGAATGCCCTCAACAAGCATTTATTTTTAAAAGAGCTAATCAATTTTTTTTAAAAAAATCTGTATTGCATTTCAAGAGTTATTTCTGGCATGTATATTGGGCAGTACTGCATACAACCATTTTGTTCTATTAGCCCTAGAGAATGGTAGCTGCTAACACCAGCCATTTTTGGGGAACTGTTTGAAAATTCAAGAGTTTACTCCCACCATTCACCAAAACATTTCAACACATTTAGGAATCATAGAGGATTTTAAATCTGCTTAAGGGACAGCAAGCAATAATGTTTTCAAGGAACTGAAAAGACTGGTCTAAATAGTCAATGTTCTGGTTACAGAAACCAGTGTGAGCTTCCTTTAAAAAACAAGAAATGTATTAAAGGCATGCTTCTACAAATCAGTCTGATCACACATGCACAGAACCTTATTTTTCATTCTGAGCCAGAGAACATACTCTGTTGGGAAATAAATCTTGTCAATATTGAACCAGATGAATTCAAATACTCACAACATTTCTATCTGTATGTATGTGGCAAAGATTCAATACATTTAGAAATACTGTTTTCTGTATTAAATTTTTCCCCAATATGGATTCTCTACTCATAGGAAGGCAGAGAGGAAAAAAAAATCTAAGATGGGCAGCCCTATCCAAGCAGCAAGGTGGGCAGCGGAAACTCCATGACCACCCCACCACATCCTGGGCTGGTGGTGCGGGGAGTCATGAAAAACAAAACAGCATCCCCACAGCTGAGAAGCCTTTATGGGGCTGAATAGATTTACATGACCAATTCCCCCTCACTGGCATAAACCAGTGAATGGCCAAGAAGAAGCCAACTAATGTCAGCTCCTCCCTGGCCACATCCCTGAACTGCCCCCACTGCACTAACAGTGACAGGGGCACTGGGATGCTGGCACAATGACCTTTGCCATGTGCCAGCACTGGTGGAGGCCCTGGTTTCCACACACTGGCAGTTTTGCCCATCCACTTGGGTAAGTGCCACAGGGAAGGTATTTCCACTTCACCCCCCCCCCTTTGGATGGGGATCATAGAAAAGCACCATTTGTTTTCAATAATTAACTATTTTATCATTACCTTCATTGCTAATATCAATACATCAGAATTTTTGATCTATCAAAACATTACTCTTTGTTTTGCAAAATAATAACTTTTTCTTATGGGAAGTCATACACTGATTCCCTGATCCAGAGTTGTTCAAAAACACTTTTCTCAATATGGTCATTGCTAACACATTCTGTTGGTAATTCTCTCTGGTAAGAGATACCTTTGCATTACAAACAGAGTGCACAGGGGCCAAACACAGTAGACCTTCCTCAGGCATGTGTGTATGTAATGCAAGATGTTTATGATGATTTTATGTGATTTTATGCTGTACACCGCCCAGAGCCCTTCGGGGATGGGGCGGTATATCAAATTAAATAAATAAATAAATAAAAACCAAACAAACAAAAAACAAACAAACAACACTTGGAGTCAATTCGTAGTTTCAATCTAATAAGAGGAGTCTTTATTACTAAACTCCATTCTGGATTCAAAAGTGAAGAGATAGGTTCTCTATTCGAATCTATCTAGCTGGATGGTAAGAGATGCTGTTTGCATCTCTCTGCACTCATGGTGCAAGATAGTGTATGTAAAAATGGTGGAGAGAGGAGGAGAAGCAGGAAGAAAGTAGCAATCTACACATCAAAGGGATAGTGTCAGAGTGGTAGAGAAAGGTATCCAGTGTCTTAACCCCCTCTAGCTATCTGACTTAATGATATGTCCTTCTCTGTCCTTCACTCTGTCCTTCACTTCGGCAGGAAACAGAGAAGTACTTCACTTCCAGCACATTCTACCACTAACCTCAAGTCTATGTTTCAGACCAGAAAATAAGCTTCTAATGAGAACAATCAGACTCAAACCAATGGTGAAAAGTGGCTGCTTAATTCCTCCTCCACCTGCCTTTACCCTACTCCAAGTCATTTCTAGTGATGAACTAATAATTTATTTGCTGTTAAGTATGAACTGCCTCTGTGTTTTAATTAGCTCATAATATTTTTTCACATATATATTTTTTCTTGCTACCTAGGAATTGTACTATAGCAGTTAATTACCTAAGCAACTACAGAATGCTTGCAGACTAATAACTAGTTGCTGGACGAACAACAAACAAAAAATTAAACCATCAGAAAGGACTCTTTCTCATCAAGACTGAGTAAAGAGTTATGAAAATCAAGTTTGAGCACAAAGCAGCTACAAGCCTGAGCTACCTAGTATGCATGGGGCCATCTCCTCAAAATAAGAGCCATTATTCATTATAGAGTAACAGTTTCAAAGTGCAGGAACTAATTCATTTTTAAAAGTATAGTCAACAATAGTAACATAGCCAACAATAATAAAAAAACCAACAATATTTTTATTACAAGCTTGTTATTTGCAAATCTTCTTAGCATTATTGTTAACCCAAATAAAGTTTTCCCTAGCCCCACAAGTTTCTAGTGAACACTCTTAACTATGCTGTAAATTATTAATAATCATGTAGAGTAAAAATTCAGCAGTGATTGACAACAGTTATCCATGCATTTTCCGATTAATAATGTATAGCATGTAGACTTTTTAACTTATTCCTGCATTCTAACAAAAGCTTGTTGAAACTACATACTGAGTTATTGTTTCACTACTTCCTTAGCTGCCTACATTAGCATATACATTAATTCTCTTAAAATTGTGATCACAGTATTTATAAACACACAAACAACTAAACAGGAATTCTACATTCTCTATATGTTTGAATCTTATGAAAAAATAAAGTTATTGTTCCTACTTCAATATGGAAGTGAAAAATAACAGCTCTCTCATACAAACATGGCCCTAATCTTTCCACTAAGTGCCCACTGTAATCTGAAGTCTTGGTGAGCCAAGCATGATCAACAAGTTTGGAACTGTTGAATGTCCCTCTGCATCTGGCTAGCATAGGCATTTTCTGCATAAAACTTACAATGCATAAAACATTTTCAATGTTTTCAAGCTGGGAATAAAATGTTTCCTCTGTGCATTGTTCTTCCTCCACCTTTGGTTTTGGAAACAATTCTACAGCACTTTTTCTCCATTATATTTGAAAACATTTTTACAACATTTCTTTTCACTGAAACATTTCTGAGCTGCTTCCCTCACAATGCAATCATACCGAAACATTTTATTTTTCTTGACAAAAAGTACGGGCCATTTTTCACACGAACTGTGGGTGACAAACCTCAATTTTGGCTCTTGCTCTGTCACTTTTTTGGTCTCTCACCTCACACAGCTTTGCCCCTTTCCTCTTAAAATGTATTATTTCTAGTGGTTTTCTCTCCTCCCCTCCCCACAACTTTTTGTATCAATGAATCACTGATGTTATGAGGCACTGCCATAGCGCATGTGTGGAAAAAACTGGTAGCCAGGAAACAACATTTTGAGAAGAGTGCTGCAGACTAACTTTTGTCATTAATGTTGGCATCGAAAATGTCTTCAAAGTCGTGTAAATGGAGTGTGTAGAAAAGGCCATAGTTAACTTCATTATCTGGCATAGTGCCTTAAAAGAACAAAAATTCATTAAAAAAAACTTTGCACACACCTGTGCATGTTTGCATAGATTCATGCAAATAACATTGATTAACTTTGCAATTGCTAATAAAGGTTGGGAAGAAAAAATACCGATAACGACATTTGAATTTTTAGCATAAATCAGCTCCTATACTGAAGCTGATACTTTTCTGAAGTAGTATGATTTATCAATGTGCCTTCAGTGGGAGATATTGAAGGTTGGGAACGCATTAAAGTTCACTCATTCATCTGAAGGAAAAAGCTCTTTATATGTTGTCAGAATATGTTTTTTTGGCCAGGTGTTGAGCTCATATAAATCTGGCACCTAAATAGTTTGATATTTATATGAAACCTTGTGGGTCCTAATTCATGACTGTGTCATTTTAAATGTAGACTGATTTATACCACTTTAGGACTAGAGAAATATAGTAGGAGAGAATGGCCTCCAAAACATGATTTTTTTTCTAAAAGGCTGCAAATTTCACATCCGTCATTTCAAAACAACATTAACCTCTACCACGTAACAAAATTCAAATCAGAATCTCAATTCTAGTTCATTTAGCTAGAAGCAGCAAAGTTATCAAATAATTCTCCAAACCCAAAGGCAGACAACAGTTATCAGACCCCAAAGCAATTTTTTTCTTGTTCAGTTTTAACCATAAGGGGAAAAATGTTTTCAGACATGCTGCCTATAAAAATCTTCTTTCTCTTCCTTTTATTTTACACACAGAACCTTCAGTACATTTGAGGGTACTCATGTCATAAATGTGAGGAACTTATTTTATGGAGTCAGACTTGTTTATTTGTTAATGTAGCAGCGTCTGAGAAATATTTGGGGGAAGGGAGTGCCTGAGAAAATAGAGGTAGACCACCCAACTCTTAAAACTAAAGCAGTACTTCAGCACTGTTCCCATTCAGACATGATCTATCCAGCAGAACTCAGAAGCAAATGGCCACCACTCAGTTTTTTGCCAAACAAATATACATGCAGTCTTGTAGATGGCTTCACAGTAAAAATCAGTCCAAAACCCACCAAAACAGTTCTCTTCTTAACACTCCAAATCAACCTTTTCACGAAAGCGCAGAATTAATTTAAAAGGTTAAATAGAGTACATATTAATTTCATAGCCCAGCAAGATAGCTGAATACATTGCTATCTCCAATCTTTTGCTTTCAGGGAATTAGCTATTTTAAAAATTCTCACAATATGAACAGAGTGATCAAACAAATTGAGCTTTTGATCCCAAATTAGTATGCATCCTTTTTTCCTATTAAATTTCCTTCCACATTATTTTAAATTCTTAAATATTATTAACCGAACTGGATCTGGCCATCTGTTTTAAAAAAGTAAAGTATTCAATTTTTGTTTCAAATGAGGTACTTGTGCTGGTCAGTTAACTACTATTATAGTCAACTGATGAGTCGAACTGGTCATTCGCCATTTCTCCTTGCACTGGGATGGGGCTTTATCCTCAGTTCCCTGTTCTAATTATACTTCATAATGTATCATATGCCAATGCAGTGGTTATTTTAATGAATGTTAATCACCTTCTCTCAACATATCCTTGACTTGACTGATCAGAATCTGAGCACTTTACAGCTTAAGTCAAATTATTGTCGAAGGCTTTCACGGCCGGAATCACTTGGGTGCTGTGTGGTTTCCGGGCTGTATGGCCGTGAATGCTGCTAGAACACGGCCATACAGCCCGGAAACCACACAGCACTTAAGTCAAATTATTTGGAAGGTTTTATTCCACTTCAAGAATTGGTTCAACTGCATATACTGCAATCCTAGTTATGCTCAAAAAATGCTGTATAGCTTTTGAAGAGTTGTCATTTATTTAAGAAAGACTAAAGCTCCCACTAAGGCTGAATTTTTGGTGCAGTTACTAATGTCGCAGGAAGTACCTTTTGACTTTCCAAAGAGGTAGTTCAAGTGCATCGCTATAAATGATCATTCATATTATTGAGATACATCTTCCCAGGTTACTCTGGCCTTTGCTTGTTGATGCTGTTCCTAGCCTCAGCTCCTGATCTTAAACTGGCAGACAGGTACAACTTGGCTTTGTCTTAGCTGCCTGTGTGCCAGCTGGCCAGGTGCAGAATGGTACAGTGAATCAGTGCCATCTGAACCCAGGGAAGTTGATTTCTGGATAAAGGGACCTACATGGAGTAATAGCCATTGCGGGGAGAGGGGGAAAAAGAGGTGAAATCACCCTGCTCATCCTCTGCTCAGACCTGTGGGCAAGGGAAAGTTACTAGAACTACTGAGCACTTGGCTTAAACAGTGTGTTTGGTGATATGTATACTAGAGATTTATAGTTCCAGTTCTATGCTGAGATCATCATAATAGGCTTTCTTTTCAAAAGGTTTCAGTCATTTCTCTACCCTGTCAATGCTAACACTATTTCTGAATACTTGCTTCTACAAGATATTACAAAAGCAAGAAGCTGTATTTAAAGCGGGCAGTCACTCATGTTTGGGCATGCACTTCAGAATCATTCAAGTACACATGCAGCACAGCAAATACAGCTTTCATCATCCATCCAAAACCTTAAATAGTTTTCATCTTAAGTTGTTTTTTCCAAGAAATAATTTCAGCTAACCAGATATTGAATAAAATGTGTAGTTACTCAGGCCAGGTTTAAATAAAAGCTACGGAGAGCTTTTACATGATATGTTTTAGTCAGTACCATTTGAAGTTGGTTCAGTGCAGCCTAAAATATTTTCTATAATTTGGGGGAAGGGTACATGCAGTAATGGAGACATAGATAATTCTACCACATGTTTCTGTGTCCAGTTTTAGAGTTTTCTTTCATGAATTTGTGTGTGTGTGGAGAACTATAGCAGTAAAAAAGGTAAAGCTTACCCTAGAAGATCCAAGTTCTAATTTGCACTCTACCATGGAAACTTGTTGGATCACCTAGGGCCATCAGTCTAATTTATATCCCACTATCTCTGATGGAGATGAAAAATGGGTGACTTTATTCTCATCTCCTCTATTTTATCTTCAAAACAACCTTATGAGATAGTTATTCTAGGTAGCATCTTAAGTATTTCATGCAATTAATTTCAGTTAAAACCTATCCCACCTTTTGCTTCCATGTAAATGAGACAATTTAAGCTTCTGAATTAAAACTGGTAATGGGTAAATATATATGCCATACTCATTTTAATTCATTTTCCAACCCTGAATTTTTATGTCATATGGACGATACAAACCAAAATAGTACTTCTCACTGGGATCTAGATAGCTTTCACTAGATGTAAAGAGTCAATTATCAGATTAAAAAGTAAAGGCAGTCCACTGTGCAAACATTGGATCATTGCTGACCAATGGGGTAATGTCACAACTACGCAAACTATATTTATGGGGTGGTCTGCCATTGTCTTTTCCAATCATCTACACTTTACCCCCAGCAATCTGGGTACTCGCGTTATCAACCTCAGAGGGATAAAAGGTCAGTTAACCTTGAGCTGGCTACCTGAAACCAATATCTGTTTTAATTCACCAAAGCCTTCTCTGCACTATTAGAAAAGGACTCTGCTACTAAAAATAAACCTGGCTAATAGAAAATGACTTGTATAAATAATTTCCCCTGAGAACAAGATGCAATGTTTAATTTTATGACCTCAGAAAACAATTCCAAAATAGCCCACCTTCCTCCCCTCATGAAACTTCCCAATGGTGTATATAGGTTTGCCAAGCAATTTCCCATAAAAGCAACAACCAGTTCCATAATGCCTTTGCTTGAGAAAGGTTTCTTCATCATGTGACTTCCATCCATAACCTGAATTGAACTTGACAACAGAGTTACTAGCATTGTGTGAACTCATTTTAAAGTTCAAAAGATTCAAAGGAACTGGAACATTATGGTGTTAAGAAAATATATATACACACACATACATATACACATACATACACATATATACATACATACATATACATATATACATACATACATACATACATACATATGTGTGTGTGTGTGTATACATACATACATACATACATACATACATACATACATATAGATATAGATATAGATATAGATATAGATATAGATATAGATATATATAATTCTTAACATGACCCCACCTGTAGATACTTAGATCCAGATACTGTAGTCATAAATGGACAAGACAGATATATCTACAAATATGAGGGAAAGAAGTGTGTTGGCAAAAACAAAAACAAACCCCTGAAATATTCAATTCAGAGTAGAATTTGTCAAAAAATATACCTTTAAGAAAGTAGATCTCAGTGGCCATTGTGGTGGTTGCTAGACAACCACATCAGTATTGCCAACTTTCAAGTCTTGGTTTCTGTCAGTAAATTGATTGTTTAATGGGGATGGGGCGGGATATAAATTTGAAAAAAAATCCCCTTTTTCGTACTGGTCTGCTACTTATTTGAATTGAATTTTTAATTTTTTTTAAAAAAAAATTATGTCATTATCCACTCCTTAATTCTATGAATACTAACCAGCATGACTGGGATTAGTTTCTTTTGGGAAAAAGGAGACTCATATCTTTTCTAAAGGTTTCATTTGCACATATACAAGCAGGACACTTGTATAAGAACAAGCATAAGAACAAGCCAGCTGGATCAGACCAGAGTCCATCTAGTCCAGCCCTCTGCTACTCACAGTGGCCCACCAGGTGCCTTTGGGAGCTCACATGCAGGATGTGAAAGCAATGGCTTTCTGCGGCTGATGCTCCCGAGCACCTGATCTGTTAAGGCATTTGCAATCTCAGATCAAAGAGGATCAAGATTGGTAGCCATAAATCGACTTCTCCTCCATAAATCTATCCAAGCCCCTTTTAAAGCTATCCAGGTTAGTGGCCATCACCACCTCCTGTGGCAGCATATTCCAAACACCAATCACACGTTGCGTGAAGAAGTGTTTCCTTTTATTAGTCCTAATTCTTCCCCCCAGCATTTCAATGAATGCCCCCTGGTTCTAGTATTGTGAGAAAGAGAGAACAATTTCTCTCTGTCAACATTTTCTACCCCATGCATAATTTTATTGACTTCAATCATATCCCCCCCCAGCCGCCTCCTCTCCAAACTAAAGAGTCCCAAACACTGAAGTCTCTCCTCATAAGGAAGGTGCTCCAGTCCCTCAATCATCCTTGTTGCCCTTCTCTGCATTCTTTCTATCTCTTCAATATCCTTTTGGAGATGTGGCGACCAGAATTGAACACAGTACTCCAAGTGCGGTCGCACCACTGCTTTATATAAGGGCATGACAATCCTTGCAGTTTTATTATCAATTCCTTTCCTAATTATCCCCAGCATAGAGTTTGTCTTTTTCACAGCTGCCATGTATTGAGTTGACATTCCCATGGAACTATCAAGATGCCCAAATCCCTTTCCTGGTCTGTGACTGATAGCACTGACCCCTGTAGCATGTATGTGAAGTTTGGATTTTTTGTCCCTATGTGCATCACTTTACATTTTGCTACATTGAACTGCATTTGCCATTTCTTAGCCCACTCACCTAATTTATCAAGGTCCGCTTGGAGCTCTTCACAATCCTTTGCGAACATAGAAAGAAAATTGTATTTCCAAGGCAGATTAGGGGGAGAAATTTTTTCAAGATGATCACCCAGATTGAGTGTTACTGATCTAGAGATTTATGAATATACATTTTTCATGTCTTCAGATTTTCAAGTGTGGTCAATTTTGTATTTTCTTACTTTTTCATGCAACTAATGCAAAAACATTTTAACAGCCCTTTCTATCCAGTGTTGTTAGTGTAGCTATGAAAAAGAGAGTTTCATATAAACTATTTAAAAAATGTGAAATGCCAAACTGAATCAAGACTTCTCACAATATTTAGTAATATCCTAACATGTATAGAGTACAGAGAACAACTGTTTCAGTCATTTTCAGCTCAAAACTTAACCATGTCTGCTTCCAGGGCAAGAAATGTTGCTTCTTTATTTTTGTCCAACACACATTTTGCAGTTTGAAAAAAAAAAGATTATTTCAGTAACAATTTTTTAAAAAAATATTCCAAGAACAAACAATGTATTTTGAATTTTCAAAGCGGGCTCTTTAATCTTAATTTCTTGAATGTTCTAGAATCCATGCAACATGTTTATAAAGATTTTATGTTCTCTCCCCTGAGCTCCAACTGCTTCAGCTAAAAGCTTTAAGAAAATAAGCCTATGTACCTGCCTGCCCTAAAGGAGAATTTTTTACTAACTTCACTGCACTATTCACCATGCTTTTTAATACTGTCCCTTGCCTATTAGACATCTTTGCCAGCATTCTTGCATTAAATATGCCCCATAACAGCAGAAGTGCAGTATAATATAAATTAAAATGTCCATGTACGCTGCTTGCATAAAATCTATAGAACACACAAGACACTGGCGGTTGCTCTGCATAGGACTGAACTTTAAGTCTAATTCTAACATTGATAATTCAGTGGGCATCCTTATCTGTGAGTTTCTTTTTTCTGCAGATCAGCTCTAGAGAACATGGACTCCACAGAAATAGGAAAGGCTGGTATTGATAGAAATCCAGGCTCTTGAATTACTAATGAGGGTTTCACCTGATAGGAAGATGCAGTATGCTCATTAAATTTCTGCCAGGAGCAAAATTTCAAGCAGCTTCCCATTGGCCGTTCTTAGAATGGAATTTCAATCACCATTCCATCCGGCGAATCCAATGAAAATAGTATTACTTACGCTGTTGTTCATCTAGTGGTCCTCTGTATAGATGCATGTGGGACTGCACTTGCACAAGTCCAACTGCCAAGAATTTTAATAGCAAATTTTGATAGAATTGAGAGCTTTAGCCTAATATGGAGTGCTCCTCTACTCCAGCCACATGCCTGGGCTAGCCACTTTCTCCACCCAGGTCATGTTACTAGGGAAGAGGGGCATGCTCTCCCCAAACCTTCCTTTCCTGCCACGAGGAGTCACTACTCAGGCTAGATGACAGCCCACAGTGGGGAAGGTGAGAGGAATGTGTGTCTATACAGAGGACCACTAAATGAACAACAGTTTTTCATTGTCATGGCCTCTGAACAGCTCCACATGGGAGCATTGCAACCTTATATACTGTGGAAGTGGGTGGGCTATGTAATGAACCACAAATTGCAATACAGCTTGACCCACACTTGTCTCAGCCCTAGCATCGATGCCCACAGTATAATGCTTGATAAAAGTCAGGTGCTCTGCAAATGTCATTAAGGTCCATTCTATTCCTAAAAGCCATAGAAGCAGCTAGAGCTCTCGAAGAATTAACCCTGATAGCAACTGGGCAAAGAGCCTGAGCCTTACTGTAAGCCAATCTAATTGAAGATGTCACCCAGCATGATAGTGTGGGACAGATACTTGAGAACCCTTCTTGGGGCCTCGGAAGCATATGAACAGTGTCTTTCAAAAAGGGCTTAGTTCCAAAGATGTCGCATGAGAGGGCTCTGTGCACATCCAGGGAATGCATAACCCTATCCTGCGTTGACTTAGGGTCCAGAAAGAATACAGGCAGGACCACATCCTGAGAAGGTGAAACCCAAACACCACCTTAGGAAGATGCTTAAGGCTAGGCCGTAGCACTACCTTGTTTGGGGGAAAAACAACGTAACACCCTCAAGTCACTAACTTTGCATGCCGAAGTAATGGCCACTAAAAAGGCTATCTTGTCAGACTGAAACTGTAATGGGCACAAGACCAAAGGCTTAAAGGGAACTCTGGTGATATGACAGCACCAATATTAGGCTCCATCATGGCACTGGTGGTCTAACAGGAGGATACATGCAGTGATGAAGGGAAGGGAAACTGCACCTGGGACATGAACTGCCTGCGCGCCCCCTCCCACCCCCAAAATGCCCCCAAACGCCCCCAACATGCCCCACCGCACCCCCAACATGCCCTGGCCCCAGCCCTGACACATGACTGCAATGGCAGAGCCCGGGGCGAGCCATCCCAGATGTCACCATTGCAGCTGTTATTAAGCCCCTTGAGAAACCTCTTAGAAAGAGGCAGAGAGAATAGCAAACGTGACCCAGTTCATTGTGGAAAGCAAATAATGCTGCCAAGTGGTCTTTAACAGAGAAATTGGCCAATCCAGCCCACTTCAATGACAACAGGGATTAGAAAATGCTGTCAATAGGGCAGGATAAGGGATCTAGCCCATTAAATTCAGCCCATACTATGAATCTAGCCCATTTGACTGAATAAGATCTCCTTGTGGAGAGCTTTTTAGAGGCCACCAAAACCTCTAAAACCTTATCAACCTGTCAGGGAAGTGTAGGGAAGCCACACTGAAGTGTAAGGAAGCCACATTGTGATGGCAAACGTGCCTGACACTCAGGAGGTCTGCTGCCTGAGGCAAGTAAACATGTCTCTCTTGTGACAGGGTCTAGAGTGGGTCAAACCATGGCCTCTTTGGCCCAAAAAGGGTTATTAAGATTAGGCAATCCCTGTCTGGCCTTGGCAAGCACCCTGGATATCAGTAACATAGGCAGAAAGGTTGCATCCAACTGATCTGGAAAGCATCCCCCATGGAGTGCAGATCCGTTCCTACCTTGGTGCATTATGAGGGACATTTGGCATTCATTTCTGAAGCAAACAAATCTATGTCTGCCCCCCCCCTCCGCCCCCAGGCAGAACACCTACTGGAGATACAACCTTGCTATCTCCCATTCGTGTTGGGTTCTGCAGGTCCTGCTTAGTTCATCAGCCATGTATTGGACGTTCCAGCTATATGGATTGCTGAAAGGGAGGAGTCATGCAAAATGGCCAATTCTGTTTGCTGTGCATGAACCAGTTCTGCAAAGGGTGCATGCATAGCCTGGCAAACCTGACTGCAGTGGCATATCTGCCTAGGGATGAGGGGTACCCTCTGTCCCCGGGCACCACTAATCTGGTCACATGGGGGGTGCAAAATTGGCCCCCCACATGACCAGGTAGACTCATCTTTGAACGCCCTCAGCCCTGCCCATTTGCCATTGACGTAGGCGGGCCAAGGAAGCCTGAGGACATGATGTTTGGCACAGTTAGCATACAGAATTTCTTGGAAAAAAGAAAAAAAAACTTATTTAAACTTCTCCAGGATGTAGCACTGGCCTCCACCCTTCTTGAATACCAGAAAATACTTAGAATAGAAACCCCTCCTTGTGGAGGGCATGGGGCAGGCCATATTTTCCAGTAAAGCTGACACCTCTTATTCCGAGGCATCAGAGATAGGGGAAATAAGAAGAGCCTTTGAAGACAAAGTAAGCAGGAGTTCACTGCTGAAGAGCCAAGATGGTGGACACATGAAGTAATGCTATAAAGTGTTCTTCAGGAATCTTTTAATTATTTTACTCCCTTTTGCAGAGATTAATATGAAGGCTGACATGGCTGAATGGCTAAATAGTTTGAGAGTTCTCAGTTTGCTGTGCTTACTTTTAATTGATCCTGTTGATGCCAGGGCTCTGAAGGTGTGGAAGTCTCAGTTTGTCTCAACTTGTTGGTGTGGCTCAGTACTGAGAACAATAAAACAGTAACTATAGCTACTCACTAGAAAACTTGGTCTGATAAGATCATCTGAAAAAGCGGCAAGTGACTGTTTGTAGTCTGTAGTTGAAGGGTTTTTTTTTTTTACAAGGAGTGTTGTTTGTTATCTATTATTATTATGGGAGCTGGAAAGCATCAGCAGCATAGAGATAAGGATGATTTGATGTATCCTCCGGTCAGTGAACAAACTAAAATGGAGGATTACTTTGTCTTAGATAACCTAATAACATATGGGACACCAACTGCAAATTATTATGCTCCCCTGATTGGAAGCTTTGAGGAACGCCTGAGGGAGGGAGAGGTTGCTGTAACTGACCAGGGAGTGAGAAGCTTTGATGATAACTCTTTGAACAAGGTAATCTGTGATGCTGAGCATAAGGGGAAGTGCAAATAAATATCCAAAGATGATGGAGCTGACAGCTAGAACAGTAAGCAATACATTTGATTCTCTAAAATACATAAAAGATAACTTAAAGAAGCTCACAAGTGTGGTAATGATCTAATTGATAGCCAGCTGATTAATAAAGTTCCCCAGGATGTGGTCTCCATCTCTTAGCAAACAAAGGAGAAATGGTACAGTAGAATCTAATTTCACCCAAAGCTTGGTACTCCAACGCAATAAACTATGTTTGACAATCTGCCGTTATAAAGGTCAGTTACCAGATTGGAGTACTAAATGTGATGCAATTAACTATCTGAGCAGTTTATTTAAGAGGAAAGTTGCATTTAAGGAGATTGAAATGCTTAATAGCTTGTTACAGACACAGAAAGTGATGCTTGTTTTCAATTCTTCACTACCATCACTACTTTTAAGACAGAAACTGAGAATTAGGCAAAAAGGAATCTTCTTAACCAGAGGGGTTTTTTTCATAAAACTATAATCCACCCACTTTTCCTTAACAGTTTATCATATTTGGTCATTGACTGTAAATAAAGTCTACTCTACTAACAGTTTATCAAGAAGTGACGCTGGAAAAAATGAAGCTTATATGAGAATAAACCAGATATATTTGGGTGCTTTGTGGTTTCCGGGCTGTATGGCCGTGTTCTAGCAGCATTCTCTCCTGACGTTTCGCCTGCATCTGTGGCTGGCATCTTCAGAGGATCTGATGTTGGGAAAGCAAGTGGAGTATATATATCTGTTTGAGTGTCCAGGGTGGGTGGAGAAACATTGTCTGTGAGTAACAAAGAAGGCAACCAGGTAAATGGTTGAGGGCATCTGAATAGAAGTATGAGTAACAATGAAGACTATAGCATGGGAGTAACAATGGAAATAGCAAGGTCACTGACCTTGCTATCTCCATTGTTACTCCCATGCTATAGTCTTCATTGGTGACCTTGCTATCTCCATTGTTACTCCCATGCTATAGTCTTCATTGTTACTCATACTTCTATTCAGATGCCCTCAACCATTTACCCGGTTGCCTTCTTTGTTACTCACAGACAATGTTTCTCCACCCACCCTGGACACTCCAACAGATATATATACTCCACTTGCTTTCCCAACATCAGATCCTCTGAAGATGCCAGCCACAGATGCAGGCGAAACGTCAGGAGAGAATGCTGCTAGAACACGGCAATACAGCCCGGAAACCACACAGCACTCAAGTGATTCCGGCCGTGAAAGCCTTCGACAAACCAGATATAGCTCAAAAAGATCTTGGGCTGATCAAGTAGTTCCTTCCACTAATATAATAGAGTTTGAATATTCAATAGAAGATGAATTGGTGCAATTGTTCATGTACTTAACCGATGGAAGACCAGACAGCAGTTGTTGATAGATTAAGAGGACATTAGAAGAAAATTTTTAAGAAACAAGAAAAGCCCCACTGATTTCAGGTTGTCAAATTCTGACTCCCCTCTCAACCCCTATTGTGAATTCACAACGAGGAGAGACTAATATTATTAGAATTGATTAAATAAACCCATTGAGGAAGGAAATCATATTGACCAGCAGATGGATAGGAAAGAAATGGAAATGGCCGAAGAGGCACCTGTTTAGCTGGACCACAGCCACACATGATGGCACTTGATAATCCTAGAGGCCACGTTCCATGCAGAAGTCTCCGCAACTTGCTTGACCCCGTTCATTTGTGTTTTGGCCAGTTTAAGGCCTTCCGCCTATATGAGGCACAGATACTCAAATGCCTCCCTCTGGAGGCAGTCCAGTATGGGCTGCTTTTGCCATTACTGGTACTACCCCATCTTGTCCAAGTAACTAGAAACTCTAAGGACTATGTCCCCAGCCACGTACACCTGGCATCTCAGTATATCCCATTTCTGGCCCTCCTTGTCTAGGGGGGTTATCACCCAGCTTTAGAGTTGGCAGAAACCTCCTTGTCTACCAGGGAGTTACAGGCCAAGATATTATAACAGTAATCAGTGGTAGGGACATGATTTTTATATACATTTTCATGATGCCTTCTATCAGTGGAAGGTTCACTTGCGAGGTGTCCACCACCTCTACAATGTCCAATACCAGATCCATAGCCATCGGTCCCTTGTGGATGTAGTCAACCTGCAGTGATTTTGCCATGTACACCAACTGGTCGACATAATTTGTGCACTTCCAAGGAAAACAAGTGGTGCTTAAAGTCCAATCTCAAGTCCTCCATCAGAAATAAAGTCTTCCCAAATTTTTCTTCTGAGTGTAAATCATAAGGATGGTTGGTTCCGAAGAAGGAATGCAAAGTCCACTCTGGTCTGCTGCCAAGGTTGAGTCCTTCACACCCTGATTTCATTCATGAAAGTGTGCCAGTCCCTTAGCTGACAGCCAGGACAGCATATTCCCTGGATGGGAAGGTGTGTAATGCTGAGAAAATGAGAAAATGAAAACGCGTTGCATCAACCGCTTTTTACATATATTCGTGCATAACAAACAACTATTATGAGTTGTATCTTTAAGAAATGTTAAGAAGTGTTTGGCACAAAGATTTGCACTGGTTCCACTGTTTATGCATTTTATTGTTGTTTGTTATGCACGAATATATGTAAAAAGCGGTGGATGCAACGCGTTTTTATTTTCTCATTTTCTCAGTTGAATTTAATGTTGCATCGATAGATTGATTGATAAGGTGTATAATGCCACAGCTTTTGCTATATTTGACAGGTTACCTGCTCCTCTGGGGACTGAGGAATTTCAGCTAGGGCTGCTCATTCTATTTGTTGGTCGTCCATGGAGGAGCAATGGATATCCCTCAGAGATGGAGTTGGAGAGCAGTGAGCACCAGCTCACCCTTTCCTGGCAGGGGAGACCTCACACACCATGCAGAGGAATGATGGGTTTGCTGCCCTGGTGAGTGTCCTCTTTTGGCCTATGCTGGTTGAGTCCTCTCTGGGGAGAGACTTCCCAGCAAGGAGGCAACAGAAGACTGGATGAAGCCAAGCCAGTTCTTGGGGGAACCTCTTCTTTAGCAACAGCTTTACAATTTGTAGTCCCAGAGAGCATCAGAAATTACTTATGTGCAAGAACCTTAGGTTTCCGCATAAAATTAATGCTTCCTTATTACCTCTAACCCATTGTTCCTTAGATAGAACTGTCACAGTGCCTTAAAAATATCACAAAATAATAAAATTCACTGTATTTAAAATCAGGAAGAAGTTATACAGAAAGCATTGCAAGACAAATTAAGCACAATCTTTTCTACCCACTGAACCCCACCCCTTCCCTTCTGAAACATTAAAATAAGCAGTAACCTGAAGGGGCTGTCCTTTTACTGGGGATAAAATGGGCTATTTCGCATGTGCAACTTTCTTCTGAATTTCCCAAAATCAACCCATGAGCATATAAATTGACTTGGAAAACCTGCATGTATGCTCTTTCCTCTGATCCCTTCTGCTGTGAATTCAGGGTATTTCTTCTACACAATATCCAACAAGGGTGCTGGGCACCACCAATGGCATCACCAGTGATGTCACAGCACCACTATCCCACTTTTTTCTACATGGAGTATAGGGGTACTGTACAGAAACACTAGAGACATGTTTTCCTCCACCAAAACCGTAGTCACAGGCGATTCTTAGTTTACTGATTAGATGATCATTGCACATGTAAAAGGGTCAGAGAAGAGAATGCTTAACAAAATAGTTCCCAACCATACATTCTCCAGAGCCATTTTATATGATATGTGAAACACAACTCTTCTAACAAGTAGTAGCAATTCACAGAAGCAGTCTCCCTATAGAGTATTTGACATATGTGGCTTCTCCACTCCACCCCTTTTTTGTCAAGGACAAGTTTAGCAATAGAATGTTGTGGGGAAGATGGACATATGTGGAAAGTCGGGGAACAGAACACTAAAAAAATGGCTCCAGAGCAAGCATTAATTGTTGCCATTTTAAATAGTGTATGAAAGATGGGTGTCTCCTCCCCCTCCACCCAAGTGATTTCATATTATTTTATTTAAAAAGGTAGTAAAAGGGTGGCATGATATCAACTGTGGAGGTCATTGAATTTTGGCATGGTTGGGCATCAATGAGTAGCAACAACAACAACACCAAACCAAAAACAAGCATTTCCACACATTGTTTGAAGTTGACTCAGAATTGATTTGATAAAAAACCTTGCAGTAAAAACACTCACCTAAAAGCTGGAGAAAAGCTCAAGAAATACTGAAGTTAATTCTTTAGGGAGCAAATCAAGAGTGGAAAAGGGGAAAAAGTCTAAGTAATTCAGGGCTAAAACCACATGTTTGCAGTAGCCCTTTGTTAGTGAACAGTTAATTAACTATATCCTTTCTCATGATGACAATGCAGTTGCATTTGCTGCAGTAGAAGTTGCAACATCACATGACTGCATTTTAAAACAGTGCCAATTCTCTTTCAATGTTAAAGAATCGTACTATGGATAAATGACAAAGATTTTAAAACCTTCTAACAGTCCCTCTAGTAACGTGAAAATGTCAAATTGGGATCCATTAGGTAATGTGTACTAAATACAACTGGGGGTAGATATTCTTTATGCCTTAACTTTAACTATTTTCTAGTACTCCTTTGTGATCTGTATAATACATTTTCAAAAATAATGCAAAATATATACATACACACACACAAAGAATCATACTTATGAATGGTCTTAGTCAAAACTGTTATTTGTTTTGCACCAATAAACATCACAGTTTGTTAAAAGAGCATTTATATCTGCTTCGGATGGCTATCATCACCATTTTCATTTTTGTAAAGTTGCACCTGCCATTTGGTTTCCTAGGAAACAAAATGGCAGGGGCAACTTTACAAAAATGAAAGTGGTGCCGATAGCCATCCAGAGCAGATATAAATGCTCCTTTAACAAACTGGTATGTTTACTGGCACAGACAATAATGGTTTGATGATGGGGATGTGTAAGTATGTTTCTTTAATGTTAAAAGAGAATCTGATGGCAGACAGGAAGATGTGACAATTTGATTCACATCTTCCTGTCAACTCTCCTTGAGAAAGGTTATAGTAGAACAGTATTTTGTATTTGGGAGTCCCTGCAAACAGAAAGGTGGAAAAAATAAATATTTGAAATGATGCCCAGAAGATACATACCAGCTTTTATTCTAAAGTTTCAATGGTCAACATGTTTCAGGTTAAGTTTAGTATTTGCCACTACCCTAGTAAAAATGGATATGGGATCATGTTGAGAACTTTCCTAGCAATTCAGAATTTTGCCCTGAACAGAGGCATCAGCCTGATCCTGGCCAACCAGCTAGGGAAGGAACTAGATTTGCCAACTTTCCAGGGGGGGGGGGGGGCTGGAGATCTCCCAGAATTACTATTGACCTCCAAACTATTGATATCTGGGCATTAGATATCAACAACAATTGCATACTGATCTTTTTTCACTAGTACAACTAACATTCTTATAATGTTCTTACAACTACACTAGTACAACTAACATTCTTATAACTACATTTTTATAATTATGCTGCCATTTTTTAAATTCTGTGCTTAATGCAGAAAAAGAAAATGATTGGCTGACGGCATGAGATTTATTTTAAAAATGGTAGATGTACTATCAGAAAATATTTCCATTACTGTTATCTTGATTTGGTCAGTCTCTTTTACTGGCTCATGCCGCATCTGTCTTTATGACCCACAGCAGCCCAGAACAGTTGACGTTGCAAACAGACCAAAACCAGTTTGTTTTCCTTATGGTTTTAGAGCTACTAGCCTGGTACACTAATTAGAAATAAAATGCTTGACCCATAAAGGAAACGGCAGGAAACCTGAAATAAAAGCATTATCCAGCACTTCATGCTCCTTAGTGATGCCATTTTAAATATTTCAGACAGCCTATAAATAATTAAAACATCACCACAGCAAATTATGTCCTATTATGCAAATAAACAGCCTCCTCCCCAGTTTCATTAGAGATTCTAAATGACAAGCTGAGCAGTTTAAACATGGCAAGGTACTGCACTGAGCCAAGGAATCTTTCAATATTTTTTTAATTGTTCGTGCCAAGTTTCATGTGGATTTTTACTCTAACGCTTTAATTTGCATGAGCAAATAAACCTTTAATAAACCTTTTGTAAATGATGAAAATGCATCATTTAATTAAATTTGATTTGTTGTGAGAGACAATTGCATCTCATGAATATTAAGGTCGGCAAACTCACGATTTGGCTAATAACAGAATTCAATCTACTATTTCTCAGAAATAAAAATTTTACTTAATGCAACAACTGTATTACAACCTTTACCCTGTCATATAATCAAGAAATTTCTTTTCAGACACTGTCAGGAAATTATAATATCATTTTTTCCCCCTAAACATGGTCTAATTCAGGACAAATCTTTTCAGCCTGAACTGATTGTGATTGTCAGATTAGGTGAGAAATAGTAAATAAAATGAAACAAATCTATGACAATTTATGGCCTCCTTTAAAGAAAGCTATTGTTTGACAACTTAAGCTTTGTATGATAACATTGGTTTGTATTTTTAATTATTTAAGAAGTTAACATTTAGAGAATTATGGTGTTGTAATGGTTAGATACATGGGCAAGGTCTTGGAAATCCAAATTCAAACATCCAGTCTACCAAGAAGCTCACAGTGTGACTAGTGTCATTCTCTGTTAACTCTACCTACCTTTGGAGGTTGAAGGCCCATTATACATGGAATGCTTACCTCAGAGCTCTTAGCTGCGCAGTGGGCTGTAGTGAGATCTTCTTGCATTTCTCTGTTAACATGTGAAGAGGCCTTAACAGGCCTCTGCTTTTCTTGATTCTTTTAATTCTGCCCATCACCTATCTCTTAAAGGCACAAATCTCATCACACTCCGTAGTTGCAAGATAAATGATTTTCTTAAAGCCTTTTAAATTGGAATTATCTTGATATACCTGTGATTGCAGTTATATTGATATTGTACCCCCCCCCCGCAAAAAAAGAAAGAGGAAAAGCAATTTCCTGAACCACACTATGCTGAAGAAGGGATACAAGTCCTTGAACTGATATTTCACCGCTCCCTCCACACAGACACACACATAAATGCAACAGTTCATTTCTGTTTATATCAATATATTAATAATATAATAAATAAAAATAGAAGTAATGACAAACCTGAAAAGGAGAAAGGTTAGAGGCATGCACGGGACTGAGAGGGGCTTAAGGTGGGTAGAGGAAAGATGTTCAGGGCAAAGCTGTGCTCTCTGGAAAATCTTCCCTGCTCTGGCAGTAAAGAAAATTAAAGTCACACTTAAAGTGGTGTCACTTGGCACGATGGAAACTGAAAGCAGAGCTTGGGGAAATAACGTTCGTACAAGAAATCTTGCTGTGATGGACATCTGCCCCTGCTACACAGCAGACAGCTGGAGCATAATGGGCCATAGGGAACATAATATAGAGAACAAGAGGGAAATCATGAAGAACTCAGGGGAGGGATTAAAGAGATCCCCACTGATTCCTACTTCTTCCTCCTACCTCTTTTATGTCCCCATTGCTGTCTTTTTCTCCCTTGCTTTCTCTATCAGTCTTCCTCCCTTCCTTGTTAATGTTCCATCTCCCCAATGTCACCAACACCTCCTTTCCTGACCGCCTATACTCCTTTGTCACTCTTCCCACCTTAAATCCTGGGGGCTTTGTTACCACCACAAACTCACCCTGCCTAGCTTAAAAGAGTTTAGGAAAACTACAAATGAAACCCCTCAGAACTATGTCTGACAACTATCACCTGTACGACAGAAGATAATGCTTCAGGTAATTCCATTTATACATCATTCACTCCCTAATCTCTTTTAAGCCCTTGTTTCTCCATTCCAAAGACAGCAAAAGGATTATGAACACAATACCCCTCAGCTTTCTCTGAAGAATAGATTTAATTACTGTTTTTCCCTCCATGAAAACTTCCATATCAGCATATTTTCTGGCACAATATTTTTAAAATCACTTTAGTCTTTTATATCTGCATTCAGGTGATGTGTGCACATGTGCTGCATACTTATTATTAAACTATTTCAATTCTAATTTTTAACATGTTTTCCAGTACTGCAAAAATCAAATGTTGCATGTTAAATGATGCCAAAAAGGACTTACTTTTGCTTCCTTGACCTCCCAAATTTGAATAAAGTATAAGTAAGTACATCAGTATAATCATATATTATTATATAAAATTGGGGACGGTGGGATGTCAGGTTGTACTGCTTTAACGCTTGTAAGTATCAGATGATCATTCTTCCAAGTGCTGTGTACGTAGAATTTGATGCAAGATTTCAGTTCATTGTGCTGAACTTTGAAAATGTGTTTATCACATTCTTGACAGACTGCAGTGTAGTGGGTTTCCAAAATATTTGGATAAAATACACTAAGATGGATGGCATGATCGAGCTAAAAAATGTGTACAATGGGATTATGTCTGCTATCTCCACTTAACGATGATTGACATTTATGTAAATCTCTAACATAAGAATGCAGATTTTTTTTAGGACACTGGGATGGTTCAGCAGGCATGATTCCTCTGTTCTCTGTCTCTCTTTATTTTGTTAGATTTTTATCCCTCTGTTTCCAAATGAGTTGGGCTGAGGGAGGCTAATAATAATTTATGTCACTGAGTAAAACAAGCAAATTAATGTAACCAATATAAATGATAAACCCAGAGATTAACTCTGTATGGTATCAACTTTCTGCATAGAACTATCCAGTTTTAATTTGTATGTGTGTTTGCTCCTTGAAAAAGGTGAAAAGAATGTGTCAGGTTTTACAGCCTTAAAAGTATGGGAGTTGTAAAATCAACAAATGTTACCTTTGACTCAGTGCCCATTTTTAAGTACAATGGTCTGAAGCATTTTTGGGAGGTGTGGCCTCAGTTACAACTTTTCCTAACAGCCATTGCCATAGCATCTTTGCCTTCATACTCTGTTTTAATTGCAAGCCATTCAGAGACAGGATATATATGGTGGTCACATAAGCATATCAATACTGTCCTGACAATGTGGCGCAGTGGTTAAGAGCAGGTGGATTCTAATCTAGAGAACCAGTTTTTGATTCCCCATTTCTCCCCTTGAGTGGCAGAGGCTTATCTGGTGAACCAGATGTGTTTCCACATTCCTACGTTCCTGCTGTGTGACCTTGGGCTAGCCACAGTTCTTTGGAACTCTCTCAGCCCTATCTACCTCACAAGGTGTCTGTACTGGGGAGAGGAAGGGAAGGGAGCTTGCAAGCCACTTTGAGTCTCCTTACAGGAAAGGTGGGGTATAAATCCAAACTACTACTACTACTACTACTACCACCCCCCCCTCCTCCTCCTCCTTCATTCAGTAGCACGAATAATGGTCTTGCACTTATGATAACAAATGGAATAAAATAAATTCTCACTCACTCAGTCAGTTACTGGGGTAAAAACACATGCATTCAAGGTTTCCTAGGATATAATTTAGAGGTGAAAGATAGGTTTTGGATATATAGAGAGAAGGGATGGGACATCAAAGATTATATTACCATTCTTGTAGTGGATGTCCAGGAAACAGAGACCTAATGGCTAGGCTCTGGGTGATCTGCGCAGATGGAACAATATTACTGACCACCATGGTGGCATGAATATTGAACAACTGACTGGGGTCTGAGACATACTTTTATAGGGGAAAAGCCTGTCTTGGGGCGAAGGAAATTCTTGAACTAAGGATTCTTCTCTTCTAGGTGAGTTGATGGTCCTGAGTATCAGACCATTGAGCTAATGGCTGACCCATTATCTTTAATGGGTTTTGCCAGATGTGGGACAATACAGGTAACGACCCTTAATGGCCATGACAATATAAGATGGTCACAAGGAGATGAGTCACAGGACGGTTTAACAAATATAGACAAAAGAGAACTGGCTTTGGCCAGGGGTGCTACTGTGCATATTCAAATGCTGTTTTCTGAGTATGAGCCAAGCAGGGGTGGGGGGTTCCGTTAAGCATTATTGCTCATAAGGTCAAACATAGTCCCAAAATGGAATTTCTGAACCAGACTCCTTATGTCCGGGGCACTTGTTCTATTAGATTCTGACAAGGTAGCATTCCAGGAGAAAGACCATTCTTTCACATTTTGTGCTAACCCAGGTCAGTTGGCTACACTTGGGAGAAATATGTAGTACAAGAGCTCTTACTGTTGAAGATCTGCATCTCTTCAGATCATACATATCAGTTCTTCAATGGAATTTTTTTCTTATGAGACTAGCAGACATTTTAGAGTCTTCACATTTGCAGAATTTTCTACTGTGGAAAGTTAATGATATACATTCAACAATGTAAACTGAAGACTACAGGAATTATTCTCATTGTCCAGTAACTCTCAAATATTCATGCATTAAATGAAGAAGAGTTGGTTTTTATACTCCACTTTTCTCTACCTTTAAGGAGGGTCAAAATGGCTTACTGTTGCCTTGCCTTGCCTTCTCAGCAACAGACACCTCATAAGGTAGGTGGGACTGAAAGAGTTCTGAGATAACTGCAACTAGCCCAAGGTCACCCAGAAAGCTTCTTGTGAATGGGGGGGGGGGGATGTGGCTCTCCAGATTAGAGTCCTCCACTCTTAACTACTATACCAAGTTGGCTTTATGCCCAGTGGTGGGATTCAAACAATTTAACAACCGGTTCCAGTGGGGGAATTCAAATAATTTAACAATTCGTTGTTTACAAGCACCATTTTAACAACTGGTTATGCCGAAGTGATGGGAACCTGCTGAATCCCACCACTGTTTATTACTGATTAACACAATCTCGAAATTATTCCAGAAAATGAAAAATCCCTAAACGCATGAAGAAATGTCAAATATTTTGTCTTTTGGAAACTGATAATATTGATGTGATGCAGATCACAAGGGAAGTAAAACAAAACAGAAAACATGAATCATAAATCCAAAAACTTGATTAGCTAGCCAATGAGGAGACTTAACAGCAGTGGGAGTAATGTAACGAACTAGCAAAGTCCAGGCCAAAGTAACCGTTCTCAGTTCTTTATTGTGCTGGCAATCATAGTCGGATACAGGCAATGCGAGGTCTGAGACCCTCAGACCTCTGATAGAAGATTTTACACAGTGGCATATCACATTCCCGCCAATACAGAATAAACAAAGCATAGTTTCCCACAGGCAAGTAGAGATAACCTACAAGCGAAAATCCCCATCCCAGGCAGAAAGCCAGAAGCAGCTGGCAGCCACCTCCCAAGGACAGACCACACACTCACCACATTCCGACACCTAGTCCAGCACAGCACTGATCTCAAGTAATGCAGCAATATCATTTCCAGTGTGCACCATCAGGACACTGGCAATGTTGGACTCTGGTACTTGAGCAAAAACTATAGTAAAAGTGGCTTCAACCATAGAGTGTTTGCCCAAATATCAGAGCATCCTGATGTCACTTCCGTGCATGCCAGAAGTAATGCTGCTGCATTGTCAGCAACGTTGTGAGGCAAGATTGAGGCTTCACTATGAAATGCTTTGGGAAGTTCATGATTTTAAGTGAAGATCTCTTTCATACTCAAGGAATAGGCAACATAACCCTAAGGTTAGAATAAAGAATACAAAAATTGTCTGACAGAGAGGTAAAGATATCAGGCTAGTACCAGCCATTCATTCTGTCTTTATGTACTGCATTTATGATAGCTGCCTGAAAGTATTATAACACGGCTGTCTTATATGTAATGTTTGAACAGACTTCTGCCAAAATAAACATACAAGTATGTTGTGCTTAATACACATGCTCATACACGTGTGTGTGTGTGTGTGTGTGTGTGTGTGTGTGTGTGTGTGTGTGTCTGAAGTACCATTCATATATTGTATAGGCAATTTATCCACAATACCCATCACAGCACTCACTATGTCCACCTAATTCTATAGTACACAACAATTCTGAAAGATGCTGCTACATGCCTCTGGCAACAGCGGTTACTGCCTTCATACCAATGCTAGTGCACACTGCTGTGCCAGGCAGTAAAACATCCAGGATGGCTGATCTCCTCCAACAAGCTGTGAGGCAGCACTGACACACCAGCTGTTTTATCTGAACCTGAATGCTGACGGAACAATCCATCAGTCTAATCTTCCGGCCAGAAATGAGTGTGGAGATCAAACCGAATTAATTTACAGTTGTGTTTAAAAGCAGCCCAGGTGTGCACTTTGAAACAAACCTTCATGAAATCTATATCAAACCGTCTCTAGAAATCAAAGGGAGAGATAAACAGTACCTTTCCAAAATAATTATTTTCTGCCATATGTCTTTACACAGAAGACAATGGATATATATTGGGTTGAATCTAGCAGGCTTTCAATCACTCTCACCTAGTTTTCTTCCTTACTGTAATTCAATATGGGTCTGTGATTCCCATCATAGCCCTTTTAGTAGTTAAAGGGACCCCCCCCCCCCTTTAAAATATTCTAACAGTGTGAAAAACTAGTTGGGACCAACCCCTACTATTTTCCCTGATTATTATGAAAATGTTTTTATATGCACACACAGGGGTAGAGCCGTGCTTCTTCATAAATGTTAAACTGTTAACATAATAAAATGTCTTCAGACTATAAAGGAAAACACTACCAAACCAGTAAAAGTAATAGTTTCATAAATTATGTAAGTCCCTAAAGTGGGTGGGTTCTTAAATTTTCTTTGGAGAGGTATATAACTCACCCAGGAAGTTAAGATTTATGATACTGTTCAAAAGCTGACCTATTAATGCCCATAATACGTGAGAATCCCTGTAGGGTATATTATTTTAACTAATTTTTCTACAGGCTCATCCACAAAAAGGTCATTCATCGGAAGTGCTGATTCAATAAAGTATAAGACTCTGTCAGTGACTGGCAGCGGAATTAAGATGAAAAGATAGAGAAGAGTGACTATTTCAAAGCTGCCTAATAATAGCAAAGACAGGCAATATCCTGAAATATAGAAATCAGATCTGTATGAATAAGCATTTAATATTTCCAAGATGTATGCTACTATACATCTGGAAGACAAACAGCTGCTTCATTTAGAGTTTTATATTACATCAGCTTTTCCCATACAACAAAGTTTACTGCATTTTACAAATAGCTTATAATTTTATTTTCTGGATAAAAGAAAAGTTCAGATTGTTTTGGAATCTACCCATCTGCTCTAGTTATACCATTCTTCTGTAAAAATGGTTCCTTGTAGTTAGCTTGGACTTAAAAGACATCATATAGACATCACTGGAAGGATTTTTTTTTTAACTGACTTCTCTCATTGCACCTGTATATATAGCACAAATTTTAACTTTCTACTTGTTTAACATATAGAACATTAATACCAACAATTATCCCACTCATTGGTGAATACTACTGCAATCAAAACTATCTATTGAATTCAAAATGAAAATATACTATCTATTACTATCACAGAATTCCAAGTGTAAATATATAGTATCCTTTACTATCACAGAAAGTGAAGTAACAATTTCTTGTAAAGCAGCATTATAATAATGTGTGTAACATGCATACCACCCCAAAAATAGGGTGAATAAATAGGAACTTCACTTCAAATCCTGTACCCAAATATGTTTGCCCAACTAGATTTTTTTTCAAAAAAGGTACAACAGTATTTTTGAAACCCAACAGTTTCAGGCGTCATTTTTAAAATATGAATTACTGGACGTACAGACAAGCAACTTGATTCCTAATCCTTTTTTATGTTCTCTCATACTTCTAGAAACTTAACATCCTCTCTGACCTTCACCACCTGCTCCAAACTTTCATCATTTAACTAAACGCATGCTGTTCAAGTGGAAATGGATGGATAAATGTTTATTGTTATATGTGCCTCATTTCACAAAGTTATTAGCCCCCATGGAATGCTAAACTTAATAGGGAATTCCCTTCTCTGTGATTTTAAAGACAATGATCTAGGCCTTTTTAGAGTCTGATTACTAACTGGCTGGCTTATCTTAACCCTTCCATTCACTTTGAATGTTGAGTTTTATTAGCTGTACTTGGCGATCGGTACTCAAAAGAGGTAAAGGATGCTGTCTTATATGACTAACATAACTGACAATTAATGTCTAGCCAATTAGAATATTTAACAATTAATAGAATATTTAACTTTCCCCACAAAGTAGCTGCAAGACAGCTGACCAGACAGCTGACCAAAGTATGTCTCCAAACAGCAAAATATAAATCTAAAAATCTACATCAACAATGGTCAAAGCAGCCCATGTCTATCTATGCAACCAATAAAGCTGGCAGCCCTCCCGAACAATACTGTTGTGATTTTTTTCTGAATACAAGCAAGGAAGTCATACTTCTCATCTCTACTTGTAACCACGTGCAAACTTGGAAGCAACAAACAGACAGTGCTGGGGAATAGAACAACAAACATCCCTGTAACAGGACACAGAAAACAGAAGATGGTGGATTCAAACAGGAAGTGGTCCATGAGCTTAAAAAACTAAATGATATCATAAATACTATTTCAAAATTTAAATCCCATGTCAAAAACAATTTCCTGTGTGGAAAATGTTCTCCGCTAAGGAAAGACATTTATGTGGAAAGAACAAGTGCCTCTGCTTGGCTAAATTTAACTTTATGAGAAAGGTGAAAGCTCAGAAGCAGAGTCAGTCCAAGAAACAGTGGACAGAAACAGAATAATGATGCAGGCATTTGAACTACCGGGAGAGGTAAGTGAGGCTGAATATTCAGTTCTAAATAATTGAAGTGACTCTTTAACTATTAAAACCACATTGTTCAAAAGGTTAATTTATATTTTATCAATAACATTTTCACATTCCAATAGTACACTTTAATATTCTGATAGAACATGCTAACAATATGAAACTGACAATGTTGATTGATGGGCAAGAGATAACTCTTAACAGGACCACTTTACAGTAAGGGAATATTATACATGAGCACAGATTGCAACTTCATGTTTCATAGGATGCAGATTAAGATGGAAAAAAATAGAAAAGTTAACTTATTTTTGCCTCTGACTGCAGTTGTAGTATTTTACCTAGGACATAACACAAGTAGCTGTGTACAGAACCAGCCTTTCAGATAGCAGCATACTTATATATTTTCCTTCAGTGTTTTGGCACAGCTATTCTTAGTATATACTAGATTATGTCCAAAATCATCTTCACAGTAAGGTACTATTGCACCCTATAAGAGAATCAACGGTGAGGGAGCAGAATGCTGGATCCACATGATGCCACTATTTCCAGCTGCCGGGTTCACACAGCAGTGGCTCTCATGGCTTCTTTTCCACACTCTTGCTGGCCTGCCCACCTGCAGGGTTGGAAGGACAGCAGAAGATCCCACTCGTCCTCATCCACCCACCTTCTGAAGCTTCAAATCATCCTCTTCCTCCTCCCACATCACTGTCAGCTTTTGCTTGTTGAGGCCAACACCCCAGTAAGTGAATCTTCCATGGTGGATAGCCTAGTTCACATAGCAGCATTTGGCCGCTTCTCTCCTTTTCAAAATGGTAGCTGAGACCTCATGACAGTGTTGCAAGATCTTGGTGTTTTCCTAAAAAACTTTTAAAAAACTTTTCCACAAACTGTAGGTTTTCCTATGCATTTCTTGTCCCATTGTTCATTTATTTGTTTTTTGACCTACAAGTGGCCAAAGTTCAGAATCAGTAATGTAATAATTCCAATATATACCATATACAGAAATTTTCAAGTAAATGTTTGTCATTTATTTATGAATAATTAACTTTAAAGACAATTTTTATTTGTTTGTTTGTTTGTTTATTAGATTTGTAGACTGCCCCATCCCCAAGGGGCTCTGGGCGGTGCACAACAACATCAACATATATACAGTTTATAAATAAACAATTATTACACTTACTAAAATCCATTAAAACCATTAAAAACAGAGGTCAATACAATAATAACAGGCGTCCCATAACCCAATGTATTAAAAAGCCTCCCCAAAAGGAGGGAACAGCTGGACTCCTCCCTAGGAGGGTAACATAGATGTAAACAAAATAGAATGGTAAAAGTAAGTGAGTAAGGGGGGGGGGCGCCCTACTCAGTGACTGGACACTCCAAAGGCCCGGCAGAACAACTCAGTCTTTCAGGCCCTGCAGAATTCACCAAGGTCCCACAGGGCCCGGACAGCTGGAGGAAGAGTGTTCCACCTGGCCTGTGTGGAGGCCAGCTGCATCATTGAGGGGCCAGGAACCACCAGCAAATTGGCCTCAGCTGAACGCAGAGGCCGAGTAGGGGCATATGGGGTAATGCGGTGGTAATACATTTCAATTCGGCATTTCTTTCTCTCAAATATTGGGCATATATACAATTTTTCATATACAGTGTAAATTTCGCAAATATGCCAGGCAATAAATTTTGTATGATAAATTATAAATGTTACATTTTATGTTATTAAAACAGTAAAATGACTTTATAACAATATATATACATATATATTATTTTCCCCAATTTCAATTTTTAATATGGCTTTAAAGTTTCCAGAAATTTTACATTTCTAGTACAGATTTATATTTCAGAAGGGCAAGGAGATTGTAAGCAAGGAGATTGTAGGGCAAGGAGATTGTAAGTCCCTTTGAATCTCCTACTGGAGAGAAAGGGGGGATATAATTCCAAACTACTACTACTACTACTACTACTACTCTTCTTCTCCTTCTATTGAGGCAGGAAGCAGAACTGAGAAATGTAACTATTCTTAATGGCATTTACCACATATTCATCATGCATACACCTGGATACCTGGTTAAATTGTTGGATTAGGATATTTTCAGTCTAACTCAGCCTAACATACCTCACATAGTTCTTGTGAAGGATAACAGAGGAAGATAAAATAGAAATCTGTGTGGCATTAGGTTCAAAACAAATTCTGAGGGATGAAATATTTTGCTAAATTGGATGCTAACCAATGTTTTTCTAAATTGATTCTTATCTACATTGTTCCATGAACGATGTACCTGTGACAGACATGTGGTCATGGTGGAAAGTACTGTCAAGTTACATCCAATTTCAAGGCAAGAGATTAACAGAAGTAGGTTTACTATTGCCTGGTTCTGAGACATACACTATGATAATTACAGAAAGTTGAGAACAAAAAATCTCAAGATCTCATACACTAATGCCATGTTACACACCTGTTCATGAAATATGAGTTACACCTACACATTTAAATGTCTAAAGAGACTTACTGCCTTAGAATCTCTATTGGATCCATTCATGCTTCATAGCTTTAATGTACAATTGGTCTCCTGTTTTTTTCCTTCCCACATAGGTTAAAAGGAAAACCTTTTTAAGTACATAAGATGTCTAGTTTTCATAATCAAGATACTTTCCTTTCTGCAGACTGACACAATGCATTCAAAGCAACAGGTGTAAAGAAAACGTTTTTGAAAGCTTTAGCTAAAGTACTCTTGAAATAAGATTTTATTTCACTTATATTCACTTGTAATGTTTCTAAAGTTTATCGCTAAAAGCTTTAATAACACTTTTTTAAAAAAAGAACAAGCAGAAGTCTGTATTAACCAAGAAAAAACTGTAAGACAAAATTTTATATCTGTATGTTTATGCATCACTTTTCTGCGAAATGTCGACCCAAAGCACCTTACAATTGTGTTTTCCCCTCTAGGATTGCCATCCTTCAGATGGGGCCTGGAGTTCTCCTGGAATTTCAGCACATTTCCAGACTTCAGAGATCAGGTTCTCTGGAGAAAATGCAGCTTTAGAGGGTGGACTTTTTGCGATATTTTGTTTTCTCCAAATTCTGCCCTTCCCAGGCTGTAACTCCAAATATATAGCCATTCTGAAAGCCAGAGTTGGCAATCTTAGGTTCCCCTCATTCATTTTATCCTCACAATAATCTTTTGGGGTAGGCTGAGAGCATCTGACCCAAGAATACCCAAGAAATTTCTGGGCACAGTGGGGTTCAAGTCCAGATCTCCCAGATCCTAGTCTGACACTCCAACCACTGTACCATAACCAAAAGTGGAACAATGAAAGAATTATACTTAACTAAGAGATGTCAAGCCTCAAGGATAAATTATTTTTGTTTTGAACCCTTTCTATAGTGATTGTTAAACTTTAACTGGATTGGTTACTCTTAAGCATATGTGAATTTTCCCTGATTAGGTTTCCTTTTTTTGCCCTGACCTGGATGGTCCAATTATAATTGCCAAACAATACAGAGAAGGTAAGTCCTCAGACTTGGAAGGCCCTAACATTTCCACACTACACCAGATATGGCCAGTTACCCTGTATTATTTAAGTGGGGCAAATCGGCAAGTGGGAAACATCTGTTTTAAATAACTTTTCAAAATATCTCACACAAGGCACATTGCCCAGTTCTGCTTCTCATAGAGCCTCTAGCTACACTTCTCAAACAAATAGGGGACAATACACACAGGTGCCACCATTTAGTCCCCCTTCCGCACTATGCTATTTCCATCATCTTCTTTTCAGGAAATGGGTTAACTTAAAACAGAGTTAAAGCAGGTATGCAGAATGAAATGCTCACAAACATTTTCCAATATAGATTTCTGTCACAGTAACAGTATAGACTTTAAAAAACAAACAAAAACAAATAGCTGAATTTATCAATTATATTTTTCCTGCTGGAAAGACCCATCTTCATTCTTAGTCCTGTTCTATTTATTTTAGGGGACCTTACCAATTCCCCTCCCAAATTTCACTATGAAAGGTAATCAGCATGTTTCTTTATATAGCCTAGAGCTGTGTGCTTAGTAATTGGATAATTTGTCTTTGCCTTCATAACCGTAGTGGATGGAATCGGGGAATAGCTCAACTCATTTTGTCAGAACAGCCAGCCATTTATTCAGGAGGTTAGTTTATGAGATGAAATGTAATAATTTGACACTGTCCTGTTTAGCATTATTATGCCATATTACGTACATAATACAACCACACAAACAAAGCACAGCATTTAAAGAATATGATATGTGAACATCAAAAGAGAACAAAAAGTGGGATTGATATGCCACCATGGATTTTAAATGTGGAAGGATATTTGATAACCTTTCTATTTTATTGCAGATGGGAGTTTATAAATATGATATAGGCCTTTTCAAAATGACCTACGATTCATAAGAGTGTGTGCTGCTTGTGTAACTTCCATCTGAAAGAAGCTAGTGCAAGGGCCGCTATTTCATTTGCCTCTTCTTTAATACTGTACAATATTAGATAAGTGAGGAACAAAACTGCATTCCTGCCCAGGTTAAATGAGGTTAAAACTGGCTTGCATAATGAAGACATAGCTGGGGGAAAAATTACATACAATATCTCTACCTGGTTATGCAGTCCTTCATGCACCAGAGGCCAAGGAGGAAGGTCACTATCACCTAAATTAGTCCTCCCTTCTGCTGACATCTGCTTTGAATTACTGCTAGCATTGATAGTCTGCTCTTTATGTTACGTTACGTAAAATTCTGCTTTTTTACCCTATTTCCCCCTATGGTCCCCAACAGAACTGGCTGAGGTTCTCTCTGGTTTTGTGGTAGTACCAAGACTGATAGCTCTAGGGAAGTTCAATTATCATGAACACCTTACCTGGGCTTGCTCAGGATTTTGTAGCCTCTTTGGCTGCCATGGGCTTTTCCCAGTTGTGACACACCCAAAACAAGAGAAGTACATATCTTAAGTGTCATTTTTTTTTTTTTGCACTGAGACTTTAGGAGAAGGCCTGATTTGAGGGCTGGAGATTTAGCCAGTGTCATGGTCTGAACATAGTCTCAAGGCAAGGATAAATGTGACACCAGCACTCTGCAGGATTTGGGGCATGTCATCTCCCACAGAAACGTAGGGATTCCAGAAAGCTCTAGGGGATTTTAGAACTTGTAACAGAATTGTTGAAACCACAGTGGAAGCTTGGAACATTAGGTTTCTGGAAGTTATTAACAGAGCCACCCCTCATCAACCAACTCTTTAAGTAGAACTTAGTTTGTTTGGCTTATTGCTAAGCCACCTAAAGAGAGTGAGAAAGATGCTACAGAGCTCATTTAAATGAGGTGGCAGTGATAGTGGCAAATAATGTTTATTTTTCTACTACTACTATATCAGCTAGTTCATAGCCGGCTCAATTTTTTAAGCCAGGTATCTTAAATCTGAGCCTTTAATTTCTTCTTAAAGGAACAGGTGATTATTCATGATACTTGTGCAAAGTTCTTCGCAATTAAAACCTTTGACATATGTTATGACTCTGTGCTAATTGTAATACAGTTCAAACAGAACAAATATCTAGACTATGATCTAGTCTGTTTATATATCATTTTGAACCAGTTCCCATAATGTATGTTGAGAGGATCCTGGGATCTGTGAAGGCCACAACATACTCTGGATCCTTATCAGTCATTATTGCTGAAAAGATGTATGACCATAAATCAAACATTGACTCAGTTTACCTTTCATTGACTACTTCACAAGGCAGTTATCCATCCACTGCTTTTTTAAAGAAAATTACAGAAAAATGTAGATCTCTAATCTGCCCTTTCTGGGCAAGGCGATTGAGAAACCCTCTGCAGAACAATTTCAAGTCTTCCTGGGTGATTTATCTGCTCTGTCCCCCTTTTAGTCTGATTTTAGGTCAGGATAAAGCAGACATGATCTACATTTGAATGAAAACAAAGACCTTTTTTGTATTGTCGAAGGCTTTCACGGCCGGATTCAATTGGTTCTGGTGGGTTTTCCAGTGTGTAACAAACTTCCCTCTGTGATACATCTCTGAAGATGCCAGCCACAGATGCAGGCGAAACGTTAGGAACAAGACCCACCAGATCATGGCCACACAGCCTGGAAACCCCACCCGAACCAAAAATCTTTTTACTTCTTCCTCAGGATTTATCAGCAGCCATACTGATACTGCAGACCTTGACATCTTACTTTTTAAGACATGTTAAAGTCTAGCTGGTAACAGGAGATGGGCTTTGGGACAGGATTTGGCGGGTTGATGTTGGGACCAAGTGTAATCAGTGGTGTAGCACCAATGGGGCCAGGTGGGGCGCGGCGGGGGCATATTCAGGGCATTCCAGGGGTGTGGCATTCCAGTGGCATTCTGGGGTGGGGCGGGGGTGGATGGCACCAGGGGCACAGGGCATGCCCCGGGTGGAGTTCCCCCTTGCTCCGCCCCTGAATGTCATCAATGTGTGGCCTATCCTGTGGCGTTCCTTATGAATTAGTATTATCCCCTATGTTATTCCATGTATATGGAAAACCCCTAGAAGAACTCACTAATTGTTTTTGAGATACTGTCATCAATGTGCTGAAACACCAACTTCTATATTTCTTTATCCAAATGGCCTAGTGATGGAGTAGACTTCATGAGCTACTGCCTGAATGCTATGGCTAAAATGACTATGAATGAACATGTTTAATCCTGACAAGATGGATGTAATGCTGTCTGGGAAAGCTGAAAGCTTGATGAATACTGTGTTTCCCACGTTCAATGGAGTTATTGCTGGAGGAACTATTTCATGCAGCTGGAAAAAAATGCTACCCTTAATCTTCATTTAGCCCAAAAGATGGATCCCTACCCTGTCCTTGACATAACCAATCTGACCATATAGATCCATGCCACTATGACCTTTAAACTAGACTACTGTAAAAGGTCTGTACTTGAAATCAACATGGAAACTGTGCTATCCTTATGGAATGGCATACCTGTGGATATATCTTTGTTCACGGCATGCCCGAGCAGGCTGGGAAGGCTTCTACATCTTTTTTGTATCACAGACTCTGTGGGATAGAATTTTTCACAAGGACATTTTCATAAATGAAATAAAATTGTATCATACTATAAGTAATATAGTTTTAGGAATACCTTGGATTGAGTAGCAAGTTGGACTAGATTGCCTGCATGGCCCCTTCCCACTCATGATTCAATGATTTCATAATAGGCAAGTTCAAGGCAGTGCTTTTATAAAGGAAACAGGATTGTAGTCTATTCCATTGCATGTATAATATTGCTCTTATGGCATTGTTTTCTTATTTCATAATTTAACCTTTCAAAACACCCAAAAGTTCAGAAAATTATTCCAAAATCTAAATAATTTCCTTCTACCTACCATCATCACTATTAAGTATTATAGTAATTATTATATTATTCTTTATTATATTTATATCAGATTAGATTTATATCCCACTCTCCCTGACAAAGGGAGTATAAGATTTGAGCCTATATAAATAAGACAAGGTGTATATTTTTGAAATACATAACATAATAATGTAATAAGATTCTCAAGCACACACATCAATAAGACTGTGTAACTATATAAATATTGCAGAACTTTAGTTAGACAAAAAGTTTTCCAGCCCAATCCAGAGCTATCAGGCCGGCAGGGGTGGCACCCACCCTCCAATGGACTTTCCCACAGTGTGGGAAGCCCAAAAAGTTTTTAAAAGAACCTTTAAATCCCCCATAGTGGAAAGCAGAGATATGCCACAAAAATTGTGGCAAATCTCCAAGGTTCCCTGCACAGGCACATAGGGACTAGAAGGGAACTGCTTACAATCAGCTCCTCCCTACCATGGCTCCACCACGACTCTATAGGAGCACTGGATGCTGCACGGCCCCATTGCATCTGGGTGCTGGGCAATTTTTCCCTCTGCCAGGGTAAGAGCCCCAGGAAGGGCAAATCTGCCAGCATTAGTCCGCACCACCTCCAGGAGCGGGGGATTTGTGTCCCTTCACTGGATTGGGCTGTCCAACTAAATGCATATATAAAACAATTTTTAAAAAATTCTAACCATATATATATGGTTATATACCATATATATATATGGTTAGAATATATATATTCTAACCATACACACATACACACACACACACACACACACACACATACATACATACATACATACATACATACATACATACATACATACATACATACATACATATACACATATACATATACACACACACACACACACATATATATACACACACACACATATATACACACACACACATACACACACACTTCATATGGATTTATATGGATTCATATGGATATATATACACACACACACACATATACACACACACTTACTTCATATGGATTCACATGCAAGAATGTTTGGTCAGCTGTATGTATATCATAGCATTCAAAATAGATGTAAAATTTGGAAGAACCTAGTTTCATCAGGAGGCAATCCAGTATCTAATTTTGGTTCTCAGACACAGAAAACCATCTCTGGAGACCATCACTAGTTTTGTTAGATTTGGTGGGAAGGGGTAAATGGAGTGCTAGTCGACAAAGATTTTTTGATAGCATTTTTCATATCGCAATATGAAGGTCACAATTATCTCTTGACTTTTTAGACACCTTGGGAAATTGAAGAACTTAATAAAAACTTAAACCTCCAGCATAACCTTTAGGTTGATTCAAATACATCTAATTAAGAACAAGCCTAGTCAACTTTGTTACAATTACAAAGTTGGTACAGGTAGCTCTCCAATAGTTACATTAAACATATGGCTAAACTGGCAGCAGAAAAATGAGTCTGGGAATATCTAACCCACTTTCAAACGTCAGCTATTGTACCTATGTCCCAAATGTAGGATCGGATGCTTGGATTTTATTTCCCTAAAAAATCTGGCTAATCAGCAACAAATTATTCTCTTGAAAAGAACATTCTGAAATAAACTGGTATGACTACAACTCTTACATTATGTTAATTGCTGTCAAATTAAAGGTATTTTTTCCTTTTGATATCAGTTTTTAGAAAAGGAGAGAGGGTGAATTTTTGTACACAGTAAAGAATGGAAAATTATCAACCCATCAATATCTTTATTGGCATAATATAGAAGAAAATTTGGGAGATCATGTTTAAATTCTGTTAATAAAATAAAAAAACATTGAGCATATTTTGACCACCAGACAAAGTCATTAACAGGAAGCTTCAGAAGGTCTTGTTTTGAGAACAAAGGTGAGGTAGGGGGCAACTGTGTAAGAAATTTCATGGTTCTTATCCTCCAACAATAGGCATGCAAATAGTGTATTTGAGTAAGATAGACATTTTGGTATTGTAAAAAGTACAGGATGGAGAATCTTCTCTTCCAAGTCAGCAAACTGCTGGCAGTCCAGTAAGATGTGTAAAAAAGTATCAGGCTGGTTGTTTCTGCAGCTGCAGGTTCTTTTGGCAAAGGGAATTTGATGGTATCTTCTCTTCATGACAGGGCAGGGTAAAGTGCTAAGGTGAGCCAGAATGAAAACTCTACATGCCCATGGAGACAGGTTATTAAGGTAGCTAGCACTAGGCTTGGAGATCTGGATTTTAGAAATGCATAAACAAACCCTCACATAGTCTAACACCATAAATCTAAGAAGTAATATGCAGTGGAGCACATTTGAGCAAGCATGATGCTTTGATACTTTTGCATGAGAAACACATCAATATTTCAGGGCTTATTATGTTATCTGTGTACTGACTGTGAAGAACATAAAGCAATGTACCAATTTATACTTCTGCATGATTAACTCAAGGAACTGTAATTTCAGTTTATGAAAGACAGTTTTTATATAATTAAAGGAGCAAGTATTTCCAGAATCTAAGATTAACTATTATAAATAGTAACGTGAACTCAGAATAATATGGGATAAAATCTATTTTATTGAGATAGCTTTAAGAATCCTCATTTTATCTGAATTCTGAGGTCATCGACAAGAAGTTGCCCTTTTCCCTGCCTTGCTAATCGTACCATTAAAATAGTCTCTGAAGTTATAAACATCTATACAAATTTTCTTTCAAGTCACATGAGATCTACACACTTTTGTGGACTCTTTGAGTCCAAGAAAGACAATTTGACTCAACAAAAAGCTAGAAGGCTTACTGGCCCAACATCTCAGCCTTCCAGAACAGCATAATTTCCATCTTGTTATGATTAGGGTTCATTAAGCCCATTACTAGATTGACCAATAAGGCAAGACTGCTAGGATAAGGGATAGATAAAATCTAGGGCCGTTTCTGCACGGCCAGGAGGCGCCCCCACGCCGGCAGGAGTTCTGCCGGCGTGGGGGCGGGAGCCTGCTTGCACGCAAGCGTGCGAGCAGGCGAAGGGGAGGCCGGCAGACGGCAGGCGGCTCCGCACAGAGCCGCCTCTGCGCCCTCCCCCGCCCCACTCACGTCAAGCCGCCCTAAACAACAACCCTTTAAAGGGTTGTTGTTGGGGAGGGAGCGTCTTCCCTGCGGCGCGGTGCGAACCGCGCCGCCGGGAAGACGCTGTCTCGTTCTTCGCCCGACTCACGTCCTCCTCGCCGCTTGCGGGGCGTCAGAGTTCGCTTCACGCTGCCCTCCGCAGGTCGGAGGACAATGTGGGTGGGGCTGCGACGCCCCGCAGGCTATGAGGAGGACACCGTGAGTGGGGCGGAGACGGGAGACAGCGTTCCCGGCGGCGCTGTTCGCACGCCGCAGGAAGACGCCTTCTCAACAACAACCCTTTAAAGGGTTAGTTGTTTAGGCGCTTGACGCCGCCCTGGGGAGGGAAGAAGAGTCAGGTCGCCGCTGCTGCGTTGCAGCAGCGGCGCCTGTGAACGGCGGCCTGGGGGCAGCGCTTTAGCTTCAGGCCGTCGTTAATGGGCCGCGGCGGAAACGTTTAGGGACCATGGTGGCGAACCTTTTTTACTCCAGACTGTTAGATTTCCATTCCCTCGGCCCCTTCCAGCATGGCCAATTGGCCATGCTGGAAGGGGCTGATGGGAATTGCAGTCCATAACATCTGGAGTGCCAAAGGTTCGCCACCACTGGCCTAGGAGATTCAGATCAACTTACACTTATAAACTGCTTATATAATCTTGGGCAAAACACTATGTAAATATTATGCATTCCAAAGAATTAAATATTTTTAGTATAGAGCTTTCCCTCACACTGAAGTTAGTCCTTATTTGAGGTGAGTTGTTCCACAAGGCTATAGGCAGTGTTCTTCCACAAATCTCTTTCCTGTATATTTGACCAGTTGTGGAGTCAGTTTATATTCTTCTGAATGTGGCTTAAATAGTGAATATTTTCAAGGGAGGGTGCTGTCATCATTAGTGGCTCTATCAGTAGCATGAGAGTAACCCTTTTATTATTTTTAATGGCGTTAAAATAGTTATATAATGTTGCAGTTTGTCAATAATAAGCAGATTCTCTGAATTGCCAATTTTCATTTTTGTAGTTAAGTTCCTAGCCCCTTCCCTAGCAGAAATATGCCCTCTTCCTTATTCCTGCATACCAAAATCAGGGAATAAAATGAAGCAGTACGGGGCCAGAGGTAATTTAAAAAGCCCATGCAGAAAAAAATTCCATAAAACAGGCAATATTCATTAATGTAAACCACTTAAAAGCATTGTGATACCATCCATTTGTACTATACGGAGTTGTTCCTGCCCAGCTTCTTGATTCTGTGCTTAAAAACAGAGGCATTCTTTGATTGACTCTTTGGAACTATCCTAAAGGGACAAATCAAATGTCTATTCTATTCCATTCAAAAAATAAAAAGCTTTCAAACATCAGTAAAAGTTGGCCTCAAGTTCTAAGAACAACCATAGGTTAATTAGTAGAAAACCTAAGAACTGTTCCATACTGAAGTTAATGTGACTAAACTGGCAAACATCCAAGTATTTCAACTTAATTGGGTTATAGGTTGGACTATTAGTTTTCAGCCATTCACCAAAAATAGCCTTGGTTACAATCCACTATATTTCCAATACATTAACCAGTTATTGTTTTACAATTCCTAGTTTTCCAATTGATTTGAAATATTGTAGCTAAAGAAAATAATGGTAAAACTGCTAGTGCTATATGGTAGACATTTTATAGATCACAGACTTTATGTTTATAATTGAAAGCAGCAGTTTATTACAAACTAAGAATTAGATTAAAGCACAACATCAAAATGAGATGGCCTCTCTCTACAAAAAACCGTTAGCCCAAAAGTAGATAATAAGCATTATATTCTCCCAAGACTTAGGGATGCTACTAAATTTCACAAGTTTGCTGGTTTGATTGGATGCTTTCATAATCACTTATTTTGCAAATTGGATCCAAAAATATTTTATTGTTAACTATTTCTGTTTCCTCACACCAAACTTTTATTGTAAAAAGCATGCAATCCTTGTATCTTACTCTTTATTCTCTTCTCCTGGTCATGCATTTTCCCCTTCCCCTTGCTCCATGTTTACTTTAAAAAATCACTCTTGGGGTGTGTGAAATGCATGTTCATGGAAACTGTCACACATTATATATTATTTTATTTCTTTCCTGTCCTTTCTCAACAAGGTAAGGCTCAGTAAAAGTAAGTTATATATAATTTTCCAGATATTTATGTAAAAACATCTGACCTAGTCTGCATGGTTCTGTTATGCAGATTTTTTAAAAAATCCACATGGTGAGATCATCTGGGGAATTAGCTATATGATAACAGTTTGGAATTAAAACATAAGACGTTTATTAAACTGAGTTGTATTGCTGATTGATTTGCAACCATATTGTTTACGATTTCCTTAATCAATCCAACCAACACTTTCAAATGGGCAACTCCACCCTGCATGAAACAGTAGCACGTCAATGATTCTTCAGTTTGCTTATCACTGCCAGTATATCAAATATGCTGATAGAGACCCAACCTTATCCCCATTCTATGTTGGTTGTCACTAGGGTTCAGACACTGCTGCCCAATTCGTAAGGTTACCTTACCCTTTCACCAGTTTGCTGCAAGGGATAAATTTGGAAAAATGCCTTAAATTTCTGCAAATCCCCACAGTGTATCTACTATCCCTGAACCAGGACAATTTAACAAAACTGCTCCCTGCTCCTCTAGAAATGCAGAACAAGCAAAAAAAGATTAGCTAGTATATCTCCGAAACTCCTCAAGTGATCAACATGTCCCGTACTCCTACCATAATGAAAGGTAGCAGTGCAACAAGTGCCTCCTGATAAGTAGTAGAGTCAATTAAAGCACATTCTCATACCTATTTGTTAGCTACTTTCTACACCTGAAGCCCTGTGTTCTATTACCATAAAGAAACAGAACAGCCTCAACAACATATACACCCCAATCAGGTGCAAGTACAAATTATTTACATTGGATCTATTTATATAAAATGCATAAAATGCATAAAAAACATAGGAACTAGCAGATGTACCATCAATTGAGATGTAACACATGTAATACAGAATTTATATTCACAAGCAGCAAAACAAATTTAAGTTGCCAGAAACTACAGTTAGGGCAAAGTTGTTTTAAATATATACACTAGTGCCTGCTGAATCATCAGTATCAAGTAACCTTTACCTGTAGTAGAATCTTGCCAACTTAGTGCTTCAGTACATTAAAATAATTCTCAAAACACATCTTAATATCCTCTTCACAAAATTTGGTTCTACAAATGCTATCATACACATTGTGTGCAAACAATGAGTATGAACTGTAACTAATGGTTCAGTTCCAAACTGAAGCTGGTAAACTAGCGTTTAACACAGATTAGTGTGTTTACTCCCACCCACACAGTGCATCAGTAAAATATGGCACATAGGAAAAAACATTTGAATAAAAAAATACTTATGGAGAGCAAAGTATTTCTCACAGTATGGAATATGTGAGAGCCATCTGGCGGCTTACAGATTTGTGATCTTTTTAAAATTAGTTTATTTATGCTCCCAAGGATAAAGCTCTGTTAGTCAGATGGCATGAATTTTCTACAGTTTGTGTGACTTCCTATGCATGTCTACCAACAAGCTGTTTCAGGCTGACACCAGCAAGGGGAATAGCTTCCAGCTACTATTGCCTTAAGAGTGTTTATCCATAGAACAATAGCATGCAAAGGGATATTCCTTTATTAGGAAACAGTTGTTCTCAATGGGAATACCCTTGTCAGTATTTTCTCTGACCTTTCTACAAAACAATTAATTTTAAAGATTCCCAATGAGAATTGTACCAAGCCAATGAGAAATCCTTTGAAGAAAAAGCACCAAAGATTCACATCTGAAGACTGTAACAATTGTTCTGTTAAATTCTACTGTGCCCATCTATTTCTAAGCATCAATTTGTTTGGTTTCCATCCGAGCTGTGTCAAATGGACCTCACAAGAGTCTTGTAGCACCTTAAAAACTAACTGAATTTTATTCCAGCACAATGTTTTGTTGACTAGAACTTACTACTTCAGATGCATTTTCAGATATCATGCTAGCCTCTACTTCAAGTGCAGGGTGCAGAAGTGCACTCTGGTGTACTCTAGTTTGTGAAAGCTTATGTTGAAATAAAATCTGTCAGATGTCAGAAGTCTCCTGTTTAGGAATATGCAGCCAATACATCCAATCTGAAAATGTACCCAAGAAGAAGAAAAGAGGAGGAGGAGGAGGAGGAGGAGGAGGAGGAGAGTAGTTGGATTTATATCCACCCCTTTCTCTCCTCTAGGAGATTCAAAGGGGCTTTCAAACTCCTTTCCTTCCCCCCCTCACAACAAACAGCCTGTGAGGTTGGTGGGGCTGAGAGAGAGCTCAGAAAAACTGTGACTAGCCCAAGGTCACCCAGCTGGTGTGTATTGGAATGTACAGGCTAATATGAATTCCCCAAATAAGCCTCCACAGCTCAGGCAGCAGACTAGGGAATCAAACCTGGTTCCTCCAGATTAAAGTACACCTGCTCTTAACCACTACGCCACTGCTGTTCCTTATAATTAGTAACTTTTAAATATTTTTCAGGTACATTTAGGATCTGGATAGATATTCAGGAACTGAACAAACACCCATATCCCAATCCTGCATATTTCTGGAATATTTGAGTATATTCAGAACCAGCATTTTAAAGCATCAAACTTAGTGGGGAAGTTTCTTTCCTTTCTGCAAGTTTCACAAGCAACTGGAAGGAGGCAGTTATCAAAAGCAAAGAGGAGTACATGTTAAAGGGACCTTGCCAGATTGGTTCTGGTGGGATCTTCCAATTTAGCATTGATTTTGTACCCGCCGCTGAAGTTAATTTGGCTTGGATTCTTTGGTTTGATATTGGTTGGGCTTACCACATAGCCTGTGGTTCTACTACAGTTCTTTAGTTTGATGTTGGTTGTAGATGTTGGTTGCTCTTGTATGTTTAGCTATCCTTTTGTCATGCAGAAAGCATGGATTTTTTCCACTATCTTGGAGGTGACACAGAGAACGTTGTTCAGTCACCCAATTCACTTGGGCAGCCTTTAGTGGATAGGCAGCACTAACCACACTGGTTAGTCATTTGCACTCTATAAAGATTTCCCATGGGGGATAATGAACACAAATAATTTACAAATTCCAGGAAAAAACCTGAATGGGGATATCAAACCCAAATAACCTGCAATTCTTACAATTATGTCCTCCTAAAAAACCATATCTGAAAAATACTCATTTTTTCTAGTAATATCCCTACTCCTGTTTATTTTTGCCACAACAAATTAACATGGCTACTCCTCTGTAATTATTGGTTCATACCAGCAGCCTTCAGATACAGGGCTCAAGACCAAGCAGAGACTGGGAGGCCAAAGCAGCCCCAGAGAAAGGGTCAAGGTCCCACCCCAATGGTTAAGAAAGGGAGGCAGCTAGGTCAAAATCCAAGGACACCAGCTTTCAGCAGTTTCTGTTATCTGCATTCTATGAAGCAAGGTTTGCAACTTAAGCTCGCATGGAAATGCCCTGTGAATCTCCTTCAGCCCAACAGGAATTTTCCCAGTTGTCCTAATGACCATGCTGTTTTAGGCTAGTTTCATTCTGAAGATTATAAAAAAACAGTACACTTTGATGATCTTCATTTCAGTAATTAAAGCAGGGATTTAAGTTTTTTTTTTTTTTTTACAAATATTTGGGTATGTATTTTGAAATTCCTGAAAAGATCCAATTAATTTTCTTTAAATTTTCACTGGTTTTCTAAAAGGTGATCAACAGTTCTGAATGGTGGTGGTTAGTTTAATAATATTTGTACTTGTAAAATAACAATTATCCTGAAACAGAATTAAGCACCTTTTTTAGAAGACAGTTGAAGTAATATGTGGAATCTTTATGGGTCTCCAGATAAATACTACCAGAATGAGGCATGGCTTAAACAATTTTAATATGAAGAGCAACTAAAACGATCTTGTATAACAGTCTCTAATCCCTGTTTTATAGAGTCATATAGCAGAAAGTCTCTGAACTGAAAACTACCATTAGGATTAGGACAGCTAGACTGATGGGCAGCTATAATTGTCCTCAGGAGTGCAGGATTCAATGAATTCACAATTCCTGGAATTGTGAGAGCATGGTGGGATCCAAAAATTTTAGTGACAGGTTCCCATGGTGGTGGGATTCAAACTGTGGCATAGCGCCAATGGGGCTGGGCGGGGCACGATGGGGGTATGGCCGGGCATTCCGAGTGCGGGCCATTCCTGGGCGGGGCTGTGTCAAGGATGCAGCCACTGCACCAGTCCTTGGGCGGGAAACGAATGCACACAGGCGCAGGCTGCCACGCACACCGGTGCACCTCCTGCTAGACTGCTTCAAGTTCTGCACACTACTGCTGAGAGGAGGGGCGTAACTAAGGCAAAAATCACATGGCAAAATCACAAATTAGTAACCCCCTCTCAGCACACACAAATAATTAGTAACCTACTCTTGTGAACCTGTGAGAACCTGCTGGATCCCACCTCTGCATCTAGTCCTTAAGATTCAGCATTTCTCTCCCTTTTCTAGCTTCACTGATCACTCTTTGGCATGGGCCCCATATAGTTAGAATGCAAGTGGCCAGCTCAAATTGCTCACCCTATGTTGGATGAAACAGTAAATCATTTTACGAATACAAAAAGAAAACATTTGTGAAATCCTATGCATAATTAATTGGGGAAAATTCCACCATTTTACTCAAAAAAACTAACTTTCAAGGCCAGCAGATAAGGCTGTGCTGTACAATGCACATATTTTGACTGTGTGTTATTTCCACTATGTTCCGTTGCTTCATTTTTCAATGTACTTTCCTTTCTTTCAGATGGAAATAATTTGTAGAAAATGGATAATTGTCTGTGGTTGGCAATGTTGAGATATTTACCTGAAGTGATAGCAGTATCTAAAATTAGAACACACGTCATTCTTCCCTACTTTTCTTGGTACTTTGTCTCAGTCTCCTTTATGTTTTTAGCTTCTATTAAAATCAACATTCACTTATTCCAAAATTTTTCTCATTTGAAATGCTTGTTATATTTTCTGCCCTACATATATATTAATTTCCATTCTAGCTTTCATTTTCCAAATTAAACAATGGTAACAAAGCAAATATAAGATTGAGGGCGGCCATGCAGTCACAAGAAGCAGACCATGTATTTTCAACTGTGCTATTAATCAGCCTCAAAAAATACACTAATCACCTGGCGCATTTCTCTATCCTTTCTCAGGTGCCTGGTTTAACCCATTCAAGCTGGGATTTGCCCCTCATATTCATTGTAAATCAGAATCTTCAGATCCCACTGATTTTTCAGAATTCTTTATTTCATTCAGAAAACCTATTCACAAGTGTAGCGGTTAAGAGAAAGTGAACTCTAATGTGGAGAACCAGATTTGATACCCTACTCCTTCACATGAACAGTAGCCCATTATCTGGTGAAACTGATTGGTTTCCCCACTGCTACACATGAAGACTGATTGATGACCTTGAACCAATCACAGTTCTTCAGAACTCTATCAGCCACACCTGCCGCACAAGATGTCGGCTGTGGGGAAAGAAAGGGAAGAAGTTTGCAAACTGCTTTAAGAATCTTTACAGAATCCTTATAGGAGAGAAAAGCAGGGTATAAAATCAAACTCATCTTCTATGAGAACATTTTGAAGCTATGTTAGGGCTATGAAGCTCCAGATGAGGCCTGTGAGTTCTCCTGAATTACAGCAGATCCCCATATTACAGAGATCAGTTCTCATGGAGAAAATGGAAGTTTGGAGGGCAGATTCTGCAATGTAACAAAGAGCTTAGAGAAAATGAAGTCCAACCCCAGGTACTACTTTCAATTATTCAGGAATTTATCAAGCTGGAATTGGCTATAAATATGCTGTTAATGTGCAATCCAGTACTTTTCAGGTGAAGGAGCCTATGGGGGTGTTTTTGGGGGCAGGCCCAGCTTCAGTTGGCTTCTTGAGCCCTTTTGGACCAGGAATGTCAGTGCAGATGCACACTGCCAAAATCAGTGGCACAGCCCATTGTGCTGCATAGGTTACTTTCATGGGGGAAGGGACAGGGTTGCTGTTTGCTGGCCACAGCACAGAAAGTCTCTTAGGAAGAGGCACAGCTGCACTGTAGCTGTGTCATCCCTGGCTGTGGTGCAACTATCTCCTCCTCAGGATTGTACTGAAAAAGGGGGAAAGCTACTTCAGTTCTGGGGTGACAGAACCCTGTTATTCATTTACATCCAAATCTAACTAAACTTCTTTAGACCTGAGATGTTTCCATTTGTTTAATTATAAAATTCAATATTTGTCAGGTATACATTCTCTACAAACCTAAGTTGATGTTCCACAGTATTTAGACAGCATTAACGTGAGCTGAAATGTAGGTTCTGTTACTTAAGTTCTAGCACTGTGTCTAAAGTTCCAGTTACTTATTTTCAAATAAATATACTTGTACTTGCAATTTCAGTACCTCTTGTCTAAAGCCAGATAACTGATATATTTGAATATCCCATTTTTAAAAAAGTAATCCACAGGAGCACAAATGGGGAACTATTTATTCATTAGCCTTTAATATGTTAACCATGAATTGCATTGGAAGTTTAACACCAACTGGAAAAAATATTCTCCAGCAAAATCAGGCTGGTCATTACTTTAGTGAAGGAAGAATTCATTCATTCATTACCTTTATTAGACATAGGATAAAACAACAATCAGACTAACAATAACAGGTTATTGCTGTCCGAGGGTGGATCTCTTTTTGTGCGAGTCCCCTTACCAATAATACACACTACTCAATTGCTGGGGTAATAAATTGGCCATAGCCATTTTATTGAGCAGAAGCGTGAGGCTAAGCATGGGTCTGGGTCTGGTCATATGGGTGACGTGCGACAGCTCAGCAGGGCGGATGCCTCGTCCCAAGCTTCGTTCCATTGTGGGGCTCTGCTGGACGAATGCTCCTGGCCAGAAATGTTCCCCTTCGGCCCGGTTCGACCGGGGCGGTTGCCTCTTGCAGCTGTTGCCGTTCCCAAGGAGAAGGTGTAGCTCCTTAGCTCCCTTCCCCTTCCCTTCCAGAGCCATACCCATGCGCCAAACCGCCAATCATCAGGGCTATGACAAAATAAGCATGCATTAACATAAAAAAAAATAGGGAGAGGTGGGTGGGCAAATCATAAGCCGACGAGCACATGGCCCGGGACAGAGCGGGAAGCCGCTTTAAAGTCTTGCTCGCCCCTCCTTTCCTCCGGTGACGCTAGCCCTTCTCTAGCATTGCTCCTTCTCCCTTCCGCCCCTTCTTTAATGGCGGGGTGTCACTGGCCTCCCTCTTTCCCATCCCCCGCAGCAATCATGCCTCATGGTGATTCACAAGCATCTTTAGGTGATCAACAGGAGTGTGAAGTTGTTGATAAATCTGTTGCCAACTTTGCTTCGTCTGCAGTTCTTTTAGTGCAGCAGTCGTGAAGGAAGAATTTCTAGACTGGACAGAAAGAATGCTGAAACCAAAGGACCAATAAATATGGCTGCAAGTTCATAATTTGTCTGCTGCTGGAGTGTTAAAACAGCAAGAAAGGGGGTTAAGAAAAATGCAAAAGAGAGCAAAGGAAGTTGTTAATAGACAGAATGAAAGTTAAGACATGGTAAGACAGTTATCTGCAAATCAATCAGACCCAAAAATAGATGCTAAAAGTAGAGCTTGATTTTCTTTAAAATTGTGTTTCAAGCTAGCACCTTGTAGCAAGGTTCTTGCACTTTAACCTTGGCCAAAAAGTGAGAACAAAAATTTCATTTTTTGAACTGCTGTTTTAAGTCTGCTCTAAGTTTTCACAGGCTTCACAGTTTGTTGGATTTTATTTGATCTTATGTTATACCACTCAGACAGGAAATTACAACACTACTTTGTGAAAGGAAAGGTACAATTATTCAGTGCTAATTAAAAAAGGAAACAAGCATACAAGACTGCACTGAATGTAAAAACTTGTGAATTATGACTTTCTGGTCTGTTTTGCACTGCTGAAATAAGACGTCCTGAGGACACAAAAAGGCATCCTGGGAGAGCACTCCGCAAAGCCATTTTTCCAAGATGTCCTTAGGATGCCCGATTTCTGGTCAAGATTTCTTTTTTTTAAACCCTTCAAAGTACACCTTTTTCTCCTAAGCCACCTGCAAGACATCTCCTGCTTGGCTATGTGGAATTATATTATATAAGAAAATATATTTTCTTGTACAGTATTAATGTTGAGCCTCTGGACCCTGTCACAACCATACAACACAAGTTTTTCCATAAGTGAACCACCAAATAAAATTAACTTAATCAGAACTGGGTCACACACACACACACACACACACACACACACACACACACACACACACAGAGAGAGAGAGAGAGAGAGAGAGAGAGAGAGAGAGAGAGAGAGAGAGAGAGAGATTTTCTTAAACTGATCAGGCAGTGACAATGAACTTCCATGGAATACAAAGAAAGCAAATCCATAGAAAATGGCCTTGAAAGCCATTTGGGGCCAGGAAGAGAACCTTTGAAAATGAATATAGAAAAAACAACTTTAGATGTACAGCTTTGTCAACACATTTATAATTTGTTCAGAATTGTCATATCAATATTGAATTCTTCCCTATAGAAACATATTATGTGAAACAATTTAAAATTGCTGTATCCTATGGTTGGCACCAAGTACCTAACAGCTGCTATTGTTACACAAGCAACCATCTGGTGGTCTGTAGAAACAGCACAATGACCACAAAGGGACCTGGCAAGGTTTGTTTTCCCTTGAGCACCATAACTAGGTTACACCACACAGTCTTCAAAAATATTTTTTTTATTATACAGCATACATGATGCAAAGCTGCAGCCTCGTTTTGAAATAGTTAATAGCTATAAAAGGATTAAGAGCAAATAACCAAAGAAATCACACTTTTCCTTTTCAAGACTCACTATGCACAATATATGTTATACTGGGAAAGATGTGGGCTTAACCAGTGGTGGTATTCAAATGATTTAACAACTGGTTCTGGTGGTGGGATTCAAATAATTTAACAACTGGTTGTTTACAAGCACATTTTTAACAACCAGTTCTGCTGAAGTTGTGCGAACCTGCTGAATCCCCCCACTGGGCTTAACTGCACCAATCCATAAATTAGCATCTACCACCACTGAAAAACTGCACTTTGTATCTGTAAATTACATAAATGCTGTCCTGACATATAAAATCCGGTTAATTCATCTAGTTTACTCGATGTTTCAAGTTCACTCCAGGGCTGCCAAATGTGAGTCACTGAGCTGCAGATCCAGAAAAGGACCCAGAACAGGTCCAAACCTAGATATGGAATACTGAAATACACTCTTTTTGAAATCACTACCAGGTCATGCTGAGTCTCAGTTTAACACAAGCTTGCTTTTGCCTCCAGCAGGGACCTTACTTACTATACAAACCTGGGTCTATTCATAAGTAGCCCTCCTCTCCTATAAGCCAGATAAGTGCTTACACTTCAGCAGGTCAGAGTAAAGCAGTGGTTCTCAACCTGGGGGTTGGGACCCCTTGGGGGTCGAACAACCCTTTCACAGGGGTCGCCTAAGACTCTCTGCATCAGTGTTCTCCAACTATAAAATGGATAAATGTTAGGGTTAGGGGTCACCACAACATGAGGAACTGTATTAAAGGGTTGCGGCATTAGGAAGGTTGAGAACCAATGGAGTAAAGGATTGAGTCAGCAAAATCTCTTCTTGGCCATGCTTAGGGTGGCCATGACTAGCCTAGCTAGAAACAGGACAAGGGGGAAGAAACTGGGGGTATCTGTGACAGCATGATAGTAACTTGCTTATAACATTCAGATGTGATGCCAGCAGTTGCTGGAAACTGTGTGGTAAAATCATAGACTTTTTGGCAATTCCTAGAGAGGCATAATGTCACTGCCTAGTTTTCCCCAGAAGTGATATTATCATCAGCCAAATAGGCATTTTTCAATTTTGTCTCCTGTCACCACTCAAAAAAGTGGCACTGACCTTCCTGCCAGCAATGCCATTCCATACCCCTAAAATTGAGGAATAAAAGGTTTTTTTCCTTAATGGTTACATAAAATAGCACTTCACCCAAAAAAAGGAACTAACCCTTCTTCCCATCTTACTTCACTGGACTCCTCTGTTTGCAGTACATTTTCTCCAGTCCAGGCTTTGCTGATTTGAGAGAAAGTTTCCATTTGCTTTTTCAGGATATTTACTAAGAAAATATTATGTCTACATTGGCAGTACTCCAGTAAAAAAAAAAATCCCTGTGATGCATCTATATCAGATCATCATGATCAATGTCTAAGTTTATTGAACAGTTCTCTCTGATACCCTTAGTTGGGTTGCCAGCTTTAGGATTTATTTATTTCTGAACATTTATTTCCTGCCCATCACCAGAAACTCTAGGCATGGTACAATCATAAAAGCACAATAAAAACACAATTATTTAAAATGCAACTATAACATTGTTAAAAATTATATAAAATATAATTATTTTAAAAATCTAAAAACTAGGCTGATACAGGTTCCCCAAAACAAAAAGGGAATATAAGGCAGGAGGGGAGAAAGAAGGGGAGGCACCTCCCAGAAGTGGTCAGTTGTATGCTCGGGTACAGAGAGTAGTCCGAAGTATCAATACAAATGGGCTAGTTGAATGGGTCCAACAAACAAAGACAAGCAGCCAGAAATGTACTACTCCAGACCCGTCAAGCCATGCTCATTTCTACAACAAACCTTCTAAACAGAAAAAGAAGAAAACACACTCACAGGAAAATTCATTCTTCCCTTTGTCTGATCGGTAAATGAGAATTTTAACAGGCTAAAAAAAAGCAGAGAACATCCTTGAGAAGTTCATCACACATGAATGGAAGGAGAAAAGTTCTACCTGAAAATATATTTCTCCTTGGAACCAATAGAAATTAATACTAAACTGTTTTTCCAATAAGAACCCCTTCAAATGCTAATACCGAAGGGGGAAAATTAAATTACTTAAGAACTCAATCCAGAATATTTTTCTACACATCCCCTTTGAGAAAGGTCACCTGAAGATTTTATCTGAGATGCCATCTATATGCAAATGACACCCAACTATTTCAATTTTTATCTGCTCAGATGTAGTAGATGCATTGAACACATGCCTAGAATTATTATAGATCACATGAACTGTACCTTAATCCAGGTAAGAAAATACTGCTGGGAAGACCATGGTTTGCAATCTTTTCTGGACGGGACTGAACTCTTATTTATGGAACACATTCATTACTTGAGAGATGCTTCTACAGCCAACATTTTCAAGGGGTGTTTAAGTGGCATTCAGAGTTTAGAATTTCAGCTCTTCCATTCCTAAAAAGGGATAATCTTGCTAACTAGATGTTCCATGTTTTTATATCAGTTCTGGGCTAATATGATACAAAACTACCCACTGCAAAACTAGTTCAAAACTAGTTAAAAAAATATAGTAATATGATAATTAATGACACAGCACAATATGGCTATTATGCTTTATACTGATTACAAAACCACTAGTGGATTTAAAGGAAATAACTCTGGGAAAGTGTATGGGATAATCTCAAACTCACTACAAAGTATTTAGTTACTAATTGTGAAATAGCTAATGAAATTTACACATAAAAATAATTACGGGTACAAATCAATTGAAAAACCACTAAATGGTTAAAAAGAGGGACACAATTCTGGTGTGAATCAGGGCTGACTTCTGGCAGAAATTTCAATTATTAGAACATTAAGGAATATTTTAGTCATCCCCACTCTCAATTGACAGGCATAAGTATTATCTAGCACTACTATCATGCCTTTAACAAACTGTTCTGGATACCTTTTTTAAAGCGTTCTGTGGGACAGGAGATTAGGCCTAAACATTATATTTGATATAGAACCACTATTTAAAATTAAGATGGTTCTTTCTTTTTAGGCCAACTGGTAAACAGTTAGATGCAGGTAAGAAAGATATTATTGCTAAGGAATGTGGAATATCACCAAGGGCCAAAGATGTGACAGAGAGTATATCTTATAGTTCTTTAAGGAATAACTAGCTAGATAAGATGGGCTACGTGAATATACACAGAAATGAAGAGATCAAAGGTTAGAAGAGAGATGAATCGGATCAGATAATTGAAAATGTGTTTTTCTATATTTTAATGAACACTGAAATTATAGAGAAATATTTGAAAAGTATATATGTTACCTGTATTCTACTAGACTCACATATTATAATTGTCATAATCATTTTTAACCTTTGACCTGAGCATGAGGAGCTCAGCAAAGCCTCAAAACTCTCCTACCACTGGAAATCCCCATAGGATTTAAAGGATATACACCACCAAAAGGGTGGCATAAGTCTGCGGGCTGGTATGCCACACTACTAAAACTTGGGAGGGGGTCGACTAACACCAGCTCTGCCCTAGGTAATGCCCCAGCCTGCCTCCCCCACACTGGTCAGCTCAGCTCAGTCCTGCCACAGCCCAGACTTGTGCATTTTATGGCAGTGGGATTGCAGGAGGTGTGGCTGCCAGCATGTCTGCCCCCTCTGCTGGGATAAGTGCCTTGGGGTGTGCAAATACACCAACTTGCATCATTTCCAGCAGCCCTTTCAGCCCTCCCCCACTTTGGATGGGGCTGCAAGTCAACTTTATACTCCCCAGACCAATCTACAGGAATGCAAGCCATGCTAGTAAAGAATTCCTTGAAAGAACTCTGGAATTAATATGAATGTACAGGCTCTGGGAAAGACCACTTCTCAGAACACTCAAGTTCCTTCACTGACAAATCTTTCCCAGGTAATAATCTTGTTAATAAAAGAATTGTTGATACTCTCTTCACGATCAGACTACTTGGCATTTTGATCACTACAATTCAATAATTGAAAGAATAACCTGATACATACAGGTCTACAAATGTTACTCCTTGGACATCATATTCCATTATACCAACTTTCATTTCCAAAGCTATAGCTACAGCAGTAACCTGAAAACAAGAGTTCTATTTTAATATGACAATGAAGTTTATTTGGTTTACATTCATGAGTTTATCATAAATTCTGATACACAGTCCCCATTCTTGTTTGTTGTCTAAATATTAACAGCCTAACATACTACATCACTGTTTAAATTAGCAACACTGTTTTCAATGATGCTTTCAATTATAGTTCTCTCCAAGGTTGCCTATATTTGCAAATTAATTGTAGACTAGATACCAAATAAAATATCATGATGGAAAATGTATTTCATTACATCTGAAATTATTTCATATTTATTACTAAAGACCTTCTAGCAGTTGCAACAATATATTATGCCTTAGTTGACCAATTATGATGGGCTACTATTTGCAACTTGAAAATGTGCCACTGTGGTAGTGCTATTTGACTATTTATCTTCGAAGACTAGAATGGCCTCCACTTACTCATTAAATTAATTTTTGTTACCTATTACAGAGTTGAGAAAATGTAGAATTACAAGAGAAAGTGTCAGATGACACTTTGTTTTACTAAGGAAAATATATTTTCTCTACTTAATTTATCAAGTTTTACCTCTGCATATATTACTATACTATAAGATCTTGTACCTTTTTAGTATTTACTAAAACATCTATCTCCACAGTACTTAAAATATACCTGAGTAGAATTTAAGGTTTTTGTTTGTTTGTTTTGTTTTTTTGTTATTATTATTCTCCACCACCTGCTCCGTTACAGAAAGTGTCAGGCAAAATAGTGCAATCCCTGGATAAAAGCAAATTCAAGCATGGTAGGAAACTGAAAAATTGAAACAGGGGTAGGTTTTGTGTGCATTGTTGTTGCTGTTGAGACTTTGAGATCTCCTAATCGCTTCTAAGAAAAAAAAAAGGAGAAATGGTGCAGGAAGACAAAAAAAATGTGCAGGAAAAGACTGGTATATTTTCTTGTATTCACAATCCACTTCAACAGAAAGTCCAGACCAGGAGATTAAGAGAAAGAAAAGTGTGATTAGTCAATAAAGAAGGGGAGCAGATTTAGAAAGAATGGAAGAGGGGCACTCCAGAAAATAAACAAACCCACAATGCTCCCCACTCCTGAGTTTAAAAGGCTCTTTAACATAAAATCAACAACTAACAACAAAAGTACATGTCTCTTCAGGAGCACATGCCACCCCAGTGTTGGAGGAAAGCCTTGCATGTTGCTGTAGATGCTTTCATCACTGTAGGAAATGAAAAGGAAAAAATCCTCATGATGTTACTGATACAAGTGCCCTAAGGTGGCACTGATCAGGGGGAATGACATTGTTCACAAAGAAGAAAACTGCATCCACAGCTCTGAAATGGATCCTTTTCCGATTCAGGAAGTAGAACTGCCCGACTGTGGGGTCCAAAGTTACAAGGTATTTTTGGTCCAGGTCACCTATTCAGGTTCACCTGTTTTCAGAGCCTTTTTCACAATTATCAGAACTTGATCTGGGCACTTCTTCCAGAAGTTCACTTTCAGATTAATTCTCAAAGGGATGTTCCTCCTTGTAGATGATGAAGGGAGAAACGAGAGAAGGGAATGAAGAGAACCACTAAGGATTTTTTTGATATCTATTCTAAGGGCTACTGTCAACAGTCTGAAAATCCTGACACTTCAGCAATAGCAAAATTTACTCTGTGCCTTTGCCATAATATATCCACCTATGTCCAACTCAGCAAAGTAGTAATAGCTCTTGGCAGACTACACATTTATCTTAGCTGAAAAGCTGTCAGAAGCAACATGGTGGGTGTCAATTGGCATGAAGTATGAGATGCAAATACATTTGCCAATTACATGCATTAGGCCTCATAATGACTGATGTCACTAGTGCAGCGTAGTAATAAATTGTCCTAAGGACACTAATTATATTTTTCCTTCAGCTGGATTTATTCTTTGAAAAGTTACGAACAAAATCTGTAGATGTTTCACCAGAAAAAAACAAACAGGCTCAAACAGCAAATGCATACCAAAACAGCCAGAATGGACCCTGAGATCCTCTAGGTAACTGATCCAAAGCTAATGCAATCAAAGATTCAATTAACTCAATATAACAATGTTTAGTGTTGGAATCTTAAGCATTGTTCTGAGAGAAGTCCATCACTGGGAACTGCCTGGCTTGTTTCAACAGAGTCAACAGCAAACTGCTGAGTAATGAACAGAATAATCTATCAAGGCAACAATAGTTGGGAAGTTAGTTTTCCCATAGAAAGATACTTGGAGTGAGCACAAAGCAGTAAAACCCAAAATCTGAGCTGATGAATACATATGACAAGGCACATTATGTCACACTAAATGATGGAACCTTTATAATATAAAACTACCATTTACTTTGGATTGTTACATGTAATGATCACAGTAGCCAGGGAAAAGGCATTATCTTGAATGAGTTTTCAGCAGAATCACACAAGAAAAGAGTGGCCGGGGTGAGTCGCGGCTGTCATTGCTTTTGGGGAAGGGACAGTCGCCTTTGTGGATGCTGCCTTCCCCTGTGGCCTCGCGAGCTCCCAATCGCTTATGAGGTTTTTCAGGCTCGCCGTGCCATGCAGGCACAGCAAGCCTCAAGGGTGCCAAGCAGTGATGCTGGGCGCTCTGATGTCACTGGGGAGGTGGAGCTAGGCAGCCTATATAAGGCTGGGCCCGGCCAACAACCTCCCCATTTGCCGGAGCACACTCGTTTCCCTCCCACCTCTCCCTGTTTTTGCCTTATGTTAATGCATGTCTGTTCTGTTAGAGGGTTGGCAGATTGCGCATGGGGGACTTTAGCTTGGGGTCAGCGGGTGAAATACCCGCTTTATTGGAACCTCCGTATGAGGATTGGGGTGGAGCAAGCCAAGGGGTAACCTGCCCAGACGTGGACTTCTATGGCTTGCACCCCTGGAAGCAAAGAGTCTTCAGGAAGTGGCAACCGCCCATCTGGAATATCACAGCAGCTCCAGTGTTTGATAACTTTTCATCAGCAGGCGTGCTGTAGAAAAATTTACGTGTCGGGGGGGGGGGCAGCTCTCAGGCTGGCCAGTGCACAGATCAGACCGACATGCTGCGCCTTACACTTTGTTTACCTTGAACCAATTTTTGTTAATAAAATGGCTAGGGCCAACTTTTTACCACACAAAAAGCATGTTGTACTCACATTTATTCATGGAATGGCTAGGAGGGCTTTAGTTACTTTCCTCAAGCAGCAAAGCATAGCTTGATATGGCACAGCTCAACAAAAAAAGGAAACAACTCATGCTAGGCAACTGGGATTATGGAACAAGTAAAACTGGACTGTAAAGTGATAAAGAATGCAAATGATTCCACAGTATGAGATTTTGGCCTAGATAACCAAGGGAGACCCAGCAGTACCCTCTTGGACAAGTTTAATAATCAAGGAAATGAGAGATCAACATCTACAGCTCGCTTATTGTAGTGAATGGTTATTTGGCAAATGCTGCTTTTACGTTTATTCATTAGCTTGCTTCCTACCATCTTTGAAGCCCATAGTTATATACCATGTCACATTTGAACATGGACACAAGATCAGGTCCAAAGTCCTAATAGCTCTGGTTTGGTAATGGCTGGAGTGGAGTTTGAAGAAGGTGTGGTTTATGGGAAGGGATGATACACTTCCTGAATTTTCAACTAAGAAGCTTTTATGTTAAGTGACAATCAGTTATATTTACTGCTTCTAACTTCAGCTTGCATAGGAATGAGCGCAACACAAGTTTTTGGGATAGAAATGGAAAGAAAGGGGTCAAGGTCTTGTTTCAAGTTTGTGCACAGCATTAATTTATTCATAAAACTGGTAAAACACCAGTTCATATTTTGAAAGTAGTGTTGCTTCCTTTTCTATTCTCACAAGTTATTTTAAAAACTAATTTTCATTTTTTGAGCTGAGGGGATAAAGTAGAAAATTAGGAGGAGAGGTTTTTTTTGAGAGCCAGCGTGGTGTAGTGATTAAGAGCAGATGGATTCTAATCTGGAGAACTGGGTTTGATTCTTCACTCCTCCACTTGAGTGGCAGACACTTATCTGGTGAATCAGATGTGTTTCTACACTCTTACACTACTGCTAGGTGACCTTGGGCTAATCACAGTTCTTTGGAACTCTCACAGCCTCACCTACCTCACAAGGTGTCTGTTGTGGGGAGAGGAAGAGAAAGGAGCTTGTAAGCCACCTTGAGTCTCCTTACAGGAGAGAAAGGTGGGATATAAATCTAAATTCCTCCTCTTCCTCTTCTTCTTCCTCTTCTAAAGAGGAAATGATTGCTGAAATTTCAAATCCTACCTAAATATATGCCTAGAAGCATCCTGGATGATTAAATGTGACAGGAGGCAGTTAGTGCTGAAGAAAGGTACACTGTGCATATTCATGGATATTTTATCTTGCAGCACTCAGCCCTGCAGATGAACACAACTCCATGTTAGTTTTAATAAAACCAAAAAAAGGGAGTTATAAGACTTTAACAGAATTATCATAGCATAATTTTTATTGCTGGAGCCTGGATACATGAATTGAACTGTCGGTCAGCATATGCTGTATAGCTACACACAGATATAAAAGTTAAAAAAAACCAGGAACAGTGGGATTAAAAATCTATGAAATGAAAAAAAGATTCAGCGGAATTTCTATGCAACACTCAAAAGTACACAATGAGTACAGTCCCTAGTCACAAAAGCTGTAACTGTTAATTTAAGCTCTAGTTAGTACTGGGGTTGCCATATTCACACTTTGAAATTTATGGAGATTAGGGGGCAGTATCTGATGAGGGTAGAATATGGGGAGGGAGTTGACTGGGGATTTGTTGTCATTCAAACTGCCTTCAAAAGTAGTCATTTCTTATAGGGGAACTGATTCTGCCATATGGAGTTGAGGCACATTAAAAGAGAACCCACCTTGAGGCTGGTAACCCACTTGGCAGTCAGGTGAGGGAGATGCCCACTTAACTGGCTCTCCATGCTCAGATATCAGCTGCTTTATAACCAAGTGAGGTGCTGAAGGAGACTGCAGAGGGAGGAAGCCTCTGAGGAGAGATCCAGGACCCAGCAGGCAGCGGTCGGGGGGGGGGGATGAAGAGTACACACAGGGGCATGAGTGATCATCCAGGTCCACCCATCTCTTCTCCCCTTGCTTAGCTGGGCATAGAACCATAGAATCTCCCCTCACCTTCCGCCCCTTCTCCACAGTGCCTGCGGGGGCGGTCAGGCCTGCTGCTTACCGGCTCTGCCCAGGCTTGGCCCCTACAGTGAGGAGGGAAGAGATTTTGGGAGCTTTCCCCCTTAATGTTGGCAGCAATGACTGTCTCCCTCCCCTTGGCCAACTGCCAGCCTGCTGCTGCTGCAGGCAACACCAGTGGGCAAGTGACTTGGGGGTGGTGGAAGCAGTGGTCATCAGCTGGCATGCTGGTGAGTAGGGTGTGTGTGAAAAAAACCTCTTCCAAAGAAGAAGCAGCTGGCATGCAGGCAAGCAGCGTGTAGCAGGGGGTGAAATAACTTCTTCCAAAGAAGCAGTCAATGGGCGTCAACAGCAAGCAAATGGTGGCAAGCAGATGAACAGAGAAAACAGGCCCAATGAACTACCACATGACACTTTAAAGCGGCACCTGGGTCATATGCCCCCTCTGGTCCCCCAGATATGTCATTATCAATTGATTTGTAGAGCTTTTCCCCCCACTGACTTTAAGAGGTGGGTGAACAATAGAGAGAAGGCTTCCTAAGAAGCCTGCTTGTAATTAAAATACATTCTATCATGACTCTATGATCTCTCTCAATGAACTAATACAAACTATATCTTTTTTAAAAAACTAAAAGTCTGAGAAACTGTTTGATTCATGTTTTCTGTTTAGAAAGAAACCAAGAAGAGGGTTGGGTCATAATAGTTTCTTGCTTGTAATATTATGTTTGAAACCCTGTTTGAAAGAGATGATCTGTCAAGCAAATGTAAAGATATCCACAGGATCCCAATACAGGTGTCTCCTAATTCTTTATCCAAGAACAAAATACTTCACAATTTACACAAATGCTACCCACGCCTAACGATTATATAATTCTATATAGTTACTTTTTTCTTTTATTTATTATGATCTACTGACCCAAACTAGTAAAAATAGACCATGTACAATTCAGAAAATGCGATACCAGTTGAACAGCTGAACAGCAAATAAAATATTATAAACTTACACAAGAAACAAACTACTAATCCAAAACAATTCACACTAAGAATCAGCATCCATGGTTCTCCGGTTTTTCAAGCTAAAATCTCCATCAATCTAAATATATCCAAGTTACTTTTAGGTTCTCTAAGTAGTTCACACAGCAGAACCAACAGAACCTGAAACAAAAACAAGGGTGACCTTACACTGTAGCTCTCATTAAAATCAGTCACTAGATATTAATCAACATTTTTTTTTGTAGCCTGATGAAGTGGATCTTCATTTGAACAACTTAATTTGCATTCAATAAATTACTTTTCAATAGGTATGTAATAATTAGGATTTTTTCCTTCCCATTTCACATTATTGTAACCTCTCTCTTTTGCTTTTGGCATTTTAAGTCTTTCAGTAACACTCAACTGACATCATTTGGGCCAACTGCCAAAACATTCACTACTGTGTTTGTATTAACATAACCTTATTGAACTCTGCTTCATAAAAATGGGAGCTAAACCAAAAGTTCCACTACAGAAAAGAACAAGGAACAAAAATATCTCATATTCTATTCCTGTGAGATGCATAACATTACTCAAGGTAGTAATGTTACCAAGGTTTACCTAATTTAAAAATTACCAGCCTAAATAATTTTGGCAGCAAGACAGATGTTTTGAATTAATTTAGGACTTTTAGAGGGTAGCTCATCCAAGAAATTTACTTTCCACTAGTAATTTAGAATTACAATAGCCTGACAAAGCAAAAACCACATTAAGTAACTAATGTTGTTGACTAGCCAGAGTTTCAAACATGTACATTTTCTTCTTGAAAATGCACATGTTTAAAACTCTGGCTAGTCAACAACATTAGTTACTTAATTGATTCCATAACTAAAGCTGACTTTGTCTTTTCCACACTACATTCCAATTGCACTTGAACCATGACTTCAACAAAAGAAAACTTTATTCCATTTCTGTATTAATTTATTAGAATTGAGTGATCTATGCGTATAATTTTGTTCATTACCATTCTTCCCTGCTCTGCTACTCTTAAGCACGCTTGCAGAACTTAAACTCAAAGATGTATAAACATGTTTTGAAAAAGTGCTACAAATGTGATAATCAAGAAGGGACTTTTTAACCATTTATGGTAGATTTGTGAAAAAGCTAATAAATTTTGGAGAACACATACACCAATTCAAAAGAAACCAGAGGCTTTCTTGTCGGGACTTATGGACAATTTTCTGGAAAGAAAACATGGACCTTTTTTTTTTTAATATAACAGCAGCAGCAAGATTATTATGTGTGCAAAAGTAGAAAACTCCAGCTATACCTACAATAAAAGAATGGTTGGTGAAGTTATTAGACTTGGCAGGGATGGCCCAAATCACTTTGTTACTTAAAGAAAAAAACTTCTCTAATTTTTGGGAAAAACAGAAACTCTTGATAGATTACTTGTGTAAAACAAAACAAAAACGAACTGATGACTAATGGACGTGAAGGTTACTAGATTACCAAAATAAGGCCTTATAGAAAAAATATGATGTTTATCAGTAGCAACTATAAAGATCCAATTATACATGTGTTATTAAAAAGCAAGTAGTAATATTTCTTTGTGTTAATACTTGGTGCAAAAGAAATTGGGAGTCCTTATAGTAAATGTACATTTTGTGATTTTTTTCTGGTTGTTAATTGTTTAAGTTCTAATAAAAACTCTTCATGAAAACTTAAATTCATGAGGTTATGTTAAGAACAATATTATGTTACTTGCAATGTGAAAGATAACATTTCCCAAAACTATGTTAAGCATGTCCATATCTCCAGCGGGACCTCTAACCTGTTTAGCATAGCTCTGGCTATGCTAAACTCCGCGGCTTCGGCTTCGTGTTGATGTGTTTGGGGCTGTGTAGGGATGGGTGGAGGAAGGGGAAAGTGAGGATGGGGTATGAGTCTGAAATTGTGTGCATCAAGGAATGCTGCTGTAAATTTCGTTGTGCGTGCACAATGACAATAAATACTTACGCTTATCTTTGTGTACAGTTGCTAACACTGCCTGGGGCAGATACAAGGAGATGATGGGGGGGGGGGGGGAAGCAGGGAAGGGAACCAAATAAGAATGCCAGCCTCCAGAGGAGATGTGGAGATCCCCCAGAATTACTCCACATCTCCAAAGGTCAGTTCCCCATGAGAAACTGGATGTTTTGAAGGGTGGACTCTACTATATTGTACCGCAACTGACATCTATGTCCTCCCCAGGCTCCATCCCCAAATGTCCAGGAGATTGCCAATCTAGATCTGGCAACCCTACCTCCCAACCCCTGCAGGTGATCAGGGTAGGATAGAGGGACCTGGCAACTCTAGTCTCAAAAGATGGGGACGTTTGAAGGAGATGAGGTGTAAATTTCAGATGACACTATAAAAACTCCTCATAATTCCTAACACTATCGGAACTTCTCCTTACTTTTATGGTGAAGACCATAGAGACTAGTACAAATTTCTGATTTTCACCAGCTCCTTTATTTCTCAAGGACAGGAGACTAAGTGTGGGGATAGGGAGTAGAACAGGACATCTCCATGCCAGATCAAACCACTTTTGAATTCAAGTTTAAAAACAAACCAACAAACTATATTGCTGTCCTAGAGAAAATGAAGACCTATTTAGAACAAGCTCCACTGGTAAGCCTGACCTCAAATCACATCCTGAGAGGAGTTCTGCATTTTAAGTTGCTACACTGTCAGTCAATTCTAGCCCTGTTTGCTCTGTTAATACAAGGAAGATTAAAGCACTGCACCAAATCCAGGTTAAGCTGGTTATAGTTGCTTCTGCAGAAAGATGGGTATTCACTATTCTGCATGCAGCATTTGTTACACTCTGAACATTTCACACAGCATTGTCTCTTTGGGGATACATGAGATGTGCTAAACTAAACCAGAACAATTTGGTTTATAGATATAACACATTTGTACACCCGTTTCCTCTAATCATTCAACTCTGCTTTCAATCTTCTCACATTTTGAAAAGTAATTTTTAGTACAATCATATACTGCAGTCTGTGAAGCAAATTCAAACACAAGTTGTTTACACACTTGTGATCTCCTTTTCATTGAGTGTACTTTCCCTTCAGTTGGATTCTCAGTTATGCACACATTTCCCCTTCTTTGGAACTCACTGTGCCCTCAGATCAGAGAATCCCCATGGTTTTCAAAAGCTCTTTAAGTGCCACTTCTCCTCTACCTTCATAGGAAAAGCAAACAGAATCAGCATGCATTTAGCTTTCTTTGGGTTTTCTCACTCCTCCCCATCTTACCCTGCCCACACCACAGCTGGAGTGATAGACTTTTGAAACTGACATAAAACTTACATGGTTGAGCAAATGAACACTATACTAAAGATGGCACCTTTTAAAAAGTGGCAGGCAACATTTTTAGATGGAGGTTGTATGGAAAGGACAAGGAAAGGACAAGGAAGCCGTGAGCAGGCAAAATGGTGGCTTGGCTAGAGATATTTCACAGCAAAATACTTCCTGTGTAAACAAAAAAAACATGGAGAAGACTCACTGCAGAGCAAACAGTCATGGAGTAAGCAATGCATACATAAATGCCCATAGTGATTTTTTCCCTGAGTATAATGTTAGATGAGAATAATTAAAACTGTAATTGGAAAACATGTAATGCCTCCTTTCAGTACTGTATACCAATAACTCAGCTAAATTAAGTTTATTTAAATATTTTATCTGACCTTTATCTGCATAGCAGACTTAAGAATTTAAAACCTTTTCAAGAAATACGACTTCAGACACATGAATACCTTTCCCACTGAGATCAAAAAAGGATCAAGGCTTGAGTCTTTTTTGATCTCAATGGGGAAGTTAGAAATGTACTCATCATTTAAGCAGCTGATAAAATGCACTGGTTGGATGAACTAAAAGGTTTGACACTTCATCTTGAGAAAATCCTGGATATTTGGGGTAAGTGCCTAGCAAAACTTGAGTTTGGGAAGGGAATGGAGCTCTGTAAGGATGCCATGCCATACAGTTGGCTACCAAAACTGCCATTTCCTTGTGGGAAACTTATCATTTTTCAGTTTTAATGCTGGAAAAACTCCGGACTGATGTAGAAAGAGGAAGCACACTGGTAGGTTGTTGTTGTTTTTTGCTTTTCCCAAAGGCAAGTTCACAATCTTCCATTTGCGTGGTCACACTAATGATCCCACACTTTCTGACATCCTTTCCAAAGATAATCAGTCAGTCACATCAGGAACTCAGAAGCCTTAACTTTATGGATGTAGCATAATATAGTTAAGATAATCTTGAAACACCTTTAAAATTAAAATATACTTGTTCAATAAATTGGGCCTTTCCCCCTCATTCCTAAGGACCTTTTCAGAAAGCTGTAAAGTATCACTGTATTTCCCCACACTATTTCTTGTCAGAAATGAATTGGCACGAGATGCTTTTGAACAATTTTTAATATATATTAATATATTATATATAATATATATAAAATATATACATTTTTAAAAACTGTTCAAAAGCATATACATACATACACACACACACTATATAAAGTGATAAGTCTCAGACACAGGATTACCACTTCAGTGAGAATCTGATGTTCTTTGCTTCCCACATCTTATCCTCTCTCAAAACTGCTGCATGCATTGGTTTTGAAAGGTAAAATGTCTGTAAGCACTGGATAATATGCCATGCTCATGGCATAAAACTTATCCTTTATTGGAAGTAGAAAGATAGAAGATTTAATTTAGGTGCAATTTTGTACTAAATTATAAATTATGCAGATATTTTTGCTTGCTTGCATTTATTATTGTTCTTATGAATCTACCTCCTTTTCTAACACCACACTTCTGTTTGGTAGGATCTAAGCCAGGGGTAGGGAACCTGCGGCTCGAGAGCCGCATGCGGCTCTTCTGCCCTTGCACTGCAGCTCCATGAGCCTAGCCGCCGGCCCCATCCTTGCCCGCCCTCCAGGCAGCAGGGCAGGTGCACCAACTGCCCACGGCCGGCTGGGCTGCGCCGTGGGCTTCCCCTCTCGCCCGCCCCATTGGAGCGGGGCAGGCACTTTCCTGGTGGCCGGCGAGGACGAGGCGCCAGCTTCATCCTTGCCCGCCCTGCAGGCAGCAGGGCGGGCGCACCAATTGCCCCCAGCCGGCTGGGCCACGCTGTGGGCTTCCCCTCTCGCCCGCCCTGTTGGAGCAGGGCGGGCACTTTCCTGGCGGCCGGCAAGGCCAAGCTGCTGGCCCCATCCTTGCCGACGCATCCATGCACTTCTCAGAATGAGCGGAGTGAAAGGTAAAAATCCCAATATATACAGTGTCATCTTTATTTTAAATGTCAAAAATTATTTGCGGCTCCAAGTGTTTCTTTTCCCATGGAAAACGGGTCCAAATGGCTCTTTGAGTGTTAAAGGTTCCCTACCCCTGATCTAAGCTATTATGGCAAGTCATTCATAGCAACAGGAGCATAAAAACCATTGTATAACTGCATTTTATCATATCACAACTGTGTATGCTATTGTTTTAAGGTTTTCTGTATCAGTCCTGCATTGAAGCTATTTTTGTACTTTCAATAAAAACTGAATGAAGTCTGAAGATTAGTCAAGGAAGTAGAAGAAACAAATGCACTGCAGCAGCAAAAGTTGGCAAGACTGATTGATGCATCTGCCTGAATTCATGGAAGTGAATACATGAAAAATAACCCAAGGTGTGCAGATTGACATTATGTAACAAACAGGCAGTTGTATCTCCTTTAATTTGCCTTAACGGTACTGCCATTAATTTGAATAAGCCATTGCCCCCATGCTGACAGAATTTTAAAAATAAATCCAGGAAAAAGCTGATCTGCACTTAATTTTTTTTCCTATTCTACATAAAGGCAACTAGGCCAGTTTCAAGTATGCTGTTTCTTTCCATATTTCCACCACATGCAGATACTCTATGCTTTGAAGCTGAATTGAAAAAAAATTCTTAGCTTATTCCTATCTTATTAATTCTTAGATTATTAACAAACCAATATTAAATCCCTCTGAATTTTCACTAGAATTAATAAACTTCTTTGCTATCTGTTAAGCAAAATTTGTCTTTTGACAGCAAAGATGAGAGAAGCATAAAGGTGGCAGGACTTAAAGTTAAGACTAAAAAGAAACTTGCCAGCTTAACAATCACTGAGGGCTGTAAGTTCTTGCAGGCCCTGTCTGTACTGCTACAAGGCAAGTTTTGAAAAAACTAAAAAAGAGTGAGGACTTACAGGGCCTTGGAATGACTTATCATGGAAAGTAATGGTGAAATACCTCATGTAGTCCTTGTCCTTCTCCCCTCCTGCAATCTAAGTTAGAGAAAGAAAAGGGGGAAATAGGTGAAACTAAGGAAAGGAAGGTTTGGGATGGAAGGGGGCTAAATAAGGAGCTCATTCTTTCTCAACTATCAAAGATCTCTTTCAAATTAGGGTTGCCAGCCACAACTAGATAACTTTCTGCCTCCATTTGCTGAAGGTTTCCCACAGAGGTTTCCTCTGCTAGCATCTCATTTGCACACAATTTTATTGGAAGAAAGTACATGAATGAAGTTTGTTTTGCCTGGTGATTCTTTTTTATTTTGTTTTGAGGGAGGTGTCTACATAGCTATAACTTCACAATATGAGAATTGTAGCCCCTTGGAGGACTAGTCTACCTCCTGTTAAGAAGCAATGGATAGACCTGTCATCCGCAGAGGACAGGTCTACCCATTACTTTCAATCATGGGTAGACCAGCCATCCAGAAAGAAGGTTACCCGCAACTGAAAGTAATGGATGTCTATTCACTTCTTAATGGAAAGTAGACCAGCCCTCTGATTCTCAGAACATGAAGTTGTAGCTACGCAGACACCTCCCTCAAAACAACAAAACAAAACAAAACAAAACACATGCACAGGATTGTCATGAAAAAAGCATTTTGTTCATATACTTTTTTTTACAGTGATATTGTGTGTGGATGAGCTGCTAGCAGAAGAAACCCTCATGGGAAACCTTCAGCAACTAGATACAGGGATGGGAATCTCTGCAGCAACACAAAATGGTGGGCACAAATGGCAAAAAACAAAAGTGAGCATTTAAAATTATTCGGCAGGAAAAATAATGTGTTTCTTGCTTGCCTGCTCTCCCCACAGCAAGCTGGAAACTATTTGACCCTGTCTTGTGGGGAAAAGATCACTAAGTTTAGTGATTTTTGAAAACCCAGGTTGGAAGAAAAAACTTCACCTGAATACATCTTGGGGAAGAAAGCTGTGTGGAGTTTCTCCCCAAATGCTTTTTATAACATTATATTTGTGCTTTGCAGAAATGACCTATAAAACTTCTTTTGGTCTTTGAGATCCAAAGCCATCTGCATTTGTAGCACTGTATTTCAAATAGCCTGGAGGACAGTAAACACCATATTTTAAAATATTTTTTGATGAACACTATTTTTTACATTTAAAAAACAACCCTTTGCTCTTTTGGCTGCTGCTAACTATTTTGTTGCTAAAAAGGTCTGTCTTTTCAAGAACTTATATTTTATGGTACCAAATGAAATTATCCACTCTGCTTGTACTGCATGGTGTAAACATGCTATTAGAGAAGCTGCAATATGCACATACCTGTGTCACCCCAGCTTTGCAAACATCCCCATCAAAACAGAAAAGGAAAAACAACTTGTGCATGGGATTACTAGGCAAAACTAACTTTATTCATCTACTTTTTACAGTGAAATAGCTGATGGATGAGCTGCAAGCAGAGGAAACCTCCATGAGGAATCGTCACAGACAATTTGTTGCAGCACACAAAAGGGTGGGCACAAGTGGCAGAAATGAAAGTAAGAGATTTTGGCGGGATAAATAAAGCATTTCCTGCCCACTTATTTTCATTCAGCCAGCAGGACTTGTCTTTAACCTGGGTTGTGGGGAGCAGTTTGAGAGGAATATAACAGGCAGAACTTGTTTTGAAGTTCTTCCTCAAAACGCTTCTTGTAACGTCCTAAAAATGTTATAACTGTGCTCTGTGGAATCTACCAGTGGGACTAATTCAGCATTCCCCCACCTTTCTCTTAAAATATACCTGAAAACATAGCTAATGCTGACTATTTAAAAATAAGAATAATGTTGTCTTACAAAAGAAAAGAATGGTAAACAGTTATTTTCCTGATACAAGCAGAATAATTAACAGACTGATTTACTGTTCCATTATAGCAGAATTCCTCTGTCATGACACTTATTGGTCTACTATTGACCAGGATGTGAACTAGAACAACAATTTGGTTCATGATAACATTTCTAGTGACTCGTTTTCTGTTGCAGGATTCTAGATTTATGCTAAAATAGTAGTCATCTTAGCATTAATCAACTTGCTATTTTACAAGGCACCAGGCAGATTTAGCATATCAATTTCATAACTTTTAGAGCATAAAATGTTGGGCACCACTCTTTCCTCCTTCCTCCCGACACATTTAAGCTATAGTATTTTAGGAAGTTGTTATCCAAGACACTTCTCAGGTGCTGCTAGTATCTTCATTTCTCCAATTGGGAACGTAACAGTGATACAGAAATGTACTTTAATGCCTTACTTCTTGCTTGGATAGCTGCAAGCATCATTGAAAGACTCAAAGTCCTAATCACGCCTGCCTATGGTTCAGCATTTTATGTAGATATTAAGTGACTGATTCACTACATTGTTGGATTTCAACCAAACAAGATCAAGCAGCTCATCTAAAAGAATTCTCCACAATAAAGCACCTTAATGTGATAGCTGAACCACTAGATAAGATGTATGACCTCAATATAAAGTGATTATTGACTATGAGAAGCTTTCAATTTAGTTGAAAATGGCTTAGTGTGAGAGCTCTCAAGAGGCAGTGACAAAGATTCTATTCAGTGCTGTTAACATAGGCTTCCTCCACACAAGAGGTTTACATTGTTTCATGCCATCAAATGTTGCACGTTGCATCAAATGTTGCATGTTATTTTTTTTATTTTCACAAGTTTTCCCGAGTTTTGTTTTCACTTCATTGTTTCTCTGTGTTCTCTCTGAGCTCTTTAACTGAAACTTCTTTGCATCCATTTCTGAGCCAGCTTTCAGTGCTCAAGTGAAATGCCCCAAACTTTTTTTTGCTCCTTCTTGCCAAATACCCTGCCATTGTCTACACCCCCATTTTTAGATTGGTTCTGTGAGAAAGCTATACTCAACATCCACATAGCCTTCTCCCCTTTATTTCCTCTCTTTTTGTTTGTTCTTCTACCCTCCTCTCTTTCAGTACCATCTCAATACAGACTAAGTGATCCCCTCCCTGCCTTGACTTGACTGAGTACACTAAAGAGGAAAAGGAAGCTGTGACCACAGAGAAGGAGCAAGCTGGATTAGGACAATCCTCCCATCCTCATCCTCCCCTTTACCAGCTCCCTTTCCTCCCTTCGCTTATTGGTTAGTTGCATGTTAGTGTGAATTAATCCATGGTGGCAAGGCAGGAAGAAGAAGCAGACTCAAGTAGGGAAAGAAGGGCTGTAGAATTATTTCCTAGAAAGCACTTCCAAGTTACACAGACAAATCTGCGATTAGCTGTGTATGTGGCAAAGGCTAGAAAAGAGGAAATGGAACTTTTAGCAACCTTCTATATATCAAACTAGCAGTAAAATCCCATTGTCCTGAACAATATAATTGGTACTAGAGAGCTGTCAAAGAGTTAAATGGCTCCCACCAAAGGGTCCAATCTCTCCTGCCTTTCTTCCCCCTTGATCATCTTTTTTTCATCTGTTCTTCTCTGCCGGTCAATCTGTATCCTGCTATCATCCATAGGCACCCCCCTTTGCATAGCTGGAAATCAATTTTAACAATGGGGAGGGGGACAGAGCCAGCTTGATGTCCGTGAAGATGGAGAGAGTTTTCTCCATCTCCATAGGACTCCCTCTCCTGGGGGGGAGAGAAGAGAAACAAAGGAAGCCTGCCTGGCCAGCACACTGCCCCAAAGTTGTACCAGTTATTTGGTGTATGTATGTGTGAATGTGTATGTGCCCCTGTGTGCATGTGTGAGAAATAGACAATCTGGTCAACAGGGTTCCACAGTGTTTCACAAACAGTCAGCAGCACCCAGCCCTCCTCAGGAGAATCCCCTACCCTTCCCTACAGTCGGAACTGGTGTTGCGCAGGGTGGCAGAGGGTGGAGACACCTGGCAGATACTGCTTCTAATGTTCTCCTTCCAAGAGTAACCACGTTCTGCTGTTTGCTTTGTGTGTTTTTTTACCAGTTCAGTTTAAGCCTTGCCTCTAAGCCATGTGAGCGTGGCAATTGGCTGTAAATGAATCATACATGGAAACTGGCTGGAAATGGATCATCTCCATCTTCTAGGCTTGCTCAACGATATGTAGAGATGATCATACTAAAAAAGAAAAAGTAAACCACAGTCTAACATATATATCCTATATCCTATCCAAATTGTTCAATTGGTGTCTGGTACAACAGTTTCAAAAAATCAAGGCCAAGCTAATTTCAAATAATTATTTCTCTGGCAAATGTCCAAAATGCTGACATTTCTCCTTCTGACTTCAAGGATTACCTCTCCCAGCCAACAGCCTCTCTAATCTTTCCCCACCAGTGTGTGGAATGTCCCAAACACTGAGTGAAACTGAGCCACCTGGGAGAGTCTATGACTGTGCAGACAAACACTTGGGCAGCATACAGGGAACAGTGGTCACAGCCCATATTGGTGTAAAAGAAATGTCTCTGAAACTCCAGCCACTACACTTGGTAGCTCTGTGGATATTCCTCAATATAGCTGCTAAGAATGTTTCTGGCCACATACAAGTTACTGATACAATACTTCACTGTTAAAACCACAGAGAAGACAATCAAATGTGGTCAAGAAACTTAATAAGCCTACTTAAAAAATGAAAAAGGAAATGTGATTAAATTCATGGGAGAAAATGCTTAGTGGGCCAATGGCAGACATAAAAATGCTTTTAGAGACTATGAGCAAATAGGAGAAAAGCAGAAGTGACCTATATTATTTTCTGAGGAACTGCAACAAATGCTGTAAAACTTCTGGAAGTAAGACCTAGGTTGATGTCACTTTCCAGGTTTTTTTAAAAATTATTATTCCCTGTGTACATGGCACCATACACTACATTCATGTCCCTGGTGGCTGATATTCACAGACAGCATCTCAGCCCTCTGGGAATTCAGTGCCACAATAAACCAGAACTGCAACCACCTTCTCCTAATGAAATGGTGAAGCCTGGTAATAACTTCCTCAGTTACAGGGATTAGTGCAAATTCACCAGCAACTGACAAATAGAAATTATATATTAATATATTAAAGAACAAATAATAGCCTTACTGGAGTGCGTCCTGTGTTCTCCTTCTCCAAAGTTCGTGACAATTAGCAACATCCAAGTGACCTCAAAGAGATCCTTTCTTAAAAGATTTGCAGTATTATATTTATTTGTTTTGCTCTACTATAGTATAGATTTGTTTACATCAACATCCTTTCTTTTCATAGAGCAAATAAAAGTTGCTTCCAAGCCGCTTAGCAGAGAACTGTTTTCTAAACAGGAAAATAATTGGTTTTATATATATGTACATACATGCATAAGGGGTTATTGGCATCAAAGTATAATTCAGTGTGTGTGTGTGTGTGTGTGTGTGTGTGTGTGTGTGTGTGTGTGTGTACGTACATGCATAAGGGGTTATTGGCATCAAAGTATAATCCAGTATATTAATTAAAAGGAGACACAATTGATTGACATTAAAAATAATATAAAACAGAATACAAAACATAATTATAAAAATGTATATGTTATAGATTTTACAGTACCTAAAACAGTCACTTATTCCTAACAGTGCAAAGGTTTATTGCACCCTGTAGGAAATTGGCTATCCTCTTACACAGATCTGCAGAAAGGATATTTAATAAGGACGTCAAAGCTGTAACAGAAGAGTCAGTTCTTAGTGCAAGAATAGGGGTTAAGACCTTGGCTCAAATCTCAGCATAGAATGGGCAGAAAAATAAAGTACGTTATAGTGTTTCAATAGTTCTTTAATCACAAAGGCAGACTCTTTCTGCATATGATACTCTCTGGAATCTTCCAGAGAGTACGGCAGATGGCATAGTGTTAAAGTGAGCAATAGCATAAGCTCTGTGCTGCCTCAGATTTTGTAAGAGAGAAAGATATTCAGCTATATGGTCTGGTGTGCTTGGGATTCCAAGACTCAATGGGGAGGATGTCTTAGAAGCAGCACAATTTTTTTTGAGCCTCTGTTTCCAAGAATCTGTGTTTTATGCTTCTGTAAGCATCAGAAGCAGAACAGGAGTGAAAGGACTCAATAGATAGGCCAGTTATCAAGCTAGCCAGCTTGATAAATGTGATTCAGTAATGTAACCCTGCCCTGTATATCCTGGCTTAGGAAATATTGGATTTCATATTTCTCATATTGTTTCTTATGCTATATGCTGCAACATGCCAGTTTCCTTGTTTGTATGGGTGTTAGCAGAGTGTCCAAGCTGAAAGCAGGCCACAGGCAAAAAGTCTGCTTTACAAAATCTAATCAAGTGGATGAGTTACTTTTGCATAACCTGGAGGTCTCATTTTGTTTTTGGGCATGATCTTGATTAACACACCTTGCAAAGATACTGTTAAGACAAAGAATACGGAAAGCCACTTTTAGCTATCAAATACTGCATTTCCTATCTCTTCTGGGAACCCAGGTCAGCAAACAAATAGTTACTTCTCTGCATTTCCTTCCCTTTGTAATGACTCTCCTAAAACCACTTATCCCATCCTGAATCAATCAGCCTCATTCAAATCTGAATGCTGAAGGCAGAGACTGTAAGAGTTACTTTGCATAAAGCCATTAAGAGCAAATGGCCCCATTGTCACGGGTTTAGCAGTAGATGAGATGACTAATGACCTCAGCACCCCCAAAGTCCAGCATGGGAAATTCCAGAGGATTTAGAAAAATAAAACTTAAAACTCACTTATTCCCGCCCCTTCCTGGGCAAAAGGGTATAAAGGTTCAGTTTACCTGCAACATATTGCTCATTGCCACATGTTCTCTTGCTGTGGTGTTGAGACATGGATTCGTCCTCCATTGGGTTCCTGTGCTGGCATGGAATCCCTGCCTTCTATTTCTACGCTTCTAAGAATCGTTAGGTAAAGTATCACCCCAGAACAATCCCCATTTCCTTCTCTATTATCCAATCTATCTCTAAAACCTTTTTATATCTTAGGAACTTGAATGTATGTGCCCTTATGTCTCACTGTGTGTTTGTATTTTTGAACAAATTTATATAAAACGTTTAAACTCAATTTGGACTCTTGCTACTCTGTGGAATATCCATTGCTAGAATTCCTTCTTCGTATTACACAGTCTAAAAGATCTCCTCTCGGCCCCTCTCGCTGCCAATGTGAGTTCATTCCCCTTTGCTACTTTTAAAATATATATGTGTGCTGTTACACTTTTTAGCAGCTGGTGGAGAATTCCTTTAATAAAATCCTTACCCCTGTTAAGGCCGTAACAGTAAGCATCTGATAAATTAGACTTGAAAGGTCAGAGCTATAGAGTACCTGCAGCCAGTACTTAAATGCTCTAAGCTACGCTAAGATCTCCATCTTGTACTGGCCAGTTTCATAACATAGGGCTGCGTAAGAAAAACACCTCAGCATTCCCATTATTTTGCATTAAAAAGTGGATTGTAGGAGCTTTACTGAGCAGCTGGCAGATCCAATCCACAATGGGGCACCATATAAAAGTTGAGTGTCTATATTAGCATTGAAGATTCTTAAAGCTGCAGGGACAAACTAATTACCTCTTATATATATATAAGACACACACACGGGTAATACCTGATGTGGTGGTATTGGCCAAGGCTATAGCTGATTTTCTATTGGGGGGTGGTATCCACGAAGTGTTATACTGGGAGAGTGATCCTAGATATCTAAATTGTTTTACTTGTTCCAGGCTATGGATATTTAACTTTCAGTTATAACAACACCAATTTTTAACAAAGTCAAGAACCTTAGATTTTTCATAGTTAAGTTCTAATCTGTTGATTGCACAATATTCAGCACAGCATGTTTCAGGCCCACCTGTGTAGATTACAACAATACAGTATAATCTGAATATAGCAGAAAATGGGTTAAACCTAATTTTGGGCTGTGTCCATCCACTTTCAAAAGAGAGGGAATACATATATTCATTCATTCATTATGGCCTGCTGATGTGCATCAAGTAATTAACACTGGCAGAGTGGATGTGATGATTCACATGTCTACCTATTCATGTAAAAAAAATTAGAGAAGGGAAGAACAGGTTTGTTTGTTTGTTTCTTTAAAGGGGAGCAAAACCCTGGTCTTATACCTTGTTTTCTCAATGTGTTTCCACAACTTTCTTAGTATTAGGGTGAATGCACACAGAATCGGCCATTGGTCACTTACCATGAGGGGCCTTTCTCCTTGTGGACGTAGGAAGTCTCTGATGGGTTTTCCAGTGCTCTGCTATCAGGAGGCAGGACGTTGTTAAATGAATCACTTCCCGTGTGACCTCTTGGAAGGTTGAAGTCCCCAGTTACTTCCTGCCTCTGAAAGGAGTGCACGGACCCCTCAGAGTTCCATGGAAGATTTTCAAAAAGAGCTCAAGATTTTTTCTCCCATGTGTTTTCTCCCTCATAGTTTTGTTTGTTTGTTTTTCCTTCTCCCTCCCTCCTCTCGTCAATACCACTACCTCTTTTCAAGAACTTAGCGACGGAGATTTGTCTCCCCTCAGGGGCCACATGGAGGACCACTTTTCCCACGTGCGCCTCCATTGTTGATTGGTGCGAACGCTGAGGCACTGAAGCATCGAGCAAGCAGGTGCCATTTTGAATGCCGCTTTTTTGGAGCAGTGTTGCGCCATCATTTTTAAAACTGAGGGGGTTTGTGGCTGCACTTAACCAGACGTCGTTTTAACATGTCGTGCTTCCAGTGCCGAAAATCCTCAATAGAGAGGAGAGCAGAGTCATGGCTGATGGCTGGTTCTCTCCCGTGAGGGAGGTTTTTGCCCCAAATGTTGCAGAGTCCACTTGGGCAGCAGCAGCCAGGGCTTCTACTCCCCAATCTGGGACAGTTGGAAATGCCCCTCCAGAGCAATTAACCGCTGTGTCCAGCCGTCTGCAACCCAAATCAGGGTGCTCTAAATTGGCGGACCAACAGACCCATGCAAAAAAGAGCGGCAACTCAAAACGCACTGGGTCCCCCTCCACTAACCAGGGGCAACAAGCATCTAAGAAGACCAAACTCCTTAAATCCAGCACACAACAACCTTCTGAATCAAGGCAAGTGTCTATTACCAAGGGGGCATTAGGCACTGTGGGACAAACCTCTCCTAACATTCAGGAAGAGGGAAGGCAGAGCAAACCCATTTTTTCTGATAGTCCCACAGCCTGGAGTACACTTTCACCCTTACAATTTGCCAACTTAATTGTTCAGCAACTTAACCAACAGCAACATACTGTGGTACACGAGCAAAACTGCTAGGCTAGGCTTAGCCAACCTACACAACAACAGGTGGAGGAGAGTGAGGAACAGATTAGTGAGGGAGAATGCCAGGAGGAAATGGAGCATTTTTCTGACACAGAAGAGAGTCAGGTAGAAACTGCAGATCACACTCCGAGATTTTTTAAAATCGACGACCTACCTTTTCTCATTTCAAAGACCATTTCGGCCTTGGACCTGCAAGACTCTGCGGAAGAAGAGGAGGTTCCTAACCAGCAACAGCTTAAGAAAAGTTTGGGTGCGGCAAGAACAGAATTTATTCTCTTCGCCCAGTGTTTTGTACAAAAGGAGAGAGAAAGACTCATCCACTACCTGCCTTCCATGGGAAATTAAGAATACTACACAAATTAAGAATACTGCAACTTGTGCGTTCTAGAAACCATGCTTTCGTCAGTTTAGCCATCAGAATAGGATTCCAATGCTTTCAGTGTAAATTTATCATTTATCAGTGTAAATGCTTTTTTATCAAGGTACCTTGAATTAATCAAACAATTGATTTTATAAAAATGTATTGTTTAAAGAAACACATGCAAAACAAGTGGGTGGCGGACGCTAACACAGAAAGGCACACAGCTTTTGCATATATTCCTCGGTTCTGCAAACAATGACACTTTCCTCTAAATAGAAAATGACACTGCTAGCAGTAGAGATTCACAGAATGAAACACATTAAGTGTTGAAGATAGGAACAAATTAAGTGATTTTTGACAGCATCAGATCACACAGACGATAAAAAAACAAATTCAACGAAGGAGCTAAGATATTTTTACATGCCAAATGTACATCACCTGATCACCAAATCTCAGATTGGGCTTTTAAAATGGAAATGCTGCAGCCCAGGAAATACACCAAGGAAATATTGTAATAGTTTTTTGGGGAAGGAGTTAAGATTCCCATTTCCTTATTGTCATCCAAAAGTTTTGTTTTTTTTAAGTAAAGAATATACCTGGAAGAGCGAATGAGAAACCCAGGGTCACATTTGCACAGACTTGCCATAATAATGATGAAAAAACCAGAGCATAAATCAGTGATCAGTAGCAAAAAAAATGGGCTTCACAGAAGTGATCTCACAAATAATCCAATCAGGAAGAATAGAGTATAAGGAATTAGAAGAGGAGGTAGCTTTTAATGTCACCAGTTTGCCAAAATAATAGGATAAGGGTAAGATGTTCTCCTTTTTGCATGATTACTGGATTACAAACAGGAATTCCAAGCATGAAAAATATCATGGGTAGATCTCCTTGAGAAAAGTTTATGACAGTCTCCAAAGGAGCATATATATGCCCAAAAGGAGTTGTGATTGTGAACACTGCTGATCAATGATATCAATGGTGCTTTCTGAGTAAATAATAGGCTTTAAATGCCCAGAGAATAGCTGTGTACTAAGCCTTTTAGAATATGATAGCCTTATAATCTAGATCAGCAGAATTTTTCATTAACCTTTAAAACTTTGCTTAGGTATTTTACTGAGTGCTGACAGCATCTGTAAGCAACGCTGTTGTGCTGTAGAAGCAGTTCATTTTCTTTGCAATGTTTGTTTAACAACAGAGTGGCAGACTGTAAGTGCTGAGGCTTAAACCTGAAGCACAGAGTCAATGATTAAAATTCCTCAGAGAATCTTAATTATTAAAATTAATGTGTTGGGTATTGTACAAGGCAAAACATTCTGAGACATATTCAGCAATTTACAATAAATCCTAACATTTTTCTTGCTTCCCTTCTCTACCAAAAAATGACAAGACATTCTATAAATTAAGCTTTAAGTTATCAGTTTAAGCAGATTAAACATAACTTTAGGCGACTTTCTTAAATTACAATTAATGAATGCATTGAACAACAACTGGATCAATGATCCTCCATCATGGTTACATGGCTGCCATGACTCCCTCAGTCTGACTCTTGGTACATAACTATTTTTTAAATCTTGGGAATATTATCCAAAGGTTTCTGAATACAACAGAAACCTAGAGTCTCTCCCTACCAGCAGGATGACTAGAAAAGTGCTCAGCTCATGCAAGGGACAGCACGGGAATATCAGTTATTCAAATTTATGATGGCCACAGACATTCTTGCTTTTGGGGGCTTGAAAACCTCTCCCTGGAGTTGCATGAATGCTCTCTTAGGGGGCAAAAGTCAAACAGCATATTTTGCTTAAGTGAAGAACCAATTTCAGTTTCCCATCATCTTCTTGAAACAGGCAGTGCTTCAGAAGAAACAAGGCAAGAGATCTCCAGGGAAGCTGGCACTTTGAAGAGACTGAGTTTCTCTGCCACACATTATTGTAAGGGACAATTGCTGGCAAAGAGCAGACACGGTATGACTCTAACTTCCCAGGAAAGTTCTGGGGACCTTTTATTTGATAGGTGAACTGGTTTAGGTTCTTTTTTGATCCATTAGTTTTGATAAACTCTAGGATCAGTAAGTGTGAGCCGGTTGTTCGGCCTTTAGAAGCCATCTCTCCACTTTCTCACTCAGCCGCCCTGTGGTATTATTGGAGATCTAGGTAACACTTTCTTTTTTCTTTGTAAATTGGCTTTTTTTCACTTTTCTAATGTTTTGTGGGAAAATGAAACATTAATTTTAAAAGAAGAAACAAGGTGGCATTGTAATGGCATCTGCAGGGAGCAGCAATTTGGAGTCAGTGGCCTTCGCTGTAGGTGGATTTAAGGATCAGGCCATTCCTTCCACGATTTTGTGATTGACTCCAGACACCCAATGACAGAAATTTCTGGTGGTGACCACTACCCTTTTCTCAGATCTCCCAAACATTCACAGGTACAACCAAGTTGGGCAATAGAAAGCAATAATTGGGTTTTATATACCACAGTTGTTGTTGTTTTTTTAAAAATCTACAAGCATCTCGGATATTATAGGTTAAACAACCTTATGTTTTAATTTTCAAGCACCTTAGAAAGTGTAAGTTAAATAAGCGTTTGTTTTAATTTTCAAGCATGTTAGACACATAATGAAAGGTATATGACATACAGTGAATACAGAACAAACAAGAAAAGCTAAAAGTAATGGACAGACTTGAATCATCGTCAAAAATAGCTCTTGACAGTTAAATTATTGCCAACATATTCTCACTGTTAAGATACTGCAGTTCAGGTATTTATTTCAGAGGGCAACTTTCCTGTTATTAATGTAGGTTATGGTTGGGGGGGAAATCATTTTCTTGTCCATTTCAATTTTTTAATCCTTTAAGACGTCAAAATTTCATTAGCAGTTGAAATCTCATTAACTGTCTCACTGGAAATAATTGCTGTACCTATTTTATTATCCTCATTATTCGGTATCACTGTTGAAACCACCACCACTACTACATCATTTTCTATCATAAATGTTACTAATTTATACCAGATGTGCCATATGCAAAGAAACCGTACTACTGGTTTAAACAGAAATCTGTTAAACTGCAAGGTCTGTGCAGACACTTTCTTTTAAAGTGCATATCAAAATTCTGAACCTGATTTGTGTCATGTAGTGTTATTTGTAAGCACAAACACCCAATCAAAATGAGGTCTTTTTTATTTTTACAGGGAGAGTGTTGAGAATGTGCCTCAAAGGGGAAAAAAAGACTGCTATTTGACTTCCAGCGCAGGTGCTTCTAACATATTGCACCAGTACTCCAGGTAATCAAATAGAACTGCTGCAACCTACCCTTTCTGTAGCCAGGCAAATAGGATGCCAACTCTGGGTTGGGAAATTCAAGTTGATATGGGGGTAAAACTATGGGAGAGGCTGGAGTCAGGGGAGAGTAGGAACCTCAGCAGAGTGTAATTCCATAGGGTCCATCTACCAAAGCTGTCATTTCTCCAGGGAAACTGATCTCTGTTATCGAGAGATCAGTTGTACTTCTGAGGGATCTCTGAACCCATCTGGAATTTGACAACCATGGATGCGCAGTCATTTTGTAGTCAAACTGATAGTATTTCCAGTTTTTTTGTAGCCTTGATTTTGATGACAGGCAATGAACAGCATCGGGACTGTGGTCATAGTTCCCTGTGAGTTGCACGGCTGCGCAGACACTATATTGGTGCTGTGCAGATTGTGCAGCCACTAGCAGGGGGAGATCTCACGCAGTCCCTACCACAGTTAGAGGAGCTATTGGTTGTGGTTAAGACTACAAGAGAGAAAACAAGCTCTGCTTCACTGTGAGTGATAGAAAGATTGTCTGTGGGAAACTGGGACTGAGGACAATTAAAATGACCCATGCCTACGTTTTATTGGTTTTGACTATCCTGTTACACATTTTTATTGGCTTATCAAGCTGTATCCCAATTAAATCAAAATGCTGTTTTTTGTCTCTTTTCAAGTATGTTTTGGATAGAAGCAAAGTTTTATTGTACAATCAAACCCCAGTGAACTCCTTTCTGACTAGTTATGACTAATTCTTCATTTTTAATTTGCTTTTTATGGATACGCTTATAACCTTAATGCTTTTTTAATGTCTACTTCATTATGTGAATACATATATGCAAAATAGAATGCCGTAGATGATGCTAATTATTTGTTTCCAAAAAGAAATTATATGTTAAAGCATTCTCAAGGACTGCTTATATGCTTGAGACCAGACCATATGCTTCATTGTTCAAGTCTGGTTCACTGCCAACATTATATCTATCACTGTAAAAATCATATAATTATTAGTTTACAAGTAAGAATTAAAAACAGATTTTGGTTTCCAAAATTACTAAAAAAGTGAGAGTTGTAAATTTGCAGTTGCTGTTACCTGCAGCAGCAACTACTTATACATTGTTGATTTCGCAGGACCTACAATCATACGTGGAAAAACTGTTTCAAAAGATCTTAATGGAAAAAAATCTTTGTACCAAATCAGCACCTGAATTATTGCTGAGCCAGAGAACAACATGATTAGACTTTAAAGGATTCCAAGTGAGTAGATATTTAAAACCAAAAATCAATCCCAGTAAATAATTTCCCAATGGTTCTCACTATAGCAATACAAGTTTCAGCTAGATTCAATCAAATATATTTCATGCACTTCAGATGCATACATGTACTTCCATGACATCTGTTGGCATTACTCATGAAATCACAGTAACAATATAAAATAAAATACCTTAAATACAGTATTAATAGTCTAAAAATCACCTCACACAGAACTGCTCAGAGGTTTGCCGCCTCTAAGCATGGAAGTTTTCTTTAGTCCACATAGTTAGTAGCCATTGATGGACATATCACTCCATGAATCTGTTTAATTCGCTCTTAAAGCCATCTATGCTTGTGGCCATCACTGTCGGCTGGCAGCAGATTCTACAACTGAAGTATTCATTAACTTTAGGGTCATTTTTGCAACAGAAGTCTTCTTCAGGCACATAAAGTGCCCGTACCACCGGAGCTGTGTTTCCCTCATTTTCTTTGTAATTGGTGTATCTGCTTCAATTGCATGTGCTGGAGACTTTATTGGGAACTCTGGTGGATGTCTTGTTCTAGGTAGGGATACCAAACTTGCCACAGGACTGCTGGTAACTTTCTTCACAGGAAGCAACCAACTTTGCTGAAGTTTGGATGGGTGAGGGCCCGATTCTGTGGGAACTAGGGTTTCTTCAGTTAGATGCCCATAGCATTGCCCCAACAACCAAATTTCAGCAAAGTATGTTGGATCCTGTGAGGAGAGTCACCAGAAGCCTTGTGGCAAATTTGAGCCCCTACCCAGAGCAAGACTCCCACCAGAGCCCCTCCTAATAAAATCTCCAGCACAGTGCCAGCTGGGCATTACTGTGAAGAAAGAAAGAAAGAAAGAAAGAAAGAAAGAAAGAAAGAAAGAAAGAAAGAAAGAAAGAAAGAAAGAAAGAAAGAAAGAAAGAAAGAAAGAAAGAAAGAAAGAAAGAGGAGTTTATATCCCACCTTTGTCTCCTATAAGAAGACTCAAGGTAGCTTACAAGCTGCTTTCCCTTCCTTTCCTAGCAACGAACAGCTTGTGAGGTAGGTGGGGCTGAGAGAGTTCCAAAGAACTGTGACTAGCCCAAGGTCAACCAGCATAAATGTAAGAATGCGGAAACTCATCTGGTTCACCAGATAAGCCTCTGCCACCCCCACCTGCCAATGTTTCAAATGGAGGAGAAATAAACTTTTTATAACACAAGAAAGTAGCTACAGTTTAGTCCTAACTTCAGTCCTACTGAGCAAGTACTAAAAGCTGCTCCAGATTCCAAAGAAACTTGGAAGGTGCTGCTCTCAAAATGCTGATGCCTAAGTAGCCAGTGTCTAAGTTAGCCCCTGTGGTGAAGATGAGACTGAATAAAAGAAGATTTACACTGTTTAACTATTTGCAAAGCCAGAACCTTCACTCTTATTTGAATCTGCTAATATTCTATTAAGAAGGAAACTGAAACCCTACAGCGCTGAATTAAATGAAACTCTAACAAACCCTATCAAGCCCTTTGCAACTAGCCTCTAATTAAATTTGGAAAACTCAAATATAGAGAATCCAGAAACATAACCACAACAATGCTATTCCACCTTTCTCAGCAGAGAACGGTCCATTGGGTACTTACTGTGAAGGGCCCTTCTCCTGGTAGGCCAGGAGGACATCTTGGATGGGATGTTTCTCCGTTCTTCTGAGAGATAGGCAGGAAGAGCTTTTCGAGTCACTTACTGCAGGAGCCCACCAGCCATGTTTAGCCAGTCAACTGCTGTCAAAGCAGTCCAACATGAACGTGAAAAAGCCTACTGGAAGCAACTCAACTGAACATAGGAACCAGGCTCCACAGAAAGGTAACAGAATTGAGAACACTGACAAAAACAGTAAGAAAAACTGGGGAATGTCACCCAAACTATCTATACTACAAGCATTTAATATACGAAGAAATGAAAGGTGAGACTAGCAGTAGACCAGGGAGGGCCAAGATGTCCTCCTGACCTACCAGGAGAAGGGCCCTTCACAGTAAGTAGTCAATGGAATGTCTGACAGATGACCTTGAAAATGATTGGATCGAGTCTCCATTCCCAGTCTGAGAAGCACTGACGGCTCAGCCAGTCTGCCTCTTGGTTCAGGATCCCTTGGATATGAATGGCCTCCAGCGATAGAAGTCAGTGTTCCGCCCAATCGATTGTTTGAGAGACCTCCTGATGTAATCTGGAGGAGCGGGAACCCCCCTGATTGTTGATGTAAATTTTTGTGGATATATTGTCCGTCCTGACGATGAGATGTTGGCGGTGCAACGATGTTTGGAAATGTAGAAGAGCCAGTCTGACTGCTCTGGTTTCCAGTTGATTGATCTGAAGGTTGATTTCCTGTGGCGACCATTGTCCCTGAATATATTGGTTGTCCAATTTTGCTCCCCAACCCTGTAGGCTCGCATCGGTGAAAAGTTGGGGCCAATTGCCATGGAGGTATACCTTGCCATGTTCCAAGTGTTCTCTGGCTAACCAACAGAGGAGACGGTTGTATACCTTCTGTGTCACTGTTAAGGATCTGTTCTGCCTGAGCAATATGTCCCTCTGCAATGGTCGTAAGAACTGTTGTAGGGGTCATGCATGAAACCTCCCCCATTGGGTTTGGTCTATTATGGAGATGAAGACCCCCAAGAGGCTGGACAGTTGGAACAGAGTTACCCTGGTGGCGGAAATTGAGGATGTGACCAGTCTCTGGATGCGTAGAACCTTTTCTCGAGGGATGAACAGGGCATCTCTGACCATATTGATGACTGTGCCGAGGTGTTCCATCCTCTGAGATGGTTCTAATTTGCTCTTCTCGGTGTTGATCAAAAAATTATGAAGTCTTAATATTCTTTGAGCCTCTTGCACGTCTAGTCCTGCCTGCTCCCGGGTGGGAGACCGGATGAATAGGTCATTGAGATAGAGGTGTATATGTATTCCCCTTTCCCGCAGTAAGATAATGGGAGCGAGCAACACCTTGGTGAAAACTCGAGGCGCTGTTGCTAGGCTGAACGGCAATATGCGGAACTGGATGTGCTGGTTTGCGATAGTGAACCGGAGAAATTTTCGGTGGGCAGGATAGATTGGAATGTGCAGATAAGCCTCCGTAAGATCCAGCGAGGTCATGTAATCGCCGTGCCGAAGGGTAGAGGTGATGGATCGAAGGGTTTCCATCCTGAACTTCGGAAGACGAATGTGTCGGTTGATGTAATGAAGGTTCAAGATGGCCCTCCAGTCCCCCGATCGTTTGGGGACTGTAAAGAAATGGGAGTAGACTCCCAAGCCCCTCTCCTGATGTGGTACATTCTCCACTACCCAGATGAGGCGCAGGTGTTGAATTGCTGTCATTGTTCTTGCCAATTTTTCTGGGTTTTGAGACATGAGGAATGTTAGAAAGCGATGTTTTGGAATTTGTTTGAATTCTATGACGTAGCCAATATTTACAACGTCTCTTGTCCATTTGTCCATGTGGTTCGCATTCCAGGATTTGCGAAAATGATAAAGCCAGCCGCCTACAGGTAGAGACGTGCAGTCATTGTTTATTCCTGGTATTGTTGGCAGAGTTGTTGTTGTTGTTGTTTCCACTGGCATTGGCCCTGAAAGATCTCCCCTGTTTGTTGTAGGGACAAAAAGTCTGTTGTCCTGAGAAGAAGGACTTGTTCGACCATGCTCGCCTAGGACCATCCCTGGGTGCACTTTGAAATGATCTATTTGATCTGAAGTTGGGCCGAAATGATGACTGAACTTGGTCATGTCTTATAGTTTTGGGCAATGCCTTCTTTTTATCCTTCGTTTCCACAAGGATTGAGTCAAAATCGTACCTCAACAAGGTGTCTCCGTAATAGGAGTAGCCGGACAAGGTGGCCTTTGATCTAGAAACGGCTATCCACGGCCGCAGCCAGGCATTACGGCGAGCCACCAAAGCTGAGGCCATGGAACGAGCCACCAATGCCATAGCATCAAAGGTGGCATCCGCAATAAATGTGTTAGCGGAAAGAATCCTCTCTACCCCTTCCCTAATGTCCTGTTCCTCTGGGGAAAGCATCTTTAACACTCTTTTGAGCCAGACCATGGAGGCTCTAGCTAGGGTGGAAGAAGGAATTAAAGTCTTAGTGGAGGCTGTATAGAGACTCATGTACCTTGCGTAAAGCAGAATCTGACTTCCTGTCTAATGGGTCTTTTATATATCCATCTCCCTCCTTGGAAACCAAATGGGTAGAATGCAAAGCAATGATGGGAGCCTCCACCAGGTGGTACTAGGTAAAGACCCTTGAAGGATGGTGGCAATCCCTTTTTGGCAGTAGTTAAGCCATTCCCACTTAATGCGGGTGTCATAGCACTCAGGGAAGGGAAAATAGTCATTTTTAGGTCCCTCTTGAGGGAAATAAGCCTGATTGCCCTTTGGCCATCCCTTAATGGGTTTTGAGGAGGCAGCAGACGGATTCTCTGCATCTTCCTCATCGTGTAAATCCAGCGCTGAAACGGCCTTACAAATGAGCAACTGCAGGTCCTCTTGCTTAAAGAAGTGTGTGACCTGTTCCCCTGACTCCCTAGTTGGAGTGTCAGTGTCAGAAAACTGTTCACAATCCCCTCGTCTTCCACATCTGAAGTGACAGAGTCTCCCTGGATTGCCAATGGGTCTCTATATGAATGTCTATTGTCATCCATGGAGACCTCTGGGGGGGTGGGGGGTATCTGATGAATGGGCTTGACTCATCCCCACAGAAGGATCCCTTTGCGGGAGGTATAACTGAATCTCCTCCCTCATAGCCCTCCTGAAAAAAATCCATGAATGCCTGTGAGGGCACCTGAAAGTCCGTAGCTATTGCTCCGGGGACGAAGCTTTCGACTGTGGAGGGAAAAACCTGGCCGGATGCCGCGGTAGGACCCGCCTCTACAAGAGGCTGTTGCCTGCCCTGCTCCCCTTGAGAGCCCTCATTTGCCCCAGGAAGGCCAGCGGTGCTAGGGGCCGAGGCGCGAGGAGTGACGGTGCCCTGGGAAGGCGCCAAAAATGCTCCGTCGTTAGAGGCTGTGAGGGGAACGGCCGATTGCCCTGTGCCTTGGGAAGGCGCGAAATTCCCCTCTCTACTGGAGCCTGTGCTAGGCGCGGCCAAATTGCCGAAGCCCTGGGAAGGCTGTTGGCAAGCTACAGTGGTTATGGGGATGAGCCCACCCTGGGAAGGTGCCAGACTCCCCGCCTCAGCCGCGTGGCATTTCTTTCCCTTCTCGGGAGCTGCTGCGTCATCCAGCAGCTGTTTTCCTTTTGCGGAGGTGTTCCCCGAGCCCTGCTGAGTGTCCGCTGTAGAGGCCCGAGGGCTAACTGAACTGGGGTCTGCCCTCTTTGAAGAGGCTGCTCTAGTTCCCTCAGCGAGGGAACAAGCATACTGATCCCTGGGCGGGGAAAAACTTCTAGCCTCCATTCTACTGGCTTTTTAGGTCCCTCTTGAGGGAGTAAAAAAGGCGGGAATACAATTAGGCTGAAAATAAATGTTTGTCTGCCTACCTGACCCAGCACAAGGGAGAAAAAGAAACAAACTAACGAAAACTGTGAAAAAAACATACAGAAGATGGAAGGAAAGATGAGAAGAGTCACAACCTACAGGAGCCTGGTTTCCGACCTGCTATCTCTGCTAAGGCAGGAAAAATTCTGGCTAAACATGGCTGGTGGGCTCCTGCAGGAAGTGACTCGAAAAGCTCTTCCTGCCTATCTCTCAGAAGGATGGAGAAACATCCCATCCAAGATGTTCTCCGCCTCCGTGAGAACCAATCCTCCAACCCTCCTCCCTATAAACTAATGTAGGGAGACCCACAGGTCCATCCAGTCCACATCAACACTAGCCATGAAAGCAAACAAAGAAACACAGAACACACAGAACCAACAGGAAGGAAAAAGACCAAAAGGGTTGTGGAAGAAAATTCAAATATTAAACTAATATCAGGTAATATCACAAAACCAACAAACACAGAAACAGCAGGGGGAAAGACGGAAGGCTTCAACGGTAGGTGTTGTAAACCTTAAACAAATTTTTTCAAACAGCAACAAACCCAACACTTGGGATAAGAAGGAAACAGTAGCAGTGAGAAAAAAACACCCAGGATTGGGTGAGCAGAAAGTGATTTAACTAGTTTTTTTAGAGCTTTCCCTTTTATATTTTCAATTAGCTGTCTGCAAAGACACACAGACACTGTTTCATAATTCACGCCAATTTTCACATCATGTCTACATGTCTTCAAAGATAGCCTATCAAAAAAAAATTAGAGGGAAATCTACATATTTCCAGAATCAGCAGGACAAGCTGAGTACAGCCATGTACTTTTCGGGCTGAAAAGGTGCCCAGCAGCAGACCTGCAGAGTAAACATCTCAGAGAAACCTTCAGTAAACAGCTGAAGACATGGAGAATCATTGCAGACCATAAAATGTTGGGGTGCAAACAGCGGAGGAAACTGACAAGAGAGCTTTAACAAGCTGGTGAAACAAATAAGATGTTTCCTCAGTTCCTCAGCTTTGCATAGCAAGCAGGAGAAAACTTGCTGATGACTTCAGAAAAAAAAGGTCCACATTTTAGCGACTTCAAAAAAGACACCTTCAGCTGAAATTAGACAATCTTAAATTGTCTTGGGGGGAAAAGATATGTGGAGTTCCTCCCCAATACACTTTTTTTGTCCTCACATCGCATGTTCCAGTCGTTTTACATGCAGATGATTGGTACTATTGTCTTTGTCAAGAATTGGGCTTAAACAACTATTATACTGTTGTGCTGATTGGTGCAGAGAACCAATTGAAAATAAACTATGCTAAAACTAAAGGTTTTTTAAATAAATTATGGAAGCCCCTTACAGGGCAAACAATTGGCCATAAAATTGAGCAAGGAATTTCAGGTATCTTGGTGTTGATTTTAGTTATGATCTGTCATGGTTTCCACAACATAAAACAGCTCTTGCTACTGCATCTATAAACACATCTGCAATTTTTCGGGTTTTTTACTGTAAAGGTAACCAGTTTATTCCGGCAGTGTTAACTGTATACAATGCCAGAATTGTGTCACAACTATTTTATGGGGTACTAATATGGATTAATGCAATAAACAAAACTTTGAATTCTTTCCATTCTAAATTCCTACAGAAAATTATGGGACGACCCAAATGTGTTCCATATGTGGCCATCTGTATAGAAACTGGGCAGAGTACTCCTGAAACACTAGCATGGTTGAGAACTATAAAGTTCTGGTTAAGTACATACTTTCAGTCAGATTCAACTGGTTATTTTTGGCTGATGCTCGCAGATAGCTTAATCTCTAAATGGTATCTCTTTATAGTGAAGAAGCTGGAAAACATTGGACTTCCAGTTGATGAATTAAATATGTTTACCTTCCAAGAAGCCTTTAAAATGGTTAAATGAAAATTGTTGGACTTAAAGTTTCAAAATGTAATGTTCTCTGATTACCATGTTGATCTCAGTCCAGAAAGGAAGTATGGCAGTGTATCTTCATCTCTTGTCAAATCCTAAACAAAGAAGAGTCCTAGCAACTGCAATGTTTGATGTACTACCTTCTGCTCTTTTGACTGGAAGATACAGGAACATTGATCGAACCAAAAGATTTTGCCCTTGTAATAATGGTAGTATGGAAACACTGATGCACTCTTTGTTTGAATGCCCTAGGCATGAAAAGATCAGGTCCAAATATAAGAACTCAACTTTGGCAAATTGTTTTCAGTTGTCAGACTATTACAGGATACCTTACTTGATGAATAGTACTGATTTGACATTTTGTGAGACAACTGCAAATTTCCTGCTTTAAAATATGAAAGCTTAATGTTACTTTATGCACCTGTTCATATATTGTTTATACTATAATTGTACTGCAATATTGTTATAATTTATGCTAATAAAGGCTTATCATTATTATTTTAAATATATATTAAACAGAACAATTTCCAGAAGGCTTTGAATGATAGCATTAAGCAGAGATGTAACGTTTCTAGAAATTTTGAAGCTACGGCAAAAAAACCCACCCACAGCTCTCCCCACCTCAGAAATATACAGCTCAGTACAGATTGGGGAAGATGAATCAGCTTCTGGGTGCAGCATAAGCCCTCCACCCTACTCCAGTGTAAGAAGCACCTATGCCAGCAGAGGGAGCAAGGATGCTGGCATGTGGATGCCATTCAGCCCCACGGCAGACACACCTGGAACTGGGCACTGATGGTGAGCTATGCCAATGTCTAAGTGGACTCCAGTACAGGAAGGGGCAGGCCAGAGTGTTATGGGGAATTCTAGGGGATGCAGTCAACTTTAGTTGACTTCCACTGGGCTTCCAGCCAGAAACGCCTCGCTCCATGGCTGCAGATTTATGCGATACGAAAGTTTCCCCAATGATTTGGTTGGCAGGAAGATTTTTTAAAATTATTTCCCTCCTCTTGCACTACTTGAAGTCCCTTTGGAGGTATCACAAGGCTGCCTTCACTGGCCCTCTGGATTATGCCACCCTACTTACTGATTTAACAACATAAACTATATCCTAACTTAGAATACTGAACTGCAATATTTTTAAAGAATTTGCAAGTATAAATTTATTCATTTTCTATTAGAAAAACTGCAAGTCTACCTAGGGACCTTTTTGTGTCAGCATACTCACTGCTACTGAGTACATTTTTAAATGCCATACATGAACCAGCATGTTTGAAAGTTAAGCTAAACTTTATAACTGACCTCTTTAATAAGATATTCTCAGTAAAACTGTTCACATTTACATGTGAAAAAAATCTGAAAATTATTATAATATATGTTTACAGTAGAAAAAACTATTTCCCATTGCTTCTCAAGATCACTCAATTTTTCCAGTGGAAAAACTATATATTTTATTATTTATTATTTATAAGTATTAACAGAAAAGATTAAAGCAAAACAACATTAAAAACTATATCAATCCAATTGTGATTACATTCCAAGCTATGGAAAAAATATGCATATGATATGTTTAAAAAACTGCACATTTTAAGTATGAAAAACCTTGTCAGCAGCATTTTACACTTTCTAAATGATAAAGTATTTAATGGGATTTTCTTTTCAGAGCTTTTACAGACTTTCCAATTTTTCGGATGGAGAAATTAAAGTAGAAATTATTTTTTAAAATATCAACAAACCTCGTTTTTCACCACATTTATGTCCCCCTCCACACACAGAGACCCTAGCATTAATCTCACTTGTCAAAACCTGTGTGTACCAAATGAAAAGTACATCTCGCACATCCCTCAGGGTTGCCAGGTCTCCTACTATGGCAGGACCCATCCCAACAGCAACACTCTTTTGGGTAACAGGAGAACTGCTACTGCTTGGAAGTAATGTTACTTCATTCTAGAAAAAGCCAGCAACTCTATGGGCTTTCCATAGTTTCCAGTGGTTCCTAGAGTGATGAAATGTCATTTCTAGGGTTGGAGATTCGGACAGTCCAAATCCAAATTTTTACTGAATCTGCACTGATTCGGACGGATTCGGACGAGCAGGGTCCGAATCTGAGCTGTCCGAATCCTAACAGATCCGAATCCATGGGATTCGGATCACCAGCCGAATTGCGTTTTCATTTTTTGGTGTTTCTTTCACGTTTTGGCCTGCAGGGGGCGCATTTGTAAACATATCAGCACCAAAATTTCAGGGTATCATCAGGAGACTGTCCTGATGATACCCTCCAAGTTTGGTGCAGTTTGGTTTAGGGGGGCCAAAGCTATGGACCCCCAAAAGGGGTGTCCCTATCTCCCATTCTTTCCAATGGGAACTAAGGAGATGACGGCTACCCTTTTGAGGGTCCATAACTTTGCCCCCCCTGAACCAAACTGCACCAAACTTGGAGGGTATCATCAGGACAGTCTCCTGATGATACACTGAAATATTGGTACCATCTACAAATGCACCCCCTGCAGGCACCCCCAGAAATTTGCACAAGATTCTTTGTTCTGCAGTGACTTAGCTGCATTGCTGTCAATAGGGAATTTCTGATAGAGGGCTGTGGAGTGCACATTTTTCATGGTAAATCCACAAAACTTTCAGGGTATCTTCAGGAGAGTCTCTGGATGACACCATCTAGGTTTGGGGAACTTTACTTCAGGGGGCAGTGGGAAAATCGCCCTACCCTTTTGGGGTCCCATAGAATTAAACCCCCTGAAGCAAAATTCCCCAAACCTGGATGGTGTCATCCTAAGACTCTCCTGAAGATACCCTGAAAGTTTTGTGACCATACCTTCAGAAATGTGCACCTCACAGCCCTCTACCAGAAATTCCCCATTGACAGCAATACAGCTAAGTCACTGCAGAACAAAGAATCTTGGGCAAAATTCTGGGGGTGCCTGCAGGGGATGCATTTTGAGATGTATTGGCACCAAATTATCAGGGTATCATCAGGTGACTGTCCCGATGTTGCCCACCAAGTTTGGTGCAGTTTGGTTCAGGTATGGACCCTCAAAAGGGGTGCAACTACACCCCATTGTTTCCAATGGGAGCTGATAGGGGATGGGGGCTACACCTTTGAGAGTCCATAACTTTGGCTCCCCTGAACCAAACTGCACCAAACTTTGGGGGTATCATCAGGACAGTCTCCTGATGATACCCTGAAAGTTTGGTGTCACTAGCTTTAAAAATGCTGGTTTGCGTGTTTCACCGCTCACTCACTCCAGCAGGCTTCATGTGCAGGAGCGGTGAAACATGAAAACCGGAATTTTTAAAGCTAGTGGCACCAAATTTCAGGGTATCATCATGAGACTGTCCTGATGACACCCTCCAAGTTTGGTGCAGTTTGGTTCAGGGGGGCCAAAGTTATGGACCCTCAAAGGGGGGCCTCTATCCCCCATTGTTTCCAATGACAGCTAAGGAGATGGTGGCTACCATTTTGAGGGTCCATAACTTTGGCCCCCCCTAAACCAAACTGCACCAAGCTTGGGGGGTGTCATCAGGACAGTCTCCTGATGATACCCTGATATTTTGGTGCTGATATGTCTAAAAATGCACCCCTGCAGGCACCCCCAAAAATTTGCCCAAGATTCTTTTTTCTGCAGTGACTTCTGCATTGCTGTCAATGGGGAATTTCTGGTGGAGAGCTGTGGGGTGCACATTTATCAAGGTACAGTCACAAAATGTTCAGGGTATCTTCAGGAGAGTCTTTGGATGATACCATCCAGGTTTGAGGAACTTTGCTTATGGGGGCAGTGGGAGATGGACCCTACCCATAACATTGAACCCCTTGAAGCAACAGTCACCAAACCTGAATGGTGTCATGAAGAGACTCTCCTGAAGACACCCTGAAAGTTTTGTGGGTTTACCATGAGAAATGTGCACTCCACAGCCCTCCCACAGAAATTTCCCATTGGCTGCAATGGAGCCAGCCAGCCACTACAGAGCACAGAATCTGGGGAAATTTCTTTGGGTGACTGTGAGGGGTGCAGTTTTAGAGCTACTGTCACCAAAATTTCAGGGTATCATACAAGTACTGTCCCTATGATACTCCCCAAGTTTGGTGAAGTTTGGTTCAGGGGGTCCAAAGTTATGGACCTTCAAATGTGTAGCCCCCATCTCCTGTTAGCTTCCATTGGAAACAATGGGGGATGGGGCACCCCTTTTGAGGGTCAATAACTTTGCCCCCCTGAACCAAACTGCACCAAACTTGGGGAGAATCATCAGGACAGTCTCCAGATGATATCCTGAAGGTTTAGTGCTGCTAGCTTTAAAATTGCACCCCCTGCAGGCCAAAACGTGTAAAAACACCAAAAATTCAAAAAATAATAAAACGGACCCGAATTTTTCGGATTTACCCGAATTTTCGGGCATATCCGAATCGGCTATGATTCAGATTCGGGCATACAAATCATTTTATGCCCCAAAATACCCAAATCCGAATTTTACTGAATTTTTTTAGTATTGACCAACCCTAGTCATTTCTGGGCAAATGCAGAAGTGACTTCCCACCATTCATGATACTGAAACCCTCATGACCTTGTCAGTTGCCAGCCATCATCTGCAACCTTAATTTCACTACAAGCCTCATTTCTGATAAGGCATATTACTACAGAAAGTAATTCCACTGATCATAAAGTTTGAGCAGGTTGATACAATCAAGACCATACTTCAAATACTTTGGATCTCATTCATACAGAATTGTCTTACTTTATATGTAGTTTATGTATTTCTATTATAAACTTAATTTGATCAAAACCTCAGTTTAAGGCAAAAACTACAAAGCCTTTTCTTTGACTAAAATCTGTTACTAATGTATAAGGCTTGAACTACTTAAGGTGTCTCATGCAGTGCCAGCATCAGCATTGTCGTGGGGCAGATGCCAAGGCTTACCCCCTGCTGTGAAATAATTGTTTTTCTTTTCTCAAAACTTGCACACTTCACACTGCAGTAAAGTGAAGAATGCCAGCTTTATTATGTTATGGTGATTGATTGTTTAAGAAAGCAAGCATCTGCTAAGCTTGCACCAAGGCAAAATTTGCCCAATCTAATCACACACAATCCCCTTCTCGCTAGTCCCGTCCACACCTTACAGTGACCATAAAACAACCTGTGCACATGTACGTACATCTGATTATGAGACATTTGTTTTACAACTGAACACATGTTCATTTTACAATTGAAAAGAGGACCAGTATCTAGATAAATGTGAAGTTTCAATCACACATGATTCAGCTGTGGTGTACATTGAATTTAACATGAGAATTACTCAATGTATGTATAAAGAAGAATTATAGACTGTGTGCATGTTCACTATAACTTGCAAACATGAATTTTCTTAAAAGCAAATCAGAGGACATCAAGCAATTTTTTTGGCAGGGGGGAATTGCTGCATTTCAGAGACACAATAGAAAAAGCAAGCATTGTGTTGGTCAGGGTGGCAGAAAAGTATAGATTGTTGGTATCTATGATAATGACACGAAGGAGTACAAGAAAAAGATCAGGCATTCTTTGTATCTTGCTCCACCCGTAGCTGTAATCTTGTTGTCAGGTGCCAATTTTACTGAATAGCACTCCAAATGGTATTATGAAAGTCATATTTTCTACAGTCTGGTCTTAAACAAAGCAATAAAAGGTAAACAAGAAAGCAACGAGTATAATATTTCTTATATTTCTTAATAATATCATATTAGGGAAATTTAAACATAAAATGGAATGGTTAAACTAGAATAGTCAGAGCCAAGTGGAAAGGGCCAAATGAAAGAGATGTGGTTATAGGAGAAAGGGGATATGCTACATGGGAAAAGGTCCCTGGTTACTGACACATAAACCTGGAACCAGCCCTGGCTTCATGCTTTCAATGAAGACTTGTGGAATTTATGTTAATTTATATTAACAATGACACACTGACTAAATATTGTTTAGTTTGAAAGAACTTCCCTTGAAAAATACCTTTTAAAAAGGTATTTCAGAAGGACAATTGTAGGTTCAGAATCCATCACTATCCAAAATGTCCATTCACCTCACCAGGAGTTTCCAAACCAGAAGCTAATTTCTCATCTGTTGCACTGATCTAGCTTTGTACACAATAGTCATCCCCAAGGTTTGAGGGACCCTTGGTCTCTTAAATGATAAAGCATCAAAGTGAAGCCATAGATGGAGGATAAAAAGGAAATGTAAGCAAAGTACTCTGAATCCCTGCAGTCTTACATGGTTCTCTGAGGTTCACCTTTACTAGGAACAGAACCTGGCAAACCCAGTACTGATCTGGACCCATGTCAGCACTTAGACAACTGATTTCCAGGCCTCTCCAGGAAAAGCACCCTCAACAGCAAAAAAAACCAAGAAAGAAAGAAAGAAAGAAAGAAAGAAAGAAAGAAAGAAAGAAAGAAAGAAAGAAAGAAAGAAAGAAAGAAAGAAAGAAAGAAAGAAAGAAAGAAAGAAAGAAAGAAAGAAAGAAAGAAGCTTGTCAGCATGGAAACAATTTGTAAAGGTAGATCTCTAGCCATACTCTCTCCTTTCCAATGCAAGACTTTTATGAGATTAAAATTGCTAGATGAGATCGTTGGGAGGAGGGGATATTGTTGAATCATTTCTCATTTCTTTTGGAAAGGTGAACAATTAAAATTACCATAATTCTTATTACCTTTGATTTATATAACTGAGCCATATATAGATGTAATGTTTTTTTTACTCTTAAGATTCTCTCTCCAACACTTGATGAACAATTATTTTAAATTGGAGAGCTTCTAAAGCTGGTAAGCATGATTTTTTTTTAAAGTTGCATTCCTAGCCAACTTCTAATACAAACCAACATAAGCTAAACACATATTATGTTAAGAAAATCCAATATTAGTAAACAAGCCCTGTCGCATTACAGAAAGTTGCTTTATATCACAGGCCTGTTAAGTACATGTGGTCTGCCCTGCCGTAAGAGTGCATTTCCTTCAAGGCTGCTTTCCAATTGCACACAAGTTTTACCCACCCCTGCGGTCAAGGTACTGCAGATCCCATAAGCCCTGTGTTTCTGAAGTGTGGGGAAAGCTTGAATTTTCCTCATACTCTGAATGGAAAGAGAAGGAGATGGCACTACATTATACTCTTGTCAGCTTTTCTCGCTCTTCCTCACTTTCCTACCTTCCTCAGTACAGCGATGAAAGGGCTTTTTTTGTTTTGTTTTAATGCCAATGTTCTGATGATTCAACATGCAAATGAATCAATGAGGCATTGAATCAACCAAGCAACATTAATAAAACACACTTGCATGAATATGCAGACACACACACAAAAGGAAGACATCAGGCTGTAGAATTAAGAGAGGCATGGGTGGTCAGTAGTTAGGAGGGGAGTTGAAGAAGGAACTTCTTTGCAAGAGATCATGTGTAACTGATTCTCAGTAGTCAGGTTTCCAAAGGGCATGCTCAGGGGAAAGCAAGGTGGCTCTACTGAACACTTACACAGAAAGCTTTGGTGGAACACGTTTCCAAAGTGAACTGCTCCCAGGGTCAGTGAGTAATGCATAACAGGCCATAGAAACGGTTGAGCAGAGGGAGCAAAAGAGAGGAGGAACTTTGGCCCTTCCTCAAGACGGGCTATATATACGGCAAATTTCTGGGGACGGGTAAAACGCCGTTCCCCAGGGAGTTATATCCGCGTTACGAAAGGCATGCAGCTGCTTCCGCAGCTCGGGCCGCCGCAAATCTTTGCTCCACCTGCGGGCATCGGCTGCCGCTTTTCCTACCTTTGCTCCCCGAAAGCGAGGTTTATGGAAATATGTCGTTTTCGCGTCGCTGCCGCAAGTAAAACAGCAGCAGCCTCAAGGCACCCTCCCCCCCCCTTTTCACCTTCCACTCCATTCTCTGCCTGTGGGTCGGCCCAGCACATCACAGAGACCTGGGGACACGCTCCCCTGCCCTGCAACGCCGGAGCATTCGCGCAGGGCAGGGGGGGCGTGTCCCCAGGCCTCGGCGACGTGCCGGACGGCCACATACACGGCAGGTCGGCCAGGCGACGGCGCTCCATGGTGCCGTCTTTCCGGCTGTTTCTGGGACCGTTCGTGCGAACGGTCCCGCATTGTATACTTAATTAACCTCTACAATTGGGTGGTCATGCGTGCGGAAAGTTCCGGCCTTTGCATGGTGAAACCTATAAAAGCATTTTGGATACAATGGAGCCATCCTGATGTGAACTGATTACGCTATAGCAAGCTTTCACAGAAGATATTAGATCGCAAAGCACATACCTGTGTTTTAAAGAGAACAAAAATGCCATCTGCAAAGTTTGAAATTTTAGCACCCAAGCATGTATACGTATCTTGCATCTGCAATATTTTTCCCATATACTTTTAAGGAACATGACATTGCTGGCTCATAAAAACAAGATACTTCCCTTGTACTCATTACCCCAAATACAAATGTTGATCTACAAACTAAAGTTAGTTTACCTTGTATTCGCCTGAAAAGGAAGCAAATGTTTAATTTATTTTATTGGATTTATATTCCGCCCTTTCCGACACACAGTCAAGTTCAGGGCAACTTACAACTATTTAAAAAACAATAATTCAGTAATACAAAAGCTCTACTATAAAATTAGTAGAACACTAAACCTAAATTATAATATTATTTCAATCTATAATATACACCTCCCTATCTCAAATTTTTATTTCAGCTGTGATACTACCATCATTATTTTCTACTGTATAATAAAATTGTCACATTAATGTCTCTGCATATGACAGTCCCTATTGTGAACGGACTGGTTAAAGGAAACATCAAGTACAGCTGAACACATTTTGTCAGTCACACAGAAACAGACACATTATTAATGATAACTATGAGACTTTGGGGAAATTCATATTTGATTCACCCTTTCCTTCTACTCATCCATAACCAACAAACTTCTCCCCACATAATATATCAGGATTTTTTTCCCTTTTTGGTAAAGATATATTCTGTTTCTCTTATAGTAGTCACTATATTATTAAAAGCTCCACAACAGGCTAAAGTTGAAAAGTTTCAGATGTTCTTCTGTTACTGCATTTCCATGCTGAGGAAACAGCATACTGGGTACGTTAAATTTCTGCCTTTTTAACCTGGAAACAGTTGATGGTGCGCTCAGGGTTAAGGGTGGAAGGAGCAATTCCAAATAGATATATGCATGCAAATTCAATGTATTTACTAATCCAAACAATATCGGTACTTGTTGAGTATTTTGTAATACTAACCATTGGCCCATGCCTTTTACAAACCTCACAACTGCTTTCCAAGGGTAGAAGAGAGCTAGTTTATATGTCCCAGAAACCTTAATAGTAGAAGTCTTTTATCATCAAGTCTTGGTTCCTGAAGACAAGCTCTTTTTTTAAAAAAAATAGGGAATATACTATTGTGTCTTGCTAAGATTTTTTTGTAATGGTTGTCATTTTTTTCCCAAATGGCACCAGACAAATTATCAAATGACATCTGGTAAATGTGAGATCACATTTCTTTTAGTCTCTTTTAAATTTTGACAAACTGTAGACAGGTAGAGTTTTGCTTCCCTTATAGGCGTTAATATACAATTAGTTGCAAAGTAACTAACTTTTCTTGGGACAAAGCTACATAAATAAAAGTGCTAGAAGGTCTGTAATAATCACATACAACAATATTAAGCAATATTTTGTTGCTGTTGGGGACTCTGGCCATTCAGAGAGCAGCAATTATAGCCGCTTGACCTGCATCTGTCAAAAGCTGCACTGGAACATATTTATTGCCACTATTACTGTATAGCTAGATTATGGAATGTTTTGTTTTGCAGTGCAATCCTAGACTGAGTACAAATGGCCAGTACACTGGTGCAGATTCACTGCGCCATTCTTGGGTGCTGGCACGGCACCGGAGCAGTTGTCTATGGGAACAAGCGAGGTGCAGACATATGCCTGCAGTGGACAGTGTCACAACTTGTGAGTCCCCCCCACGTGTCCTTGGTCAGGCACCTCTGGCCAGGCTGTGGAGTGCCAAGCTGAAGAATCATTATGTTCCTCAAAAAGGGGACTATAAAGCATTGATTTGGGTGCTGTTTGGAGTCAAGTATGCCAGTGGTTACGGGATCGGTGCTGCAGGTTGGTAGATGTTTCCAAAGAGCAGTATAAGCACAAGGGGCTCCACTAATTTCATGCGTTCCAGTCCCTGATTCATTCTGCTTGCCCTATTTATTCTGGCCCTCCTGCATCAGCACAACACCTGAATGGGATGCTACGACAAGAGGACATTAATGTGGTTGTGACCACTGAAACCCAGCTATGGCTTCTTTTATCTACCAGATGCTACCTAACCAAACTCTTTAGGGAGCAGACCATCAGAGCCCACTACACTGGCAGCCCATCATCACAGAGCAGGTGGCCATGGCCCTCAGAACTGTCCTGACAATGTCTTTAAAATATTGAAGTTACCATAAGAATCCATTTCCCAGTGTGATATGGAGCCACCTAGTCTTATGACATGAAAGGTTTCAGAATATGAGATCACACAGTAGAGATATGCCAATTTATAATTTAAAAAATATATTTAAAGAAAAAAATGACAGGATCCTTTTGTTTAGTCATCAAAAACAGTCTTACCTATATACTACAATACAGTTCTGCATCCAAAGCTGTAAAAAGGTGAAACTCAATTACCTTTACAGTACACATGATTTTTCTTGAATTTGCAAGCACCAGAGCTTATTAGTCACTGATCTAGAAACTAGTAGGAATGCAAGCAATTGCTAATATTTTGGCTTTGCATTTACAACATTTATTTCTTTAAGAAAATTAAGCTGTGTAATTTACATTCAGTAGGAAATTATCCTGTCATAACAGACTATTCTATTCACATTATCTCTTAATTAACACTGAAACATTTAAAAGCCATTAGAATCCATCCTCAAGAGTTCTAGATTATATGAGTTCAAACCCAGCTGTATTTAGTTATACAAAACAGTAGATACTGTATTTGCTATAAAATATTACCAGGAAAAGTATATCACTTTCTTGCTCAAATTTAAGTGATGCTAGTTTGCATTAAACATAATTTGTACTGATCTTTTCATCTGCTCACTGAAATTAAACTAGTCCCTGAATTTATTAAAATACCCCCTTTCCATTCACAAAAGGGGCTCTCCGGGTGGCTAGCAGACATTATATTAAAATGCAATTTAAATAATTTCAGAATCATAAAATAGGCACAAAACCAAATGAAAGCAGTATAGGAGGATAACTCGAGTAGCTCAAAGAAATGTAAACATTACCTAGGACAAATATCACAGTAGCATGATCTCCAAAGAAAAGAAGAGATGTGATCCGATGAACTTCATGGGGCAGAGAGGTGGTAAGTCTGGCAACATGACTGAAAAGAATAAGGAAGAACTCTTGGCCATTTTAACTGTTTTTAGTCATTACGTTTCGGCACATGTACCAAGATAGCAAAGTCATGTGTTCACTATTTTATCTGAAAATGGTTGTATGCATATGTTCAGCCTCAGTACCGACATAGGCTCCTTCCACAAAACCAACAAACATGGGCTAACCATGGTATAAAATCCGTGTTGGGGGGAACTTTGCATGGATCCCACTTCTAATGCCTCCCCCCACCCCAGTTTTTCAAGAATCATACTATCAATTATTCTTTAGTTTGGATTGCAGCCACAGCTGAGCGAATGGCTGCCCCAGGAAGTGTGATACTTGGCTGCGCTTCCCTATTTTTTTTCAGTCCCCACCTATCTGCTGTGTAGCACAGGGACAAGCAGCATGGCTGTGGAGGTCGATGCCTACCTGGGTTTGTAGCTGCGTACCAGAGGGAGGTGACCGAAATAAAAATGTGACTCCGTGAAAAGGCGCAACAGCAACCCTCACTGCATCCATGCGCTCCATTCGCTGCCTGCATGGAGGCATACGAACGCCTCAACAGCAATGCAGTTTGTTTAACCCTGACCTGCAACCTGCTGTATTTTGCCAGTGCAGAAGGGGCCATACTAGACCCCCCTAATGTCATGCAGCTGGAAATATGTGCATTGTCCCTTTCAGACAAATGGCAACTGCGTGCATCGGGAAAATTCCATGTAGCACAATATAAGCAATCACTAGATTTCTGGTACACATGACTGCCATGACTGAAGAGGTATTGTGAGAACAGTGTATTCCATTTCTGAAGCAAATTTACATTATTACAGCTATTGCTAAGTAGTGGAGAGCATAGATCTGTCCTGCTAATGGCAATGCCTTGCTCAGGTATAATGGTTCTTCTAAAGAGCATTTTGCAACAGGAAACCATTAACACCAGCAGATCTGTGGGATTCAATGCTACCATTTTTACATCAACAAGTGTGTTTTGCATATAAGAACCAGTAACTGGCACAGAATTCAAAATTTTAGAAAAGGAATTTCCTAGCCTAATAGAAATATATTTCATATGGAGCCAAGGGTTGGTTGTCATTTCCTCAAATGCTATCTGGGAGACAATCTGTGCCTGTGTGACTATGTACTTTTCTGTCATAGCCTCCAGTCATTTTCCATCTTCTCCTGATACAATACTTCTTTGAGAGGAAAATTTAAAATAAAATCCCAGATTTCATAATTCAAGCTTAAAAGAATCCACGTAAAACATGCAAAATGTATTTTCCATGTACAGTATTAATTTGTGAAACTTATTTTGAATAAAAACTATGTTGCCTGTAGTCTTCATTTTAATGGTCTTCATATCTATATTAAATGAAAAATGTAATCCAGGTACTGTAATTACTCCAACTTTGGCTACTTTCAAAGAGCAAAAGATTACTAACAATGCATAAAGAAGAATATTGGTATGATTTCTGCATTATCCACTTTAGGATATATTACTATGATCTTTTAAGTATCATTATGTACATAATTTCAATTTCCTTTAGAGAGTAATACTTGTCTTAAATATGACAGAATGCTACAATACATTGCTTAAATAGTACAAAATTTGTCCATATCACTGCGTATGCTATAAAAAGCTGTACCAAGGAAATTAAATGAAATGTTAACCATTTCAAATGATGGTATGATGACTGAATAACCATGATTTCCTATCAGTTGTCAAGTTCAAATGTATTTAGAATAAATATCCATACCTTTAACCTGACATATTACCATCTTTACTTAAGGACACCATACACACTTGCCCCTGGAGTGCCCTGCTGACCACAATATCTTCCATATTTGCAAATTACACTTGGGATGGATTTTGTCTCCAATTTCTCATAAACCATGAGCATCAGAGCAGGGACTGAGGAATGATCCTTGGGGCAGTTCCATTCAGAAGCAGCTCAGCTCCTGCTCCTCCACTCCTACTCAATTCTGTGTAAGTAGTCCCATAGGTAACTTAAAGGGCACTGGCTCAGCTCAGAGTAAACATAAGCAAATGACTTTGAACATTAATTACTTTGTAAAACAAGGGTACAAGTTGAAGAACATGGGTTTGATCCACAAATATTATCAGTCAGGAAGTTTGGAAATGATAGGAAATAAAGGCAAGAAACGTTTTGATTTTGAGCTGCTCTGACCAGATCTCTGCAGCCCAGAAACAGGGGCAGTGTAGCATAGAAAACCTTGATGTCTGCTTTCATGCATCATGCAAATCCATAGCTGAAATTAACAGCAGTTAATAAACCATAGTTTGGCATATCCAGAACATAGTAGAGTGGTTTGTGTCTGCCACATGAAATAATGACCAAATAAAATTATAGATACTAGCTGATCATAGGCCATTTGTCTAACTATGGCTACAGAATGTCAAACGAGGATGTGCACCACGGTTTGCAGATAGCTTACTTACTGAAGTCAGCTTAAACTATGATTTTTCATAATTCGCAAATGCAAACATCACAGCTTGCTGCTCCATACTACTACCCTCACTTCAGTGCCTGTTTGGATTCCTGCTAAGCCTCTGCAGAGGAAAGAGCTAACCAAGGAAACCAAAGTTTGCCAACTAGGATTTGAATTATCTGCATACTAATTCAGGGTTTCACAAACAAAAACACAGTTAATATAAACTAGGGTTTCGTCTTATGTTAGGAACCAAGCCACTGTATTGCCGTATGCAGTTAGATTATTTTCCCCATATGGCCACATACAGAGCACGGAGTCTTAACCAATGTAGACTTTACAGCAAGGTAGACCTCGGAACAATTCTTGGAAGCAAGTGCATTGCAACTTTGTATCATACACATATTCATGGGTCCCATCCCACCTCTATAAAGCTGTATCAAACTTAAGATTTACAATGCTAACACTACATTTTTATCACACAGGTTTAAAACTAATGTTAAATTCCTCAAGTGTACCCTTATACTTTACGCATCTAGGCACATGCACTGAAACATACTATATAAGACATTCCAAAGGAATAAACCATTTTTTGTGGATGCAATTGGAACCTGGTATCAAATCCTTAATCCCTCTGATATACAGCTCAAAGGCTGCAATCCTGTGCATGCTTTTCTGCAAGTAAGCCATACTGACCATAGCTGGGTTTACTCCTGAGAATTCAAATACAAGATTGGGCAGCATATCTTCTTTTCAACTCCCATGATGGATCTTCAGTCGAAATCCTTCAAACTATTAATCAAGTACTTTATCCAAAAGCTCAGGAGTTTTCTAGAAAAAAATGGTTTGACTATCTCTACCACAGAAGCAGTTATACTGGAGTAAGTACAGGCAAGTAAGTCTGCTTCAGTATCACATCAGTAGAACTTAAGTGAAAGCAGTTTAACTAGTTTGTCATAATTAAGTGGCACATGCTACAGTTGCATCTTTCAAGACCAGATGGAATAAAAAGCTCAAAATAAAATGAAAGACAGGGCAAGATTTCTTTATTTTTTATATTTTTGTTTCATTGTACAGAAGCCAAACAGAAAGATAATAAAGAATAAAATTTATTTTATAAACTTTCATCCTAACATCATGTGAGAAAACTCCACTCTAAGCAACAACGAACCAACCTTTACGGGAAAAAAATTAAGAATTGCAATACTTCATATTATCATGATTCAGTAACAAAATATTTCTTATGGAAATATGTATGGAATATTAAAGTATCTAACATAATCAATGAAGCACAGAAGTTTAGCTTAGGTTGTCTCATAATTGTTCAGAATTTACATATTAAAAGAGAATGCTACACAAACACTCATCAGTGGTTTGTATCCTACACCACAAACAGAGAGAATTATATGGAGGGATTCATACCACCTCTAATTTCTGGAGCAGCCTCAAAGTGCCCCTGAAGTTCATCCTAAAATTATTCCTGACAGATGGGAGATCCTTAAAACCAACATAGAATACATTATGGAAGCACTGAAACTGGAGAAAAATCAGCAGGTCACCCCCTCATGATAAAGTCTGAGACAAGGTCTCCCAAGAACAGCTCAGAACTCAGACAAGTGTGCAGTTCCTCCCCTCCCATACAAATCTGCTGTACTTGATTTCAAGGCTTATTTCAAGACTTCTCTAGACATTGGGAAGAGGGGGGACGATTAGCAGGGACTGTGGCTCTGTGGGAGAGCATCTGCTTGGAGAAGGTCCCAGGCTCAATCCCTCTACCTTCAGTTGAAACTATAAAGTAGTAGATCATGTGAAAGACCTCAAACTAAGATTCTGGAGAGCCACTGCCAGTCTGATTAACAATGCTGACCATGACGGACCAATGGTCTGATCCAGTATACAGCTGCTTCATGTGTACATTCATAGGTTAGGCTTGAATGGGAACAAGAAAAATACAAAAAAGTGCTTTTTGGGAATTCTGCTCTCTGACAATGGATCAGATCCAAATGAAATGTAATTACTCATTGATTTTACCACAGAGCAAGCTTTCAAGTCTCACTGTTAACTGAAGACATTAAGGTGCACTACCAAGGTAGAACTTCCTCTGATCTTTTCAAACATCAGCTTTTTGAGGATTCAAGTTGGACCACTTTGACATTTATTTTAAATACCATGCACAGATCCAGACTTGTGCAGGCCAACTGAACACAATGAAATATGTGTACAATTATTTTTCACTTAGCAATAAAAAGCAATTTTAAACACTGGTAGCAGCATAGAAAGGAAACATATATTTCTGCACATGCCACCACCCTGCGTGCAATTATCTTCACACATATCATTAGCATTTATAACAAAATGGTTATCTTTAAATAACCACAACTACTAACTTTTTTCACATTTATGGAACAAGACTTGAAATTGTGTTAACTTTGAGAAGGATTCTTGATTCCAAAAGACTTAGATATTACTATACTCTACAGAAATCACAATACAGACACAATATTTTGAACCAAACCTATTTAGTACCTGAAGGGGAAATGTCAAGTTAAGTTCAAATAGCGAATGCTGGTTGGAAAGTGTATCCGATGACTTCTCACATATTCTAGAAGAACATTTCATCTTAACACTTCTTAAAGAAATATTACAGGATCCATTGCCTCTAAAAATGTAATATATTATCCCCTCTAGCAATCCTTAACAGAGTGTGATATATATTCTGTGATGACATTTAAAATCCAGCTTTTAACATGCCATTTAACATTCCATTTGAGGCAGCAAATGTAACAAGTCTATAATATTAGAAGATGACAAATGAAGTTTTAGAAATAAAATGCAAAATTGTATAACAAAAAATGAAATGATCTCTTCTTTAATGCTCCTTCCACTACACATACCACCTAACACTAAAAAGTGAATCCACACTTCTCTCAAATGCTAACTTCTTAAAATTAAAATGCAGTTATAGAACTCATTCATAGAATAATACTACAGTTAATGAGACTGTTGTCATGGTAATATACAAACAGCCTAACTGACCAATGGTAAAATCCACGCTAATTTCCAGCCATTATCATTTCCATGGTTGTGGTAATTGTTTTCTTTTGGGGAGTGTGCACAGTGTAACACAGCAATCAACATTGCTGTCATTCCCTGTGATATGTCAGGACAAACACTAGTAGGATACCAGATTAACCATTTAATGAGAATAGCCACTTGCAACTAACTGCACCAATTGGAGATGCTTTCCAATTGTACTTGTCTGAACTGCAGGCACCTATCCGCTGAGCTTTGAGAATTGTACTCCCGTAGTTGCCACAGAGCAGTAGCATGCTAACAGAAACATGACTCTTTCCATATTGCAACAACCCCACATACAACAACCTGCAAATTGTGAATATAAAAGAAATAAACCCAAGGCTGACAGACATTAGAACTGCTTTTCTTCAGCCATATGACACAGCTCCATGTTTAAACAGAAAAGGAGATCGAGCATTATCAATAATCAGTTTTATCAGGCATTACAGACACACACCCTTCCTGAAAAAAATGCAAAACAATATTTTATTTAGCTATGATTAGACAGTGATTGTGCATCATAAACTGAGTTCTGATACAGTTTTCCATTGCTCCATCTGCTGGATGCCTGTATGATACTAGCAACTAACTCCCTACCTTTAAAAAAAAGTAGCATCAAACCATTCAGCAGGTGGCTTCAACAGTCTTCTAACACTCATAGTCAAGCTGCTATGGAAAACTCAAACAGCCTTTAAAATGCACTGAAAAAAAATCCAAGACAAATCTTTCGAACAGTTACCAGAATCTGCATCAAAACCAGCAGTTTCCAGGACCAAACAAAACAAAACACAAACTTCCTCTCATCCAAACAAAGAAAATGTTTCTAAAGAATTAGGAATCTGGATTTTTGCACTTACAACAGACACCAGTATCATATATTTACGTGCATGCAAACACTGGTCATGCTATTCAGATGCACACTTATTTCGAGAAGACTGCTTTGCCTCAAGCCACTTGGCTAAGATTACCCTGGCTCCATGCCAAGGTGCCAACAAGAAGTCACCTTTAAAAAAATTCGAACGGTGGGTTTTGCTCTCCCCCGACCAGGTTTGAAACAAGTTGGCACTTCACACGAAGGAGGGAGCCAAGCGAGACCCCCATGCCCACACGCTGCTAGCCCCAAGGGCAAAGTTCGCCTCTTTCTCCCCTACCTTCACACGCGACTCCGCGACTTGCCCTCCTCCCCTGAACTCTCGAGCAACAAGGAAAGCGCAGCGAACTGGAGCTGTAAGTCTTGAGACAGCAAAGCCCGATTTTATTCTAGCGAGGCGTCTATATAAGAGCGGGCTGGACCGGCTCCTGCAGCGAAGGAGGGTCTTGGCTCCTCCTCGAGCGCGGGCGCTTTAACCCAGGGTAGTCGCGCCCATCGGGGCAGGGAGGAGAGCTGTCAACCGCGCGTGAGGCAGAGGCAAAGTTTGACACGCGCGAGCCACTCGCTCCTCGTGAGGAGAAAGGGGGGATTGACGCGCCCCTCTCTCTTCGACCCACCCGCCCCGCCCCTGGCAAAAGGGACGTACCTGGGTCTGCTGCGCGAGTCTCGCGGTTGGCAAAGCGAAGCCCCCAGTCTGGGAACGGCCGCAGCTTCAGTTCAGCGGCACGGCACGCGCCGCGCTCGCAAGTCAAAGCCACCCGCGGCGAGCCACGCGTTCGAGGCGAACTTTACGCGCGTCAGTCGCGCCCAGACGGTGCAATCAGTCCGGGAGCCTCACGTGGCGACCCTGCCGCTCCACCGCGCGCGAGGCAATGCGTTCCCCTACCCCCTCCTCCGCGCAAAAAAAAAAAAAGCCGCCTATCCTTTTGGTGTGGAGGCGACGCTGTTGCAGACAGTTAATACGATGGCCCCCCCCTCCTCAGATCCTCCGTGGGTCTCCCGCCCCCGCCTCAAGTTTCCAACCGCTCACTCCTGCTCTGCGGGCGGCGCCAGTTCCAAGGTAAGGTGGAGAAGAGGAGAAAGAAGAACGGACCGCAGCGGCTGAAGGGGCTTGGCGGGACTGAGGCGGACAGAGAACTGAAGGGAGCAGCAGCAGCAGCAGGGGCTGCCGCTCCTACCAGGTGCCTGGCAGGAGAGAAGAGCCGCTTTCCGGCTCCCGAGGGCTCAGCTGGCTAGGCGCAAGCCCGGACTCTGCGGAAGAAGCCGGTGCTGGGCTGCCGCCGTCTGCCGACATCCGAGCGCGGCCGCTGCTTGAATCTCCTTTCCTAGTCGGCAAGCTCCGGGCTGCTCGTCCTGCCCGCTCTCCTCATTAACTCCCCCTGTTAGGAGTAGCGCTCCCGCCCGAACGCCCTTTAGCCCCGGAGAAGGCGAGTTGGCAGTGGTTAATGGAGGGGTTTTTAGTGATGCGCTGGCAGGGCTTCTCTCGCGCGTTCTCCCTCACGTGCCTTAAAGGTATAGTACAGCGTTGCGGGATTCACGCTTGTGAATGGGGCATAGGAAGCCCTTCGGAGAAGGTGGGCAGGGCGCGAGACCCAGAACTGGCTTCGTTCCCTGGTTGGCTTCTAGGAGGGGGGGTTGGAATGGCCGGGAACGGGTGGCGTGTGAGGCTTCGAGGTCAATGCCTGCCGGTGTCCATGGAGTGAAAGAAGGGGGCAAGCAATGCAGCTCTAGGAAGGAGCAAGTGAAAGGAGGGGAGGAGAAACCGCCGATTAGTTGTGGGAAGAGTAATGGCTGATGTCAAGGGCGTGAGCCGTGTCTCGTGCGCTACTAGGACGGGATAACCTCACTGCTGGTTGCACAGTGGGGAAAGGGGACTAAGAGAAGCCAGTGAAACATCAAGCGATTGGTGATCCTTGATGTGCGCTTTGGAGGAGATGGGGAATAACGAGCTGGGATTGCCCAGGTGATCACGCCGTTGAGATGGGATTAGAAAAGAGTTATAGAAAGGATGGCGATGTATAAAGGGGAAAATAAGAGGGGGAAGGGTATGGGTGACTGCCATCCCACAGACGGCAGCCTGCAAAGCCGAAGAATGACTGGGGTTTCCCAAGGGGGCAGATTTTATGGAGGTACCCTTAGGGGATGGACTAATGAAAAATGAAGAATAGCATGAAATGTCCCTGGGGGTAATCAAGACATGCCTACCATGAGAGATGATGGAAGTGTGACTCCAAGGAAGCATCCAAATTTGGGAACCTGACAATATAGCAGGCCATAAACAGCTACATCCTTTACCCAACAGAAAGCATAAAGTTACATAAACATAACAAATTGAGAAAAGTCACCAGTACGACTTGTGAGAAGTTGCAGAAGTGGAAGGTAACTGAAAGTTGTAGCACTGTGTTCCTGGGCTTGAGAAAGATACATTCGAATGCTTGCTCAGCCCTAACTTGCCAGGTTTACACCCAAGCAATTGTATACCCAAGCAGTTGTACTCAAAAGGCAGTGTGGTGTAGTGGCTAAGAGTAGTGGACTCTAATCTGAAGGTCTGGATGTGATTCCTCACTCCTTTATGTGAAGCCTGCTGAGGGACCTTGGTCACAGTTCTCTTGGAACTCTCACAGCCCAGCAGAGGCAAATCACTTCTAAATGTCTCTTGCCTTGAAAATGGGGTCATCTTAAATCAGATATGATTTGACAGCATAAACACAGAGCTGTAATTGCTGGGTAAACGAGATGCTCTTTTGTCTTTTTTTCAGTATCAGAGTTCATCCCTGAAACTTGTAAGATGAAAATTTTAAAATGTATTTTCATTGCTGGTAACACCACCAGAACCAATCCTCACATGTTCAGATCTGGAGAAAAACAACTGTCTTGTGTACCTGAGAGGTAATATTTATTGTGACATAAGCCTTTGTGTACTAGAGCCCACTTCATTAAGTACATGAAGTGCTATTCTCAGTTGGCAGATAGATTCATTAAAGAATCTCTGGAGGCAAGTCACTACAAAAGATGAGAGTCTATTGGAGTCACAGTGCTAATTTGTTTGATAGACCTGACAAGAGTGGATATTTTGGATTGGGTGGAGTAATTAAAACATAAGCCCATCTCTGTTTTAGGAGAAAACAAAAACATTAACTCCGGTTCTTATAAGATCCTTGAGGCAGCAAGAAAATCAACCGCTTCTCTTTTTGCTACAGTTTTCCACAGATCTCATGGAGGTTTAAGAGCTCTATAGACAGTGACCAAAATATATTCTGATAAAAATGTTAGTATATTCAATAAATGTTATTTTATGCTTATGTCTTGTTCTCATAGATCTGTGACAAAGTTGTAGCAGTAACATATAGATATTTATCATCACTTTTCTCTCTTGTTCCTTTTTCTGGTCCCTGTTTGATATTTTCTCACAAAATCTACCCACCCCAACACACACTAATTAAAATAGCAAGAATCCTGAAGGAGTGTAAAGTGATAATGCAGTCCAGTTCCTACCATCCAAATATATATATAAGAGAAGGAAGAGAAAATATATAATCTTTTCATTGGCTAATCAAGCAATCTAGAGTGAAGCGTTATTTTTAAAAGCAACTACGAGACATTTATTCTATACAACAGCAGATTCAAATCTTTGCTCATGGTCCTTATATTTTGAATATTCCCAGTGGTGGGATTCAAATAATTTAACAACTGGTTGTTTACAAGCACCATTTTAACAACCGGTTCTGCTGAAGTGGTGCGAACCTGCTGAATCCCACCACTTGGTATTGCACTCTATTACTTTGTCCTTTAAAACAAGGTGGTTTTTTAAAACTAACTTGTTCTGGTGCTGGATTGTGATGAATAGTGACATATGTTGTTTGTTTGCAAGTTGAATTAAGGTAGATCTGTAGCATTGAACTATGTGTCAAGGCTCTACATTTTCTACTGCTCATGTGAGCTTCACAGCAAACAACTCTTATTTTACTTCTGATTTTCAGTGTGGGAAAATGAGGAAAAAAACAGCTATTCACTGTTCAGTACGTCTGATGTCCATGTGGAGCAAGGCTCGTCAAGGCAGTTCTGAATGCTCACATACCTTTTTCATTATCTCAGGGAAAAATGCATTGCTGTGGCTTAAGCAAAGATGGAAGGGAGGACAATATGGCTACAGTTTCTCCTGACACCATCATTACCCACAAACAATGTGAATAAAGCCAGTTTGGCTCATCAGTTTTCTTTCAGTATACATGTACAATTGCTTAGATTAGAAAAACTTACTTTTCTTTTAATTCCCAATGGGAAAACATTCTGCAAGGTTAGTTCAACAAAATTGTAAACAATCTTTTAACACCTGTTCTGCAGTCCATAGCAGTAAGCAACCACTTTTCATGTGTCCCCTCCCCACAAGTCTGGGAAATGATGTACATGTGAGCAGTTAAATATTCCTATTGTTTAGTTGTTCAAATGCAACTATTGTTGTTTTCTATCCTTATACTTTTTGTGAGAATACAGCAGAGGTAATATTATGAATTATTTTATTCTATCAGCATGTCAATGAATTTATATAGGATGCTTCACAGTGAGGGAACATTTACATCAGGTAGAGATTTTTGTACTGACACATTCTGTGTTACAGCACCACAGATCCTAAAAATGATAAGTGAGAGCAGGGAACCCCCAATGTTTTCACTTTGGGGTTTCTGCTTCTCCTGACCTCCCCTCCCTCACTCCTTGCAGGCAAATCCAGGGAATCTATGGCCAGCTTTTGCAAAAAGCACAAAAATGTTATAATAGAGAAATATTAATAGAACACAGAAATATATAAATAGCAATATAAAAATTGTAAAGGGCTTAAAACAGAACTGACAATTTTGCAATGACTGGGAGCGATCCAGAAATGGAATCATCAAGCTGTGCAGCAGTCAGTGGGACGCCTCCTGACATGTAGACCCCACTGTGTAGCAAAGAGCCCAGAGGAAAACACTCCATGCATAGTGGGCCACAGTTTTACCTTTCTGAACAGTATACACAAGGTTTTTTGGCATAAAAACTTTGGAGCTCCTCTAGAGTCAGACAACAACAAACAGCAAAAGATAAGTGCATGTTTTTTCTCAGTCATAAAGCAGGTTGTCAAGTACAAAAAATCCCACATCCTTTTATTTAAAGAGCTGACCAATAATTGATTTTGTTTTAAAGCATTTATTTAAGAAGATATTTCAAAGGAAATCAGTTCATACTCTTAACATCCTTAGAAATCACTCCTCAAAGGCGATTGCTCTATTTGTCAACTTAGCAGTCACTGCCACTTAACAGAAAGCATGAAAGCTAACTATGGAAACCCTTTGGGTTCATTCAGTTTACTTTCTCTGCAGAAATGGAACAGAACAGTAGGGAAGAAAAGAGTGGCATACAGTTCTAAACAATAACCTTTCAAAGTTGTTTTATCTAGTTTAATTTAAAAAGTAGGGTTTCAGCTTTTATGTTGACACCATACGACTTCAAGGACAATGACACTTCGGCAGATGAAGTTTAGTTGTATAATTATTGTAGATTCTTTTGAAGTCTGTATTTACATATTCACTGTATAAATCTTATATGAGATGTCCCAGTAGGACTGTCTTGTTTTTCCCATGTAATGCAGCCAATATAAACAGCAGCCCTGTCCTTCCCCACTTGCACCTTCAGCCTCTTCTAGCACAGCAGTCTCCTACTGAGTAATGCATAAGTTAAGGGTTTGTGAAAGTTACTACTATTAAAATATAGTTACTCATTGTAAAGAAGAGGTTGTGCAGAATGCTGTGGTGATAGCATTCATGCCTTGAGACTGTAGTACTGTGGTAATGATCAAACTGATGTATATTGGATTTGGATGCTTGGAAGGTGTACAAGTAGAAGACAGACTTTCATAAAAGAAAAGAGGAAACAGAATTGCTTATTCATATAGCTAAAACAAATGAATCTGTGGAATGCTAGTAAGGATTTCAGGGGGTGGGGTCCATGAAGCATTTTTAAAATAGTTAGTGAAGAAAGTGATAGGGAATTAATAGAGGTAGGAGGGGAAACAAAGGAAAATAAAATCAGATGAGCAGAGCAAGAACTACAGGAGTTTGCAGTGTGCAGGCTGGTTCTATCCTACACCAGGAATAGGAGTTAGTATTTTATGGAAAATTAGAAAGAAAATCATTGCTGGCACAGAACTAGAGACAAGATAACATAGTAACTGTAATGGATAAAAACATTAGCAAATCAACTCTAGAATTATTACACTGAGCAGAATGCCAAAAACTGAAATGACAAGAAACACTATATTGCAGTAGTCAAGTAAACAGCTTTTTGACGTCTGAACTTGGAAACCCTGAGCTACTGATATTATGATCTTTTCAGAGTTGGTAATAGGTTATGTAACTAGCAAGTGACTTACAGCATTAATACTGAAACCATCTAAGAACACAAGAAGAGCCCTGTTGGATCAGACCAATGACCTATGTTGGATCAGACCATGACTATGTTGGATCAGACCAATAACCTCTCGCAGCAGCCACAATAGTTGACCTGGAAAGCCAAAGAAGTGTGGCACAGAGGCCAAGATATTAGCATTGCTATTGAGAAGTTTGCAGTCTCTGTATCACCATATCTAGAAGCCATGGAAATTGGTACATGAAACATCAAGAACACGTGTGCAAAGAATGTGTTACCATGATATGGGAGAAATATTTTTAAATTATATCTTAATAAGTTATAAAAGTGTACAGAGATTGATACTGAAATAAACAATCTTCTCAGACAGCATAGACTGCAGCGCTACTAATACTTCCCTGGGAGTACGATAGAATTTACTTCTGATGAAAATAATAATATTATTATTTATTATTTGCTTTGGGGGGAAAATACCTTTTCTGGGTGTTTTTCATATATTTTTGCTTGTTTTCCAGTTGTTTATTCTACCTGACTTGAACTGTGTTAACTGTTACTTTTAATAAAGTGCATTTTACCAAAATACATCATTTTATTTATAATGTGTGCTTATTACTATCTCTGTGTGGGTGTGGGTGCTGACTGCCATCAAGTCACTTCCAGCTCATGATGACCCTATTAATTAGTGTCCTCCAATACATCCTATTGTTAATAGCCATGCTCAGGTCTTGCAAACTGAGAGTTGTGGCTTCATTTGTAGAATTAGTCCATCTCATGTTTGGTCTTTCTTGTTTCCTGCTGCCTTCAACTTTTCCTAGCATTATTGTCTTTTCCAATGACTCTTGTTTTTCCATAATGTGACCAAAATATGACAGCCCCCGTTCAGTCATTTTAATTTTTAGGGACAGTTCAGGCTTGATTTGATCTAGAACTCACTTTTTTATTCTTTTGGTGGACCATGGTGTCCAGAATATTCTCTTCTAACACCATACTTTAAAGGAATGTACTTTCTTCTTATCAATTTTCCTCATTATCTGACTTTTACGCACATAGTAATATGAAATACTATGGCATGAAGTAACTTGATCTTGGTTGACAGTGAAACATGCTTATACTTAAAAAATATTTTCTAACTCCTTCACAGCTGCTCTCCCCAGTCTCAGTCTCTTGATTTCTCAGCTGCAGTCCCCCTCTTGGTTGATAATGAATCCAAGAAATAGAAAGTCTTGAACAATTCCACTTTCCTCATCGTGGACCTTAAAGATGAGTAATTACTTTTGTCTTCTTGATGTTAAGCTGTAGCCTTGCTTTGGCATTTTCTTTAATTTTCAGCAGTAGTTATCTCAAGTCTTTGCTATCATTATCTAAAGTGACAGAAATATAAATCTATAGCTATTTGTTGTGGGGATATCTACAAGAATCATCCAAACGAGCATCAATAAAAGCAATAGATGAACATATATTCACTGGCTTATGTACTGGAAAAGTTTGGTGATGCTGCCACTGCTACCATACTATTAAATAAGAGAGACAGACAGATAGATGCTCAAATTCTTTTGTTTTAGTAATCTGAAATGCTGACTGAATTCATTAGACTGTTCACTGAAGTAAAGCAAATAAATAATGTTACTGTACACAAAGAAACATGTATACACCTTTCTGTTTAAGTGGCCTGCTTTCCAATTTAGCCCCAATTTCACACAATGGTAGCCTCAGCATAAAGTGGAAAACCTTTGTTCTGCTGCCTTACAATCTGAAGAACTTCTGGCTTACATTTACACCTGGTATAAGGGGATGAAGATCAATACAAATAGTAACTGAGGAATCTTTTGACAAAGGCTTCTTAAACACATTCGGAAGTACTTTGAAACCTTGAATATGATGAGAACAGATTTGACTTTACTGAGAGAAAGGTCAGTGGATTTAAATATTTATTATTATTGAGTGGCTAAAATCAGTGATTCAGTTTCCTTTTTCAGAGCTCCAGTTGTTAACCACAGCCAGGTCCTTTCATTGTCCACCTTACCTTTGATCTTCTCCAGAGACTGGCGTGCAAAGCTTTGTTGTGCCAGCTTTCAATCCTTGTTTTAATCACATTTTTTCTGTACTCCTGTTTGGTTCTCCAGGCTTTCAATCAATGCCTGTTCTTGATTTTCATTCACATAATAAGCCTTTAGCTTTAGCAATGAAAAGGAACCTCCACATCCACAGGCAGCAAACACCTTAACCACTATTCCACACTGGTTCTCATATGAAATACAGTAAACCTATCTAAGTTGGATCAGTACTGGTGATAAATTTTTAAATCAAAAAGTAATCCTACGTCTTCATTAGCAAAAATGTGAATGCCAGCAGGAAGCATAGGCCCCTTCCGCACGGGCGGAATATGGCGCCCTGAGGATGGCAAAAACACAGTCCCCAGGGACCTATTCGCACAGGCTCCGCCCGACCGGTGCGAAGCCGCTGTTTTGCGACCTCGCTTGGGAAGCGAGGTTTTCGGAAAACGGAGGCTTGGAGCCGCTGCCGTTCGCACGGCAACGGCTCCAAGGCACCCTCCCTCCCCCCATGTCCCGTTGACCTACCTGTCCTGCGGCCCTCCGGCGCGTCGCCAAGGCCTGGGGACATGCTCCCTCTGCCCTGCGACTCCGGAGCGGTTGCGCAGGGCAAGGGGGGTGTGTCCCCTGGCCTCGGTGATGCGCCGGAGGGCCGCAGGACAGGAAGGTCACCCTGACGACGGCGCAGCTCTGCGCCGTCATCCCCGGCTGTTCTGGGAACGTTCATGCGAACGGTCCCAGAGGGGTCGGGTCGGCGTCATCTACGCTGACCCGACCCCTTCTGCTGCCATGCAGAAACAGCCATAGTTTGACAACTTGACTGATTTCTGAGAGTTCTTAATTAATAGTGTAGAACTAGGCAAAGGAAGAACCATTTAACTACTTTGTTTCCACAGTCAGCTTGATAAGGTTCAAATAGGCCCAGTCTTATACCTTCTCTGATGGGCCTCAGCCTTTTGCTTGGAAAACGGCCTTAAACTTGCTTTTCAGGCTTTATGTGACTGGCAGTAAAAAGCTGGCCTTATCACCAACAAAGGCAAGGAAAGGCCAACAAAAGTGGAGTCTTGATGGCAACTGTCTCGCCCTCAAAGAGTTTAATAATTAAGGATAAGAGTAGAGGGGGGAAAAAGAGAAGCAATTGAAGCAAAGGAACATAAAGTAAAACCGAACAAAAGATAAGAGAATTAGGCAGGCTAAGTAAGGATATTCCTTTGAAAATTCCCGAGTTGCTGTACTGAATTCCCTGCCATTGTCTACTTCACTATCATTATACTCATTTTTGGCTCTTTAGTACTTATGAAATTAATAATCATATATTAAAATGCCAACTTTAATTATTTTAAGATTGAAACATCAAGAACAGGCATTAAAACTCTCTGGAAAATAACTTTGAGATGACTATGGACTCATGTACATAAAAAATAAAAGCCATTTCAAATGCTGTAACTGCCATTTCAAATGCTGCATTTCATAAATGTTTTTATTGAATGTATGCAGTTTAACATAATAGAAAAACACAAACATAAAGTATACAACTGTCCGGTTACCTCTGCCTGAGTGAAAACATTTGTTTTTCCTTATATATAGCATTACCAAGAGGTCTTTTGTACAAGTTTAGAAATTATATTATTAGGTTATTTACCTGTCATACTTCATAGATTACTATCTTTACAAATTTCCTGTTTCCCTCTCTGTACGTAACATGGTTATTGTTAATATTATCTACTTATACTATCAATTATCTAAACTACCTCTATATTCTACACAGTCCTATTTCCTAATCTAGATCTACCTTTTACATACGACAAAAACAATAAAGAAGATACCTAAATAAGAGACCACAACATCAACAACAAAGCCTAAAAGAAAAAAGAAAAAAATAACAAAAACAAAAGACAAACACAAAAAAAGCTTAAGTTGACTTCCCCCATTACCCTTAAATTTCACATTTTTTTTATATTGGCAAATCGTTCACTATATTCTCATTTCAAATGCTGCATCTGTTACAATTATACACCATCTCTGCATGTGAAAAAACTAAGCTCCCTGTATTGCACTTCATAGGCAGTCCCATCCAAAGCCCAAGGAGCTGTCACATTGCCCCGCCACCTCCAGAGGGCTTTCCAGCAGTGCGGGGAGGCAGGGACAGCCCTTCATAGGGGCTCCATAGGGACTAGAAAGTCCTCCATAGGGCTAATTGGATTTACACCACTGTTGGGTGGTGTAAGTCTGAAAGCTTAAGTGCCATGCTCCTGGTCCCAAAGGCCCCAGCCTGCCCCCACTGCTCTGGCATCCAGTTAGATACTAGCATTGCTCTGCAACTTCTGGGTGTCACTACCATGGAGTTAAGGGGCAGCTGGATGCTGGCATATTTTCTGACAACACCCCCTTATGCAGTGAAGGGGGTAAAATGCTGATGCATGGCTGCACTGTTCCCCCAAGCTCTTTCCCCTAACCCTTCCTCCCCAGATAGGGTAATAAAGCTCATACCCAACTGGTATCTTATGTTACGGAATTATGTATTTGTTGAAATGGAATCTTATTTACATTGCCCCACAAGTCTAAGGTTATGTAGAGATACTCCAACAGTAAAACAATCACATGATTGTTTAAATCTTTGAATCTGTTTAAATATTTTTCACTGAGGGCCAAACAAGATGATACATCTTTTAAAAGTTGGGTTTGTGAACCCTTGGTGCCATTTGGGCTCAGGAAAATGTGGCAGGGGGTGGGAAGGTAGGAGTTGGTCCTCCCTCATACCACAGGGCGAAGCTGAATCGATCTCTCCAAATTTTAAAGAGACATTCCCCACAGCTATTATGGTAAGAGTGGGTAACCTGGACCAGCTCTTTTAAAAAAATGTAATGACTAGTTTATCCCTGAGGTGAAGAATCCATAATCCAGCTATAGCTCTGGTTCTAGCATGAAAGCAAGTACAATGTTCTACCATTAGGTGTGTTACAATCAGATATACTTGCATTTCCAGAAGCAGTTCTTTTAAGGTTCCTCACCATGAACAACTTGACTTACTGTAGGTTTTCATTGTCCATACATAATACATAATTGAATACATAATTGAAAAACTGTATTCATCATACTCCATAGGGAGTGGTGGCTTTCACTGCCCCCCTTAGGGCACATTCCTGAAAGTAATAGCTGTTCAATAGTCTCAATAGAACTGCTTAGGCTTACTTCCTTTCTTACATTCTCTAGACCCCAAATCATCAGGGAAACTGCTAGATTGGTGGGTTGGACAATAGTTTAGTCCCATTGGGGAGTTCTGGAATTTAGATTAAAATCATACAGAAGAGAGCAAACTAATTCTATGTTTCATACTTTCAAAGACTTCAATCATCTGGAGTATGGGTGTAGACTGAACAGGCTTTCATGGTGGAACATGAAACTGAAAGATGAAGGGGAAACATGTACATGAAAGAAATATCAGGCTGTTCTTTCTTATGAAATAAAGACAATATACTTTAAATACACAGAACTACACATAGAATTACAGCTTGATTTTTTTAACAATTGACCTTAAATGGCTGTTATTACATGCTTTTAAAATGTGGCATGTATTTACATATAGATTCTCCATACTTGAAAACTTGCGTGCATCTGAAATATTACTTAACTCCAAGATTTTAAATTCCATACATGACAATGCATTTCAATGAAATAGTGTAGAAGCTATTACCTGTAAATTCATATGCAGTTAGATCGTTCTTATTTCTTGGAAGGATATGAGTATGCAGACTCTGCTTGGGATGGAAACAAGTGCCACTCATCAATGAAATCAAACAAAAGGTTTTGCTTTTAAATTTGTACATAAAGAAAATACACTTTTTCTTTTTTCCATACAAAGAAGAAAAGAGAGATTTTAAGTACAACTAGTAATAACCTAGTACAAAACTAGTAACAACCTAGGACATCAGTCTACATTTCTTGAGTTGTCCACTGGACCATTCTATGATATCTCTTGGGGGGGGGGGAGGAGGCAAACTTTATCCATTTTTCATGTAATGTTGTATTTGAGGATTCATTGAGCAGGATTTAAGAAGTGCAAACAATGAATGACTGTGAGTATAAGTGAACAGTGGAACTCCAGAAAGTTGAATCCCACTGAAGAAGATCGTGATGCCCTTCCTTTTTGAAAAGGCAAAGTAGCTTGCTAAAGCCATTTCTTCCCCAAAATCCATTTAATTCCGCTTTTGTCTGGCAACATTGCTACTTGTATAATTATTGTTATCCTAAAGCTAACCTACAGACTGTCAAGCTGTTATACTGTAACAGGAACTGATCCTTTCAATTCTCTCTTTTCTATGTTTTACCTAGTTCTTAATCCAAATAAGCACCTTACCTCCACTTCACATGATTGGCATTCCAATCCCAAATTTATTAGTGGCTGCATTTATCAAGAAATTTTATTATGTTGGTTTCCGGATCATTATTTATGACCTCCACCAAATTAAAAAATGCAATCCTGAAAAAGTGCATTCTTAAAAAATCTTATCAAAATGTCTTCCTCTACAAAGGTACAATAAAATGTACCATTTCATATGTATTCCAAATTAACATAATTTCAAGACACTAGTAAATACTTCCCTGCAATTAATCTTTTCCTAATTCAAAGGGATTCAGCAGCAAATATTATCACTGCTAGAATATTACCTGTACTATTATCATTTACTATCAATAAAGCCTTCTTTCTTAAAATCACCCACCTTTACAGAGTCAGGACAATATGACTCTGAAGGGAGGGAGGAGTTGGCGAAAGAGTGAGAGGGCCCAGTCATTTGTACAATCAAAAATGTGCAATCATAAGATTGCCTGGCCTTGATCACACTTTTTCCCAGCAGGAATACATTCTGCTGTGTGAGTAATATCAATGAACAAAATCAGTAGAATAAAGCAGTGGCTTGCAACACTCATAGGTTTGGGTCCTGTGAAAAATTTCTGCTAACAGAAAGGGGGATATTTTTGCTGATTGCTACTCCTTTTGCAGACTGGTATAATGTTACAGAGCTGAATAGCTGTCTGTGTCACCAGCACCATATAGAAAGACCAGATCAGCCAGACCATACCAGAGCATGGAGCCTATAGAATCCAAAATCACCCAATAGTACTAAAATGACAGTTCAGTAGATGGCATCAAATGTTGATAAGAAATTCCCCTATTCTCTGTCCACTATTTCTCATGGTAAAGGTTGCTCAAATCCATCAAAACCATTTCTGCATCAAAAACAGGTTTAGAAGTTGAATTGTAATGGGTTAAGATTTACCAAATTTACTTGGGTGGTTAGCAATTACTTAAATACTATGCCTCCAAAGGGATGTTTAGCCACAAATCTATATTTAAGACCATTTGGATTCAGGTGACCACCTCCTTTAGTGAAGTGTTCACTACCCTTGGGCAATCTCCAAATCAAGATGACACTAACCAAGATAGTCAAAAGACAAGCACAGGTATGGGAGACTGTATTTTCAAGCTATTGGCCGACCTCTTAAGCCATTACTGACACATCTGAGTGATATTACTAATCTAAATTCAGATCACATTCTGAACTAACAAACCAGTGGCATTCAAGGTTTGATGAACACAAGCAGTATTGTCAGCTAAGTGCTTAACAAACAAATCAGAGCATCTGTTTTACACCATCAGGGGCCTAATGAGAGTCCTGTTGCAACACTGAACTTGTGTGATCATCCATCAAGTCCTTCAATGATGAATTAATATGTATTTATTTTGGTATTTCTATGTCATTTTTCTCCCCAAAGCAGCTTTAAAAAATTTCCAATTTAAACAAGATAATCAGTTAATCAAACAAGTAAAACAACAAACATCCATTTCAAGCACTGCTTCAGTATTTCTATTCTTCCATAAGATCTAATAAAAAAGTGGGATCAGAATACCTATTTCAGTCCAAATATGCAAATGACTTCTCCTTGTGGTTTTATATAGATATTAAATACCATAGGAGCTTGGGGCCAGAGTACATGAAGGCCCACCTTCTTCCATATCGTCCAGCCTGCAGGTTAAGATCTGCTTCACAAGCCTTGGATCTCTATGCTCCCACCTTCTGAGGTGAGCTGGTCATTTACAGTAGTGATGGCTTGCTTTGGAAACACCCTTTTCCTTAAAGCCTCACTTGGTGCCTAGATTTCTTTTTGGTGCCAGGCCAAAACATTTCTGTTCACCCAGGCTTTCAATTAAAGTCATGATTTTTAACATGCTATTGCTATCTGAAAACTGCTGCTTTAAGCTTCCAATGGATATTTTTAACAGTCTGTGCTTTTAGGATCGGTGGAGCTTTTATGCTGTTTTTTTTTAATTTCATATTTGGAAAATGTCATTCCAGTTTTCTAAAAAGAGTCCAGAGTGGATCCAGGAAACTACAGGCCAGTTAGCTTAACATCTGTTCCAGGTAAATTAGTAGAAATTATTAGCAAAAAGAAAAAAAAAGAGTCTCCTGTCTGCTGAAGGAAAATTAAGATGATTTCTGCTAAGAAAAATCCTGCTTCACTAACCTCTTGGAGTTGTCTGAGCAGGTTAGCAAGCATGGGGATAAGGGTGAGTGATAGATATAAAATACTTCCAAGAGGTGTTTTTTTTTTACAAGGTACCTTATCAAGACTCCTGAATAAGTTTAGCAATCATTGGATAAGCATGCAAGAGCTGGTTTAATGCAAGAAGAGTTGTAATAATTGTACAGCTCTCAGGCTGTTTCTGCATGGCCACACTGGGGGTTGGGTTCGCACGAACGGTCCCGGTTGCGTTGGGGAAGGCGGCACAGCCTCTGCTCAGGCTGCGCCGTCCTCCAAACACTTTACCGTGTCCTCCGGCCTCCGGCACGTCGCACAGGCCAGGGGACATGCCCCTCTGCCCTACGTGACAGCTCCGAAGTCGCATGGCAGGGGGGCATGTCCCCTGGCCTGTGCAATGCGCCGGAAGCCAGAGGACACAGTAAGGCATTTGGGAAAGGGGGGGGATGGCGCCTTCCAGCTGCTGCCGTTTGCACGGCAGCGGTTGGAAGCCGCTGTTTCCCAAAAACCTCGCTCAGGGAGTGAGGTTGGGAAACAGTGGCTTCGCGACGCTGGGGGGGGGAGTGAGGGCGGTGTGACTGCGATGCAGCTGCACCCCCTATGCGAACAGCTCCCTAGGGATGGCGTTTTTGCCGTCCCTAGGGTGCTGTTATTGGCCTGTGTGGAAAGGGCCTCACAGTGGAAGGACAAGAGCAGTAAGGTCTACAAGGATCAGCATAGGGGCCAGTACCAGTCAATTTGCTCACAAATTATTTAAAATTAGTGTTGAGCAGTGTACTAGTCAAGTTTGCAGATAGTTCAAAATTATTCAGGATGGTGAAAACTGTTGGAAGTGAAGGACTGTGCACTGTTTCCTGCCTCAGAGACAGAGGGGGGTCTTACAAGTAAGTCAGATAGCAAGAGAGGATCAAGACACTGACACCTTTTCCCTTCCTTCCTTCCTTCCTTCCTTCCTTCCTTCCTTCCTTCCTTCCTTCCTTCCTTCCTTCCTTCCTTCCTTCCTTCCTTCCTTCCTTCCTTCCTTCCTTCCTTCCTTCCTTCCTTCCTTCCACACCATTCTTACCCTCACTTTCCACTTTGCACCATGTGTGTAGAACGATGCAGACTGCATCCATCACCATAAAGCCAGATAGATTAGAATAGAGAACCTATCCACTTTTCTATCCCAAATAGAATTTACAAATAAAGACTGCTCTTGTTAGTTATAAACTATGAAATAACTCTTACTTTTCTTTGTGCCTATGCACATACATAAGCTTGGGGATGCTCTCCTGTGCTATATTCTGTGCACTCTGCTTATAATGCAAAGGTATCTCTTACCAGAGAGATTACCCAGCAGGTTATTGGGCCCCAGCTGTGCAGCCCAGTTTTCCTTTTGGCTCGATGAGGCTTTGAGCTCCAGTGTTGCGTGTGTGTCCGGGAGTGGGGGACCCCCCTCTCCCCGGGCTTGCTGCCTCCATTGCTAGCGGCATCGCCAGCCTCGTCCCGGGGCCCGTCGCCGGCGGCCCCGCTAGCCTCGTTCTGGGGCCTGAACTGGCTGGCCCATATCCGCCGGCCCCACCAGCCTCAGCGCGGGGCCCGAATTGGCCGGCCTCGTCACCGCCGGCCCCACCAGCCTCGGCGCAGGGCCCAGACTGGCTGCTGCCGCCGTTGACTGGATTCCCCTACCTTTCTGCAGGAACAACAGCGTATTAGGCAACAAGCTCAGGAGGTAGCCGCTCAAAATTTACAGGCGGCCCAGGAACAACAAAAACGTCAGTATGACCAGTCGGCTCGTCCGCGAACCTTGAAAGCGGGAGACCAAGTCCTAGTTCAATGACATCTGCCCAAGCTCCAGGTGCAGATCCTTGGCAAGGACCATTCCCGGTGTATTGGGTATTAGGCCCACTTACCTATGAGGTGCAGTGCGGTTCAACCCGACGCTTCCCGAAGCCTATCCATATCAACAACCTAAAGGTTTGACATGCGCAGCCAAGTCAGGTTGGGCTAGCCGTGGGGGGGCCAGAATTGCCTGCAGATGAAATTCCGTGTCACGAACAGACTCCCTCGGGGGCCTTACCCCAGTTTGATAGCTAGTTGGTTGCGAAACATATTCAGGACGGTCCTAAAACACTTTCCCCTATTGTTCTCAACCGTCCCGGGAAGAACACAGGTCATACAACATGAAATTCGAACTGAGATCGGCCAGGTAGCGCGCAGTACGTGGCATCCACTTCCTCAACATCGCTGAGAGGTAGTTCGACAGGAAGTAGAAAAGATGCTCCAATTGGGAGTGATTGAGCCTTCCCATAGTGCGTGGTGCAGCCCTGTGGTTTTGTTACCGAAACCAGATGGTTCCATCCTATTTTGCATTGACTATCGAGAAGTCAATGCTGTAGCTTGTTTTGATGCTTACCCAATGCCCCGAGCAGACCACCTAGTTCAGCAATTGGGAACAGTCCGATATTTGTCAGCGCTAGATTTAACCAAGGGGTATTGACAAATTCCCATGAAGGAATCAGATCGGGAAAAGACGGCCTTTGCCACTCCCCAAGGCCTGTTCCAATTTCGTTTGGTCTGTATGGGGCTGTCGCCACTTTCCAACGCATGGTGGATACAGTCTTGAGCCATTGTCAAGGCTTTATCACCGCCTACATTGATGATATTCTGATTTATAGTCCTACGTGGGAAACCCACCTAGAACACTTGCAGCAGGTCCTAGCTGCCTTACACAAAGCCGGTCTTACACTAAACCCCCAGAAAAGCCATTTAGGGTTTCAGGAGATTCGGTACTTAGAGTATATTGTGGGTGGTGGAGTCTTGAGACCCCAACCTGACAAAGTGGCTTCCCTTGAAGAGCTGACCCCCCATACACACAAAAAGGGGGTTATGTTGCTTTCTAGGCTTAGTGGGTTACTACAGCAAGTTTATTGCGGGTTTCACCTCTAAGGTGGCTCCCTTAACTGACATGTTGCGCAAAACGGCCCTGGAGAAATTGCGATGGGGTTCACAGCCTTTCATACCTTAAAAGGAGCATTGAATCAGGCCCCAGTTCTTCGCAACCCGGACCCCTCTCTCCCTTTCATAGTCCAAACGGACTCCTCTGGCACTGGGTTAGGGGCCGTTTTATCTCAAAGGTGGCCTGACGGGGAGCACCCCATCCTGTTCCTTAGCCGCAAGCTGCAGCCGGCTGAATGTAAATATTCCACAATAGAACTGGAAGCTCTAGCTATTAAATGGGCAGTAGCCGGCCAGAGGTTCTACCTAGAAGGTTGTTCATTTACTATTGTCACAGACCACGCCCCGCTACAATGGATGCGCCACATGAAAGATCACAATCCCGGGGTGCTCCGCTGGTATATCTCCCTTCTGCCTTTCAGGTTCACCATTGTACATCGTCCGGGACGCCAACAGCTGAATGCTGACTTCCTCTCCTGAATGTGGGACAACACTTTTGATGGTGTCCAGCCGCCCAGAGGGGGTGTGTGTCCAGGAGCGGGGGACTCCCCTCCCCAGACTTGCTGCCTACGTTGCCGGTGGCCCCGCCAGCCTCGTCCCGGGGCCCATCACCAGTGGCCCCGCCAGCCTCGTCCCGGGGCCCGGACTGGCCGCCCCATCTCTGCCGACCCCACCAGCCTCGGCGCGGGGCCCAAACTGGCCGACCCCGTTGCCGCCAGCCTTGCCAGCCTCAGTGCAGGGCCCGGACTGGCCACCGCCAGCCCCGCCGCTGGGCCGGGGAGTGGGGATTTCCCCACTGTGCCTGATGGAGGGGACGGGGAGTCCCTCCATCGATGGTCTGGTCCCTCCTGCGCCGCCGGGGGGACCTTATTTCCCCGGTCCTGGACTGAGGCTGGGGAGAGAGGAGGCGAGCCTGGTAGGTCACTCAGGGCCTCGGACCCGAGGGGGAGACTACGCGGCCCAGAGCACTGGGGGCGCCGATGCGGGAACCATCAGCCGTCCGCTCCCCAGGAGGGAGCCCAGGACCTCGCCAGCGGCTGGACAGGCGAGCGGTGTTGGCAAAGGCAGAGGCCTGGACCCGTGGGTGGGGCCGGGCCAAGCATGTCGATCGGGGGGAAGGCAGAGCTGGAGATGGGAGGGGTTTTCAAGGATGTGGCCAGGTGGGGAGGGGATAAAAGGGGAAGAACGGGAGCACCTAGGGGATTTGAGGAGAAGGACGGAGGCAGGGAGAAGGCTGGAAGGGATGGGAGACGGAAGGCTGGAGGGGAAACAAAGAGGGGACGAGGAGGGGAAGCAAGGGATAGAGGAGGTAGAAGACAGAAGGCAGTGAAGAGGGGATACAGGAGGAAGTGAGAGAAAGGAGAAGGAGAGGGGAGCGAGTGAGATTAAGGGTGTAGAGGGGGAGTCCTGTGACGTGAACAGGCTCCCTGCTTCACAGAGTTGGCTGGGCTAGATAGCCCGGGGTGGATTTAGGCACCCACATAGGCCACCCCCCTCAAGACCGGGGGTGAGGCTGGGAGTTTCCAGCACCCAGGAAGGGATAGGAGGGACAGCAACCAGGTACCCCTTTTGGGTACCCTGGAGGGGGACCTTGACAGTGTGCTTTTGTTTTGGCAACTATGGAGTTAAGTTTGTTCCCTGAGATCCAGAGGGATCAGTTGTGGGCAATCTGAATGGCTGATTTTGCAGCTAAGCAGCGGAGTCAGCGAAGGAGCACAGAGAATGGCTTCTTACTTTGGAGGAAAACTCCGGTTGACCATTTTGGGTGCTGATAAATACATTGAATGGAAGACTCAATTACGCCTTGCTCTCAGAGCAGAAGGACTACTAAAAGTTACACAGGAGGATCCTCCTCACAAATGTGGCAGAGAAAGCCATGCGTAAGGCTTGGGAGGAGAGAGACATTAAGATGTAAGTGATTATTGGAAACTCTGTGAGTAACCCATATCTATCTACAATATGTGAGTTGGGAACTGCCAAAGCTATGCTAGTGAGGCTTGAACAAGCACATGGAAAAAGAGGTTGGGCATATAGCTACACATTAAGGTGAAAGTTGTTGAATATGCATTATAAGGAAGGGAGCTGTTTTCTCACACGTATAAACATGCTCCAGGACTATTTTGTTCAGTTGAAAATTGCAGGGGACGAGCACAACACCAGGGAAAGCTGGCAATGCTATTTTTAGCAGTGGGATAATCGGCCAACTAGAGAGTCAAGTGGACTTAATGTTCGAACAAGCAGTTGAAACAATTTCGACAGAAGTTAGCACTATTCCACACACCCCAGGAATCTGAAAAACAAGTTCCATTATACCATATGGAGAATTCTTGGATTCCAAGGGGATGTTTATTTTTTAAGGTAGAGGCATCAGATTTTCAGAATAGTTGCTGGTGACTCTCTCTACAGGAACTGACATTTTTGGTAAAGATTGAATCAGGAGGTCTATTTTTATCCCGGCCCATCCCACATTGTTTCCAATTGAAGAAATACAGTCTTTTTTTCCTCCAGGGGAAAAGCAAGGAGAAATGTCTGTCAGAAATCACGGTCAATGCATCAAATACCAAGAACCAACCCAATTTGATGGCAAAACCAAACAGAACAAATGACAAACCAGAGAATCACAGCACACAAAAAACTAAGAAAGGGGGCACTTTTACTAGCCCAGATGTTCCCAAATACAATGTGCCTACAGATGCTTGCCAGAACCATCCACTCTGGCAGTGCAAGTCCAACGTTAAAACCAATGTTAAAACACAGGATATCATCATTTTTTTTAAAAAAAAATCCCCTTTATTACACCCAATGGCAAGAAGCTCAGCTCAGCATATGGGGGCAACTTTTCCAAGCCTAGCAGAACCAATGCAGAATCCTTCAGATCCCAACACCATACAGGCAGTGCAAGACCAGCAGAACCTATGTAAAGCCAAAGAACCTCTATAGTGGGAACTGAAGGTGTGAGGGGTATTTGAAAGAATGGCAACACAGAATGCCCAGCTGAACCCAGTGCCAGCCTATCAGTGCCAGCTCATCAGGACTAATATGTATACAGAGATGTCAACATGTCAACATTTTATATCCAAGCAAGGAAGAGGGAGGATTTTGTAAACTCAGCAGAACCAATTGCATTGCACAGAACGCCCAGTACAACTCAGTGTCAGTTTCCCAGTGTAAGCTCAAAAGAAGGACTAATGTGCAACCAGAAAATCACCGGCAACCTTCTATGTCCAAAAAAGAGAAGGAGGGTTGCAAGCCCAGCGGAACCATTTTCACAAAACAGAATACCCAGGAGAATCCAGTTCCAGTATCCTAACACAAGTTCAAAAAGAAGAATAATGTGCCTTCAGAAATCGCGCCCCAGGCTTCAGCCTGGAGGCGCCGTTGCAGGGGGGGAGGGACGAGTGGAGGCTTCTCCCGCCGGCCGAATGAGGCGGTCACGTGGCTGGGTGCCGGCACGTGACAGGGGCCTCAGCAGCCTTAAAAGGCTGCGTCGGCGGGGGACGGGCCTCTTTCAAGGCCGGATCGTTCAAAGGGAGGCTGTTTTCAGAGCTCCCGTGCGGCCTTGGGAGAGGAGGATCGGCCTTGCCGAGACTCGCAGGGTTTCACCCCTCTACTCATCTGCTGGGCGATCGAGACAGGCTTGTCGGGCGCGCGGCTGCTGCGCCGGCCTTTTTGACTGGCGTGGCGGTGCGTGCGCGCGATCGGGAGACCTTCCTTCGCTCCTCAGGCAGGCAGGGAGTTACCGGGCGGCGCAGGGCTTTCATCGGAGCCCGGCCGGCCTCCCGACGATCGTGCGGCCGTCTGGCCGTCCGGACGTGAGGCTCACAGGGCAGAAGGGCTTCGGCCGTTAGGCGAGCCCTCGGCATTGCCTTTCAGGCGCAGCCTTCACAACCCCCCCCCTCCGGTTGCTCGCGCGTGGGAAGCGCAGCGGCCATTTTGCCTTCCTTTTACTGCTCGGCGGTCTCCCGGCCCTAATCGAAGAACGCTCCCGGAGGGACCCGGGCGGCTGTTTTTTAAGGACGAAGGGGTCGGGCGTCATTGCTCTTCATCGGGACCGGCAGTTTAGTAGTGCATAGGGACAGCCTTTCGGCCGGCATCGCAAGGGGCATTGCGGCGGCCATTTTGTCCCCTCCCGGTGGGAAGGACTGGAGGGAGCGGCCATTTTCTTTAGCATTCGCAGATAGCTTAAGGCCCCACGAGGCAGCGGCATTTTAAAGAAACTTTTGGGCGTTACAGGCTGCTACAAAGTACAATCGCGGGCGGGATTTCACAAAGGCAGTGAGCAGTTTGTGAATTAACAAGCAATTTGGTGGTGAGTCAGTCAGGGCTATGGCGTCGAAGCCTACAAGCACAAAGAAGAGGGCAAAGAAGGCTAGCCCAACCATGCCACTCAGGGCTGCAGAGCAGGGGCAAGTGGGGCCCACTCCTCCCCCCCTTCCGGAATTGGAGTCAGCCAGGCCACACCCTGACAGGGAGTTGGCCGTTTCTTCTTTTACCCCAACTGGTGCACTCCCCTCCTCTTCCAGCGTAGGGGTGCCTGCCATGCCTGGAACACCTACAGTAATCCGGCCAGAGGCCGTAAGAGTGGTGCAGGGGTCTGGCATAGAGGTCCTGGGGCAGCCCGGGCCGGGAACTCCAGGCCAGCGTCGGCCTCCCTCTATTCGGACCGGGGCGAATAGTCCCTCAGTGCTCATGCCTCCTCATGGCCAAGGTGGGCCGCCCATATCTGGAAACTCTGTTTTTATGCCATATACTTATCCATATTCTCCGTATATGGGCATGAATCTTAACCCCGGTATGGGATGGCCAGGCCAATTCAACCTCTCCCCTGGTTTTGGGCAATGGCCAGGAGGCTTCATGGGGAACCAGCCCCCTTATTTTTGGCCTTCTCAAGTTCAAAGTTCTGCTAGTAGTCAGCTTCGGGGAACGCAGGTCCAGCAGAGCTTGGGTTCCCCCGCCACCAATGTTGGGGGGACGCAGGTCCATCAGAGCTTGGGTTACCAAGCACCTCCCGGTGTGTGGCCTCCTTCGGTACCTGCCGATCCAATGGTACAGGGTCTACAGTTTGCAACTGGGAGTGGTACACTGCCGGTACCAGCGGGCAGCGGTGAAGCTGCATCAGGCCCTGCCAGCCAGGCTACTGGGCCCAGATCCAGACCCAGATGGAGGGGGAAAAAGGCCTCTTGTCGTACTAGATCTTCTCGGAGGTCCCCTAGCTCATCCTCGTCTGGTGAGTCCACAGATGAGGATTCTGCCCAAGCAGCAGGAGATTACTGGGAAAGAGGAGAGAAGGTGCCAGCTCTTCCCCTCTGGATTACTCAGAGGAGAAAAGGGGAGCTCGCAGTGGAAGACAGTGCTGGGAACTCAGGGGCTTCAGCCTTCTGCTCGGCATGGGACCCTGGGGACCCCCCCGCCCTTAGGACATTTGCCGAGAAAATTAAGAGAACGTGCCCTAGACGGGTACTATGTGGATATCTTCACCGGCTTTTGCGGCCGGAAGAGGATCCAGAAGAGACGGGTTCCTCTGCTCGGCTAAGAGACGTACTCTAGAGATGCCTTCCAGAAAGGAGCAGAGCCGCTCCTCTCTCACAACTGGCTGAAGGGGTTCGCGGAATATATGGCTCTGATAGGAGCTGCTTACCCACTAAGGGCTTGGCATCTGTCTGCTCACTGGGCCAATGTTTTGAGGGCACGATCCTTATCAGGGGACGCGGCTGCTATAAAATACGATGAGGCATTCCGTAAGAGTGCCTCACATCGTCCAGGGCGCAGGTGGGATTTAATACACGATCAGACGTGGATGACAAATGTGATTAAAACTGCGTCATCTGGTGCTTCTGCGTCAGCTGGGGCCGATGGGCCGAGGAAAAAAGGGGTTGGTCAGCGGGATCCTCCCCGCCTAGCTTGCTGGGCATTTAACCAGGGCTCCTGCAAGAAAGATAAATGCAGGTTCGAACACATCTGTTCCCGGTGTTTTGGGGCCCACACCAGGGTTCAATGCCCGCAGCTGGCTCGGCCTCCCTTTCGACGTGGCCGGAACCCTGGCTCCGGCAACTTTAAGAAGGACGGTGGCGGCCAGGGAGGATCCTTCACCACCCAGAAGGCCTGAGGTCCCGGAGGTTCTGCAGAGTCTCGCCCCTTCCCCGGTGCGTGTGCAACCTTTATGTCAATGGCTGGACAGGTATCCGCGTCGGGAAGACACTTTATACTTAAGGGAAGGATTTCAATTGGGTTTTCACATCCCATTTGTAGGGAGCAGGGTGGCAACCTCAGCTCCCAACTTAAAATCAGCCAGGGAATTGCCGGCGGTAGTGGCGGCCAAAATTTCAAAAGAATGCATGGCGGGCAGAATCGCAGGCCCCTTCCCAGAGCCTCCGTTACATAACCTCAGGGTTTCCCCCATTGGGGTGGTTCCCAAAAAGACCCCCGGGGAGTATAGAATGATACAACATCTGTCCTACCCCGCAGGGGGGTCGGTGAACGACTTCATCGACCCGGGCATCTGCTCTGTTCGATATGCCACTGTGGATGAGGCGGTGAGTCTCATCCGGCAGGTGGGAACTGCCTCGATGTTGGCAAAATGTGACATACAGTCAGCCTTTCGGCTGCTCCCCATACACCCCAGGGATTTTGAACTCTTAGGTTTTCAATTTGAGGGACATTGGTATGTCGATAAATGCATGCCTATGGGATGCTCTATAGCTTGTGCAGCCTTTGAAAAATTTAGCACCTTCTTGGAATGGGCAATTAAGGATCGCATGCCATCAGCGAAAGTCACTCATTATCTTGATGATTTTTTATTTGTAGGTGCAGCTGGCTCTGATGAATGTGCGATGATGTTGTCAGCATTTCAGGACTTGGCGGCAGAGCTAGGGGTTCCTTTGGCGGCCGACAAGACTGAAGGGCCCATGTCGTGTTTAACTTACTTAGGGATTCAGTTGGACACGGTGGCAGGGACATCCTCCCTGCCCCTTGACAAACTGGCAACATTACGCGCACTGATTAGAGACATCTGTGCAAAAAAGAAATGCAGATTGCGAGAAATACAGTCCCTGCTTGGGCACCTTAATTTTGCCTGCAGGGTCGTTTCCCCGGGGAGAGCCTTTTGTTCCCGCCTTGCAAGGTCGATGTCAGGCTACACAGTTCCCCATCATCACATCAGGGTCACTTCGGGTCTTCGACAAGACCTAGGGGTTTGGTTACGTTTTTTGGAACGTTATAATGGAGTTTCCTTTTGGCAAGTTCCCTGGGAGCTGCAGGATAGTTTTCAAGTTCACACCGACGCAGCTGGTTCCATAGGTTTTGGGATTTACTTCAGGGGCCAGTGGTGCGCAGGGGATTGGCCAGTGGCTTGGTCTCAGACTGGAATTTTACGTGATATGACTTTCCTGGAGTTGTTCCCTCTGGTGGCTGCGGTCCACATCTGGAAGGGGGTGTTTAGGGACCATGCAGTACAGTTCTGGTGTGACAAATCCGCCAGAAGTCAGGGTGGTAAACGGGCAGTCCAGCCGGGTCAGAGCGAAAGTGATGCTGCTAGGTAAGGGAATTTAGCTGGTATGCCTGACTAACAACATCTCTTTTAAAGCCGTTTTCCTGCCAGCGGCTTGGTCTCAGACTGGAATTTTACGTGATATGACTTTCCTGGAGTTGTTCCCTCTGGTGGCTGCGGTCCACATCTGGAAGGGGGTGTTTAGGACCATGCAGTTCTGCGTGACAACCGCCGTATCAGGGTGGTAACGGGCAGTCCAGCCGGTCAGAGCGAAAGTGATGCGCTAGTAAGGGAATTTGTATTGGTATGCCTGGATCACAACATCTCTCTTTTAAAGTCGCTTTCCGCTTAAAGGCTTAACCGACTGGAATTTTTACGGATATGACTTTCCTGGAGTTGTTCCTCTGGTGGCCGCGGTCCGCCATCTGGAAGGGGTGTTTAGGGGACCATGCAGTACAGTTCTGGTGTGACAACCAAGCCAGAAGTCAGTGGTAAATCGGCAGTCCAGCCGTCAGAGCTTAAGGGGATGCGCTAGTAAGGGAATTTGTATTGGTATGCCTGACTAACAACATCTCTTTTAAAGCCGTTTTCCTGCCAGCGGCTTGGTCTCAGACTGGAATTTTACGTGATATGACTTTCCTGGAGTTGTTCCTCTGGTGGCTGGGCGCGGGTCCACATCTGGAAGGGGGTGTTTAGGGACCATGCAGTACAGTTCTGGTGTGACAACCAAGCCGTAGTCAGGGTGGTAAATCGGCAGTCCAGCCGGTCAGAGCGAGTGATGCGGCTAGTAAGGGAATTTGTATTGGTATGCCTGACTAACAACATCTCTTTTAAAGCCGTTTTCCTGCCAGCGGCTTGGTCTCAGACTGGAATTTTACGTGATATGACTTTCCTGGAGTTGTTCCCTCTGGTGGCTGCGGTCCACATCTGGAAGGGGGTGTTTAGGGACCATGCAGTACAGTTCTGGTGTGACAACCAAGCCGTAGTCAGGGTGGTAAATCGGCAGTCCAGCCGGTCAGAGCGAGTGATGCGGCTAGTAAGGGAATTTGTATTGGTATGCCTGACTAACAACATCTCTTTTAAAGCCGTTTTCCTGCCAGGCATTTCTAACAGTATAGCTGACGCTTTGTCTCGCCATCAGGTCAGCCGATTTCGCTCCCTAGCTCCCGAGGCCAACCAGTTTCCGGAGAGGTGTCCAGACCATCTGTGGCGTCTTGGAGGCAGTCCATAGCCGAAGGTGTCTTGCAGTCACTGGCTCCAGCTACACGTCGCGCGTATGGAGGGGCCCTGAACACCTTTTTTTTTTTGCGTTTGCAGCTTCCATCGGTGAACCTGTTCGACAGGGGTTTGCTAAGGATTTGGTGCTCCGGTATCTGGTGGAACTGAGGGACCGTCGAATGGCTGCCAGGACTATTAAGGTCCACTTGGCGGCCATTTCCTTTTTCAGCCAGGCTCTGGGGATCACTGACCACTCCCGGTCTTTTGAAGCCAGAAGAGCCGTGGCCGGGTGGCAGCGCGCTTCCTCCAGGCCACAAGACAGTAGGCGGCCTATCACCAAGGAGCTCTTGGGATCGCTAATTAATGCCACAGACACAGTTTGTGACTCTACTTATGAGGCTACACTATTCCAAGCCTTGTTTACGGTGGCCTTTTATGGGGCGTTTCGGTGTAGCGAATTAGTTGCCCCGTCCACCACTTCATTGGCCCCTAAGGCTTTGCAAAGGGTCGATGTGTCCATGGCTGACGGGAATTTACTGATATGGTTGGCGGGGTCCAAGACTGACCAGCGTCGGCGAGGAACTAGAGTGACTTTGGCCCCTTCCCCATCAGGGGCACCTTGTCCGGTGGCCCGCATGGCTGCTTTTTTGGCCGCCCGTCCGGATAGGCCGGGTCCACTGTTTATCCATGAAGATGGATTAGCAGTGTCCAGGTATCAATTCACGGCGGTTCTACGGCTGTGTTTGCAGTTGTTAGGACTCCCGGCAGTGCAGTTTGGTTCCCACTCCTTTCGGATAGGGGCAGCTACCACGGCTTCTCAAGAGGGACACTCGGCAACTGAGATTCAGGCTTTAGGCCGCTGGAGATCTTTAGCCTATCGGGTTTATGTCCGGCCTCACCTTTCGCTGTAACTTTGTTCTTTTATAGTTCCGGTGGCCCGTCGTTACCTAGTTTGGATGGTTGGCCACAGCATTGTTTACTGGGCTGGGCGCTACGCGAAGAGGTCGGGCTGGGGACAACACCTTGGACTGGACAGCTCCCTGGACATTCACTGGCTGGCAAGGCGAGGCATGCGGTGGTCTTCTCTGCTCTTCGAGTTGCGGAACTCGGTGCTTCAGTTTGGCTTCCCAGACGCAATAGTGCTTCAGCTGGGGGAAAATGACATTCCGGCTTTTAAAGGTGTAGCATTGCAGAACGCCATGAGGGATGACTTAAAGTTGCTTCGTCTCAAGATGCCAAAGACCAAGCTGCTCTGGTCGTGCTTGCTGGAGCGGAGGACTTGGAGGAACGCAGTGGCTCCGGCCAGAGTTAACAAAGTCAGGTCCAAGGTTTGCCGGTCCGCAGCCCAGCTGGTTCTGAGCATGGGAGGGGATGTTATTCCCCATGTTGATTTGTCTCATGCTCTGCCAGCATTGTTTTTGCCCGATGGAGTCCACTTATCGGATTGGGGCCAGGACATCTGGTTGCATGATGTCCGCCATGCGCTGCTGCAGTGGCTTCGCGGCCCGCACTGAGCTGGCTAAAATCCGTTCGCTCTGATGCAGTGACTTTGCGGCATGCACTGAGCTGTGTGACTCTGGGCTGCTGAAGTTAGCGGGAGCTGTCGGTGACAGCTCGGTGGGCATAAGAGCACATCCTATTTGGGGAAGGCAGAAGCTTGCATGCCGACCTCCCACCTCGGGGCCTCCATGAGGTCCGTGGTGGCGATAGAGCTCAAAAGTTAAGCCTGGGGCTGGCGCTGAGAGCTCGCTGCCCGCAGGGGAGGGGTGTCACAAATTGGGTTTTCACCATGTAGCACCAGTAACTTCCTGTCTCGCCTGGGGATGTTCCGGACAGGGGTTCTGTCCGAAGGGCCTATGGGTCAGCTTTACGTCTCTATAACCAGGTTTAGCGAAGGTTTGCTACCTGGGGGGCCAGGGATGTGCTCTGTTATGCTCTCACTTCAGCTTCTGCGGTTTCCTTGTTATGTATTAAAATAAATTTTGGGCTGCGGCCGATTTTCATTCCAACAAGTGATGTTATTAGTGTTCCTTTGATCTAAATGAGTTCTCTCCACACATCCCTGAGCAGCAAATCGGGCGCCTTGTGCCTCAGCCTGGAGGCTTCGCTGCAGGGGAGGGACGAGGAGGCTTCTCCCGCCGGGCCGGGATGAGGGCGGCCCAGCCGCACCGGGTGCCGGCATCGCGATTGGGGCCTCAGGCAGCCTTAAAGGCCAAGGCCCGGCGGGGGACGGGCCTCTTTCAAGGCCGGATCGTTCAAAGGCCCTCCCTCCCCGTCCCAAGTTGAAGGGTTTATTGAGGGGTTGTTCATCGTTATGTTTGTCGCAGTTCACTGGGCGGTAGGGCATAAGAGCACATCCTATTTGGGGAAGGCAGAAGCTTGCATGCCGGACCTTCCCACCTCGGGGGCCTCCATATGAGGTCCGTGGTGGCGATAGAGCTCTCGAAAAGCTGGGTAAGCCTGGGGGCTGGCGCTTGAGAGCTCATGTCTGGCAGGGAGGGGTGTCACAAATTGGGTTTTCGCCCATGTGGCACCTAGTAACTTCCTGTTCCGTTCCCTCGGGGGATGTTCCGGACAGGGGTTCTGTCCGAAGGGCCTAAGGGGTCAGCTTGGGCTGCCCTATAACCAGGTTCAGCGGTTTGCTACCTGGGGGCCAGGATGTGCTCTGTTATGCTCGCCCAGCTTCAAGGTTTCTTGTTATGTATTAAAATAAATTTTGGGCTGCGGCCGATTTCTATTCCAACAAGTGGTGTTAGTGTTCCTTTGACGAAATGAGTCTCCACACATCCCCATGCAAAAGAAATTCAACCAGTGAGTTAGCATTGCAACAATATAACACTGAAGGGAACAGAAAGCATTTTTACCCCCACCTCCTAAAAAAAATAACCTCCTGAAATTGACAGAAGCAGCCCTTTAAATGCCCAGGAAATGAAAGTTCAACATAGGCATCTTGCAACGGCAAGTCAATGCACATTTGCCCCTTGTGCTGGTGGAGTGGGCACCCACTTGGGCGCAGGGTTGTGCTAGCTACAGATTTTGGTCTGACCCCCTTCCTCTGGATTTGGCTGCCCATCAATAAAATACTACAGGAGATAGTTTAATTGGTTTTCCATATGCACTGTTTTAGCCTGTTACTATTCTTGAGACCTTGAGGAACCTTAAATTTCAGAGCCATAAAATACACATGACTTTTGCAGAGTTACAGCTGCAAGTAAAAAGATGTTAAACTTGAAATGATTCACAGGAATATCCCAGTTATATTCTGGTTCTTATTAGACTACAATTGTTACTCAGATCACAGGGAAAGCCTGAAGCAGCGTACTGTACTGCTTAATCTAGTCTAGAACTTTAAAACCATATATATGAATTCTTTATCTGGTAACATAAATAGGTAGGGTAGAGTTTCACATCTTATCTCCCAATCCCCCGACAGATATTTTATTTATTTCTGTTAGTACCTTAAATTCTCTCCAACAATATTGTCTTGACTTGAGCTGCTCTCTATCCATTTTACCTGAAGTCATAATCCTTCATCTGAGACATCCAAATTTGTTTCTACAGCAACCATTGTGATAACAGAGAATAGATACTTCAGATGTGAAGAAAGAGGCAAGAAAACCTAAACTGCTAAGCAAATACCCTGCTTTCATGCAACAAGGCCCATGCAATAGCAAAATGATAACACATTTTTTAAGCCAGTGGATAGCCCTTAGAAATTTTGACTGTGTCATCTGCAGTTCCTGATAGCATATTAAAACTAATATTTTGGAATTTGAATGTTCATTCCCTTCAGATAGTGGCCCCAAGGTGACCTAAAAGACCAAGGGTCTCTTTGTGAACCTCCCTTCAGAATGCAATTATCTGAACTATCAATAAATTGCTCTCAAATCTTAGGTCCTTATTGGAAATGGTCTCAACACAATGCAAAGGACTTGGACCTTCCTACTTGTGCTGCAGTGGCTGCATGTATCTCAATTTTATGTTTTGTTCATCATGAACATCACTTAAAAATAAGAATAAGATTATTTATGAGGCACACTTATGACTACAACAAAAGATGTAAAGACATAAATACTGGCTTGCTGAACTTACTTACCCATGGGGGTAATCTTACCAGACTTAAAATGAGACTGAGCCCCTTTGAGTCTCCTGCAGGAGAGAAAGGGGGGATATAAATCCAAACTCTTCTTCTTCTTCTTCTTAATGTTGCCTGCATTATGACATCACTTCCATAGGTGATAGTTTCACAACAATGATGTTGAAGCCTCACCCACCTCACAGGGTGTTTGTTGTGAGGGGGGAAGGGCAAGGAGATTGTATGCCCCTTTGAATCTCCTACAGGAGAGAAATAGGTGATATAAATCAAAACTCCTCCTCCTCCTCCTCCTCCTCCTCCTCCTCCTCCTCCTCTTCTTCTTCTTCTCCTCTCCTCCTCCTCCTCCTCCTCCTCCTCCTCCTCCTCCTAAGCCTCACTTTAAGATTGTAAGACCCTTGCTGGCCAACTGAACTGAACCATTGCTGGCCCACTGAGGATTAGATGTTTGCTTGTCATGCCAAATATCCAGGTTTCCTGCAAAACTCCCCACTTCACCAGCGCTGAACACACATTCATCACGTTTCTGGCGCTCCCCCCAGCACATGTTATTTTAGAACCTGCATGGAAGTAGACCTTTTAAAAAAAGTGTGGACAATCTGGAGCGGTAGGGAAGTTGGGGAGGGGGTGAATCCGGATTCATTTTTCCCACCACGGGTAGTGACATGGAGCCTCCCATCCAATGAGAACACAGTGGGCTGTGCATGATGCACGTGCAGCCTTTTTTTATTTTGCTGACCAGAGATCCACGTGGATACGAAGCACCATGGGGCTGATTTTGACTGATTGACTCAGTAGAAGGCAATGCAAAGTAATGCTACATATCGTATCCACATGGATCCAACTACATGGAGGTGCGTGGAAGTAGGGGTTTGCTTTAATTGCCCGTTTCTTCGTCTCTTCATAGAGTCATTCTGCGCTTGCTCATGCAGACATGGATTCGCAAGGTTAAAAATAAAAAACAATTCCCTCCCCAACACAACGCAGCAGCCAATCAGGAAAGCCCCTGAGCAGATCATGCATTCGATCCGCCAACAGTGGGGAGTCCTGTGTTGCTGTTGTGTTGCTGGGAACAAGGATCGTTTGGGGGCCACAAGCTGCGGTGGGGACCATCAAACCGTGATCAAAAGGTGCCAAATCTTTCCAAACCTGGATGTATCTAGATTCATTTTTTTCAGTGGGGAATCGACCTATGCTGGAGGAGAGGGTCTAAAGGGTGATCCTGCACCCCCAGCAGGGGTCTGGCACCCAGTATGGAGAGATCCTGCAACAAAATGCCTCTATCTTCAAGCAAATCACAGAGGCAAAAGCCTTGCTCTGTTGTTTCATTTAAGCGCTTGCCATCAGCGAGTTAGTGCTTCTGAATGTGGACATTTCCTTTGGACATCATGACTACTAGCCATTGATTGAACATGAATGTTCCCAATTTCCATTTAAAAATGGATAACTAGTAACCCTTGAGCCACAGTTTGGCCTTTGAGTGAAGAAGTAGGGTTTTTTTTCTATCCTGAATCTACCACTCATTAACTTGCTTGTTTGACCATGAGCTATAATATTATGGAAAAGGGAGAAACATTTCCCTATTTATTTTCTCCATATACCATATAAAGCTTTGGCATTTTTCCTCTTAGACATCTTTTCTCTAAATTAAAAAGTCTCAGAGTCTGAGACCTTTCTGCTAGGGAAAGGTGCCCAAATGGCTTAATTATTCTGAGTGCCTTTCCTACCTTTTATGCTATCTTTTTGAGAGGTGGCAATGAAAATTGTAGCAAAATTCCAAATACATGCATCTATAAAGGTATCACAGCTTAGGTGCAGAAAAGCTCCTGGAAATTATTTTATACCTGGTGAATTACTGAAAGCAAATCAGCATTGCGGGCACCCTTAATTGCTGCTTTGTTCACCTTAATTAAAGCTTCAGGTAGAATTCCAACCTGCTTGAAGCAGGTAATTGTGGTTTCCATTCTCAAAAAGGGCTCCCCTATCAACCCTGGGAACTATAGACCAACAAACTTACTTTCAATTTTGTGGAAGTTATACACCCACTTTCTCTATAACAAACTTACCATTTACTTAACTGAATATTCTATCATATCTGATGCCCAAGCTGCTTTCAGGGCTAATCATTCAACAGTAGATTGTTGTCTGATTTTGGCCCATCTTGCTGAAAAATACTCTAGTCAGCTGCAGGGAAAGTTATTTGTGGCCTTTATGGACCTAAAGGCAACTTTTGATTCCATAAGTAGAACTAGGCTTTGTAAAAAATTAGATGCTATTTTAATTTGATAAAGGCTCTATGAATGATAGTCAGTTGCAGGTAAGGTACAGTACCCAAGGGTGGCTCTCCAATTCAATCCCAATGATAAAAAGTTGTAGGCAAGGCTGCATTTTAGCCCAAATATCTACATTAATGATCTCAAATAAACTCTGCCAGACCCAAATGGTCTTTTGTCTAATTTTGGGAAAACACATATCCTCCTTTATGCAGATTATGCTATCCTCCTCTTGATCTGGCCGGGGCTAAGGAATCTCCTATAGTTAACAGATTATTGTATATTAAATCATTTGGAGATTAACTTTGGAAAATCAAAATTAATGGTTTTTGAGAAGAAATTCTCAGCCTGGAAGTAAACAATTAATGGATATGAACAGGTCAGGACATTTTTTAGACCTAAGCATAACTTTTCACCATGCTCTGTCCTGAATAAAATCTCAAATGCCAGATTTCTTCCTGAGATCATTTAAAAATGGCACATTTCAAATAAATAATACACCTAATATTAAGGAGTTTGCTGATGGCCATTAGGAATATATGCCTGTGTATGAATATATGTTTATATATCAGTGGTGGCGAACCTATGGCACGGGTGCCAGGGGTGGCACTCAGAGCCCTCTTTGTGGGCACGTGTGCACAGAGTTCATCATGTAGGGGGAAAATTGCCTCCCTCATACATCTAGACTGGCCTAGGCCTCTGGACTTGATGTGCGTGCACCTCAGCGAGCAGGGAGGACTTGAGCAGGGAGGACAGCGAGCAGGGAGGACAGCGAGCAGCTCATGTGGGACTTGCTGGAGGCTACAGCAGGCTGGCCCCTGCTTGAGGGGGTTATTCAAGTTAAATTGCCGTGTTGGCACTTTGCGATAAATAAGTGGGTTTGGGGTTGCAATTTGGGCACTCAGTCTCGAAAAGGTTTGCCATCACTGCTATATATTGTTACAGTATTTGAAGCACGGCTCTCTGGACAATTGTAATTGCTTTATTGAGTCTTCTTGTATTATTTAATATTCATTTCTTCCTTACTTAGAGTCACAGTTACAAAGCAAATGAAAATATTCTACTGGAACACGTTTTACATTTTTTTTCTATGGACTGTAATTCTGCTTTGGTTGTATTTTGGACATTGTCATTAGAGTTCTAAGGGAGGATTTTGTTATTAATGTTTAGGCTTTTTTTTCTTTTGCACCTTATACCCTTCTTTATGACTTTCGCCCAAATAAGCTCATTAAAAATTAAATTGCTTATTATACCCTAGCATCAATTTCCATTTTGATCAGAAAGCACCATAGCTTTGTTAAGTAAGTTTACCTATAAAACATTCTAGTAATGAGAAGAGACAAGTTTAACAATCACAGTGTCACACACACACACACAATTATACAGAAACATTTGTTATTGGACATACTAGCACAAAAGGACAATCTTTCCATCCTATGCTGCTATTTTACATAATATTATCTTATTTTAAATGGATCTGTTATGTTGGTTGGAATTTTGTCACTCCTTACCTCCTTATGAAACGTTCAGACAAATGTTTGCTTCCTTTATAACTCCACATATTTTTGCCCAAGAATATACATTCATGAGCAATGATTAAATCACAGTTACATGATTGTGCATGTGTATGTTGATGTGCATTGGTAATATGAAAAAAGATGCTACAAACTACACAGTATGTTAAATCCTGAATTAAATCCATATATCAAAACTGGAGAATCAGAGAATTTGGATACCTCCAGCATTTATATAGGACGTAGGACACAAAGAATCGGTAAACTTCTTTAGTAAGGCATTACATTTTGCTTAAGGGAATATTTGATAGAAACTATCAAAGAATTCTGGAATTGGCACATGCTCCAGGGACTGTCCTGTGTTCCAGGACAGTCACTTGAAGTTGTCCTCAGGTACAGCAAAACCATTAACTTCTCCATAGAGGCTGACCTGTTCTTGTCTTTGTGATATTATTTGACAAGTTGTCTGTTCTAAAAGAATGGAATACTCATATATATAAATCTCATTTATTTCTTAAACATTCTAGGGAATATTTTCAACAGACAAAAATATGGAAATACAAATCCCTGGCTTGTTACTACTTTTTGTGACTACAGAATTGTAGTAAAAAACAACTTTAACACTGCTCTCTTGGTTGGTCATCTGCTACATTTGTCATGCAAGTACATCTAAATCTATCTTTGGAAGAGCTATTTTTTTACTAACACCCCAGGAATTAATTAAGCCTATGGTATCAGACAGGTTTCTAAAGTATGTTGCTTAGTTTTTAGAGAAATCATTTGACAAAGCTAAGAATATTTTCTTTCAATGACAATTTGTTTAAGATGTCTCAGAATAACTACTGGCTTCGCAGGTGGTGCCGCCAGGAACGTTTTGGCTTCTTGGACTGCGGTTTCATGAAGAGGGACTACTAGCAAGGGATGGGTTACATCTCATGGCTGTAAGGGAAAGCAATTTTGCTAGAAGATTGACAAACCTTATCAAGAGGGCTTTAAACTGTGTGAAGTGGGGAGACAATATTCAAGTGGGAAAGAGTTCACCTAGTACTAGAGATAATAGGCTGAAGGTTATAGAGAGAACTGAGTGAATAGTTCAAAAATCCAGCAGTGAGCGGGATAAAACCTTAAATAAGCACCCATAGGGCATGAACTAAAGCCTTAGATGCAGTGGTGTGATTCAAATAATTTAACAACTGGTTCTGGTGGTGAGATTCAAATAATTTAACAATTTGGTGTTTACAAGCACCATTTTAACAACTACCAGCCAGTCAGCCTGACATCAATACAAGGAAAGATTCTAGAGCCAGAGGCAGAGCTACCAGGGAGCTGGGGGGTGGATGTTGTACTGGGCACATGCCTGGGGGGCAGAAAATTGCCCCGCATGGCACCCCCCCACAGCGCTCCTACCCCCACACTTACCTTATTGAAACAGTACAGACTGGAGAAGTGGCCTGTTCCCTTCAGGCTGAAAACGGCCTGGTGGGAACTACACTTCCCAGGGCACCTTGCGAACCCAAGGTTTCATGGGAAGTGTAGTTCCCACCAGGCTGTTTTCAGTCTGAACAGAACAGGCTGATTTTCCAGGCTGAACTAAGGTAAGTGCATGTGTGGGGGGGCAGGGCGCTTCTGGCGGTGTGTGTGGAAAACAGAGTGCACACCAGGGGCACTCTGACCCAGCTATGCCTCTGTATTGAGCAGATCATTAAGGAGACAGTCTGTAAGCACTTGGAAAGGAATAATGTGATCATTGAAAATCAATATGGGTTTCTCAAAAACAAGTAAATCCAGACTAATCTTATTTCTTTTTTTGATAGAGTGCCAAATTGGTAGATGAAGGGAATGCTGTGTACCTTGATTTTAGTAAGGCCTTTGACAAGGTACCCTATGATATTCTAGTAAGTAAGCTAAAAAGATGTGGGCTAGACAATGCAAATGCTAGATGGAATTGTAATTGGTTGACTGGCCAAACACAAAGAGTACTCATAAATGGAGACAAGTGAATAGTGGAATGTCACAGGGTTCTGTCCTGGGCCCGGTGCTATTCAATATTTTTGACTTGGATAATGAAATAGACAGCATGCTAATCAAATTTGCAGATGATACCAAATTAGAAGGGGTAGCTAATACCCTGGAGGACAGAGGCAGGATTCAAAATGATCTGGACAGATTAGAGAGTTGGGCCAAAACAAACAAAATGAATTTCAACAGAGATAAATGCAAGATTCTATACTTAGGCAGAAAAAATGAAATGCACAGATATAGGATGGGTGAGAACAGTTCACGTGAAAGGGATCTGGGAGTCTTAGAAGATCACAAACTGAATATGAGTCAGCAGAAAGCCAATGCAATTCTGGGATGCATCAATAATAGTGTCTAGACAGAGGGAATAAATTGTACCACACTACTCTGTATTGGTCAGACCTCACCTAGGTCGAATTCCGCACTTGCGTTATCGACCGAAGTTCGAGCTGCGTTCGACCTAAGTGCTCCGCACAACCACTGGGATCAACGTGGTTTTGTACCAGCTTCGCCCCGTGTAACAATCAAATTTCCGTCTCCAGTTGGGAACTACTACTTTTTCAGGGAAACACGCTCGAACTCAGCTCGATTCCAGTAAAGTGCGGAATTTCTGGTGCTAGGAGTCCCCCATTCAGCCAATCACAGCTGAGTGTTTCGGGCATGCGTACAGCTGGCCAATCAAAAATGCCACCATCGTCCCTCCATTCCTGTGGCAGTTTTTTATAATGTGTGTGGGGATAGATGGAACATGGCCGTAGAACAGTAGCCAATCGGAACGGAGCGGCGAAGAGGCACAGGATGATTCCGCCCTCTGAGCTGGGATCAAACTGGTTGCAGTGGGGAACAACAATGGCTTCGACCTAGGTTAGTACCCTTCTCAGGGAACTGGGTCGAACCTATTTTACTCGTGTGCGGAATCGCCCCTAGAGTACTGTGTTCAGTTTCGGGTTCAATTCTGGGCACTGCAATTAAAGAAGGATATTGACAAGCTGCAACATGTCCAGAGGAGGGCAACCAAAATAGTAAAAGGTCTAGAATCTATGCCCTATGAAGAGAGACTTAGGGAGCTGGGGATGTTTAGTCTGGAGAAGTGAAGGTTAAGGGGGGACATGATAGCTATGTTTAAATATTTGAAGGGATGTCATGTCGAAGAGAGAGCAAGCTTGTTTTCTGCTGCCTCAGAGACTAGGACACAGAGTAATTGGATTCATGGTGCAGGAAAAGAGATTCCATCTGAACATTAGTAACTTTCTGACTGTCAGGGCTGTTCGACAATGGAATTCACTGCCTCGGAGAGTGATGGAGTCTCTTTCTTTGGAAGTTTTTGAACAGAGGCTGGATGATCATATGTCACAACTCTTGAGTGCTTTGATTTTGTGTTCCTGCATGGCAGGGGGTTGGACTTGATGGCCCTTGTGGTCTCTTCCAACTCCATAATTCTATGATTTAATGGTCAAGTGACACACTAATGTATTTCAGCTGTCTCCCTATCCTTACCCACCATACTAATTTTTAATAGGAATTCCCAAACTTCCCAACTTTTAATTGTTTGATAACCTCAACTGGATTCACACTTTTAATATTCCCTGTTTCTGTAATCTTTAGCAGGATTTCTTGTTTATTCATTTAATAGCCTCCTCTGTACCTTGCAGAACTCAAGGTGGCTTACATTGAAACTAACAATATAATCTGGGGGGGGGGGCAAAACTACTCAAGAGGCCACATGACCTTGGCATTGGCATGAATGCTATTTGAGTTGGTGTAAGGGGCATTCATGCCAGTGTAAAGACTCACTGGTGTTGTAGAGCTGCACAGCAGTGTGATGTCCAGGCACCAATGTGACTATGGTTCCAGTGCTCCTCCAGTGCAGGAGCTTATGCTGGCACCCAAGAAACATTTCTGTTAATGGGGCAATGTTAGCCAGCTTCCTGAGCCCTTTCATCATGGGAACAGCCTTATTAGTTGTTACAGACTTACACTGGCAAAATCAGTGGTGCATCTCATTGACCTCTTTTTGATGAGGGCAAGGGGCAGCTTGATAACAATGGTGTAGCAAGTCTCCTTGTAGGTGGTGCAGCTGTGCTATGGCTCTACTGCTCGTGGCTGTGGTGCAACAACTCTCCCACCAGGATTGCATGGCCCATAACAATAATAAAAATGCATAAAAGACCACAAGCTTAAATAAGACTCCCAATAAATTTGAAAAACTAAATTATTTGAATTGTGTCATTACTACAACTATCTTCAGCTAAGTCCTAAAGGTTGAAAGTGAGGAAGCCAGGCACACCTCCATAAATAGGTTGCACCATAATCATGAACCTACCAACAAAAAGGCAAACTCTCCAAAAATTTGTTTAATTAAATGGAACTGTAACAACTAGAGGATGCTTGGAGGATCAAAAGTCTGAATACTAGAGGCTATACCTTTTTCCCCTCCAAGAATTGATACTTGCTGTTCACAGTTATCAATCACAGTTATCAATCTAGAGTTATCACAGTTATCAATCTAGAGAGAGCAAAGATATAATCAAAACATTTGCAGATCACAATCAGTTAGCAGTAACTTCACAACAAAACAGGAGCAGAAGGGGAAGATAAAGATTAAATGACAATCTTCTGTTACAAAAAGACATGTAGAAAAGATATAGAGGAATTTGTTTAGATTAAACATAACAGCTGATACCCCCACTGCAACAATTTAGGAAACAAGGGCTAAACAAACTCAATAGCCATAGCTTCCAAAAAGAAAAAGAAAGAAAAATTGAAGCAAACCAAGAAAAAAATAGACAGAATTCAACTGCTAAAGGAACAGCATGAAATTGCCTTAATAGTGTACAGTAATGTCAAATCCACTTAAATATTTAGGAAAAAAACTGATGGAATAAAACAGCACTCTATTTGAAGACATTTACAAAACAATGTGGGTAGAGATAAGGAAGACCTGCAGAGATGGTATAAACTAAACATTGCCACGGGAAAAAAAATTCTAGAATAAAAATGAATGTATTGCCCAAACTAAATTTTATCTTATCTATCAATAATTTTATGCTATCTGTTTATATACAATAAAAAACCTTGAAGTAATGTCTGAAACTGATACATCCATATGGAATGGCAAAAAGCCAAGAGTCAGATTTAACATTTTATGAGCTGTGAAAGAGAGAAGTACTAGCAGTACCTAATATAAATTATATTATCAAGCAACTGGCCTGATTTGGTTTGCAGTTTGGATTGAAAACCCAGAGCAAACAGCAACAAAATTAGAAATGGCAGATTTGGAGGAAAGTTTATATTACCTTGGACCAAAAAGTCAATTAAAAACACAATTCAAAATAGAAGCCATGTATTTAGGGATGGGATACTCAGAATTTGACAATCTACCCAAAGAAGAGGATTACTGGGATGACATGCCACCTACACAGAAGATTGTGGAGGCACAGAGACGATGAAAGTCCCACAACTGATCAGATGCCACCCAACTCTGTTTCAGGGGTGCTCTGTTGCACTAGTTCAATGATGCACACATGCTATTTTCATTGCGGAAGTTGCCAGCAAGCAAGAGGGCATTCCCAAGATGAAAGCCCTTTGGAAGCTCCCTAAAGTCAGCTCTGCCCCCAAGAATCCCCTCGGAATGCCCCACACCAGTTCCACTTATGTCATCTGCTGACTGACATTTATGCTGACAGGGGGTCATGCTGTCTACAGAGACATTCTCACCCCTTATTGATTGCACTTTAAGTCCTCCAGTAACCTCATTAATGTCCATATAGAGGCATACTGTAGCTCATTGCTTATGGAACACTCACCTCAGGCCTTTTAGCTGCACACTGGGCTCTTTTAGCTGCACCATTCAACTCTCCATGGTATCCCAATCATCACCTTTCCCGTTCACCCCTCCACCCAAGCTTCACCCTCTCCCTCCAAGCCACACCTTCCAACCCTCCGGTCACCCAAGCCTCCACATTCTTCCCTCCCCCCACCCAGGACTCACATTTTCACCCTCCCCACACCCCAAATCTCACCTTCAGCTCTTCCCCCTCCCAAGTCTCACCTAGCCATCTCCCCCAAGCCACTCTTCTGCAGCCTCCCCTATCCTCACCTTCCCTCCTTCTCCAAGCCACACCTCTCCTACCTTTGAGCCACAGACCAGAACCAGGTAGGTGGTGAATGTAATGCTGGGAGCAGGTGGGGGCGCTACACCTCCAGTAAAGCCCATTGCAGGGGGAGATGCTCCCGCTTCCACCCTTTGCTAGGGCCCATTATATTTTCTCTTCAGTTGGCTTTGCTGCTCGTATTTTTCATAAAAAAGCAATACAAAAAATCCATGAAGTGAGATGTTGACTTAGAAACACAGTTCCACCTCTGAACTCCCTGGTCACGCTTTTATAGAAAAAGAAGTCTCTATCTACCACTTCTGCACCTTCCATGTTAACAAAATGTGCTCACATTTTGAGGCACTCTTTCAAAAGAATGCTTCTATAATTTTTCACACTTCCAATTATCAGTGGAATTATATAAATTCACTATTGTTTTCCTGTGCATTAGAGTCATAAGCATATCCCCATTCTTCTTGTGTTATTCTGACTGTTTGGGTTTTGTGGTTATCATTTGTCCATCAGTGGAGCCAGGGGCCAAAAAACAGCGGTGTGAAAATGGTATGAAAACAGTATAAACCCTTTTACATCGTTTTAAACCCTTTTACACCATTTTCACACTGCTGTTTATGGCCCATGCAGAATCAGCCCTAGACTGAGTAGCAATTTGATACTTATATCAGTTTTCCTAGGGATTGAATTGCTGGGTTAGGCTGGAGAAAGTATAGAGTTTTTGTGTGTGTAAAGTTCTGTCAAATCACAGCTGACTTATGGTGACCCAGCAAAGGACTTTCAGGACAAGCGAGAAGAAGATGTGGTTTGCTATTGCCAACCTTTGTAATTCTTCCTTGGTGCTCTCCCTTCCAAGTACTAACCCTGCTTTGTTTCTGAAATCTGACAAGATCTTCCTATACCATGCTGCCTTCATTCCCATAGACTTCTATAGCCTCAGGATATTATTAATTAGTCAATTAATCTTAGGTGTACAGGATCTTCTGGAAGTTGAGAATAATCAATATATTTAAAATGTGCTCTTCGGAACATTCTGGCAGGTGGACTAAGTGTAGGGTATTATACCCAGATGAGGTCCCTCCTCTCTGCAAATCCCACAATCTCTAGACTCCACCCTCAAAATCTCAAGGTATTTCCAAATTTGGCAACTTTAGCTATATTCAAAAATTCCAGCTAGTACAAGAGATCCTGTTTTCATATAAAACTGGAATATTTTTTTAAAAAATCTAAAGCTCTGGCAGTTAAGTCAGAGGATCTTTTGATGCACACAAATATGAGGGTCCTGGGCTTTGGTAGGTATGGGGGGCTTGCTCACAGCATAACCCTGGAAATTGTTACAGTACTGTAATGGTTTACCATTGGGTATTCCCAGCTTTGGGCTATAACTTAACTGGCAATGCTCAACCTGGGCTGCTGGCTTGTAACTTCTGTCATGTTCTTATATATATGGACAAGAGAGTAATGATATAACATTGATGGATGCAATTGAGGGAAAGATTTGGAAGTGAAAACAAAAGATAATGATCATTTGCTGCCAACAGATGGTGTTGATTAGTGTTGGAATATCTATTTGTGAGCTTGTCACATGCCACTTATATATGGAAAAAGAGAAGAAGGATGCAGACATTGTATGTAACCTTTGGAAGGACATCTTATGTAATCCAAAGCATGGGCATGATACTTAAAATCATTACTGATTCCAGTTGCACATTTGAATATAGACTGCCACAAAAACTTTCATAGCAAAGTCACCATGGTCATACCCCAGTTAAATGGACCCATCTATATGCACTGCAACCATGCCTACTACCCAGAATTGCATTTGATCTCCCATTACAACTGAAACTGGATAAATCAACTGGCAGTGCTGAACACACAGCCTAAACCATGCCTACACTGTCCAAAATCATGGCTGTTGCTAGACAATGATTTGCAACTAGTCTTGCAACAGGCATAGGTAATTGACCCTGGCCTAAATATCATCATGTGGACATGTGGAAGATGTGGATCTTCAATGATGAGGATGTAAGAAGATGTGGTTCTGCAATGATACCCTTATAGGCCTGCCACTTTGAAAGAGGACCATCACAATGAGCCTAGGTTAGACCTCAGCATACAAAAACGTCCCTCTTTTAAAAAATTACTTTCTGATGATGACTTTCATAATGATTTTCCTACGAGGACTAATTCTTCATGATTTATCACAGCTTTTGGCAGATGTTGCTGCTGAATGCCTGAAAATGATGGTATCTGAAATAACAATCTGGCTTCAATTCAGTTGATCAGGATGAAAGCTATGATAACTAAGATAAACTACCGGTAATTCCAGAAGCTTCCCATCTCAAAGCAAGATGAATACTTCTAAATATGATATCTGCTAATAATTATTGACAAAGAAAAATGTCTTGGGGACTATGGAAAGATAAGTTATTGGTCTAGTCTAGTGGAACTTCACAGTTTACAAGTTTACCTATGTTACATTCATGGATTATCTGTGATGTAACCACATAAGTCACTAATATCTCCAAATGGCCCCTCTTTCTCTTGGCCAAAAGAATAGGCTGCTAAGAGCCTTATCAAATATCTTGACTGAAATCATATATTAGCTCAGTCCTAATATTAACTATTTTGATCTCTTTTTGAGGACTGTGTAGGCTAGGAAATAGATAGGAAATGTTTCCCCAGTAGTATTATTCATAGTATATTGATTTAGCATTGCCATCATTCATAAAGAAGTGAAGGAACTATTTGATGGAAGTTTTGGAAAGATAGTGGGGGGCAAAATGAAAGAGGTGCCAGTGGCTTGTTGTAGCATATGATAATTTGCTACTGACCATCCAAGTTTTGACAGTAAATCAGTTGCCTCCAAGTGCTGGGATGTCTATTTGTAAGCTGGAGATATGCATGGAGTTGGGCATTAAGCCTGCAAAATATTAAATTGACTAGATGTAGGATGAATTAGGAATTGTAGTGTGAGCTGATGGGGGTATAATACTTATATTCTCTGCTTGGCTACAGATTTTAGATGCTACACCTGTGTAGGATATTCCTATCTTTCCTGTGACCTTCACTTGGCTAATCTGTGTTGAGGTAGCAGGTTTTCACCTCAACTAATGACCAAACCAAATCCACATGAAGTGTATAACTCTTCAGCAGCTGCACAGACTACTCACACAATAATAATAGTACTTAAATTTTGTTGGCATTCAGTCAAATTTTTCATGTATGGAATTTTTGACAACTGATTTGGAAATGTAATATTACAAGCTCACTTTGTAGATTTGTTTTAGCTTTGCTCTAAAATTACAACATTGTAGTGTGAAGTAGAAACTTAGATTAACCTGGTTCTGTCAACTTACGTGAGACTTTCATATATTTCATTTGGGAGTTATATTTCTATATCTGGGGCCCTCTCAAAACAAGATAAAGGATAGATCTCTATAGCTGTTTTAGTGGCTTGGTATATACTCTTACGGCATTGGAATATTAAGAAGGTGACAATAAATGAATGTAAAAGAGAAGACATGTTTGATCTAACAGTAGATGAAAAATTGAGGTAGGAAGTCCTAGATTTATATGATGAGTCCTAGAACACTTTTTTTAACCAGCCTGAATACAAGGCAAGTACTACAACTGGCATTCTGAGTTTGGGTACAGTGCAAAAATTCCACTTGTGTTAAAGCTCTTGCAGAAGCACAAGCATAAACAAAATCAGAGTAGCCACTTTGCTGAGTTATACATATCTTGATGTGCATTTTTGTGTGCACAACTTTTTTGAAATTATTTTCTGGACACTGTAATATACAAGAGGAAAGCACTAGGTGTACATAAGATTGTGCATAAACTGAACTGTGCTATATCCATATATATTTCTGCTTGCACATCACTGGATACAAGTTGTTGTCTGCATGCCTTCTAATCTCTTCCCCTTTCGGTAGTGAGTTGGAAATTATGGATAATCACCTGAAATGATAGCATATGTTTATTCTGTATATTTTAATAACTATAGTTTTTATATATTCAGTAAAAACATCTATAAGCTTGCTTTTTTGCAAGATATCTGGGAACTGTGATAGGTAACAATAGTGAATTTAGTGAAAGATAACATAATTTAAAACAAACAAACCAACAGAGTTAAAACAACTAGTAGAAAACCTCAAAAAATAAAGTTCAAAAGTAATCTCCATTACTTACGACTAGAGATGCTTACGCAAGCCAACTGTTCAATGATTATCAACCAATTTGAGATTGTTTGTTAGGATGCTTAACAGTATTCCTTCCTAACCGTGCAGTATACCTCAACTGGCTTTTTTGGACATGTGTATTCTTACACATCCCATCATCTGCATGACTGTTTTATTCAGTAGGCTTATGTGTAAATAGATGGTTAAATCAATCACAAATCATATAAATCATGCTGCGTTTTAATAAAATCCGATTATTTGGTGTTCATATAAGTTGTCCCTAGCAATGCTACCACCTCTTAGATGCACATTTTAAGTGGGTGTATGTGTCAATGAAACTGAGAGTGGTACTATAAGGGGCTTGGACTCTGCTAAGCAGCCAAACTCTTAGTAAAGTCACTCAGGATGGAATTGTCAAAGTGTTTTATTCAGGGAATGACAAAAACTGAAGAAATGGAGTTGCTCTTAATAGAGAGGTGAAATGTAGACCAGTTAGTCAGGAGCTATAATACAAAGTTTGATCAATCAGACTTCATGGAAAAACTAATATCAATCAGACTTCATGGAAAAACTAATATCAATCAGCCTATCAATATAATAATAATTCAAGTTTATGCCCCAGCTACAGAAACTGTTGTGGAAGAAATTGAATTTTTAAATTCAAATGTCAGGAAGAAATTGATGACACACGTTAAAAAGGTGCAGTGATATCCACAGGTTACTGGAATGCAAAAGTAGCGTTCACAGAAGAATCAAATACTGTCAGATGATTTGGGCTAGGCGCACAAAGTAAAGCAGGAGAGAGATTCAGAATTCTGTGAAGACAGAAATTTGTTCATTGCGAACACACATTTCAGGCAACCAGATGATTGTATATATGGATCTCACAAGATATCCAGTATAGAAATCAAATATATTACATAATTGGAAACAGAAGACAGAATGGGCCACTGAAAGTAGCAGAGTGCTGGACTAGATGGACTCTGGTCTGATCCAGCAGGCTCTTTCTTATATTCTTATGTTCTAACCTACATTTTACAAAGTGAAGTAAAAGCTGAATTGAGAGCAATTGGGAGGAAAACAATCACCTGGAGTAGATATCCATAGAGCTATTCCAAGTCTCAGGAGTCCACCAAAATCTTAACGAACATATCAACAAATATGGAAAACAAAGCAATGGTCCAGAGACTGAAAATTTACATTCCAGTTTGCCCCAAAAGGAGACATCAAAGACTGCAGCAATTTTCGGATTACTACATTAATTTCCCACATGAGTAAAATGACGCTCAAAATCTCACAACAAAAACTTACCATATATAGAATAAAAAGTGCCTGATGTTCAAGGTGAATTCAGAAAAGGAAAAGGAACTCAAAACCATTTTGCAAATTTGCAATGGTTACTGGAGCATACAGGAGAATTTTAGAAGAAAATAGCTCATATTTCATAGATTACAGCAAAGTTTTTTTACTGTGGATCATGAAAAACTATGGCTAGTTCTAACAGAAATGGGCATGACATAACATCTGAATATTTTGATGTGCAGCATATATTCTGGACAAGAGGCTACTGTTAGGACAAAGCATGGAGAAAAAATGGTTTCTATTTGGTGTCAGAAAAGGATGTATTTGATCTCTATCTGTTCAGTCTGTGTGCCAACATATAAGGAATACTGGATTATATTTAGATTAAGACAGAGAGAAAATTGATGGAAGGATCATTAACTATTTGAGATATGCAGATGATATATTACTGGCAGAAAATAGTGAAGACTTAAAATATAAAATATTCTTAAGTGTAAGGATGTCCCACTGGTGACTAAGATCAAATTAATTAATGCCATGGTATTACCCATTGTTATGTATGGATGTGAAAGTTAGGGAATGAAGAAAGCTGAGAAGAAAAGAGCTGATTCCAAATATATCTTTTTTAATAAATTTTTTATTGTATAGAATATTCATACATTGGTTACAATCAATATCTTCATTTCATCTATACATTTTTCTATTTTTCCCCCTCCCCCCCTTTTCTATTGATTATTTTATGCAAGCAGCAGGAGATTCATTCTTCTTATTCTCTTATTCCATAGTTCTTCGTTAAATCCGGCTTTTTCCATCCATGTTTCATACACTGTCCATAATTTCATAATATCTTCCATCTTTTCTTCCCATAGTTTATTTTTTGTCAGTCGATTCCAAATATATCTGTTATCTCCAATGCCTATTTTGTTGCTGAGGAGTTTCCCAAGCCATCATTGGCAACCCTACCCATCAAGCGGCATTTGAGAGGTAATCAGGTCATACTTAGGAATGCCCTGACCATTCCTGGCATTATTAACACATCTACTTGTTCACCACATCAACTGAATTTACCTAATCAACAATCATGTCCATTACCTTTCCTAAAACTGCTGCTATGGGGCTGAGGAAACTGAACAGAGGAGCCTAGGTGGAACCTGTCACCAAGAACTGAGGTGATAATGGTTGATTATACACTGGTACTCCACCCCACAGTGAGGGTATATCTCCTTTGGGGCAGAGTTTTGATTGCAGAATTTTGATTGCACTCACACTTACAGCATCACAGATCCTGGAAGCATTGAGGTTCCTGAGAGTGGGCAAACCCCAGTGTTTTCCCTGGCTTCACTCATTCAGGTCTTCCTGTTCCCCCTCTTTTCACAGGCATTTCTGGGGGATTGAGGGCTGACTTCTCTGCTCCAAATTAATAATATCAAGCCATTGCAATAGCGATATGAAGAATATCATGGGGTGATTCCTCACAGGCCAAAAACAGCAGTGTGAAAATGGTGTGAAAATGGTGTAAAAGGATTTAAAACGGTGTAAAAGAGTTTATACTGTTTTCACACCGTTTTCACACCACTGTTTTTGGCCATGCGGAATCAGCCATGCATAATGGGACAATATGTGGGGACAGACCATGTCATCTCATTTGTTGAAGAAGGCTGGTAGAACTTCAGGAACTTCAGATCACATTATCCAGGCAAAAAGAGATGAAAAAGAATAAAAAAATAAAGTGCAGAGAGGTCCTGGGAGAAATGAGTGAAGGGGAAGAGAGGGAAAATGTCAAAGCAGAATAATGGTGAAATGATTAGTGAAAAGTAGCCAAGAGATTACATTAGAATAAGAAAGTAAGACAGATACAGAAAGAGAGAAGAGTGAATTCAACGGAGGCATGGAGAAGGGTAGGAAGGCTTAATGTAACAGGGTCCTTACATAGGAGGAAGAATCCAATAGGCAGAAGAATCATAGTGAATATGAAAGAAGGTAACAGAGATTCAGTGCCCCAGGGTCATGGTTTAGCAGAATGCTGAGGGGGTGTTATTAATAAATTCATCCTGTAAACAAAGACAAAAATAAAAAGAAACCACTGTTCAGTGATCAGAAGTGGCAGAATATGTATAATGGATGGCTACAACATGTTCCTTTTCCTTGATCCTGCCACAGATGTCCATATTTTCAGTCAGCTAATGCAAAAAGACACTTTGACCTAATTCAATTAATTCATGAACTTAAGAATGCCCCTCTACTTCCATTTTCTTTCACGTCTGCCTAAGCCAGTGATTTGCTTCATCATCTTGGTATTTAGAATCATTCTAATTCAAAATGATTAAATCCTCCATTCTGAAGTTTTATAATATTTCCCTTCACAATACCTTTTCCTGATTTTTATTCTGTCTGGACTCTGTACACTTCTTTACCTCTTGTACTTTTGTGCTAGTGTTTCATCATGCAGTAAAAGATTATTAAAATGGGGTTTCTCTACTTTGCAGCTCTTAGGCTAGTGCAGATGAATACAATCCCATTTAACAATTAGAACTGTATGTGCTTAAAGTACATGCGTGCCTGACCATCTGCAATAATAAGCAGGGTGATGATGCAGTATAGCAACCAAAGGTGAATCTCCTTCTTTGCAGCTTATGTGACAGCCTGTTGGACCAGAATTATTCATTATTAAAATTAAATTCCTACTACTAGATGATGTTTGGTTTGTGCTACAAATCTTCCAGAGAAGCTGGGCTTACTATAGGTGGGACACAAGAGTGCAGGCAATTCTACTGAATACTAATGATCAATAATATTTATTTAGTTTATTTTTACATCAGTAGACTTAGAATGGTTTAATCTCAGAATTGTACACTCAGAGTCTCAAGTATCTTATCATGAACTGTGGCCCCTTCCGCACACGCAAAATAATGCATTTTCAAACCACTTTCACAACTGTTTGCAAGTGGATTTTGCCATTCCGCACAGCTTCAAAGAGCACTGAAAGCAGTTTGAAAGTGCATTATTCTGCATGTGCAGAATGAGCCTGTGTGAACTCTGGTCTGAGAATCTTCTACAGATAACAGAAAAAGAATGGAGGTCTATAACATTGACAGGCAGTATGAAATCTCTTAGAATTCTGAATTCTGCAAATTTCTGGGGAGGGAGTATAACTCAGTGGCAGAGCATCTGCTTTAAATACAGAAGGTCTCAGTATTTTCAAGTAAAAGGAAAGACCTTTGTCTTATTAGAGGTCTCTCTCCTGCTGACATTTCTCCTGGTTGTACTCCCAGCATACCCAATAGGCAAGTTCCCACCTGACATCTGCCTTTTCTGGTTAGGTCAGTCTTGCCCAAGATGAGGGTCTCCACAGTTAATAGCCACAGTTTATCATCAGTCAGTTTCACCCTGCCCATTTTACTATGTGAGACCTGCTTGTGGAATGCTCCATCATAGATAGAGGTGTTCATTTGGATATGCCCAATCAAAACAAGGCACCAATTCAATGGAGATGAAAAACCATTATTAGGTGGGGATACAGGATACAGTCTATGCCCTTCAAAAGCAGTGAAGAAAAGGCAGTCCATACGTGCTCAGAGTGACTTTTGCTTTTAGGGCCATCTCTGGCAAAGTCTTAATATAAGTCAATTAATTAATTCCAGAAACAAATTCCAAGAGGGTAGCTGTGCCAAACTAGAGGTGATCTCGTACAGGCTTACTCACAGGCACCACAATAATACTGCTGTCATTTTAAAGGACTTGATCCTGATAAGACCTGCAGAATGGCATGCTTAGTGCTCCCTGCCCTGCCACCTTATCAAGTCACTTACCCACCTTGAGCCCCCCAGAGAAAGGGCAGGATAAAAATGTAATAAATAAATAAATAAGTGCTGGAATAACTGCACTCTGTGAAGTGGGCAGAACAAGAATGTTGTAGGCTCATGGCAGCCATGGGAACACCATCGTGTCTGCTTTGGCTTTATGTTAGTTTATTCCAGCAATACAAAAATAGATGAATGCCACCTCAAAGACAAAAGATCTACAGTAGTATTAAGTATTATGACTCATGGCTATAGTTTATTTAATCAGTTGCATGAAGTGAATCCTGAACCAGTACATATAGCTACATACATGGGGAAAATTTTGACGTCTGGGGGTTAAAAGGCCAAAGGTATAATTTGTGACATTTGTAGATAAAGTTCAAATGTACAAGATGAGCCTAGTAACACTTCATATCAGCCATAATGCTGTCAGCGTAAATCCAATTCTCTATGTATGCCAATAAAGGCTTTGCTTTGCTTTGCTTTGTAAATCCAATTCAGTCTGTTTTTAAAGTCAATTTTTTGCAGTATTCCATTCAACAGTTGTTTGACAAAACTCTGTTTAGTTTTTATGGGAAAAGGACAATAGTAATTTGTAATACCATGAAAATACATTCTAGTACAGAACTATGATCCCTTGTGATGATCAAAGTAGCATATATTTAATGTTAAATATATTATAAATAAAGAGGTAATGTAGGCTGTTTTCCATGAACCCATGTTGTGCTGTGAAGGAAGTAACCCTGCCTTTCTCAAAAATTGGACTGTGTTCAAAGTGACAAAATAACTTGATCCCAGTAGTAAAAAATAATTGGAGGGAGGGACACATCCCTACACCTATATTGTAAGAGAAAGATAATTCCTGACTCTAATGGTCTAGGTGGATGTCATTATTGTCCTGGACCCTTCTGAGAATCAAATGAGGAATGGGACTTGATTTGATTTTAATAGCCTGTGATTCCAGGATGCTTTCACTTCTCTGTCTGCAATTTGGTAAGGTGGATTCCTTGAGAGAATGAAAAATTTGATGGGAAGACTTAGAGGCAGAAATGTGTTGTACTATTCACTGTTAGAATGCTGTTAGAATGCTGTTAGAAATGAAATGCTTTTCTCTATCTGTCTGAAATGTGGGACAATCTGGAGAATTTCATCTCAGTGGGGAAGTTACAGGTGGGAATGTATTTTCTTCACAATCCATATGGAAATGTCTAGTGAATTGACTGAAAATACTATTTGCATGACATGCTATTAAAGAATACAAATACAACCATATAAATAGCTGTTGGCTAAGCACTGGCACAGTGAGATCAGAATCTGTAAACGCACAATTGCCAGAGCTGACCAGAGAACATTCTATCTTCTAAGTAATTTTATAAGCAATTTGTGGATAGTTTATAAAGTAGTATAAAAATTATACAGTACTATCTTTTCCAAGCCCATTGGCTTAGAATGGTGAAAGTCTGCTTGTGATCACACTGGTTCACTACTGGTTGAGACAAGGGCCCTTTCTCCACTTACCTTAAGCCCCGCGCTACTCTCCGCAAGTAGTGCAGGGTCCCACTGCACTCCCCACGTCAGGGGCGGCAACAGCGCAGCCGCCCTGACACTGCTGCTCTCGCGCCCCCTCAGTGCACGGCATCCCTGGCGCTGGCGAAAATGGCGCCTGCGCGGGGTCGTGGGGACGCCCAGACGCGCGCCAGGGATGCCGCGCACTGAGAGCAGCGCGCAGCGACGGCGGCAGCAGGAAAAGTGGGGAAAGGCCCAAGGACGTAGGTAAGGGTTTTTTTCTTGGGTTCAACCCCCCCATTCATGTCCGAAGCTCCGCCCACCCGTTTGTGGGTTTTAAAACATTTTTAGTGTTTTTTGGGTTTTGGCCTGCAGGGGCCGCATTGTTTAGGCTAGCAGCACCAAACTTTCAGGGATTGTTTGGGGGACTCTCCTGATGATATTATCCAGGATTGGTGAGGTTTGGCTCAGGGGGTCAAAAGTTATGGACTCCCAAAGGGGGTGCCCCCATCCTCCATTGATTCCAATGGGAGCTAATGGAAGATTGGGGCTACATATTTGAGGGTCCATAACTTTGGACACCCTGAACCAAACTTCACCAAACCTGGCAGGTATCATCAGGAGAGTCTTTTACTGATACCACTCAGGTTTTGTGAAGTTTGGTCCAGGGGGTCCAAAGCTATGGACTCCCAAAGAGGGTGCCCCCATCCCCCATTGTTTCCAATGGGAGGTAATAGGAGATGGGGCTACACCTTTGAGGGTCCATAACTCTGGACCCCCTGAACCAAACTTCACCAAACCTGGGTGGTATAATTAGGAGAGTCTCCTAAAGGTACCCTAAAAGTTTGGTGCTGTTAGTTTAACAATTGCACCCCTGACAGCAGGCACCCCCCAGATTTCCCCAGATTCTCTTTTTAAATCCACCCCCTTCAGCATGGATTTAAAGGGAGACTCTGAGGTCCTCAGTTTAGAAGAAGAAGAAGAGTTTATACTTATATCCTCCCTTTCCTGTAGGAGACTCAAAGGAGCTTACAATCTCTTTGACCTTCCCCCCTCACAACAAACACCCTGTGATCTGGGTGGGGCTGAGAGAGCTCTGAAAAGCTGTGACTAGCTCAAGGTCACCCAGCTGGTGTGTGTGGGAGTGCACAGGCTAATCTGAATTCCCCAGATAAGCTTCCACAGCTCAAGTGGCAGAGCAGGGAATCAAACCCGGTTCCTCCACATTAGAACGCACCTACTCTTTAACCACTATGCCACATTGAAAGTGATACAGTGATACAGTGGGTGATAATCCACCCCAAAACAGCATCACTTTCAATGTTGTTTGGGGATCCCAGATTCTCCTTTTAAGGTGGATTTAAAAGGAGAATTTGGGCTCTCTAGTTTAAACACCATTGAAAGTGATGCTGTTTGGGGATGGATTCCAGCATCACAGTGGCTGCCCCGGGGGGGGGGGGGGGACACAAAACTCAGATTTTTCACCGGGCTCCATTTTCCCTCTATGCCTCTGCCCAGAGGGGAGGGCAGAAGGAACTGGTGGGGGCAGGGGAGGGAAGGGCGGGGGAGTCTGCTGTCCCTGGCTTTGGAGAGCTGCTTTTATAAGCTCTAGGCCAGGGGTGGGGCTTGGGGAGGCATGGCCATGCCCTAGGGGCGGGGTGTGTGTTACCCCCCAACCCCCCCCCCCCATAAAAAACCTATACCTACGTCCCTGGATTGAGATGTCAGATATATTAAAATCCAATTGAGAAATATTTTCTGTACATAAGCAAACTTGTAACGAAGTGGTTTCTTGACATTTGTTTAATAATTCTTTCCCCTCAAAGCAGGAGAGGGAATATTTCCTTATAGATGTAGCCATGTTGGCTGGCAGATTAATGCATATTTGAAACATTATTATTGCAATAGAAATATATGTTTACTTTAATAATTCAGCTCAGATGTCTGTGCTTTTGGTATGCCTTTTGGTTTACTTGAATTGAACCCTTTAGTGATGGAGCTGTAATAGCTTATTGCAGCCTATAATTATTTTACATCCAATGTCAAACCTATGTTTTAATTAAGTACATCTTTTCATAGCATCATATACTCTATAGCTATGGAGGTAAGGTACAGAATAATATCATAAATGGTGGTGGTTGGGAATAGATGTGTGGTATGGGATTTAAAAACAAAACAAAACCCCAGTTTTCTCAGCAAAATATTGGATTGGAAATAAGATTTTGCAGTCAAATTAATGCTAAAAGGTACAATGGTATATACACACACTATTTCAGTTACCTCTATATCAAACCAATTCTTCCCAACTACTCAATTTTAATATTTTTTTAGTGTTGTCACAGTTTCCCCTACTCTTTTTTAGCATCCATAACTTTGTAATCACCAGGGAGTTCTCTGTCTACATAAGATTCCGTCACATCTGTTGGTTATATTAGAGATCCAAATGAAAAACCTAGTGCTCATAAACATTATGTGGCTTTCTGAGTGACAATCCCTGGAGGGCTACAGGTCCATAAACTAATGAGACATCAATATAGTAGGGAAGAGTTGTTTTATATGTAATGTTCAAACTTCCTCCAAACTTGGTTGTCGTTAAAGGAAACTTGCAGCTCCCTTTCTGCAAAATAGACTTTATGTTTTCAGAATATAATGATCATCCATATGGAAAGATTTAGACTTTATAATCTCAAAATAAGAAATTTGGAATTGATACTAAGGATTTTTTTTTAAAAAAAATAGGAAACAATATGGTAAGGGGCATTGCGAATTCAAATAAATTATTGCTATTTAGTGACATATGACACACTTGTCAGCCGAATGAGAGACGTGCCCACGAAATAATAATGAGCTGAGCCCAGTCATGACACAAGATAGTTGCAGTGCTGTAACACTGCTAGGCAATTTGCAGCAGTTCACAATGGCACACCTCTGCCTGAAGTCAATATCTGTATTGTGGTTGACTCTGAAGATGTCACAGGTGAGGCTAATTATGTTTTGCTTCTGTCCAGTCACTTGCCTATTATATGATCCTTGCTACACGTTTATCATCATGCACACAGCAACAGTTCAGCAGCATGGCTGTGTGCTGAAAGACAATAAATATACAGAAAAATGCTGAATGTGAGGGGAAAAATGTCCAGGAGTTTATTCATTCATATGCAAGCTGTAGCTTTCTATAATACCACTTTTACCCAAAATGAATTAATTGCCCAAAATGAATTAATCTCTGGAGATTTGTGAATTAATCTGCCATTTCCTGGCCTGTTTTTGTTGTAGAATGCTCTGCTTTGGCCCTAGTGTTTTGGGGACAGAACTAGGTAAGCACTAGGACCCAAGTGGAACATTCTAGAACAACGACAGTCCGTGAAATGGCAGATTAATTCACAGATCTCTTGAGATATTTCAGTGGGACAGAATATAGTCAAGTAAATAAACATTATTCATTGTAGCCCACAAGACTGGTTGTTTGGACTATCTATCTGAGTTGTTCAGTGTTCTTGTACAGAAGCAGATATAGATGATAACTCAATGTATGGAAATTTTAGCTGCCTGCATAAAATTCTTAGTCTCCCATCACCATGAAAGTGTTTATTTTCTTACTACAGAATAACATATTTGAATGTGGAAAATGTGCAGAGGAGAAAAGAGTATCCTTCGTATTAACTGGAAATTGTATGGTCTTGAGCTAATAACTCCTAGGTGTCAAAACATCCCCACATTACATCCCCACATTTTAAATATAAGTGTTTTGTTTTGTCTTTGAATTTGCATTTAGAAAAACAAGGTTCCAAAGAGTAGTTAATGATATCCTGCATTATACGCAGCACTGATTCTTTTTTGCTGTCTTGAGTAATTTCCTTCTTATCCTCTTCCTTACTACAGTCTTCATTCCATCTGACTTTTTCCACACTAATCACATTGTTCCTACCACAACCTCTAAGGTGGCTAGTCCAACCAATCTTCAAAGAGTATTGCTGAATAGTTGCATAATATATGTGTGTGTGTGCGTGCATGCGCGCATGCATACAAAGAGCTTGCATTGACATAATTTCACCCACTACCCTGTTCCAAACTTTTAGTCTTTTCAGCAATCACTTAACACTGAATACTTCCATCCCTTCCTTTGCAGCTGATAACATCCAAACCATGCTGGCAGATGTGATGATGCCAAGACAAATACCCACCACTTTTGGACAATAGGCAAAGGGAAATCCTTGTGATATTTGCTTTGGTTACCATTGAATTTCTATTAGACTACTTTGCTTTTTTTTACTATAAACCTGGAGAACAACAAAGTGTTGGGAAATCCCACTAATGAATTAGCATTCATTATTAACCTCCACTCTGGTTTCTACACTTTAGCCCAGTGGTTCTCAACCTGTGGGTCGCGACCCCTTTGGGGGTTGAACGGCCCTTTCACAGGGGTTGCCTAAGACTCTTTGCATCAGTGAACAAATTACATCTGTAAAATGGATTAAATGTTAGGGTTGGGGATCACCACAACATGAGAAACTGTATTAAAGGGTCGCAGCATTAGGAAGGTTGAGAACCACTGATCTAGAGGATAGGAGAGAAAGAAGAAAAGAGAAATATGGGGAAAAGAACCTGCCTTTGAACCCCCTTTCAGCTTTTTAAGTGTCAGGTAAAAATCGGTAATAGTTGGTTTTGGTACCTGTAATAATCGGTAATAATTGGATTTGGTAAGTGGTGGTAATCGATAATAATCAGTTTCATTAATCGATAATATTCGGTTTTGGTAATCGATAATCATCGGTAACCATCGGTTTCGGTAATCTGTAATAATCAGTAATAATCGATTTCAGTAATCGGTAATTATCGGTAATAATAGGTTTTCGTATCAGTAATAATATGCAAGAATTGGTTTCAGTAATCAGTAATAATCAGTTTCAGTAATTGGTAATAATTGGTAATAGTCTCTTTGAAAACCTTTCTTCTTTTTAATTAAACAAGCTTATTTGGTATTGTGATCCAAGGCATTGTAATAGTTATAGTACCGATAAATAGACTATTACAGTGGTTCTCAACCTGGGGGTTGGGAACCCTTTGGCGGTCGAATGACCCTTTCACAGGGGTCACCTAAGACTCTCTGCATCAGTATTCTCCATCTGTAAAATGGATAAATGTTAGGGTTGGGGCTCACCACAACATGAGGAACTGTATTAAAGGGTCGCGACATTAGGAAGGTTGAGAACCACTGCTTTAGCCTATACAGTTCAGGTATCTTTGTGATATGAAAAATGTCACGGTTTAAAGGCTGTGACAATAACTGGTTATCCAGCTATATCCACTGATTCCAACCATCAGTCTCACCCACATTTTCTGTGCATCCCATCTCTCCATGCATTTCTCTTATTATCCCCATATAGACAAGCATTTCCTAAACAACCACCTATTCTATGCTGCATCCCACCTATTCTATGCTGCATCCCTGTGTTGCTGTCTGATCTCACACAAAGGGTATGTTAGCATACTTATTTTTCTTGGAATAGATCCCATGTGCACCTTCTTTGACTCATACCTTTTTATGAGACACGCTGCAAACTTTGGCATGAACAGGTGAACTTACTTTGCTCAAACTACCTCAGCTACATTAAATGAGTTCCTGATACATTTGCTTCAATTTTTTGCTGGCAAAAATCTTGAGCTGGCAAAATCTTGAGCATAACACCTTGCTAAGCAGCTTGGCTTGTGCAATAGCTGCTTGTACAACAGGGTCAGGTTGTTACCATTTGAGACTGCTTTTGTCTGTCTGAGAATTAATTCACTTCAATTGTCAGAAAAGAGGCATGTTTCCCTTATGTACTAATTGGGTTAAAATAGTGTTAACCTTGGTTAGCATTACCTGGTGAATTCACTGACATGTGAAGCCCAGAATCATTTGATATTAACCTTCTCTCTGTGTCTATGCAATCAGAGACTTTAAAAATGGATGGCACTGGCAAACTGACATTGCTTGGTTTTTGTGCCTATGTAGCCAGCGGCATCTATTTGGGAAGCAATTACAAGAACAAATTACAAGTTTATCTGGGTTCTTTGGCAGTCACCAAAGGCACACAGGATGCTTAAGTAGTAATGTGCAACTCAAAAGTCTCGCATGAGATTTCCCTGCCCCCTTTCTACTATGTATCTTTTAACATTTTGATGCTGTAGGGTAGCAGCTGTAAGAAAGCAATGTAAACATGCTAAACAGATGCTTATGAATTTGCTTGGATAAATCTGAAAAGCTCATTGCATGAGCTGAACCCTGCTTGCCACCAGAAGCAGAACATGACCAAAATGGGAGCTTGAGGTAACAGATACAATCAAATCAATATGATTAATCACCAGTGCTGTCCTTAATTAAATTTAATTTGAACACTTTGGGGACTGGGGTTGGTAGAATAAGTGCCTAGGGCTTCACTGGATGTGACATAAGAGATCTATGATCAGGATTTTCCACAGGTTTAACAGAAATATTTTAATCCTAAATTTCTCCATCTGAAGAACCCAAAGTGTTTTACAAAAGAAAGTTCTACTCCACAAGGACTATTGCACACGAGAAGCTGCATGACCAAAATCATTTTTATTTTAAATTAAGGTAGCCTGTCCTAGCTGAAGAATAATAGCACAGGTGCATTTCAACTAAAATTGCATAACAATGAACTTTTAAGGTGAGTAAACATATATTCTTCAAACACTGCTTTTCTTTGAGTTGTTTTTTAATGGATATGTGTTCACTTTTCACAGAGAAAGGAAAGAAGTTGGAAATAAACTGAAGAAATCAAATGCTATTGTCAATGCTCTGTTCCTGGAACTGTAGAAATTCTCTTAGCTAAATTGGAACTTAGAAGTGAAATTTGGAGCAGAGTGAGCCCATGGAACAATGAACCAACAGAACAGGGAAAAACCTAGTTCTTAGTCTGACTTATCTTTCATAGACTGAAAGTGCAGTCCTAAAAAGGAAGCCCTTCTATGTTCATTGACTGCAGTGGAATTACAACAGTATAACTGTTCAGGTGTGCACTGCAGATCATGCATTCCCCATACAGGGGGTAGTAAGCAACAGGAGCCATGGAATGAAACTGACTATATCCTGACAAAGGAATTCCAGATAGTATTGTGATATGTGCTTAGCTTTTTTGCCAGTCATTCCTATAGCAAAGTTGGAAAACTTGTTAGTCTCTAGTTGGGTTGACTATCCTTTCCTTCCTCCCTGACTCCCCATGGAAGGAAGGAAAAAGTCTGCAGTCATTGCCATGAGACTCTTTTTCAACTGTTACATTGGGCAGAAGATTCAGAGCTACCAAAATGAAAAAAAATTAAACATGGTAAGTCAAAGGCTGCTGTCACACAATGCTGAGGAATGGTTAAGTGGCATTGCCACAATAGGGAATAGTGGTGCACATTCATATTTCTTAAAGTATTGAAAAACTTCATGCAAAATCTGAGAGAATAATTGTAGACAGTTGTCCATTCCGTAAAACACAAATGTCTTGCAGATGTTTTAAAAATAACTTTTTTGGATTTTTTTTGTCCACATCGCCCAGGAAGTGTTCCAGGGGAAAACAGTTCTTTTGTCACCTCCCCACTCCCCAAGCTCTCACTTTCAGTTTGTGAGCAGCTCTTGCTTGCTATTTTCTGCTGCATCAGCCATCTCTGTGAAGTTGCAAATTACAGACTGTTCCCATGGACCTTTCCTGTGCTTGCAGCTCATCCGGCCTCCATTTCAGTGTATAATCGACATGAATAAAGATAGTTTTGACTGATGGTTCTCATATTGAGTCTTTATAGCTTCAAAGATATCTCATTGGAAAAAAAGGGGAAAAAATGACATGTGCCCAGGATTGGCAATCAAAACTAACTTTATATATGCCCTTTACACACTGAAATGGAAGACGAATTTGCTGCAAACACAAGAAACGTCTGTGGGAACATTCTGCAATTGTCAAATGGCATAGAGAAGTACTCTGAAGCAGCAGAAAACGGTAGGCATGAGCTGATCACAAACTGAAAGTGAGAACTTTACCAGTTGGGTAGGAAAAGTAAAATGTTTCCTGTTTGTCCACACAACAAGCAGCAAACATTTTCAAAGCCACACCATACCATACCATATGCCTTTATTGGCATAGAAAAACATAGAATAATACATAGTAAATACATAATTAAAAAATTAAGATAAGAATTAAGAACCATCAAACAAAATATAAAAGGCCCATTTTTACGAGGACAAATTTAAAATTTCCACAACTCCTACGCTTAGCATGACACAACTTTATGACTTTTTGGAGAAATGTTGCCACCTTCTCGTTTAGTTCAAGTTTGGAGTTATTCAAAAGAAATATCAACAGAATCAGAAAGTATAGTTTTATGTACTAGAATCGGCCTTATGTACTTCATTGAAATCTTGAAATAAAAAGGACAATAGAGAATGATGAATAGTTTCAATGCAGCTCATCTTATGGGGAAATGTCGTTCTAAAGCTACATTTTGGAATCTTAGGCTGTTTCCACACACACATGGAAATGCCCCTCCGCCAGCATGAATTGTGCCGGTGGAGGCTTAAGGACTGCTTGCACAGCAGTGTGCAAGCAGCCCCAACTTTCTCCCCAGATGGAGAGGTGGCTCCACACGGAGTTGCCTCTCTGTCGGCCCCCTCCACTCACCGTCCCATCCAGCGCTGCTCTGGAGGGCTGGAGGGACACACCCACACTGCCTCTGTCCCTTGGAGGTCGGAGGGCAGCGTGGGCATGTTCCCCAGCCCTCCAGAGCAATGCTGGATGGGACAGTGAGTGGAGGGAAGGGGGAAAACGGTGTCTTCCCAGTGGTGCAGTTTGCACTGCACCGGCGGGAAGACGGCGCTTTTCAAAAACCTCACTCGAGCGAAGTTTAATGCACTGGCTTCACACTGCTCCAGGGTGGCCAGGACAGTGCTGCTGTGAAGCAGCAGCACCTCCTGTGTGAACGCTTCCCCAGGGACAGTGTTTTTGCTGTCCCTGGGGTGCTCTATTCCGCCCATGTGGAAAGGGCTTTACATAAAAAAGTGCAGATGGCATAATGTTGAACCTAATCAGAGAAAAGATACACTTTCACGACTTCAGGGAGAAAAGTTGATGGTTTAGTGTTTTTAAGAAAAATCTATTTGGAGCGAAAATAAAATGTCTTCCAATTTTTTTAGGGGAGGGGGAAACTGAAGAATTCCACCCCAAAATGCTTTTTTAAAACTTTCTGAAAATGTTTTATTTGTAATGTGTGCAATGGGCCATAAATAATTATTTCAGTCTGATCATTGGGAAATATATCAGTTCTACAACTGAACCCAAAGAGATCATATCTGAAAAAGATATACAAAATGTGGAATACACACATATTGTTCCTCTATGTGCCATACACACACAGATAGAAAGATATACAAACACACAAACATACTGCTGACTTATTTCATGGAACAACTGCCATATAAAAATATGAACCCATTGTGTTCTGACTCTGTAATGGCTCTCAAGTGGGAGAGATTTTCAGCTGAGACAGTGAGCTGTTAGAAGAATAAGAGCTGGAAATAACAACAAAGGAAATGCAAACACAATCCCCCATACCTTTTCTATTTTCTAGTGTTAGCAACACCTATATACACTTTTACACTTTCAAATAGTGCTGAAGTGGAAAAGGGGGTGACTAGGGAACTGGGGGTCAGTGTTTTTAAAATTAACATGTAAAGCTCTGTAGCAAAATCCACCATTGTGTCTTAAGTAACTAGATCTGACTTTCAATAATGAGCGTGTACCTATCACAGAAAAATGAAACTTGACACATAAGTTTTCAAGTACACTTATAGGTGAAGCCATTTTGGAAGAATGACTGATCTGTAAAGTACTGAAGTCCTTAACAAATGTACCTTGGCAAAACAATCTTTATTCTCAACCACAGAGAATAATCGTTTGTTAATCCACTAACATCCTAAATCTTAAACATACCAAGTTCGAAGCAGCTTCCTTGAAACCCGTGTGATTATTTTCAAATATCCAATGTCAAAAAGAACACATCTTCAAGTAATACTGTCTTATATAGCCTTCAAAAATCACAAGTTTTATAAACTTGTAACACAAAACTATAAGGAAGCTCCATACTCTCCTCATTGTACTTCATGAGACATTTGCTTGAACCCTATGAGAAACTGGAAAACTATTGCCTAGTACTGAAGTTAAATTGACTATTTATGAAGGTATTCATACTGCTTTGATTCTTTCACTAAACAAAAGCATTAGGAATGTTGCAAACTTTACAGCTATCATTTTTGGTAGATAAGCATTCTGTGACAACATGTGAGCTGATCTTCAGATCTCCTCACACTGTTACTGTCCAAATCAAACAGCGAAGTCAAGCTGAATAGCTTTGCAGCTCAGCAGTTTTGGTGGTAGTGAAGTTTCATCTCTTTGGCTTGTGACCACTCCTACATCTGCATAATAGATGGATTTTCCTAGGGTCATAGGTGGTTGTGTCAGACAATTAGATGGCATGCAGAGACTGTATTTCCCATAAGGCTATGTGAAAATGTACACATAAAATAACCAGAACTTCATTGTGATATGTGAGAATGTGCACACACAAAACACTGCCAATTATATGGTACTATAGTATTCAGTACCAATTAACCTGGTGAAAAGGGTTCAAGCTGCTGATGACAAGGCAAATTGATTGCCAGAACTTGACTCCCTCCTTGTGACTGACAAACAGAATGTGAGCTGAACAGAATGTGTGCTAAACAAAATAGCAGGCTCAAAAATGTGGAGGGAAAAGGGTTGAATGTTGAGACCAGTGAACAAGTTCTGAATGATGGAGGACAGGAAAAAAGAAGAAAATAGTTTAATGTGTTGGTTGTTCAGTGTCTTGCACTATGGATATAACCAGAAATGTGGGGAAAACAAACCGACCCTGGTTCTTGTAACCTAGACCAAATAGCTGGAAAGCAGTAGGAGAGTTTGGAGCAAATAAACAGCTAACCCTATCAAAAACCTATAGAACAATTACAGAAGATAAAACCCTTCTACTGCTGAGTAGAGGTTGAGGAAATGAGATCATTGTGATGTATCAATGCAGAATGTTAGTTCACCACTACCCAGGGTTGCGACTGCTGAGTTTTGAGTAGAATCCAATGTGGGTAGCCTATGCTGAACGATGAGAATTACTTCACATGGCAGCATGTTGTCTCATTGGCAAATTTCATTGCCTTTGCTACTGTCTTACAATACTTGCAAGTAAAGGTACCATTTTCACTTTTCAACTGAATCGGCATCCAATAGCATAAGGTTGTCAGCTGTTTACTTCCAGCAGTGTTTCCTATAAGCTACCACTGCAATTGCCTTCACATGCAGCACTTTCCCCTGTAATGTGATATGTGACAGTATTCTGACTGGATAATGGGGAATGATGGAGATGGTTGAGGGAGAAGTTGAGGGCAGCAGAAGGTGTAATTACCACTTTTCTACTTGTCACACCATTTCATATTGTGTCCTTTCATTCTACTATGCAATGTTTTCACGAAATGGTTATTTCCACCTTTGATAAAACACAGGAGTGGTTAGAAAAGGTTACAAAATATGTTTAAAAAGGCTGCAAAATATGGACCTAAAGGAGAGGTAGAATATTTGCATCAAAATTTAAGAGTCTCTAAAGAAGTAAAGGCTGAAATGCATTTTGTTTTGCATTCATAAGAAAATACCCCAAAGTTGTAGAATTGTCCTCTTGGCAGTGACAAAGTAAATATGGCATAACTTTCTAGCCAGATAAAAATCTGATAGCATTTCTAAGTTATTTCAAAATGATCTGTTATAAAATATGGGCTGAGTTAAGTTCTCTGCCTGTTCTTGTTGTAGTGCACCTTTGTCTTTCAAATCAATGATGTGTTTTAGGTCTTGATGAAACCTATTTTTCAGGTACTGGAGCAGACTATTTTATTCTTTAACTGGGAAAATGTATGGCATTGACTCTGTCCAAATATTTATTACTAACCTTGTACTTATATCTTGCATTTTATAGTACCTTTGTTGTAATAGAAAAAAATCTTACTTCAGCTGAATAAACCATGAACAGTAAGATAAGTAAGGTGTTTTTTTGTCTCATAAAATTGGGGATAAATCATCATTAGCTCAACATAATAGCTTGTATCCAGTGATGAGCAAGTGTAAATTTAAATTAATTGTTCTGTTTGCACAAGATCTTGTGAAATATCTACTGTAGAGCTTTCTTCTCTATATCAAATGCTGCTCCGAAACTGCACGCACAATGTGTTGCACAAGCATGTTTAATTTAATGCAAGGGAGTAGCATGAGATTTTTTTTCACACGTCCACTTGAGCAAGATCCCTAGCACATGCAGAAATCTTCTGATGGACCCAACACAATATTCTTGAGTCTTCAGTTCTGAAGTGAGTCCCATTCCCAGCTTCCATGATCTATTTCACATATTCATGAGAAAATTATTTTTACTCTGCAGGTGACTTATTGTGTTAGGAGCTGCATATACGATGGACACAGAGCTGTGGAGCTGGTTTCATGCCACTGATAAACTCAGGCTCAGAACTATCAGCTGAGGAACCATTAATATCACCCAAGGAAGAACAGGAGAGTCATGGAGAGTCAGCTCCCTCAGACCCTGACCCATTAGCTCCAGGGGTTGATTCCAAGAAACCTGCCACTGAGAATACACCACCAAAATTTCCAGCTGCTCTCTCATATCCCGAGACCTATATAGCTATGCCACACAGGGTTTAAAGCATTAGCCTGCCAGGATTCTTCCCAACTCAGAAGGAACAGAAAATACAAAGGGTTCACACAGAGGCAAACTAGATAAATTGCAAGGCCAGGCTAGGAGCAGTATTCTGGCCCAATTAGGATCTAGCCAAGCAGAGGCATAGCTAGGAAAAATGGAGTCATGGGCAAAATCTGAGTTTTCCATTTCTCCCCCAATGGGCAGCCACCCTCTCTCACCACGACCAAACAATTTACTAGCAGCATAGCCCATTGCTGGGGAGATGCAATGGGCTCTAGAAAAGGGTGGAAGAGGAAGGATCTCCCTTGCAATGGGCTTTAGTGGGGCTGTAGCAGCCAGCACCCCACCCTTGCTCAAGGTGTGGAACTTTCCTGGGTGTGTATCTGTGGCTCGGGGGTGGGACAGGTTGAAGACTGTGGCTTGAGGTAGGAAGGAAGGTGAGGATAAGTGCAGGGTGGAGAGGAGAGGGGTGGGGGAGGGTGGCAAAGTAAGGCCTGGAGTGGAGGAGGATGGAACAGACTGGCTTGGGGTGGTGGGAGGTTGAAAGGGCAGATTGGGAGAGGGTGGAGTGGGAGGATTCAGGTGGGGAAGGTAAGAAAGGTGATGGTTCTTGTGGGGCACGGTGGCAAGGTGAGGCATGGGGGAGGGTTGAAAGGTAAAACTTAGGGTAATGGGGTAGAAGGTGTGGCTGTGGTGGGGGATAGTTGTAGGAGAGCATGAGAGTGGGTAGGTTAGCAGGTTAGTGCTGGGATGGGGCAGGGTGGCAAGGTAAGGCTTGGGTGGGGAGGATTGGAAGGTGTGACTAGGGGTGGGGGAGGGTAGAAAGATTAGGATGGGGTGGTTAGGGCAGGGAGGAAAGTGGATGGGGGGTTGGTAGGTGAGTATGGTTGGGTGTTAGTATTAAAGTAGGGGAGGGAGGTAAAGTCAGGGTAGAGGTGGGGGAAGGTTAAAAATGAGGGTGGGGGTGGCAGGGCCTGGGGTTGCTCACTGGGGTGGGGGGAGGCCAGGGAGGGCCCATGTAGGTGCTCCACGAGCCGGAGCTTCTTTGCTGGGGAGGGGGGAGGCAGGGGAGGGCCCAAGGAGCTCCTCCATATGCCTGGGCTTTCTTGCTGGGCCATCGGGAGGCAGGGGAGGGCCCCTGTGGATGCTCCGCCTCTGGCCAAGTGAATTCCAGAAGCTGCCTGAAGAATAGTTGGGGCTACTTTTCCCCCAGTCTATTTATGTGAGAGCAAGGAAGAAAGCTTGGCTAATCCAACTGGTCTGTTAAGCGCACTAAACTTGCGCTCTGGACCTTGTCCACTTCTATACCTGCCAAGCCACAGTTGGCAGTGCAAATCCCTGCTTTTGAGGAACCTGCTGGGCTAAGAAGCTTGAGGCCAGAACAGCTGCCCAGTTTGCACATGATGCACATCCGCATAGTCCATAGAATTCCTTTAAATTCATTCAAGACTTGTGCAAGTGGATTTTTTTTTCTTTCTTGACTAGCTTTGGAAATTGTCCTCCATTTCAGAGGACTATGCAGCTTTGAGGCAGGATCAATTGTAAAACAAAGTTAGGTGCATACTAAGCATGCAGAATATGGCTGAATACTGATGACTGGCTTACCACCTAGGAAACATGAAAAGCTTGCTTCTTTGTAAGTGCGTGCTCAGCCCCTGCAATACAGATGACCAGGCTGCCTTTGCAATATTGCAAAGCTGCTGTTTCTTCATACCTAGTCACTGATTCATTCTGTTGCTATGGAATAAAGATTTTAGTTCGACTTGTCCTTCCACACACTGCTGCAGACTTGTCCCTCCACACACTTCTACTTTTTGGTACTTCGTTTGCAGAAGTAGATGGTTGGATGGTAAATTCAATCATACAAATTACCATAGAATTTAAATTATTCAAGTGCATTTTCTATATAGATCATTATTCGAGTGTGTTTTGAGTTACTGTCAATCATTCTTCAATTGTGGACACCACCTCTGTGAAAAAATGGAAGAAAATAAAATGGAAAAAAATGGAAGAAAATAACTTTGTCATCCCCCTCCTAAACTAGACTTCACCAAGCTCAGGTGGTATCCTCAGGACAGTCTCTGGGTGATACTATTTTGGTGCTACTTGCTTTAAAAATGCACCCCCTGCAGGTCAAAATGTGAAAAAACACCCCAAAAAACAGAAAATGTCAAACGGACCTGAATTTTTCAGATATACCTGGATTTTTGGGTGTATCCGAATCTGCTATTTGTCTTATTTCATGCGCAAATAAATCCGAATCTGAATTTTACCGAATTTTAGTATATTTACCAAGCCTAGTATGGAATAGATGAGGAATTGGGTAGTAAGGGTATAGTAATCAGATCTTGGAGTGGAATGGTCCAATGAACAGAACTGAATGACCCACACTTAGCACTGGAAGAACATGTTGTGAAACAATATCACAGACAGAGAGATATCCAGAGATATTGAACACTGGCTATTGAAAGAGGGGGCTTCTTATGAGGAAAAAGGGATTCTCAGGGTTCTGCAGAGGGATCCTTAATCTCCTCAGTCAAAGAGAGTTCCTGCCTTTCTAGGGAAAGACAAGACAGAAATCAACTTTAATGGTTGGGTCATTGGTCTAATGGTTTGAGACATCATCCTGGTGTTCCAGGCTCAGGCATGTCTCCCAGGGGGAAGTTAACTGATGAAATTACAGCTGCAAAACAATGGCAATGTAAATACAATGGTCATTACAAGTATTAGAGGAAGAATAATTGGGTAAGGACAACACTGGTCAGGCAAGAACATTCGAACATCCATTGCCTTCACTGTGATGTATGGCCCAGAACTGGAGGTGGGAACTCTCTCCAGGGCAAGGTCATTGTGTTCACTTAATCCTATAAGGAGGGGTGTGAGAGAGAAGCATTATGCAAGGCTGGTCTGGAGGGAGAGAATTCCAGATGTAGTTCTTTCTCCTTATGGGTGCACTGAGGCAGTGCAAGGAATAGGTTCCCCATTTTGGCACTGGATTGCTAGGCACCTAAAGGATTGCCTGAAGTGAGTAAAGATGCCACTGTCCTCCAAACAGGGTCTCCTTGGTCCACCATAGATCAGTCTGGCAACAATTCCATCATTGAGAAATATGATGGATATTTACCATTTGGCTTAAAACAACACTCATTACCACACAAAGATGCATGGCAGAAAAAATACATATACCATATATACTCGTGTATAAGTCAACCCGCATATAAGTTGAGGCACCTAATTTTACCATAAAAAACTGGGGAAAATTATTGACTTGCGTATAAGTCAATGGGGGGGAAATGCAGCAGCTACTGGTAAATTTCAGAAGTAAAAATAGATACCAATAAAATTGCATTAATTGAGGCATCAGTAGGTTAAATGTTTTTGAATATTTATTTCAAAGAAAAACAGTAAACTAGCTCTGTAAGTGGAAAAGAGGCTTCAACAAGAACAATTTGGTATCAACAATAACTTTAAAAGTAGAAAAACCTTAGCTTTTTTGTAAGGAAGGGTTTTAAACAATGGATCTTACAATAAAAACTGGAATGAACATGCCTGTTCACTGTGACTCAAAACTACCCTGCTTTTTAAAAGAATAGTCCATTATTTTTAGTGTACATATTTTTAAAATTGCACATAGCAGGTGTCATTTTAGAAGGAACATTCACACAACCTGTCAGAGGAGGAATGTTTATGTTAGCAGTACCAACATTTCAGAGTATCTTTAGGAGACCCTCCTGATGATACCACCCAGGTTTGGTGAAGTTTGGTTGAGGGGGTCCAAAGTTATGGATCCTCAAAATGTAGCCCCATCTACTATTAGCTCCCATTGGAAACAATGGGGGATGGGAGCACCCACTTTGGGGATCCATAACTTTGGACCCCCTAGCTCACCAAACCTAGTATCAACTGGAGTTTATCCTGATGATACCACCCAGGTTTAGTGAAGTTTGGTTCAAGAGGTCTAAAGTTATGAACCCTCAAAATGTAGCCCCATCTACTATTAACTCCCATTGGAAACCATTGAACCAAACTTTACCAAACTTGGCTGGTATCATCAGGAGTTTCACCTGATGATACCCTGAAATTTTGGTGCCGCTAGCTTAAAAACTGTGCCCCCTCGTGGCTGACAAAGTAAAAACCCTAAAATATTTTTTAAAATACACCTCACTCGTGTATAAGTCGAGGGGGGCTTTTTCAGCACAAAAATGTGCTGAAAAACTTGACTTATACACAAGTATATACGGTAGTTTTTAAAGGCCCAATGTGTAAGCTACTTGTTTAAACAAGCTGTTGTGGTTAAGGTGTCAGACTAGGATCTGGGAAACCCAGATTCTTATCCCCACCTTACCATGGAAACTTGCTGTGTGACTGTGATGGACTGCTGAAGAAAAGTGTAAATTGAAAATGTAGGTCTCTTTGAAGCAAAGCATTATTTGCATCCAGAGTGAGGAATAATGGCCTAGGAAGAGGCCGTCTGATTCGCCATGGCATCCTGCAATCTGATTGGCCTAATGGCTAGATGATAAAGATGAGGAAGTAAACTCCTTGAAATTATATTTTAGGTTGCTTTTGGGCTTTACAGTTCCTGGTGTTAAGAGCAATCTGCCTTAACTGTGTTTAAAACTAAATATCTCTGAGAGGAGTCGTTCAGTCAAAGTTTGTGACTAGTTTTACTAATATCAGCCTTTGAGTTGTGATCAAAACAATAACATACACAGATGGAGAGAACTGGTGGAGGGGTTTATTGAGGGGCCAAGCTCAATACTTATAAACCAGTAAGGTATATCTTCTAGTGAGATACAAATTCCTAGATCTAGTTAGTATAGGGTATCGGGTTTTGCTTTATGTTTTATGCTTTAGCTGAGGATTTTCTAACTGTGAGGCCTGTGGGGATATTGTGTATAAGCATCAAGGCTATTAGAACCCTGTTTGAACAAGACATTAGCCAGAACATCTGAAGTATAAGGAACTGTACCATCTAAGAAAAAATTATATATCTAAGCTGAACTGTAACTGAGAACTGAAACTGATTAAGTCTGTGCTGTGTTTGAAAAACAACATACTGGATCTCTGTGCCAAGCTCTAATGTATTTGTGTGTGTGTGTGTGTGTGTGTGTGTGTGTGTGTCTGTCTGTCTGTCTGTCTGTCTGTCTGTCTGTCTGTCTGTCTGTCTTCTGGCTTAGTTACTTCAGCCATTCAGTTCTCCAAGTTATTTATCTTCCTTTCCCATCTCTTCTCTGTTAATAAACCTTTTATTTTATTAAAGTTAAAAATATGTCTCAATACTTATCTTGTGTGCCTTATTAAGGGATTTGCCTAGAAAAGTTTAAAACAACAGGCATCCTTCACCTTCTTGATCAGTGTCATTGCTGAAGAAAAGAGTTTTAACTGCGATTATGCTACCATTTCTGAAGTAGCTAAGTCTCTAAAGGGAAAAAACAGGGAAAAAATCTGACAGGATGGGTCAGCAGGTAGTTTTCCTGCGTGCAGAAGTTGGAAAGGTGAGGGGCCCCCATCTCATTGACCTTGGACTAATCACATATTCTCAATGTTGGCAAGTGTTTGGATGGGAGACCTCTAAGGAATGCCAGGGGCATGATGAAAGGGCAGGCAGGTGCAAACCACCTCAGAATGTCTCTTGCCTTGAAAACCCTAGGTCCGTGGTGGCGAACCTTTGGCACTCCAGATGTTATGGACTACAATTCCCATCATCCCCCACCAGCACAGCCAATTGGCAAGCTGGCAGGGGCTGATGGGAATTGTAGTCCATAACATCTGGAGTGCCAAAGATTCGCCACCACTGCCCTAGGTGGTTTCCATAAATTCTCTACAACTTGATGGCAAAAAACAAACAAACAAAAAATCCCGAAGGGTGTAACTCTGCTTATGATTTTATGTCTCATTTGATTGGAGAGCTGGGTGTAATGAACTAGGATGTTCATTTGCTGCAACCCCATTAAAATGATAGTTACATGCATGCACATTAATGCCACCTTCAGCAGGTGAGTGAAATAGAATTTCCTACTAGATTATGTTCCATCAACTACTGGTTTTGCTAGATGATTTAGGCTGATTATACACTGGTGCTCTGTCGTGTGCTGAATGAAGATTCTTTTCAGTGAAGACCTTCTGTTATGGAGAAATGCATGGTCTATCTGTACATGAATTTTGAAGTTTAGTCATTTTTGGAGACCAAAAATTTGGAAGGAATGCCTTTGGCTGAAAAAGAACATATCAGAACCAGTGTGGTGTAGTGTAGATTAGAACTCTAATCTGGACAACAAGGTTGGATTCCCCACTCCTACCCATGAAGCTTGGTGGATGACCTTAGACTAGTCATAGTTTTCTCAGAACCCTCTCAGGCCCACCTACTTCATTAGGTGGCTGTTGTGAGGAGAGGAAGGGAAGGAATTTGTAAGCCACTTTGAGACTCCTGATAGTTGATAAAAGTGGGGTACAAAACAAAACTCTTCTCTCTTGTTCTCTTCTTTAACCTATGTTAGCTAACTGCAGTATACTTATTTTTTAATCTACAGTTAGCTTATTCTTTGCTGAAAGACTTGCTGAATGAAACACATTTAGTTTCCTTCTCACATGTGTTGTGTAGTTAAATGCAAATTAATCTGTTTTGACAAAGTTGAGCACTGAAAATACTGGTATTTATTCTCTGTATCAGCCATATAGACCAATTTTATGCTTGTTTATCTAAAATTGTTCTGCTTAATCCAATAAAACAAACCAAGCTAATATGCCTTCATGTTATATTGGAACCATGCATTTTAAGATGAGTCAAATACAAATACACACAACCCCCTTCTTCTTTTTCTGTGATAATTACCTGGAGCCAAAATATTCATTATCAATCCACCTTAAATTAACAACCACATTTCATAGGATTTCATGTTCCCAAACAGCCATTTCCTTGCAGCAATATTTTATCAGCCTCAAGATAATTGTAAACTACTGATAGTTCCTGCCCACACCCCGAAACCCAGCTTCCAGCTTTCTTGAACAGATACAGACAAAAGACACTCTCAGCTAGTAACATGCCTGAGTTTGCCATCAGTATAGCAACCAGATTTCTAATGGGAATCCACACATTCTAACTAAATAGATGGTGTACTTCTCAAGTGAGAACCAAGGAGAAAATCTTTCACATTTTGGTTCAATCCTGTGTCTGTGATAGTAGTGAGAAATTTATAGTGCAACCCTAAGGAGACTTACACCAGTTTAAACCAATTAATTTCCATGGTCTTAGACTAGTGTAACTCTGCATAGGATTACATAATAGCAATAGGAAACTTCAATGTCTTCAATCCCTTCAATGTTTCACAAAGGAATTGTAACTAAATTCCATGAGAGCTCATGATGGTTTTAGGGGTGCAATCAACTGCATAAGGGCTTAATTTCTTAATTCAATTGCTATCATAAATTCCTACATACATGCAGGCCCATTACAAATGTGGAGGGGGGCTAGAAATAAAGCCTGACTGAACTGCTCAGTGGCATTTTGAGATTATTGTTGCAATTAAGTAGGTGCCATTGCAGCATTAAAAATGCTGATTGATTTGATCTACAGTGCCATTCTCAGATGCGTCGAAGGACTTGCTCAAAAGCAAGGCTACCAGGAAATCACAAGATAGCTATTTGGATTACTTACAGGTCTGTGGATGTTTTTATGGTCCCCAGAAATGCAAGTGTGCAATAAGCACTTCAAGGCCAGAAAACACTAATGAGAATACTTCTGCACTGCTCCACCTTGAGAGCATTTTTTTAATCATTCTCAGTCAGAATGAATAAATTTATATTTCATGTTTGTATTTGGCATAATGAGATGCTTACTAGAATTCTATGAATTCTATGTATTGACAGGACTTAGGCTATTAATACTTCAATATAAGTTCAAGGAATGTATTGTTTTCTTTTCTATATGCCCATTTAGACAAACAGGATTCCATTTCTCCTTGGAGATATTGACCCTATTAAGAATTTTCTCACTTTGTGCTGTAGTTGGCAGGTATAATATGAAGCTCTGCGTCAATCATTTACAATATCCTATTATATAAAAGGCTAACTGTGGTGGTGACAACTCAGTTCCAGCCAGTTGCCATGCACACATGGGGCAGGGCTTAGACAGAACAGATAAAGAAACAACACAAGCAAAACAGTAACATGTGGTAGTTGCTCACTCCCTCGTACACTCACCCTTCTCCTCCCACTGCTGAATAATTAAAGGCACTTTACCATCTGTAGCTGCCTGAGGAGGAGTAAGCTCAGGAGTCGGCTTTTCCCTTCCATGGGAGGGTTGTGAGTGCTGGTGGTTGCAACTGTGCCATTAACTGTTGTGTGGTAATATAGGCATCGGGGAAGAAGAATAGGCAGTGGCATTGTGCCAACAGGGCAAGGGGGCACCTGTGGGGGGTTGTGGAGTGGGGGTTCTAGGCATTCCGGGGGCATTCTGGGGCAGGGTCAGGTGGAGGCATGGCATGGGTGTGGGGTGCACATCCCTGGGAGTAGGCATCTGGGAAGAGGAAGACAAGGAGGAGAAAGTTGTTTGACCCCTTGGTGGTTACCATTAACCCTTACATGCCAATGCAGGCATCTGGGAAGAGGATGAAGATGAAGTGGGAGGTAGTGATATGGGGCCAAAGAGGGAGGAAAGGCAGGAGAGTTCATCTCCCTTCATTGGGCACTGTTAACCCACCAAGAGTTTTCTAGAGCCTATTGTATTTGTTCATACAACAGTCTTTTGTGCTAGTTTTCTGTACAGTAGTGGCTTAGAAAGTAGAATATATTTGGCAGGAATGTGTGTATGTTTTAATTTACGTACTGAACATACATCTAGGTAAACCGAACTAGAATAAACATGGACTGTCACTGGGTATTATATATACACATCCTCAGAGAAAAACTGTCTTATGATGCCCCCACAAGGTTTTCAAGGCAAGAGGAGGTGATTTGCCTTTGCTGCCTCTGCATCATAACTCTCATGATCCTTGAATGTTTATTTTATTATTTTTTAAAATATACCATGCTCATATGCACGATTCATAGGTTGTTACAACATTAAAACACCCTATCATTTTTAAAAACACTACAACATACCCTTACCCTCACCCCAACCAGCAGTGTCACAGAGGGGGCATTCAGGGAGACTAACCAAATGCCTGTGCATCTTTGGCAGGTGCCTTTACCCATAAAAGGTTCTTATGGGAGGTTATTTCAAAGTTCGGGGGAAATTGCAGAGAAAGCCCCACATGCTCCTGCTCCCTTATCTCAGCAGGGTGGTACCCCAAGGAGAGCCTCTCCTGTGACCTCAGTGCCCATGCAGGTAAATACAGGCTCAGGCATTCCTTTAGGTAGGCAAGGTCTAAGCCATTTAGGGCTTTGTATGTTAACACCAGCACCTAGAATTGGGCCTGGAGTGAATTGGAAGCCAGTTTAGTTCCTTGAGGAATTGGGGGGAAAAGCATGATGTGTGTCCAGGCAGATGTACCAGCAAGCAGCCTAGTTGCAGCATGCTGCACCAGCTCCAGGCTCCTGATTATCTTCAAGGGTACTCCCACATAGAGCAGATAGATCGCTTTATAGTAATCCAGTTGAGCAGTTACTGTTACCAGACAAACCTATGGTCGGTTGGGGGAACCTTGTTTTAAAGACAGCCATGTCTCTACCCATCTCTGCTAATTCTTGGGGTGTCTAACAGTGTACTTCCAAACTGGGTACACCTTTCTCTGCATTGGGTCAGTGTACCCACAAGACATACAGTAAGTAAGAACATTTTCCTGACTTGTACTTGCCAACCTTTGCCTTGCAAAGTCTCTATCTCATATTGTTCCTGACAGGATTAAGAGCTCACACGCTCCAGAGGGACATGAAAAACAATTTTGAAGAAGTGAAACGGGATTTAGGACGAATGAAACAATTAGAGGAAATTATTCTGGAGACAAGGCAGGATGTACATGAGACAAAACAAGAAGTACAGGAAATGAAACATCATCTAGGCGAATTAGAGGAAAAGATCGAAGACAAAGACAAAAAGATATTAGTGCTGGAAGAAAAAATGATGCTAATGGAGTTGAAGAGCAAAGAAAAATTGATACAATTGAGAGGGTTAAAAAATAAAAAAATGAGGATCTTGGAAATAGAATAATTGCAGAACTAGCCAAATTCATCAGCTAGGAAGAGGAGGTATTGGATATGGAGATAGATGCAATTTATAGAGTCCACTCCAGGTATGCAAGGGAAAACAAAACCCCAAGGGATACCATAATAGTTTTCATCAAAAAAGAGACTAGAGATGCAATTTTAAGAGTACAGGTAAAAGCAAAATTAACATTGGAAGATGAAGAGGTGATATTCCTGAAAGAGCGTCCGGCAACTATTCAGAGAAGGAGGAAGAATTATTTTCCACTGGTGGATGCCCTTAAGAAGAAAGGAATCATGTTCAGATAGGAAACCTTGGAAGGACTTACCTTCTCCTTCAATGGCAAACAGTACACAATTGACTTGGAACAAAAAATGACAGAATTTTTGGAATGAAACAAAAAAAGGCCTGATGAAATAGAATATAATGAAGACTCTATGGGTAATATGTTTATTGATTATTGATTATTTTAATTTATGGATTGTAAAGATTCAGAGAAAACACTATGAATCATAAATACTTGGGTGCTGTGTGGTCTCAGGGCTGTATGGCCATGTTCTAGCAGTTCTAGAACATGGCCATACAGCCTGGAAACCACATAGTACCCCAATGATTCTGGCCGTGAAAGCCTTCGAAAATACATGAATACTTGATTTTTATTTTTCTATTTTCTGATATTTAGACATTTACAGAATAATCAAACAACTTGAACATAATCTGAAATTTAATTTACACACATAGACTCACTCAAATTAATTAATATTGATGTAAATAGCAATACTGAATATCAGTTGATTAACGATATATTTTCTCTCCACACTAGCGCAAATGAACTTACAGGTAATGAGGTAAGTAGGTAGTGGGAAAGTAAAGTAACAGGTAAGACTTAGAAGAAACTGGTAAGTATGATTAAATTAATATAGATACACTTTCACCTTTCCTAGTATTTACAAATTTAAAAATAAATGCAATTAAAATTATTAACATGCAATGTAAATGGAATGAACTCCCCACAAAAGCATAAAAAGGTAATCAACTTTCTATACAAACAATCTTTAGATTTGATTTGCCTCCAAGAAACACACATTAAAACAAAAGATGAGAAACTTATCCAGGAAGAAGCTTTAGGAATATTATTCCACGCAGCATATACATAAAAAAGAGGAGTAGCAATTTATGTAAAACAGAACCTTAGCTCCCATTTACTATTTAAAGATACACAAGCAAGGTATGTAGGAGTAGAGGTAAACATCTCGGGAAACAAAACCATGGTAGTAGGAGTGTATGCTTCTAACAATCCTAAAAGAGAATATTACAAAAAATTAATGAATAAGATCCTCTCTTTTCAATATGAGAACATAATATGTCTGGGAGACTTTAATGGAGTCATAGATCCAGATCTAGATAAAACTAAAACACAGACTTCGGAGAAAAAAATAAAAGCGAGAAAAAAAAGAAATTGCCTAAAACTTTCTTTGACATGTTAGATAATCTTCAATTAAAAGATATTTGGAGAGAAAAATGGAGCAGAAGCTGAGATTACACCTTTTTTCTAACAAGCATAAAATAGCTTCAAGAATAGATATGGTGTTGGCAACTAAACTATTTTCATTTAAAACACAAGATATCTCAATTTTAGCAAGGCTGGTCTCCGATCATAACCCCATAAAGTGGACAATAACAGTAACATCACAATTACATTTCTGGAAATTAAAAGATTGGCTACTAGACAACCCAAAAATAATTAATGAATGTAAAACAAAATTGAAAGAATATTTTCACTTCAATGATGGTTCGGTACAAAATGTAAATATGATATGGGATGCGCATAAAGCCTACAAGAGGGGAATAATTAGACATGAAGAAATTAAGGTAGGGAAAACAAAAAAAGGAGCAGGAATTATTAATAAAGGAACTTACCACGCTGGAACAGGAAGAGAGATATCACCCTAAAAATAAAGAAATAAGAAACAGAATTAAAATTCTTAAAGATACCATTCATGGAAAATGGCAGGAAGAAGCGCTAGGCAAACTAAGAGGAAACAAGCAAAGGAACTTTTATAACGCAAAAAATATAGATAAATGGGTCACAATGCAATTAAGACACTGTAGGGGTGAGCCCGCGAACCCAGCAGAACCGTAGAGAGAGCGCTTGGAATGCCGGTGCCGGCTATGGCCTTCTGGGCGCACACGCTCCCCCAACCCCCGCTCCCCCGTGAGTCACGGGTCATGAACTGCCTGACTCGCGGTCGCCAGGTGTCCCATACAAAGGGACAAAAGGGCTCTTGCCCTCAGGTGAGGATTAGACCCAGACGCGGATGCTTCCTCCTGCACGTAGCAGCCCGATGAGATCATGCATCATATGATGATCTCCCGTTCTCCCGCTCTCCCGCTCTCCCGCTCTCCCGTCTGCCCGACCTCTTTACACGCCCCCAGTGAAACCCTAATAAAAGGTGTGAGGGGCGAGCACACAGCAGAGTTGCCAGGATCATGGGATCCCGCGCTTCCTGCTACTGGCTCTCTCCACCAGATGAAATCTCCGCGTCTTGTCTCTTCCTTGGGGCCTCGTGGGCAAGACTACAAGCTGGTGCCGAAACCTGGGAATCCTCGGACCTCCACCCTGCTTATCGTCGCCTGGGAAAGGGCTTCTCGGTACCGACCGTCCGCTGGATCGGCGCATCCTTGGACCCACCCCCTCGGTATCGACCGTCCGCTGGATCAGCGCATCCTCGGACCCGCGTTCTAGGACACTCTCTCGTCTGACGAACCACCGGTAAGTATGGGCGCTTGCAAAAGCACGGCTTATGACAAGCACGTTAGTGAGCTGAAGGCACTAATGAAACGCAGCAGAGTCCCAGTAAAGAGAAGGGATCTGCGCGAATTGGTTGAGGAGATTGATAGGCAATGTCCATGGTACCCAGAGAGGGGGACATTGAATCTTAAGGACTAGGAAAACATCGGGCGCACTCTGCACAGAGAGCCTCGCGCGCCGGTGTCGCTGCTACTGACGTGGCGACAATGTTATGTCGCCATCAGCCTGCAGGTCCATGGTGTCTTTGCCATGGATCTCCCTCCTTTTGATCTTTCACCTACAATTTCAAGCCCGGAATTTTCTCTATCCACTAAACAGGACGCCTGTCCTCCTCCCGTTTCACTTGCTTCGTCTCCTCATTCAAACTCTCCCGCTCGTACTCTCGCAGCCCTGCCTCCTCCTCCCTTCACTCCGCCTTCTGCTCCGCTTCCCCCTCCTGTTTCCGAAGCCACCACACCTCTGTCAATGCCACGTAATGGCGCGAGTTTCAAAACTCTAGCAGAGCGTATTAGCCACGATCTGCAGAGGAAGGAAACCCTGACGGAAGACGATGCCGACCTCCTCGCTGTGTGCCCCACCCACTTCACCGACCACGTGGGGGAGGATGGCGTCATCCAGCGAGTTGTCGAGTATCGCCCCATAGGTTATAATGTTCTCACTGAGCTCCGCAAGGCAATACGGGACGTGGCAATCACCAGCCCCTATGTGAGAGGCATGTTGGAGGCAGTTATGCAGAATCACATAATGGTTCCGGAGGACTGGAAGACCACTTTCCACATGCTCTTGAACCCTGCGCAATATGTTGTCTGGGAGAGCGAGTACCGCCAACAATGCATAAGCAGAGGAGCAGCCTCCGGCGGTGCCTATACTGCTGCGCAGCTCTATGGCTGCGAAGGCTTCGCCCTTCCCAACGCGCAGATTGTCCTGCCGGAGGCCACCCTTAAGGTCGCCTCTGACTGCACCTACAAGGCGTTTTTGAGAGTGCCCGCTGCCGGACAGCCAACCCAAAGCTTCTCCAACGTCCGGCAGAAGCCTCAGGAGCCTTATGCTGAATTCCTGAACAGGCTCCAGGAGGCCCTGCAGAGGCAGGTCAACAATGACGTAGCCCAGCACGAGCTCCTCATGCGCCTTGCCAAGGAGAATGCCTCCGCCGAGTGTCGCAGGGCGATCACGGGTTTAGGGAAGAACCCCGAACTGGCCGATATGCTTAAGGCTTGCCAGGATATCGGGTCTCCCGCCCACCAGGCCAGTCTCCTGGCCGCAGCACTCTCCGCCGCCAGGGAACAGCCCCGAGGCGAGTGCTTCAACTGCGGCAGGCGGGGGCACTTCCGGAGGGATTGTAGGTCGCCCGGTGGGGGGGCTTACAACCCTGACGGAGGAGGGTCCCCCCTGGGAGGCGAGGGCCCTCGAGGAGACGATCAGCCGGGCCTCTCCCCAGCCCAGGGCCAGGGAGTAGAGCACCTAGACGACCCCAAGAGTAGAGACCCGCGTTCAAACCACCCCCCTGTGAGGTCCTCGTTGCTCCAGCCCAGTACGGTGATCCCACCCCCCCGGAGGCCGTCGGGTTAGCTTTGCCCGGGGCCTCCACCATTGAGCAGGGGTTGTTTGTTGTTCCAGGGGACGCTGACTCCACACCCCAGGGAGTCACTCGCAGCCAGGTGGGGACAAACCTCCCATGGGAACCGCCCAGCGGAGTCAGCTGCGCTCAGCTCATCCTGCTGCCACACACGCTACCCGCTGCCGATCCAATAAAGGCCACGAGCTCAGGTAACCGTTGAGGCCCCATCAGCGCCACCGTAGCGGCAGCAGGGACGTCCACCGGTGGCTCCCGCCAGTACCTGGGGCTCGAGCAACAACTCACAGCCCGCCGTGTCTTTTTGGACGTCCACATTGACTCGTGGGGAGGGGATCCCAAGGGCCAGATTGAAGCAACCATGACTGGGATGAGTAAGCCCGCTCCCACCGCTCTCCCCCTCACATGGGTCACGGAAACCCCCGTTTGGGTGGAACAGTGGCCGCTGCCCAGAGAAAAGTTGGCCGCCATGCACCAGCTAGTAGAGGAACAACTGGCAGCCGGCCACATTGAGGTCTCCACCTCCCCGTGGAACACACCTGTGTTCGTGATCAAAAAAAAAGAACAGCCAATGGCGGCTGCTCCAGGACCTAAGGGCGGTAAATGCGTGCATCCAGCCCATGGGCCCCCTTCAATGCGGTCTTCCTAACCCCAATCTCATTCCCTCCGAGTATCAGGTCTTGGTCATCGATCTTAAGGACTGCTTCTTCTGCATCCCTCTTTCCCCCGGAGACCAGAAGCGCTTTGCTTTCACCGTGCCTGTTCTCAACCATCAGCAGCCCACTGCCAGATACCAGTGGAAGGTCCTGCCTCAAGGGATGCTCAACAGCCCCACCTTGTGCCAGTACTTTGTTCACCATGCCCTGGCCCCATTCCGCGCCAAAACCCCTGAGGCACTAATCATCCATTACATGGACGACATCCTGGTCGCCGCACCAACAGTCCCTCCACAGTGGGTGGCGCTGCTAGCGGACACATTACAACAATCCGGTCTGCACATCGCCCCCGAAAAGGTGCAGAGGAAAGAGCCGTTTCTATACCTAGGGCACAAGCTCCTCCACTCTTACTCCGCTCCCATCCTGCCGGAACTGCAAATCCCAGATGCGCCCACGCTTCTTCAGCTGCAGCAGCTTCTCGGGACCCTTAACTGGGCTCGTCCCTTCTTTGCCCTCACCACCTCCTTACTCAGCCCCCTTTTCTCATTGCTTCCGCTCGCCAAGGGTCCTGGGGACAAGATCCAGCTCACCCAGAAGCACAAGAACGCCTTTCAGGCAGTAAAGGAGGTCCTGGCTCGCCGATGGGTGGATCGGGTCCCCCTCCGGGACCAGCCGCTCTCTCTCTTTCTTTTGAGCACGCCTCCTCTTCCAACCGGGGTCTTGGGATACACCAAACCCCCGCAAACCTTCTTAGTGGAGTGGCTCTATCTGCCAGGCGATCGTTGAGCAAGCCAACCGCACCTTCAAGGAAATTTTGGCCAAGCAAACTAAAGAAAGGGGAATAGGTGGCCCCCCCAACTTAGGGCTCGTCCAGCAAACGGTATCAAAAGTGCTATTCACCATCAATCACTTAAACTTGCTCGCTCTACCCTCTGGGCAGCAGATCACCCCCATAGAAAGGCACTTCAGGCAATCAGAGCCCCTCCCCCACGCCCAGGTCTACTACCGCCAGCTCCCGGACCGGGCTTGGCGGGGCCCGGCCCCCCTCATAACCTGGGGAAGGGGGTATGCTTCAGTCCTTCTCCTTACAGGTCCCCTGTGGATCCCAGCTCACCATGTCCGGCCAGCTCATGGGGCAGCACCAGAAGGAAACTGACCCCACCCCGGAGATGGAACAGACCTCCCTGAGGGACCCTGCCCCGCTGCTTCAACGGAGCCGCCACCAGCACCAGAATGGTCCGAAGGCCCGGACGACCTAGGGGGACATCAGGACCACGACCAACCAGGCTCAGGAGCTGCCGCTACAGCGTGGCCGCCCCGAAACACTCGGGGATCCCGGCGTTGCCATCTTTGCGGCTACTGCTGCAAATTCCACAGTCACAATCAGCTGCTTGCCTTGCTGCCTCCCGCCGGTGACGCTCGGTCACCCCCTCATGGATCTTAATCAAATCAACTTCGGGGAGCAGCTTGCCGCCGCTGCCAACGCTCCACCTTCTCGCCTGGAACAGTATTTGGAGGCGGGGAGTCTACTGATTTCCTGCCAAATTTCCCGCGAACTCCTGGAGACCTCTCCGCCGGGACTCCTTGTTGCCTTAGCTGTCTTACCATCGTCCTGCCTCAGGGTCCGCCCTGGGAGCCCAAACGGCGTCGCCGCTCCACTCTTCCCCTCGACCCTTCCTGCCGGAGCGACACGGTTGCTCTCTCCAAAGCCAAGTATGTTTCCCTCGCAACCTCCCTGGTGGGAGTCCCAGGACTCGCCACCTACAACGCTAAGACTATTGGCCGGCTGGCCCGTTCCTTTGCGAAGTCCATTAATTCCACCTCCACTGCTCTGGATGCCCTGGCCTCCGAGCAACAGGAACTTCGTCAAGTGACTTTAGATAATCGTGCCACTATTGATTACTTGCTGTTATTGCATCACCAAGGTTGTGAAAAGGTACATAATATGTGTTGTTTTAATCTATCTGATAACTCCCATTTGATTCATATGAAAGTGCGTGAGTTGCAAGATGTTGTATCTAATCTGAAATATGATGTGTTGCCCCACTGGTGGTCAGCCCTTTGGAGTTGGCTGCCAGGGGGATGGTTAAGCGCTGTTGTACAATTCTTCATTGGTTTAATCATATGCCTCGTTGTGGGATCTTGCCTTCTTCAATGTGTATCTGCTTTTGCCTGTAACGTTTGTAAGAGACCCTTTGACTTTCCCCTACGTCGCAACCAGGTCCTCATGTTGCACAAACAGCTCAGCCAGTTTGAGTGAGTTCCTGGGGAGGCAAGCATCCCCCTAAATTGCCCCAACTGATTCAGCTTCCTTCCTAAAACGTTAGAAACGGGGAGATGTAGGGGTGAGCCCGCGAACCCAGCAGAACCGTAGAGAGAGCGCTTGGAATGCCGGTGCCGGCTATGGCCTTCTGGGCGCACACGCTCCCCCAACCCCTGCTCCCCCGTGAGTCACGGGTCATGAACTGCCTGACTCGCGGTCGCCAGGTGTCCCATACAAAGGGACAAAAGGGCTCTTGCCCTCAGGTGAGGATTAGACCCAGATGCGGATGCTTCCTCCTGCATGTAGCAGCCCGATGAGATCATGCATCATATGATGATCTCCCGTTCTCCCGCTCTCCCGCTCTCCCGTCTGCCCGACCCCTTTACACGCCCCCAGTGAAACCCTAATAAAAGGTGCGAGGGGCGAGCACACGGCAGAGTTGCCAGGATCATGGGATCCCGCGCTTCCTGCTACTGGCTCTCTCCACCAGATGAAATCTCCGTGTCTCGTCTCTTCCTTGGGGCCTCGTGGGCAAGACTACAGACACAAAAAGGAACAGAGGACAATAACTAAACTAAAAGTAGATCAGTTGATAACTGCACCTCTACAAATACAAAAAAACTTATAGAATACTATTCACAATTATATAAAGAAAAAAACAAAGGAGGCAACACTAGAACAATACATTAAAGACAACATAAAAATAGAAATAGGACAGGATCATGCAGAGAGTTTAAATAAGCCAATCACTTCAGAAGAGATTCAACAAGCAATAAATGGGGCAAAACCCAACAAATTTCCTGGACCAGATGGGTTCACAGCAAAATACTATAAAAGCTTACAGGAAATATTGATATCAAAACTGAAGGAAATATGTAACAATATTCTAATTACTGCAAAAATACCAGACTCATGGAACCAAGCTATAATCACACCGATCCCTAAATCATCAGAAGAAGTTAGATCAGTAGAGACCGATCTCATTGCTTAATTCAGATTACATGATATTTACCTCCATTCTGGCAATTAGAGTACAAGAAATGAAAATCACTATATACATAAGGATCAGACAGGTTTCATAAGAAATAGACAAATCACAAGTAACATCAGGACTGTAATTGATATAGTAGAATTCCTAGATTGGACCCCGAATCTCAAAACAGCTTTAGTATTTGTGGATGCCGAAAAGGCATTCGACAACGTCAACTGGGATTTCATGAAAGCTACTTTAGCATAAATGGTAATACAAGGAAATTTCATGAGGGCAATAAATAGCATTTATAGCAAACAAAAAGCAGCTCTAAATATAAATGGTGCATTAACGAAAGAATTCCAGATACAAAAAGGAACAAGGCAGGGGTGTCCTCTATCACCCCTACTTTTTGATATAGTGTTAGAAATTTTATTAGGAAAATTAGGAAGGGAAAATCATGTTAGAGGCATTAAAATAAAAGGCTCTACTTTAAAACTAAAAGCTTACGCAGATGACGTGGTCTTGTTTATTGAGGAACCAACAAATAATTTAAATAACACACTGAAGACAATAGAAGAATTCGGGCGTCATTCGGGTTTTAAATTAAATAAAAAGAAAACCAAGCTCCTAACATTTAAACAGGAGATTAAAAAGCTAGAAGATCTTTCTGGAGTACAAATAGTTAAAAGAGTAAAATATCTCGGGATTCAAGTGGAAAACAATAATAAACAAATCTTTAATAATAATTATAGAAACTTATGGATAGAAATTAAAAAAGATTTAGACAAATGGAGTAATATCATGCTTTCAATGTCTGGCAAGATAGAGGTAATCAAAATGTTGATTTTACCAAAACTATTGTTCCTCTTCCAAAATTTACCAATTACGAATAAAAAGATACTGGATAAATGGAAAAGAGAGTTAATGGGGTTCATATGGAAGGGGAAAAAACAAAGGATCAGATACACCTCAATGATTGAGGAAAAAGAAAAAGATGGGTTTGCATTCCCAGATTTAAAAACATACCATGATGCAGCTGCACTGATATGGACAAGAGACTGGATTCAATTAGAAAACAAAGAGCTACTAGATCTTGAAGGCTATGACAACACATCAGGTTGGCATGAGTATTTATGGCCAAATGTAAAAGGGAATTTGCTGAAATTCAAAAACCATTTCATTAGGAAAGCACTATTGGCAACAGGGGAAAAATATAGATTCAAGATATATGACAACATCTCATTCTGGGTGTCTAGATTGGAAGGCTGTCAAAACATACAGAATGCGAATAACAAACCATGGCTAACTTACAAAGAAACGCTAGTACAGGAAAATAACAGAACTAGGTTAAAAGATAGAGAGGAAATTACATTTAATGGGAAGGACTGTCACTGGTTCACATACCAACAACTTCAACAGCAATTTAACCAGGACAATAAAAAATGGAACATAAGGAATAACCCACCAGAATTTGATATAATCATGCTACAAAAACCAAAGAAAAGGCTAAATGGGATTTATAAGTTATTACTAACTAGGATACTGGAAACAGAAGTTGTTAAGGAGGTCATGATAAGGTGGGCAGAAGACTTCAATAAAGTTATCCAACTTCAAGACTGGGAAGATGCGATGAAATTATACAGTAAATTCTCCTCCAGCATTGAATTAAGGAAAAATTATCTCAAAATCTTACATAGGTGGTATCTCACAACAAAAACACTGGCAAAAATCAACAAAGAAATTCCCCCAATATACTGGAGGTGTAAAAGAGTAGTAGAAATGCTGATACATATGTGGTGGCATTTCAAAAAAGTTAAAAGTTTTTAGCAGGAAATACATAAAATAACTAAAAAAATTCTAAAAATATCATTTGAGCTGGCACCAAACTATATTTATTAGGACTCGGGATTAAAAAAATACCACATATTAATATCAATCTCTTTCTTTATATTTCAACAGCAGCTAGGATGACAATTGCCAAAGTTTGGAAGCATGAACGAGCACCATCAACCGAGGAATGGTTTATAAAACTCTTGGATTTTATTCAATTGGACACACTTTCATGCAAAATAAAGGATTTACCATCACATAAATTCCAGAAGACGTGGAAAGACCTCATGCAATATCTGGAAGAAGGAAATAAGAAGAAAATATTAGAAGAAATTATCTTATGAATATATTGTTAAATAGTTTACCATAGCATGCAGAAACTAGTTCAGAACAGAGACAGGTGCATTCTTATTTATTGAAATGTAGAGATGGCTATCAGGAACATATTGATAACCACCACCTCACCCCTCCAAAAGAAATCAACCCAGGATCCAAATGATCTGATTCAGTTGTCTTATGCCAATATTAAACAAATTAGGGGACAATACAGAACCACAAGAGATCCACGTTTGAGGCCCAAGCAATTGATTCTGAATCTCTAATGGCATTTTAAAAAAGTTTTTCTTCAGACAAAAGGGGACAAAATCTTTAGAGTGATCTGTTTGCAACTCTAACTTCTCTCTGTAGTCAGTGTAACCAAACTGAGAGATCTAAAGTAATAAAGTCTGCCAATACATCTAACAATATTACCATGGAAGAAATTTCCTGATCTGTCTGAAATTTGAGATCATCCACCAGTGTGACTAATGTTGTCTCTGCCACATAACCAGGCCCACAGCCAGACTAAAATGGGTCATTAGTGCCTGATGAGCCACAGCACTGACATGCTGAGTGAAAAGGGGCACTATGCTGGAATATTATTTCATGTTTGTCTAATGTGCCCAGTGGCTAAAAGACAGGATGCCTTTGTGTGTGCATGCCTGCAATAAAGTGAAGTGACAATTGGGGATTGAAATAAGCAAAAGTTTGGCAGGAGAAATGGGGGCTAGGAAGAGTCTTTTTTAGCTAAGAAAATCATATTTGCTGACTGGAGAGAAAAGTTTTTTTCTGGATGCCCTTTAAACTTTGTCAGCACATCACTGTCTGTAACATTTTTAAAAAGGAACGTTTCTAGTTTACACAATACATAATGTTTTTAAAAAATCCCTTCAAGAGGCTGATTACATTTGAAGAGGTCTGTAACCTCCAATGCTTTAATTGCTGAAAAAATAGCTTATGTAGTTAATTCTAAAAGGAGCACAGATGTATGTGTAGTGATAGTTATGAGAAGGCAGCTGATTTGGATGTAATGAGTTCTTTTTCATCAGTGAAAAGATGACATCTCTCATTTGCCTTCAAGTAAGCTACTTCGTACTTTTTAAATCTGGTGTTACACAGAGAAAATTGTACCATGCCCCATGGTTATATCATCTTGCATCCCACATTGTTGTACATTCCTTACATGGGTACTTTTGGATGCTTTTGTTTCTTCCATCTCCTCTTGTCTTTATTTCAAAGGGGGACAAACTAGATGTTATGGCACCCAAGGGTCCAACCTGTAGACACTGATGCCTTTTTAGAGCTGAACTCTCCCATTTAAAAATGACACATAGGTGTTGTGGTTTTCCAGGTTGAATGGCCATGCTCCAGTAGCATTTTCTCCTGATGTTTTGCCCGCATCTGTGGCTGGCAGGCGAAACATCAGGAGAAAATGCTACTGGAACAGGGCCATACAACCCGGAGAACCCACAACACTCTTGTGATAACAGCCATGAAAGCCTTCAACAATACAATGACACATGGGCTTGATCTTGATCAGGTCAGACCCATGGGCACCATAATGCTGGTCTAGCCCTAAGCTACTTACCATCTTTGCTCTTTTTTGGGACCTTAATTGTTTTTCTCGTTCTTTCTATCTTTGTTTTTTATTCCCTTCCCAACTTCCTGGAAGATTGGGCCACAGCGAGGCTGTGCTGGCATCCTGAACAGACGTCAGTGTTGGGGGTGGTCAGGCTGGGGCATTCCCAGGGGCAGAGCCAACATTAGCCAGCTCCCTCCCAGGGTTTTGGGTTGGGAGCACAGCACCTTGACCCTCACTTACACTATCCTTTAGGTGGCATAGGTCATGTAAGCCCTATCAGTCTCTCCTATGGCAGGTGATTTTTGGAGCTTTTTTTTTTTTTTTTTTGCTTCTCCATGCATCTCTCGAAAGCTCTCTTGGACATGGCAAAATAGTGTCACATTGGTGCTGCATCTCTCCACCTTCAGCTTGTATGGGCCTTCCCATTAGCTTACACTGCTAAATACAAAACAGTGATTAAAAATAAACATCTATGAGAGATCATTTATGTCCAGTAATCTCTGATTCATATGCCTAAACACCTTCGCTAAGAATGTTGCCACCACCAAGATAATACAAGGCCTCTTATCCTCTGATAAGAATTTCATGAAAAACAGCACAGAATTAATGCTTAACCTCATCAGTAATGGAGTGATGCTCCTATGTCACTCATGTGCATAGTTATAAATTAAAGTACTCTGCAACAGAGTTTCAGATTTCTGAAGATTACAGGTACACAGTCTGGACTGATATAGAACTCCAGCATATCTATGTTGGAGAATTTTTGACAGGAAAACATTTCATTTCATCTGGGTTCAGTGGATTTAGACTGGAGTCACTCTGTTCTGGATTGCACTGTTAGGTAATCTGTGCAGTACAAAGATGTAGTGTAACTGATGTTAAAAAAAATTATGAAGAATTTGTAGAGTGGGAGTATGGCCAAAGAGTTGCTGATACAATATTCCACAGTCTTTGCTTAATTTATTTAAGTCCCTAATTAAACTAAAAAGGAAGGGAACAGTCCAATTGAACTATCTTTGAATACGGTGCTCTTCACCCAGCGATTTAGATAATTCTCCTGAGTCAAATAGGCTAATAAGCCAGAGCCCAATGAAAAGACATTTACCTTAAGCCAGAGTTTCAGGGATGCACTGATAGTTAGAGGGCATTATTCTGTTTCCGGAAGAAGGGAAGAATTTAAGGCATGTTTTGGTATTTTCAGGATCACTTTATGAATTTTTCTAGAAATGTATCAAGCTTTGGAGAAGCCCCAAACTATCTAAACCATGGCAGCATACAGCAGTTGTGACATCACCTTAATATTGAAATGGACCTCAGTTCTAGAATGAAATTACTTTAAACCTTACTGACATATTTTAAATTATGTTTTTTTCTGTTTATCTTTTTTATATTTTAAACACACACACACACACACACACACACACACACACACACACACACACACACACACACACACAAGCCACCATGAACAAAAAAAATAATAAAATTGATAAATTGCTGTCATAGACTGATTAGGTCTGTGGAGAGATCGAGACTTAGACAGTTTGTTTTTCATGTTGCAGTGCTGAAGATTAATAATTTGTACCAGAAACTCAGGCATTGTAATCAGTGATGTAGGGCAGAAGGCCAGGGAGCTAGTATTCATACTAAAATTGTCAATTTCAGATAGTTTCCACTTGTTGCCCATTATGCTACATACCTTTCTGAATTTGTAGATGGCTCTCAGAACTGAGTTCCCACAGTTCATGGTAGCTTGTTATTTCAGGCTCCGACTCTTAATTCAAACCTCAGAGCACTTCATTACCCCATAACTGTGGGAAACAATCCATACTCTTTCTTGGGGTTCTTTAAACTAAAGCTGATACCATGTAAAATGGAAAGTAGAAACTGACAGTTTTGTACTACTGCAAAACCAGTCCTAGGTTGTCTAACATGTAAACTTCTTATATATCGCCAGAGACGAAGTATTCAGAATACAAAAGCGGGATGTGGGGGATCACATAGAATCCAACTTCCCTTGGAAGCTGATACAGGATAGTGTCAGCAGTTGCCTCTGAAGCCAAGCAAGTGCCTTGGGTGTCTTTGTCAATCTACAGCCTAAGGCCAATGTTGCTGGAGAAATAAGGAAGTGTTAAAAGTAGTGACAGGTAGTTTAGTCAAGAAGACTTTGGGAATGTGAAAATAATCATTGGGGAATCACATTTATTATAATTTGTTAAGTTCACAGTACAAAACAATAGAAATAGAAGAATGGGACTTTCTTGACATAAGAGAGACATAAGGGGAAAAATTATGTTTCATTTGGAAGAAGTCAGGAAGCTTTTTATTTGTGACAAAAAGTATAAAATCATACTGAATCTTATGTTTTCTGGAGGGCATCTTGAAACCTGTGGCACTAAGAATTCCCATAGCAGATCAGCCATAGACAAATAACTAAACTCTTGTTTAGGATTCTGTGTTATGAGCATAAAATGTCTAGTTGGAAATATATATGTATTATGTGCCTTTACAGGAGAATATCAGAAGATGGTGACAGAAGCACCAATACAGGAGTGTACAGTTGAAAAATTATCATTTTAATTCTGCATTGTAGTACAAGAAAGGTCAGGATTATCATTTTCATTAAATTACAGAAGTGTGTCATATCAGAAAACCATATCAGAAATTTCTACTTTCATTGATAACTGATTGAATGTCTTCCCATTGTTTTCTAAGGAAGGAAATTACAGTTTTTTTGGACCAGTTGTTTGCACATCCAAATGGCACAAGAGAATCTAGTCCACCCTTCTACTAAAGACCTACAGGTTTTTAGTGCATTGACGAAAGGGGCTGATTTCATAGCACCCCAAGGAAGGTGTCCCAGCCATTTTCATCTCAGTTATTCATACAGGGAAAATGGTGGAGAAATGATGTGTTTTCCAGAGTGGCTATTTTTTTTCCAAAGAATGCTGCCAAAATTTCAGGCAGTATCACAATATTATATTGCACACTCCTAAGTACTGTTACTCTACCCTTTACATACAGTACAACTGAGTGGATTGTGAAACTCAGCTCCAGGAAGTAATTGTAGCACTTATACTTTTGCCAAGTACTATACTTAGTAAACATTGGCTTCATTGTACTGAAGGAATCATTCTAGTGCCTCCTTTTTCCAGGGCCTGATGTCCTAAAAGACATTAAATCACCCCTTCCTCTTTAGCACACTCCACAGTAGTCCTTCCAACCAATCACCACACAAGCAGCCCTGGTTCATATGTATAGAAAGTAAATAGACTAACCCTGGAGTTCTTTTGAGAGGGCTTCTCTTTATGTTTTGTGATGTGTACCCCAATTTCCTGAGTGGTGAAAAGTTCAAGGGGTAATGCTGACTTGTGCAGTGTAGTGGTTAAGAGTCTTGGAGTAGTGTCTGGGAGACCCAGGTTTGAATCCCCACTTGTGCTATGGATGCTTGCTGAATGGCCTTGGGTCAGTTACACCCTCTTAGCCAAACATACTTCAGAGGTTGTCGTGAAAAAAATGGAGCAGTGGAGAATGATGTAAGGGTTCCCATGCTGGAGAAAAGTGGAGTAGAGATGAATTAAATAACCTTTTTAAAGACCTGGATTGGTTCCCTTTGTGGGGGTGGGAAAGCGCAGGCTTAAAGCATTTTGTAAATCTGTGCTTTGTTTATTAATATATGGGAGGAAGCACTGAGAAAAATCTACTGGTCAACAGATCTGCTACCCTTACATGAGATTCCCAGAGAGGTAGTAAGTGGAAGAGATAAATCCCTCACTCACAATATGCTTTAGTCAGCTGACAGCATTGTCTGTCTTGTTTCTCTATATTTCTTTCAGAATTTTGGGCTGCCATTCTTCACAAAGGCACAAAACAGTCCTCTACCTAGATTGGAAGGGGAGGGCAAGGTAATTTATTCCATTTGCTGACACTATAGGACCTTGAGGTGATGTTTTAAAAAAACTATATATATTTGTTTTGTCATAGGCCCTAGCTCTCCTCAAGCATGTTACTTTAAGTCAAGTTCATGGGACAGAATCATTTCCTGTAAATTCAGATAATCTGTACTCTGCACTCTGTCATGTTAAACGAATGTAGTCTGTATTATTCTTCTACTGACTTTTCATGAAAGAATGATTAAAAAGCAACTGAAGTGCAAACTTGACAGTTGTTCACAAGATCTTTTAAATGAAAATTTATTTGAGTGATATAGCTGAGAGACTTTTGTTCTGGTTGCTTTCTATAGATCCTGACAAGACATATAGTCACTTATAATTTCATGAAATATACATTTTTAAAAAAAGTTTTTTATTTACAAGGTTGGGGTTTATTTAGCCACTTCTAAATTTGTCATTGACATAGGCAGCCTCATCCAAATGACTGGGCAACTGGCAGTCATACTGCCATTCCCAGGAGGGCTTTCCATTGGCACATGGAGCCGAAAAGATAAGCAAACCCCCGCCACTGGAAAGCTTTCTATAGGGCTCTCATGCTCTTATGCCAATGAAAAAGTGGCAGTTCCACCCCTGGCCATGCCCCATGCCCTGGAATGCCCTCACAATGCCAGCATAGGCAGTGGGGACACAGCAGCACTGCTGTGGCACATGCTGCCGAGTGTGGTCGTTTTGGCAGGCTGCAGTTGCTGCCTGCCAACCAATTCACCCCTCTGCCAAGGTAAGTGCCATGGGAACTACATATCTGCTAGGATAGCTCCATGCTGCCTCCACCAATGGTTTCCCTCCCCTTTGGATGGGGTTGATCTATAGTCCCTGAGGCATAGATTGGCCAAGGGAAAAATTCAGCTCTCAATTTTTCTTGAAAGAAGTTTCTATTTTTTTCGTGACTAATGCTCAGTATATGCACATATGTGCTGTCCAATTTATGGTGACCTTAGTCATGGGTAAAGGCAAGTGAGAAGTAGCAATTGCTTTCCTCTGCAGAGTCTTCTTTGTTAGTCTCCCATCTAAGTATTGACCCTGTCTAGCTTCTAAAAACTGATGAGATCAGGGTATCCAGTTCCATTCCATATCCCCATATAGGTTAGGGTAGCTTAAATCCTATTTCATGTAATGGTTCTAGGATGGTTGTATAGACTTGCAAGTTAGATTAGCCATTAAATATTATGTGCAGATCACACAGATAGTAAAAATAACAGGCTTCCATACTTCTCTGGCAATACTGGTGCTAAACTTTCCACAAACACAGCCCTCCATTTGTACAATATATAGAAATAAATTATATCGGGTGTGTTGTTGTTGATAACAAGCGTTCCTCTGTAAAATGAAGGTTTGATTGGAAGAATTTTTTTTTTAAAAAAATACATTATTTTGTGTGATCAAGAAGCCTTGCATCATTGCCATCTGTTAGTGTCACAGATGTAATTTTAAAAATAAAATATTTATGAATTTGTCCATAGAAAAGTTTCAAACATTTTCATGTAATTCTGAAAAGGCAACTACTTCCTGTATGAGGTATATCCCAGTGACCTTTGCATTCTGGGTTGAATTATGTGATCTGTAGTTTCTCCACCAAATTCAAGTCAGGAATTGCAAATTTAGAACATGAGAATATGTATGGGACTTGGGCTGACTTAACCAGAAACAGCAAGGCAGTTTATATTAGAATAGTGAAAGATGACAAAACAGAATAGCTCCTTTGAAAGCTGTTCCCTTGAATATGAGTTTGATTAATGTGTTCCTGCCAACCTTCATCCCTGTGGTAGACTGTAGGTTCATGAAAAAAAATGCGAAAAGAAAAGGGAGATATTTCCCAATTATAGTCTGTGCCCAAATCCCACATTTTAACTCTGCTTAAGTTTTAAACCTGGTCTTTATTAACAATTGGATATGAGGTAGTTTCAGAAAAATGCAGCCTTCAGATATACATATTCCCTACAGAGTTACAACCAATCTGCCACCAACAGAAAGAGGTAATGAGAAGTGTAATTACCTAATATAAATGAGCTCAGTAGTGCTTGCATTCCATGTTGAAAGTACCACCTGTTTTCATTAGCATTTCTATACCTTGTATTTAAATTGCACAGCACATGGACTGAGAGTGCACTTTTGTCAGCCTAAGTGCCATTCAAATGGTTTGAGACTTTTTGCTCCTTTTTTCAAAAAAATAAGACTTAATGGTATCCACACAATTCACTTCAGCCACTGTGTAAAAGTATTTTGTTTGTTGCCAACTGATGCTTGGATGTTACTTAGTGCACAAATTATGCAAAGGGAAGATAAAAAGTGATAATGTGTGATTGTTTGGTTAATCAGTACAATTGACAGCTTGACAAATCTCCCTTGTCAAATGAAGCTGGAACACTTATTCCTCAAGCTCTTTACATTTCATGGCATTTTAATTTCCCATTCATATGCTGGAGTAAGAACTTGGGTTGCTTCTTACATCACAATAATGCTCTGTTGACAATTCACATGCACATGGGCTTCTTGGATGCTCGAATCAGCATCTCTGCTCTCAAAAATAGAGGAAACATTCATTCTAATTTGATTCCATGTGGGATTTTGACATTCATCAATACGTACCCTCCTTAAAACATTGACCAAAAGTCCTGCTACAAAGGATTTGGAGCTATTGATTTGGAGTCATTCATATGAAATTCAAACTTGTGCAGATATGTAAAACCCCCAAATAAAGCCAACTTGAGATTCTGGCTGAGCTATTCCGGATATGCATTTGAATTGCAGGGTGTTTTTTCATGACTATGCTTTGATACATCTTGACATTTGATTTTGGTAAAAGAAACAGACCACAATAGCAATCGTAGCATTGTTAGACTAACACATGGTGGTGGTAGTGGGTTCTCTGTTTTAAGAAAGTGATGCCAGTACCCATCCTATCAACCCTTGGGGTGCCTAGCAGTGCAGTGCCAAATGGGGAACCTGGTTTTTTTCATTGGCTAATGTACCCACAAGGACACAGTAAAAACTTGTCTGGACTTGCCCTTACCTATATCTGCCTTGCAAAATACCTGTCACGCACCTTCCTGAAGGATTTAAAAGATCACAGCACCCCTATCCTGGAGAGCATTCTCATTTCCAGTCCTGGAGTATCCATCCTGTGTTGACAAAGGACTTGTGAAAGTTTTTCCTCCAAGCATGTCTGGACAGCTGGTCTGGCCACACCAGTCTGCCCAGAGCCTGCCTTGGTGTTCAGTTGCTGCTACATGCCACTTGCTTTCTACTCTGTTTCCTTGAAGAGCAGTGCACTCTGTTTCCTTGAAGAGCAGTGTACTCTGCTTCACAGACTCAAAGCTACTTCAGGACCTGGTATAGCATCACCCCTAAGAATTCCCCCAGTTTCTTCGCTATCCCCAATCTACCCCTCAACACTGCTTATATCCTAGGACTGTGTGTATTCTGCTGTTTTGACTGTTGTGTACTTGTACACCTTTATTATTTTTAAATAAATTTGTTAAACTTTATTTTGCTCTCCTGCTGAATTTCTTGCAAAAGCTGAACTTGGTATACATAGCAACAAAGACCCTGAGCTTACCCAAACTTTTGCTAAGTACAGTCTACTCTTGCTAATTCCCACTCTAAAAGGGACAGACTCCCACCATTCCAGGTAACAGTAGAATGTCAAAATGGGCTTAAATATTTGCCACTCTGCATATACTTTCATTTTGTCTGTTGGCAATTTTTAGCAATAACAGTGTTTGTGAAAGCAACTAAAAACACTACATTTTTAATAATATCAACAATGGTTGATAAATTCCAGTTTCTAAGGAATAATTGGAATATTGTCAGAACTGGAGACATATTAGGATATTTTTTAAAATAGACATCAGTCACACCAGTGTCTAATTTTGATGACATTGCTGTATACTTTCTGTCCCAACAGTAAATTAACCACTTGAAATATACCCTTATATCTTGATGAGAAAGACTCATAATAAACCATGGTCCTATTTAGTTCCCTATCATGGCCTGCTGGTACCTGGGAAGCAATAGATGTCTTCACAATTAACATTTTACTGAGAGAGAGGGTGAATCAGTGTTTCCATGCAGGCTCTGGGATATATGAAAGAGGTCTTAATTAATTTAAAATATGATAATTTGTATGGACCTTAATTATAATGTTGCCTTCAACTTCTCCTTATTACAATCTACCAAGGCTAATTCAGACTGGATTTCTAAAAGCATCACTGGCAGAAATGAGAGCCAAGGGACAAAGTGCCACCATTCAGTGGCTACTCCTTGTCCTCTCTCTACAGTGGAATGGGAAGTAGAGGCAACAGATGAGTAGATCAGCTCAGTTACCACCTGCATAGAGAAATGATGGACAGGGAAGGAGCCAGTGGTGGGATTTAGCAGGTTCACACCACTTTGGCAGAACCGGTTGTTAAAATGGTGCTTGTAAACAACCAGTTGTTAAATCATTTGAATCCCACCATGAGAACCAGTTGATAAATTATTTGAATCCCACCACTGGAAGAAGCCCACAGTGGAGCTACGGCTGTCACTTTTGGCAGTTGATGTGAATGTGCCTCTGAGTATGGGATAGATTGTATGGACAAAGAGAAAGGACATGCTCCTCATAGGTCTCCTAAATAATGTGCACCTTACAAGAGCCCAGTGAGTCTTTCTGCACTGGTTCACCTAGAGGGCAGGGCTTTTCATATAAAGGCTCAAGCCACAGGTCAAGGAGCAGTTTAAATGTTCTCCTACAATATATGCAGTGATGGGATTCAGCAGGTTCACACCATTTCGGCAGAACCGGTTGTTGAAGTGGTGCTTGTAAACAACCAGTTGTTAAATTATTTGAATCCCACCACTGAATATATGTAGAAGAAGCCTCGGGCTGAGGAGAAGGTCAAGGGTGATGATTGACTCCATTTCATCCATGGAGGCCAGCCTTAAGAATGCTTAATAGTGAGGCCCTGCAGTATTCATCACAACACAGCCCTGAGTCAGTAGCCTCTGCGACTCAGTCCCAGGACCAAGCAGTAAATCAGCCAGAGTTTATTTGTCAGAGACTGTCAGTTGTACCTCTTTGGGCTCTGAATCCTCAAAAAAGAGGTTGCAATGTCTCCCCTATTAACCTGCCAAGGACAATTTCTGCCAGAATTATTTCCTGCAGTGACTGCTCATTACAGAACATAAGAAATTATGCCTTCAGTTACACAGGGAAGGCAGCATGTCACTGAATAAATACACACCAGAGATTTGTTGTGCTTTGTACCATATCTTCTTTTCCTTTGCTATTGTCTTTGTGGTGTATTATAGGGAGTTATTTTGAATTGTTAACCTCTATGGTTGCAATGGCAGAAAGATGGTTTATAATGTTTCAAACGTGATGAAATAGTTATTAGTATAATGATTAAATGTAACATATGCTGAATACAAATCTCAGACTAGAGCAGTCTCAGTCAATGATTATTTGTATAATTTCAAGCGATCATAGCAAGAGTTTACAGCGGGGAGATTTGGAGTCATTTTATTGACTTGAAGATGATAAGGTATTTCTAGATGCTACAAGATGGAGACCACTTGCAATCACCTCAGTGTGCTCTCTACTTCCAGGATAAGCCATTTCCAGTTGGCACGTGGGGCAAAAAAGCATTTTGAAACTTGACAAAATATACCTTGCCGTTTCTGTTCTTCAATCAAGGAGTTGAATGAAATAGCTAGAACTGAATGAAATTACTACTTACACAGAGCAAATAATTTATAACAATCAGGCCTCTGGGTACATAGAAAATGGGAGAGAGCGAGTGTACAGTTTGAAAAGGTAACATTAGTGTCACAGGGAGATTAGATAGCTGCTAACAATTTAACAGCCGAGAGCTACCTTTATAAAGTTTTTCTTGGTTTCATTAATCTACTTCGCAACAGAGAGATGGAAGCACCCAGGGAGTGCTGAGAAGAATATGCAGACTATAACTGTTTCCACCACTGTGGCTGATACACTGTTGGGTTATCACTCTCTGTCACTTTCATCTATTTATATACTCTACATGCCCTATAGCAACTGCTACACTGTTTAATCATATTTAACATCTTGAATGTCAAAAAAGCTAAATAGTTTTTAACTGCTCATTTTTACCTTCAACTATATTTAACTTTATTACTCTACTCCTGAACCCATTATTACCATTGACGGCTTTAGACAGCCCATCTGTATCCTGTGCCATAGACTTCATTGCATCTCATAACTGTGAGATATCACAGTGAGAAAATGAATTTTATTCCAGATTTGTCACCTTTTCATTCTCTGCCACCTGCTAATTTCACCTGCTTTAAAAAAAAAACAAAATCTTGATTTACTCCCTGGCCTCAGAGGATACAAGGGTGATGATGATTCTGTTGTAATCCGCCAGAGGGAAATGCAAAATAAGTGAAAGGATAATTCATTTCTGGACATGTGAGACACTAAAGTGCTATGTCAGAATTTCCCAGATGTTGAGTATACCAAATCAGTTGTCCAGGTAACCTCTGACTTCACACTTCTGCAACAAGGATAACAAAGCCTGTAAAAAATAGTATCTTGCGGTTTTGTTGCAACTTCACACTGTTGAAAGGCTCAGGGCAAGTAATTGCCTTTTAGCAATAGCTCCAAAATGTAAAATGAGACAGGAAATTCAATTTAGTTTTAGAATTAATGGGAGGCATTACAGAAGTTGGTCATATCAAGGTGATGCTTAAGACAGTTCTAACAATTATAATGTTGTGGTAGGATGTTTCAAGCATGCAGAATTTCTTGTGAGCAGAGAAGGGTTATTGTGAGGGAGAAATTTGGGGAAATCAGTGAATGATGCTAAAGATCAACCCTTATTTCTTTATACTGTCTTGAAAGCTTTTTGCTTTATTTTCAGTGTTCTAAGGAATCCATCATACTACTTTCTTCTTCAAACATGTTATGCACACTGAATCGCAGATCAGTGGAACCTTTTTACAAAAGTATCTTTCTCTGGAGAAGCAAACTATGGAGTCTTCATGCCATTTGTAATAAAATGAAGCTAGCCTCATGAAATATCAAAATCCACCATGATACATCCTTTCAGCCCAGGATCATGTTCAGGAACTGCATTATGGGTTAGCTGGCAGAGCTTTGGATCCAAGAGGGCCCACTGTCAACCCCTGACTGACCACCCTGAAGCAGCTGGTTATCTTGTCCTGTGTCTCTCTAGGTAACCAGTGTGGTGTAGTTGTTAAGAGCAGGTAGATTCTAATCTGGAGAACTGGCTTTGATTCCCCACTCCTCTACCTGAGTGGTGGAGGCTTATCTGGTGAACCAGATGTGTTTCCGCACTCCTACATTCCTGTTGGGTGACCTTGGGCTAGTCACAGTTCTTTGGAACTCTTTCAGTCCTACCTACCACACAAGGTGTATGTTATGGGGAGAGGAAGGGAGAGGAGTTTGTAAGCCACCTTCAGTCTCCTTACAGGAGAGAAAGGTGGAGCATAAATCCAAACTCCTCCTCTTCCTCCTCCTCCTCCAACAGTGACCGGATTGAACCTCCTAAATAGTGTTTTGCCTTTCTCTTTCCATTGGTTTGTCTACACAGTCCCTGTAACATATAACTATCCCCTGTTCCGCCTCCTGTTCTTTGGCTAGATGAAGAATGCAGGAAATGCTTTTTGCCCTTAGAGCCAAAACAGCTATGGCAGGTAGGAACAACTACCTTTGCCTAATTGCTACTTCAGAGCGAGATGAATGGGTCAGGAATGGCTATTCCATAATGCCACTGCCCATCAGTCATCTCCAGGGTGCACAGATGATTTGATCCACAATGATAACTAGAGACAGTTTTGCTTCTGCTTGTTAGCCAGGAATTACCTTCCTCTAGGAGACTGGGCTACTTCTTGGATGACTGATGACTTGAACCTGCCTTCTGCGATGCAGGAAGTAGAGTCAGGAGTCCCATATCATGATATTTTTCCGGGTTGCTCTAAAGAAATATCCAATCTATTCACAGTTAGTCTTTATTTTAGATTTTATATTCCACCCCTCACTTTAAATCGTGGGACAGCTCATAGCATTTTTATAACAGATTAAAACAGATAAAACATTACCAGTAACATTACATTTATAAATTCCTCCAAGATGGTTATAAACAATAAACAGATCCATTGAGAATTCAGCCGATGGACTTGATAAAAAAGGGGGGAAGCCTGATGGTACTGTAGCTGCCTCAACCATATGCCTGGTGGAACAACTCTGTCTTACAGGCTTTGCGTAGTTGCAGAAAATCCTGCAGGGCCCTGGTCTCAATCGACAGAGCATTCCACCAGGCTGTGTAGAGGCAAGCCAGACATCCTTTGGGCCAGGGACCATCAGTTTATCACTATTCACTGACTGAAGCAATCTTTGGGGAATTTGGGTAGTAGGAGAGACAGTTTTAGGAATACAGACCAAAATCACACAAAAAGAGAGTGGTGGTATTTCAGCTATCCCCACCACCCCTAAAACCCACTGGTACTTTTAATCTAACTATGAAATAATTGATCAAACCTGGGAAAACATGTTCTGGCCATGAATGACTTCTGCTTACTTGTCTCAGATGTTGATCCTTCTCACTGGACAAATTCCCACTGAAAATTTAATCTAGATACAACCAAGTTTCAAAAGAATTGGCACATTTTCATCCATCCTCACTGCAGCATGTTTCTAGTGAAGACATCTAGTCCTGCCCCTTGGTGGGATGCCTGCTGTCAGGAGTGCAATTGTTAAGCTAGCAGCACCAAAATTTCAGAGTATCTTTAAGAGACCCTCCTGATGATGCCACCTAGGTTTGGTGACTGACCTGTGTTCCATGGTTTGGCTGTGAGGAGATCTCGAGGGAACCTGGATATTTTGGGTGACTATCCCAGGATTGGGGTGCTGTGTGGTTTCCAGGCTGTATAGCCGTGTAGGGCCATACAGCCGGGAAACCACACAGCACCCCAGTGATTCCACCCGTGAAAGCCTTCGACAATACATATCCCAGGATTAATCGCCAGTGAGGAAATCACCACTATTCTTTTCAGCAGAAATGTGTATATGGACAAATCCTATATGGCTGTAGAACTTGGATTTTGTGCATATACACATTGCGGTCACATATAATTTTGTTTATGCTAGTAAAATATAAGTTAGCCCCAGGAGAAGTTTCAACCAGATAAACACCTTAAACAAAAAGAATTGCTGTTTGACAATAGTGAGTTTTTGCCTTGTATCAATGTGGCTTACTGGCACTGCCTCTGCTTTGCATGCAGAAAGTCCCAGGTTCCATCCACAGACCTGCAGTGAAAATGACCAGGCAGTAGGTGATGTAAAAGCTGTCTACCTAAGATTCAGGAGAGCCTCTGCTAGTCTGAGTAGATAATACGGACCTTTATGGACCAGTGGTCTGATTCAGTTTCATGTGTCATCATGTGTTTTCACAGCATATCTAGCTATATATTTATCTCCCTGTCTGCTTATTTTTCTTCAGTGCTGACTTATCTATCCACTTATTATGGCCTTCATTCCTTTCAGATGGACTGGGAGATACTTTATTCTGTAGACTGCAGCTTAGTCTACTTATGGATCAATCTTCTAATGGATCAGGTCCTGTGCCCCATTCAACATTAATTATAATCTTGTTGATCTCATCCACTCATTTGCTTTGTCTATGCACAAGATCACAGATATACAAGAGGAAGCATCAAAATTATCTAACATCTTATACTTAGATTCAGGAATAATGTAGGTGTCATATTTACATCTTTTTGATGCTCCACATCAAATATAGGCTGTTTCCGCACAGCCACGCTTGGGAGGTGCGTCGACGTATATGACGCCGATGCACTCCCCCGGGACCGTTCACATGAACAGTCCCAGTAGGGGTTGGGAAGGCTGTGCCGTCCCCTGTGCAGAGGCTGTGCCATCTCCTGAATGCCTTACCGTCCCCTCCTGGCTTCCAGCGCGTCACACAGGCCAGGGGACATGCCCCTCCCTGCCCTGCGTGACAGCTCTAGAGTCGCAGGGCAGGGGGCGTGTCCCCTGGCCTGTGCGAAGCGCCGAAAGCCAGGAGGGGATGGTAAGGCATTTGGGAAAGGGGGAGCAAGGTTCGAAAGCAGCGGCTTCGAACTGCTTGGGGCTTGCGAGGCCAGCGCTGCTGCGATGCAGTGGCAGCGGCTGTGCGAACCCCTCCCCAGGGATGCTGTTTTTAGCGTCCCTGGGATGCTGTATTCCGCTCATGCTGAAACAGCCATACACTGTTTAAGAATGCAGCTGCTGGGCAAGACCATACGTGTGTAACTTAGGATGTATGGATCTCATCCATGTCGAATCATGGCTGTTTTAATACATGTGAAAGATGTTGACAAATCACAGATGCATCCTTAGCACAGATCTCTCATCTGACTTGGTCTGTGTATGTTTTTATGGTATTACTGGTACTGATTAATCTGCATATATGTGGCTGCAAGATGCTCTCTCTAGCAAGGGGAGAAAGTATAGTCTCCACCTCCCCCTTTCCTTCTACTGGATCCCCCTGGCATTCTACTGGAGTATCTACTTATATGCAGATACCCTAAGGGATAACAGAACAAGCAAACGGAAGTCATAGAGCTTATATAGAATCAAATAAAAGTTTCCCACTAACCCAGTGAAAAGTTTAAATATGTCAGTGCATCAGACTGGTCATTCTGAATATTGTGAATTATCATTGATCTCCAACAAGGATAAATTGTAATAATTAATAATGGAATAAGCTTGACTTGGTTTGGGCCCTAATTAATGTCCAGCTGTACATCTCTAGTCCTTGTAAGAGTCATCTATTTGTGTAGCACAAGCACTTTTCATCAGAAGTACATGTCCAAAACACTTTATTCTAACCACTGGATGAGTGAAGCCCAAAGAGCAGGCCTGGTGAGTTGCAGTACTGCTACATGCCATGCAGAAATGGAAAGGTTTTATTAAACAGCTATTTCTTTGCTTTTCTCTGCATTTACTTTCAGGTTATTCATGCTGATTAATTGATTGTAGTAGTGCCTTTGTGACCTTTTCTATGTCACCAGGTTTATTTTTAGGAGCAGCACACACATTCAGTATAAGAAAAACAGTATCTACTCTAGTTGGACCATCACTATCCTGTCACTAGCAATGACTAATAATTGATTAATGAGCTTCACATCATCAATGAAAAAAATGTAATCTAGAGTAGATTCATTGATCCAAATTAATGTATGTTGAGGTTTTAACACATTGGAGTTATCAGATTAGGTAAAATTTAATGCACATTCATGAAACATACAAGCTTACTGCACTAATGAATATTTAGACTAATCTCCCCAAGTTTCAATCTGTACTGGTTTCCACACGTATCCACTCACACTTTTGGGAGTTGGGGTTTTTATTTATCAGCCAGATGTACACATGTCTGAGCTCTTTCACCTTTATGCTAACTGCATGTGATCTCACACAACACTTTGAAGTCATAGATCCCACTTCACAACCTCTCATGTAATTGAATATGACTGACTCTGTTTTCTCACATATGGAAGATCGGCCAATGGCCGTTTCCTCATGGGCCAACAACAGAGACTCAGTAAAAACACCATCCTTGCAGTGCTGTTCACATGGCTGCCACTGCTGCAGCGCAGCAGCACCATGCTTTCCCCACCACCAAATGGCAGGAAAATACTGCTTTTTTGAGAAGCTTAATGAGTGAGTCTTTTGGAAAATGGTCTCTTCCCACCGGCGCCATGCAAAGCGCACTGGCATGAGGACGCCACTTTTTGGTGCTTCTGGTTTGTTTTGTTGACCTATTTTTTCTTGCTGTGAAGCTCCAGAGGGTAGGAGGGACATGGCCACACTGGCCTCTGACCCCCGGGGGTCAGAGGGCAGTGTGGGCATGCCCCTTCCTCCATCCAGATCTTTGCATGGAGAAAAGGTAGGTAAACAAAACAAACTGGAGGCGGCTCCATGCAGAGCTTCCCCTGTGGCCTGCGTCAGCTTCGGGACTGCTCACATGGGGCTGTGCAATTGGTCCTGAGGCTTCACCGGCAAAAAATATGCTGATGGCCAGCTGCTTCTTCTGCCCATGCAGAAACGGCCAAAGAGATGAATGATGCAATGTCATCCTAAACAGATCTATTCCGAATCCTATTCAGGTCATGTTGGAAGTTGTCACATGGTTAGTCAATTCATACTGGCTTTAAAATATACTAAATAAATTAAAGTGTTATGGCATTGATCTAGAAATATATGGGGGCTAGACCATGCGTGCATGATGCTCTTATTTTTACTTGATATGCCTCACAATATCTTCTGTCATTAACAGCCCAATCCAGAGTGGGCTAGTGGGCAGGGACAGGAATTTCAAAAAGTAAGGAGAAAGAAAAGCCTTCAAAAATCTCCCATAGAGGAAAGCAGAAATATGCCACAGAAAATGTGGCGAATCTCTGAGCTACCCCTGCCAGTGTACTGGGATCAAGAGGGCCTGTGGAAGCCAACTAAAGCTAGCTCCACCCCTTGGTCCACCCCGAAATGCTCCTGGCGGCACTGGCACATTGTTCTGTGCCAGCAGGTCTGAGCAGGACAGGAGGCTTCCAGGTCAGGTGCTTTAGAGCTATGTGGAGCCTGCCTGCCAGAATAAATAACCAGTCCACCAGCGCATTTGCCACTTGTGCCAGGGGGGGAGCATTTCTGCTGGTGCAAGGGTATGCTGGCTCCAGAGGATGTGTTCCCCACCCCCCAGATTGGGCTGCCTGACTCCCTAAGGATGGAAAACAGCTTTGTGTGACACACAGATGGATCATTATTTCAACAGCCTTCAGTCGTGCATTGGACAATGTCTTTTGAACTTTCATATTTCTAATAGAGCTTAAATAATGGTTTATAATAATGCTTAAAGAGATAAAAATATTTGTATCAGTGGCATATTTGTACACAGGGGAAATTCACACATTTATGTTCGTTACCTGTTATTTTTATATTTGATTATCTACATATGATTATTTTCGCTCCATGCATCTACAGCCTATCCTGGATTGTGTTAAAGAACTGTGTTTAAGTTTCACATGATCACAACCTGAACTGCATTTGCACCCTTTCATGTGCATGAAAGCTCTTTTTTGCAATGTGAGAGATCTCCGTGTTTAAAATTCACACGTCAAATAATCCTTCCAGGTCCCAAGTTATTGAGTGACAAACAGAAATGTACATACTCACATTCAAAACATTACTTTAAGACCTATGTATCCAAGATGGAGCAGATGAATTCTTTTCTATAGATTAAACCTGAAACTTCTTGTCAAGTTGAGCTGTATTTAGATCTTGCACTCTCAATGAAGATTTATCACCCCACTTCTCTAAATTGTTGAACTGTAGTCAGGGATTTTGTAAAATTCTGCACAGTTCCATTTGTTGTTAATTACCCTGAGCTTTCCCCCGGGATAATGCAAGTTCCTTGGGTTTACCCCGCAACAAAATCCAATGTACCAAATTGTTACTATTGGCTCCCTAGAGATGATTAAAAGAAACAAATAATTATAGCACCAGTGACAAGAGGGTAATTCTAGATATCATGATGATGCAGGAGTGGGGAATTGACATTTGTACTGCTCAGTCTCTAGAGCAAGTGGCTGGAAGGCTTGCAGTAAACAATTACCAATTCTCTCATCACTCCAGTAGAAGTTTAAAACACACACATAATTTTAATCTCTTGTATTTGAGCATTATGGACATCACAGTGTGTGTGAACTGACTGTTGCCCTCAGGCATTTTTAATTTAATAAGAAGGCATGTTCCTTACATTTGCTGAAACAGTTATGTTCACGATGCATTAAATGTGACCAATTTATTTACAACTAAACTTGGCCCCTCATAAGTTTCTGGGTTTCTCCAGTGATTTGTTAATGCTGCCTTTATTTTCTCGAAGAAGCACCACCGCCAGGCACCTCCACTCACATAAAAAGATGCCCACTTATATGCTGAGAGCATTAAGCCTTCAACTTGTGAAAGGAATTGTCAGCATGTATGTGATACCAATCACAGTGTAGATGTGACATTTTTGTGATATTGCTGTGTAGTGTTGATAGTTAATTGTAATCTAACAATTTTAGTAGGCTTAGAAGTGTGTAATTCTGTCTAGGATTTTACTGTCAAGTAGTTATTGTTTTGTCAGGGACTAGAACAGCCTGAGACAGAAATGTTGCATCTTACCATTAGTCAGTTCCTGAGTCCACTTGTAGATCATTAATTCTCTGGCAAAGACTAGAATTTGGACTATTTCATCAACCACTAAAAGAGACTGCCACACCAAGGTGTCCCTTAGGGTTAGTGTTTGAATTGCATAACTTGCTTAGGAAAGCAATTGTGGCTGAAAAGCAGGTTATATCACCCCCACCCCTCACCCCCAATTGATGATTTTTGGAGTAATAGCATGAATATTATAGCTGCATATTTACTTTGTACAAGTGTTTATGTCAAGTTCTATTTTCACATACTATGCATATTCATGGAAGTTCCAATTGCAGATTATATTCTATTTCGACACTAATATCCCATTTTCTTCCCAGTGGGGATCCATAGAAACTTATAACATAACTCTCCCCTTATCCATTTTATCATCACAAAATCAAAACTTTGAGAGATTTGTGCCGGGGTGGTGGTGGTAAAAAACTGGCCCAAAGTAACCCAGTAAGCTTCTCTGTCAGAGTGAACCTTGGATCCTTTTTGCATCCTGGAGTTACTCCTGATTTTATTGGGATAGGTCAGGGAAGGGTTCTTTTGCATCTCTTCCCCCCCCCCACATTTTTACATTGTAGAGTCAGTTTATTTTATTCCACATATGACTTAATTAGAATTTTCAAAGGTGCTGTCATTTTTGGTGTCATTACTGGTGGCTTCACAGCACCACCCTTTTAAAAATGGTCTTAAAATAGTGATGCAATTCTGTAGTTTAAGCTGGTTCTCTGAACTCTCAACTTTAATTATAAATTAAGTGTGCAGTTCTTTCCCTTGTGAAGACATAAGAGAAAAAATATATTCCCCCCCCCCCCATCACTTGTCTGGGAGCAAGAGGGAGTGGTTTAATTAATTAACTAATAATGACAGTGCAGTAATTGAAAAGTGTCCTGGAAGTCTGCTGGACCAAAAAGACAGAAGCTTTATGCACTAGAAAAAAGCCAACTCAAAATCAGTTCCAGAAACGCATAAGAATAAAGGAGGTGTCAAAGGAAGTGGAGAGGGGGAACAGGGGAAACATTAAAGGAACAAAAATGCATGTGGAAATCAGATAATAAGACATAAGCAGCACAGGGCCAGCGCAGATGAAAAAAAAATGCCACACAGAAAAGCCCTGTCTCCTAGATTCATCAGCATCTTTGTATAGAAGATATCATCCAGTTCTGCTAGGATTAACCTTTAACGTCTTTAGCAGTTGTGATCCTGCTTTTCTGGGAAAATGCTTTCTTCCATAGAACCCCCTTCTCATGTCATTCACTGAGGTCATTTAGGCTTGTTCCAGTATCACTAATGGCATACTGCCCATGACCCTGGGCAGAGGCCATTTAGTCATGTGGGGGTGGAAAATGGCCCCCCACATGGCCACACCCCTCTGCGTGTGGGCCTGCAGGGGAGGGGGGACCAGAGTGGGAGGTGGATTTTGAGGGGGATCTCGGTCTCCCCTCCCTAGATTTTGAACTGGGATAGCTGGGTTTTTTGGTCATGGTGGGGGAGGGCTGCTGCCCATGGAGGGCCCCCTGGAAAACTCAGGTTTTTCCCCAGGCTCCATTTCCTCTAGATACACTTCTGTTGTGACACCTCCTTTCCAAACTTTGGCATAACTTTCAAAAGTTTGGTTTGGTAGGCATGTCCACTTGGGAAGGCTGGGACAAGGTTTGCTTCATGAGCAACTTTATTGCTCATCTGAAAAAATAAATAAATACAGGTGTTATGATAGGCATGAAGCCTCCCAATTCCCAGTTTCTTCAGTGGAGGAGACCAAAGTAACCCAATGACCTTCATTGTCTTTGTTCATTTTTTTCTCTTATCTACTGAGGTGAGCGAGGAAGCTTGTGTAGGAACACATTCCATATGGCTAACAAAGGCTTTCAATAATGCCAATTAAAGAGATTTCAGTGAGAAAGCTCAAGAATAAACCATCTGTGGAATACAGCCAAATATTCAATGTAGAACATGTGTTTTCATTAAAATAATGATTTCTATACAAGTTTCACAAGATGTAAATGCCTACCAATTTACTTCATACTTAGCAAAGTGTAATGTGTTGCATATTGGAACTTGTACAACTAGTAATATGTGAGAACTCTATAAATCCTGTTTAAATATCAGGAAAAAAGCTATACTGCAAAGTGCCCACCTACTTAAACTTCATGAATTTTGAATTACAATAGAATATCTTCTGGAGTAATTATGACTACCAATTGATTTTTATTATGATGAAGGCAATCAAAGTGCATGCCTAATTAATTTGTCTGACTATTTACAATAAATTTTTATCTGTATTGGCACACAGGGTAGAGGCAGGGATGCATGTGAAGAAAACAGTTTCTTAAAGACACCCACCGCTAGAACAAATTAATAACTCAAATAGGCGCTTCTCCCTTGAACAACAAGAACTGGAGGAGGCTTGTGAAAACATTATTACAGTTCTCCCTTCTCAATAATCGGCTTCATTCAGCTGTCACTGTTCTACCTGAAGCACTGGGGCATATGCTAAAATGTTGATGAATGCCTGCAACATATTGATCTTGGACAGATGGGCATAACAGGATCACTTTGTACAGTAAACTTCAAATTGATTCTTAACGGAATCATTTCCAAAGTAATTCAATGCTTATTTATTCATGAATCCACAGGAGCAGGGTTTTTCCCACTGTAGGTTTGAAATGCAAGATAAAATGCATTATGGAATTAGATTTAGCCAGATGTGCAACATGGCCCCATTTTATGTTAACCCTTCATGCTGGGAAATACAATTCTTTCCCAAGTGATGCATGTTAAACTAATACAAATTACATTCATTTTGACACATTCTGCCAGTTTCTGGAAAAATAATGAGTGAATGTGCCAAAACAAAATAGAATATATTTGTTCAAAAGTCAGGCAATATACAGAATATAGGAAGAGGTAAAACACATGGATGCTTTAGATACGTTGTTTTTTCTAATTAGACGGAACTATTTATTTTAATGAAAAAAATTAAAAAATGTATTTCATCCCACATTATTGTATGCTAAAAATACAGGGCATTTTTTTTCTCTCATCTACTGAGGTGAGTGAGGAAGCTCATGTAGGAACACAATAAAAAAGAGAATCAAAACAATTACAACAACATCACTTTTTTACAGAACGGGTAGATGTTGTAAGATGAAGAGTTTGGATTTATACCCCACTTTATTTTCCTGTAAGGAGTTTCAAAGCTGTTTACAAACTTCTTCCTTTCCTTTTCTCACAACAGACACCTTGTTAGGTAGGTGGGGCTGAGAGAGTTCCAAAAGAACTGTGACTAGCCCAAAGTCACCCAGCAGGCTTCATGTGGATAGGCAGGAAAACAAATCCAGTTCACCAGATAAGATACCACCATTTCATTTAGAGGAGTAGGGAATCAAACCCAGTTCTCCAGATTAGAGTCTGCCACTCTTAACCACTACAGCACACCATGCTGGCTCTCTAAACTTCCATAGATGTATATCAAAACTATTAACATCTTTCCAATTATATTAAACTGTTAAGCACTTCCAAGAATAATTTGGATTATTTTTACATAGCACAATAACTGTAAAGTTGGTTTCTGGGCTGTGTTTACAAGGGCACAGAAGACTAATGTGCCTAGAAGACTACTGTTTGCACACATATCTTGTTTGTTACCACATACAGATTGATTCCTCTTAGACAGAGCTGTAGTTTCTGTTTAAATTAGTTCTCCTTTGAGGGAGAAGGCCTGATTTTGCATTGTCTTTTCTCTTCATCCATCCTACTTATTTCTTCCTTTCATTTGGTCCAATGTTTCATTATACTTCTTCAACAGCTAAGTATTTGATTTGCTGCATTTTAAGTGGTTGATATGAAAGTTGTACATCCTGTGAAACTGAAGATAATTGAATGGTAGGAATGCGTATTGAGGCCAGAACGATCAGTAAGACAAAAATGTCAGTGAGACTAAATTATGATTCCAGTTTTCGAAAAGCTAGTTTCAAAGCATGTGCCTTGTTCAGTAACAATGATTCCATGGCCTATCTACGCTATGGGAAAATAATAGGTACAATAAACTTTGTTATTCATCATTCATGGGAAATGGGGGTTGCTGGTTAATCAAAGGTATTACATACTAAGCTTAGCCAGTGTGGTGTAGTAGTTAAGACTCTAATCTGGAGAACAAGATTTGTTTCCCCACCCTTACACATGAAGCCTACTGGATGACCTTGGGCTAGTCACAGGTCTTTCAGAACTCTGTCAGCCCATTCTGCACGGACAAATTAAAATGGGTTGAGGCCCTTTTTAAAAAAGGTCTGGGGGGCAGTTCCCACAGAATCCCCCCCCAAATGCTGCTAACCCATTTTAGTGGCCAGATTTAATGAAACTCGCTAACTCTCCAACGTTTTCCCTTAAACCCAGGTTGCAAATGCTTGCTGCTTGCCTGTGCGAACTACGGCAAACAGGGGTGTTCAAACCCCACTCCCTCCCTCCAGCATTATGATGGATTCCCCTGGCAGCCACGATTAGAGGGGATACTCTAATAGGTGACTGCCATGTCATGCAGGTGGGGGGGATTCTCAAGTGGGGGGATTCTCAGGGAGGTGGATTCTTGGATGAGGAAGACTCTCAGCATCATGGTTCACACTGAAACACAGTGTTATAAAAGTGAGTACATGTAAGAGAACCAATAGGAAATGTTGCCCATAGCTGCCATGTGTACTTTCTTTGCAGTTGTGTTATACTAAAGGTTGTAAAGAGGTAGGGGAACACATTAAATTAGATTAGATTCCTGCTGGCTGTTAATCAAGAATATGCTAACATGAGATTTGCTGTTAATTTGCAAGTGCTGCAGGATTGCTAGGAACAAGGGATTAAAAATGTTGTTTTATTGTAACATAACACGAGAGAATCTTTGAACAGCTGTCCAAGAGTTTTATTTATCTCACTTTATAAAACAGTGATTTTAATATGTAAGGCCAAGTCCATAGAGTTTGCTGTAAGGAATATAAGGTCTTCAATGAATGGAAGATAGTCATCTAGATATGCCAATGGATATATTTCCTGAAGGGGTAATAATGCTGGATGACAAATTTTTGTAATATACTATCTTATTAGTGATATAGTGTCTTGCAAATTTTATAAAGGGCAGTATAACATAGTTTTAGATTTATCTAGTCATCTAAAACACACTTTTAAGCTGCCAAGTATCTTTTCATTGGCCATTCTGATGCATCTTCATTTTATTAGAATTTATCACTGTGTATTTTGAGGCCATGAAACAAGAATAGTAACTGAATTTTGTGAAGTATAGCAGCTGTCACCAGAAATATGTGACATAGATTCTTGAGAGGGATACATTGCAAATTTGAAAAGTGACAAGGTACAATAGGTATCTCATAATAGGTATCTCATGACTACATTCTTAACAGACTGGTCATTGTTAATTGAATGACTACAATTGATTGTGAACAGAACTTACTTCCCAGTAAATCTGATTAGGATTCTACAGTATTACCTTGTAATCCAGATTTTCCAAGTGACAATCTTTTGAGGCTAATACTGATAGTACATGCTGGATTAAAAATATACAAAGACTACTTACAGGTTGGTACTAAGTTCAGTTCAGTTCAGTTAACCTTTATTAGGCATGTATGTTAGGAAAATATAAACAATTACTTCTCTAAAACTAACACCAAAAATTTTACAATACTTTCTAAAACTTGAAGATTGTTATGAATAAGTATTTGTACCATTCTTAATTTCCTGTTGTAGGGTACTAAGTTCTTTACTGAAGAAAATGTGATTTTGCATATTTCAGTATGAAAAATATGGAAGATTTATTGAAACATGATTTCTAGCCACCTTGAACCACCAAGAAAGGTAGGATATAAATGTTTAATTTTTTAAAAAATATGAAATATGATGTACAACAAAGAATTTCTGCCAGTAAAAATGTATCATATATATCACCTAAGACTTAAGGCAACTTGTAAGTCCATAAAATGCAGCATATGTAAAAACAGTAAGAATGATGGATTAGCACCTGTGAGGTCTGTACTGACATCTCCCTCAGCCACAGTGTTTGTGGGTGATGTAGACCAGTCACTTCCTGGTGACCTGGTTTGTCTCATGTAGTTGTTCTGAGGATAAAATCAAGGACAATGGAACTATGAATGTTGTTCTGAACTCCTTCAGTGAGAGATGAGATTAAAATTCAAGAGACAGATTCATGGCACATTGATTACAAAAACTGTCAGCTATAGAAGATCCTACAGAAAGACAGTCCTAGCCAAATGAAGTTATTTTTGTTTTATGTTAATTTGGAGACTTTCCCTGTCCATTTAAAGTCTCTAAAACCGTGAACAAAGATGCTGTGCCAACTGACCCCATTTCTCCACTTTGTCATCTGCTCACTGTTCCCCCTTAGGGTTGGCAGACTTTAAGTGGAGTTTCCCTGGAATTACAACTGATATTCAGAATGCAGAAATCAGTTCCCTTAGAGAAGATGACAGCTTTGGAGGACAGACTTCATGGCATCACATCCCCTCCCCAGATGCATCCTTGGAATTTTCCAAGTTGGAGTTGACAACCCTACAGTCACAACCCCCCCTCCCCACACACATATTATTATTATTATTATTATTATTATTATTATTATTATTATTATTATTATTATTATTATTATTATTATTATTATTATTATTATTATTATTAATAATAATAATAATAATAATAATAATAATAATAATAATAATAATAATAATAATAATAATAATAATAATAATTCAATTTCTATACCGCCCGATCCCCAAAGGGATTGTAATAGTTGGGGGTAGGAGGAGGGCAAAAAGGAGAAGGGCAACCTTTCCAAACTGATGGCACTGGGCTGTGAACTTTGATTAAAAGTGTTAGTATTTTGTAGTGCGGCGAACCTTAGACGTGGTAATCATGTTCAGTAGCTTACTGAGTCAGGAATCTCGCCTGACAGTCACTTCATTCTCTGTTCATCTTATCACAAGATCATTACTGGATTTACAGTGTGTTCTTTTCAATGGTTTCATTACTTAGTGTTGTGAGCTGCCTTGAACTTTATTAAGGAAATAGGCAAGCAAATTTAAATGTTAACTTTCTGTTGACAGTACGATTTGCCTCTGGCAGAAAGGAAAAACGAGAAAGATCCTGCTGGTTTTCTGGCAACAAGCTAAGGTTCATCAGTAACTTTCCTCCCTTTCTTTTCCTGAAGATTTTCAGTCTGGGTGGACCAGAGCTACAAGCCCTTGGGTATGAGCAAAACATCTCTTAGTCTGTGGTTCAGTCAGGGAACTATACACTTTTGGTGGCCTGAACCAAGTTAAAATAATTTGTTTTCTTTCTTCTTTTTTATCCATTTGTTTTTTGGCATTTGGAATGTCTTCCTTTTTGTAAGTGAGGCTTAGCCCTATCCAAAAAGGGGTGGATCTGTTGTTGGCAGCAGCACAGGGATGCATCAGTGGATTTGCCCTCCTTGGGGCACTTGCCCCAGCAGAGGGTCAAATCTGCCTGCATGTGGGACTCCCTGGCAGTGAGAACCAGTGCTGAATGCCTGTGCCCCCACCACTGCTGATGGCATAGTGGGGGCAGTGTGAAGACATGGTCAGAGAGAAACCAACTTTAGTGCGCTTCCACCCAGCCGTCGCCCCTGTTGCACTGGAAACTGGTGCTTAGGACAGTCAATTTTGCCCAATGGGGGCTTCCTGGTGGCAGGGGAGGCTTTTTGTTTGGATTTTCAGCCTCCCCAAACCACTAGGAGGCCTCCTTGGGAGTGGCAGGTTGGTGCAGCCATGGTGCCATGGCTGGGTGCCACCAGGCCCATTGAATGGGCTGCCCATGTCCTTTTGGTCAGAAAAGGTGTCTAAAATGGTTAAACAAATAAACAGCATTGGGAAAAGAATATATTCCTTTGGCAAGCACTATGGGAAATACTTAATCGAGGAAAGCATTTGAGAGAACCTAAACTCCAGAATATTCTATCTGAAGCTTTTAAAAACAATCCTGCACCACAGTCATTAAAAATGTCCCAGGTTATTTCACAGGAATATGTTACACACCAGATGACTACTCCCTTTCTTTAGAGAATAGAAGAACAGTAGGCAGCTCAAATCTCTGCTGCGTAGATCCATAATTGCTGTTTCATTCTAATGCCTCATCTGGGATTAAGATCATGATTTATTTTTCTTAGCAGGAAGGAAGCAGAGTAGGCAAAGCTCAGACAGCACAGAGTGAAGTCACAGGCTGTTGTCATTTGTGTATTCCTTAGGCTGGCTGCCAGCAAACAAATAATAATAATGATAACAACAACAACAATAGCTTCAATAATAGCATTACAATTTCCTAGACTTCTGGGTGAGGCTAGAATTGTAATGACAGACCAACAACCAGCTAAAGAACTGGCAGCTGTGATATCAAACAAAGCAATAGTAATAGCAATAATAATAATCAAAGTTAAACAGTATTAATAAGTGAAAGCAGTAAAAGTGAAAGCACTTAAGTGAAAGCAGTATGAAGAAGCTATGCATATGTGAAATTCATTACTGGCAGTTATTTACTTAACAGTTAGTAAATAGGGTCTTGTGGATATCTGAAATGATAATACCCATGGCCACTTCTCACCAACTTCTACATTTCATTGTGAGATATACCAACAGCTTCAAAATAGCTGTAAAAAATAGCAATGCTGCTTTTCCAAGGGGAATTTCATGATTTAGAGTATGGTTTGTTTTTTCCAAGTGCCAGTGGAATGCTTTAAAAAAGGATTCATTCTCTCCCCTCTCTCCCTGAAGCCCTCACTGGATCTCAGATGTGAGCTGCAAGCAATTTCTAATGATAATATTTTGCTGAAGGCCTTTGGAAGTGCAGCTGCCATGTGGTTGGCAATACCAGGAAGGCTCAGGTTGAAAAGCAGAGATTCATGCAAAATAAACTGTAATACAAAAGTGTAGTTTTCTAGGGAATCATCAACAGTTGCACATTGTTTGATTTAAATATTTAATCTAATAAAATCATGAGCCCAGACAAGTACTGTGTGTGTGTTATTTGGGGGAAATTACTGCATTGTTTATTGCACAAGGATACAGAAATATGGGCATTGGAAACTTTAGGCTTTTCTTAGAAGTGCAAAGTAACTCAATACTTCCAATCTTTTTTTCAAATGTAGTTATTTTTAGCGTGATGAAGAAGCTAGATATAATTAACTAGCAGCAAAGTCCATTGTGGGGGAGATGCAATGGGCCCTAGCAAAGGTTGGAAGAGGAAGCATCTCCCCCTGCAATGGGCTCTACTGGGGGTGCAGCGGCCTCTCCCTGCTCCTGGCGTGATATTCACCACCTGCCTGTTTTTGGGTCTGTGGCTCAGAGGTTGGAGAGGTGTGCCTTGGAGCAGGAGGGAAGGTGAGGAAATGGTGCAGAGGAGTAGCGTGGTGGGGAAAGGTGGCAAGGTGAGGCTTAGAGTGGTGGAAGGGCTGGAAGGTGAGGCTTGAGGTGTGGGGAGGGTAAAATGTGAGGTCTGAGTGGGGGGAGGGCAGAATGGGAGGCTTGGGTGGGGGAGGGTTGGAAGGTGTGGCTTGGAGGAGGAAGGTGAAAGTTGGGGCAGAGGGGTGAAATAGCAAGGTGATGATTGTGGTGGGGGGAGAGTTGGAAGGGTTGGGTGGAGGGAGGGTGGGAAGATGTGGCTTGGGGTGGGAGAGGGGAATGGAAATGCTGGAGTGGAGGGAGGCATGGGAGCAGGCAAAAATATATCTTTTCCAGGTTATCAAGAAAATAAGGGGCAACCATAGTCTCAACTGAAGTGATCCTTGTATTGTTGAAGGCTTTCACGCCCAGAATCACTGGGGTGCTGTGTGGTTTCCAAGCTGTATGGCTGAGTTCTAGAAGCATTCTCTCCTGACGTTTCGCCTACATCTGTGGCTGGCATCTTCAGAGGATCCTCTGAAGATGCCAGCTACAGATGCAGGCAAAACGTCAGGAGAGAATGCTGCTAGAACATGGCCATACAGCCTGGAAAACACACAGCACCCCAGAAGTGATTCTTTTTTTGAGATAATAGGGTTTTTGCCAGGCACACCAACATATTAATAATTTCATCACTTTCAAAGGTTAGATATACCTGTAATTGTAAGAACAAGACATTCTATGTCCGACTATGACCAGCCAAGACATTTTGCCTTACTATGTTTTTGTACTCAGGATTCACTTTCCATTCTGGGGCCAAGTTCATCATTTTTCCCAAGACCATGTCTTGGCAAAAATCTGCAGGATGAAATAACTGGAAATAAATCTTTGGGCTGTACACTCATCTATGTGGTTGGACTCAGTTCTATTTTTGACTAGACTGAATCAACTACCTTGTTCACCTGACCTGGACAGAACAGAGGTGTCATCTGCTTGCTGCTAGGCTAGAGGTGAATGACTACTTTGAAAGAATTAAACTATAAAACCTTAATATACTGTGACTGAAAAATGAGGAAGCCAGAGGGGTAACAGGAAATGTTTCAAGATTCACCCTAGTCTTCCTTGCTGCACCTTAGAGTCATTTGTGATAAAGAGACCAGAAATTAACTAAATCAGTTTTTTAATTGCCTCTAATTTATTTTCTACCTAATGTGTTGTGCATGCTTGTGAATTTAAGCATAAGTTGTGAACAGTACAATTCTAAGCATAGTTACACTCCCCCCCCATCAAATTGCAACTGAATTATGGTGACTCCATAGGGTTTTCAAGGCAAGAGATGTTCAGAGTAGTTTGCCATTGCTTGTGACTTTGGTATTCCTTGGTGGTCTCTCATCTAATTACTAATCATGGTCAACCCTGCTTAGCTTCTGAGATCTGATGAGATCAGGCTAGCTAAACTCTTCTAATGCTATTTAAATCATTTGGTTTAGAAGGAAATAACTGCGTAGGATTGCACTGAAAACTGATTTATTTAAGTGCAGCATAAAGAACACAAGCATATTATTGTTTAAAGGCATTTGACTGACTTTTGTTTGGATTGTGCTCTAGATTTCCATCCAGAAATCTCTATTAACTTCTGGATTTATCATTTCATCTTTCCAGCTATTTTGTGGCTTGTTGATATTTAATTACTCTTGACTTTATAGAAAATCAGTATAAAATGCGTTAAATGACTACATTCTTGGAAAAAATATTCTGCTGTTTACTGAGAGTTCTTAAATCACGCATGCATGGCTGGTCCTCCTCCATGTACCTTAGATCCCTTCACACTGGATAGACAAGATCATATTCCTTATTTCTGGCAGTGGCTGTTTTTGCCATTGTAAGGACACTGGTGATAGAGAGCACTCTGCTTCCTTTTCCCTGCCCACAGATGCTGTTGAGAGCAGCAAAGATCAGCAGATCTTCTACACACCATTAATGACAACCTAGTAGACTCTATGGCCTCATGGAGACTAGGAGGTGTACCTCCCCCACCACACACACAAGTAGCTGAGTGGAGCTGAAGTTTGTATTGCGAGCTTAGAGAATAAGAACCTTTGGCAGTATCTTCAGTGGCAAAGAGGCACTTATCTATGAAGCTTTCATGGCTGTTGTGGAAATTAAAGATTTTGAAGTGCTCAGATGCCGTGATGAATATATAATAGTCTCATGCTATATTCTGTTGATTATACATATAACTGGCAACTTTCTGTTCCTAGAAGATCATAATAACTACAGATGAATTGTTATCAAAGTCATATATTTGAAACATTTAATGTAACACAAGTAAATAAACTGGGGACACACTGCACAACGACTTATGAATGGTTACAAAATCATTAGCATTGCCTATGATACGAACTTAGATCAGTGGAAGGGCAATATGAAGTTTCAGATTCAAGATGGTACTTGCATTGACTTAAAAATCCTGTTTTTTAAGTAGTACAATCCTTCAATCAATTTACTCAGGATGGCAATTGCACTGACATAGATATACGATAGGTAACACCTGCTCGGTATCACATCAGTGCAAACCCAATGCCACTGTATAGAGAAATGTACAATGCCAGAGGATTGTCAGTTGAAGAGTGGGACGTGGTCAGCACCTGGAGTCTTCTCAGCTCAGGCCCTGCTTGCAATGTCAATGAAAGAAGTGGAATGAGTATACCACACCAATGGAACTCACTGGGAATTAAAAAAACACTATGCTGCCCTAGCTCAGTTAAAAGTATCTACTATGTCTGGAGCTAATCACATCTCTCCAAGGCAGTAGATAACCCTGTAACCAAGACATTTAGCTTTAAAGGGGGAAGGAGTTACATTTCCCTGGCTTCTGCTTATACATGCTCAAAACAACATGCAGGAACTTGGGTTATAGAAACTGGTAAAAGACTTCTTTGCACAAACTGCCAAGAATGAGAACAACTATTGTTACAACATACGGCTAACACTACTCTGATCAGAAGCTTCACATGTAATCAACCTCAGAACACAAGCACTAGCCTGGACCCAATTCTACACTCTTCCAACTGGTCATCCAATGTACCACACAGACAAGTAAGGGGATCTCCTACTTCAGTCTTTGACTGTTACAAATATCTTCCCTCATCTCTTCAAGTTCCTTCTATGTGTTGTTTGAACAACGCTTTTTCCTCAATAACTGGCTGCAGTGTCTCCCACACAGGGGAAACGAAGTAGGTTTTCAAAGTTCAGCAAGAGAGGACAGGTATTCAAGATATGCTTGTATGATTTCATGTTGCCAGAAGGATGCCACGCTCAGAAGAAGAAGAATAGGAAGAGTTTGGATTTATATCCCCCCTTTCTCTCCTGGGGGAGACTCAAAGGGGCTTACAATCTCCTTTCCCTTCCCCCCTCACAACAAACACCCTGTGAAGTGGGTGGGGTTGAGAAAGCTCTGACTAGCCCAAGGTCACCCAGCTGGCGTGTGTGGGAGTGCACAGGCTAATCTGAATTCCCCAGATAAGCCTCCACAGCTCAAACAGCAGAGCGGGGAATCAAACCCGGTTCCTCCAGATTAGAATGCACCTGCTCTTAACCACTCCGCCACTGCTGCTCCGGTAACCCACATGCAAGTGAAGCTCACATGCAAGGAAATATAATCACAATTCTCAAATGTCAGTCATTCCACTTCAAAATTGCTGCTGTTGGCTAAGCACTCCTTTTGCTTTGCTACAGACCAGCTCTAACAGAAAGCAATGACAGAATTTCAATGCAACTTTCTACAAGTGATAGATAGAGGTTTCTAGACTCTCATCTTTTCATGCAAAATTCTTGCAGAGGGAAAATGTTCTGGATTTCAATTAAAATTAGAAATAACCATGAAATATTCCATAGCAAGTATCACCACACAAACATGTGTGCACTCACAAACACACACTCTCATATACACTCTCATTATGCTTTGAACTATGTGCATTTTAAGAAAAAGCTCATAGCAACAATCCAACAATATTAAAACATGCCTAAATTCTTGAAGTCAATTAACTTATTCTGTGTTAGGCTACATCCAAGGGGTGTAAAGATTCTCGCTAGCATAGAGGGGTATCCAGGTGAGAGCCCCAACTCCAAACACAAGCCACAACAGTCTCTAGAGCAGCTATAACCAGTCCCTGATGGAAGCCCTGCTTGAAAGCAGATGAGATGCAACAGATGCAAGCAAAGAGAGGAGGCAGGGCTGTCACCAAATCTCACCCTCTGGTCCCACATATGAGCTTGCCAGCAGAAGGCAAGAAAGACGATCTCTAAGGTAGCAGAGGAAGGAAAGACCTGGGCTAGGAACCTAACCATCTCTGTACTCACACCCAGCAGGACCATACACTTTTTCCTGGGGCTTTAAAGGGGCTGACCTGCCTACAGGAAATCCTTTAAAATGCAGGAATTAGGATACCCAAGGCAGATAGGCCAAACTTCTAATTTATATTCTCTCCCTCTGTCCCTTTCTCTGTGTAGAGTTGCCAGTTCTGGGTTATGAAATACCTAGAAATTTTGGGGATGAAACCTGGGGACGGTGGGATTTGGAGAATGGAGGGACTTCAACAGGGTACAATGAATCCACAGAATCCACCCTTCAGAGCAGCCTTGTCTCCAGAGAAGCTGTAGTCTGGAGATAGATTGTAATATTGGGAGATCTCTGGGCCCTACCTGGAGGTTAACTAGTCTATAGCCTACTGAGAAAGGATGCAGAAGGATGCAACAGCCCTGTGCTTTCAGTGCCTTGGGAGCTGGAGCCTGGCAAGGAGATAAAAGATGACACGGAGGACCTGAATTCTGCTATGTTTAGATCAGTGGTGACAAACCTATGGCACGGGTGCTAGAGATGGCACTCAGGGCCCTTTCTGTGGGCACGCATGCAAAGAGTTCATCATCTAGGGTGTGTGGAAAATCATCCCCCTACACACACTCCTAGGATGGCCTGGGCATGATCCTTTACCTGGGAGTAAGCTCGGTTGCTGGCAATGGGGCTTGCTTCTGAGTAAACCCCCCTAGGGTTGTGATTCATCCATTTGAAGTGTTGCACGGTTGCTTCACCAAGCTTACTCCCGAGTAACATTCGCCTTGGAGCTCTGTTTTTTCTAAACTAAAACCTCAGTATTCAGATTAAATTGCCGTGTTGGCACTTTGTGATAAATAAGAGGGTTTTGGGTTGCAATTTGGGCACTTGGTCTTGAAAAGGTTCACCATCACTGGTTTAGATCAAGAGCAAGGGTCCATGTTCAAGGTCCTTGGCCTGTAATAAAACCCAAGATAATTTTAGTATTAACTTAAATGGTATGTGGACTGCATTCATTTCATGGGATTACTTCCTTTTACTATTTAGTGATAGCTGTAGCTGTCAGTGGCTGTTATGATGACCTAGCAATTTATCTTTTGTAATGCCAGTGAATTAAAGCTACCACAGATTACATTTCAGACCAAGGTATTTTCCATATGTGCTGGGAAATACACCATCTGCCTGAAATATAGTAAGTTTGAGAGTACTCTCCAATATTAACACTTTTATTGGTACCTTTTGAAGTGAGCCATGTGCTTTGAAAAAGAGTTTTTTGCAATATCAAGGCCTAATGCAAAATGCCCTCAATTGGAAGGAAGTTACAATACTCAGTGGAAAGAAGTTAATTTGAAGCAGGTCTTGGTGGAAAGAATTATAGAACTGAACTAATTATTTTACTATTTTAAATTTTGCACTTGGGTTACAGATAAGTGCTAATTTGAAATATTACTTTAAATGAGGTGTGTACATTTTCAGTGGGAGAATTTAAATATGTTACTGCATATGAATTGCTTATTTGGTATAGAAGAGCTTGGGAGAGAAGTAATTTGAATCCAGTGAGAAATTTTCATTCTTTAACTCTTCCCAATTCATTAAAATAACAATACTTCTGAAAAGATTTCTTAACTGGTTCTTGCATTAAAATTCCCACACCTTTAATTGCTATACCTGAGTACAAAATAGATGTGTGCCTGGTTAGGTGTGAAGTTTCACCCCATATATATTTCTATGTACATACCTTTAAAATGCACACATGCAAGGATGGGAAATAATCATCTTCCCACACAGATGAACTTTAAAGATGCAATGATTTCTAAATGTGCTATATTACTCGGCATTTATTACTTCTTTTTTACAATGGATGGTTATTTTTAATGATTAGCTACTGTAAAGTCTTTTAAAGTCTAGAATAGAAAGCTCAACTAACTACAAAACTCCCCTCAACTCTTCATGTTTGACATGGCAAATACACATGTTGTATTTCAAAATGCTTGGAAAATGCTAAAGAGGCACAAGTATGTAAGCAATTTCTTAATGTAAATAATGACACAAGATGTATTTAGTTTATTTGAACCATGGGGGAGCTATAATGTATATTTAGTTCAAAGTCTACTGATGGCTTATGGATTCCTCTTACTGTTCTTCCCCTCTGGTAAAAGTAGGTTCTTGTAGAGTAAAGTTGTTTTTTTTTTTGCTGTTGGAAGGTCTATAGTTTGTTAATGCTTTTTTTTTTGCAAATCATATTGTTATAGTAAACTTCACTGAAAACATCACCTCATGTGTGGGATGAGATTATTTCTCCAACTCTGCCAACAGAAAATATGCAATTTACACTTTTCTGATCAACCCTAATTTGCCTATAAAGATGCCAGGTAATCAGTGAGAGGGCTGTGGGTAGGATTCAGGGGTGTTATGCCTGCTTATAGTTACCAGGTCCCCCTTGACCACTGGAGCGGGAAGTGGAAGGGTAGGATTGCCAGATCCACATGGGGAAATTCTTGGAGATTTGGGGATGGAGCCTGGAGAAGACAGGGACCTTAGTGAGGTAGAATGCCACAGAATACAACCTCCAAAGGATCCATGTTCTCCAAGGGAACTGATCTCTGTAGCCTGGGAAATAAGCTGCAGTTCCAGAGGATCCCCAAGTCCCACCTGGAGTATGGCATCGTTATGTTAGGCATCCCTATGTTAGCTGCAGCATCATGTCACTTCTGGTTTCAAAAAAAGTAACATAGGTAGTTCTAGGAAATTCTGGAAATCATAGTAAAACCATAAAGTTTCTGATGCTACTCTATGTCACTTCCAGTTATTTTATTTATGTTATATGACTCTGCAGCTGGCATCATTTAAAAAAAATTATCCTGCCACTGCTCTGAGTGGTGGTGAGCAACAGGACCAGGGGACGGGAGATTCCCTGTCCTGACTTGGGACTTGCCAGCCCTATTTGCCTGGCATCAGTAGTTCTTTGTAGTTGTGAAACACGTTTTTTTAAGATAGGTGTTTAGAAGCTCAATATGGCTGTTTTAATAGTGAGGATGTTAAAGTGTTTTATGAAAGACAGAAGGCAAGAGACTTCTACAGTGTGTGAACTACTTTACTTAATGTGTTCTAGTCCTCTTGAAGTGATTTGTAAGCTACTTTGAACCACAAAGGGGAAGGCAGGATACATGTTGCGATCCACCTTGAGCTCTTAATGAAGTATAAATGAAAGAAATAAAATGGTAAATATTTCAATAAATAAATATGGATTCAAAATCCCTGTATTTAAAGAGATGCTCACTCACCATGCTTCCCCAAACCCATACAAACATGCGTTTATCTTTCATGCTATGGTACACACTAGTAATTTGTTCTTATCTTGAACTTAGACTCATATATACAAATGAAAAATTATATCAGCATTAATTGTGTGATGGCTAGAACACTGACATGATGGAAAGAAGTGTCTTGAAGAGAGCTGTTGGGTAGGGAGATTGAAACTCATTAAGAAAACAGACTTTTTTGTCTGCAAAATTCTCATTGCAATTTTCTGGATATTTGATATTATAAATGCTGTGGAATGGTCTGGAGTATTTGAAATGTCAAAGGTAATTTGCCATCTTGGGCATAGAAGCTGAGTAACAGCATATGATTGAACTACATCTTACAATACTGAAATGCATCTTTGGCACTGTGGGTTTAGAGTTGTAAACTTGGGCTTTGACTTCCGAACTTATCTTGCTGTGTTCCACCTTGTACAAAGGCAGGGAGCAGCTCACAAAAGGGCTGCATTTTGCCATTCCTTTGTTAGCTGCCTTTCTTCATCATCAGTTGTGCCACTCTGCCATTTAAGGTGACTTAAATATAGAATGTGATAGAATGGGTCAAATAAAAATAGCAAAAAATACATTGTGGTAAGTTACCCAGACAACCAATCTAAGCTATAACTTTAGTTCAAATGTCCACTGGTCTCAAAATGGTAGCAATTCCACAATATGCATAGCTTTTCCTTAGGAATGCATTTTTAATCCATTACCACCTTCTTGTTTCTTGTGAGCCCAAGAAGTACCAATATGTTAGTTGTGATTTTAAATTATTATTTTTAAAACAATGTATTCAATAAGTCTGTGCTATTCCCTACAGTATAGGGAAATAGAAATTATGCAGAAAAAACATTCACCCGATGCTAAAAAGTAGCTCATCTATGTTCAGAACAATGTCAGAATAATCTGAGAGGCCGTGTGACTTGTAAATGTATACTGAATTTGAATTTTAAAAGGGTCTTTCTCTAACAGAAGTTGGCTCAGTAAAAGCTTCCAGACTGATATTTTATGCTGTACATTTTATGCCCTATAGAAACACATACAAAATGCCCTGAAGAAACTATTAATCAAAATATCACAAATGCCTGGAGAATCTAATTTAAGAAGAGGATGCAAGAGAGTACAATGTTATATTTCTTCTGCCAACAGACACCTTGTAATATACTTCAGTTTCATTTTACCTTTGCAACAATTCTATGACATAGGGCAGGGTGGGGCACATGGTATTTGTTCATCCCAAGCAGGTCCAGATACCAGAAGCTGAGAAGGCAATAGGCATTTTTGCTGGAGCTTACTATCCTGCCAGGTTATAGAGGGTGTGTTTGGGGAGGCCTGATGCATAGTACTGATGGGTGAAAGGGAACCTAAGAGGAAAACAAGTCTCAGAAACACTGCTGGAATATACCTTGGATTAAGATGTTTTGTGATGGGACAGGTCTGAAAAGCAAAAAAAAAAAATTCTTAAGGTACATCTGTCTCCCCTTCCTTTTACATGTCCAGTCTTGAAATTATGGCACCCGAAGCAGCTACTAGACTCACTCATATAGTGCCCTTGCTCTAACTCCTTCACTCAACTTGTTCTTTCACACAACTCTTATGCATTGCCCACTCATTCCTTTTCCTCATTCAGCTGCATAGAAGGAGCAGAGGAGCTGTTTGTTGGTGAAAATTGTCCAGTGAAATATTCACCTTCTGAATGTTCCCACTTACACAGGGTATGGTTCTGTTCAGAACATGACTCTGACCACTCCTACTGCTCAGCAGTGTCAGCAGAGGCCATGACCCCCTCTCTCAGTAGAGTATCTAGTGAGTCGGGGGGGGGGATGAGGTCTCAACCTCCAGGCACCACTTCTGGGGCCCCATGCTTGACCTCATGTGGAGGGGGGTTGAGTGAGCCATCTTGTCCCATTCACAATCTCTACATGTAGCAGAACTGTGTGTGGGGGTGCCATATCCCCATGCTCCCCGAGCTGAGCAAGATTGAGCTATTGTATCATATTGTATCAATTAAACAGCAAATCTGCTAACCACACTCCCAGTTCCCAAGGAATAATTTGCTTTTATTTTTAAATTTCATTTCATTTATACCTCATAATTCTTCTCATTTGAGATTCAAAGTGGCTTTCCCCTTCATTTTATTTTTCCCTTCGTTTTATTTTCACAATAACCCTGAATTGGGTTAGCTAGAAAGGATGCGACTGGCTCAAGCTCACCCAGCAAGCTTCCATAGTAGGGATTCACACACACAAAGCCTTTATTGGCATCATACAGTAAAACAATTTGTAACCAAAAACGTTTTACAACCAGAATAACATAGTTACAACTCAAATAACCATCATTTAATATAAAAATCTCCCTTAGCAGATGTGCCAATAATATCCAACAGAAACTTGGCAACTAATTCAGAAAAATCCTGATTTGATCCATCCAGGAAATACTTTATCCTTTGATCATCTGTCATATCTACATTAAAAGATGTAAACAATGGTCGATACTTATACCTTAAGCATTCCCTATTTGGACAGTGAAACATGATATGCTCTAGTGTTTCTACTTGTATGCTGTTGCAAGGGCATAATCTTTCGATCTTTGGTATTTTTTGGAATCGACCCTCGAGTAGAGCAGATGGCAAAATATTGAATCTTGCTAAAGAGAATGCACGCCTCAATCTAAAATTAATCATATAAAGTAAATAAGGAGACATACAACCTTTGGCGTCACCTAGTGATTGATTTAGAGGTGAGCAAGTTGAATTTGCTGCTATTAAAGATCTTTGATAATCCCATTCAAGGAATTTTTCTTTTAACAATTTTTTTGCCTCTAAATAAGATAACATTGATATTTCATCCATAGATATGCCAATTTCTGTAATCTTATCAACTATTTTATCATGCCAGTTTGAAGTGTTAAGATTCGAGATCAGGAAGCATGTGAAACTGGCTGGCTTGGGAGAATGATGGTGGATTTTTAACCAGTATATAGTTGCTCTAATCCAAGCCAAAGGTAGTTAAGGAACATAGGCCTAGTTCAATCGTAAAAGGCTGCATAAGACACGCCAGTTGGGAAACCCATAATCCTATGCAGAAATTTAGAGTGTAGAGTGTTTAGACTGGTGTTTTGGGCTAAGAAAAGGACTGGAAAGCCATAGAGTAGCTCTTGAGGAACTACTTTTTTGCATTGAATGCCTTGATTACTGCTGGAATGTATTGGTGTCCTTTGGTGTAAAGAAATTCACTAAAAGCGTTTACAGTTGGAGTGGCTTTTACTGATGCCGTTTTGACATGGGCTGTCCAAGAAAGATTATAAGTGAACAAAATACCTAAGTATTTGTATTTTGACTTGTTCAATTTCTTTTGTCACACTACTTTCCAGGGTTGTTTTTCCATGATCTAGCAAACACACCATAACTTTTGATTTATCAAAGTTAAGTTCCAACTTGTTTAATTTACACAGTAACTGTAGCATCTGTTCATTGAAGGCGTAAACAGGCCTACCCTAGTGTATGACATTATAATAGTATCATCTGCATAAAAGAAGCATTAAATGTGTATTTCCCAGTTTGGGGCTGTGTCCATCAATAATATCCCAAGTTCCAGTGGTAAGTCCCTTAAGTATATGTTAAACAAAGGTCGAGCAATTATACACCCCTGTGTTTCACCCCTTTGTTGCTTAAGATATTATTGGTCAATGCCCTCCTGAGTGCATTTTACCCGGTGAAGGTGTTCAGTGTGTAATTGCCTGATTAAAAAAAGAAAAGTCTGGGGTCGATGTTCAATCTCCATTTTCTTCCATAACAAGTCTCTAGATAGTGAATCAAAGGCTTTTTTAAAGTCTAAAAAAGCAACATAGAGCTTGCCTGATCGTTGTTTTAACTGTTGTTTTTTGGGCAAGGTGGGCCAGGACTATTAATTGGTCATAAGTAGATTTTCCTTTGGAAAAAAACCTATTTGTTCGTGGTCCTATGACCTCTTGCTCTTGAATCCACCTGTTTAGTTTAAAGGTGGAGAAAACCTGGCATATAATTTGCTCCACTACAGACAGCAGGCTGATGGAAGATAGTTAACAGGGTCCTGATAGTCACCTTGTTTATAGATTGGAACTGTATCGCCTTGAGGCCATGTTTTTTGGTATTTTCCTGTTGAATTTTACTCTGGGTAAAACAGAAGACAGGAGTTGTGACCACTGTATGTTGGATTTAATCCAGTTCAGAAGTAATTAAATCAGGGCCTGGAGATTTGCCATATTTCAGATCTTTATTAGGAGTATCTCTCTTGAGGAGATACAGGCGCCAGTGTGGGATGTTTTCTGGATTGATGTCTGCACTCGCTGGTATGCTGCTATCATTAAATACTTGGTTAAAGTAGGCAAACCATGTTTCGAGAGATACAATATTGAGGGGCCTGTTTCAACAAGAGGGATTTATTAACACATCTCAAAATTGTTTAGGGTCTTTGGAATTCAAGGCCTGGAAACAGGCGCTCCCATTCATACTCTGGGGATTTTTATTTGTGATTTTATCTTTATCAAGTTATTTAGATTGTTTTCAAGGATGTTAAATGATTGTATAATCTGGGGTCCCTATTCTGACGGAATAGGTTACTTAAAGTAGCCTTATTTGTTTATTTATTTCTATAGATTCTTTATCAAACCAGGTTCTTGGTCTGTTTTGGAGGAGATGTTACTACTACTGATCAATGTGCAAAATGATTAGTAATTTCCTGTTGTATTTGGTTATATAAGTTTACCCCTCAGAGAGGGTGATTTAGCATTCATAATCATCTGTTTATTTGCTTGTATTGTAGGGGAGTGCAGAAAAATTGTCATTTCATGATCAATAATACTTGACCAAGTTATTTTCCTATGGAATCCTTGACTTGTATTCAAATTTATCTCTGGCAAGGGAGAATAGTTAAAATTAAGGATAATAGGAGATGGTCACTTAAGAAATAATTCCCAACTTCAAAATCCTCTCAATATGCTGGAGTAAACCTGGGGGGATCAAAAAATAATCAATTACACTGCACCCTTGTTTAGAGACAAATGTAAAGTCCATATGGCATTTTAAGAATTTGTTTAGATCCCATTTAACTTTCGCATATTTTCCATTTGTTACAAGAGGCCATTTTTGCTAGGATGGATACCAGCTAGGGTTTGTAATCTTATCCCTCAGGTTTCCCTTTGGGGATAGGTGAGTAAGTAACATTTGAGGATAAGTTCTTGATGGAATCCTTCCATTAATAAACTGTTGGGGAAAAAATTGGATAGAACACTCTTGCATTTGCATCCCTGCAATAATTATATTAGTATCTGGGAAGTTTCTTTCAGATTCTGTGGTAAATAGTCAATCAATCTACCCCAGTTTTTGTCCAAGGTTGTTTTGTTGGTAGGAAGGTAGATATATATTCACTATCACACATAAGGATGGAGGCCAATTTAACCCAAGTTGCCTGAGCTAATGGGGACAGCTATTAAGAGCTTTAGATTTAACAGATTGGGAGATCAGGGGTAAGTAAGCCTCCTGAAAAGCGTAGAAGTTTTGTCCCTTGTGGCTGGAAGGCAAAAAAGGCCTTGTATCCTGGAAAATGAATCATCTGTGAACACCAAGACTCCTGAATTAAAATAACTGCAAATCCTTTCAAGTAATCTTTAAAACTGGCAATGTTCGACTTCTTATCCCACCCAGCAATATTCCAAGAAATCATCTTTGCACGGGTGCGGGAATTATGTCAGTCCTCTCCCGGCATTGTTTCAATATTCATTTCAAGATTTTTCAAGATCCATTTGCTGCTTCCCTAGTAGTTCCACAGATAAGGTCTTTAGTATTGTTTCAACCAAGTCTAGAAATCTGAACATTGGGGAGCAGGTTCTAGGAGTGATAGATGGCTGTTTCTTCTCTAAGCAAGGATTTGTTGGCATTGTCAGCGAGATGAAGGATAATGGATGGAATGCTGGCAATAGGAATAAGATCTACATTGCACGTAATAGTCCGTTAGGTGCCTTGTAGATCCATGGGTTTAGATGGTTTTATAGTGAACTCTTCAGGTCTTTTAACCACTTTTTGTATGATCATTCATCATGAAAGAATTAGAACCCTCTAATAAATCATTTCTTAAAGAGATGGTCGTTGTCATCATTTGGTACTTCTGAAATATTGGAATTTTTAACAGGAGCTGTGGATGAAACGAGGACCACTTCTTCCAATTCTTTGGCCCAAGATTTGCCAGGGGTCAATCGGGGCATTGAGCCCTCTAATACCTTTGTTATACGCCAGTCCATCTCAACCTCCTGTACTTGGTGTGTTTCCAATGATATCAGGTTAGTTTCCTCATTGATCAGAGTGTGCCTACAGTCCTCATCGGTTGGAGTAAGCCTACAGTCCATAGCACTTACCAAGGTGTCTTGAGTATGTTTAATAATCAAACTCTCTTTAATTGCCTTTCTGCCATCATTTCCCATATGATGTTGGACATTTTGATCTATTAGCCTGTTAGACTTTATGTTTCCATGAGTTGTTACTGGTTCTTCAATCCTAAGTTTTATACTTGGTGACTCTAAAAATTCTATTACTCCTTCCTCCATCTGCTTCCAATTTATGATTAATTTCTGAATTTCTTTTGCGCAGACGTTAGTAGGGATTCACATCCAGGGCCCTTTCCCCACTTACCTTAAGCCCCGCACTACTCTCCTAAAGTAGTGCGGGGTCCAGCTGCACTCCCCACTTCAAGGGCGGCGAGAACGCAGCCGCCCTGACTCTGCCTCTCTTGCACCCCTTCAGCACGCGGCATCCCTGGCGCGCTTCTTAAGGGGATGGAAGAGAGTGGGGAAAGGCCCAAAGTCTCACAGATCCTGGTCTTTCTAGCCACTGGCTGATTACCCACAGGGCTGCTGCTGCACACTGGCAGCTGGAGCTTGTCAGAGCACAAAATCTTGTCCCAATGTGCTTCCTCCCTGGTATGTGCCAGAGCGGAAGCACATCCGGGCAAAAAATCTGGTCTTGACTGGCTTCCTCCCTGCTCGCACCAAGAAAGGAAGTGTTTTGGGACAAGATTTCTTGTACCGATGTGCTTCCTCTTGCCCCACCTATGGTTCTTGCTTTCCTTGCAGAAAGCAAGAGCACTCCTGTCTTGACTTTTGAACCAGAGCAGACAAGGGTGGAGCAGAGCCTGTTGTGGACAATTGGTCACTGTATCTCAAAAGCCTGCCATAATGTCTACACTGAAATCTCATTTAACTGTAGATACCTCAAGCTCCCAGAAACTGCACAATGAGGAATAGTAGTAATCCTTAATGGCATTATAGCAGCAAAAGGGTTTTTTTTTTCAAAAGGCAACTGGGGCAGCTGTGCTTAGTCCACGGTCTAGTAAGGTGCAAGGAACAAAAAGGATCAACCAGAACAGCAGCAATAAGGTCATCCACACTACAGAAATCATGCTTAGTTTTTCACAACAACAATATAAAAACACAGTAAATCTGCTCCTGGAAAAAACAATCGAGAGTACACCAGGCGATCTACAAATTCTTACTAATACCATCTGGAGCCACATTTATAATTGTGTGTGATTAGTGGCAATTGTGCCACAAATGTCTGGCATAAAACCAGCCATAAGTAAGAAAAGGAATAGCTCAGGCCACTCATTGTAAGATTCACTTGAAAGGATTTAAACCAGGGTCATTCTTGCCGAAGTTTAGGACTGGTTAGTATACCATAGACAGGTGTTGCAAAAGCCAGGTGTGTATGAATCCATCAGCACCATCAGCATCAAATGGGTGTGTATATTATACAGAAGTCTATTTATTTATTTATTTATTTATTTATAATTAGTCTTGTATACCGCCCTTCCCCCGAAGGGCTCTGGGCGGTGAACAACATGATAAAAACAATAATTACAATACCCCCATTAAAACAGATTAATAACAATGCATTGCAGTGGCGTCCAACATAAACATAAAAACAGACTTCATAAATCCACCCTGGATGGCTTTTATGTACTGATACAGGAATCAGTGAAACTTTGGGCCATTCTACATGGGTCAATTAAAACAGGTTGAAGCCCTTTTAAAAAGAGTTCACACAGAACTAGCCCCCCAAATGCTGCTATCCCATTTTAATGACCAAAACCCAGGTTTAATGAAAATCGTTATCTCTGTGAGTTTTCCCCCCATAAACCTGGGTTGCAAATGTTTTCTGCTTGCCTGTATGAGCTACGGCAAGCAGCAGCAACATTCACTTTCCTCCCCATTCCTTCCACCATTATGGTGGATTCCCCAGGAATACTCTAATAGGTCACTGCCATGCCATGCAGTTAGGTGGGGGGATTCTCAGCTGCACAGTTCACCTGGAAACACTGTGTTTCTGTGGTAACCATGTTGCCTTCTGCCTTCAGGATCCCAGCAATCCTGGCTGGCTCCTGCAGCCACTGTCCAAATGGGTCTTATGAACCCGTTGCCGCCCGTTGCAGAATCAGCATTTGAAAACTTAACTGGAACAGAGTTTTGCAAGTTGACAGAATTAACTCTAGATCTCTTCAATTTTGGCTAGACCTCCTTTGTTCTGCTTATTCATATCCAGAATAGAGACACATTTAGCATGCGATTCAGTTCATCAAACATCAGTTATGTGATTTAAAAGCATTTTTTTAAAAAGCAAATATGGGTTGAAAATACATAGCAATCTCCCCATTTGTTCCTCAAAAATTCTTATTGAAAAGACTGGATTCCAAGTTGGCAACTTGATCTATTACCACCAATTTTTATATGATTATGAAGTATGACCTAGCTTATAAATCTAGACACTACAATGAGGATGTAAAATTTCAATAATCCTTACATGAACAATGATCGATCTTAATCAAAGAGATTAATAAGATATAATTGTAGAGCTGAATTTTCAAGAGTTGTAACTTTTATTAAAGTGTGTCTAGGTTATATGGAATATTTACTCAATTGTACTTTTATCAGGTGCATAAATATTCTAAAACAAGAAAAGGGTGAAAACACTGAGAAATACAAAATACACAGTGCTAAATATACATCTTACTTGATAAAATATTAGGATTATTTTACTAAAATAGAGTATTTTTTTAAATTTTAGTCTGCAACAGAGATAATTAAATAAGAAACTTCAGCCAAAAATGAAACACACACACACACGCACACATAAAGAATATGAGTGATTTTGTAATAAAGGCACTCTTGCTTTGCAATGAAATTATGATCATGATTCATTTTTAGCTCATTTGAAAATGTCTCAGTAGACATTAGCATGAGGACAAAGCATGCCATCATGCCCTCTTGAAGGGCTGGATAGGAACCAATACTCTGCGGCAGTGTGTGGCAAATGAGATTTATCGCACAAGTGCATCTGTCCAGGTGTATCAATAACTTCAGGCATCACTGAGTCATAAATTTTAGCATTATGTGAGGGAGTGAAAAGGTTTGACAATATTAGTAACTTGGATCAATATAATCAGCTAATGCAGATTGTCCTGGAGAAGTCCTGTACAGAGCCATTTGTAGCTTATTTGGTTCCCACACTATAATGAAGTATATGCTGTGTGTAATCTTCAACTTTCTGCTCCAGTCACGTGCCACTTCCTAACCTGCTTTCCTCCTTCTAGGCTGTAGGATACTGATATGATGTTTCAGACTCTTTCCTCCAGTAACTCATGTAAGCTACTTTTAATTGTAATTGTGTGCAATTTATTTTTCTTCTCTTTTCCACATGTCAGTCCCTCTCTTAAGCTCCATGTAATTTAATTTCTAATTTTTAATTTTAATACTCATGAAATAGATTACAGGGTCACTATGATATTTTTTTTCAAATTCACAAAACTATGGTGTGGATTGTATGACATAACTCCTTTTGTTCTTCTCCCTGGTTTTCTTTCTTTGTCACTAGCACTTTTTGTGCACACAATGTACAATGCTATTCAAGGAGCTTTTATGCATGCAGAATTGCTATCAGAAAATTTAGCAAGGACCACAGCTTTGAAAAGGTTCCACATAAACCAGAGAGAAGCATGGGGAGCTGATGTCATAATATCCAAGCTAATACCTTGTGCTCCAAGTGCTGCTTCCATTCAGTTCTTTGAGGAATGTAACTTCAGTTAGCAAACTATATGTATATCCTGTCTTATTCTCATGGATAGGAATGTTTAATGGCATCCCTACACTTTTCTTTGAGGTCTTGTATTAGTGGTCCATTGATTTCTATTTTTATTCTTCACCAGGCACCAGTCCTACACACTGGATTCACTTGAGTGGAAATTGAACTGCATAGTATGTATACATCTAGATTGATAATGGACTCAGTGTGGACTTACCAAGCCTTTTACAGACTGGAAGTTCTTTCCATCCTTCTTTAAGTCTTTGTGTCAAGAAGGTTAATTGGACTGGGCTGCAAGAACTTTGGCTGCTTGGTCTTAGGCCATAGGTATTTGTTGAAATAATACTAAGAGTTAATGAGGTATTGTATTCAAATAAAATGACAGTGCTGTGTTGCCTATAAACTATTTATATCCTGACATTAAAACATCAAAAATCCTATTCTGTTTTAACAGAAATGTAATGCTTTTCTCTAATTCTCAGCTCCAGTCTCCATCTAGTAGTAATATCAAGGTACTAAGAAGAGAAAATCAAAACAATTTAATGAGACCACATGAATACTTATGCAGGTCAATAATACCGTATTACAGCAAATGTGAGATAGCATTTCGTCAAGGACACTGACTTTAACATAACATATGTATTGAAATACATTGAAGGAGAATGAAATATTCCTTCAGCTTCTTTTTTGAATTAAAAGGTATCTATAGAAACATTTTATATCATTTTTCAATTAGTTTTTCAAACCACTTAAAATATAATCACGAGTGTTCCTAGAATATTCTCTGTACCTATAATATTAATATTTTCATTTCCTTAGTAATGTTATAGAAGTTATATTCCAGTATAAGAAATTAAAAAACAAATTGAAATTGAAAACAAACATTGTGAATTATTAAGAAATTAGGAGTGCAACCCAGAGTGGGGGTAGCTGCCCACTTTTGGGAATGACACAGCCATGGTATAGCTGCACCACCTCCTAAAAGACTTGCTGCACCTCAGCCAGCCAGCCTTCCCCCATGAAAGTGGCCTATGCAACGCAAGGAACTTAACCACCAATTTTGCCAATCTAAGTTGATGTCAGAAAATGGGAGCATTTCTGGATCAAAAGGGGTCAGGAAGCTGATGAAAACTGACCCTGCCTCCTAGAAAACTCCCTTTGGTGACAGTGCAGGTTCTTGTACAGAGGAGCACTGACATTGATGTCATGATGTTGTGAGGCTCCCCAACACTGCCACAAGTGATGTTGCACCAGCACAACTGCTTCTTGCAAATGACATTTGGACTGGAGTCACACTGCCTCCTAAGTTCCCCCCTTTCAATCACACTGTATCAGTTTCATTCAAAGAATAATTACATCTTTCCAAGCTTTGAACCAATTAGGTTTCAAAGGGTATTATTCTGCTTAAAATTACACTGTTGCTAATTTGAATTTTCAGTCCTTTGAGAAATCAGGCTGACTCGAAACATAACAAAATACACAACTACTATGAGACCCTGAAAAATATTGGCTCACCTAGGTTTATCTATGAATCGAAGGTATTCAGGCATATCAAAATTTCTGCTTAGTCTAATGCACATGCTTATTATAAAGAAATGATGGCATTATGAAATATGAATGTGCTAGAGTCCATATTCATTGCCCCAATTTATTATTTTATTTGGCTTTATATATGAAGTATGTAGTCAAGGCTATTGCAGGACAGCTATTGCAGTGTCCCCTAACATAAAAAATGTAAGGGATGCATCTTTTAATTATTCCACAGCTGTGTAAACAAAATTAAAAGCTGAAATAATTGGGGTCAATGCTGTCAATTTCAGGACAGGAAATTGTGTTGGTAGTTACATTCCAAAATGGTGAGGTCTGGGATTGACTGACAGATCTGCACAAAGGGTCTTGAGCAGTTTGTACTCATATAATACTAGCACTTCAGAACAGCCCAAATGGTACATGAGACATCACCTGAAATGTATGCTGCTAGATGGTTTTATTTTGGCATATAAATCTTCATAGGCAAATGAGATCTAGTGGTTAGCTATGACTGACAGTGTCACCTAGGAAAGCATCACTTGCTGAGGTAACATCTGTGAAGCAGAGTTTGAAGAGACTTAGCCATTGAAATTTGTCATGTCAAAAATTCTTACTTGTACTGATTTCAGTATACATATTATCTATTTTTGATGTGCCATAGAGTAACCCATTCATACAAAAGAAAGTATCCTTTGGGCAGCATGCATTGCAACCTGGAGTACTAGTAGCACTTTGGAAGAGAAGTGAAACTGCAGAAGGTTGGCTGTGGAGGTGAGCCAACTGTGCCCTACCCCAGATGATTTCCTCTGGACCCCCTTTCATAGCAGTGAAACTTACTGTAAACAAATTACAAGAATTTTCTGGATGAAGATGTGGCAAAACATATTTTTGTGTAAGAGAAAATTTAAAATGCTTGTGCACTGATGTCATTGGCACTATCCAATATTTGCTACACCAGGGAAAGTGCCATCTTCACAGAAAAGTGGTACATAGACCTGTTTGCAAAAGTGATTGCTGTTTACCTTCTACTCTGGGCTTACTAGGAAATAGAATTTTTCTTAGAATAGGGTCACTTGTTAGGATATGAGGCTGATCAGCTTAGGTACAGACAATAACACTATCTGGAAAAGCCAATAACTTACTTAAATCAAATCTGCAATCCAAACCAAACTTCTCACTAAAATCAACAAAGTTTTGTGGTACCTGAAGGGCCCCACCTCATCATAGGCAATACCTCTGAGTAAACATGTTTAGCACCACATTGTTCAACTCTTTAAGCCCACCTCCAATAACACATACACACCCAACTAAAGATGAAGCAGGCTCTAGCCTAGGGTTATGTTTAGAAAATAAATGTTGCTTACCCATTAGATGTTGTGTCTAGAGTTGATGATTTCTACAGTACAACTGACAATATTGTGGATGGTTTCTTTCTGAATTGCTTAATTTAGAAGGTATTTTGAACTGCAAAAAAGTGACCTTTAAACAAAATCTGAAATTAAAAAGTGGTGCTGTAAAACCAAAGGTTTGAGTGGTGAACCTCTATTCATGCTCCTACAGCCTCTTAAGGGACTAGCACAGAATTTGTCTCTTTGGATTCTGGATGGAGAGTCTTCTTGCTTTCCTCATAATGCCCAGAGTTTCTCATTACATAATTGTCAATATTTATATCTACTGTTTTGCTAGGTTAGTTCATTTTGCTCCAGGAAGCCACTTTGCTGTTTTGATTTTGGGCCATAGCTTGACATCACACATCAACTAACCCAGCTAATTACTAAGGCATAGCCAGGAAATCCCGTATTCATGATTATTTACACCAGAGGCACAAGCTTACTTTATACTGCAGTTGTGGGGTGTCATGGGCACAGAGTGGTGATAGAGTTGCATAAGAATTTCCTTTACACTGCATAACCTGCAATACAAACAAAAATCTCCTGTATGTATATCCCTGACTACTTGAAGACCTAGTTTATATGATTTATATGATTTATATGATTACTTCTTTCTCTCTCAAAGAAAATTCATTTGCATTGTGTTCTGATCAAAAGGAGTCTGTATGGTGAAAAGAAAGGCATAGGTTGGATTGCTAAGTTTAGGCAGGGATAAGTGGTAAGTGACTGAGCCATTGGGTGTTTCATGATTAGACCACCATTGGTTTAGTGGCAGGATGTGGCTTGTGAAGGAGCACCTTTGAACTTGGTAGCAGCTTCCCAATTAATGACGGTAGGAGACTGGGACTGGGGCTGGGTATCTCTCTGCATTTTTTTTTGTATGGGCTAAGATAAATTAGGGTGGTGGTAGCCACTGGCCAAGTGTAGAATCAGGGTAGATTTGTGAGAAACAGGCAGCCATGGATAGGATGCCTAGCTTAGCCCACACTCAATTAAAGTATTAGCATAATTTAATTGATGGTGTAGATCAGCTGATTTACATATACTAGGACCCATTATACATGAAATACTTACCTTGGAGCTCTTCACTGCACAGTGGGCTTGTAGTGGTGCCTCCTCAATTTTTTTTTCTGTTTATACACAAGGAGGCACCTCACAGCCTGCAGTGCAGTTTGTCTGCTGATCTCTGCCAGGCCTCTGCTTCTCCCAGTTCTCTTAACTCATCTATCAACCTAGCCTTAAAGGCACAGATTTCATCACACTCTGTAGTCTCAAGTCTAAAGCTGATATTGTGTGCCCCTCTCTTCCCCTATACTCCCTGTCTTCCAGCCACAGCTACCTCAAGAGGAAAGGCTTGCTTTAAAATTGAGTCATGTTTCAGATAAAGTTTTTAAAATCATAGGGAAAGGAGGAAGCAGAGCTGGGGAGGTGGAATGAGAAGGTAGAGGTATTCTGTATCACCAGTGGTGGACTTGCAGGAAGGCTAGATCCACAAACAAATATCAAAGATTTTCAATGATAAGATGGAGATGACGTCTGAAATGTACTTGTTAGGAATTCTAGATTCAAAGAAAGACAAGAGACATGATGATCTGGTCAGATATCTATTCACAGCTGCAAGAATAATTTGGTCCCAAAACTGGACAATGTCAAAGTTTCTAATGGTGCAAGAATAGCAACTTCAAGTCATGGAGTTTGTAAGATTGACTAAACTGACAGGTTACATTTTATGTAAATCTGATAATGAATTCAAATTAGAGTGGAAAGAAGAGGTAGATTACATGGTACAAGATTATAAGAATGATAATATTTTGGTTGGGTATGTAATGTTATGAATTATAAATATAAATATAAGGTTATAAATATACAACCTTATATAAGATTGAAAAAAGCTGGTGAAGATAACTGGAAGTAGAGTTTAAGGCTAATTTTCTATTGATGCTTTTCTTGTAAGTAATATGTAGTAGCGGTATTGTAATCTAATGTTTGTTACATGATGTTGTGTTGTTTATGCTGTAACTGTATGAAAAGACTGTTATATTAAGAAAGGATTAATTTTGCAAAAAAAGAGAGACCTTGCTTGTACTGTTCCTTGAAAAAGTCAACTCTCTGTTGTTATTATTATATCGCTATATCAATATGAGCATTTAGAAAAACAGGAATGAGCTGGCAACATAGGACAGGGGTGAGGGAAAAGGTGTGGACAGCAGTGCAAGAGAGAGGGAAGGCTGGCCATGGTCAGAGGGAAGATGTCCAAAGCAGAGCTGTACTCACTGGCAAATCTTCCCACTCTGGTGGTGAAGTAAATCAAAAGTTGTGCTAGAAGTGACATCGCTTGCCGCAGAGAGAATGTAAAGTGAAAGAAGGGCTCCTGGAAATAGATCTTGCCATAACAGACATTCGTCCCCACCATGCAGCAGACACCTTGTGCATAATTGGCCTAGTTAAACCCAGGATGTTGTCTTGGACCTTTATCTACCATACAGGGGCAAGTCTTACACCATGTCTGCATTCCCTTATTTTCAGCATCTCATTTGCTTAATGTATGAACCAGGACTGAACCAGTGTACTAAAATATTTTATTTATTTATTTATTTGTTAGATTTATAGGCCACCTCACCCCCGAAGGGCTTGAGGCAGCTCACAATACAGCTGTCCTCAATAACAGCGCATAAATATACAAATATAACTTAACCCCATTAAAACAATTCTAATAACAGCAGTTACTTTAAAAATGAATACAAATTAAGAACAACAAGAGTTGTTAAAACAGGCACCTGATCTAAAGGCCAGGAAGGGAGGGGAAAAGGCCGGGCTCAAGATGGTATCAAGGTCCAGCTAGAATGGAGATCTGGCAGCCTCAATGGGGGGCAGTAGAACTGCGGCCAGCCCCACCAAAGGCCCGGTGGAACAGCTCCATCTTACAGGCCCTGCGGAACTCACCAAGGTCCCGCAGGACCCGGACAGCTGGAGGGAGAGCATTCCACCAGGCAGGGGCCAGGTCCATGAAGGCCCTGGCCCAGGTCGAGGCCAGCCGCATCGTCGCAGGGCTAGGGGCCCCCAGCAGGTCTGCAGGGCTAGGGGCCTCCAGCAGGTCTGCTGCTGCCGAACGCAGTGGCCTGCACGGGACATAAGGGTTGATGCGGTCCTGCAGGTATGAGGGCCCCATGCCGCGTAAGGCCTTAAAGGTCAATACCAGAACCTTGAAAACAATCCGGAATTCCACTGAGAGCCAGTGCAGGCTGCGCAGCACAGGGGTGATATGATCTAAATAACCACCACCTGTCAAAAGCTGAGCCGCCACATTCTGGACCAGCTTCAACTTCCTGATGAGTCGCAAGGGAAGGCCCATGTAGAGCGAGTTATAGTAATCCAACCTCGAGGTGACCGTCGCATGGATCACAGTGGCTAGGTCGGGCTGGGAAAGATAGGGAGCCAGCTGCCAAGCCTGGCGGAGATGAAAAAACCTGGGTAACATGGGCCACCTGGCCCTCCATTGATAGTGAAGAGTCCAGGTGGACCCCAAGGCTGTGAGCCAGGGACGTCGGGGCCAAAATATCTTTTTAGAAATTTCCCCAGGACCCAATAGTGTGCATGTGCACACTTGGGCAGCGGGCACATGATGAGGCCAGGTTGCCCGGGTCACGTGCCAGGGGCCTTTGTCACTTGGGGAAAGGGTTTGTGCATGCCTTTTAAAAGGCGGCATGCGGTGGGCTCTGGCTTCTTTCCAAGGCTTACAGCAAGCAGACCCACCATCCCTCCCATTTTTTTGATTAAATGGTTGAATGAAGTTCATAATGTTGTTAATATGTTTTCATTGCAGCCTTGGCGGGTATGGGCAAAGGAGCACATCCTTTCTGGGGAGGCTGAGCTTGCACGTCGTACCCCCCTGCAGTTGGGAGTCTCAATAAGAGGTCTGGGGGTGGGCCAGGCTTGAGAACGCAAGCCGTGGAGGCTCTGCTAGGGATCCTGCTACCCCCGGCAGGAAGGGATGTCACATAATGGGCATGCACTTAAGTGACATCTAGTAACTATGGGCGAATTCCCACTGCCTCCTTAGCACAGTTTCAGGCCACTTACTAACACGGTTTCATCGACGTCCTCCCCATGACTTCTGTGGCAGCAACCGTTTCTGATGCTCGTTCGCCCTGTTAATCCGCATTCTGGCAGAACCTGGATGCAAGTGGTTCAGGCCCCGTTATCACAGTTTACGGCTGTTCCGAGGGGAGGAACAAGGTTTGGAACCTGGAGTTGTTCCCCCCCCGCCCCAGAGCGTGGCGGATCGCATTTCGCGCAGCCAATCAGATTGATTTGACCCTTGCGCAGTCTACTTCCGGGTTGATGGAACGATCACGTTTCTGAGCATGTGCAATACAAGTAAACGGTCGCCTGGTAACCGATTTAACAGTAAAACTTTCAGAAAATAGTTGCTTTACTGTAAATGACAAGTATTCATAGTGGTTGCACTTCAGCGTTCGCACAGGTTTTTTAATGGATAAAAATGGGTAGTGTTTCTGAAGTGGCTAACAGGTCCTGCCCAACTGAACACTGACCAATCAGATTAGGGCAATGAAGCGTGATCACATGGCTGTGGGGATTGCAACGATGCCTGCACCCGGGAGTGTCTGCTGTGTGCTCGCTGTGGTGGGGAGGGAGAAACTGCGATGAGGAGAACACGGATTCACAAGGAATAGGTTTGGATCCACTTGCAATTTCAAGTGGGGATTGGGGACAGTGCAGGGTTCAGCAAGGGTGCTGCCCGGCTGCTAGGATGTGCCCCCTCTTGATCACCTAGCTTCCTATGCGTTAATAAAAAGGGCTGTGGCCCAATTTTATTCCAAAGAGAATGGTGTTGTGTTATTAGGGCCAATGGAGACTCTGCCTATCAGCATGCAACAAAGAAACTTGCGTTTTGGAACAGGGTGAAAGGAGAAGCAAGAGGGCATGTTGTTTTTCATGTGTGCAATGTGATTGATTATGCAGTAGCTTGCCTGAATGTCAGTAAGTGCAAGAACTTTATGAGATGTTAAACCAGTTTATAATGCACTAGCCATGACAGTGGCATAAGAAGAACTTGTTTTCTCTTAGAAGTACATGCTGAAAAAAGATGCTATGGCCCTTATGGACCATCAGAGTCTTACGGTCTTAAAAAAGAACACACAAAGCAGCCGTCTTTCAAGTAAATACATTATTTTATTACTAAATAAAATCAGAGTGGCAGTTGAAAAGGGAGCAGTGTGGCATTCATACCGGTGAAAAATGATGGGGAAAAAGAAATAAAGCTAGCAGCTTAACTTGCTTGTTCTCTATCAGTTGCCACCTGCTACATTTTAAGCTCATTAGATCAAATCTTCATTGTTACTGCAGCCTGATTGAAAGGTCTTCAGGTAAGAGCCATACTGCCTTTTTCAGTAAACATGCCCAAGTTCATGAAATTCGGATGTTGTTGTTTCAAGTATTCAATGTTGTTGTCAGTTTATATTTCCTAATGCCAATTTTTGATTTTTTTTTCTTTTGGACATGGGCTGAATGTAAGTGACCCTATATTTCATTTCCATCAAGGATGTGATGATAAATAACACTCTTTGTGCTGCATAGGTACATGTGATGAATCACAGAGATATTGCTAAAAGCCTTCAGCGCTCTCCTTGGTACCATTTCTAGCATCTGTGTGATGCCAGAAATGTGGGGATGAATGGAACAACCTAATCATCTGAAATGCTTTTTGAAATGTGCTAGCAAGATGGATCTAGATGGATTTTACGTCAGAGATCACATTTATCCATTCCTTTGCAACTTGGTGGTATTACCAGTCAGGTGATCTATTAAGGCTACAAAGAAAAATTGCCATGATGGGAGTCACCTAACGGAAAATGAATTTGGCTTATTTTTCCTCACTCCTCACTCTGTTCCAGGTAGTTGATTTCTTCGGTTTTCTGATTTCCTGCTGCAATCGTAAAAACTCTCCAAAGAGTGCAATTAAAGACCTCTTGAAATCTGAGGTTGTTGTTTAGAAAACAAAATATCAAGGTCTTATTAGAAATATTTCCCATTATTATTATTTTTTTTTAAATCACAATCCTGTTTTAACCATAGCTGCATTCTAATAAGTTATCTCATTTATGGTCCAAGCCATAAATTTGTTTCCAACATCTTTATGGGCCTGAAAAAGCAGAGATGAATGGAGCACTGTGGGGCTGACTTAATTGGCTGAAACACTTTTAAAATGTGATGCGGTGTGATTTAATCAGACTGTGGCACTAATGGAGTTAAGCACTCTGTCCACTAGGAAATGGTATGATCTTTCACTGAGTTCTAAGTGCCTGTTTATGGGTCTGTTGAAGGTGCTCTTTGCATCTCTCCTATTCCAACCCATTGCCTGGGTTTAGGCTAATAAAAAAAGAAGAAGACAGCAGCAGTGTGCTGCAAAATGTATAAAATATCCAAAGCGTTAAGGTAGTCTGCATAAAAAGTATTTATATATAAAATGTGAAATGTCAAGTGAACATTCTAAATATCTGAGAAACCGAGTATCTTCCCTTCTTCCACACTCAGCAGCACAATGTCATGCTCTCCACAATTTCAGAATAGTCTATGCATAGTCTCTTTGTATTAAATTAGCATTAACTTGGAAAAATTACAGTGTTTGAACTGCACTAATACCTAACACTTTAGGAGTTATGAGAATGGAAATTTACTTCTCAGAATCAAAGGCTGTATCTCTATGGCAATTGCCCCCAACTTGGGCTTCAGATTTATACCATTATCAAATTGTTGTCAATGGAAGACTCAAAACAAATTAAGCCTCATAGTTTTCTTTTAGCATTGGAAGGTTTTTCTTTAGAGATTTTTTACTTCAAAAAGCCAATGAAGTTAAGCCTGAAAGTAAGATTACCAGTTTTCTAGTCAGCTATGGGGCTGGTAGGTTCAATCAAGTTGTTCTAAGAATAACAGATCAAGGGGATGAGAAATAATAGCTCCTCCACCCACAACATAACGAAAACTTTTCTCAGATAGTCACATAAGGAAACCAAGCACCAGGTGGAACCTAGAATTACAAGAGATCAGTTCCCTTTGGAGTGTGGACATTGTGATATTGTACTCCACCAGGCTCCATCCCAAAATCTCCAGGAGTTTCCCAACCTGACTTTGGAAACCAAATGGGCCCTGCCAGCCCTATAGTATTAAATATTCTTTTTCAATATCCATGGTTAAGTTTCTTAGGCTACAATCCTAATAACATTTTCTTTTGGAGTAAGCTCCATTGACTAATATGAGACTTACTTCTGAGTAGACTAGTTTAGGATTGCTCTCCTGTTGTTTCTTGAAACAATGCATGCTCTCCATCCTCAGGGAATCTCTGCTTCCTCTGCAGTGTCAAGTCATACATTAACTTATAAGACATAGGCATTGTCAATGTAGGCCTCTTGTATATAGCTGGCCTGCTGTGCTCATGATTGAGTCTTCTGGGCTGATTGTTTTGTGTTCAGTTGAGTTCTGATATTGTTATTTTGATGTAAGAACTTCCTTTTACAGTAAACGAAATATGGACATGTTTGGTAGGAGTAGTACAAATCATGGGTATATGAAATGGCCAACTATAACAAAGGCTCTTTCTGCACAGACCATTTAAAACATTTGGGAAACATTTTAAAAAAACGTTTTGGCTTTTTTTGGTCATTATAGTGCAGAAAAATTAAGTGTTTCTGAGGGAAATAGTCCTTTTGTCTTTTCTGCTACTTCAGTTTGATTCTCCATGCCAGCTGCCATTTTCTGATTTTTTCCCCATGGACATCATTTCAGTGGTTGAAGTATATGAATAAACATAGTTGTGCCTGCCAATTATGGCAATGTGTTGTTTCCCCCTTTTTAAATTTCCTGTGAGAATGAAGCTTTAAAGCTTTAAACTTGATGTGAGAATCAGCATGGATTCTCATATTGCATCTTCATAGCTTTGAAAATATCTCACCAATTTTTTAAAAGGGGAAGATGACATGTTGCCATAATCAGCAGGCCCAACTGAATTCATTCGTATACTTCAATCACTGAAATAGCACCCAGCCACAAAGGAAATGTCTGTGGAAAAGAATCAGAAAATGGTGGTTGGCACAGAGAATCAAAATGAAGCACCAGAAAATGGCGGGTGCGAGTGGCTGAGAAAACAAAAAGTGAAAGCTTTACATTTGGGCAGGAAAAATAAAACTTTTCCTGCTCTCCATACAGCAAGCAGGAAATGTTTTCAGAATGACTTCAGGAAAAAAGTCACCGGTTTAGCATTTTCAGAATAACCTATTTTGAGCACAAATGAAACATTTTCCAATTTTTTTTTGGGGGGGGGGAACTGTGCAGAACTCCACCCCCAAATGCTTTTTTTTCCTTCTTGAAAACTTTTTGTGTTGTGCAGAATGTGTCAAAACTTTGGAGCTTTAGCTTCTCTTGCTGACATTTCCCCCTTTTCATTGTTGATCGCCAAATTCTAAATTATGATGATGTGATCAGGAAAAATGAAAGTCAGTAGGTAACTGAAGGCTTGTTCAGTTTATAAGGAAAAGGTTTAAGGGTCTTAGAAGTGTTTGGATTTATACCCCATCTTTCTGTCCTGTAAGGAGACTCAAAGCGGCTTACAAACTCCTTTCCCTTCCTCTCCCCACAACAGACACCTTGTGAGGTAGGTGGGGCTGAGAGAGTTTCAAAGAACTGTGACTAGTCCAGAGTCGCTTAGCAGGAACGTAGGAGTGCGGAAACACATCTGGTTCACCAGATAAGCCTCCACCACTCAGGTGGAGGAGTGGGGAATCAGACCCGTTTCTCCAGATTAGAATCCACCTGCTCTTAACCACTACACCATGCTGGCTCTCAGGCTAGAAGACCTTAAGAGATCTTCTAGTGGAGAACTATGCCACAGTTGGAACAACAGTGAATGTAACTTCAGATCATCCATTTGAAACAAAAACTTTCTTTGTTGGGCTGATTCTGAGGAAGTTAGAAGAATAAAGTCATTAACAGGGGAATCATTAGCAGAAATGCACCCTTAGATCATTGATTAATGGACTTAGAAGGTTATAATTCTGCTTAGGTTTGCATTGCACTGGACTAAAAACCATTGGCAACTAGTTTGGATATAAGATATACTGTGTTTTATTGCACATGACATCCACTTGTTTTTAGTATTAAAATAATTTGCTTCTATGAATACTATTTTTCATTCCAAGTAGGAAATAAACTGTATCCTTTCCTTTTGCTCACATATACAGCCCCATTTACACATTGCAATGAAAACATGTACAAAACATGTGCACAATGTACATTTGATTATTCTTTATATGTGTGTTGTATAATTCTCATGTTACATTCAACAAATATAAAGCTGAGCATGTGATCGAAACCCAACATTTATCCAGGCACTGGTCCCTAGTTCCATTTGTGGCCCTTTCTTATAAACACATTAATTTGCATTCACAGTAACATGTGAACAGGCTTAAAATCTCTCTTCTTCCAATGGTGAAATAAATGGTGTTAGAGATTTGTGTGGTGAAGCACTTTTCAGAAAGCAATCCTAGGCAGGTCTGCTCAGAATCTTCCTCAGGTCTATTTAGTGGTACTTACTCCCCCAAAACTGTTCTGAGGATTGCAATATTAGAATGGCTGCACAAAAATAGTTCTGTTTCTAGCCTCTGCTCCAGGAAACTTGTATACACTTTGCGTAGCCAATGAAATGACAAAGACTATAGTTTCTATCCTGGGAAACCTGTATGACAGTTTGTTCAGAAATATTTTCCATTCTCACTTTTAAAAACTTTCATTTTACTGAAATCCCCAGAGTATTCTACCACTACTTAATATAAAATATAAAGGGGTGGAATTAGTGTAATTAATCAGACATTTCCTGTTTTTAACTTCCAAAGACCAGTGCTGAGATCAGAAATGCAAAAGACAGACTATAAACAAATGATGTAAACTTAATGAACAATAGGCTTCATATGATGAACCATTATACTAGTTGATGGGCTCTGGTTAATAGCAGAGCCATGCCCATGAGTCATTCTCTTTGAGGGCAAAAATGAATTTATGTCTTCATACCCACTGCAAATTGCAGTGAAGCAACTGCCTTGTTTCTTAATAAACTTTAATATGGCTGCTATAAAACCTAATTTTGATGTTGAATAAGTGCCTTTTGTGGTAAATTCTAATTAATTTGAGGTAAGGGAAGGAAATGGAAGTTAAAATTTGTAAAATATTGACTTCCTTCCCTTTTTACTTCTAATCTAAATGTAACCTAATGAGTCAAATTTAGTTTGATATGGTTATTCTTTTCCTGTGGATAAAGTAACAATGTATTTTATTTTTGCAACATTATACATGTGCTCTAGCATTGCAAACGCTATTGATTTGGTCAATAATAATTTATTCACATCCAAACCAAGCATAATTGGATGGACACAAAATAAAGGGGAATACAGTCATTAGCTGGTTAGCCATAAGAAAAGCAGAAGTTGTAAACTGAATTCTCTCTATTTCTGTCATCAATATGTAACACAATTGTCTTCCTCCTGTATGCTGAGAAAAAGGTACAAGAGAGACAGCTAATGGGTTATTCCAGTGTGTCTTTCTTACCCTATCCTAGCTACAGCCAATCTTCATTACAGTTTTTCTGGACTGAAACAATTCAGTCTGCAGGTGAAGATCCATATGTTTGAGAACTTCTTAAAAACAAAATACCTTGTCATTGCAGACAGAAAATTAGAACACCAGAGAGAAAGCTGGCCTAGCACCCTACCCTGACATACTACTTAACTTATGTTCAGAGGAAAGTGTTTTTGTGTGTTGGTAGAACACTCAAAAACACATTTTGACAACTTGATTTGAATAATTTGTGAAGTTGCTGAATGGTACCTATCCCTATCCCTCTTTCCCTCCATAGTGATGTGGTGAAAGAGTGTGTGAAATTTTCCTTCTTCTCTGCAGTATGGGGCGTGGGGGAGGGGGGGAAGCATGCGACATTTTCCCACTTATGGCATGATGTGCATGTTAGAGATAAACTAGGTTGCCATCCCCAGAGGCATAGCTAGGGGAAATGGAGCCCGGTGCAAAATCGGTGTTTTGCTGCCCCCCCATGTTTATTTGTGTTTTTGTATTTTTTTAGAGTTTTTTCAGTTTTTGGCCTGCAGGGGATGTATTCTTTAGGCTAGCAGCATCAAAATTTCAGAGAATCTTTAGGAGACTCTCCTGATGATACCTGACAGGTTTGGTGAAGTTTGGTTCAGGGGGTCTAAAGTTATGGACCCTCAAAAGGGTAGCCCCATCTACTATTAGCTCCCATTGGAAACAATGGGAGAATGGGGCACTCCCTTTGGGGGTCTATAACTTTGGACCCCCTGAACCAAACTTCACCAAAACTGGCAGGTATCAGCAGAAGACTATCCTGATGCTACCACCAAAGTGTAGTGAAATTTGGTTCAGGGGGTCTAAAGTTATGGACCCTCAAAAGGTAGCCCCAACTACTATTAGCTCCTATTGGAAACAATGGGGGATAGGGCACCTTCGGGGGGGGGTCCTGCTTTTTTGAACCCCTGAGTCGCTTTCAAACGGCTGGTATCAGCAGGAATGTTGCCAGACAATATCCTGAAATTTTGGTGCTGTTATCCTAAAAACTGCACCCCCTGCTCGCCAACAAAGTAAAAACACTAAAAATATCAAAAATACATTTTTGCTGCGCCCCCAGCGCGTGCCCAGTGCAACGCACACCCTCCTTCCCCATGGTAGCTATGCCACTGGACATCCCCCTGCAAAGAGTGGGGATTTCCTGTTCCCAGTTGCCTTCCTTCCAGTCCTGTTCAGCCAGCCAACAATTGGAATTATTAACTGCAAATGGCGAACGGCATTAGCACATTGCCATCAGTTCTGAAAGTGATGTAATCACATGTTTGATGACCATTGGAATGCTCTGGTATTTGGGTAAAAATCTATGGTAAAACAGATTCTACTACAAAGTTGTTGCCATGGTCATTGGTGACATGATTGATGCTAGTCTCCATTTACAATTGTAAGTTCCCTTCCCCATCCCAATCTTTGCCAGGGGTACATGGCAACTCTGACAGGAGGACAGCTGGTACCTTCCCACTTTATCCTAACGAAGTGAAAGGAGCAGGGAGGCATGAGGTTGGGCAGCATCCTCCTGCTTCCTTGCAGCATGGGAATAAGCTTTCTTGCCCTACTTTAGGCTGGTCCTAAATCCTCAGGCTGGACTCGACAAATATGATATAGTACAATGCCTGGTGATGTTTAGACGTGCTGTTGGTTAATTAGACACTACTAGGTTCCTCCCCTTGACAGCACGGGCCCTACCCATAAGTACCAAGGTTTAAAATGCTGGGCACTAGCAGAGAGTGATTAGTTCAACCACAGACTTGGCACACTGGTTTGGCAAATGCTTGTATATGGAAGAGTTTGCAGGTTAGCAGTATAAAGGGGTTTCCATGATACAAAATGAAATCTGATACCCTGTATAAATATTTGTAGCTTACAAAGATGAGAAAAAATAGCTTTCAAACTGTTTATAAACAGATACTTCTTTTCTCATAAAATTCTGACCAGCAAAGTATTTCTTTGTTGATATTTGATAGCAGGAATATAGCTCTCATTTTTGAGATTATGTATACCTCAATGAACATGCTATGAGATGCTAATCTGTTTATTAATTGCCACCCCCTTTTCTAGCCTTGATTCTAGAATCCCACTTGCAGGCTTACACCATACAGTTATAGCAAGCATATAAACCTCTTGGACACATGAGAAATATCCTAATATACATTTTTTTTTCTGTTGCCAAGCAACTCTAAGCAACATTTAACTTAAACCATGACATTTGTCTTATGTGAAGCACATTTGTTCTTGGCTCCTAACTTCAGTTAATGACATTATTAAAATCTGAATAAAACGTATTGAGGTAGCAGTGATTGACAGACACTAGATCCATGTTAGAAATAACAGCATATGGATACAGATGAAACAGAGCAATGTACAGTTGCACTGTATATCAAATCAATGTTCCATACATTTTTATCATTTTAGCAAAAACATTTACATATATTAACCATTTTTTTACATATATTTCATGCTAAGGAGACTATAGAAATATTTTTTTCTTGAGTGTGTTTCTGAATGTCACCTAAATTATTCAGTTTTCTATTCAGTTAGATGGAGACAAGGGAAATCTAAGGGAAGATCTAACCCGAATCATATAACCAAGCTGTTGTGTAATTAAATATCTGATCTGAAGCAAAAGGCTGCTTGAAGCAGGGAACAAATTGGTGCATAATGCACCAACGACTCACTTCAGACATAGCAAAAAAACCCCAACCCCACATTATTTAACTAAAGTAACAGAATTTAGAAACATAAGAAGAGTGCTGCTGGATTTGACCAGTGGCCTTTCTAGTCCAACATCCTATTTCCTAAAGTGGCCAAAAAGGGAATATGGAGGTCCAACAACAAAGTATAGAAGCCAAGACCTTCTGCCATCATTGCCTCCTGGTACTAATAATGACAGGGTTTCTGCCTCTAAACATAGAGGTTTTCTTTAATCACCATGGTGATTAGCCACTGATGGACTGCTCTTCCATGAATATGTCTAACTCCCTTTTAAAGCCATCTATGCATGTGGACACCACAGTATCTTCTGGTAGTGGATATAGGATGATCTACAAAGCGTGGCTGGGGAGAATTGGAAGTTGGGTGGAAGTTGGTTGGAAGATTGCATCCATAACTTATTTTTATTAAAATTTATAAAATTTATATTTTAATATGTTAATATGTAGGTTGAGATACACTACTCCTTGGATTTTTTATGTTTTAACAGATAGAATTTAAAAGGTTTAAAGTTTTGAACACAGATGTAATGTAGAATGGAAAACTTTAAAGTGGGTGAGTAAAAAAAGTATCAGAAAGCATGTGTTTCGGGGGGGGGGGGGTGAAAGCTTGAAACTATCCTTGGAACAAATATTGTAATCCAGGAGTAGAAAGGCACTAAAAGCCTTTTTCTATATTGAAAGAGAGGGACTACAGAAAAAGGGTTTGTTTGTCTGCAGAAATAACCTGGCCAATTTAGGAAAGATTCTTTCTAAAGATATTTTGTCTCTAAAAGGGTCACATCATAGAGACTTTGGAAACAAGTTCAATTTCTGCAAATCAACATCTTTTTAAACAAAATATCAATAGCTGTACCTTCTAACAGGTGCTTTTCTGAATTCACAAAGAACAGAAGTTTAACAAGATACTCGAGTTCTATGTCCGTTTACTAAGGAGCCAGTCCCCCTGAATGAAAGGAGAATTTATCTGAAATAAAAGTGCATAAGTTTTCATTTTAAAAGTAAAAGTTATTGGGGTGTTGTGGGGTTTCCAGACTGTATGGCAGTGTTCTAGTAGCATTTTCTCCTGATGTTTTGCCGGTATCTGTGACTGGTATCTTCAGAGGATCAGATCCTTTGAATATGCCAGTCACAGATGCAGGTGAAATGTCAGGAAAAAATGCTGCTGGAACACAGCAATACAGCCTGGAAACCCCACAATACCCCAGTGATTCCGGCCATGAAAGCCTTCGACAGTATGTAAAAGTTACTGTTAGATTCCTTGAATCACTGACACTCAGTTCTTTAATATTATTAAAGGATACATGCATGCACATTGGCAGATCAAAAGCACAGTTTCCATGGATTTTTTGAAAACAAATGTGCCATTTGTTGCTATGAAAATGTTTCTTTTATTTGCTTTTCAAAACTCATAACAAAGTACTTGTTGGTTTCTTCTGGAATGTCAATTGGAATTATGTTGAACACGGAGAAGGTCAGTGATTTCAATTCTTTAGGGAACTCAGTTTTCTGTAGAATTCATCCAAGTAGAAAAATGATTTTGAAAAGATGGCATAAATTAATAACAATCATCTTCTCCTGTGGATGGCACCAGCAGCATCTTTTAGGAAATATTTGGGAATTTACTATATGTTGTCTGACAGTTTCTTAGGCTATGAATTTATATTGGGGAAGGAAGACAATCAATGGAAGTCTGCTAGAAAGCAAATCCTAGAGGGTTGGGTTTTGTTTTGTTTTTGCAATCCTCAGTTTCTATCTGAAAAGTGCTGATTTATGGATGGAGCCTGGAAAGACATGGTCTGAAGAGGAGGGAGGTCAGCAGGAAATAATACCATAGATTCCAACCTCCAAAGCAGCCATTTTCTCCATGGGAACTGATCTCTGTCATCTACAGATCAATTGAAAGTTGGTGAAGAACAGCAGGGATTGTAAATTCAGAATTACATCCTTTCGGGAAAAGAAGAAGGCTAATTTGAAAATCAGGCAATCTGACCTTTTGCTCAGGCAACCCCCCCTCCCCCCGCATCTGGAATGGCAGAAACACAACTAGGGTTATATATGGTTGGTTGTTTATGTGGACTGATAGACTGTACAGTGTGCTATCTATAGAAGCTAAAGTTTCTGATTCAAAACTTGGGGCCATTGTCTGAGACGCTATTTTTTCATGCTGGCATTAGAGCTGCACTTGACCCACCTGAACAGTTGGTAACCTCCTGAGATCACAACTGATCTCCAAGTGAAAGAGATTAGTTACTCTGGAGAAAATGGCCACTTTGAAAGGTAGACTCTATGTTCATGTATGCCATAAGAGTCCCACCGCTTCTCAAACCTCCTCAGGCTCCACTGCCCAAATCTCCAGGTATTTCTCAAAGCTGGCAACCCAACCTACATAGTCCAATGCTTTTGTGGATGTTGTCTCTAACTCTATCTTGAGGAGTTGTCTGGCTTCCTAAACTTTTAGAAGTTTTTTTCACTCCTTCTTTCCAGCTCTGCTTTTCCAGTCACAAATAAGTTATAGCCAGTTCCCTCTATTATACAAGGATATTTCACTCCAGTGTAAATTTTTTGGACATTTTATGTGAATTGTGGGTTTACAGTCAGCACACGCTATGGGATTGAGCTCAAGCTCCTTGACAGATAGTCTGGTCAAAACAAAGAGATAGTTCACCCTCCACCTCATCCTTTTACAATCCCTATTAGTTTTCAAGCTAAAGAAAGAAGCCATAAAACCAGCAGTTGGGCAATTAGTGCAACATGGGCAAAGAAAGAGGAGGCAGGACTCTGGCCTTGTCATGAAGATCAGTGTTTCCCAGCCTGTGAGTTGAGACCCAGAAGTAAGTTATGAAGCCTCTGATAGTGGGTCTGATATGGGTCTGATAATGGGTCTGATATGAAGCCTCTGATAGTGGGTTTTCTACTGGAATTCTGGTGGTGGTAACAGCAAAGTTGCCTCCTTTTGCTAAGAACTTAGGCTGAAGTATCCATCTTAGCAAAAGGAGGTAACTTTGCTGTTACCACCACCAGAATTCCAGTAGAAAACATCATTGCTAATGTGGAATCAGCGATTTATCATCTCCCTGAGGAAGAAGCGGAGGAAGTAAGAGGGGAAACAGCAAGGATTCTGAGAAAGGCAAAACTTCCCTCCAGTAACATAACAAGGAAAGAAAGAAAAGCCATTAAAGATCTCAATTCTGATTCAGAAATCATCATTCTACCAGCAGATAAAGGTAATGCCACGGTTATCATGGAAACAGACCAATACAAAGAAAAAATCAGACAACATGTGCACACCACAACACACAAAAAAAGTTAAAAAACAGAGGACCCAACCAACAAAATCACCAGGAAAACCAACACCTTGATTAAAAACTCCTCAATTGATCCAATCATACGCTAATCATATGCCAACGCCTCTGCAAATCTGAAGCTCACACCCTCCTAGACTCTATGGACTCCCAAAAATCCACAAGGACTCCACTCCACTCAGACCCTATTGTGAGTGCAATTGGATCTGCTACATATGATTTGGCAAAGTTTCACAATACACAACTGCAAATCCATATTGGACTTACTACACATTACATTAAGGACTCAACTCACTTCATTGAAAAAATCAGCAAACTCAAACTCAACCCCAAAGACAAACTGATCAGTTTTGATGTGGTGTCCTTATTCACCAAGGTCCCCATAGCGGACACCATGACACTCATTAACCAGAAATTCCCAAAAGACATCACAGCCCTGTTTCAACATTGTCTCATTACCAGCTACTTCCAGTGGGATAATGAATACTATGAACAGAAAGATGGGGTAGCCATGGGTAGCCCTCTTAGCCCTGTAATAGCTAATTTTTATATGGAACATTTGGAGAAACAAGCCCTGAAAACAGCACCAAAAAAGCCCACCATATGGTTCCGTTATGTGGATGACACATTCACCATTTGGAGCCACGGAGAAGAAGAACTAAACAAGTTCCTGGACCATATCAACAAGATCCACCCAAACATCCACTTTACTATGGAGACAGCCAATGAAGGAAAACTCCCATTTTTACATGTTTTGAGTCAATCCTGCAAACCAAACCAGCAATTGGGACACACAGTATACAGAAAACCTACGCACACAGACAGATATCTACACAAAAACTCCAATCACCATCCAGGGCAAAAAAGGAGCACCATAAAAACTTTAGTACATCGCGCAAACAGAATCTGTGAACCTCACCTCCTACAAGATGAATTGGATCACCTAAACAGGGCTCTACAGGCTAATGGTTTCTCTAAATCAGAAGGGCTGCAAGACCAAGAACAAGCCACATGAACAAAGATAAAGAGCCATCTAGAGGGAAAGTGTTCTTACCATACATCAAGGGAACCACTGATCGCATAGGAAAACTGATGAAGAAGCACAACCTACAAACAATCTACAGACCCACTAAGAAAATTCAACAGATGCTACGTTCAGCAAAGGATAAGAGGGATCCTTTAGCTCAGGGGTAGGGAACCTGTGGCTCTCCAGATGTTCAGGAACTACAATTCCCATCAGCCCCTACCAGCATGGCCAATTGGCCATGCTGACAGAGGCTGATGGGAATTGTAGTTCCTGAACATCTGGAGAGCCGCAGATTCCCTACCCCTGCTTTAGCTACTGCAGGAGTCTATCGCATACCATGCAGCTGTGGACAAGTCTACAAAGAAACCACCAAACGCAGCGCACAGACACGTATCAAAGAACACGAAAGGCACTGCAGACTATTTCAGCCAGAAAAATCAGCAATAGCAGAACTCATGATAAACCAACCTGGACATAGAATATTATTTGAAAAAAACAGAAATTCCTGGACCACTCTAAAAGCCACTACGTCAGACTACACAGAAGAACGAATTGAAATCCATAAGCACATGGACAATTTTAACCCAGGAAGGAAGAAACTATGAAAATGAACAGAACTTGGCTGCCAGTGTTGAAAAATACTAGAGTCAAGATGTTGTCTAACCAGCTCCACCTAAACTGGGATGACCATAGACAAAAGAAACAAAGGCCAGGATACGTCTATTCAGATGCTCCCACCAGTGACCTTGCTATCTCCAGTGTTACACCCATGCTATAGTCTTCATTGTTACTCATACTTCTATTCAGATGCCCTCAACTATTGACCTGGCTGCCTTCTTTGTTACTCACAGACAAGGTTTCTCCACCCACCCTGGACACTCCAACAGATATATATATACTCCACTTGCTTTCCCACATCAGATCCTCTGAAGATGCCAGCCACAGATGCAGGCGAAACGTCAGGAGAGAATGCTGCTAGAACACGGCCATACAGCCCGGAAACCACACAGCACCCAAATATGGAACTACTAAAATATTCTTACCTGTCTCTTTAAGTTTATACATAGTGAAAAAGGCTAATTTTACACTTATTTTGTATTGTCTATTATTACTCTCAGCATGTTTGCTGCATAGTGGGAGTGAATGTCTGTTGCAGCAAGATTTTTTGTGCAGATGTATTCCTTCAAGCCTTGCTTTCATTTTTCATTCTCTCCACAGTAAGTGAGATCACTTCTAGCTTAATTTTAATTTTGCTTTGCCACCAGAGTGAGCAGATTTGCCAGTGAGCATAGCTTTGCCCGAGACATTTTCCCTCCACCCACAGCCAGCCTTCCCACTCCCTCACATTGCCATTCACACTTTTCCCCTTGCCCCCCTTTCTGGCTCCTTCAAATGAAAGAAAAGCATGCTCACCCTCTGCATTGATATATTGATATCTTGACATAATAGCAGAGAGTTCTTGGAAATAACAAGCCTCTGTGTGCTTCTGCAACATCAGAAACAGCAGGGAATGGACTGGGGGAGAGAATATCAGCTCAAAGGCATGGTCCCCTTCTTTAGCAGTGTGTGGTCCAGGGAACTGCTTTGCTCTTTCATTTGTGTGTGTGTATGTGTGAGGGGGGACACAGCAATTTTTGGAATAGCAATGCCGATAAAGATGCAGCTTAAAAACTAAGCCAACAATCTTGATTACTGAATTTAATGAGATCTGTACCTTTAAGGAGAAGAAGAAGTGCCTCAAAAATCTATGCCTTTAAGAATAAGTTAATAGGTTGAGAAGAGAACTGGGCCTGGAGAGTTCTTTGCAGAAAAACTACATGTGTAAACATAAAAAAGTGAGGAGACTCCATTGCAAGCCCATTGTGAAGAAAAGAGTCCTGAAGTAAGTGTTCAATATATAATGGGCCCATATGTTGTAGTCACCTGTTGTTGAACTGTGTTTTCACATGTGTTTATTGTTTGCTTATATCTTTGAGATATACATTTCTTTTTCTTAAACTGGAACTGTTTGACCTCTTCAATCACAAAAATGTCTTATGCTTCAATCATGCTGACTAAACTATAGGGTAGAAACAGGGAGTTCTTGTTTTAGTGAATAAAAATCCATGTTGGCTGAGGAGGAATCTCTCCCTCACAGAGAACTGGTTGCCAGTTAATAGGCTATAATTCTGATTTTAGCTGAGTGGTAATAGTGGAGAGTAAACTTGATGTGTTATCAAAGAGAGGTCAACATTTCACTGTGGTCTAGCAGCTCAAGACTAATCTAGCAGCTGAGTACATCCTTCATTTAGGAGGTAAAAAGAAAAACCTGTTGGGTTCTTTTACAACATCCTCTTTGCATTTCATGGGATGAAGTTGAATTGTCGCAGCTGACTGAAATAGTTGGAGAACGCTTGTTGCCCATTGTGCCCAGAACTAAGCTTAAGTAAGTCACATTTATTTATCTGCAATTATTTATTCACAGTTATTGGATTTCTGCTTGCATTGAGTAATCCAATGCATGATATGTATATGTAATATGCTGTCATGTTGCAACTGACTTATGGCAACCCCAGCAAGGGGCTTTCAGGCAAGTAGTTAAGCAGAGGTGGTTTACCACTGATATCCTCTGTAGAGTCTTCCTTGGAAGGTGGGATTCAAATAATTTAACAACCGGTTACGAGGGGACCCGGTGGTGGGATTACAACCAGTTCTCTGAACAAGATAAAAAAATTAGCTACTGGTTCTACTGAACTTGTGCAAATACGCTGAATCCCACCACTGCTGAGAGGTCTCCTTGCTTAGCTTCTGAGATCTGATGAGCTCAGGCAATACAATGCTGCCTTCAATCCTACATCTGAAGATATAGTTCTTCCCAAACATTTTATTCCGTTCTAAATCCCCAGAGCTCCATACAATGGAACATGGATTCATCTGTAGATATTGACCTCTTTGTTTATATGTGAAGGAAGGAATGGCTATTAATTCACCCCTGAACTCACCTGTCTATCTTAGGAGCTAATTAACTTAATTTAAAAATGCTTTTCCGCTAGAATGATCAACTATCCAGAAGTATACTTTAACTATCAGTGTTTATGAAATCATATGTTTTCTAAATAAAAAAACACATAAAAAGGTTTGCTCTGAACATTATCAACAGTTGTTCAGTTCTGATGACAATAAATGGCCAGTGATATATCATTCACATCGAATTTCAGAAAGTGCAGGAAGAACTAAACAGAAAAAGAAAAAAGCAATCCCCCACTATCATAATCATATTTACCATTGTGCTTGTGCACATTTAAAAATATGATTATGATACACCTTGAACATTTTTTTCCTATAAAGAATGCTTTGAAGTTCAATAGTAGCTCACAGTGTTAAGCACTGTCAAAGGAACAGCATAAAACATAGCATACATTCACAGGTTACTATACAAACAAGTGACATCTGTGAGTAGATTACTGTGAGATAGAGCAATGTCAATGGTTTCTAAAAGCATGCTAATATAACCTGGTTTTCTCCCAGCAACCTCAAGTGAAGAAAGCGATAATGGGACTTGGTTGGGCTAATGGAAGCAGTGGAGGTTTGGAAGGAAAATAATGGTACCTCCAGCACACTGTCTTCTACTCCCCCCCCCCAAAAAAAAAATGATCCTCAGAACAATTCTGTGAGCAGGGACAGACTAGGATGAAAACCCCTGGAAAGGCCTTTCCCCAACACAGCCTGGCCCTTCCTCCAAAGGAATGATGGAAAATTGAATATATGAGACACTGTATCTAATCAAATAGCTGCGTTCTTATTCTTTGACTTAGCTTGGTCTCAAGCAGGTCAAGTACAGTTTCCCTTATCTGGCCACAGAGTGAAACACACCTTAATGTGACATGACTGAAGATGTTAGCCATATATGCAGGCAAAACATTAGGAGCAAAACATCAGCCCACAGCCACACAGCCCAGAAAATCCACAACAGTCAATATAGTGTTACTAGACAGACCAATAGTGGGTTTAGGGAACACTGCTTTCAAGACAGCAGCATCTCTACTCATCCTGCCAATCCTTGGGGTGCCTAGCAGTGTAGTTCCAAAACGGGAAGCCCATTCTCTGCATTGGTTAGTGCACCCACAAGGATACAGAAAACTCTGTCTGGAGTTTGCCATACAAAAGTTGATGTCTGTATCTTGTCTTTCCCTAGAAAGGCAGGAGTCCTCTTTGTTCTGGGAGCTTAAGGGCCACTCTGCATAACCCTTAGGCTCCTTTTTCATTTAAGAAGCCTCCTCTCCCAGTAGTCATTGTTCAATATCTCTGGACACCTGTCTGTGATATTGCTGCACAACATGTTGCTCTTCTACTAGAGTTAACTGATGGCCACTCAGATCTGTTTATTAGACCATTCTGCTTCAAGATCAGGTAACTATAATCCTTACTCTCCAATTCCCTTCATTTATGCCAGGCCTATCCATTTTAATACTGCATATATCCGAGGACTGTGTGTGTGTGTTCTGCTGCTTTGATTATTGTGTGCTTGTGTACCCACATTATCTCTTAACAAAATTGTTAAACTTCATTTGAGCTCCTGAGGAAGTTCTTGCAAAAACTGATCTTGGTATACATATGATACCAAGACCCCAACCTTGCCTGACCTTTTGCTAAGCCAAGAGTCTCCTCTTGCTAATTCCCCACTCTAAAATGGAGAGACTCCCACCATTTTGGGTAACTTTTTTATTATTATTATTTATTAAATTTAATAGACCGCCCTACCCCCGAAGGACTCAGGGCGGTTCACAAACCAATCAACATTTGAATACAACAAACAGTTTCAGTTAAAACAATAAATAAATTAAACATTAAAACACTAGCAGCAGTTATCTTCCACAATTAAAATGAGTAGATGATATCCGGTATTAACCCCCCGGGAGGGGACTGGCCGATATTCAGTCAGCAGATGACAAAGCTGTAAGGAGCAACGAAGAAGGGCGGACTCAGCGGCCAGCCTCACCAAAGCCCAGTGGAACAACTCGGTTTTACAGGCCCTGCGGAACTCCCCGAGGAAGGGATCGAGTGCCGGGGTGTAATGTGGTGTAGTGGTTAAGAACAGTGGATTCTTATCTGGTGAACTGGATTTGTTTCCTTACTCATACACATGATGCCTGCTGGGTGACCTTGGGTTAGTCACAGTTCTTTAGAACTCTCTCAGTTCTACTTATGTCATAAGGTGTCTATTGTGGGGAGAAGAAGGGAAAGAAGTTTGTAAGCTGTTTGAGTCTCCTTACAGTTGAGAAATGTGAGATATAAATCCAAACTCTTCTTCTACACTTTTTCTTCACTTTCCTTTCTCTTGCAGGCTAGTAATTGCTTTCTTCATTTCAGCTGGGTTCCTCTTTTACTTCACATGGGCTGAGTTGGGTTGAACTAGGCACTACTGTCTTTCTTGCCTTACACAGGGCTTGTTAGGACTCTGCCATCTGCCTTTCCTCATATGGAGCCCCACCTGGATGCTACTATTTGCTTCACCTCACATGGGTGTTGGCTAGGTGCCAGCATCTACCTTGCTTCAAGCCGGCTAAGCCAGAGACAATCACCACACCAGTCTTATTCCTTGTGCAGGAATCTGGCATGCTGGGCTCTGATTTCTCTACCTTGCCTTACTGCCGCTCCTAGATTGTGTGGGGCTTGTGTGGGTCAGACTCAGCCATTCTGTTAGTGGGCTGGCCTGCTCAGGTGTAGATGGGAGGCCGGCTATCTGTAGGGAGGCTTCCTGGTGATTTTAATGGCCAATCTTGGTTCTGCCTTTGAGCTAAGTTGACTGAGAATGTGTAACTGACCCAATGTCACCTAGTAAGTTCTAGAGCAGAAGGGATATATCAGTGTCCTAGCCTAGGCTAACTCTAACCACTACACTGATGAGAACTGATTTTCACAGCAACCCTTTGAGCCTACTCCATGAAGACTGATTTGAACCAGTTCAGTGTGCATCCAGATACTGACTTGTGCCTAAAACCACCTCAAGAAGATGGCATGACTTATTATTTAAAATGCTGCAGGTAAATCCAGTGAGAGCAACAAAAATAGTGGCCTTCACTAATCTGGGGATTTTGTCAACATTTGTCACTGAAAATATGTCAAAATGGTCTGTAAACAGATCAGGCAGTGTATTAGGCCTTTCTTCTGATGTCCCTATGTACACTGATATCCAAAACATGCTTAACAGAATAGTAGTTTGTGCTTTCCTGAACCCTGAGACTATGTGTAGCTTTTAGGCTTGCAATGTTCAAATATATATCAGTTTTGAAGTCTCTTCATAGTACTCCATTCATGGAAGTTCAAGTTATTAACCCTGGCCTTCTGTAATGTTCTGCTTTGTGCATCATTGCATACCTTAGGATGCAATTTTTGTGCTTAATCTGCATACCAAATAGTAGCTGATTTTGCAAACTCTCTGATGATGATGATGATCTTTTTGATGATCTTGGAGTGGTTGCAATATCCCCCCTTTGTCTTGCTAAGCAACATTATGCTGCATTGGTGGAGACAGTAGAGGGTGTTCAGAAGCTAATGAAACATTTGAAGACAAAAGACAAAAACCAAAGTAGAACACCACAATCCGTAACAAGCCAGTTTATCAGAGCAGTGACTGTGACATCCCATTTAACTACATACAAGGACTCAAGAAAGATTCCAGCATAAGCAGTTTATGGATTGCAGTCTAAATGCTGGCAAATTAGATATAGTGGAATGAGAAGGAAGAAATTGCAAAACCAAAATTGGGGGAGGGGGGAATAGAGGATGAAAAGGGCAAAGATGATGATGTTTTTGAGGGCAGTCTATTTTGCTTGTATGAGCATACAATGAACAATCTGGAAAGAATCCCTTGCCATGTTTATCCTTTTCAAATGGTATAGTTCACAATTTCTTCTTTGCTTACACCTGCTGTGCTGAATTATTACATTTCCTAATACTGCTCATAAAATGTATCTACTACATTCATACATTTATAAAATTAACAAGGAAATATTTTATTGCAATTATCTGAGCCACCTAAAGCCTAATGGAGCCCTCAAAGTCTTAAGCAGGTGAGTGTGAAATTTAATTTGCACTAATCTGCTAGGCTGATGGGTGCATTATAAATCAATGTTCAATGAAGGAAGGCAATGTGACTTCAACAACAGCAATAAGAAAGGCTAGAAGGAAACAGACCTTGAACAGGATTTTCATAAAGTGACTAGTAAAGGCCAATTTGTAAATGTGCATTTAAGACATATAACCATAGAAGTGAGTGGCCTTATTTTTTTAAAAGATCTTTGCATCTATTTGAGATTAGCAAGTCTATTCCACAGTTAATATATTTGAATGAAAACTAGAAAATACGCATCAATGAATTTTAGGAGCTGGATGACTTGAGAACATTTTCATGCTACTTAAATTTTGCCAATGAGACCTTGTTTATTTCTAGGCAAGTCTCTTGACAGCTATGGGACTTGATTTTTAAAGCAGTCTTTTAGTGGATAGTTGCTTTGTGTAAACTGGCTTTCACAATTACGGATTATAGTCAGAAATAGACAATGCATTGAACAAGGATATGATCTCTCTGCTTAGACAGTAGAATGTCTTGGGTTTTCACGCAGTACCCATTTTCATGAGGCTTAACAGTGCCCTCCTAAGAGCACTTCCCTGGGAGTAAATTCCATTGAATGAATCTGTGTAAGGCCCCTTCCGCACATGCAAAATAATGCGTTTTCAAACCACTTTCACAACTGTTTGCAAGTGGATTTTGCTATTCCGCACAGCTTCAAAGAGCAATGAAAGCAGTTTGAAAGTGCATTATTCTGCATGTGCGGAAAGAACCTGAGATTCTGAGCAAACCAGTTTAGGATTGCTCTCTGAACCACCTAGATCTGGGGTAGGGAACCTGCGGCTCTCCAGATGTTCAGGAACTACAATTCCCATCAGCCCCTACCAGCATGGCCAATTGGCCATGCTGACAGAGGCTGATGGGAATTGTAGTTCCTGAACATCTGGAGAGCCGCAGGTTCCCTACCCCTGACCTAGATACATCCTGTAGCCCATATTTGGCCTTTCTTGGCTTTAAACATTTTATTTATACTTTTCTTTGCAAACTTTTTGCTAGGAAAAAAAAATGTTATATTTATACCACCTAATAGGAGGGTTGGGAAGCAGGTAGCCTGATCTTCAATGTGCTTCTGTATTGTGACACATATGATTGAAAGGCACTTTACAAGCCACAGATGAAAGGAACAATAGAATAGTCAAGTGCATTTATTAATAATTTATTTAAAAATCATACCTTTGATGGGCAAAGTATTCATGTGGGTTGCGCACATTTGACAGTATTGACATTATTGTGATTTTCAATTGGTTTTAAAAGACATGCAAAGAAAAAAAAAGTAATAGGCCAAGGGAGAAAATACTTTGGGTTAATTGTTAATAGAACTTGATTTATAGCTGTACTGCAGCGTGCAGGTTTTTAAGACTCATTTCAACTTTCTTTTTGTTTGGCCTGATGAATAATTAATACCCAAAGCTTCTTACATTTCTTTATGGCTAACCTTTTGACCAGTGTGTTAGCTAAGCACTATGTTAGATTACTGATAGAGTTGGAGGAATAATAATAGCAATCATGATTGCCACAATTGTTCATGTCATCAGGGGATTTATGAGGTTTGAAGGATTTTGAAACAGAGACTTTTCTGGAATCACTTTGTAGCCTAAGAATTCAAAAGAATGTATTAAATTGAAACTAACTTTTAAAATAATGGGTGCAGATTGGCTTATTTGCTATTTTCCTATTTTAAACCTTTCTTTCTAGTCTCTCACGCCTGCCACTGCAGAGAAAAATCTCAGTTGGGAGTAGGAAATAATGAGGTCCTGCCTCCCTTCTTCTAATCCTAATTTGTTCATGTGACACCCTTTTCACTCACCCAGAGACCTTACCACCCTCCACAACCTCTGTCTCACAGGTTCAGTGTTACATGTAGATCAAACAGTCACATTTTGCCACCTCTTTCAAAATAGATAAAAAGCCATGCCCATTTCACACTCTAGGTCCACCTTCTCACTCACAGAGATACCACCAGATAGGATAGCCCAGTTCCTTTTAATAGTCACCCCTCATGCAGACACTGCAAAAATCGATTGGGGTTGGAACTCAAACAGTGCTTTATTCACATGCTGCCACCATTTGTTCAAATCCCATTATATTTATGCATAAGCTGAGATCTTAGCTTGTGTGTGCATATGTGTGTGTGGTTTTCCTGAATCCAGGGTCTCCAGACACATCCAGCCCACAGAGTTAAAAAAAGGTGTTAACTTTCATTTTTGGCTAGAACACAACATTAGGGTGAATCAAGTAGGATTACAATGTTTCTTTACATTCAGACATTTAACTATAGCTCCATTCAGGCATTTGGAATTCTATATTACAAGTTGGCTTTCTCTCAGTCAGCCAAAGTCTACTGTTGTGCTACCATTGGCTCATGCTTATTGCTTGAGCCCTCAGCCAACTTTTTCTCCAACTAAACGAATGACTGTTTAATTTTAAGCCTCCGATCAACATTCAGTCAATTCCCATTGGTCACTTAGAAAAGTGTAACCTAACCTTCTCTTTCACTCTCTCCTCCCCAAAAAACTTTCCTTAAAAACAAAATAAAACATAGTATCGCTTAGGTGAATTGGCTTGTAGCATGTAGTCAGCCTCTTCCGTATTAACAGAAATTTCATATCTGAAAAAAAAACCTCTCAGAAAAATGGGTCTATAAAACTTGCCATGAATTGGAAATGACTTGACAGCACTTAACACATAACAGTCAATTTTGTTGCCTCATTCACACGTTTTTCCGAGGCCTACCTCTGTCAGTTACACTGAGTTCCTTCGGTATTGCTATTCTTGGTATGTAATAAAGCAATGCATTAATCTGTATCTGTATTCAACAATGTTAGATGTCTAACTTGTGTATTTCCTAACCTTTCCCAGACTCTGCATCTTAGACATGATAATATCATTTTCAGTGTTCTCAATGATTTAATTACCATATATCAGACTTAGCAGCTTGAAGCTATTTACAAATCAGACATCTTCATCAATATCTTAAAGACATTAACATAAGACTACTTGACATATGCTTCAGGGCCAATTTACAACTGAACTTTGTAATGCAATTGCTGCTCCATGTGGCCAGTCCTTCTGCCAGTTTGATAATATGCAAAAGTGCATCCAAGCTTAGTAAAAGTAGTTCTGCAACAGACCCATCAGAACCATTTAATGTTGGTGTCAAAATTACCTTCATGGTTTGGAAAATATGACAACGCAGATATATTGCGAACCATGATACCATGCCAAGTGTATTGCAAAGGTGGTGTGTAAATCATTTATTTGTCCATTTTACAAAATTTATATCCCACCTTTTTCCCCTCACCAAGGGCCACTAAAGAAGCTAAATAAATTAAAACATACATAATTTTGTATACTCAGCAAGGCACATACTCCTATCCATGGACAATTATATCATGAAAAGCATTTTGTTTGGCAAAATTGAATGGCCAAACTTTTGCTAGATCAGCTTGCATCATAATTGTCAGTACTAAATATTCTCAGATCACTTGATTGCCAAGCCATTAATCTAGAACAATAATATACACACACACCTTACCAACTTCTACACATGCAAAAAAAAAAGCATGGAAGTTATATTTTCCCCATGGTAACTTTCACACTGAGGAATTGTGTCCCCCCTCCCCATTTTGGAGCTCCTTTTCCGTGGTGGAAAGCACCCTCAAAGAATTTCTTCTCTGTCTGTGATGGAAAGATTCCCATCCAAATACCTGGTTTAGGAACTTATTCTAAAGTTTGAACCATATTTCAGCACGTGCAACTTTGCACTGTTCATCACTATGTTATAAAGGGTTTTTTTTTTCCTATTTAGGAGCTCTGTTTCTTCAGTGGAAAGCTCATTTCTATCCATTGAGTAGTTACTGAAATGCTTCCACTTTCTGTTTTAGGAATCCACTTCTCCTAACATATTTCTTCCCATTTTTGGTTCCATTTTACCATGTCCTTCAATTGTCTCCTAGTTTAGGTCTCTGCTCCTGCACAGGAAAACTCCATGTCCTGTTTGGTTAATGACATTTACAGCCCAATCCAGACCATAATGAGAATGCCAATGGAGCTGTTGCCATGCTGCCATACTCCCTCTAGACCAGGGGTAGGGAACCTGCGGCTCTTCTGCCCTTGCACTGCGGCTCCACGAGCCAAGCCGCCGGATTCATCTTTTCCTGCCCTGCAGGCAGCAGGGCGGGCGCACCAACTGCCCGCGGATGGCTGGGCTGTGCCGCGGGCTTCCCCTCTCGCCTGCCCCATTGGAGTGGGGCGGGTGCTTTCCCGGCGGACGGCAAGGTCGAGCCGCCGGCTTCATCCTTGCCCACCCTGCAGGCAGCAGGGCAGGTGCACCAATTGTCCACGGACGGCTGGGCCATGCCGCAGGCTTCCCCTCTCGCCCACCCCGTTGGAGTGGGGTGGGCGCTTTCCCGGCGGCCGGCAAGGCCAAGCTGCTGGCCCCATCCTTGCCCGCCCTGCAAGCAGCAGGGCAGGCGCAACCATGCGCTTCTCAGAATGAGTGGAGTAAAAGGTAAAAAAACCCAATATATACAGTGTTATCTTTATTTTAAATGTCAAAAATTATTTGCGGCTCCAAGTGTTTTCTTTTCCCATGGAAAACGAAATGGCTCTTTGAGTGTTAAAGGTTCCCTACCCCTGCTCTAGACGGTTTTGTGAAGGCACAGTGGAGGTAGAAAACAGCAAAAACCCTTCCTGCCTCTGGAAAGCTTTTCTTTGGGGCCAATGGATCTATGGCACCCCAAAAGGAGGGGTAAGTCCAGGACCAGCGCTACGGCACAACTAGCTGCAAACCTTGGGTAACACATGTCCTCCTCCAGGACTTTACTCCACACAGATCTGGAACATTTATACATGGGTCTATGGGAAAGCAAAAGGAAATGCATCTCATTGTTTAATATCAAACTTTCACCTGACACTTCAAATTCTGGGAACCATGGAACTGAACAAAGAACATATGTGATGGCTTGGAAACTGGGAAGAGAGGAGGCATAGGAAATTGAGTATGTATACCTACCTTTTCCCCCTTTAAGACTGTATTTCTCGTGTCTCAGGCATAGACAGCTTCTTCAATTTACAATGAGTACAATTCTTATTTGCCTCTCAAGCAATGCATTGGTGGTCATAGTTCTGCCAGTCTTGAAAGCACCATTCCAGTTCACAATTCATGCATTCATGGGCTAGAAAATTAGTCAACCTGGATTCTAACCCCAGAAACAATCCAAACACTTCTTCCTTTAGATTTCTGCCACATTTTTCTTCTTCTTTTCCCTGTTTCCTCAGTACCTTTTGTACTTCAATACATGAAATTTGAGTTATGAGTACAATACCACCAGTTTTTAGACATACACCTTTATACATCCACTCTTTCTCCCTAGAATTTGTTGATTCCCCCAGGAGCCTTTTTGAGTGAAGGTGTCTGCTCCTGTATTAGGTGGTCAGTCTCTCTCATAAGATTTCCCTTACTGCCTGTTGATTTTAATATCCCCATAAAATGATAGTCCTAGTTTTCTTTAGTGGTTTCTGTTCAATAGCTGGGATATATCTAGAATTTACACTTTTCCATCAAGTGCAACAAGATCTATGACCCTGACAAAGATGAACCAAATCGCTAGGATCAAGGCAATGCTGAGGACTGAATTAAAAAAAAATCCTCCACATTTTGTCTGAAGAAGAGCTTGGATTTATACCTCACTTTTCTTTCCTGTGAGGAGTCTCAAAGTGACTTGCAAACTCCTTCCCTTCCTCTTCCCAGAACAGATACTTTGTGAGGTAGGCTGGACTGAGAGAGTTCTGAGAGAACTGTGACCTGCTCAAGATAACCCAGCAGGCTTCATGTGGAGGAACTGGGAAACAAATCCAGTTTACCAGATAAGAGGTAACCCAGCAGGCTGATGTGGAGGATTGGGGAGTCAAACACAGATCACCAGATTAGAGTCCGCTGCTCATAATCACTTCACCATGCTGGCACTCTCATGAATGATTTTCAATGAAAATACTATGTGTCCCAAACATATTGCACAGTGGAGATAAGAAGCTCTGGCTACTTAGTGTTGAGTAGGATCACATTGAAACTTGATTAGCACCCCAGGTGTTGCCTTTTAACCCAGAAAGGAAAAGTACATCCTTTTACATGTTGATCTCCCTTGCAGTTATGGCACATGACATGCCATGGGAAGACTGTGTGTCTCCATTATTTGAAAATCTTACTGGAAATATATCACTCCCAGTTCTATTATGAATGAAAGAATTTTTCATTGCTGGGAATTACTATGATAATTCACTGACTCTAACTATATCTACTACAAGCCATATGCATAAAACCAGTCCTCAAGATTCTGTTATTTGACTTTCTTAAATATGAAACTAGTGAATGTCACACTTTCTCCAAATGTGAATTCTAGAGCCCTTCGGGGGTTGGGCGGTTTATTAAGTCTAATAAAATAATAAAATAATAATAATAACAGATCACCTTTTTAAAATAAATGTTCCTGAGTGATCAGGATCTTGACAAATGTTAAGTGAGATTGTCCATATAATTTTTTATGGCTGCATGAAAGTTTTTCCTAGGTTTTTTGCATCTCTTTGCAAGAACTTCTTAGAAACAAGCTAACAGATTTGTTGGTAGTAACATGTCTTAGAGTCTTGTGCAATACTTTTCCCTATGGTGAGATAACTGCATAGTTCCAGGATTTCTGTTTCCTCTGATATGTTTGAAAGACACTTTACATCCCATTGTTTCTTGCATTAGATAAAGCATGCTTCTTCTTGCTTTCACTGAAGGCATTCAACACTAACAACTTTCAGCTATTGTTTCTGTATTCACACTGTATGAAAAGCATTTGAAGCCTTCATACTAGCATTTCATATTACTTGCAGAAGTTTCATTGGAAATGCAAGGTCTGTTTGTCCTTGTTGACATGAATGGATAACTAAAGTCAATTAAAAAGAAGCTAAGTAAAATAAAGGGGTCTGACTAGTCTTTGGTAAATAGTCTTTTTTTTAAAAAAAAAGCTCAGTCCAAAGGCATATTTTAAATTCCATGCTAGTCTTTTAACTCATCCCAGTTAAATGAGAAAAGCATCCCATTCTGTGTAATTTCATACTGAAACTAGATATGCAATCATGCAAAGACCCAATGAGTGTCATGTAATGCTTTTATCATTTGTTCCCCAGTCATTAACGTTACAAGCTATATTTTGAACTTGAGGAGGTTCTAAACTGAAGTGTGCATGAGCTTTCTTTTAAAAAAACACTTTCTGGATTACAGCCATTTTTTTTGGAATCAATATTTAAATATCATTTTATATGTGCTCATTATAAAAGGAAAAATCTGTCTTAGTCTTAGGAAATGTGCATTAATTTTTGGAAGGTGGGCATGAGGGAGGGGGAAGAGATTTTTACTGCAATCCAGTGATTTTGCTGCTTTTTCATTGTTAGCCATACAATGACTTACTCTTGCAGTTTCTTAGAGCATAGTCTTTTGGATGCTGGCCAGTAGGTTTCCATCTTACATCTTCACTGGCTGCTTTAAAAAAAATCCCTGGGTATTTCATTTTGCTTATTTTCTGGCACGCCATAATAGTATCTCTGCCAAATAAAGAAATGGTTGCAAATACAAAATTATATACTTATACAATATGGTATAATGTAGCGTGCATGTGAGAAACAGGGAGAAACACAGAAAGAGAGAGAAAGAGACTGGACAAACATTTTCTAGGATTCTCCAGGCTGATCCTGCAGGGGGTTGGACTAGATGGCCTGTATGCTCCCTCCTATGATTCTATGAGAATAAAAAGTGAGATGTGATCAGGTGAATTATTTATTTATTAGTTAAATTTTATATCCTGCCCTCCCTGATCAAAGTCAGGCTCACGGCAATGTGCAAACATTTTTTAAAATCATTTTTATTAATTTTAGGACAGTTGCAACAAAACTACAACATAGGAGGGAAAAGACACGGGTGATCTAATCACCATAAACTTCTTACAAAACAAAGGTTAATACTACATAAACGACAAAGATTATATATACTAAATGACTTCCCAGCCACCCTCTGCTGTTGAATGTTCATCACATTTCTTCGTTTGTTTACTTTTAAACCCAACTTGGATTCCTCTTTGTGTGTGTGTGTCTCTGTGTGTGCGCATTCAATTTATTAACTTCAAAACTGAGGCAATTTATAACAAATAGAATAAAAATGTCTTATTCTGCTAACCTAGTTCTCCATAGTCAAGGGTTTCCCCCCACTTTTTAACATAAACATTACTAATACAAACATTACTAACACAAATGAAACAACTATAATAAAAGACATGAGATGGCGAGCAAATTAGACCTATTAAAACTACATGCCCCACCTCAGCTAGAACATTCATTAAAACTGTGTGAGCATAAATGCAATCAGAAGGGGACAACGCTGAATAACAACACTTTGGTTGCTATAGTTGTTGCTGCCAAAGGGAGCCAGCCAATGACATCAGGATGCACAAGTGGGCTTAGCCAACAGCCTGGTGGAACATTTCCATCTTACAGACCCTGCAGAACTATTTAAAGTCCCACAGGGCCTTGGTGTCAGCTGACAGAAAGTTTGACCAGGTTGGAAACAGAGCAAAAAACCAAAACCCCTGGCACTGGTCGAGGTCAAATGGATATCCCTGGGGCCAGGAACCACCAGATTTTTGTTGACATGTGGAGGATATGGGCAATATGGGGTAATGTGGTTCTGCTGATACTATGGTCCCAGACTGCTCAGGGCCTGGAAGGTTATAGCCAAAACTTTGAACCTGATTCAGAATTCCACTGGCAACTAATGCAGTTGCCAAAGCGCAGGTGTTATATGCTCTCACACAGATGTACCTGTGAGGAGTCTAGCTGCTGCATTCTGGACCAGTGTTAGTTTCCTAGTCAGTCTCAAGGGCAGGCTCATGTAGAGAGACTTGCAGTAATTGTGCCTGAAGGTAAATGTTACATGGATCACTGTGGCTAAGTCAGGGCAGGATAAGTAGGTGGCCAACTGCCTCTCCGGTTGAAGATGGCAAAAGGCAATCCTTGCTGTATTGGTGACATGGAAAGGGAGAACTCCGAAGTCACTCCTAGGTTTTTAACACATGCAGTGGGATGTAATTTCACATCACCAAATCCTGGCAACTGGAACTCCCCCCCCCCCACCTGACCACCCCAATCCAGCCGCAGGATCTCCATCTTTGAGGTTTGTCAATCTACTGTTTTCCAAACAACCAGCTTCAGCCTCCAGACATTGTGCCAAAACATCTGGGGCAGTGGCTGGCTGGACATCCATCATCAGATCAAGCTGAGTGCATTGGCATATTGACAACAGCTCAGCCCAAAGCTCTGAACAAGCTGTGCCAAGGACCACAAGTAGATGTTAAACAAAATTGGGAAGAGGATAGCCCATTGTGGCAAGCCACAAACTAGTAGATGCCTCTGGGAGATCTTCCCAATGTTTTACCTGCTGTCCTCTATCTTGGAGAATGAGGTCAACTACGTTAAGGCTATACCTTGTATCCCAGCATCGGTGAGGTGGTGGGCCAAAAGATCATAATCAACCATGTCAAATGCTGTGGTGAGATGTAATAACACCAGCAGTGCTGTCCTGCCTCAGTCAAGCTGCATCCAGAGTTCATCTGTGTTGGTGAACAGGTTGGTCTCCATCCCATGGCCAGGCCAGAAGTCAGACAGGAAGAGATCAAAAACTGATGTGTCCTACAGAAATACTTGCAGCTGTTCTGCAACTACCCTCTCAGCTACCTTACCCCAAAACAATAAATTTGAGACCGGGTGGTTGTTGGTCAGATCCAAAGGGTCTGATGATGGCTTCTTCAAGACAGGGTGTACCACTGCCTCTTTTATCACAAACTCCCTGTGATAGGAGCAGTTGATTATTTCCATCAGGGAGTCCTGTACCACCTCACAGCTGGCCTTGTGGTAGATCTCAAGGCTGCAAGCACTCCATCAACATCAGATGGCGAGAGCAGATCAAAGTGGTCCAATAAGGGACCAGAAGGGATGCTCATGGGGGGGGCGCCTTTCATGATCATATTCAACCTGTGTTGCATCGCCTGCATTGGCTCCCAGCTGAGTTCTGGATCATCTTCAAGGTATGGGTGCTGACCATTAAGGCCTTACGTGGCCTGGGACCCTCGTACCTTTGGGACTGCATTACCCCATATGTCCCTACTGCGTTCAGCAGAGGCCAATTTGCTGAATCAATTTTCTCCTGCGAGCTTTCTTCACTGTCCGACTTTCACACCTATACATAGTAACAGGAAATACTATGGTATGAATTATCCTGATCTTGGTTGCCAGTGACACATACTTACATTTAAGAATCTTTTCTAGGTGCTTTATGACTGCCCTTCACAGTCTCAATCTCCTTCTGATTTCTTGGTTGCAATCTCCATTTTGGTTGATGATTGAGCCAAAGAATAGAAAATTTTAAACAATTTTAATCTCTTCTTCATAAACCTTAAAATTGTGTAATTCCCCAATAATCATTCCTTTTGCCTTCTTCATATTCATCTGTAATCTGGCTGTGACACTTTCTGCTTTAACTTTCATCATTAGTAATTTCAAGTCTGCTATTTTCTGCCAGCAATGTGGGATCATATCTCAAATTGTTAATGTTCTTTCCATCCATTTTCATTCCACCTTCATCTAAATCTAATCCAGTTTCCTTTTGACATATTCTGCATATGGATTGAAGAGATAGGAAGATAGAATTTGTCTGAAACCTTTGCTAATTGGAAACCATTCTGTTTCCTTATTCGGTCTTAACAGTAGCCTTTTGTCCGGAGTACAGTTTGTACATCCGAACAATCAGATGTTGTAGCACATCAGTGACTTTTACAACCAACCATAACTTTTCATCATCCACACAGTCAAAAGCTTTGCTTTATGAAACACAAACTGATTTTCTTCTGAAATACTCTTATATGCAGTAACCAATGTAAATTTGCAATATTTCTGTTGGAATAATAGACTGGAATAAGCACAAACTTAATCCATGATTCCATGCTGCTTTATTTCTTGTGACTTATGGAAGAGTGGAATGTTAGTTTTTCTCTGAAGATCAAAGAGAGCTGCTTCTATGGAGGATATCCTCAAATTCATATTGCCTGCTAATTAAACATAAATCTACAGAGTATAATCTCCCACCAGCAAGGATTCTTCCTTTTATGGCTAGAGGGGTAGAAATAGTGCTATTTAAAGTGGATGAGTACAGTCATTGTCTGGAAAACATTAAAAAAAATCATACTTTTGCAAGTAACGGTGTAGCAAGATGAAAGGCCTCCTTTTAGATCTAATTGCACTTGAACGACGGCCAATTAAGTTAAGAGCCGCAGCCATGGTGTGCTTATTGCACACTTCTATATCTAGTAAAAACCAACCATAGGGAAGGGTAAGAGTGTAATTCTTTGAGACAGTGACCCATGGAAAGGAAATTACCAAAGCCATGAACTCCAACATTTAAAAGAAAGAAAAGACATAGAGAAAGCAGCAGCTTGCATGTCTGTTGACAGCTACTAAATCCTTTGCCAGTTTATACCAGTGAAGTCATACAAATGGAGATCCTTGTCTTATTTACTATAGAACTATAGTTGCACACTAGAAAAGCCAAGCTGTCCCTTTTCTTGACAATGAGGCGTGGATATGGCTAAATATTCTCAGACTTCTTGCATCAGTTTGGAACCCACTAGAACAGACCAACTATAGGCTGACAGAACTGGATTCTTTCTTGACCTCCCTTGTGGTGTTGCCTGTTAGCATGCCTGTTAGTCCTGTTGATGCATTTGATAGTCTTTGAAATCTTTGGATGGTTGATTAGTTGACACAATCACTCTTAATGGCCCAATCCATGGGGGAAGTAGTTGTGCAGTGACTGGGGCAATGTAGTCATGCCACCTCCAAAGAAGAATGGGAGGTGCGGCAAAGAAAGAAAACAACCTAAAAACTTCAGCAAAGATCAGAAACTCACTGTTCTATTTCAATAGGCTACATATGCATCTTTGCTGGTGTAAGTCACCAGCAGCAAAAAATGGTGTTCCTGGGCTTCCAGAAAGCTGAGTAAAGTCAACTGCACACCCTGGAAAGCCCTTATTGGCACTAGCATGGCCTTGTTTGGTAGAGGAGCATCAACACAGTGGCAAAGTCCCTGGGTACTGTGGAATTGTATGAGGTTGTGATGCCAGCATTGGAGCCCCTCTCACTGGTGTAAGTGCCACTTACATCATGTGGACAGGAATTGACACTGGCAATGGGGTCACATTGGCCACACAGTCCTTTTTTATTTCAATATAGGCTGATACTCTTGGTTGACTGAGTAGTCCTGTACAAGTTCTCACTGGTCAAGAACTGATTTGGAATACTTTTACAGGAAAAGAAGTTACACATATTTCTTCTTGAAGATCAGAAACATCACCAGAACATATATTTAGAATTAATATTCAGCAAACTCAGGTAACTGGAGATCTGGGACTTCCACAGATCGTTATGCAGACTTGAGATTAATCTCATTTTCTTCCCATATACAACAGAAAAATACTAAAAAAATACTAAAAAAATACTAAAAAAAAACAAAAACAAAAAGCAAAAAAACCCCATTCTCTTGGGTCTAAGCTTCATTGGATAAAATGGGCAATTTCTGATTGGACCTGCTAAGAGTGCTTCCTTACCACCCTTGATGCTATTTTGATTAATACTATAATTAAAGCCATGATTAGTTCATCACAGAAAACTCTTTCACAAGACTTTATTACTCCAGGAATATCAACTTCCCCAAAATTTTGTTCGGCTTTCTCCAAGGCTTGTGTTAATACATTTCCATCAGTCTTATTTAAAAAAAGATTTTAGCACTGGTCTATGAAGTCACTGAAATGCAAAGAGATAGAGATGATTCCACACATTCTACTGCATTGTCAATGTTTACATCTAATATTGCTTTTTTGCCTCCCCACACTGCTGGAAAGCCCTCTGGAGGTGGCAGGACCCCATAGGCTCTGGATTGAACTGCCCATCAATTTTATTTGCAAAGGGTAATACTTAAAAAATGGACACAGGTAGACTGATATACCTTATATACTTGTGTATAAGTCTACTTTTTCAGCACATTTTTGTGCTGAAAAAAGCCCCCCTCGACTTATACACAAGTGAACAGGTGGTGAGCGGGTGGGGGGAAACGGGGGGCGAGCGAAAAAAGGCTGGGAGATGAGGGTGTTTTTCTGCACCTGCTCCCTGCTATGTGGACACAAAGGCAGCTCCCAGGTAAGCCTTGGACTGTTGATTCGCTGCACTACAGGTGGCCAGAAGCTTCATTCACAGTGAATATTCAGCAATGGCTTGCTGCTGCTGCTGCTCCCAAGCAGCTGGTCTGCTAAAGCATTTGCAATCTCAGATCAAAGAGGATCAAGATTGGTAGCCATAGATCGACTTTTCCTCCATAAATCTGTCCAAGCCCTTTTTAAAGCTATCCAGGTTAGTGGCCACCACCACCTCCTGTGGCAGCATATTCCAAACACCAATCACGCGTTGCGTGAAGAAGTGTTTCCTTTTATCAGTCCTTATTCTCCCCCCCAGCATTTTCAATGTATGTCCCCTGGTTCTAGTATTGTGAGAAAGAGAGAAAAATTTCTCTCTGTCAACATTTTCTACACCATGCATAATTTTATAGACTTCAATCATATCCCCCCTCAGACATCTCCTCTCCAAACTAAAGAGTCCATGAATGCTAGGAAGCCATACTCATTGGGAAATACGCACCATTGGAACCCATGGTAGCAGGATTCCCCCCCACACACACACAGGGTGCCCTGGGGTGCAGCCACTGCCAGCACCTTTCTCGGCCCCCACCCAGCGTTTTTGGAAAGCAGGTGGGACTTCTGTCCAGCTGAGCTTGCAGACCTGCAAAAAAGACTTGCTTTGGGACAGCGGCTGCCATCACCACACAAGTATCTTCACTGTGTAATGATAAGCTATCCGTGTTGAAGGAGAACCTGTAGGGACTTTTTAAAAGGGGGATCTTGTTGAGCATCTTCCCTATGAAATTTTGAAGAGATACTGTCTGTAAGAATTATATATTCCACTTCAGAACTTTTAAAGTTATTGTTGATACCATACTGTTTTTCTTTGAAATAAATATTTAAAAACATTTTTATTGGTATCTATTTTTATTGTTGAAATTTACCAGTAGCTGCTGCATTTCCCACCCTAGTCTTATACACGAGTGAATACGTTTTCCCAGTTTTTTGTGTTAAAATTAGATGCCTCAACTTATATGTGGGTCGACTTATACATAAGTCTGATTCATTCTTGGAACTATGTTTCTAGTCATAACTAGATTATTATTATTATTTTGGTCCTATAGATCAAAACCTTTCTGAATGCATATACTTCTAGACATAACTACAAAAAATTTGCAAGGAACAATTATGTATATTTTTCTTTGTTAAGGTAGGTAAAGATAGTCCCCTTTGCAGGCATGGGGTGACAACACATCCTGAATGTTTACTAGGTGGACTATGTTTACCGTTGGTCTTGATCCAGGGACTTCCTTTATAATATGCATGCATTGGACTTTCATATACTTGAAGAAGTTGTCCACCTCAGCTTCTTGGCACTGCAACACAAATGATCAAAAAAAACAAACAAAAACATTTTACTTTCCTCTTTTTAATGCATTATTCCCTTCATTTAAAACATGAACCTCTTATTTACAAAAAACATGCCTCGACCCTTTTTATAAAGTATGAGATCCTTCACTGCAATATCTGTACAATTCTGATCCTCAAAATAGAGAATCTGATTGGACCGGCTAGCAGTGCTTCTGCAAAAGTGCTGGAGTGCTATCTGCAAAACATATGATTATTATTAATCTATTAAATAATTAATTTGTTATTTATTTATTATCATTTACCTATATATTTATTTATAATTATTATCACACATTTATATCTGTATTTTCATAATGTATTTGTGTACCAAAAACTTAAAATTCTGTTCCTTGTGTAACTATTACTTACATATGTAAACTACATAGTTCTTAATAGAATGATTCTAGAATCATTCTAAGTCAGAATGACTGTTAATTTGTATGTATGTATTCCAAATAATAAAATAAAAATGAATTAAAAAAAACAAAACAAAAACATGAACCCCTAGGAACTCCCTGCAATAATGTAAAGTCCGATGAGAGTCACTAGACGTTGTCATTCCCCTTTTTGATGACCCTGGCTTTAATTAGCCTGTTTGGTGTAATGGATAGAATGTTAGACTAGAATCTGGGAGACTCAGGTTTGAATCCTTACCTCATTGTGAAAGCTTTCTGGCTGACTTTAGGTCAACTCACAAAAAGGAAAAAAAATCTGTCTGGCTCTAGTGCAAAGTTAAAAACTCTATTTTTAATGAAAATAATTAACACATTCATATAACAAACCCACAACTCTTAATCAACTACAAAGTATACATATTATGGATAACACCACAAAAACAATGGACAATAAACAATACACACACAGGGCATATGCACGTGGGTGATGTCTTGACTTTGAGCAAGATGCCTTTTTTTGTGAGCGAGATTCCTTTGGTTCTTTATATTTAATGATTGTGACTAAAGTGGCTGAGGAAGACATAACAGTCGAAAGTATTGGTTTACCCTGTGTCAATACTCCTACCTTCTATTAACCACCAGCCAAGAATTTCTTCATCGTCATTCCGATGTTTTGTGCTTCCCCATATGAGTACATGAAGTTCATCCACTGAAGTTGAGTACTTACTGGCATCATATACTTGGTGTCCTTCACATGTATACCATTAGTGGATCTCTTTGAAAGTGATACCTTGATTACAGAGATTTGGTATCCTAGTATTGTCGTTCGGAAACCCTGTGTGTGTATTTTTTATTGTTCATTGTTTTTGTGGTGTTATCCATAAGTATACTTTGTAGTTGTGGGTTTGTTATATGAATGTTTTAATTATTTTCATTAAAAATAGAGTTTTTAACTTTGCACTAGAGCCAGACATATTTTTTTTCCTTTTTGTGAGATAGATACTGTCTTTGGCTCATTCTGTATTGTTGACTTTGAGTCAACCTCAGGCCCCTTCTGCATGGGCCAATAAATGCAGGCTAACCACAGTATAAAACCCATGTTGGGGGGGGGGGACTTCTCATGGATTCTGCTCCTAATGTGAGTCCACTCCGCATTTCCCCCCCAAACCCAGGTTTTTCAAAAACTACACTTTCTGCAATTCTTTTTTTTAAACATGGATTGCAGCCGCGGCTAAACGAATGGCTGATCTGGGAAGCATAATTCCCTTGCTTTTTCAGTCCCCACCTCTCTGCTGCGTAGCTATGGAAAAGCACAGGGACAGCAGCATGGCTGTGGAGGTCCATGCCTGCCAGGCTTCATAGCTATGTAGAGGAGGGAGGTGAGTGAAAAGAAAAAGAGCCTCTGCATGAAGACACAGACCCTGGCCAATGCAGTCACTGACCACGGGACGCCCAGCCATGTGAATTGCCCAGGGCTATGATGGGTTCATTTATTCTGCCTGCAGCCCACTTTATATTTGCTGTGTGGAAAGGGCCTCAAATTGACAGCCTAACCAGCATCAAACAGTTGTTGTGATGATAAAATGGAGAAGGGGAGAATTTTGTAAGCCCCTCTGTGTTCCAAATATTGAGCAAAGTGGGGTGTATTTTTAAAGGATGATCAACCAATCTTTTTAAAAGATTGATTAATAAGAACCAGGCAAAGGCTGACAGAAATTTGTATTATTTTAAAATGCATTTTTTGTCAAACCAAATAACATACAAACAACAAAAGAAACCCTTATACAGTGGCAGGATTTCTCCCCTATATTACCCAACACACTCAGGTCATTGTTCAGACTGTTGAAGATGCAAGCACTCCACGTGCCAAATTCCTGGAGAGTAGTAGATATTAATTATGCACCACTCCATCTTCCACATTTATCTGGGCTGTGTGTACTGCTGTTAGGACCAACTGAAGTTCTGCTCATATGCCCATCTAGCCTTTGCTTCCACTCCATGCAGTCACTTTCTAAAAATCACTGATGAGTTATTACCCTATGAACACAGCAACTTTATTTGCATCTTGAATTCTTTTAAAAAATAGAATCCTTAAAGTTATTCTAAAAATTGAATCCTTTTTTTACATGCATATGAAAATGAGTTACATTATTCTTAATAATTTCTCCACCACACCCCCTATTCTGTTGAGAAGGAAATGTCATGTTTTAGCTCAGTGAGAATTATAATTACTTCTTGAGAACTGGTGTTTTAAGATGAAAGACACCGACAGACAGCTAACTGTAAAGTTGTCAATGTAAGTCTATCTAATAACACACCTGATTATGAATACTTGTACTTCCCAGGGGGAAGTCTGTGTTTATATGCTCTAGCGTAATCAAGATAAAATTATTATGTGCACAACTGACAGGTAATCCTATTTTAAAAATAATAATGCCTTGATTTTAATAGCCTATTGTATGCTTTGTAACATAGGCTGAAGTTCTTCAATAGCATTTGGCATATGGTAGGTATAAGTGAATGACAATTTTAAGTATGTAATAAGATGCCTATCATACTTGGGAAGCATTTGAGGAAATGTAGATGATAAAATGCACAGAAGTGTGGTTACTAATCACAGAAATCCTGTGATTTCTTACTATTCGGAAGCAGGTGGGACTTCCATGGCTTCAATTTCACTTTAAATTTCTCAAGGATGGGTGTTGGTCTAGTTTACAAAAATAAGATGAGGGGTACACTGGTGTACAGTTCCGGAACTGTTCCCCTTGAGACTGATGGTGAGATATTATGTAATTAATTGCAATTATGTATTGAAAAAGAATAAGTAAACTCCAGCATAGTATAGTGATTAAGAGCAGTGAACACTACTCTGGAGAACCAGGTTTGATTTACCACTCTTCCACATGAGCAGTGGACTTTTATCTGGTGAACTGGATTTGCACCCAGATGTGCAGAGGTTCCATCTGGTGAACAACCACAAGACACGTCTTGGAATTAAAATGGGCCACAGGCCTTTCTATTGAGACAGAAGCTGGGCAAGCAAGAGGAGCACATCCGGGCAGCCAGTCAGCACCCCATGTCTGACCCCGGCACCAGCCCCAATCCATATTGGGGGGGGGACAGAGAGGTACTGCGCCACCGGGGCACCCACCCGTTGTGGCCCCCTTCCTGCTGAGGTGTCAGGTTCGATTGCAGAGGCCTCCACAGCATGCGTCATGAGCCCACCCCAAACCTCTTATGGAGGCCCCCAACCATGGGGAGGTCCGGTGCACAAGTAAAAAGTAAAAATTGGTGTCACTAAGGTGACGAGTCACAAATCTTAAGCACATGCAATAAAAAGGTTGCAATGCTTTCGCTGTCCTCGTGATGGCCACAGTCTAGCAGTTGTGTCATCTTTAAATTATAAAGGTTCTTTGTCTTAGAGTCAGACTCAAAGGTGGAAATGGTGCATCTTAATGTTGAGTATTGGGGGCAGAGAAAAAGAATATATACAAAAGTTTCAGGCATTTGTGGACAGTAGGGACAGACTCTGTCATGAGCTGGAATATTATGTAATGGGCCATGGAACAAAGCGGTGGGGAGTGCATTACATCTGGCCCTTGTTATTCACCACCTATGTTTGGGCTCTGCTCCACACTATTTAAATCAATTATTAGGCCTGGTATAGGACTGGTTAGGATTTAACTAAGGAAGACAGGGATAGGTATGTTTAAAAGGCAACCATTCTGAAGCACATAAAAGTAAGCTATATTTCTCTTTATTGGGTTACACTGCTGTAGTTAATGCTTGTAAAAGGTCTCCCTTGATGCTGAGCATCAACATCCAACCCTTTGCTGCTTAGTTGCACATGAGTGAAGTTAAGAGACTTCATTCCTCTAAGTACATTCTTTTCTGCAGGCTAGGAAATACCAAGTTGGCACCAGCACTGCATGAGTTTGGAACTAGGTAGTGTTGCCCAAATGTCTGGTAGCCAGCTCAAGTTGCCTATTGGTTGTAACTAACACTCAATCTAGGGAGATATTTTATTTATGATGCAGATGTTCACACTTCAGTCTCTCATATCTTCTTTGAGGGTGTGAAAACAAATACTTGCAACAGTTATTCACATTCTAAAATCCAGCCTAGATGACTGCAATTTAGTAGCTGGATAACTCGCAGGGTGACTTGATCACATTTTGCCAGTCTTGGAAGGTTTGCACTGATTGCCGATATTTCTAGACAAGGTATTGCCTTGTCTTAATTTAGGGGTAGATTAAATGTATTGTGACCAGGGAACATTAAAAACTGTCTGCTTTCAAATCTCGTTTGCTGAGATTTGCATCAACAGTCCCTTTATAAACTTTCTACCCCTAAATTAGGCAGATGGTTATGGAAAAGGCAGCCTTTTGGATTTAGAAAGCTTAACCTGTTTTAAATATTGAGATTTTCACTCAGTTGTAACATTCAGCCTCCTCACATCCATGTAGAGTGCATACATGCCAGCCAAGTTGAAGCATACATCTGTGGAAGCACATTTCTGCATCTTGATCCCTAGCTAGGTAAGATAGTTCAAATGCAAATAGATGCTGAAGATGGCAGCTAATCTGGAGTAGAATCATGGAATCATAGAATTGGAAGAGACCGCAATGGCCATCAAGTCCAACTCCCTGCCATGCAGGAACACACAATCAAAACACTCCTGAAATATGATCATCCAGCCTCTGTTTAAAAATCTCCAAAAAAGGAAATCCCACCACTCTCCAAGGCAATGGATTCCACTGTTGAATAGCCCTGACAGTCAGAAAGTGATTTCTAATATTTAGGTGGATTTTCCCCATGCACCTTGAATCCATTATTCTGTGTATTAATCTCTGAGGCAGGAGAAAACAAGCTTGCTCCCTCTTCGATATGACATCCCTTCAAATATTTAAACATAGCTATCATGTCCCCCCTTAACCTTCACTTCTCCAGACTAAACATCCCCAACTCCCTAAGTCTCTCTTCATAGGGCATGGATTTCAGACCTTTGACCATTTTGGTTGCCCTGTTCTGGAGCTTATCAATATCCTTTTGGCATTGCGGTGCTCAAAACTGAGCACAGTACTTGAAGTGAGGTCTAACCAATGCAGAGTAGCGTGGTACAATTACTTCCCTTGATCTAGACACTATACTCTTATTGATGCATCCCAGAATTGCATTGGGTTTTTTGGCTGCCATGTCACACTGCTGACTCATGTTCAGTTTCTGGAGTACTAAGACTCCCCCTTCACATGTACTGTTCTCAAGCCAGGTGTAACCCATCCTATATGTGTGCATTTCATTTTTTCTGCCTAAGTGTAGAATCTTACATTTATCTCTGTTGAAATTCATTTTGGGCATTTCCCCACTCAGCATGATCCCCCCTATGCCACGCGCTGCTCTCAGCATGCGGCATCCCTGGTGCACGCCCGGGCATCCCCATGACCTCGCACTCTGCGCGGGGTCATCAAAAGGCGCCCTTTGCAAGAGCCCCAGGAATGCCGCGCGCTGAGGGGGCGCAACAGCGATTAAGCTGATCCAGAGCGGCTGGCGCTTGTGCAAAGCAGCCCCTCTTGTGGGGAGTGCCAGGGGACCCCGTGCTACTTGCACAGGGCTTAAGGTAAGTGGGGAAAGGCCCTTTGTTAGTTTTGGCCTAGCTCTCTAATCTGTCCAGATCATTTTGAATCCTGCCCCTGTCCTCCAGGGTATTAGCTACTCCTCCTAATTTGGTAGCATCTGCAAATTTGATCAACATGCCCTATATTTCATTATCCAAGTCATTTATAAAAAACATTGAATAGCACTGAGTCCAGGACAGAACCCTGTGGCACTCCACTACTCACTTCTCTCCAGGGTGTAATTGAGCCATTGATGAGCACTCTTTGTGTTCAGCCAGTTAACCAATTACAAGTCCATCTAATAGTTGTGTTGTCTAGTCCCCATCTTTCCAGCTTACTTGCAGGAATATCATAGGGCACCTTGTCAAAGGCCTTACTAAAATCAAGATATGCTATGTCCACAAAGAAGGAAACTTCATCTACCAACTGGTTCTGGTGGGTTTTCCGGGCTGTGTGGCCGTGGTCTGGTGGATTTTGTTCCTAACGTTTCGCCTGCATCTGTGGCTGGCATCTTCAGAGGTGTATCACAGAGAAAAGTCTGTTTCACACTATGTCTAAGTGAGAAGGGAAAGTTTAGTGTGGTATATTGTCCATGTCCCAGGGTGGGGAACCAATCATTAAGTGTTTGGGTGGAACTTGCTATGCAAAGGTGTGGTTAATGCATTGTATTGTGGGTGGGGTTATCAGTCCATTTTTTAAGTACTGGGAGCCAGCCTTTGCTAATTTTTAACGTCTCTTCTTTCTTATTGAAGTTGTCCTGGTGTTTGTGAATTTCAATGGCCTCCCTGTGCAGTCTGACATAGTAAGCTTCTGAACAGTCCAGAATTTCAGTGTTCTCAAATAAAATATTATGTCCAGTTTTGTAAATAAAATAATAACTGTCCTCCAGTCTGCTGGGACTTCTCCTGTTCTCCAGGAGTTCTCAAAGATTAGAGCAAGCGGTTCTGAGATTACTTCTGCCAGTTCTTTTAATAACCTGAGATATAGTTCATCAGGCCCTGGAGATTTGAATTCATTTAAAGTATTCATGTGTCACCTCTAGGCTGGATTATTGTAATGTGCTGTATCTTGGCCTGCCTTTGACTGTGATCTGGAAATTACTTACAGGAACATCCAGTTGGGACCGGATTACTCCAGTCCTTTATCACCTACACTGGCTGCCTATTGAGTTCCAGGCCATCTTCAAAGTGCTGGTTTTGAACTTTAAGGCCATTAGCAACATTGGGCCTACATATCTGAAGGACCGCATCTCCCCGTATTGTCCTGCTAGGGCCCTCCACTCTTCGGAGGAGCGCCTGCTGGAAATCCCTGGCCCAAAAAAGATCTGGCTGGCCTCCACAAAGGCCAGGGCCTTTACAGCCCTGGCCCCTACCTGGTGGAACAGGTTCCCTAAGGAGACCAGGGCCCTGCGGAATTTACAGAGTTTCCGCAGAGCCTGTAACACGGACCTGTTCTGCCAGGTTTTTGACCAGCCAGGATAACCATCAGACCCCATATCATCTAGGCCTCCTATGGGCGAGGTTGGGGTTGGGAGAATGAAGTCACCATACTTGTATAAAATTGTTGTCCTGGGAATTTTAATCTACTGTTTTGGTTTTATTGTATTATTTGATATGAAAATGCTGTACACCTTCCTGAGCCTCTGGGGGTGAGCGGTTTAGAAATGTAATACATAAATAAATTAATTAATATTCCTGTATTAGCTCTTTATTTATTCTGTACTGAATTTCCCCTAAAATATCTTCTGATCCATTTCCCCCCAGTTGTGCACTGTTTTTCTTTTGGGAAAAAAGGTGTTGAGTAGTTCTGCTTTTTCTCTGTCCCTCATTAGAATTTCAACATCCATATTAAGTGTTATGATTCCTAGTAGCCACAGATTTGGCAGAGAGACTCTCCATGCAATGCAGAGGATCCAGATGGTAGATTTCAATGTGTATTATGACTCTAGCATTTATCTACTATTGTAACTTTATAATCTCCTTTTATAAAGTTTTGTGTTTATAATCTGCTGTTACATCTTGATGCTCCACTGTGACCTCTTTCCAACTATTGATACAGTGAATGAACTGGAGACTCCTTGGCAGTCTTCAAATCCATTTTTCGACCACTTCAGCCTGCTTTCTAATGTTGACAAGACACTGATGGCTGTGAAGCCCATCATCTGCCCCTTTGATCTGTGTCCATCATGGCTTGTGAAGACTGGTGGTAATGTGATATGAGGCCCCTTGTTGGAAATAATCAATTTCTCCCTCCAGCAAAGAACTTTCCCCAGGGAGGCTGAAGGAGGTGGATGATGTGACCCATGCTGGCAGGGGCTGATGGGATTTGTAGTCCATGAACATCTGGAGAGCTGCAGGTTGCAGACCCCTGCTTTAGATCTTTCCAACTACGGCCGAAATTTCCAGGTATTTCCCTGCCCAGAGCTTGTAACCTTGCACTAAACTCTACTTTCTGCTACAGACTTCTATTTTTCCTCTTCTTACCATTCCCCATGGTCCTCTTTCCTCCAAGGGAAACATAATCTGCTGTAGCAGAGTGAAGGGGTGGGGGGAACAGCAAAGTTGCATTCTTCTGACAGAATTAACTTTCATTAGTGGAAAATTGAACCAAGATCTACCCCAATATCTGGAAGTAGGCAATTAAATTAAGCCAAGTGAATAACCAGAATTGACTCTGGAACAGTTACTGACATATTAAGTATTTTTTTTTAACCCACAGTCCTGTGAAAATACCCTGGGTAGTTTACTTAATGCATGGTTCAAAGTCAGTTTGCACATTTTGTTGCAAACTTGACTGCCTCTGTAGAGCTCCCTCCTCCTTCAGCTCAGTGATGGTTCACAAAACTGTCTTGATGTTTGGTCTCTTAATGGCATCCTAATCCTTTCGAACAGCAGCTCCATCACAATAAACGAGACAGATAAATTTCAAGTTCTTTTCTATGAACAAGTAATTACCAGTTCATTCCCTATTGAATTCCCTCTGTTCTCTTTCTGTTTTCCTTTTCTTTAGCTTTCTGTCCTTGTCCGTGTAGAATACACCGACAAAACTAAATGTAACAGCCACATAATCACCAGATTGCAGGAGGTACAGAAAAGAATAAAAAACAACCCACTACTGGATAATTATGCATTGACTCTTTTTTCCCCTCCCCTTTTAAACTAAAAAAAAATATTTCTGGTGGTGGGAAAATGGGACAGGAGTACAAAGGAAGGCTTCTCTGCAAGATTTAGATTCTGCCAATAAGCTGTGAAACAAGAAATAAGAAACAAAAAGAATTGGTTGGCCTGTTAAAAACAATACATGGATATTCTCTGAAACACAGAGCAACATAACGGATTTCAATACCTTGGCGAGCAGACCGAGGCGGTAATGTTTTTTTTAAAAGATCTGATTAATTTAAATGGGGATTTAAAGTTATTTATTTATTAGAATGTTTATATTATTTAAATATAAACACACATGGTGTCTTCCAGGTTTAAAATCCATACATAACCATTAAAAACAAATAGCAACCATTAAAAAGTTGCTGGCACAGGGGACAGATTAATGTGGCCACAGTTCTGCATGATGGATGGAAAGTAAATGCAGGTAGTCAGGACATTTGTGTAATGGAAGAGGAGACGATTCTCCTGGATCAGTTATGCCACTGAACAATTACACAGAAGCTGTAAAGGATCCAGTGTATTTGATATTATTATGTCAATTTCCTTTCTTAGAAGACACATCAGGGAAAATACCAATACAAGTTGTCCTCATTTAGAAAGCATATGAAATGAGGCTCAATAACTGGATGTAATATGTTGCAGCACTAATAATATTGTAATCCTAAGAAGAGTTACATCCTTATAAATCTATTAAAGTCAATAAGCTTTGGAGGGCGTCACTCTGTTTAGGACTGCATTGTAAACCACCAGATAAAAGTTTAAAACTAAAGGGGTGTGTGTATGTGTGTGTCTAAGACTCTGTGCCCTCAATTGTCTTATGTTCAGTCTTACTGAAATAATCTCACTGAGCAATTACCAACTATCTATCTTCAAGTTTATGGACAACATGTTGCTGGAATATAAATCAGTGCATCAAAAGTTGCATCTGGGTTTAATGCAGTGGCATTATGGCAAATGAGTAATTAAGTTGTTGGACTAACAACCACAAAGGCTATCTCACAAGGTTGGTAATAATAACTGTTCTTCTTATTTGGGTTTCAGTCCTTCTTAGAATGAGCCATTTGATTCGACAGTCTTTTTGCACTGCCGACAGATCCTTCTTCCACTTTAAGGTGCAGGGGGGTTTGAACAAAGGGGTCAACACAGCACCTGTTATTGTGCAATATTCCCCTGGTCCCAAAGAAAAGAGCTTATGATTTTTCTGCTTGAAAGTAAATGTTCTTTGGCAAAGGTCTTTCATTTTTTTTCTTTAGGTTCCTGTGTTTTTCATCTAAGCAGTGACTAAACTAATGGCTTCCTGTTGTCTCCTGGCTTGCTATGTCTCAGGTGGCACTCATGAATACATGTTTAATTATCAACTGTGGTTGAGGAAGGGCTTAAAGACTTTTGTTTTACTTTGTAGCAACCCAATCAGTATGCATAGATTTTAATGTTGTTATTTATTATTGTAATAATGCAATTACAAAATGAGGATCATATATTAAAAAAACAGATCAGTGTTTTGGCTTGCTTCAAAGTTTTAAAAAATCTCTTTCTTCCAATAATTAACCACATTCATGAATATAATCAGAGAAATGGCCAGCTGCCAGACAACAGGAAGTAACTAATTAGATTGGGAAAACAAAGATTTTAAAGAGGAAGTAACCCTGGGATGCTTCAGTAGCACTTGTAACTGTCTCCAGATGGCAGCTTGGCTGTGCAGTTGCATTTTAAGTCAACAAAATCACCTCAAATCAGGTCTTAAAAAACTCAGGTACCCCCCCCCCCCCCCCCGAAATGCAACAGGTTAGTCACAATGTCATCTGGACCAATATACACACATACACACATACAAATGACTGATTGAATTATATCAGTTCTAGACTAAATAGTGGACAGCTTTGCTGCAAATACTACATCTAATCTTCTTCCTCAGATTTCTTTTCTTTTTTTGCTGCCTATCCAGCCATTGTTGCTTTGTTTTTCTAAAGTGGTTGTTGGCCAACCACCTGCAATGTCTCACTTATTCCAGAAAGCAAAAAATGAAAAAAAGTTGACAGCATGACACATTTCATATTCAGATGTTAAGTCTAGTATTAATACTGGTACATGCACCATAGGAACCTCATCTGGCAGGCAGGTGCATGAGTAGTAGCAGCCCATTTGAGAGCAAAAGACCAGTCCAGTCCAGTTGGGGGAAGAATGTTGTTGTTTATACTGTCTTAGGTTCATTCATGATTTCTCCGTGTGTTATGGTGGTATAACAGTTTTTGACAAATCTGAATGCAGGACTGAGAAGGGAATAATCTGTATATCAGTTTCTGAGGAGCAAGGGTTGGAGCATGCTGTTGCAGTCATCCTGCTTGTGAGCTTCCTAGAGGTGGCTAGTAGTAGCCGTTTCTGCACAAGTAAATGAAAACATTTGCAAAATGTTTTCAATCCCCATCCCTCCTGTTTGTTTGCATTCACTCCTCAAACCTATTCCTGGACAATATTTTGTGCTTGTTCCATTTTTTAAACTTTTCCTTGAATCCGATGCTTCAATGTTTCAAAGCTTTGTGCTCCAATTCTGCATAGGTCATGCACCTGAAGCTTCGAAGATACCCCCCCCCCCCAATTAATAATAAAAAATCCTGATGAATATAAACAAGCAAGATGATGGGGCGAGCTCAAAAGGTGGCACCAAGGGGACTGTAGCGAGGCATGGGAAATTTTTTTTAATTGCCAAAATGTTTAAAATGCTTCAGGCTGGAAATAAAATGTTTTGACTTAAAAACATTGTGGAACTCCATGGAGAAAATGTTTTTATTTCCTGCCTCAAAGTGTTTTAAAGTGCAGAAATGTCCACTGTATGAACAAAATATTACACCTGATGGGCCTTTGGATTGATCTTTCATGGCTCTTCTTAAATTCTTATGAGTTTGACTGACTTTAGCTGCTGTGCCTTTTTGTGATGCAGATTTAGGAAAGTAGTAAAAAGCCTATATATAACAGCTGCAAATCAATCAGGGGCATGGGAAATGAAAATACTTTCCAGCAAGGACTGGGGAACAGAAGACATTAATTTTATTGCACATTATTTGGTGTGTAAATAAAGCTAAATGATAAGCAGCCCCATCTTTCAATTAATTTTAGGTTGACAAAATTAACTAGAAAAACAGCAATTAGCATGCAAGACTATTTCTGCATAAGGTTAACTATTGGGAACAAGCAGTTTAATGCAGTATGCCTAAGAGAAGCTTCAGATTGACTAGAATTTAATTTTATTAATTCAAATAATTACTCAGACTATTTGGATTTCATACACCAAGGAAGCTAAGCTGTACAAAGATGGTATTGATATTTGTGCACCTGAAGACGGGAGGTGCAGGGAGGGTAGTTCTAGATTTTGTTCAACGAGAATTTGATTAATTTCATCTCCCTGTGCACTCTTCAGCAGAGTTTACACCCTTCCAATATTCTTGGAATCAAAGGGAATAGAAGGGTGTAAACTCAGTTTAGGATTGCACTGTAGCCGACGGGACAAGATTGTTCTGCATGTAAAGTGGAGAGATACCACATAGAAATATCCTGAGTGCCTTGGAGAAAGAGGGGAGTGTGTACAGTATACATATAGTTATGGCCATTAGTGTAGGACAAAAAGTGCTGTTAATCAATTGATGGTAACGCCATGACATTTCATCTCATGGGGTTGTCAAGGCAAAACACACACGCACACACACACACACGTGTATGTGTGTGAGTTTTTATTCTGAAGAAAGAAAACAATAACGATTAAGCAATGCAAATAACAATTATAGTAATTTGTCTGGCAGATATGTGGATGAGTGAGGATAGCTCAGGCTAATTGTCAGGCTTATGTGAGTATGCTATATCATGAAAGCGCGGCTGCGCCTTACTGCGGCCGCCATTGCGGGAGAAGGGGCCTGGCAGCGGGGCCGTTTGCCGGGCCGGGTAGGTGGCTGGCTGCAGGCGCTGCTCTGCGCATGCGCGCCGGTTCGGGCGCATGCGCAGAGGATTCGATGAGGCTGGCTTGCCCTGGGAAGGGCAGGGCAGCCCGTCGAAGCCTCGGACGGGCTCTCGCATAGCGTGAGAGCTTGTCAATTGAATGGGGGCTGGGCCAAGGACCTATAAAAGGCCCTGCCTTGTAGCCAGGCCCCATTCGGAGCTGGGACATGGAGGCTTTTCCCGCCCACCCAGCCCTGTTATGTTGTGAAGATTATAGCGTTGTTATTGTCATAGCCATTGGCGGGTTGTGCATGGGGGATGATCCGCTGGTGCTGCTCAGAGGTTTGGATCACCCCCCCCCCCGCTGCGCCATTTGTTTCCTATGCTTTCTGTTAATAAAGTTCTTTGGCTATGGCCTGTTTACTTATCCACTTAAAAAACGTGTTTGGAGTTTTATTGGGGAAGGTATAACCGAGCGGGAAGGGCCACACATCTATCCGCAAACATAAGATTAGGCTGCAATCATGGTACTGGTGGCATAGGCAATGAACATATTTGAAAATAGGTCATTGAAAATATTTATGAGAGTGTAAAAATACTTTAAAATATAATCCTTTACATTAGCATGAATGTGTACCTATCCCCTAGGAAAACAGGAAGACCAGGAGAACCTCATATAAAAACATAAGAAGATGCCTGCAGGACAGGGACGTGGGTATAGATTTTTTATGGGGGGGGGGGTTCAGAGGTGGGACCACACCCCCACCCGCCCCTAGGGAATGGCCACATCTTCCCAAGCCCGGCCCCTGGCCTAGCGCTTATAAAAGCAGCTCTCTGAGGCCGGGGACAGGAGACCCCCCTGCCCTGCCTTCCTTTGCCCCCCACCAGCTGGGCTCCCAGCCAGCAGCTGGCAGTTCCTTCTGCCCTCCCCTCTGGGCAGAGGCATAGAGGGAAAATGGAGCTCTGTGCAAAATCTGAGTTTTGCGCCCCCCCCCCCCAGGCAGCCACTGTGATGCTGGAATCCACCCCCAAACAGCATCACTTTCAATGGTGTTTAAACTAGAGAGGCCAAATTCTCCTTTTAAATCCACCTTAAAGGGAGAATCTGGGGTCCCTAGTTAAACAACATTGAAAGTGATGCTGTTTTGGGGTGGATTATCCCCCACCCTGAAACAGCATCACTTTCAATGTGGCGTAGTGGTTAAGAGCAGGTGCATTCTAATCTGGAGGAACCGGGTTTGATTCCCCGCTCTGCCACTTGAGCTGTTGAGGCTTATCTGGGGAATTCAGATTAGCCTGTGCACTCCCACACATACCAGCTGTAAGGGAGGAAGGGCAAGGAGATTGTAAGCTCCTTTGAGTCTCCTACAGGAGAGAAAGAGGGATATAAATCCAAACTCTTCTTCTTCTTCTAAACTGAGGACCTCAGATTCTCTCTTTAAATCCCTGCTGAAGGGGGTGGATTTAAAAGGAGGATCTGGGGAAATTTGGGGGGTGCCTGCTGTCAGGGGTGCAATTGTTAAGCTAGTAGCACCAAACTTTCAGGGTATCTTTAGGAAACTCTTCTAATGATACTACCCAGGTTTGGTGAAGTTTGGTTCAGGGGGTCCAAAGTTATGGACCCTCAAAAGTATAGCCCCCATCTCCTATTAGCTCCCATTGGAAACAATGTGGGATGGGGCACCCCCTTTGGGAGTCCATAGCTTTGAACCCCCTGGACCAAACTTCACAAAACCTGGGTGGTATCAATAAGAGACTCTCCTGATGATACCTCCCAGGTTTGGGGTGAAGTTTGGTTCAGGGTGTCCAAAATTATGGACCCTCAAAGATGTAGCCTCCATCTTCTATTAGCTCCCATTGGAAACAATCGAGGATGGGGCACCCCTTTTGGGAGTCCATAACTTTGGACCCCCTGAACCAAACCTCACCAAACCCAGACAGTATAATCAGGAGAGTCCCCCAAACAATCCCGGAAAGTTTTGTGCTGCTAGCCCAAAGAATGCACCCCCTGCAGGCCAAAAACCGAAAAACACTAAAAATGTTTTTAAAACCCACAAACGGAGGGGAGGAGCTTCGGACATGAATGGGGGGGTTGAACCCGAGAACCCCCCCCCCTTACCTACATCCTTGCTGCAGGATCAGATCATCTAGTCCAGAATTCCATGGCCAACCAGTTCCCCTGGAGGGCTAGCAAAGAAGGCATCAAGACCAAGGCCTTCCCTTGATGCTGCCTCCTAGCATTGTTATTCAGAGGTTTGATTCCTCTGTATATGGAGGTTCCCTTAACTCACCATGGCTAGTAGTTGGTGGACTTCTCTATCAATCTGTGCAACACACCTTTTAAAACCTTTATTAGTCATCTACACATATGGCCTATAGCAGTCCTAATAGCTCAAACTAGCACAATTTTGTCAGAGATTAAAAACTAAACAGAGTTGACCACACTGAATACTTTGATGCAAGATCTCCAGGATCTCCAGCTGTCTGAAGAAACACAGACACAATATGAAAATCAGTATGGATTCTGAAATCATGTCTGTGTTTCTTTGAGGACAGCTAATTGAAAATAAACAAAGGAAAAATTATATATTAGTGGAATTGGCAGGAGGAACTGAGTACAACCATGTATCTTTTGGGCTGAAAAAACTCCCAGCAGTGAGCTAGCACAGCAAATGTCCCAAGGAAACCTTCAGCAAATGGCTGCAGGCACAGAGAACAGTTGCAGTCCTGGAGTTCCACACTGTGTCCTCTATGCTGTTTTCTGCCTTGAGGCAGGACAACACCTTTGGAAGCCAGGGCGTGGACCACCACTTTCAATTTTTGGGTGCACCTCTGTTTCCATTCTGACTCACACTGACTCAAGGCTAAGATATCCTCCTTGAGCTTTTCCTTGAACTCCTTGCTGATGCTCACTGCCAACGAGATTCATCTTCAACTAAAAACAAATTATTTGAGCAGGAATATCAATACCTTTTGAGCAAGGCGCAGAGTTCCTGTTCACCCTTGTACTTTGGGATTATTCCCCGAAAGCTCTCTGTTGCCTATTAGAAGCAGGACAAAAAGTGCTGCAGCAGGTAAGATCTACCAGAGGGCATTTTGACCATGAAATACCAGCCTCTGACAGCTTTTTTGTCTATGCTATCTGGACAAAAAATGAGGAGGCAGCTTTTGTTTAAGATGTCCCCTGGACATCCAATTTTGCTATGAAGAAAGAACTACTTACTCAACTTTATTAAGTTAAAGGTGGTCATAGGGCCACTCCCCACTTACCTCGTCTGAGTGCAACCCCGCAGCGACCCCTCGTAGAAAAGCCTCCGTGGCTTTTGACAACGGAGACATTTGTTCCCCACTAATTTTCCATTCAGGAAATAGCGCGGGGTTCCACATCAAGAGTCAAAGAGGCAATTGAGCGTTCTGATTGGCTGGCACGCGTGTGCATCATTTACACGTGGGAGTTGCAGCCAGCCGAAGGCGGGGCTCCATTTTGATTGGCTGACCCGAAAAGTTCGTTTGGATAAGCTGAACGCATTGTTTTAAGACGTCTGCACATGCTGACGTCACTACCTGTTGCAAATTGCTTGGGCAGAAAAATGAAAGTAAATATCGGTTTCGGTTTACACCGCCGACAACCCTGTGCTCAACGGCACTTTGCCAAGCTGCAAAACAGTGGAGCTCGAGCAAAAAAGAGCAAAAAAGAGCAATGTTGGCACGTCTTGTTGTGCACACGTCTCAATTTCCGAACACTTTCTGACAGGGATACCCTCCCTAAACAACATGGCGGTTCCTGTTTCCTGATTGGCCAGAAGCTGTGCGTCAGAGCGAATCAGCCACATGTAAACAGCCGAGGTTCCCCACCCCCCTGCGGCACCTGCGGGGTTTTTGAAAATGTTGCTCTTTTCAGAGGACCTAATTTGCCGTGCGACAAGGAGGTGGGAGAGCGGCAAATTAAGGGCAGCTGTGCAGTGGGCGCTGGTGACGTGGGGAACGTCTATCCTCCTCGTGTCTTTTAAAGAGGTGACCCCGCGGCTTATGGTGAGTGGGGAGTGGCCCATTTTGTTCCAGCAGTGGTACATACATGAAGTAACAAAGTGGTGCCTCAGCTACCTTATAAAGTACCTATTTGGCTCAATAGATGCAATCCAAATTAGGGATGTTAATCTGGATTTATAAGACTAAAATATACCCGTTGGGTCTTCCTTCTGCCTGAGGCAGTCAGTGGAGCCCACTCAGACCCTAACAGTTAGAGAATGGCTGTCAGGTCTCCAGGCTAGTGTGCAGGCTAGGGGTGCCAGGTGGAACCTGGGGAACTCTACAATTACAGTTAATCTCCAAACTACAGAGATCAGTTTCTCTGAAGATAATGGTTGCTTTGGAAAGTGCACTTTATGGTGTTTTCCCCACTGACTAGTCCCAGTCCTCCCTAGACACCATCCCCAAATCTTCTGCCTTTCCCAACCTGAATCTGACAACTATACCCCTCATCCCCGCACGGTGTCTAGAGAAAGCCAGGCAACCCTCTGCAAGCACCTGGCTGCAAATAGGCAGTAGCGTGGGGCCAAGAGGGCGGGGGATGCGCGATGCACCTGGTGCATATCCCTGTGGGAGTGTGGCAAGGGTGTTGTGGGGGCATTCAGGGGTGGGGGTGGACGGGGAAGGTGGCAGGGGCGCAGAGTGCATGCATTCCCCAGGCGCAGTTCCCTCGCGCTCTACCCCTGTAAATAGGGATATGCATGCCGATATGCCAAACTGAAAAAGGTGGCATTTAAACAAACCTGATATTCATCTTAGCTTCACAGTACCTCACAGTGCCTCACAGTACCATTTCCTTTAAATTTAAAAGGGAATGACTCCATGTTAGTCAATGGGAAATTTTCGTGGGGCTCAGGGTGGGGGCTTTTTTAAAAAAAGAAAGAAGCCCCAAAATTGCAGCATAGGTACTAGTGCCTCTCTGTACAAGAACCTTCAGATTTGGTGAAGTTTGGGACAGGAAGTCCAATTTTACAGGTCCCCAATGGAGGAGAACTAGCTGCTAATAAAAATGGACCATTGACCCAAATTGCAGACTTGGTGCCTCTCCCTTGAAAAATAGCCCTTCCCCTGACCTGAAGAAAGATTCCCTAAAGCAGTGGTTCTCAACCTGTGGGTCGCGACCCCTTTGGGGGTGGAAAGACCCTTTCACAGGGGTCACCTAAGACTCTATGCATCAGTGTTCTCCATCTGTAAAATGGATAAATGTTAGGGTTGGGGGAACTGTATTAAAGGGTCGCAGCATTAGGAAGGTTGAGAACCACTGCCCTATAGGATATAACCAACCCAATTTTTTTCAGATATACAAAAAACTGTGCTTTTTTGGCTTTATATTTTTTGAAAATGTTCAGGTCCATTAAACCCAAATTTGAAAATACTGAAAAAGGGTGCACACTTTTAGCTGCAAATCCTTGCTGGCTAGGGCTTGGGGAGACTTCACAAGGCTTCATAAACCTTTGTGAGTTTCCAGAACCTCATGAAGACTTCCAAAGCATCACAAAACTCTGTCTGGCTTTTAATTATTATAAGCAAGTTAGGGATGAGGTAATGACTCCTGTTTATAGTACAGGCTGTTCATCACAACAGGTGTATATCATTCTTCCTATTGTGGGGGATGTTTTTTTTTTCCACAGAAGAAATGACAATAGTTTTCAATGTAGCCATGAAGACAGTTCCAGATGGCAAAATAACACTGTTACTCAAAATTGTAATAATTGCTATATTTTATTTTAATGTTTGTATTATGTCTGCCAGCCATGCAATAAATCATTGTTATCTACTTGTCCACTGAAGGAAAGCAACTAGGCTGCTGGTTGCTCCTCCTCCATGAACCTGAGGGCCAATCTTCATGTTATAAATCCCTCATGCAAATATTATTTGTAGCCACATAAGTAATGTTATTTGTACAGTGGATCAGCTGCAGGGTGTGAAAATGACATGATGTGGAGGGAAGGCTAAAGCTGCTGCTTCCTGTGCCTCAAGCAGGAAAACACTGGCATACATCTGGGAAGCACAAAACTCCCAACACACCGTTGTATCAGAGTCCTTTACTATTCTCCAACAAAGATGAAAACTTTGCAGTGTGAAAATGAGCCCTGAAATGTCCCTCTGTTCAAATTCTGTGTTTCTGCTGGATGGAACATAGACATGGATGTGTAGCTTGACAGGCCATCTGTGACCTTTAAGGAAGCAGCTGGTCATGAAAAACTCATGTTTCTTTGCTACTTAGCTGATACTTTCACTAGGAACCAGGAAAATAAGAAAGAACCTTTTGCAAGATTGTTTTTATATGGGAATGCCAAAACTTTTCTGGTCGCTAGATGTGTATGTTTTGATGTTAACCTGAAATATTTTGAGTAAAAGGTTTTAGTGTAACTTCTGCTTAGTAATCAACCAAAATAGTATCAACCCTGGGCATCAGTACTACCTGTGAGACTGTGGTTTCTCCATAGCTTCCCTTCAACGTCCGTAAAGAAGGAATAGATGAGTAGCAGGGTGATCTGGAAGCTGTGGAGATTGACATTAACCCACAGTTTACCCAGATTCACCAGCTGGCCATACCCAGATACAGAAGAGCTGAAATTCAAACCTGGCAATGGTAAATTCTACATTCTACAAGGAACCATTCTTCTGTTGAAGTAGAAAACATGTCAGCATGGATATCAAAGGTGTCCAAAAGAGAGCCTCAAACCACATCAAATATGCATGAATCCATGAACAAACGAAGTGTAAAGATTTGTGCTGAAAGCAGTATGTTTTAGCAATGATTCAGAAGGTGCAGCTTAAAGATCTTGTATAATGTATGTTTGTGATACCTATTTTGTTAAGAAAGTAATAAATAATGGAATGGTTGATCCATAATTAATTTGCAAATAGACTTTATAAGCATTTTCCTTTCTCTTACACTTGTGTAAATGGCAAGAGTGCTACAGTGGGCTGGAGTAACATTTGGATGAAGAATAGCCTTTAAATATTTTTTTTTTAAAAATAAGGATTTTTGCAAGCTCTTTGCATTGGACCTTTCTGCATGGGCCACATGAGTAGGAATGCACCGACATAGACTATGCTGGTGCACCACCTGGGGTCATTCGTAGGAATGGTTCCACTGGCCCAGCAGTCTGTGGTGCCCCCTTTGCACCAGCTGTGCCGCTCCTGGTGCCTTTTACTTCCTGCTGGCTCTGGTCACTCTGCAGACGCCAAGGGACATGCCCTCAAGGCCATAGCAATGCCTCCAGGATCGAAGGCCAGGAGATGCCTCCACAGAGCAACTGGCCTCCACAGAGCAACTGGAGCCAGCAGGAGGTAAAAGGGGACCTGGAATGGCTCAGGGAAAACGCTAGCTTCCACACGATGCTGTTCACTCAGCACTGGATGGAAGCCGACATTTTCAAAAAGACTCACTCAGTGAGTGAGTTGAGAAAACACTGTTGTGGGGGGGGGGGAAACACTGCTGCTGCACTGCAGCAGTGGCAGCTGTGCGATCTTGTCCCCCACAACAGCATTTTTACCGGCCCGTGTGTAACAGGCCTAAATGTCGCATATGAGACATAATTTCCAGTTATCTAAATAATCACCGAAGCTGGTAGTATGGCCTGAATTAGTGTTTTTTTTTTAAATGGCCATTATATTTTATATATTAAGAAGGAAGTAAACCAAAGGAAAGTACGTTGACTATCAAAAGCAAATCATAATTGTTTGATACCAAAATGATGTTTCTCATTCAAAAAGGCACTTGAAGGTATTAGATTTCTTTCACATTAACATTTCAGTGTTGAGGACAGGAAACACAACAGTAAAAATGTATTTTAATGTGATATGTTTAATTTTGATTTGATTTAGTATGTGCATCAGTATGCACGATGCAAGCATTCCTAAACTTCAAAGCAGGCAAGTTCAAATTTAATTTGCTCTTGAGATGAGGCACATGAAGGATTTCCATCAATAGCATGTACTTCGTTGTACTTCTGTGCTTGGTATTTGATATTCTTTTACAACAATTCAGTCACATCCTGAATTTGCATGAAGAGTTTCTCTTAAATGTCAGAGATATGACAAGGGTTTATCCCTTCAATTTAACACAGTCAAGAATTTCTTGACTTTAAATTAAGACAGGCAACCGCATATTTGGACCCTGAAATGCAGATCTTGTCATTCCACACTGAAACTTTGCCTAGTTACATATTTTCAATGCAGCTTTATGCAGAGTTACCTTCTTCTAAATCCATGAAAATCAACTGTCTTTGAAAGGTATATCTGTGCTCCCCACTGTATTGTTACTTACTGAACTGGATCATAGCATCAAATGAATGTTTTTTGTATTTACATAGTAGCATTGGATATAATCTCTATACCTGACACTGATTAATATCAAAATAAATGCATACCTTTGTAACCCACTTTCTGCATTATGGTATGCCATGCCTTAAACTGTATTTGTTTACTTTGTTTTTCAAGTCCTGTACTAGTTCATTCCAGCTTTGTTGGATCCATTCTTGCCTTTTTACATAATCAAATGCCTTGATTGTTCATTCTGTGATATTCTTAGGGTTGCCAGCCTCCATGTGGGACCTGGAGATCTCCTGAAATTACAAATCTCCAGACTGCAGAGATTAATTCCCCTGGAGAAAATGGAGTCTTTAGAGGGTGGACTTTATGGCATTTACCCCGCTGAGGTCACTGTCCTCCCTAGGCTCCTTCCACAAATCTCTAGGAGTTTCTCAACCTGAATCTGACAACACTACTCCCTCATTCCCCATTAGTGGCTGGGAGACCTGACAACCACTGAAATCCATGGAACTTCCTTCTAAATGAAATGATTTTCACCACCTCATCAAATAGTACAGAACCCAGAGTATTGTCCATTTGCTAAAGATAGTCAACTTCCTGCAAAGCCTTCCCTATCAAGGAACACTTAATGGCAAGGCCTGGCCTCAATGGTCCTGGAACTTTCCTTGCAATAAATAAAAGCAAGACATTTGGCTGATAAATTATTTGTTGGGAATAAGTCGCTTTGCTTTGGTGAATGCAAACAGTTTCCTCTGACATTTAGCTTAGCACCTCTGACCATTAGCACCAAATGAAAAGTTGTTCTCAACTGATGCAAATTGTTGGAAGCTGAAACAGCTTAATTGGGAAAGAATAATAAAATGTAAAGAGGTCACAGCCCTTTTAGTGAATGATGCATTTTTCCAAGCAGATTTATAGCACTGCATCAAAGCTCAAGAGACATCATGCTCTTCTCATCATTAATCGGAAGCATGCCCTAGCCCTCTTCCTTGCTTTATCCAATTGTTATTAGAACTCAGCTATTTGTTGCAGGTGAAACATGATTTAATACACTAGAAAACAACAAAATTAATAATGCATAGGCTTCAATGTGTCTGTGATGGGGTGTTTCATTTCCTCAGTGTCACAATACATTTCTCTGGCTTGGTTCTAAGTTTTACTAAGAAAATGAGTTTTCAGTAAAAGACTGTCCAGTCTGAAAACAGGGGACATTAAAGGGGCTTGTCGAAGAGGAACAGCATGAGAAGGCATTCAACAGGGGGAAAGAAGAGGGGACCCTGTCACTGCAATCCTTGTGGAGTTACACCCTTCTGAATAACTGAATGGGTTTAGATGGAGGTTTGCACTGTAAGAGTCCAGACAAGAATGTAAGCTTAAATAATGTAATTGGAGGGCAATTCTTCACCAAAGGTTAAGCTGCCAATTTTGTTTACCAAAAAGAAAAAAAGAAAGATCTGTAACATAGGGCTGACACCTTCTTATCATGTGAAGAATTCCTTCCTACTAGGACATTCAGTAACAGGACTCATATCTGGTGTACACTGAATGCAGTTCCTTTGCATGGAAAAAGTTTCCTCCCTAGGCCAGGGGTAGAATCTCTGTGTTCCAATCCAATTCAGAATATTTTAAAGTGTTAAAAACAATTATTAAAGTATTCAAAAACCTCTTTTAACTCTACAGCCAATGATAATATATGAAGCACAATGGTATCTAGCATTTTCTTCACCTTCAATCCTTCACCATACAATGAGTACCACAATAGGGTGTCCTTTATGCCCTAGAACTTGCTCACAGTTGGTTCAGAATACTGTGAAATATAGAATTTTTGTGCACTTATCGCTTCCTGTGCATCTGTTTGCTTCGCTGTGGGGTTTTTCCATTTTTTTTACAGGGGTCCTCCTGCTGCAAAGTATCACCAGCTAAACCACCATTTTGTCTGCCTGCTGCTTTTTTGGTCTTTCTGTACAACCTCCCTCTTGGGAAATTTCCTATGGCCTTTTGTGTGTGTGTATGGGGGGGGGGGGCGGGGAATCTGTGGTCTAGAGTTACTTTGCTAGACTATAAATCTCATGTCAGTTTCAAGGGTCTGTTGCTCAACTGATAGACCCAAAGTATTTAAATAATAAAAAAAAAGCCCTTCAGATTGCTCTTTAAGTCGGGCGTGGAGAGTGGGAGGAACTGTTATTGGATGGGTGGGGAAAAGGGAAAAGAGTGAGAAAAGCCAAAGAAAAAGCTGATCCGTTTTGCTTTCCCTGTGAGTTGGGTGGGGAGGGGAGTTGTACTTTATCTGGTTTTGGAAACCATGGAGATTCTTTAAAATGAGAATACAGTTCATTTTAATGAGAAGAAGAAGGCTTGTGTAATTAAGAACCCAATCAGAAGGTAATGTATGGTCAATGCTAAGGAGACCACAAGTGCATAAATGGTCAAAACCTCTGTGTCAGTTTGATAATTACATCAATTGCGCCCAGATGTGTACATGTTCCTTCTGGTGAAATAACCACAGGATGCGTCTTGGAATTAATTGGGCCGCAGCTCTTTATTGAGGCAGAGTCCCCTCCCGCACACGCAAAATAATGCATTTTCAAACCACTTTCACAACTTTTTGCAAGTGGATTTTGCCATTCCGCACAGCTTCAAAGAGCACTGAAAGCAGTTTGAAAGTGCATTATTCTGCATGTGCGGAATGAGCCAGAAGCTGGGCAAGCAAGAGGAGTGAATCCGTATTGTGGCCAGTCAGCACCCCTGACTGACTCCAGCACCACACCCCAATCCATATTGGGGAGGACAGGAGGTACTGGGTCACCTGGGTGCTCACCCGCTGTGGCCCCCTTTCTGCTGGGGTGTCAGGCTCAAATTGCAGAGCCCACCCCAAGCCTCTTATGGAGGCCCCCAACCACAGGGAGGATTGGCGCACAAGCTCGGCCTCCCCCTAAAGATGCACTCCTCTGCCCAAACCGTCAAGGCTGCGACAAATGAGCAGCACCAAAACCCTGCCCAAATAGGGAGGGAGGGTCAGTTTGCTCAAGGCATCGAAGAAGGTCGGAACAACCACGTGCTGCCTAATATATACGAAGCGTGCTCCACCCCTAACACTCAACAAAATCGGGCTGGGTGTGGCTCAGCCGGCTGGCCGGCCCAGAGCACGCATGCTCACTGCTCTGGAGCTCACCATGTGCCCTGCCCCTTGTTGCAATTATGGCCCAGTTGATTCTGGAGGTGTTATCTCTTGAGTCACCTGCTACAGGTACAAGAATAATTGCTGCAGCTGTTATAGTTTTCATGAAAATGAGGTTTAACGTTTAACTGAAAACAGGAGTGATTGTCCTATGCACACAATGTATACATGAACAAGATAATGTATGAACCTCATGCTGTGCTTGTCACCATTTGAGGAAGGTGCCTAGCTCAGTGATAGAACATCCGTTTGGAATGCAAGTTCACCCTCCAGCACGTCAGGTCAAAAGGATCAAGTTGTAGGTGATGTGAAATATCTTTACCTTAGACCTTGGAGAGATGCTGCCAGCTTGAGTCAGAGCTTTGGATCAATTGTTTTATTCAATACAAGCGGGGCCCGGCCACGCGTTGCTGTGGCAATTGTCCTTCTCATCACAGTCTGCAACTCACACAGATGCCCATGCAGGTCCAATGATCCGCAGCATAGCCTTTTGAGGTGGTCAAATGGAATCCCTCTTTCCCTTTTCAATTCACAACGGAACTGTCCAGAGTGCGAATCCCGCTGTCCATGAGGCTGGTTGACACGCACAGTCCTGGCTTGGGTAAGGCAGAACTCGGGCAAGCAGGCTATCCCAGTCAGGCAGCAGAGGCAGGGTGGTGAGGCACTCAGATCGAGGCCAGCTCCCTGGGTTCTTAAAGGGCCAAGTGCAAAAGAAGCGGAGCCGGTAGTGTTGGTTTGCCCCCACCCCGCGGATTTTCTTCGAAGAAAAAGGCAAACTCCAGCTCGCTTTTAGTAAAAGAGAGCTATGGCGAATATGGGTGAGGAAGTGGGTAAGTGGTGGTTGGATGTGAGGGATGGCAGAGTGAGGTGTGTGAGGATGAGCTGGATGTGTATTGTGTGGTAGCAGTGGGAGAGGCACAGAGAGTGAAAGTTACCTGTGTGTGTGTGGGGGGGGGAACACCACCTGACGTCTCACACGGCAAAGTGTGTATGTGTTTCACTTCCACTCGTATTACCTAACAGTATTGCCTATTTACTGTTTTCACTGCTCATCTCTGGCCATCTGCACGAACATTCTAAGCCCTCATACCAATCCCTCAGGCCACAGACAGACAGGCTGCACGAACGTTCTAAGGGTGACAGTTAAACACAAACAGCTTCATGGCCTGGTGCGCCAGGAAAAAGACATTTTACCTGGCTCAGGTATGGACTTTCAGTGACTTGAAGGTCCAATTACCTGCCCGCAACAGGGAGGAACGTCATGTTAAAATTTGGGGGCGATCCGTCCAGCCGTTTTGGCGTTAGGGAGTGACTAAAAAAGTCACTGTTAGCTTTTTATATATATAGATAAGGCAGATTCATCTGCTTAGGTCTGTTTGCCTGACCATACCTATGCCTGTGCAAACTGTGTACATTGAAGTTCTGTGATCAGGAAAGCTGGCTAATGAATATTATCAGAACAGTAACCTATAAGTGCACATTTTCATCATGCATGATATTATGTACATGTCTAATGCATAAGAAAGGGGTGGATGAACTGTAGTTAGTGAAAGCCAATGACAAACATCTAGGCAGAGTGGAGGAAGGTTCTCCTGGGTTTGAAATGATGAGCCATGGAGGGTGTCAGATTGTGGGGTGTGGTTAAGTTTTAGAAGAAAGGGAAGGCATGTTGTAATTGATATGAAGCTTCTTCTATTTGCTAGCTGAGTAATCCCATTCTTGGAGACTTCAGTGTGAGTTCCTAGTCATTTGTAGATGATTCTTGAATTCAGTTAGTTATTTCCATTCCCCATCCCCCCATACAGGTGAATATGACATCTGCTCTAGGATCCCTCCAGTTTAATTCTAAACATTTAGGGATATGTTGCAGTTTTTTATGGGGAGGGAAGAGTGGAACATCAGGAATATATCTGTGTGTAGAAATTCTGCTTTAACTTATAGTTACAGGGACTGAAAGCAGCAAAGTTGATGAAGTGTCTAGCAAAAATGTATAGAACAAGTCAAAGTCCTTCTGTCCTATACTTTGCAGGTTAGTCTTCACTCTCCAAATAGTTGTCCAAAGTTTTGCATGCTAATTCTGCCTATGTTTGCTCAGTAATAAATCTACTTGTTACATACAATTGAAGCCTTCATAGCTAGATGAGAATAAAACTACTTGTTGGTATGTGTGTGTAACAGCTATCTTACAGCAATCCAGTAGGGTTTTCAAAGAAAGAAACTAACAGAGATGGTTTGCTGTTGCTTTCTTATGCATAATGACCCTGGTATTCCTTGATGGTCTTTCATCCAAGGTAAGCTGACTCTGCTTAGCTTCTGAGATCTGATGAGTTCTGTCTAGTTTGGGCCACCCAAGTCAAGGCACTTGTCGGTACAACATCATGTCAACAGGAGAATAAGCAACTTTTCATTCTTTTCATTAAACAGGAGCCTAGTTGGACATGTCTGTAGAATCCATGCACCCAAACACAAACACACACAAATATTTCACAGCAATTAGATTAGTAGCTGAATTCTGCTAAAAAGGCATATTGTATGCAGAAATGCAAAGTAAAGAGCAACATATTAGCACAGTTCCTTTGGGGTATGGCTATGCAAACCCGATTAGGAGTAATGAAAGTCAAGCAGTTAATCCTGGAGCGCTGAACTGGAAAAAAAATCCCTTAAGTGTCTAAAGCAATGTCATTTTCATATCAAGTGCTGGAAATTTGTATTGATGTTGTTCCAAAAAATTTAACATCCAAGAAAAGAATGTCTAGATGTGTTGCAAAGGTGATCATGGTAAGTTGTTCACCGGGAAACTTCAGTTTGCTGTACATAATTTTCATTGATGAGGAAGTTGTCAGGTGTACAGAACTGGTATAAAGGTGGCAGCTCCTTGAGTTGCTTCCAATTCATTTTCAAATCACTGTTCAATATTTAATAAGCTATAAATTTTTCAGGTAAATCTCTGTTAGGTTGTTTGATCAAGTCTGTCTTTCCTGTGCTTTGTCTTTTAACTCCATTTTCAAAGGTAGATGATCTCTTGTTATACCTGTGTCAGGTAGTTTTTTTAAAAGCTGTCCTAAGTTGAGGTGATGCAAGTGGACTATCTAAGCTTTCAGGATGGTTTAATACAGACACAATTCAAGACTGGCTCTACATTTTTAAAGTCCCTGTACAAAGGCACACCTGCCTGCCTCCCTTTTGTTATCCAACCAGTCCCATATATATCTTAATGGTCAAAGTCAGGAAACTAAAAGGAATATGACAGAGTTGTGCTTCACTCCCTATGGACTACAATTCCCATCAGCCCCTGCCAGCATAGCCAATTGGCCATGCTGGCAGGGGCTGATGGGAATTGTAGTCCATGAACATCTGGAGTGCCATAGGTTCACCACCACTGCCCTATGGTATCATGGGGCTTATCAGAGGCGTACCGGTAATGGCGACATGGGGTGACCCATGTTATAGGATGCAAATTATTTAGTCAAGTGTGGGGGTGCCAAATCAGGAGCAAAGGGGGGGATGGCAGCGGGGAGGCAGATCCCTGCCCCGCCTGCAGATCCCTAGCTGAGTGTACTACAGCCTAAAAATGAATATATTGGTTGAAATAATGGGACTGGGACATCCCAAATGCCATTTTTCATTGTCATTGTTGCTTTTCTTAACTGTTTTTTCTGTGCCAGACGTATGGATCAAAAGGTTGATGTTTGGTAATGTTTTCTCTGGTTCTTATGTGTATGTATATTCCCAAACCTGAATTGTTTTAAAAACTAAGCATGAATTGTCCTACAGTAAAGCATTCACACTCAGGTCATACGATTTTGCAATTGTCATAAGACTTCTACCCCAAAAAGGACCCCGCGTAGAAACCAGACTATTTATTTATTTATTTATTTATTTGTTTGATTGATTGATTTCTAAACTGCCCTCCCCCTAGGAGCTCAGGGCGGTGAACAACAATGATAAAAACAGCTTAAAACATAACATAAAATTGATTAACAGCAATAAAACCCGGAACCGTACAACGTCAGATGGCATTCCACCCTTCTCCCCCTCCCTACCATTATGCCCACAGGAGGCCAGATGAAATGGCAGCGATGTATTTAACCAGGCTGGCCAAATGCCTGGCAGAACAGGTCCGTCTTACAGGCCCTGTGGAAACTCTGCAGGTCCCGCAGGGCCCTGATCTCTCTTGGAAGCCTTGCACTTTGAGAATCCTGTTTCCCATATAACTCAGCATGTGTAGCCACAGACTGTGCTTTGATTGATTAATTTACAGTCATAGACCACTAATAAACCCCATGCAGGCGGGGGGCGGAGACAATTTGTCTCCAGGCGCCATTTCTCCCCGATACGCCTCTGGGGCTTGTGGAACAAATTTCCATTACTTGACTAAATGATATTATCCTGCCATTTTTAGTGGCAGATCTGCTGGCATAAGTGCAGCTAAAAGGAGCACAAAAAGCAGCTAAAAGGAGCACAAAGTTTCCATAGCAGAGGCGTCTGGACAATCTGGACTGATTGTGGCAGTTTGGGGTAGAAAGCCATGTTCTTGAGCAGCCTTCCCATCAGGAAATGGAATCATTATGTCCCAGAAGCCAATATTATTCAGCTAGTGGGATAATTATGCATTTTCTAGTGGGATTAGAAGTGGCCAATCTTGCTAAGCCTATAACCTGGGGTTTCCTGCATACAACATATAATACAGACAAAATAACTGCATAATAAAACATTCATATACATGAGTGAAAGGACCATGGCTGAGATTGAGGAATCAATCTACCTTTCATTCTCTTGAAAGGCTTTTATTTCCTTTCAAATATTTTACATTACCAAGTCAACCTCACAGTATTCAATACCAGTACTCATATGTACCCAGAATTCCTTGACTCTCTTACCCACAGGAAGCATGTTTCCGCCCTTCTGGATAGAATTTTTAATCTTGAAGGAAGTACCCTGAAAAGTGTCATAGAAGCTGCCTGGAGAAGGGACATCTTACCAGAGAGATAGCAGTAAAACTCTGAGCGGGGCACCATTGTACCCACAGGGGCTCGGAAAGCAGGGGAATCCAGGGGACACACTAAGAGATAAAGGGGTGTGGCAGGCCTGTGCAAAGGCTGTTAAATTGGGAATTATTGCCAGGCTTACCACTCTGCCACTCCTAGTAGTATTCTAACACATGAAAATGTAATACAGTGATAAATATGATTTAAGCAGCTCTTGGGTGGCTCTACAAGATGGTGTAATGATCTGGATTTTTATTCCTAGGATCTTTTTTAAAATGCTTCCAGTATAAAAACTGTGAGTACCACTGTGTGTGTGTGTGCAGTGGGGGGGGGGGGGCTCCAGAGAAACATTTTTCTTTTAAATAAGCAAAATACTTTTTATCCCAAGGTTTTATTTGCTACAAATTAGCGGCATGGACAAGACTCAGGATGAAAAAAATTGGAACATTTGGGGGAGCTCTACAAAACCCTGTGAAATCTATTTACTTATTTTCAAATGCTGTCTCACAAAAGATACATTCTATGTTGTTACATCAACAATACAGGTCTAGGGTTACTAGGAAAATAAGTTATGTCAGATATTTCATTTTCTCCCAACATTTCAATCTAAAAAAAATTGGTCCAGACCAATATTACCCAGACGAAGGAATTTTGGTCCTTTCAATGCTCTTTCTTTTCTCAAACTAGTTTACAGACCCTTAGATTGTATGAGCCCTGTAGATATGATCTTGAATATAGCCTGTGGTCAATCAGAGAAAGGAGTTTTCTAGTCGAGCTCCAACTAAACCATTCTTATCTGAAAATTAGCAGTAGATTCTCCCTAAGTCAGGACCATTTAATGCAACTAGCATATGTGAAATTGACAAGATATGTCTGTTTTCACCCCTACATGTGAAACAAAAAGCAGGGAAGATGGATACCAAATAGATAATAGCACAAGGGGGATGCATCAGAAACTTCATTCCTATCCCTGTGCTGATTTTCTGTTCTAGTTGTAATCTCTGCAGTTGTCACTGAAAACACACACACAAACACCATCAGGGTAGACTACATGCAACTGACTTTGAAGGACTAATTTGTCTGTAGTTCAATTTCTATAGTAAAGTGCTGCAATTTTAAATTTGTAACTTCCAAGGCTGATTTTAACAGCCTTCACAGTTGTGTCCTGATAACAACTTCTTGCAGTAATGAAATTGACATGCTTGAGTTCAGGAAAAGTCATTTACCATAGGGTGAAATTGACAAGGAATTTCAGACCCCTTGTCTGTTGAATTTATGTATTGAAAGGACTTACCCAGATTTGCTTCAGAGATCAAGTTTTACCATAGCTTTTTTGCACAGTTGGTTCCAAAATCTCCAAAATTTGGGCAGATATTACTACTACAAATCATGTTCTTAATGTGCTTATTTAGCCCCTGGTAGTTGCTTTCCCCAAAATGGAATCCAAAATAGATAATACTTATCTGCATTTTCTGTATCTGAAACTGAACCTCTTGGATCAGGAGTCCTCAAACTTTTTAAACACGGGGTCAGTTCACTGTCCCTCAGACCGTTGGAGGCCGGACTATAGTTTTTTAAAAAACTATGAACAAATTCCTATGCACACTGCACATATCTTATTTTGAAGTAAAAAAAAAAAGGACCAAATACAATATTTAAAATAAAGAACAAGTAAAATGTTTCTATGCATGTTTTGATGCATGTTTTTGCATAGGATCAGGCTGTATTCTTTTCTAAGTGATCATGCATAAGATCACATGACAGTGGCAAGATCCTTGAGCTGCCTCAGGTAAGGGATCCCTGCCAAACAACTTTACATCAACAAACATTACAACCTTTCCTGTGAATAAGATTATTTATTTAAAAATGAATTTTATGAATTCTCAGCAAAAATACATATAATAGTATACAAGGACAACCCCACCTCCCAGTTCTGCTTACTCTCTAAATACATTTGCGGGTCCCAGAAAATTTATCATGAGTATTATGGTATCTGTGGAAACCCCCTGCCTTAGGCAAAGCCCTTCTGATTTGCAGGGTCTTACTTTGAAAGCACAAGCCATTCCAGTCCCAGAACACTGATACTAACACCACAGTCTCTTGTTTCCCTTTGGGGGCTGGCATTGCAGACCCCCAGCAGTTGAGCTGACTGGTCCCAGAGGCCACCATTCCACACTGGGGGCTGTCATGCCAGGCAAAAAACAGGCGTCTCCAAATTTGTTCTGCATTTTCTTTTGTGTGCTGTAATGTCTTCAATGAAGCCCATGCAAGTCTATTGGAATTCCTGGGTTCCATCTAGAGATGGCGATTCGGAGCGCTTCAAACCGCGTTCTAGCCGAGCTGCGCGAGTTTCAGGCAAGTTTTGGGCATGCTTGCCCAACCCCAAGCTGCCCGAAACTTGTGCGCTTTGAGCCTGTAAAAACTGACTTGCTTCGAGCTTCTGAGCCGCTGCTCCGCGCCTGTAAAAAAACGGGGGGGGGGGGGGGGAACGTGAGCCATGCTGCGAGATCCTTCTCGACTGCTGGGAGGGGAAAAAAAATCTCCTTCCAGCACCTGGGAAGGATCGCGCGGCTTGACTCATGTTCCCCCCCTCGCTTTTTAAACTATCACCTGCTTGGACTGGAGGGGAATTCAGAAGGTCCTCCTCCCAGCCAGCAGCCGGCAAGGTTCCCCCCTCCAAACCCTCACCAGTCCAAGCAGCTAAAAGTAAAAAAAGCGGGGGGATGTGAGCTGAGCTGCATGATCCTTCTCGGCTGCTGGGAGGGAAAAAACCTCCTTCCAGCACCTGGGAAGGATTGCACGGCTCATCTCGCATCCCCCCTGCTTTTTTTTACTATCACCTGCTTGCACTAGGGAGAGTTTGGAGGGGGGAACCTTGCTGGCTGCTGGCTGGGAGGAGGACCTTCTGAATTCCCCTCCAGTCCATGCAAGTGATAGTAAAACCGCCAGCCACTACTCTTGCCTTAACCCTAACCCTCATAATGGCATTACAATGGTGTTACAACAGTGTTACAACAGCGTTATAGCGGTGTTATAACGGTGTTGTAATGGCATTATAACAGCTTTAAAACAGCAATATAGCAGCATTATAACGGCGTTATAGCGGCATTACAGCAGCGTTATAACGGCGTTATAGCAGCGTTATAGCAGCATTACAGCGGCATTATAGCGGCGTTATAGCGACGTCATAATGGCAATATAGCAGCGTTATAGCGGTGTTATAGCGGCAATATAGCAGCAATATAGCGGAGTTATAACGGCGTTATAGAGACGTCATAACGGCAATATAGCAGCATTATAAGTAGCGATTATAACGGCTGTTATAGCGCCAGTGTTATAAACGGCAGTTATAGTGGTGGTTTTGAAACATACATTATAAGCCCGAAGTTATAATGGCTAATATAGCAGCGTGTCATGGCGAGCATGTTATAGTGTATGCGTTACAGTGGCTTAAATGTAGCGGCATTTACGAAGCCTGGCGTTATAACGGCGTTATAGCAGCTTTATAACAGCATTATAGCGGCGTTATAGCGACGTCATAACGGCGTTATAGCAGCTTTATAACAGCATTATAGCGGCGTTATAGCGGCGTTATAGCGACGTCATAACGGCGTTATAGCAGCGTTATAGTGGCGTTATAACGGCGTTATAGTGGCGTTTTAGCGGTGTTATAGCGACATTATAGCGGCGTTATAGCGGCGTTTTAGCGGCGTTATATTGGCGTTTTAGCGGCATTATAGCAGCGTTATAGCGGCGTTATAACGGCATTATAATGGCGTTATAGCGGCATTATAGCGGTGTTATAGTGGCGTTATAGCGGCGTTATAGCGGCATTATACCTGCGTTATAGCGGCGTTATAGCGGTGTTATAACAACAATATAGTGGCGTTACCCCAGCATTATAGCAGTATTATAATGGCGTTATAGCGGCATTACATCGGCATTATAACAGCATTATAACGTCATTATAGCGGAATTACAGCGGCGTTACAGCAGCGTTATAGCAGCGTTATAGCGGCGCGTCGCGAAAGTGGTATAATATAGCGAAAGCGCTTATAACGGCGTTATAGCGGCGTTATAACGGCGTTATAGCAGCGTTATAGCCGCATTATAGCGGCGTTATAGCGGCATTATAGCGGTGTTATAGCGGCGTTATACCTGCGTTATAGCGGTGTTATAGCGGCGTTATAGCGGTGTTATAACGACAATATAGTGGCGTTACCCCAGCATTATAGCAGCAGTATAACGGCGTTATAGCGGCATTACAGCGGCATTACAGTGGCGTTACAGCGGCGTTACAGCGGCGTTATAGCGGCGTGATAACGGCGTGATAACAGCATTACAGCAGCGTTATAACAGCGTTATAACGGTGTTACAGTGGCATTATAGCAGCGTTATAGCGACGTTAGAATGGCAATATAGCGGCGTTACAGCGGCATTATAACGGCGCTATAGCGACATTATAGCGGCGTTATAGTGACATAGCGGCATTATAGCAGCATTATAGTGACATTATAGCGGTGTTATAGCGGCGTTATATTATCGTTATAGCGGTGTTAAAGTGGCGTTATAGCGGCGTTATAACGCTGTTATAATGGCGTTATAGCGGCGTTATAGTGGCATCATAACGGCAATATAGCAGCATTATAGCGGTGTTATAATGGCGTTATAGTGGCGTTACCCCGGCATTATAGCAGCATTACAGCAGCGTTATAGCGGCGTTAAAGTGTTATAACGGCGTTATAGTGGCATTACAGCAGCGTTATAATGGCGTTATAAAGTCATTATAGTGGCATTACAGCAATGTTACAGCGGCGTTATATTGGCGTTATATTGGCGTTATAGCGGCATTATAGCAGCGTTATAGCGGCGTTATAACGGCGTTATAACGGCGTTATAGCGGCATTATAGCGGCGTTATAGAGGCATTATAGTGGCGTTATATTGGCATTATAGCGGCATTATACCTGCGTTATACCTGCGTTATAGCGGCGTTATAGCGGTGTTATAACGACAATATAGTGGCGTTACCCCAGCATTATAGCAGCATTATAACGGTGTTATAGCGGCATTACATCGGCATTATAACAGCGTTATAACGTCATTATAGCGGCATTACAACGGCGTCCCAGCAGCGTTATAGCAGCGTCATAGCGACGTCATAACGGCGTTATAGTGGCATTACAGCAGTGTTACAGCGGCGTTACAGCGGTGTTATAGCAACATCATAACGGCAATATAGCAGCGTTATAGTGGCGTTATAACGACGTTCTAGCGGTGTTATAGCGGCATTATAGCGGCGTTATAGAGGCGTTATAGTGGCTTTATAACGGCATGATAGCGGCATTATAGCGGTGTTATAGCACCATTATAGCGGCTTCATAATGGCGTTATAGCGGATTCATAATGGCGTTATAGCAGCGTTATAGCGACGTCATAATGGCAATATAGCAGCATTATAGCAGCGTTGTAACGGTGTTATAGCGGCGTTATAGCAGCCTTATAGCAGTGTTACAACTGCGTTATAACGGCGTTACAGTGGCGTTACCACGGCGTTACCAAAACCTGAAAGATAAAATTGACCATAGCTCTAATCTCGGACTGTACCCTAAAGCTCAACCTAACACTAAGGCAATCATGAACTGCTTCCCTTGCCTTAACCCTAACCCTATCTTATTATTTTTATTTAAATTATTCAGTCATAAATTGTTCCCAAAATGGTAACAAAACCCCAAAACCTGAAACTGACCATAGTCCTATTCTCGGACTGCTGTGTAGAACTCCACATAACATTAAGGCCAGCCTGAGCCCCTGCCCTTGCCTTAACCCTAATGTTATACAATTTTTTAAAATTTAATTTATTTTTGTTACAATTTTGGGATCTATTTATCACTGAATAAATTAAATAAAAATAATAAGTTCAGGTTAGGTTTAAGACAAGGGCAGGGGCTCCAGCTTGCTTTAGTGTTATATTGAGTTCTAGGGCGCAGTCCGAGAATAGGGTTATATTCAGTTTTACGTTTCAGGGTTTTGCTGTAACTCTTGCCCTTGCCTTAACCCTAACCCTAACTTATTATTTTTATTGAATTTATTCAGTCATAAATTGTTCCCAAATTGTAACAAAAACCCGAAACCTAAAACTGACCATTGCCTTGTTCTCGGACTGTGGCCTAGAGCTCAATCTAACACTAAGGCAATCATGAACTGCTGCCCTTGCCTTAACCCTAACCCTATCTTATTATTTTTATTTATTTATTCAGTCATAAATTGTTCCCAAAATTGTAACAAAACCCCAAAAGCTAAAAGTGACCATAGCCCTATTATCGGATTGCATCCTTGAACTCAACCTAACACTAAGACAAGCCTGAGCCCCTGCCCTTGCCTTAACCCTAACCCTAACTTATTATCTTTATTTAATTTATTCAGTCAAAAATTGTTCCCAAAATTGTAACAAAACCCCAAAACCAGAAACTGACCATAGCCCTATTCTCGGACTGCGCCCTAGAACTCCACGTAACCCTAAAGCTAGCCTGATCCCCTGCCCTTGCCTTAACCCTAACACTCATAATGGTGTTACAACTGCGTTATAATGGCGTTGTAACGGCATTGTAACAGCGATATAGCAGCGTTATAACAGCGTTGCTACAGTGTTACAATGGCATTATAACAGCATTACAAAAACCTGAAATATAAAAATGACCATAGCCCTAGTGCTCAACCTAACAGTAAGGCAACCATGAACCACTACCCTTGCCTTAACCCTAACTTCTTATTTTTATTTAATGTATTCAGTCTTAAATTGTTCCCAAAATTGTAACAAAAAACCCGAAACCTGAAACTGACCATAGCCCAATTCTCGGACTGTGCCCTAGAATTCCACGTAACACTAAGGCAATACTGACCCGCTGCCCTTGCCTTAACCCTAACCCTAACCAATTTTTAATTTAATTTATTTTTGTTACAATTTTGGGATCTATTTATGACTGAATAAATTAAATAAAAATAATAAGTTCAGGTTAGGTTTAAGACAAGGGCAGGGGCTCTGGATTGCTTTAGTGTTATATTGAGTTCTAGATCGCAGTCTGAGAATAGGGTTACAGTCAGTTTCAGGTTTCAGGGTTTTGTCGTAACCCTTGCCCTTGCTTGAAGCCCAACCCTAACTTATTATTTTTATTTAATTTATTCAGTCAAAAATTGTTCCCAAAATTGTAACAAAAACCCAAAACATAAAACTGACCATAGCACTATTCTCGGACTGCACCTTTGAACTCAACGGAACATTAAGGCAAACCTTTCCCTTAATCCTAATCCTAATTCATTATTTTTATTTAATTTATTCAGACAAAAATTGTTCCCAAAAAAGGAAAGAACCCGAAACCTAAAACAAACCATCACGCTAATTTTGGACTCTGCCGTAGAACTCAACGTAACTCTGAGGCAAGGCTGAGCCACTCCCCTTGCCTTAACTCTAACCCTCATAACAGCGTTACAACAGCGTTACAACAGCGTTACAACAGCATTATAACGAAGATATAACGGCGTTATAACGGTGTTACAAAAGTGTGAAATATAAAACTGACCATAGCCGTGTTCTTGGAATGTGCCCTAGAGCTCAACCTAACACTAAGGCAATCATGAACTGCTGCCCTTGCCTTAACCCTAACCCTAACTTATTGTTTTTATTTAATTAATTCAGTCATAAATTGTTCCCAAAATTGTAACAAAAACCCGAAACCTAAAACTTCCCATAGCCCAATTCTCGGACTGTGCCTTAAAACTATTCGTAACACTAAGAAAAAACTGACCCGCTGCCCTTGCCTTAACCCTAACCCTTATAACTATGCTACAACGGCATTACAATGTCATGCCGTGCCTCCTGCTTTTTGCCTTCTCCCTCCTGCACTTCTCGTTTGTGGCGATTGGTCACCCGCTGTTGAAACTCTGCTACGGGAGACCAAGGGATTGCGGTTGTGGTGGAGGTGTCAGTGGCAGAAGCCCCCCAGCCTCTGTTTCACCCGCCGGGTGCGATTGGATCGGCAAGGGCTGGGAGAGCTGACAGAGCTGGCAATAGACAGTGTTGCGATGGGTACTACAGTAATTGATCCCGCTGCTGCAGAAGCGATGGCTGAACTGACTAGGCCCGATTGTGGGGGCGGGGCCTCGCAGGGCGCTCCAGCCCCGCTGGATGGGATAGCCCTGACGGCTCCGGTGATGCAGACGGCAGAGGAATATCGGGAGATGGTTACTCGGTCTCCTAAACATCTACAGCCGGCTTTAAAGGAGACAGTCAGTCTCAAAGAAATCCAGCAGCACCAGCAGCATTATTACCCTCGTGGGGATCGGTTGGTGGTGGATAGCAAGCTTTTGGCAGGGTACAACACCTTTCTGCTTTGAGGGGAGAGGCCAGTGGCAGTGGCCCCTCAATCCCAACATTATCTGCCTGCTATTGCTTCCCTTCCCCTTTCCTTGATCCCATTGGTTGTACCCAGCCTTCTGAGATCAATGCAGGAGTGGCCTCGCCTAGGTGGTGTGAGCCCTAGGCTTGGACTCTTCTGTGTCACCTATACTCCTATGACCATCAGTGACCACCAGAGGGTGCAAGGATTCCGGAATGACTTTACATCAAACCACTCACTATGCTTGCCTGAAAACACTTGGTCTCCTTTAGTACATCTAGGAGCCTGGATCCTGATTCCACTACTCTCCGCTGACTTCTGCCAACGTTTTTCATTTTGGCCGTGCATATAGCTTGTAGGATTGTGGAAATGTAGTTATTTCCACAGTCACACAATTAGTTAGCAATTAGTGGGTATTATTTGTATTATTGTTAAGGTTTAGTCTGGCTTGTATTAACCAGTTTTAAGATAAGTAGTTTGTTAGGTTATAAATTGCTACTGCTTACTCAGTGGCCAGCCTGTGTCCACTATAGTGGAGAGCCTTCGCTGGGGTAACAGATAGGGAAGGAACGGTAGGAATAATGGGGGCCCCATTCATGGGCCTAGGAATCCCAGTGTTAATGGGACGGGGTAAGTATGATCGTAGGCAGTGGCCATATGAGAGAAGGTGGGCAAGAAATGAATGTGCTTGCTCACCTTCTGACCTCCGACCTATCCCGAGGAACGTAGGTGGTAGGGTTCAGGGCGACTCCGCTTCGTCATTGGTGTTGATCAATGCCAGGTCCATAAATAATAAGACCGCAGTCCTCCGGGATTTTCTCGGGGAGCTGCAGATGGACCTGGCTTGTATCACCGAAACCTGGGTGCGAGGTCTCTCCTCCGGGTTTCGCGTGTTTACACCGATCACGAACACGGGGCCAGGGGTGGCGTGGCTATGTTCATCCATGACACCATCCCCTTTAGGGCTGCCTCTGTCCTGGAGATCAATGGTTTAGAGTGTGTCGGCCTGGAGTGGTTGGCCCAGGAGAGGTTGGCTGTCCTCCTGGTGTACTGGTCACCTAGTGCACCGGGGGACAGCCTGCCGCGGCTGCTGGAGGTGGTGGTGGACTGGGCGTTGCGGTTCCCCAGGCTTATTGGGGGACTTCAATCTCCATGTCGACACCGCCTCATGCACAGCGGCCGTGGACCTGGTGTCATCCATGGCAGCACTGGGCCTCTCCTTGGTAAATTCTGGCCCCACCCATGAGGCCGGGCACACACTGGACTTGGTCTTTGGGGCAGGAGTTGATATGGTCACATCCTCTAGCGATAGAGTGCCATGGTCTGACCATTATGCCCTGAAGGTTCGGATGGACGTGCCACAACGCCCCTGTCTAGGCGACGAGCGAATTTATTCCTGCCCCCGGAGACTAATGGATCCTATTGGATTCCTGAATGCTCTGCGGGACCTGAACCCACCAGCACCCTCGATGAGCAAGTGGAAGACTGGAACTCCCGCCTTTCCGATGCCATCGAGGTAGTTGTCCCCCGGCGCCCTCTGCGCTCCCAGTCACGGCTGGCCCCTTGGTATACTGAGGAGCTATGCCGTATGAAACGGGAACTTAGACGGCTAGAGCGAGTGTGGAGGAAAGCTCATGACGAGGCTGCACGAACATCTTATAGGACATTTATGAAGGCCTATGAGATGGCGACGAAGGAAGCGAAGAGGACTTTCTTCTCTTCTTCTCTCGCATCTGCCAACTCCCACCCGGCACAATTATTTCGTATCATTCAGTCACTGACCTCATTATCCGAGGCCTCTACAAATTGTCAATTGGCTATTAGCTGTGAGGCATTTATGAGCTTCTTTGCAGATAAAATCATGTCGCTCCGCCAAGACTTTCCTGCCACTTTAGCAACAATAAGTGAACTGGAGGCTCCCTTGCTGTCTTCTGGCCCATGTTTGGCCCAGTTCTCCCTGCTCTCTGAAGCCGCTGTTGACAGGGCCCTAGCTGCTGTTAGACCTTCTACCTGTCCTCTGGATCCGTGCCCCTCCTGGCTTATTAAAGCGTGCCGGGCGGAGCTACTACCCCACCTGTTGAGTATCATCAATAACTCCCTTGAGCAAGGAGTTTTCCAAAGTGGGTTGAAGGAGGCAGTGGTCCGCCCACTCTTGAAAAGACCATCATTGTATATGCCATTGAAAAGACCGCATTGTATATGCGGATGCCATCTTATACATTAATTTATCTATTATAGTCAGTTTCTATTTTACCGCTGCTTTTTAAAGTTTTAGTTGTTTTTAACTGTACCTGATGGTCATTATGTTGTGCACCGCCCAGAGCCCCTAGGGGATGGGGTGGTCTAGAAGTCTGAAAATAAATAAATAAATAAATAAAATAAATCATTAGATCCTGGAGATCTGGCCAATTACCGCACCGTTTTGAATCTTTCGTTTCTGGGGAAGGTAATTGAGAGAGTGGTGTTGGAGCAGCTACAGGGCTTCCTGGAGGACACATCAGCTTTTGATCCCTTCCAGTCCAACTTCCATGCTGGGCATGGGATGGAGACTGTTCTCACAGTCACAGATATGCTCATTATGCAACTAGACCAAGGCGGATCGGCGCTGCTGGTATTGTTAGATCTTACCGCAACGTTTGATGTGGTCGACCACGATCTTTTGGCCCACCGCCTGGCCACTTCCGGGGTGCGGGGCACTGTCCTTGAATGGATTGCCTCGTTCCTCCAGGACCGGACCCAGCAAGTGTGGTGTGGGGACCGAGCCTCCCGAAGGTGCTCACTTCATTGTGATGTGCCCCAGGGAGCGCTGTTGTCCCTGCTATTATTTAACATCTATATGTGACCCCTTGCTCAGTTGGTGCGGAGCTTTGGGCTGACGTGCCATCAATATGCCGATGACACTCAGCTCATTCTGTGGAAGGAGAGGGGGCGGTCTCCGCCCCAGCAGCTCTCCAGCACTGTTTGGAGGCGGTAGCTGGTTGGTTGCAACAGAGCAGGCTGAAACTGAATCCATCGAAGACGGAGATCCTCTGGCTGAGCTGTGAGGGGGGGGGGTCAGGGATTTTCAGCCACCAGTGTGGGAGGGGGCTATATTGGCACCGGCCTCCTCCAGTCGTGACCTGGGGGTCCACCTGGATTCGTCTCTTTCAATGGAGACCCAGGTGGCCCAAGTAACCCGGGTCGCGTTTTTCCACCTTCACCAAGCACGGCGGCTGGCCCCCTTCCTCTCCCAAAGCGACCTAGCCACTGTGATCCATGCAACGGTCACCTCCAGGTTAGACTATTGCAACTCGCTCTACGCGGGCCTTCCCTTGCGTCTGATTCGGAGACTGAAATTGGTCCAGAATGCAGCGGCTCGTGTGCTCACAGGGGGTGCCACCAGGGATCACATCACACCTGTGCTACGCCATCTGCACTGGTTACCGATCGAATTCCGAATCATTTTCAAGGTGCTGGGGTTTACCTTTAAGGCCTTGCGCGGCCTGGGACCTCCATACCTGTGGGACCGTCTTATCCCACATGTCCCGAATCAGTCTCTGCATTCAGCAGAGGCCAATTTACTGGTGATCCCTGGCCCTTCAATGATTTTACTGCCCTGGCCCCGGCCTGGTGGAATGCTCTCCCCCCAGCGGTCAGGGCCCTATGGGATCTTAATGAGTTCCGCAGGGCCTGTAAGACCGAGCTTTTCCGCTGGGTCTTTGGGGAGGCTAGCTGCTGATGCCCCCCCTTTCTTAACATCAGTGGATCCTGCCGTCCTTCCTCCCTTTTTTCTTTTAGGGGATCTGATAGTTGGTGCCATCTGTTATGCTGATTAGTATGCTGCATTTTAATGGGGTGGGATTTATTTATATAGAGCCAAATTAACTAATATTTAACTGATTTTAGTCTCTGATTTTATTGTGCTCTATCCATGTTTTGTTCACCGCCCTGAGCCCTCCGGGGGAGGGCGGTTATATAAATATAATAATAATAATAATAATAATAATAATAATAATAATAATAATAATAATAATTACAATGGCATTACAACGGCGTTACATCAGTGTTACAAAAACCTGAAATATAAAACTGACCATAGCCCTATTCTCGGACTGTGCCTTAGAACTCATTGTAACACTAAGGCAATCCTGAACCGCTGCCCTTGTCTTAACCCTAACCCAGCTTATTATTTTTATTTAATTAATTTGGTCATAAATTGTTCCCCAAACCTAAAAATGTCCATACCCCATTCTCAGACTGTGCCCTAGAACTCTCTGTAACATTGGATCATCACAGCATCCCTAATTAAACAGATAATATAACAATGCCAAGATGTCAGTTGGTTTGTTCAGAGTACTCTTAAATGCTGTGTAGCCTAACTAATCTCATTTATAAATTTTCAGTGATTAAATACAAAAAAAATGTTTTACAATGATTTTGTTCTGAAGCACTAAGCCATGTTATGAGCTAAGTACTAGTACTGGCTTCTTCTGTGCTGACAAATTATTCAATTAACAATAAATTATACTCAGATTATACTGCAAGCAACTACTTAAGATTTCATTGAAATCTGCTTCATTATCATAAACTGAACATCAATTGGAAAAATACATTTTTATTTGTTTAAGGACACTTTTTGTTCAACTAATATTGAGGGTCTCTTATATCTAAAGAACTAGAGTAAACTTATTTGGGCAAAAAAGTCAATTCTAGTCTGTTGTATACATGGGGCCCAGACTGGCATGGTTGATTTTTCACAGAGAAGGATGGAAGGGAGGTTGATATTTAACCAAAAAATACTTTTATTACCCTAACCAAGGTAACAAATAGAAAGAGAAAAAGCAAGACAATAGCATGAGATAGCAAGATTGAACAACTCAGTGTCAACAATACTGTAGCAATGAATGTGTGTCAATACAATAAGAACTATTGATTTTGCACAATCCTAGTGTTCAGTTGTATTACTTTAAATGACCAATTACTTTTTAAATTATGTTCCTCTCATATGGTTAGGCCAGAGAAACCAATAAGATAGGTGATAAGTTGCTATTTAGGAAGAGGTTGCATACTTCAATCTTTTCCTGGTGGACTGAAACCAAATGGCCTTCTAAAAGCATTTATTATATTTAAGCTATCAGAGAAACAGAATAAAAAAGCCCAATTTTTATTCACAACAGGGATAGGAGAAATAAGGAAGCACAGGAAGGATATTTAAATCTTTTTACAGATAATACACAATTTTTGTTTGTAAAGTTATAGTATTTCAGATGACAAATTATGAATGAACAGAACAGTTTTCACAAAGTTTGCACAAAGGTTTTCCCTCTTCAGAACTCAATGTACAACAGATCTGATAATCCCGGTGGTTTCCAAAAGCAAGGAAAGTGTGATTTTCTCTCTGCCTGTGCAAGGGAAGTGTTGCAGAGTACCTGAACAATTCTGTCCACTCCTTGGGAGGCTGTTCCAGGGAAACAATGGAACTTTAAAAATTATGCAAACATTCAAGAAGCATGGAAAGGGGGAATTTTTAAAATAAAACTGGCCACCTGAATAATCCTATTGTGAACACCGACATACACCACACCTTTTTTTCAGCATTCCCAAGCCAAAAATCATTTGGGAGCCCCTAATGTCAGCTTCCCTTCTGGCAACACCTCCTCCATGCCAATGGAGGTTGTTGCAGAGGCCCATTGTTGCAGGTTTGGGTGCCACAGTGGATGGCCACCAAGGTAAATCTCTCTGTTCTGGCATCTGTGCCACTTTGCCCAGCACTGGTGGCATGGATGCAGGTGCAATCCTTCTGTTGCTTCCAGTGTGGTGTCATCCTGCCTTTTTGACTGCATAGTGAGTTTTCTTGCATATTAAAAATACTTACATATAGAAAACCAGGATATCAGGAAGATAAATCTTCTCAAAAAGTTATTTTTAAATCCTCAGTTTTATTTAAAAAACCTTATCCATATTACATTTCAAGTATAATTTCTGCCCCAAGCCAAATTCCAAAGTATCTTGGGGGTAGAAAATGACTCACAAAACCAGTAATGTTTGTGGGGTAGAAGTCACTGAGTCTGATAATATCAAAACATATAGAGCTTGAAAATTTCCATACAAGGCAGAATTTTTCCTTTGAGCATATACACCTCTCCTATTTTGTATATTCAATAACTCATGCTAGTTTTGCTCAGTTATAAAACTGTATTTTTCATTTTCAGTTTGAACAAACAAAAATGTTTTGAAACAAAGAAATTAGAAAACTAACAGAAATTGCTATGTTATCAACAAAAAAGTTAATGTTAGTAAATCCTGTTTGCATATGTGTGTTTTACCCTTTCTTCTATCCTAATAGCAAATTTTTCTGTGGTGACAGAAATGCAAACTTGTTGGTTGTGCAACTGGCAATTCTGACAGTTCATTTCATTGCTACTGTGATTCTTGAAGCAAATCTTCTACAGTTGGCACCTGTCCAGCTGCTTTAAAAATATGCTGTTCTAGGACAAGCAAAATAGCATCTATGTATTGATGTTTCACATGTTGATGTAGAAGTTTTTCCAGGTACATGAGGAACAGTGTATTCAAGACATAGTTATGTATTCAAGTGTATACAGTGTATTCAAAACAGTGTATTCAAGACAGAGATTTGATGCTCTGGTAGATCCTGGGCACATTTCTTCCATTTACCAGCTTTTTCTTTAGATTTGCAAGAAATACATACCTATCCTAACCTGAATTCTTCCCATCAGGATGGGTCTTTTTCCACAGAACATAAGTGGCAATGGCAGCAACATATAACATACTGAAGAACAGCACAACTGACCTGTTGATTTTTTGCTTGCTTGTATAGTTTGTAACAAAGTGGGCAAAACTGTGCATTGTAATGTGCAATTGTGCCTAATTTTCTTTTTCTGCCCATACACCTAGGTCATGATGCATGGTAGAAGTACAGCATTGCCCTTCTTTGACAATAATATGTGTTACTCAATCCCAATTTGTGTCAGTGCCACCCCCAACTCAAAACAACTAAAAAAAACCATTTTGAAAGTATGCCACTTAGCACAAAAATGGTGCACATGAAGGGGACCGCTTGAAATTTTAGGCCTCAGGCATCAGAGAACCAAAATTAATCATTATATATCACTATTACCTTATAGTGCTTTTTAAGTTTAACTGAAGCTAGCATATCAAGTAAAACTTAGACAGTAAAAAATATCTAAGAATAACTTGTGCTTATGGAGATGTCTATAAATTGTGCTTATCTCAGCTATCTGTAGTTCCTTATCCAAGTTATTTTTTGAATCAGGACAAGACAACCTGAAATCATGACAGGTACATGAGAAAAGATTCAAACTAACCCTTTTATTTTGTGCTGATAAGGACTCTTTACTAAAAACTGAGGAAGTGAACCTTTGTTAAGTGTGAGCAATAATTTTTCTTAATTCTGCCTAATTAGAGTTGTTTGTATCTGCCTATTAAAAAACCTTGGCAAGCGTGTTGATTCTGAGAGAAAAACTTACCTTGCCCATGCGATGAGATTTTGTTGTTCTCTCCTTGTGTATACAATCCAATTTTCCTTTAAAAAGATACTCTCTGCATACCTTTTTGGGTCGTGGCCAGGTAGCAAGCCTAGTCTCCCAGGTAGGCGGTGGGGGGGTGGGGACAGAGTCAGATTCCCCCATCTCACAAACATACAGAACCTACTCATAAGCAGGTAAAGGTTGTGACAGATTGCCATGAAATGATTGGCTGAAAGGGGACAATTCCCCCCAAATGGTGTTCTGTAGGGGCACTGGCCTTGACATCCTCATGCTCCCTGACAAGCAGGTTGGCTGAGCCACCAACCTGACACACCAGTGCAAAGTTTGAACTTTGGCCTGAGGCACCTTAATGCTCTATCACTTTCATCCTACTCCTGTGGCCCCATTCTCTCAGCTGCCTGAAACTGTTGGCTTACCCTTGGATGTGCCTGAACTCTCACCACCCCACTGGGCACTTTGGCACAGAGGGGCACTGACCACACCATGCTGAGGGGGAGCCTGAGCCATGCTGCAGACTCTGGAGAGTGCCAAATGTGAGCCCAGGAGAGGGCAGTCCCTGGGGAAGTTGGTGTGCCACAGCTGGGAGCTAACGATGACTGAGGAAGAAGTCAGGCCAGAAGATGGTGGCAGCTAGGGCAATATGTCTGGCTAGAGTGGCCAGCAGGCTGCCTGGCTCACAGGACTCAGTGCTCCAGATGGCAGCATTCTGTGGGAACCTCCTATTGCTGCCAGGGCACTTGGTGCCCAACAGGAGGAGTATGTGAGTTTTCATCAATGCCAATCCAGAAGGAAGGAAGGCAGACGAGAGGGACATGACTGTCCCACCCTTGCCCTTTGGGGCCACATCCTGGATTTTCTTTCAAGTCCTGGGAGGAAGGACAACCCTTGGCCTGGATGTGGGATGGCTGCTGAAAGTAGTTTAATGCAGTATAAATGCTTGTATCAAAGTAGTATGTTCGATAATGCACAGGATAATGGTTTTGGCAAAGGCGGCAATTACCGGTAATCTTAATTCTTATATTCATTCAGAACTATTTTTCAGCAGCTGGATCATACTATTTCCTCTTCCACTGCAGCACGACTGCACACACTTTAATTTTTAAGTGGAAAAGGGTATAGAAATGTGGACAAAACAAACACTGCTAACACTATTTAGAAAGCCAAAGCAATTTCTTGACATATGACGGGCTAAAAACCAGTTTTATATCTTCTTCTCTGTCAACAAGCAACAGTTAAAATCCTGGCAATGTCTCAATAAAAACAAAAAACATACATAGCAAAATTGGAAATGTCTGGCGTTTGAGAAATCTGTAGTTTCCTAACCAGTGCAACTTTTCTGATTTAATATACATCTTTAATTTCAAATGTCTTCATTTTTATGGCCTATGTACTTTGAATATAGAACTTCAAAGTTTTAGCCATTTTGATTTGTTTTTTGGCTTTTAGTCTAGTTGTTTGTCTGTGAGCTTTTACACATGCTACTTTGTTCTTCTGGAATTATGACAGTAATCTCTGAAGCAGGTTATCAGAGTACCTTGATGATACAACAAATATGAAGAATTCATTTTCAGAGGTAAAGTAATATGACTATTTGAGGTGGCCATATCCATGCTAATGTGAAGCCTTTCCATGTGTGCCATTTTATTTATCCTTACAGAGAAAAGTGCCTATTTGATTTTTATGTGCTTGCTTTAGATCTTCAGAGTTTGACATGTAAGAAAAAGAATATTCGCTTTTAGGGCATTGCTTGAAACTTGCATCAATGTTTATCACAAATGGGCCAGAAAGTTTCACATTTATGCATGTAATCCACATTGACTTGAAATGAGGATATTAACTTTCAGTTCTGTAAATTGTAATTCGATTTATATGAAAGCTGATTTAAAGAGATTGGCGTGAAGGAGCTAATCCTCTATTTCTTCTCAGAGACTGACTTATTTATTCAAACTATCAGTGGACAACAGGTTCAAAAATGTGTGTGTGTGTGCACCCAAACCATTTTTTGAGCTTGAAAAAAACTTAAAAAGCAGAACTCAGACCTCTGTAGCCACAAAGAGGACAGACCAGACATGGGAGGTTATTTTCTGGCAGTGTACAGATGATCACTTCTGAAGAGTATTAGAAGCCCATTCCTTGATAATGATCTGGTAGCACAAGCTGCAGTTCAGCATTGGGTTGCAATAGTATTGTTATAGGGAAAGAAATGTCTTTTTCTGAAATTACCTTTTTTAGAAATAGCCTTTAATTCTTCTTATTCTGTTTTTTAATCTTTTTGAAAGATGTATTTCTCTTTCATTTCTCTTTGGAGAGAAATTCTGTCCTTTATAACTTCAGTCCTTGCCATTATGTACATTACAACCCACATGGGGGGTGTTTTAGCAGGAAGGACAGGGAGGTTTAGGAAGACAACCCCTGCCTCTGGGCATCTACAGAATAAAATTTGGCAGAACCTTCATTCCAGCCATTCCTCTCTTTGAATTTCTCTGTGATCCAAGTGGAATTGATTAGAAACTGACTCCAGATTCCTTAAAAGAGGTAAAGAAATGGATTGTTGTACTTTGGCCAGGAATTGGGTGGAATTTCTGTTCACAAAGCTATGTGAATATGTGAATGGGAGACGTGTTGCATTATAAATATTTCCATTTGATAGACGTTGATAAGTCATATGTAGACCTCAGCTGAGAAAATGACAAAAAACTTATTATTAGAGTCTGTGAATTGGTCCAATGTAAAAATATCCCTATTGGTCCAAGACTTACATAAAAAAAGATTTTTTTCCAAATTTCTAGGTGTAGATTGGCCCATAATATTAATTTAGCAAGTGAAAATGGATCAGATTGATGTATTGTAGAAGGCTTTCACGTCTGGAATCACTGGGATGTTGTACAGTTTTCGGGCTGTATGACCATGTCCAGTAGCATTTTCTGCTGACATTTTGCCTGCATCTGTGACTGGCATCTTCAGAGGATCTGATGGCAGGAGTATGTATACCTGTGGAATGTCCAGGGTGGGAGAAAGAACCATTTGCATTGGTTAACAAAGGGTACAATTAGCAGGTGCGATTTGCATGTGTTGAGGGGAATCCACCCATTTTAGCATGTGTAAGTAACAATGAAGTTGTATAATTCATACCTATGGGACTGCATCACCCCTCATGTCCCACATAGGCCACTACGCTCGGCGGTGGCAGAATTACTGGTGACCCCTAGCCCCATGATGATGCGGCTGGCCTCGAACCGGGCCAGGGCCTTTACGGCTCTGGCCCCTGCCTGGTGGAATGCTCTACCTCCATCAGTCCGGGCCCTGCGGGATCTTGGCGAGTTCCGCAGGGCCTGTAAGACAGAATTATTCCACCGGGCCTTTGGAGAGGCTGGCCGCGGCTCTACTGCCCCCCACTGAAATTCTGCCAATTTCCATCCTCTGTCATCTTGGTTGGGCCTGCTGTGATTCCATCTGGGCCCGCCTGTTCCCTCCCTTTCTTCTTTTTACCTTTTTCCTTGCTTTTTAGCCTTAGGAACGGGCGCCTGTTTGAACTGTTTTAAACTATTTGAATTGTCTGAATTGTTTAAATTGTATGTAACTGCTGCTGGAGTTTTAATGTTTAAGCTATGTTGTTTGAGTTGCTGTTGACAACAGCCATGTTGTGAGCCGCCTCGAGCCCTCCGGGGAAGAGGTGGCCTAGAAATCTAAAATCTAAATAAATAAATAAATAAATAAATAAATAAATAAATAAATAAATAATTTCAACTATATTGAAGGAAATGAGGAAATGAGGACCTGGCCAAGTCCTGGCTGCTATGGCCAAGGATATCAACCTGAGCTTTTGAGGGGGCAGGAAGGACCGGTCCATAGAGGACCATCAGCATTTCAGTTCCAGAGTCAGAGTGGAAGCCGGCACCGCAGCTGAAGTGAGAACTGGAGCCAGCCTGTTGGTGGTGAGAGGGCTGGGGCTGGGGATGCTGGTTGGAATAGATGGGAACATGAGAGGTGGCGAGGCCCAAGTCTGGTGATAGTGGCCCAGCAGGGGGAGCTGGTGGCAGTGACTCCTGAAGACCACCTCCCTGTTTGTGCACCAAAGCGAGCACAGGCCTCCAGGAACCAGCGACGCTGGGTGCGGGAACAGCATGCACTATGTATTGTGACCATAGGGGGTGGCAGGAGCTGGTGGCAGCGGCTCTTGTACATCACTTGATTAGTGCCCATTTCTGGGAGATTCCAACCACAACTGAGTGTGCCACACAAGATCAGTAGCAGCAGCAACAGCGGCTGCAGTCATCAGGCAGTGTGAGCTCCAGGGGGCTGGCAGTAGAAGATAGAATCACAGGGCGGAACCTGCTGTGTGGACTGAGGCTATCTGGGACCCTGATGTTCCCCACACCATTACAACTGACTCTTCTTTGCTCCTAGCAAAAATGTAGTTAATTTTCTCTTATAGGTTTAGAGAGATTAGGGACGTGTAGCAATTAGATGTAGTTGTGATTAGTTATTTCTTCTGATTGCTGTGGGACTTTGTGAGTAGTTAGGTATTTAAGAAGTTAGTATTACTTGCTTAGATTAGTTGAGGTTAGGCTTAGCTTTTAGATCGAAGTTATTGTGTATTTTTGTTGTTTAGTACTAAGGTTATTGTTATTGTTAAAATTAGTCCTGGGATATGTCACCATCTATTTATTTATTATGTTCTTTTTATGCTGTTAGTGTTGTTTATTGCCATGACCATTATTGTTTATATAACCTATTTTGTTATGTTATGATTATCAATGCCTTTATTATGTGATGTTATGATGCTGAAATGTTGAAATGTTGATGTTGTTGTTTTCTATGATGTTGTTAGGATTATTGATGCCTCTGTTTTGTGATATTATGTCGAAATGTTGATGCTTCTGTTATTATTATCCTATGTTTAGACTGTTATATTTGTAATTTAATTTAAATTGTTTGTAATGTAATTGTAATTTAAAATGTTTTGTTCTAATACTATGTTTATTATTTCATGTTTATTGATATTATGTTCTTTGATGGCTGTTGCTAATGTGATGATTATTGGTTGTATTATTTACAGCTGTTGTTCACTGCCCCGAGCCCTGTGGGGGAGGGCGGTATACAAATCTAATAATAAATTAAAAAATAAAATAATCAATTAGTGAGGGCATCTGCATAGTAGGTGCCTGGCATTTTAATCCATTTGACTGCTTCCTGCCTGAGTGGAGACATCCTGTATCTGGGTGGTGTTCACTAACCAATGTCTTGATTTTAGTGTTTTTAAGTAGTAGTAGCCAAATTTTATTCATTTTCATGATTTCTTCTTTTCTGTTGAAATTGTCCATGTGCTTGTGGATTTCAATGGCTTCTCTGTGTAGAGTGCAGTGGTTGTCAAAGTGGTCCAGAATTTCTGTGTTTTCAAATAACATTTTGTGTCCAGCTACTGCTGATTTGGTTGGCTGAATTAGTCTTGTAGACTTGTCCACAGCTACATGGTACACGGTAGACTCCTGCAGAGGTTAGAGGATCCCTCTTATCCTTTGCTGAACATAGCATTTGTTGAATTTTCTTAGTGGGTCTGTAGATTGTAGGGTTGGAGTTTCAAATGAAACAAATTCAAGATTCGGCTCGAATCAGGGTGAATTTGGGCATATTCGGATAAAAATTGTCTGAATATGTCCTGCCCAAATATGAACAAATCCAAATGCAAGGTTTTTTTGTTTTTGTTTTTGGTATTTTTTGCATTTCAAATTCAAATCCAAAACCTTTATTAGGCATAAAACCAGTGCCAAGAATTTCAAATACAATAAAAAGATCATTATTGCTCAACTTGCAGTACACAGAGTAAAAATCTAGCAACAACTTCTGAGATTTCAACATTAGTATTATTTAGAAGCTTAGCCATTTTTATTTTATCAGAAAGGAGCATAAATCCTGTTGGTAACACAGTTCTCAAATCGGTTCTGATGTTGTTGTATTTTGAACAATGAAGCAGAATATGAGAAAGTGTATCAGTTGTATCAGGACAAAATCGACAGCAACGCTCATTTTGTGGAATACCAGAGAAGCGACCTTGAAGATGTACTGACGGAAAAGAGTTACACCTTGCTCTAGTCATGACCCATCTGCAATTGTAATTAATAAGTTGTAGCAGGGCTAGATTTCTGAGGGATAATCCCAAAGAATATTGGAGAGCAAGAGCTTTGTGCTTTGCTCAGGAGAAATTGGTACTCTTGATCAAATAATCTAGTCTTTAAGCGATGGTAAATCTCCGGAGCGGTGAGCATTTGTAGGGCCTTCCAAGAGAAGCCCAAGGAAAAGATCTTTTTTTCAATATGTAGCCACCATTTTGAAAGCTGAAGCTCTCTCATTTCTAACTGGGACAAACTGTTAGGGTCAGTGCAGAAACAAAGACGTAGCCAAAACTTAAAAGTTACAACCCATGCCCTTGTTTCTAATAAATGTTGCCCTGATTCCAAACAAAGAACACCATAGGGGACACAATGCGGGGTCCCAAAGATTTTATATAGGAAATTGGATTGGATGTGTTCCAATTTCTGGTGCCATGCTTGGATCCAGATGGGGATTCCATACAAAAGGTGCTGGGCCACCTATTTTTTTGCATTTCAGTCTGCAGGGGGTGCATTTTTAAAGCTAGCGGCACCAAAAAAAAATTCAGGGTATCACCCGGAGACTGTCCTGATAATATCACCCAAGTTTGGTGAAGTTTGCCCACATTCCCCTTTGTTTCCAATGGGAGCTAACAGTAGATGGGGGCTATGCACTTGAGGGTCCATAACTTTGCCCCCCCCCGAACCTAACTTCACCAAACTTGGGTGGTATCCTAAGATTCTTTGTTCTGCAGTTCGTTGGCTCCATTGCTTGGGAGGGGCAAATGCTGTGGGTATCAGATTCACTTTCAATTGGGTGCCCACAGCATTTTCCTCTCCCACACAAACTTTAGCAAATTTGGCTGGTTCCTTTCAGGAGACTCACACCAGAAGCCCTGCAGGAAATGCCCTCACCCAGAGAAAGACCCCTACCAAAGTGCCTTATGTTGAAACCTCTATCACAGAGTCAGCTGGGCATAACAGAAAGCCCCATTGAAGTCTATGATGGGAAAAGTAATTTTTCCTACCATAGAACTTGCTGAAGAGTCTGGCAGATTCTGGGGTATTTCTGAGTGTATAAGCACTGACTACACATTTTTGGAGATAGAGGTGCCAGACTTTCAAAATGGCTCCAAAAGGCCTCCTGGTAATAGCATCCAAGCTTGGTGAGCTTTGCTTCTGGGGTTGGTTGGGTGGAATGAGTTGAGAGAGTTCTCAGAGAACTCAGCCAGCAGGCTTCACGTGCAGGAGCAGGGAAATAAAATAAGCCTTTTGGGGGCCCATAAAATTGAACCCCCAGAAGCAAAGTTGACCAAGCCTGGATGATATTACCATGGGGGTCTTTTGGAGCCACCTTGAAAGTCTGGTGCCTCTATCTTCAAAAATGTGCAGCCTACTTACACACTCAGAAATTCCCCATTGGCAAATTTCTTGGGGTGCCTGTCAGGGGCGCATTTTTAAAGCTAGTGACACCAAAATTTCAGGGTGTCACCCAGAGACTTTTCTAATGATACCCCCAAGTTTGGTGAAGTTTGAGTCATGGTGGCAAAGTTAGGGACCCTCAAAGGGGTAGCCCCATCTCCTGTTAGCTCCCATTGGAAACAATGGGGCATGGGGGCACCCCCTTTGGGGATCCATAATTTTGCCTCCCCCAAACCAAGCTTCACCAAACCTGGGTGGTGTCATCAGGACAGTCTCCGAATGATACCTTGAAATTTTGGTGCCACTAGCTTTAAAATGTTTCCCCCCTGCAGGCCAAAACGTAAAAAAACACCCCAAAATACAAAAAAATCAAATGGACTCGAATACCCAATTTTTCAGATGTATCCAAATATGTTATTTGGGCATACAGATAATTTTGGAGTTTTTCTGTAGCTATCTTATCAGTATGCATAGATTTTCTGTATTTTCTGTGGCCCAATTGTTGGTTCTGTTTGCGGATGACTAAGACATCTAGAAATGGTAGTTTTCCCTTGTTTTCTTTTTCCATAGTAAATTGGATGTTAGGGTGGATATTGTTAATATGGTCCAGAAACTTTTAAAGTTCTTCTTCTCCATGGATTAAAATTAGCAAATATTTGTATGGAACTCTTTGAAAAACAAGCCCTGGAAACAGCACCAAAAAAGCCCACTATATGATTCTGTTTTGTGGATGACACATTCACAATTTGGAGCCACGGAGAAAAATGTGGAGCCCCAATGCATTCTTACTTAGAGAGGGGCACCATACAAGAAGCCTCCAAAGGAGCCCAAGAGCATCAATCCAACAGCAAGGGGCAATAAGTATGCCTGATGATATAAACAAAGATCAGGAATACCAAATCCTCATTCATTGAATGGAAGTTACATCCCTGTTAAAGAAATCCAAGGCCATAAGGAATCTCACATACCCTTACAAAACAAAGTATTACTTTCATGAATATATTTGCAAGTCATATAGAAAGGAATGGCATGTAAAATATAAAAAATCATATATATATATAATATTCATTATGAATGTATTTGCCCCCTGAAGACAAAGGTTTAAATTGCTGATCTGTCCAAATCCAAAGATATTAGCATGTTGAAGTCTAGCATAATCTTATGTGTAATATCTCTAGGAATTATTAGGTAAGTAATGATATCTGGATATAACAAAAATGTCAATAGGCACATGCACTGCAAGATATATTGTCTTCCAATGGCATCAACTCAGATTTTTCTCACTTAATTGAATATACAGACAAGTGTCCAAAGGTATGAATCATATTCATTCATTCAGGAATGGACTGAGGTTATAAAATAAAAAAAATCTGCATAAAGAATAATCTTAAATTCCAAGGAGTATAAAGCCATGAATATTATTGTTTTGTCTAATAACACAAGTTAGAGGTACTAGACATAGATCAAAAATAAGAGGAGAAAGTGTGCAAGAATGAGAAATAAATGAAACCCCTCTCAAGAATGAGAAATAAATATGTCTTTAGTCAGCACCCTGGATCAGGAAGATGAATAAAGAATTCTAGTCCACTTCAAAAATTCATGAGGAAAACTAAATTTAGTCAATGTAACGAAGATATACTTCCAGTATATTTTGTCAAAAGATTTTTTTCAGCATCCAATGAAAGAACTGCAACTTGATCAGATCTCCAACTATTTAAAGCAATGAAATCAGTGACCAGCTTAAGGTTATCATAGCCTTGCTTAGCTCATATAAATCATACCTGGTCTATGTGTATCAAAGTTGTACTGACTTTTTAAAGTCTCTCAGCGAGAATGACAATTAATCGCTTATCATCTACATTAATCAAGGAAATAGGCCAAATGTTTGAAAGGTTCTGGGATATGACAAAGACAGTGAACTAGATTAACAGCCCAATCCACTGCCACATCACCACACTACCTCCAGAGGGTTCCCAGATGATGCAGGGAGGCAGCAAGCAGGGGAAAAACAGGCCTTCTTGGAAAACCCTCCATAGGATTGAATGAAGTGATGACATAGGTCTGAAAGGCTGGCATAAGTCCAAAACCCTGGCAGTGAAGTTTCCAGCTCAAAAGCCTCAGTAGAAGCTGACTAGAGTCAGCTCCACTCCTGGAAATAACCCCCTCCCCCCGGCAAGCATTCATTCAGACACCAATGTTACTCTGTGACAGCTCCCGCTTTGGGGTTTCTCCTCTGAGGAGCTGTGGAGTGCACAAAAGCCAGCAACTTTGCCCTCTCCACTGGTGGGGGTGTCCATTACACCAGCAGAGGGGGCAAATGCACTGGCACAGTCCAACACCACTCCCATAGCCCACCCCCCCCCCAAAAAAATCTGGACTGAGCTGTAAAAATCTTGTTTATGCAACTGGTAACGTTCTAGAAAATCTGAAAAGGTTTTATATCAATAGGTAACCTATCTGGTCCTGGAGATTTGCCATTATTCATATTTATTATCACCACCTTTACTTTGTCCATGTACAAGGAAGTGTTGCAAGAATCTGTTGCTGAATAATATCTAAACATAAAAGATTATAAAGAGAAAAATGTTTCCATTTTTTTCTTGCAAGTTATTTGCTTTTACTGTTCAATTCAGAATAAAACTTTTTTAAAAACTGTCAGTGCAATTCTAAGAACTTCTTCTAAGAACAATTCTGTGAACTTTTTCTTGCCAGTAAGCTTCACTGAATACACTTGACTAGAATTCTGAGTAAACCTGTTTAGGATTGCTCTTTGTGAATTTATTTCAGTGGGAACAGTATGTACTGTTACATTCACATCTTTGATCAATGAAATATAGTTCTTATTCTTTTGCTGTCTTAAACGATAGGCTAAATTTTTATCTAGTCTCTCACCACATTTCCAATATGAACACTTTCCCAACATGACACAGGTAAGTTAAAGCATGTTCTGCTTTCTCTGCCAGTATGTTATCTAGTTCTGTAGTCGACCCACGCGGTCAGCGTAAGAACGAGACGAGACGCGGAGATAACATCTGGTGGAGATCGCCAGCAGCGGGAGACCGGAGGTCCGTGTTCCTAGCGAGTCTCCCGTCTGCCGGTTCCTGGCACCTTTTATTGTTACTCTATCGGGGCGCAGGGAGGGAGGACTGGGGAGTTCCGAGAGCGGGAGGTCGGGAGCTCACCAGGTGATGCCTGATCTCATCCGGCTACGTGCGGAGCAGAGCGTACGCGTCTGAGCCCAACCCCCACCTCGGCGCAAGCCCCTTGTCCCTGCGCCCCGTGATTGAGCCAGACAGTTCACGACCCGTGACTCATGGGGATGAGGAGGGGGTGCGATGCACCGCAAGGTCAAGCAGGTCCGCTGGCCCCTAACGTTCTACTACGCACTGCTGGGTCGGCAGTGCACTACTACATCTCCTCCTTTTTTACATTTTAGAAAACGGGGTCAAACGCTTAAGGGGCATTTAAAGGGACGCTAGTCTCCTCCGCCATTTGGTCAAGTTGGCCAAGCTGCTTGTGCAACATTAGAACTTGGTTGCGGGGTAAGGGAAATGCGAGGGGTTTCTTACACACGCTACAGGCAATATTAGACACGCATTGAACGTAAACAAGATCCGATAACAAGGCACACAATTAAACCAATGCAGAGCTGTACAATAGCACTCAACCATCCTCCCGTCAGCCAGCTCCAGAGGGCTGACCACCAATGGGGCAGAACATCATACTTCAGATTAGATACAACTTCTTGCAGCTCACTACTTTCATGTGGATCAACTGGGAATTATCAGAAAGATTAAAAACAACACATATTATGTACATTCTCACAACCTTGGTGATGTAACAACAACAAATAATCAATAGCTGCATCGACAGTTCAGGGTCGCTTGACGAAGTTCCTGCTGCTCGGAGGCCAGGGCATCCAGAGCGGTGGAGGTAGAGTTGATGGACTTCGCATGGGCACAGGCCAGCCGCCAATAGTCTTAGCATTGTAGGAAGCGAGTCCGGGACTCCCACTCAGGGAAGTTGGGCGAGGGAGACCTAACTCCGCTTCGAGAGGGCGACCGCTGGCCGCCCGGACAGGAGGGGTCGAAAGGCAGGGCTGAGCGGCGGCGGCAAGGCGTCCGGCTCCCCGGGTGGAGCCTGGGGTAGGACAAATGGTGAGGCTTAATTGAGGCAGCAAAGAGTTCCGGCAGGGAGTCGGGCGGGATGTAGTTAAACGCCCTCTCCCCGCGAGGTCCAGAACCAGCCCCTGGGGAGCAGGATGTTTCCAACACGGGGAATGTCCTCCATGTGTGTGCAGTTCCAACTGGCCGAGCCGACGCATCGGGCCCGGGTCGGTTCCTCGTTCTGCTGCGCCGGTGATGCGGGCGCAGGTGTTGGACTCCGTGGGTTAGCGACCGCCTTGGTGGACAAGGGAAAGCGCCAGCCGGGAGGGTTTGGACGACGGGTCCCCAGTCGGCGCTCATAGAATATCTGATGGATGAGGCATTCATGAAGGGGCTCAGCCCAGACTCCGCTAGGAAGTCTCCGGGTGCTTTGCAGTCGGGAGCAGGCAGGAGCTTAGCAGGCTCCCGACTCCTAGGTACTGGCCCAGGCAGAAAGATGAGACGTTGGCAGCGGCAGCAAACTGCTCCCAGATGTTGGTCTGGTGAAAGCTCGCCAGGGGGTGGCCGATCGCCAGCGGCAGGAGGCAGCAGAGCAGGCAAAGGATGGTGGTCGCTGAGTTGGTGGTGATGATCGCAAAGAGAGCGGCACAGAGGTTCTCGGGTGTCTCGGGTGGTCTTGCTGGCGCAGCAGCTTAGGGCCTGGCTGGTGGTCGCCTTGACGCCTCCCCAGGTCATTCGGGTCTTTGGGCGCTGGGCGACGGCGTTCCTGCTGGGATCAGCTGGGCGGGATCCTCTAGAGAGATGCTGCTCCATCTCCGGGATGGGGTTGGTTTTCTCCTGGCGCCATTCCATGGGTTGGCCTGTCATGGCGAATCGGAGTCCACGGGAACCTGTAGGAAGAGGGACTGAAGCACACACCCCTTTCCCAGGTTACCGGGTCCCGCCAGGCTCAGTTCTAGAGCGGATGGCGGGAGATTGGGATCGAAAGTTAGTGTTTAGATTTAATATGGGAAGGAAGAAGGCTTGTTTTGCAGCCTGTGAAGGTTGCTTTTAATGCAACCCTCCTGGGGGCCGCCTACACTCCTCTTTCTTTAGTTGTTTGACAGGGAGGGCAGGATGTAGGCGGACCCTGGTGGGAATTGGCTTCAGAGCCGCCATCAGGGTGCCAAGGCGCAGGGTCCGAGCCTCGAGGGGGGAGGGAACAGGCGAGTCCTGGGGATTGTGGGTATGAATGCTTAATCAGCAACACAAAGGGGGCTTGGGAAGCACCTTTTGGGGGGATGGGTGCATCCGGGGAATGAAGCAATCAGGCAATTAGAGGCAAATTCCTCGCACACACAAAGGAGAAAGGAAGGGGGGTTTCTTTGCAAGGGAGTTGCACTTACCGTGACCTTGGTGTCTAATGCAGGAAGCTGATGGTGCTAAATTTTGTGATCGAATTATCTTGGGGAATTGCCGTCACGAGACCGCTTCCTTATATGGGCGGTTTCGGCTGAGCGCCTGGCCTTTAATGGTACTGATAAAGTTGCCAGGGCGCTGGGCAGCCCTAACCCAAACGGGTTTGGGTATTAGCTGCATAATGGCTGCAGCCCCTTTTAAACTGGGGCCTGTCCTGACAGTGCTGGGCGGTATCAGGACGGGCCCAGATTTTAATCCAGGGAGGGCCAGTCATTAATTGGCCCTCCCGCCTTTTACTGGTCGAAAACAGAAGGAAAAGGGGAGGAGAGGGAAACAGATTTCCTGTGGAAATTAGGAGGCAACTTCGGAAGGCACGATTGGAATCAATGATCCGCGGACGGCTTTACCCATCCCAGACCAGAGTCGCTTTTAACCTGACTCATGAGGTCTCTTCCCCAGAGATTGACATGGATGTCTAAAACGATGGGGCGGACTGTGAGCTGCCGCCGAGTCCTGGGCTGTTGACCGTGAGCGGGCGGATGCTCCGTCTCGCGGGTTGTCTCCCCCCCACCCCAGATGTGCGGGCAAGCCTCGGTTGGCTACTGGTCGGGCCACTCGCTGCTCTGATGATGGTAAAATCAGCGCCGTGTCCACCAGGCCTCTTGAACTTACATCCTTCTATGGCGAAGCCCAGATATGGACGGGAGCTCCCGATAGGCGTCTCCACCGCCATGACGGTGGTGTAGGCTGCGCCATGTTGGCTGCTGGGGCTCAGAGCCTTTATTGGGTCGGCAGCGGCAGCGCATGGGGCAAGAGAATCAGCTGAGCGCAGCTGGCTCCGGCGGGCAGCTCCTGTGGGATGTTTGTCCAGACCTGGAGGTGGATGGGTCCTTGCGCGCGGAGTCGATCACTCGGGACGGCATGAACAGTCCCTGTTCAGCTGCAGAGGCTCTTTGGCAGCACTAGCCCAATTGTCCCGTAGGGATGGGCTCGCCATACTGGGTTGGGGCGACAAGAACCTCGTGGGGGAACTTAAAGGAGATGGGCTGGGTGCATGCGAGCGTAGATGCCACGAGAGGGGGGTGGTTTTGGCAGGGCCTTGGCGCTTTGGGTCTGCTCTAGTACCTCTCCCTCCTGGTCCTGGGCTGGGAGACTGGCCTGGCGGGAGTTTCCCGACGGGCAGTCAAGCTTTCTCCAATGGGAAGCCCTTCTGGCAACGTGGCACCGGGTTTTAGGGTGGCCTTCTCCTCCTGGGAGGACCCTCCTCCATCGGGTTGTAGGCCCCCCCACCTGGCTGCCTGCACTCCCTCTCGGGAAGTGTCCTGGTCTGCCTTGTGCAGTTAAAGCAGTGCCATCCTGGAGACTGTCTCCCCGCCGGGTGGAGAGAGTGCTGGCGCGCCAGGAGGCTAGCTTGGTGGGCGGAGAGGATCCAATGTCCCTGGCAAGCCTTAAGCATGTCGGCCAGTTCAGGATTTTTTTGCTCTAGGGGGTCCCGTGATTTCCAAGTTCCCCAAGCGGCACTCCATGGAAGCTGCTTCTCCTTTATGCGAGGCGCATGAGGAGCTCGCTTTGGGCCTCCCCGCCATCTACCCGCCTCTGAGCGCTTCCTGGAGCCTCCCGTTCACAAATTCAGCATAGGGCTCCTTTTGGGGTTTTTTGCCGGATGGAGGAGAAACTCTGGGTTGGCTGGGCCGGGCATTGGGGACTCTTGATAAATGCCTTATAGGCGCTTACACTCCAGAGGCTTAATCGTAAGGGTGGCCCTCTAGGCAGGATACAATCTGGATCGCTGGGATTGGGCAAAAAGCATCGAAAACCGTGCAGTTGAGCTGGCGGTGTAGGCGCCGCCAGAGGTGGCTGCTCTGTTGAAGCACTGCTGGCGGAACTCACTTTCCCAGACCAACAAATTGTGCAGGGCTCAGGAGTGCATGCGAAAGGTGGTCTTCCAGTCATCTGGGGACCATTAGGGTGGTTCCTTTGGCGATGGCTTCCAGCATGCCCTCTCACGAAGGGGCTAGGTGACTCCTCACGTTCCGCATTGCTTATGGAGCTCCAGGTAAGGGATGTTATAGCTCAGGGGCGGTACTCGGACAACCTCGCCGAATCCATGCCATCCCTCCCCCACGGTATCTGTGGAGTGGACGTGGGCACAATGCAAGAATATCGGGCATCGCCCTTCCGGCCAGGGTTTTCTTTCTTCTGCAGATCGTGGCTATTAATACGCTTCTGGGCTTAGAGTCTTTGTGAAACCCGCCATTACGCCGCACTGACGGAGGTGCAGTGGCTTCGCCGAAAATGAAGGCGGAGCAGTAGGGGCGGCTGAGCCGCTGGAGAAGCTTTGAAATGGGTGAAGGGAGCCAGGGGCAGAAAGGAGGACAGGCGTCCAATTTAGTGCGGATAGGAGAAAATTCCGGGTTGAAATTCGAAGGTGAAAGATCGAAGGAGGGCGGCCTACAGCAAGGGGCCATAGGGTCTGCAGGCTGATTTTGGCGACACAAAATTACTTCATTGTCTCCCCTTAATCGGGGCCAGTAGCAGCCATTATCGGCTACGTAGGCCCTCTGTGCTAAGAGTGCGCCCGATGTTTTCCCAGTCCTTAAGATTCAATGTCCCCCCCTCTGGGTACCAATATGGACACTGAGCTCTTCAATCTCCTCAACCAATTTGGCGAGCTCCCTTCTCTTTACGGGGACTCCTGCCGCGATTCTCGCTAACGCTTTCAGTTCCGTCAACGTGCTTGTCATAAGCCCTGCTTTTGCAAGCTCCCATACATCACCGTAAGTTCCGGCCGGACGCAGAGAGGTCCTAGGGACGCTGTGTTCTGGATGCGCTCGATCCAGAGATTGACAGGGCGATACCGAAACGGTGGTCCCTGGATGCGCCGGTCCAGCGGACTTCGGGTATCAGCGTCCCTTCCCCTTGTACAGGCGCACGGTGAGCAGGGTGGAGGTCTCGAGGGATTCCCTCCGGTTTCGGCACCAGCTTGTAGCCTTCGACTCCACGCGGTCAGCTGTTAAGAAATCCAGACGGAGACGCTGAGATAACATCTGGTGGAGATCGCCAGCAGCGGGAGACCGGGAGGTCCGTGGTTCCTAGCGAAGTCTCCCGTCTGCCGGGTTCCTGGCACCTTTATTGTTACTCTATCGGGGCGCGTGTAGGAGGGGAGGGACTGGGGGGGGAGTTCCGGGAGAGCTGGAGGTCGGGAGATCACTGCGTGATGCATGATCTCATCTTGGCTACTGCAGTGGAGAAGAGCCGCACGCTGCCTGGAGCTTCCCTAATCCTCACCTGGGGGCAAGACCATTGTCCCTGCGCCCGGTGATTGAGCCAGACAGTTCACGACCCGTGACTCATGGGGGGATGAGGAGTGGGGGTGCGATGCGACCGGCAAGGCCGCAGGTCCGTTGGCGTCCCAACGTTCTACTACGGCACTGCTGGGTCGGCAGTGCACTACTACAAGTTCATATTTAAATTTTGCTGTTCCTGGTAATGGTCTGGTGTGGGAGATATGGCAAACTGACAACAGATGTTTCAACCTGTCATTCAAAGTTACTTCTTTAATATCACTACATTTCCTCTTATGAGAATCATATGCAATAATTTGCCCTCTAATAAAAGCTTTACAAGCATCCCAATCACTAGCATAAATACTAGCTGTTCTTTAATTGATATTAAAATACTCTGATAACTCAGCCATCATTTGATTTTTAAAAGAGAAGATTAAAATGCTATAAACCTGGTTGTCTAGTTCTGTCTGAAAACTGAAGAACTAATGATATGATCAGAAATAACAATATCTATCCCACTGAACATAACACTTGAAAATAATATATGTTGAATCCACAATGCCCAGTTTTCTAGACATAGAAAAGTTATAAAGTATCATATAAGACACCTTACTATGCTTAAAGTATTCATCAATTTTTTTAAAAAATGACATAAATGTTACTAATATGAGAACAAAAATCTATACATTTATAACCAAATATGTAACAAAACTATTCCTGTCTCAAAACAAAAAAGAAAATAATAAAAAATGGGGAAAGAAACAAAACAGGAAAAGAAATTTGAAAATTCAGCAAATTAAACAACAATTGTGTTTTTGCTTTTAGGTAAGACTAGTGGGGTCCTGCCACGCGTTGCTGTGGCTTATTGTGGTGAAATGGGAAAGGAAGAGTAGCAGCAAATCAATTGCAGAGGCTAGCAGTACGTGCTCATGCAAATGCGCTGCCTGATATGTGCGATGTCAGTGATGTGTGTGCCCCTCACTCTCTTCCCTCCCTCACTTCTCTTCCCTTGCATGCCACCCCTCCTTCCCTCCCTCCCTTCCCTTTTCCTCCGCTAGGGTGGGTGGGTCATATCAAGAAGCTGGGCCCCCTGCCTCCCCTCCCTTGCATGCCACCCCTCCCTGTCTCCCCTCTCTCACTTCTCTTCCCTTGCATGCCTCCCCCTCTGTCCCTTTCCTCTCCCTCTCTTCCCTTGCATGCCACCCCTCCCTCCCCCTCCCCCTCCCTTCCCTCTTCCTCGTGTGTATGTGTGTGTATGTGTTTCACTTCCACTCGAGTTACTGCCTATGTACTGTTTCCACTGCTCATATCTGGCCATCTGAGTGAACATTCTAAACAGCACGAACAGTTATACACAGGCAGCTGCATGCCCTTCACCATAGACCGCCAGGAAAAGGGCGTTTTACCTGGGCCAGGTGTGAAATTTCAGGTATGTGGACATCTAAAAACACTCTCACCTGGCTGACTATAGTGGCTGGGAATTTTCAGAGGAATTGTCCCAGCAGTTACTGAGTTATACTATCATCAACAAAAACACTGTTAGCTTTTTATATATATAGATGTCTGAATTCTGTACAGCACAGCCCATTCTCATACATTTCCTTATATAGCTATATATGGACCAATTTCAATAGTGACAGATTAAAATTAATAAAAGAGGGGTGAATCACAGAAATGTCTGTTTAACTCCTGAAAAGTAAATTTTTAAAAAGACAGTAAAAGTAAATTTTTAAAAAGAGAGAGACTGTTTCTGCAGTTACTGTTTGCAGCATGGCTATTTGCTTTGTGGTGTGGTTTTCCTGTGGTTTTCTGTTTGCAGGAGAAGTATCTGCCTTTTTGTTTACATTCAATCTTCTTTTGAGATGGTTGCCTGCTGCCCCCCCCCCCTCTCTCTGTGTGTGTGTGTGTGTGTGTGTGTGTGTGTGTGTGTGTGTGTGTGTGTGTGTGTGGTGCCAGCTTGGATTGGTCAATAATGCAATAGACCATCCCAATTTCATGGGTCTATTGCTTGATTGATAGACCCGCCTGCAGAATAATTTTTTTTAAAAAAACCCGGCCCTTTCAATCCTGGCCCAAAGAACTCTTGTGTGGGTGGAAAGGCAGGGAGAAACTGGAAAACCTGAAGGAAATTTAACACTTCCCAATTCCCCTCGCCTTCCTTGTAAAGGGAAGGAAAAATGGGAAAAGTCACACTTCCCCCAATTTTGGAAATCATGGAGCTTCTTTGATCTGACTTCTGAAGAGATCAGAATGAGTGCCCTGCACTGGCTTCAAGAGCTAATTTGCACACACACCCCAAAAATATTGGGCTGTAAATAAACTAAATAAAAGTTTTTATGTCAATACTAAGAGCTGCTTTTCAAATTACTTGCATTTTCACACTATTCCTCCTGGGAAGCAAAGTAATGACATGGTTATTTGGGGGTAAAAAAATGTGCTACAAAATCAAATGTGAACTCTGGCTAATTTTCTCCAAGTATTTTTTTCTATTTCTTATTATGAGAAAGCTATGTGAGAAGTACAAGAAGTCATCCACAGACAGACCAACACACTATGGGTGATATGTGTCTGCACTGCACAAAATCACTAAGAAATGAACACAGAGAACAATTTTATAATACTTGAATAGTGTCTGTTGCAAATAATAAATCAATGAAATGGAAAAACAACAACGTATACTAGAACTAGTAGAAAAAAGGGCGGGGTAGCAGGACAGGAAAAATACTCACTGTGAGTTTACCTCAGTCCCTCTCACACACAACCTACCAATTGCACACATACTAGCAATGAAGCCCATTGTGCAAAAAAAAAAAATACAGTGGGCTTTAGAAAATTAATCCTCCCAGGGCAAGAGATGTTGAGGGACATATCTACAGGAAATGGCTCCTGGCACAAACATTGAAATTGCACTCTCATAACAATCCCAGCTTTTGCCAAGAGGGGCAGCAGGGTGCCTGTGAAGATGGGGAGAGTTCTCCCTGTCTCCATAATCACCCCTATTTGCAAAGCTAGATTCCAGCTTTGCAAAGTGGGGAAACCAGCAGGGTGCCTGTGATGATGGTGTGCCCATTGTGTGAAAAAATACAGTAGGCTCTAGCAAGTGGAAAACTGAAAGTGGGGACTTGAAAGGACATAACCTCTAGCTTTTTCTTCAGTTCTCCCTTTCTTCTCTCAATCTCACTCTTCATCCTGTCACCTCTTCTCTATTTTTGCCTAGCTACCCCAACTCTCTTTCTGCCCTGGTACTCCATCTCTCTCTGTCTTTCTGTCCTGCTACCTCAGCTCTCTTTCTGACATTCCTACCTCAGCTCTTTCTGATCACTTAATCCAGTTCTCTCTTCACTTAGCAAAGCAGGCTCCAGATTTTAGACTGCCTACTGCCTTTGAATTGCATTTTGTTTCTGCCATCCTACCTCAGTGTTTGTTTTCTCCTTCTGGTCACCTACCCCTGCTCTCTCTTCTCTTTCTGCCTCTCTCCAGCACTCATTTTCTTTTTGTCCCTGCTCCAACTCTCTTTTCTCTCTCCCTGCACCCTCACCAATTCTTGGTAGATTGGCTGGAGTGCTCTGGACAGGTGTGATGAGGCCCCTCCCAAAACAGCTCCACTTTCAGAACCTCAGCCAGAGAGATGTTTGGGTGAGAGCTGTTCTGGATGTTGCAAGACTTTCTCTCTCCCACCCAAACAGCCATGGGGCAAGTTGGTCTGTTCAGTCCTGGCCCCCGATACTTGGCTCACTGTTGACTTTTTGAGAGTTGGCTCAGGCAAGGAATAGGACAGCCCTACGAGGACTCCAGAGTTTTAAGAAACGTTACCGGCTGAGTGAGGAGTCTGGCAGTTGTAGTCCCATCATCTCCTCTGTACATGAGAAATGCCACCCTCTGGACTACATCTCCCAGATTCCTTTGCTTTTTCTGGTTCATCGTCAGGAGTGTGCTGTTCAATTGTATAGTAAGATAACTCAAGTTGGTAGCAACTTCACTTAGCAAAGCAGGCTCCAGATTTTAGACTGCCTACTGCCTTTGAATTGCAAGTAAGGGGAAATCGCATCATCATCCAGTTCAACTTTCAGAGCCAGAAATGATGCAGTAATGGACTGAAATGCTGAGAATGTACATAAGTGCTGTCAAGTAGCTACTGGCTTCTGGCAACCCCAGCAAAAGGCTTACAAAAGAAGTGACAAGCAGAAATGATTTTACATTGCATTTTTCTTCAGAGTCTTCCTTAGTGATCTCCACCCAAGTACTGACCCTGTTTAGCTCTAACTGTATCAGGCTATACCATGTGGCTTCCCTGACCTTAAATGCTGAGTACTAAATAAAAATGACCCAATTCAGCAAAATATGAGGAAGATCTTCCAGTTACACTTTATCTTGCATGCAAATAGGTGACTCCATCACAGACAGCTTCATTGCTCTCTTTCTCATTGTACTTCTTCTTACTGCCCCTGAAAATGAAGCTAGATCCAGAAACATTGAGCTTATTGCTTTTTTCACCCATTATAAAGAATTCTGTTTTGATCTGACACATCCACAATATTAACCAATGGACATGGTTTAAAGTAGACATGCACATCTGTAGTGTTTTTCAGAGCAATCTCCTCTTTCCATCCTCATTGACTTTTCTTTATTTGTATTGTCAAAGGCCTTCATGGCTGGAATCAACTGACTGTTGTAGATTTTCTGGGCTGTGTGGCTGCAGTCTGGTAGTTTTTGCTCCTAATATTTTGCCTAAATCTATGGCTGGCATCCTCAGAGGCATGTTATGGTAAGATGTGGTTCCTTTCTTTCCTTCCAGTTCTTCTTTTGATAAGGACTGCAAGCCTTCATTATTTGTTCCATGACTAGTGGTCATAAGTGTCATGGCCCAGGTTCCTTGCTCCTATCCTGGCCCATCCAGCCTGGCTTTCAGGATTTCCAGAGGAAAGAGTGAGACTCAAGTGGCTACAAAGAGGGGCCCAGCATGGGAATCAGCAAACCAGCTCTTCCTCCTTGGCCATCAGGACTCCCTGTCTTAATATTCCTCCCTGATGTTCTCCCCACCCACTGGCTTCCACCCCTGCCCCTGCATCCTGGCTTTTCCTCTCAGAGGTTTTTTTAAACCTCTCTCTCCCACCTGGCTGCTCTTTGCTTGGCATGGTATTAAGTGGCTTTAGCACCTGGGAGACTGCTGGACAGTTTCCTTCCTCTCTCCTGCCTCTGGCATCTGCACCTTAACTCCAGCTGCAGCACACTGGGTGGGCAGAGTTAGAGCCATTATTTAGAGGCTGCTCCTGGGGCCAGTGTTTGTATGAGTTGCCTAGGTTGGCATGACTCCCCTCTGGGCCCCCACTGCTCTTGTGGCTGCCCTCCTTATTATCATGATACTTGGGTTTCCCAGGTAGAACTCTGTGGGTGCCAGGGTTGGATGATGTTCCAGGAAAGGAGAGGGGGAGACTGGTGGTGGGGAGTTCAGTGGCAGTTACTCTGGACAATAAGAACTTTAAAAAGAAAAATAAAACAACAATTGTCAAATATCTCATGATTACAGAAGGAAACCTTATGATATTAGAGCTCCTTTGCATCTGAAATCTAAACATGGTTTCTGCATAAGGAAGAGGTGAGAGCTGCATTCCAGATCACAAATTGATAATATCCTGTATAAATCATCCCCTGAAACACCTGCTCTGTTTTATTGATTCAATGAGATTTTCAAGGTTTGATTTTCAACATGAACTGGTTTCAGTTGCACATCACTTGCTGTGACAGTGTGTAGCAAGTCACTTATGAGTGTGTTCTGATAAGGCCAAGTAGCAGACTTTCGCTGTGGAGGGTCTATTCCCTTGCTATCTGTTTGGTGCTTCTGTATCTGTAGATCTTCTTTGAAGATTTTCTTATGTGCAAGAATAGAGAGACTTTGAAGTTCCAACTTTGAAACCAGGGGGGCTGGATGAATAGCATTTCTAACCCAACAGCCTTACTCAAAGGACAATTTCCTTCCTACCTTTCCATATATTTCTTCCACCAAAGTCTTAGTTAAGCATAACAATTTAAATAGATGCACAAACTGCATGGAAAGTACCACTCCTCAGAGCACATGATCAAAGACCAAACTGAAATGGTTTATTTAGAGGAATTCTGTAGGACATCATCATCATTTTAGAATCCTAGACAGAAGTGACTGTGGAAATCAGCATTGCCATGAGCATTACAAAACTGTCATGGGTCCTGAAACTATGTTCCCTAGTCAACTAATGTCAGAGGCCCAAGCATTAATTCTGTGGGCCTGCTACATACTTGTAATTTGTGCTCACTCCACCCCATTTCCCTTTATCTTACCTTGTACAACTAATCCCTTGAGTCAGGAACAAAAATGTATATTTAATAATTGAAAAGAGATATATAGACAACAAGGGTACCTGTGCTTCGCTATGCATATTTCATCACAGGCTCTCTATGAATTTCGGGGTAAAATTCAGCATACTTCTTTACAGCCTTTTTGTGAACTTTAGGGTGACATGCAGCATATTTCCTCACAGCCTGTCTGTGGGCTGATGGGTTTGTTTTCACATATTTTGCAGCAGCTTCCTGTAGTTGTCTTTTTCTAATGCAATGTGTTATTGCTCTCTTTCACCGGTGGGCTCCAAAAGACATCATTTGGAAGCAGATGTTGTATTTTCGGGATGCAGAAAGGAAGTGTTCAGCCATTGGATGCTGATGAGTGAGAAGGCTGTGGCAAGAGAAGTTCAAGAATTGGTAGGGTTGAAGGAGCAGGGAGCTGGACTGTACTACGCCACTGCAGCACATTCCCACTGGGGACTCTCATCCCACCACTTCAGAGCCACGACAGCAAGCCTGCAGGGTGATTGGAGGCCGAGGAAGCAATAAACTTATGCATACAGTAATCAATCCCAGATGTCCATAATATGCCAAAGGACCCAACAAATGTTTAGTAGTCCAAGGTGATGGAGTGTGGTTGCCTTGTAATCCTATTTTGATAGTATTTGGCTGCTAGCAGTGTTAGCGTGGAGGGTGGAGTGGAGGAGTACTTTTTCACAGCCCTGTCAACTTCGGAGGTGACATTCAAGCATACTTCTTTTGCAGCCTGTTTGTGTGAACACTCTTTACAGGGTGACATGCAGCATATTTCCCTCACAGCCTGTATTATATCTGTGGACTAGGAAGTAGGTTGGATTTGCATATGTTGCAGCAGCTTCCTGTAGTTGTCTTTTTTATATAATGCACTGTGTAAAGCCAAAGCTTAGCGTTTAACATCTTGCCTTCTCCCTGTAGAGAGGTTTCCAGCAGAAGGGATATGAGTTCGCATGCATTGTGGAGGGTGGTGTTATTCAAGTGCATTTGGCACACCATGGTAGAAAGGAACATGAAGCTGAGTGGTGTTTTAACTGTCACCTTTAGAATGTTCGTGCAGCATGTCTGTGGATTGAGGGGTTGGTTTGCCCTTAGAATGTTCGTGTAGATGGCCAGAGATGAGCAGTGAAAACAGTAAATAGGTAATAAATCAAGTGGAAGTGAATATTTTGGGAAATCCTTTCTTAGTGAGCACCTGGAGTACATAAGGAACCAGTGTGCCAAATTTCATGTGTGTGGCTTCGGTGGTTTTTGAGTTCTGTTGATGAATCAGTCAGTGAGTGGAATTTCGCAATTATATATATAGATTTAAAAAATTGATTCATAGCTCCTACCAATCTCCTTCTTAAAGTACGTCTATTTTTCCCTTCCCCATGATAGTTTTGAGAACATTTCTGGGAAGATCCTGAAATGTTGCCTAGTCCCTGGTTATGACTGGAAAAAAATCCTTAAGTGGAAATGAGATATTTTGGGAGAAGGGCATAGTAACACCCCCTTTACTATAGAGTTGAACAGTTGAGCTGACTAACTAAACTGATTGATTCCCCAGATTTCTGATCAAGTTTTAATTTTCTTTCTTGGAATATAGCTGGGTAGAAATCTAAAAGGGAGGATTGTGATCTGATGGACTTTATTTCTAAATTTGATTGTGTACTATTACCTGGTTATTAGATGCTCTGAGAATGACAGGTTTCTATCCTTTCCATCTACCTGGCTTTAGGTTAAACCTTTGAGGATGTTATCAAGCTGGTCTCTGTATCCTGATTAAGGAAAAATTACATTCCATAAACCCAGATAGTTGACCTTTGTCCCTAACTATGCTCAATTCTGCCCAGACTTCCTGAATTATGGATTTGTACCTCCTAAAACCCATTATTGCCCTTGTCAGTGTTGTATTACCATCCACTGACACAGACTTGGAACTTGGTAGTTACTGGAGTCAACTTGGGGACTATCTATTTAATTTGGAAGTGAACTTCCCTAATATCCCTATACTTATACTGCGTGATTTTAATGCCAGAATAGGCAAGAGAGTTAATTACCCCTTTTACTAACCTGGAGATGCTACCACATTCCATAACTTCTGTCACACAAGTTCAGAATTACAGGTAGGTCAGGCATTCATAATTTGCTGCCTGTCTTGCTTCTTTTTTAAAATATATAAAGCCCTGACCCTATTAAACATCAGGTCTTTCCCCTCACTCAGAAACACCATCAGACAAAGTAGTCCAGTCCCCTTTTACAATCATCTCTTATTAAGGCACTATATATATATGTGTACCCAGAGCAAATAAGCATACAATTAGGACTTAAACACAGTAGGGTTGGTCAATACTAAAAAAATTCGGTAAAATTCGGATTTGGGTATTTTGGGGCATAAAATGATTTGTATGCCCGAATCCGAATCATAGCCAATTCGGATATACCCGAAAATTCGGGTAAATCCGAAAAATTCGGGTCCGTTCTATTATTTTTTTGAATTTTGGGTGTTTTTACACGTTTTGGCCTGCAGGGGACGCAATTTTAAAGCTAGCGGCACCAAAATTTCAGGATATCATCTGGAGACTGTCCTGATGATTCTCCCCAAGTTTGGTGCAGTTTGGTTCAGGGGCAAAGTTATTCGACACCTCAAAGGGGTGCCCCATCCCCCATTGACTTTCCAATGGAAGCTAACAGGAGATGGGGGCTAACACTTTTGAAAGGTCCATAACAGATTGGACCCCTAGAACTAAACTTCACCAAACTTGGGAGTATCTCATAGGATGACAGTACATTTATGATAACCTGAAATTTTGGTGACAGTAGCTCGAAAACTGCACCCTCTCACAGTCACCCAAAGAAATTTCCCCAGATTCTGTGCTTCTGTAGTGGCTGGCTGGCTCCATTGCAGCCAATGAGAGAAATTTCCTGCTGGGAGGGGCTGTAATGAGTGCACATTTCTCATGGTAAACCCACAAAACTTTCAGGGTGTCTTCAGGAGAGTCTCTTCATGACACACCACCATCCAAGGTTTGAGTGACCGTTAGCTTCAAAGGGGTTTCAATGTTATGGTGGTAGGGTCCACATCTCCCACTGCCCCCCATAAGCAAAGTTCCTCAAACCTAGGATGGTGTCATTCAGAGATTCTCCTGAGAGAGATACAATTCTGAACATTTTGATGACTGTACCTTGATAAATGTGCACCACACAGCCCTCCACCAGAAATTCCACATTGACAAGCAATGCAGAAGTGCTACTGCAGAAAAAAGAACCCATAGACAGAATTTTTTGGGGGGTGCCTGCAGGGGCACTGATTTTTAGATTGCATATCAGCACCAAAATGCTCATCAGGGGTGATCATCCAGGAGACTGTCCCTGATGACACCCCCCAACACTTGAGATGAAAGCAGTTTGGTTTAGGGGGGGCCAAAGTTATGGACCCCTCAAAATGGTAACCACCATCTCAACTTAGCTGTCATTGCGAACTCCAATGGGGGATAGTAGGCCCCCCTTTGAGGGGCTGGATCCATAACTTTGGCATTTCCCTGAAACCAAACTGCACTAAACTTTAGGGGTGTCATCAATGGAACAGTTCTCTCGAAATACCCCTAGAAATTGAATACTGCTGCCACTAGCTTTAAAAATTCCGGTTTTCTATGTTTCAATCAGCTCACTGCACATGGGAAGCCTACACCAGGCTGGAGTGAGGAGTGTGCGGTGAAACACGCAAACCAGCACATTTTTAAAGCTAGTGACACAATTCAAAACTTCTCAGGAGTAACATCAAGGGAGGACTGTCCTTGATGATACCTCCCAAAGGGGATTTAATGGTGCAGTTTGGTTCTAAGGAGACCAAAGTTATGTGGACTCTCAAAGGTGTAGCCCCACATCCCTATCAGCTCCCATTGAGAACAACAATGGGGGATAGTTCTGCACCCCTTTGAGTGGTCACATACCTGAACCAAACTGCACCCAAACTTGGTGGGCAACATCCAGGACAGTCACCCTGATGATACTCTGATAATTTTGGTGCCGATACATCTCAAAAAATGCGTCCCCTGCAGGCACCCCAGAAATTTGCCCAAGATTCTTTAGTTCTGCAGTGACTTAGCTTGTATTTTGCTGTCAGTATTGGAAGAGGAATTTCTGGTAGAGGGCTGCAATGAGGTGCACATTTCCTGAAGGTATGGTCACCAAAACTTTCCTTGGGGTATCTTCAGGAGAGTCTCTGGATGACAACCATCCCATGGGTTTGGGGAATTTTTTTGCTTCAGGGGTTTAATTCTATACTTGGGACCCAAAGAGGGGTAGGGCCCATCTCCCACTTCCACCTGAAGTGGAAGTTCCCCAAACCTGGATGAATCCAGAGACCCTGAAGCTACCCTGAAAGTTTAATAGGTTTACCCCTATGAAAAATGTGCACTCCACAATCCCCCTCAGAAATTCCCCTAATATTTGACAGCAATGCAGCTAAGTCACTGCAGAACAAAGAATCTTGTATGCAAATTTCTGGGGGGTGCCTGCAGGGGGTGCATTTGTCAGATGTATCTGGTACCAATATTTCAGTGTATCATCCCGTGGAGACTGTCCTGATGATACCCTCAAGTTTGGTGCAGTTTGGTTCAGGGGCCAAAGTTATGGACCCACCGAAAGGGTAGCCCTCATCTCCTTAGTTCCCATTGGAAGAATGGGGGGATAGGGACACACTTGCACTTTTGGGGGTCCATGGCACTTTGGCCCCCCTGAAGCAAAATGCACCAAACTTGGAGGGTTTCATCAGGACAGTCTCCTAGTGATACCCTGAAAAGAGCCCAGTGCTGATATGTTTAAAAATGTCATACCCTGCAGGCCAGAAATGTGAAAAAACAGCAAAAAATAAAGGCAAAAAGCATGATTCCAGGGCTGGTAATCCGAATCCCATGGATTCGGATCTGTTAGGATTCGGACAGCTCAGATTCGGCTCCTGCTCGTCCGAATCCGTCCGAATCCGTGCAGATTCGGTAAAAATTCGGATTTGGACTGTCCGAATCTCCAACCCTAAAACACAGCATTGGAGTAAATCAGATAGTCAGTCACAAAGTTTCTCCTCACTTTTATCTAAGCATTTTGGAAAATTGACTTTCTCTCCACCAGTGTCAGGCTGCCGTTCTCTAAATGCTGGCTCAAGTTTACTGATTCCTTTCTCATCCAGATTACCGGTAGGTTAATCTTTGGTAAATTTACAGGGTGGAGCAGCTGATTTGCAAATAAATCCCCATTTTCTATGTTAGAATGATTCATGGAGGAGAATGACATCCAATGCTGGAAGCCGTAGGCTATTCCACTTGTGTGGCCCCTCCCAATCCCCCACCCTCATAGCTTCGTGAGATGGGAGCTTCGGAAATTAGTTTACAAATCGAGGGCTCACTTTGATGGGGTTCTAAAAGGATAAAATTAATCACAGAATCCAATTGCTAGTGTGCAGGTTATCAGTATAGAATAGTATCATTCTGAGAATGGAATTCTGGAAAATTACCGAAGGATTGTTTGGAGACTACAGTGTGTTATGACAGAATGTATAAGAAAGGCCTATTTGACAGATGCAATGTCCAAAGGAATGTAGCACATTGGCTCAGAAGTACACCCTAGATTTTGCAGGGACCCTAGGCAGCACAACCTGCTCAAATGGCTCTGAGTGGCGTTGTTCTGGCCCATTCTTAATTCCCAGACTCAGAATATTACAGAGACCATCCCATGCTTTCATACCACTGATGTACCCAGCCATTCAGTAACACAATACTCTAAAGAACATTAAAAGTACACTTTTTGTTCAGTTGCAAACTGAAAACAATATAAAGGGAAAACATTATTTGGCTAGTACTTGTAAAGCATGCAATTAAATTATATCTAAATTACTAGGAGAAAAAATACAGAAACATGGAACATTTTTTGTCTTTGTAATGTGCTTGTTTAAAGGTCTGCCAAAACATTTCAAGAAGCCTTTAGTATTGGGGTAAGGGGAGCCAAAACTGGGGACTAAGTTTTTTCTATAAAAGTTATAAAGACAAACTTTCAATAGATGGTAACATACCACTGAGACAAGGTATATTGACCTCCATCCACATTTAGCCTAAAATAGGAGCAACTTATTCAGGAATAGGAGCTGAATTGGGAACATTCAACATTTGGACATTCACAGATAATCTATTTTCAGTAACATATAATTAACTTACAGGATGTCTAGGCAACTTTCAAAAACATTATATTATTCTAAAATAAGTGTTCAATATATTTGTCCCATTCTTAGCAGCAAAGGTCTCCAGAAGTCTATGCTCCAAAACTGTCTTTTTGATTAATTCCACACACATTAAGGAGTATTATCCTGGTGAAGGAAGAGACTGGAATTACTAGCTTCCCAGGCTAGACAATAAGTACAATGATCCAACAGATTGTATCCCTTAATTATGACACTGAGCATTTTAGGGAAGTAATAGTCAAACCAAGCATCTCTTTCATTTGCTTCCAGTGTCCCAGTAAGTGAAAACTCCTGGTATATCTTCTTGTGGACAGATATACTTGTGCGTGCTTTTTGTAAATGCCTTTGGGCAACTGATGCTGTATTTATTTTTTATAATGTTCGTATATGGAATGCATTGTCCCAAAACACAAAAAGAAAACATAAACCAATGACACCATGAAATTTTTGCCTCTTACAGCCAAATACTAGGAATTTCACAGAAGTATAATCCTAAGAACACTTTCCTAGGAGTAAGCCCCAATGAATAAAATAGGAGTTATTTCTGAGTAAATATGCTTAGGATTGGTCCCTAGATCATCCAGCCAAAATTTTATAGCATTACCTCTTCATCATTTTTTTTAACTACCCTGAGAGTGAAAGAACTAAGATTCTCGTTCTAAGACAAACTTGTGACCATAGCAAACAAAGTTCTATGGGAATTGTATTTGTCTGAGCCAATTCATGGGCTATTCACCTAAGCGCTATGCAGAGTCAATGAATCAGAATGGGGAAAATTACTTTCTATTTGATGAGAAAAAGTGTCTGTTTGATATAGATTTTACTTTTTGATAGAGCAGTGAAAACAAATAGTGATATTTGGATATTAAATGCTAACTGTATATTTATTGCCCTACAATAGATATTCTGAACTTAGACACATTCCTTTCACAGTCTTCTGTGAAATACCGGTAAGTATTTAAATAGTTATACATTATAAGACAATATACAATGAATATTGAAATGCATTTTAAAGTCCCTAAGACAACAACTAAAAAAAAAGTGCTAGTGTGCTCAACTACCCATGTGACAATCCTGGTTTTAATTTCTAGTCCACACTGCATCCCCTCTTGAGATCAGTGTAGTGTTAAGTCAGTATCTCATGCAGGAGAGAACCATCTGGCAGGGATTAGACACAGTTAAGATTATCTCTTCAGGGAGGCCTGTGCCCAATCCTGTTTGGATGAGCTGATAGGAACTGTGATATATTTCAGAGTTACAGGCTTAAATCATGGCTCAGAAGTCAGAAATCATTGTAATTCTATCTTATATGGGCGGGTTAGTAGGTTTTCCTGAAGAGCTCTAAATAATTTTAAACAAAGAAATCTTATCTACGTAAAGTATAACCCACTTGTTATTTCCCTGACTATATTGATGTTGTTGGATTTTGCATTGTCACAAAATTTCAGTTAATTTGTTAGGTTGGATTTTTAACTATGTAGCTAAATTTTGTGATTATGTCTGTACATACATTGGGATTGGTTTGTCTGTGGCTTCATTTGGAGTTAGGAATTATATACACATGTGGACCTTGTAAACTGCATTCTCTCCCAGTCTCCAATAACGTGACTGACCTGATACATGCATGTATGCCTGTGTGACACATCTTGAGGTATGATCATAGTGTCAGTGTTGCCACTTTTATATATGTATTTTATGATTGGATGAGGTGGCTCTTTTGCAGATTGCAGCAGATTAACATGCTGTTTGTAGAATTTTGGTAAATTGGCATATGGTCCATGGTAACAAAAGGCAATGTACTTGCCAATAGATAACTATATAAAAGCATTTTGCATTTTTATACAAGAGGGTATGACCTTCATAATTTACTTGGAGCTTCACTTCTCATTAACTGTGGAACATCTATCTAAGATGGAAATAAATTATATTGTTCGTCACTTTTTTCTTAGAGTATTCCTATTTATAAAATAGTTGTATTTCATTCTGACCTGTAGATTTGGTATTTGCTTAACAATGTAATTAAATTTCTCCAGTTATAAATATTGATGTAGCTAAGAGAAGAACATTTACACTTGGAATATTTGATTAGTTTCTCAAACACTTATGGAATGAACATGAGTCTATCTCAACAAAAAATAATTTGTGTGTTTAGAAATGACAACCATCGTTGAAACAAACATAAAATGGTGCTTCAGGATTTGATTTTATTCTAAACTAAATGGACTGCTTCCGCTATAGCTTTATTTTTGAGTTGTTTTTCCAAAAGCTTTATCACAGCCGTATGGTTCAACATACAGCATGTGTAACAGTGCAGATTACAAGTCAGTGGGGAAAGAAGAAAGATCTGGAAAATAAAATAATTTGCCAATGGTTTATTCATGTCAGCGGGTTTGTGTCCACTACATTAGCCTTGGCTCAATTAATCCAGCTCTATTTTAAGAATATCCCCTTGATGCTCTAATATTTAAGGAACAATACTTGTGAAGTTGCTTTGAAATGCATTTTAGATGAGTGTAAGCTACTGTGTAAGGGTTGACAAGACACTTGACCTGCGTGTGCCTCAGTTAATCCAGCTGTGAAATTGATAAAAGCAGTTGTATAAAGACCAGACACGCCTGAAAAGAAATCCTACTGGGCAACACGACTGAAAACAGAAATGGTAGGAAAAGGGTGAAGAATCCTAACCTTTGTCATTTTTATATGAATATATAAATATATTAAGTGTGGATTTTCTCAAGAGGAAATGCAAATGAGGAGTTGAACACAATACTGTTTGCAAATTTGGGGACACATCCATTTGAACTGCTCAGCTTTATTACAAACTGTAATTTCCTTCAGTTTGCCCTGGGGAGGACTTTCAGAAACAAAGACCATTCAAGAACTGAGATAAGGGTGGCGAGAAAAAGTCCTGCATTATACCCATCTTTTGTGACTTTGTAGGTTCATTAGATTTAGTTGAGGCACAACTTTGGGTTTCAGAGAGAGAAAGTCAGCTTTTCCACTAAAGTGGCCTGTTCAATGCTTGATCCATTAAAAACATGATGGAGATTACTTTATAAATTTTAAAGCACTCCTGTTCTAACAACAGAAATACAATGCTTAATGTAAGAGAAGTAGCCTTAGAAGGATCAAGACCACAAATTTGTGATCAGACCTATAATCAGATTTTCCTATATGTACTTTAGGCTTTAAAAGCAACTGACATTGAAGGGGGAGGGGGATTTTGACTGGGGCAACAGTGATACTTTGACCCAGTGATACTTCTCTGAAACCAGTTGGTACTCTGTAGGATGAATACAAGATCTTTCCCCCTACGAGGGATAAAAATAGTTGTAGGGAGTGTATCCTACCAAAGACTGTTTAACCCACCATGATTCAGCAGACACTACCCTGATTAAGATGAAGCTTTACCTGCAGATACTTTAAAGCTAAAATACACAATTAGAGACTGAATCATGGATCCCCAATGCAATGGTTAATATATAGTTTGACCATGTAGTAGTAGTTTGCTATGGGAAGATTCCACACAGCCAATATAAACTGGGAGGAAAAAAACTGGGAGGAAAAAAAATTTGGGGTCAGAGATTCACACAGAACACTTCCCCCAAATGGGACAGATCCATTTTAGAGAGCCCCAATCCAGCAACAGAAGCAAGAAGTGTCCATTTCCCCCCTTCCATCCACCATTTGTTCAGATGAGGGGAGATGCTTGGTTGTGTGGGAGATTCTTGGTAGCATGGGGGAAAATCTATGGTTACCAACCATTCCAACATTACCAGCATGGGGGGCGGAGACACTTCTTTTCTTGCCTGGGCACTGGATAGCCACAGAGGTCTCCTAGAGGACTCCATAGCTACACATGCATCCTGAGAAGAGGAAACAACATCCCTGTTTGAGAAAGGGTGAGCTTCTTATGTGCGAAGGGGGAGAGGGAAAAATGGGTTCCATTCACCAACAAGTTGCAGCATTGTCCTGACATGAGCTCTAACAAAGAAAGTAATGCTAGGAATCAATGCTTCAACTAACACTCAGAGGTAGACATGTGGATAAATGACTTCCATATAAATTTTGTATTGCTTGATATTTGAAGCCCAGGAGATTCCTCCTCATCACTGGATTAAACCAGAAATAGATATTATGTAGATATTAACTTGCATATCCACAGCACATTGCATATTTTCATGGATGGCTCAAAGCAATGCTTCTTCTCTTCTGCCCATTGACACTTTTCCTGGCTTTTAGAAATATAGGAATGACATTTTCATCATCCAGACACTTGGGAACACTGGAAGAGACCTGCTCAGTGCTTTGGCAAAGGTATTCTACAAATGGCTGAAGTTCATTTGGATTTGGAGACAATGAAGGGAAATTGGAGTCGATTAGGAAAAAACGGGATTAACAAAACACTAGCCAATAAGGGCTAACCAAAAGAAAATAACACTTACAACAGCAGGTAAATATTACCCAAAAGCCCAACTGGTTTGATGGCTACTCTTCTCTGACCTGGCTCTTTCTCTTCTAGCTGGGCTTATCTCCTTCATCTTGGATCTCTGGCTTGTGCTTGACTTTTTCCAGTTTTACTCTCGCACACCTGCTTCTCCCTGGCTGATGGTCTCTAACTTGTGTGCAACATGAGATCTTGCACTGGCAGTGGTGTAGCACCCTCACAACAGGAGTGGAATTAGGTGCACAGTATGAAACCAGAGCTGCCGTGGGGACAGCAGGCAGGGCAGCATTCTAGGGCATGGTCAGGGGAATTCACAGAATTTAGCAGGTGGGCAGTGCACCACAGCAGGAGTGCATGGAACAAATGTAGCCTCCTTCTGTATGGGTTCTGTGGGGCAGAACCTACCATGAGTTACAAAGAGACAAATTTAAACAACAAGATGGTTTACTTTTCTCTTGGTGCTGAAAGAGCACTTTTCCAACGACAGCATTTACCGTTACAATTCCAGAGGTCCCTTATTTCAGGTTGCATTTCAAGATCCAGCCTGTTTACAGTCTACTACAGTATTGCAAAGTCCAAATCTTCTTTACCCAGTTGGCTGGCTCCTAGAGACTCCAAGGGCTTAGAGTAAGACAGGAGTTTGCAAAAAAAACTGATAGAGGTCTCCAGGAGAACTCTCACACATTACAACCACAAAAGGAAACCCTCCAACAAGGTGTTAAGGAATTATAGGAATCAAAGGTCCAAGTCTATTATGCCTTGCATGCTTCTGCAAAAGAGCTCTTGCAGCCCTCTCTCACTGCTCCGAGTCTCCACCCCCTTGCAGTCCAACCCATTCTACCATTGGCCCATTTTCTAGGCATAGAGGTTACTGATTCTCCCCCACTAAAATTCTGTCGTCCCGACCCAGTAATTGCACAATCACAACTTTTGAAATCATTTACTGGCTGAATGATTTCCCCAGAGGTCTCCTAATACTTGGAGGGAACCACATTTGTTTGGTGCATCTAGATACAGAACAGTGTCTTTCCACAAGGATTTCCAACATTCCAAACTTAGCTGCACTGGAAGTTTGCAAGGCACCAGCAAGATATTTTAAATTCAGCAAAACAGTTTGCAGAAGGGATGGGGGGATTACAGCAACTCAAGTCCAGCCAGCTAATATAACTTGCAAGCAATGTAACAAGTGCTTACAGCAACATCTCTTGAACTTACATCACATGCTCAGGCAGATTTGTATGGGGATCAAACCCCCCAACCCTGCTGCTGCACTTACATTGCAGAAGCAATTTTATATTTACAATCTCACTTCCCAAGCCCCACGCTGGATTGGGCTCATTTGTAACCCTCATGCTGTAGGTTCTGTGGGGCAGAACCCACTGGAATGAGTTACTGGGAACCAAATTTAAACAACAAAGTGGTTTGCCTCTTTACAATTTAGCACTTTCGACATCAACATTTAACGTTACAATTGAAGGTCCTGTTCAGGTTGCATTTCAAGTCCTTCTATTTACAGTCTACTGAGTGGCCTGGAGTCCAGATCTTCACTTTTGCAAGTTGGCTGGCTCCTGAGAGACTCCAAGGGCAGATGAACAGGTTGCAACTGTATGATGAAGGTCCTCAGGAGAACTCTCACCCATGTGCAACCACAAAAGAAGCCCTTAACAAAGGTGTTAAGGGAATATAGGAAATCAAGGTCCAAGTCAGTATGCCCTTTGCTTCTTCTGCAAAAGAGCTCTTGCAGCCTCTCTGCTGCTCCGAGTCTCCACCCCCTTACTGGGTCAACCCATTCTGGGCCAACCCATTCTGGGCATGGGGGTTACACAAACACATGCCCTGGGTGCAGTTTCCCCTCGCTCCACCCCCCACTCCTAATCACTGACCACTATTGAGAGGGATAGCACATCTCAAGCACTTCCAAAGTTGGTTGATCAGTCTCTCAAAGTTGGTTGATCAGTCTCTCAAAGTACCTTTGTGTTTGTGCTTATTAAAGACATGTATATCCCAATGCAAAGCCAGGAAAAACATAAGTGCTCACAGAACTGGAAAAACAGGTTAGGCACAGAGGAGAATTATGACACAACTCCTCAAGCCTATCTTCTGCATATCCACAACATTGGATCAGATTAGTGGTCCATCTAGTCTAGCATCCTGCCTCACACTTCTGCTAACCAATTACTAAATAAGGTTACCAGACACCCATCCAGCTGGGCAGTGGGGGTAAAACCTGGCATAAAATAAGACCTAGGCCTTGATCACTTCCAGGAGTTACATCATCACATCACTGATGACAAGGAAGATGTTCTGGTATTTGGATAAAACTCTATGGTAAGAACAATTTCTACCATAGAGTTTTTGCCCAAATAATGTTTCCTTCACCACTGATAATTTGATAATGTCACTTCTGGAAGTGATATCATAGCATTAGTGACCTCAAGGTCTAGGCCTCATTTTAAAACTGGTAAGATGCCCCCACCACCATCCTTTCTTGCTGGTTGCCAGAAACTACTTGGCAACTCTACTTGCAACCCATCTATCTGGTGAAAGTCTGCTCTACCTCTGTCATGTGGACTTTTTGACACACTGCTTTGTTTAGTAGGCAGTAGCAGCAGATGTAGAGGGAACATCTGGCAACCCTAAGGGCCAGCAACAGGGCATAGAGACCAAGGTCTTCCCTTGATGTTGCCTCTTGGTACTGGTATCCAGATGTTTACTGCCTCTGAATCTGAGGGTTCCTTTTATTTATCATAGCTAGTAGACATTGACAGACCTGTACTCAATGAATCTGTCTAATCCTCATTTAAAACTGCCTAAACTTGAAGTCATCACTACATCCTCTGACAGTAAATCCAACATTTTCATTACTCAGAAGGATGCCCTTGAGAGATCAGAATTTTAACAGCTTTTGCCCCATCATTAATCTAATTATGGACCAATCACACTACAGATACATTGCCTCTATACATAATTTATTGAAAACCCACCAACCAGCAAATATATCTGGATGCTTCCAGCTACCCCAAAGAACATATAAAACAATCCATACCAAGAACTATGTTACAGTCACATATACTCTGATGCCTCAAACAAGAACACTTACCTGAAGGGTTTTCAACAAGCATTTGGTGTTCTGGGCAGCTTTTAGTGTACTAGTGACCTTGGGAGGCAATTCTATTAGTTTACTTCCAGGAGACTGCCCATTTCCAGGATTTTCTCATCATCCTGGGACATATGAATGGATTATATGATAGCTTAACAGATGCACGTATTATATGATAGCTTAAACCATAGGTGTCAAACTTGTGGCCCTCCAGATGTTATGGACTACAGTTCCCATCATCCCCTGCCAGCATGATGTTGGCGGGGGATGATGGGAACTGTAGTCCATAACATCTGGAGGGCCGCGAGTTTGACACCTGTGGCTTAAACTAAGGGTCCCCAAAATGGTGTCTCTGAGTGCCATACTTTTCTTGTGCCTGCCAAATGTTTTTAGGAAGTGGGTAGGCCAAGCAGGGCTTCTGTCCTGCAAGGTTTCTTATCAGCTATTGGAGATTTGATTGGTTATGCAGGCTTTTTAAAAATGTTGCTATGGCCACCACAGCAAAAGGATCGGTGTTGGAGTTCGGGGTTCAGCCTTGAGTTGGCTGGCCTCATTTCTCCAAGACCGGGGGCTGCAGGTGGCGTCGGGAGGAGAGAACTCCAGGTGACACCCCACAGTTTGTGGGGTGCCGCATGGGGCAATCCTCTCCCGATGCTTTTCAACATCTGCATGCACCCCCTGGCAAGCTTGGTCTGGAGTTTTGGGCTGCAATGCCATCAATATGCGGATGACACGCAGCTCATGTTCATGATGGAGGGCCACTCGTTTTCAGCCTCTGATGCTCTCCAACGTTGTTTGGACGCTGTGGCTGCTTGGTTGAGAGTGAGTCAGCTGAAGTTAAATCCTACAAAGATGGAGGTCCTGTGGCTAGATCAGGGGGAGTGTCTGGGGTCCTTTGGCCTGCCTACACTGCATGGTGAGATTCTCCAACTAGCCTTATCCACCAAAAACCTTGGGGTGATTCTAGATCCAGTACTATTGATGGAGGCCCAGGTCACCCGAATGGCTCAGATGGCATTTTACCATCTGCAGCAGGCACAGAAATTGGCCCCATATCTCTCCCATCCAGATCTGGCCACTGTGATTCATGCAATGGTCACCTCCAGGTTAGACTACTGTAACTCACTCTATGCGGGCTTACCTTTGGAAATTGAAACTCGTACAGAACACAGCAGCCAGGCTCCTTACAGGCACTGAAAGCAGGGACTGGATTATTCTGGTCCTGTACCATCTGCACTGGTTTCCAATCGAGTATCCGATCATGTTCAAAGTGTTAGTCTTGGCCTTTAAGGCCATTCACGGCCTTGGACCTGTTTATTTGAAGGACCACCTTACTGCCCCGCTAGGCCCCTCCGTTCTTCGGAGGAGGACCTACTGGTGATCCCTGTTCCAAAAGCCATCAGGCTGGCCTCTACAAGGGCCAGGGCTTTTACAGCCCTGGCCCCTACCTGGTGGAACAGGCTCCTGAGGGAGATCAGGGTCCTGCGAGACCTGCAGAGTTTCCGCAGGGCCTGTAAGACGGACCTGTTTCGCCAGGCATTTGGCCAGCCTGGTTGAGTACATCATGCCTTTCCATCTGGCCTCCCATGGGTATGAAGGGGGGGAGGGTGCTTGACGCCATCAGATGTTTTATGGTTCCTGTTTTTATAGATTGTATATGGGGTGTTTTATACTGTGTTTTAATTTTATGTTTTGAGACTTATGTTTTATTTTTGTTGTTTACCACCCTGAGCCCTCTGGGGGAGGGCGGTTTATAAATTTGATAAATAAAATAAATAAAATAATGACCTCATGCAAAATCATATATGCGTGCTGGATGGTACTCACAAGCAGGAGCTGCCACTCACTGAAATTATGGTTGCCAAAACCTGGAAAAATGTTCTGCCTTTTAAAAAGAGGTTCAATGCCTGGAAATGGGCAGCATGGATGGGTACAACATCTCTTGGGGAACAGCACCCCATGAAGGCTCTATTAAAGGGGTAGGACAATTTTCTCCACTTTATTGAAAACCCTAACTGGAATTAAGTTAGTTCCTCAAGAGTGTACAGATCTTCGTCTTTTCAAAATGTGTCAGCCTGAACAGAGAATATAGAGTTTAACATTTATGTCTGGGGAAACCAACTCTGCGTCTGCAGAATTCCATATTACATTTGATCTAAATACTTAAACTTGTTATATTAACAGTTTTTGGTTTTGCCATCAAATCACAACTGATTTACAGGAACCCATAAGAGATTATCAGAAGGGGATTGCCATTGCCTGCCTCAGGGTAGTAATTCTAGTATTCCTTGGTGGTATCCCACCCACTTAGTAACAGAATTGACCCTGCGTAGCTTCTGAGATCTGATGAAATGGGGCTAGCCTGGGCTATTTTACTCCTGAAAACCAGAATCTGACCTATTTTCCACTACTGTGTGTGACCCATTCCTAACCACATGGCATAAAATGTATCTTAAAAAGACAGCAACCTGTTCAATAATTTTCTACCTGATTATGTTGATTTTTTTAAAAAAATAAACAGATTCAAGGCAATATTAATAAGCTTTTGCTGAGGAACTCAGGTGAGCAAATTCTAGCTTGTGAGATTGTTTGTAAACTGTTCATTTAAAATATTCATCCTGTTTTAGTCTGTGTTTAAAATTGCATCCCTGGATAACTGTAGTGTTTAATATAAATGAATAACAAACAGTAGCTCAAAAAAAAAAATCCAAGTTGGTCTCACATGAGTTGTTGAATATTTCCTGCTAAAATGGTGAGGGTTTTCCTTCCTTCAGAATGAACCTGTAATCACATGGATGGTCTAAAATGATAATTATATGGCCTAGAATAACAGCTGGAAAATTCCTCACATTTCATAAAGCTTGAAGGTGTTTTTCCATTTTTTATATCCAGCTGGCACAACATTGTGTTATATTTTAAACACACCTCATACTAAAAACACAGTGCTCAGCAGCAAAAGCTTTCAATTTCTTTACAGACATTTCTAACTAATTAATGGAATCTTCATAGTAATAAGAGCAGTTACAGCAGAAGATCTTTGATAAAAAGTCTTTTCAAATGCCAGCACAATGTGTCATGTATTTACCATTATGTGATAATGTCACATCTCATCTCTATAACCTTTTATAAAATCTCCTCTCTCTATAGTCAAAACTAGCTATTTCATTTTCACCAATTTATTAGATGTGGTGCGATTGAATATTTTCGGTGGGAGAGAGTTCAAAGTTTCATAAGGACTTTTTTTCTGGTTTCAAGTATCAACAATATGTCAAAACATGCATTCCTGATGAGTAGGTCTTCTGAAGCCACTGCACTGCCATTTTCTGTGGGACATTTTGAAACTCTTCCATTCTTTACAAGGTCTAAAGCCAGAACCAATGTTTAAAGAACAAGAAACTCAGTTAAGGAATGTGGGCCCATTATACATGGAACACTTACCTTGTGGCTCTTAGCTGCACAGTGAGGCTGTAGTGTGGTCTCCTCATATTTCTGTTTACACATGAGGAGGCAGCTCAGTGCTTGCCCCAAAACTGTTTGATGAAGTCTCAATGGAGACTCTGTTTTTCCTGGTTCTCTTAATTCCACCTATCCACTCCCTCTTAAAGGCACAGATCTTATCACACTGTAACTGTAAATTTCACACTGTAGCCCTGTAAATTTTAGTTATGTCAATATAACTTTCCAAAAATAACTCCCCCCCAAGAAAGAGGCAAAGCAATTCCCTGAACCAGTCACTGCTGAAGAAGGGGAGAGTGTGCCAGAACTGATATTCTTTCCTCCTCCTGTCCACTCGAAGAAGAAGAAGAAGAAGAAGAAGAAGAAGAAGAAGAAGAAGAAGAAGAAGAAGAAGAAGAAGAAGAAGAAGAAGAAGAAGAAGAAGAAGAAGAAGAAGAAGAAGAAGAAGAAGACAGACTTGTTTTTAAACAGAGGCTTGTTGGAAATAAAGTTTTTGGAAGTCTTCTCGATCATTGGGAAGGGCAGAAGCAAAGCAGGGAAGGTGGGGTGGAAACAAAATGAGACCCTAGTGTTACTGTTTCCTGAAATAGCCTTTTCTGTTTTTATTATATTGATATATCAATATGAGCATTTAGAGAAGCAGGAAGGAGCTGATAACATGGATGGGGGGCAAGGGAGAAAGTGTGGATGGCAGTGTGAGGGAATGGAAAGGGTAAAGCCAGGTAGGGAACATATCCAGGGCAAAGCTGTGCTCACCATCAAATTTGCCTGCTCTGGCAGTGAAGTGAATCAAAAGTTGTGCTAGAAGTGGTCTTGCTTGCTATGGAGAGAATGGAAAGTGAAAGCAGGGCTCAAGGAAATGAAGCCATACAAGAAATCTTGCTGTGATAGACATTTTCATAGACATTATCTGAATTGCTGTACCTCTCTACTGGGTGCTATTCAGAGGCGTTGCCCAATAATGCCTCATGTCTTCTTTGAATTGAGAGATACAGCAATCCAGATTATATTCTAACCACACCTCCTACAATCAGGCATTTGCTGCTGACTGCTGACCCAGTCACTCTCTCTATAGGCATAACTGGATTAGGTGGACACTTTTTATGTCCAAGCAGGAATTTTCCTAGTTTCCCCAGAACTGGCTGCAGGGAAGTCTTTTTTATTCTGTCACATGATGACATTGTGGAGGTTAGTTAAATAGACCTGATATTTTGACTATTTTGGCCATAACTAGCATGGCAGGAACTGGGCAGGCTGATCACAAGTCAGAGTAGGTCAGCCCCTGGTGGCGTAGAAACAAACTGATCCCTTGCTTTAACACTGGGAAATCCACCTTCTCAGTGAAGACACTAGACAACAGGTTGAGGTTAATTTATTTAATAATCAAGTTGATATTTAGTATTTTTGTAATGATTTTATTGAATTTTTAAGCAACTACATATCTTAACTAAAACAATACATACAACTCTACAGTAATCTGGTCATCCTAACCCTAAAAAAACCAAAGCAAAACACAACCCTTACATGACAAACACCAGGAAAAAAAACCCCAACTTCTATTACTTGATTTCTTGCCCAGAACCCATTGCAGAATTTATCCATAATATTATACTGTTACCATTGGTATCTAGATCAGCAATTAAAAAAGAAAAGAAAAAGAAATTGTTCAAATTTCTATCCTTTTCATGTAGAGAACATACATAGTATAACCTTATCTAACTTGTTTCTTGGATTTAAAGGCAATTTACATATACATATACAATTTACATATACACATACATATAAATTCTTCTTAAACATTTTGACCCACTAGATAAATACTTAAGACTGCTTTCTAACATTCTTTTAAAAATAATATCTAACATTCTACTTAGTTTTACTGATTTCAACTATTTCATGGGGAGTTTTAAAGTAAACGAACATTTTTTCTTGTAAAACTCTTTAGTGCTTGTTGCAGAAATGATTCTTTGTGTCTGTCCTTTGTATGTGAAAAGAGTTCCCTCCCATTTTTACCATGTTAATGTTCATTGTTTCTTCAGAGAGTCCACTAAAAGGTATAGGCCTTCAGTTTCTGCAGGACCCTCAAGGGAATTTTCTTCATAATGTCTTTGTGATCCATCTTAGACCCAGACTTCCAGTGGCCTTCCATAATTTGATCTGCAGTATCTTTTACATAAAAGCAGATGGCAATATTTCTACATAGTCCCTGTGATTTGAATTTTTGGATTTTACTCTGTATATCATTTCAATCTTTCCAGTCACCTCTTCTTCTTGTATCATCTCAAATTTGGTCAGAGCCAAGGAAACCTTCTTCTTAATATTTTCTTTAAAAGAGTCTTGTTTATCTGCAATTTTGTCAGTCTAAGGCCATTTCCACATGGGCCAAAAAAGCTGGTAAAAGGACAGTAAAAACAGCATTATAGATGGGAAGTTCACATGGCCATCCCTGCTGAAATGACACTGCAGTAATGCAGAAATGCTCCAGCGGGCCCACAATGGTTTATTGAAAAATTGCTCACCGAGTGTGTCTTTTCCACAACGGCACTCTGCCTGCCAGGAATTGGTGCCACAGAACCCACCCACCCCACAATGGTGGCCCATACTGGCCAATCCTGGCGCCGAACACCTGTGACATCTACCCTGGGAAAAAAGAATGCTGTTTGCAATGGGCAGCTGTGTGAAGCACCGGGGCTCAGCTGATGCACTACCTGTTTATGGAGCGCTTGCCCATGTGAATACTCGGTTGCTGCAACATTGCCAATAACACCAATGGCACAATGCTGTAATTGGCTATGCAGAAATGGCCTAAGAGCCTTTTTCTAGTCTGATATCTTAATCAAAGAATGGCTCATTCTTGTTTTTGATAATTTTTTGAACTGAGTCAATTTCTTTTAAAAAATCTTTAATTTGTTCCTTTACCACCTTTACCTTCTCCTCCAACTGTCCCATTTTATTAATATTGTTCTTTACTTCTGTAATCTCTTTTAACAGATTAGCCATCATTGGTGGTATGTTTTAAACACTACCTTTTATAGAGTCCTTTTTTTGGTAAATTTGTAGTCATTGTTTTAACATTGTATTGTTGAAGGCTTTCATGGCCAGAATCACTGGGGTATGTATGGCCATGTTCCAGTAGCATTTTCTCCTGACGTTTCACCTACATCTGTGGCTGGCATATTCATAGGATCTGTGGCTGGCATCTTCCTGTTTTAACATTGTTTGATTGCTCTTGATAATCTTATTGGAAATAATCTTTTCTAGTAGCTATCTTGAATTGCTAGAACCACTAGATGCCATTGTGTAACAGTTCTCCACATTTATAATAGAGTAGGGCTGAAGCTGTCCTTTCTTTCATGTCTCTTTTTATGATTCAGCAAAATTTCCTTTTCTTTTCTGGCCTAAACCAGTCTTGACCTGGCAACCCACCAGTTCCAGAGAACAAAGTCAGCTCAGTCTTATTTTTATAACCATAGAACAGCTATAATACTCTAATGTCTTTATTTCTAAGCTTCTTTTCAGTTTCTTTTTGTTTAATTTTTTTCCCTTTATTAACTTTTTTTACTGTAAGTTCATAACTTTCAGTGACATCTTCAAGTTTTCTTTAAAAGAGTCTTGTGTTTAGGCTGGACTTGTCTGCAATAGATTCTGAGCTTCTCTTATTTGATCTGCATTTTATCTTTATTTCTTCATGAGAGCTGCATAACTTGGGATGTTGTCTTCCAGAGGAAAAGCAAAGTTTCTGGCAGAAAATAATGACAATGCTGCTGATTTGACTTCTCTACCCCAGCAAATTACTATGGCAAGCATCCCTGCTGTGTGGTCCTTGCCAGGGATGACCGTCTTGAGAGTCTATGTAGCTTCCTTTAGCTCTTCCCTTAATCTGGGGAGACATGTGGCTCCTTTTGAGTCATTAACTGGGGCAAACTCAAGATTAACCATCTTATGTCATGACTAGACTGGAAGTCAAAGCTCATCTTTATTATACCATTAATTATGCAAACACATTTAAATGGGCAGGCTCCCTAAGCAGTCTACCCATGGCTGCCATTGCGGTTTTTAATTTTTTAAAATTATTTTCATATTTATTAACAAATAAAAACAATTCCCTTAAAACTTACAAAGTTAAGAAAATAATGTATATAGTCAAGCATTATTAATTAAAATGGATCTCAACATTTATAACATTCTAAATTTTGGAGAACCTTTAAAATTTCTTCTGAACTTATCACAAAACATACAAAATTAAATTAATACTGTTTTTATGTCATCCTGATATTAGTAGATAACTACTTACTACTAACCATTATTATTATTATTGTATAATACTGTTTTACTTTTAATAAAGTGGTGTAGTGGCATAGTGGCTAAGAGCAGGTGCATTCTAATCTGGAGGAACCGGATTTGATTCCCTGGTCTGCTGCCTGAGCTGTGGAGGCTTATCTGGGGAATTCAGATTAGCCTGTGCACTCCCACACAGGCCAGCTGGGTGACCTTGAGCTAGTCACAGCTTCTCGGAGCTCTCTCAGCCCCATCCACCTCACAGGGTGTTTGTTGTGAGGGGGAAAGGTCAAGGAGATTGTAAGCCCCTTTGAGTCTCCTACAGGTGAGAAAGGGGGGATATAAAACCAAATTCCTCCTCCTCCTTCTAAATACCTTTTAACCGTAATCATTGATTACTAGCCCCACCATATTAACATTTTAATTATTATTAAAGTTCAAAAATAAACCTTCTATAATTCAGTCTTCTAGTAATAACCTTAATCAGCATTGAATAAACACAATTTTTAATTTTTAGGCATAATAAATAAAGTAGAACTTTAGTTTCTTTTGAAACTATTGATAGGATCTTCTATTGTTGAGGTTAGTTAGATTTTCCCATGACTGTCATTGTTGAGCACACCAACCCTGACTCAAAACCTAGATAGCATCTTCTGCCACCCTTGTGTATCATTGCTTACATACAAATCTGCTGAGAAGTGCTGAGCCCCACCCCTTCCCTGATGTTCTGCATGATCCCTACCTGGCTTGGAAAAGATGTTGCTCAGGACTAAAGGTGTTTCCTCCCAGCTGACCCTGCTGCACAGTCAGTGATGCACTATTCCAGCATGCCCTCTTTCACTTCCCATGTCTCAGGGTGCTTGCTAATTATTCCTACCTGTCTGGATCAGCCCAACTTATCCCTGCCACAAAAGAAGGCTAGCCTAATTTACCATATACTGAGTTGCAAGGAATAACAGCATTAGAGTCTAGTTGCTATAACAATAGGAAAAATAACTTTACTAATCTATTAAGGTGCAGTAGAGAAGGTTGTATACATTTGGTCTACAGATCGCTACACTTAGAAGTCTCTCTGTTTGCCTGCTTGGTGCTACTCTAGAGGATTTCTAAAGAATCTTGAGTGCCAGCACTGGAAAAAGCTGGGGATCTCTGGCAGTCCCTAGAAAATGTGATACCGATTGCCTGCTTGAGCTGTCATAGACTTATGGAACACCAGCAGCAAATTATTGAGTGAATGTCTGAGTTCCGACCATTGATGTATGCCATCAAGAAGTGGCTAGTAATTTCCTACTGCATACATCAGTATAAAAGGCAGTTAAGGCAATGGCATAAAATTATTCTGTCTTATCCACAACCATAGTCCTTATCTCCATACTAAAAGCTTCATGACATCAGGGGTTTATTTTATTTATTTATTTTTAGTCTTAGACACCTTTATTGAACACAAAGTAAAATTCCCACATATACTGATACACATCAACAATTCAGCATCCACAACTATACATTTCTGTTCTTCAGTAATGCATGCTCTCACAATCATTGTCCAAAAAACAGCTTGTTCAGAAAATAGTCAAAACCACTGAGAAATTATTACCAGTGAGAAAGTGAAACCAATTCCTAACTCTCTTTATAAATAAAAAATCAAATATTTCCATAGCCCTATGAGATGGTTACACATCTACTTGTTTGTAAGGACCCTCTAAAATTTGCAAAAGAGAATCTTTTGTCTTTTGGATAGTAATAGGAGGTATACAATAGTATCAATATTACCTAAAGAATAGGAGAAAAATTGTTCTGAGTAAGGTAACCCTACCTCTCTAAATTCCTGAAGAGTGGAGATTTAATCTGACCAGTCCAAATCTATTAAAAGATTGGGGAGATCAACAGATAAGAGGGAAGAGATTTTAGAGAAAGAATGCCAAAAATCTGAAATGAATAAGTGTGTAGAACTCTAAAAAGCAGAGCTTCAAAAATCAATTAATTTTACATGATATCACCAATTCAAATGTTGCATGAAAACCTAATTCTTAAATAGTGTTTAGAGTAACATCAACAGCCAATAGTTTCTTGTGAACAGTCTTAAACCAGGTAGACCAATAACAGTCTTTTAATTGTGTCAAATAGTCCTTGCTACTCAAGTGTACCCTAATAACTTGCCTGAACACTTGCAACCAAGGCTTTGCCTCAAGGGAAGGTTGACCTAATTCAGAACGAACAGTAATGCCAGCTACACAGCAGGGAATATTCAACAATTTCTGCAAAAAGAATAAAAGGTTGATGTTTTTTGTTAACTGAAGAAATCATATGCAGGCCCTTATGGCTGCTCTATAAAGAATGATGTGACAACTTTTAGACTGAAAACTTGGATATAACCAATAAGGTATTTTTGGATATGTATTTAAACAGGATATATCTGAATGCACATCCCTACAAATAATCAATTGCTCAGAAAAAGCCAAAAAGGAGGTCTACTGGATCACAGTTGGATGACCTCCTTCCTCAGCAGCCAGAAGCAAAAAACCTGCTTGGGAGAGTTGTGGCTAGAATATAATCCAGCCAGCCACACCTCCCTAATGACTGTTACTTAGAGGAGCTTCCCAATAATCCCTTGTGTCTTCTTTGAATTTAGTGGGGCAGAGGCAAACTGATTAGTGGTTTTAATGCCAGCAGTCCATTTCTTTGTACATTTTTTGTCCTTGTTGTTTATATCAATCATGATATTCTCAGGAATTTAATCCATTTATTATCACATCCTTTGTGATCATCCAAGAATTTCAGCCTTTCAATCTTATCTCACTTTCATACTTCACACATACTTCCTCTGGATCCGTGCCCCTCCTGGCTGATAAAAGCTTGCCGGGAGGAGTTACGACCCCACCTGTTGAAAATAGTCAACTGCTCCCTTGAGCAAGGAGTGTTTCCGGGTGGGTTGAAGGAGGCAGTGGTCCGCCCACTCTTAAAAAGACCATCCTTAGATCCTGGCGATCTGGCCAATTACCGTCCCGTTTCGAACTTGTCGTTCCTGGGGAAGGTAATTGAGAGAGTGGTGTTGGAGCAGCTTCAGGGTTTCCTGGAGGATGCATCGGTGCTCGATCCCTTCCAGTCCGGTTTCCGTGCTGGGCATGGGACGGAGACCGTCCTCATCGCCATCACAGATATGCTCCGCATGCAGCTAGACCAAGGCGGATCGGCGCTGCTTGTGTTACTTGACCTCACAGCAGCGTTTGATGTGGTCGATCACGACCTTTTGATCCACCGCCTGGCAGCCTCTGGAGTGCGGGGCATTGTCCTTCAATGGATTGCCTCGTTCCTCCAGGGTCGGGGTCAGCAGGTGTGGTGCGGGGATGAGGCCTCCCAAAGGGCTCCACTTAGTTGTGGGGTTCCCCAGGGCCTTACTCTCCCAGCTTTTATTTAATATCTACATCGACCCCTTGCTCAGCTGGTGCGGAGCTTTGGGCTGGTTTGTCACCAATATCGCGGATGACACCCAGCTCATTCTGTTGATGGAGAGAAGCGGCCTCTGCCCCTGCAGCTCTACAGCATTGTCTGGAATCGGTCGCTGGTTGGTTGAGGCAGAGTAGGTTAAAACTCAATCCAACAAAGGCGGAGGTCCTCTGGCTGGGCCGGGGGGAGAGACCGAGGGAATTCCAGCCGCCCTATCTTGGAAGGGGTCGCTCTGGCCCCGACATCCCTGGCCCGCAGCCTGGGGGTCCGCCCGGACTCTGCCTCGTCAATGGACAGCCAGGTAGCCCATGTAGCCCAGGATTCGCGTTTTTCATCTTCGCCAGGCGCGGCGGTTGGCTCCCTATCTCTCCCGGCCCGACCTGGCCACTGTGATCATGCGGCGGTCACCTCGAGGTTGGATTACTGTAACTTCGCTTTCTGGGCCTTCCCTTGCGCTTGATCCGAGGAAGTTGAAGCTGGTCCAGAATGCAGCGGCTCGGCTTCTGACAGGGTGATTATTTCGATCATATCACCCCTGTGCTATACCGTCTGCACTGGCTCCCAGTGGAGTTCCGGATCATCTTCAAGGTGTTGGTAATAACCTTTAAGGCCTTACAGCGGCATGGGGCCCTCATACCTCGCGGGACCGCATCACCCCTTATGTCCCACATAGGCCATTACGGCTCAGCGGTGGCAGAACTGCTGGTGACCCTAGCCCCGCGGCGATGCGGCTGGCCTCGACCCGGGCCAGGGCCTTTACGGCTCTGGCCTGCCTGGTGGAATGCTCTACCTCCATCAGTTCGGGCTCTGCGGGACCTTGGGGAGTTCCGCAGGGCCTGCAAAACAGAGCTATTCCACCGGGCCTTTGGAGAGGCTGGCAGCGGTTTTACTGCCCCCCACTGACCGAGGCTGCCGGATTTAAACTGAGGCCGCCAATTTTTCATCTTCTGCCAACCCGGTCGGGCCCATTGCCGATTCCATCTGGGCCCGTCTGTTCCCTCCCTTTCTTCCTCTCTCTCTTTCTTTACTGTTTATCTTTTCCCTCTCCTTTAGCCTTGGGATTGGGCGCCTGTTTTTAAACTGTTTTAAACTGTTTTGAACTGTTTTAAACTGTTAGACTGTGCGGTTTGAACCGTTTGAAGTGTTTGAACAGTTATATTGTTGAGCTGTTTTAAATTATGTCTGATTGCTGCTGGAATTTTAAATTTGTTAAGTTATATTGTTTTTGAGTTGCTGTTGGAAACAGCCATGTTGGGAGCCGCCTCGAGCCCTTCGAGGAAGAGGCGGCCTACAAGTCTAAAATATAAATAAAAATAAATAAATAAATACTTCCTTTTGTTCCAACATGTCCTTTAGTAATATTTCTTGGATATATTTAACCTGTATATCAACATACTGATTACATAACAACAATTAATTAAATAAGCAGTTACCAGTTGTAGTAGTAGTTCTTGTCCTGTCTGAATTAAAAAAAAAACAATATTAGAACATTTCTAATGTATCATTTATAGATATTGCTTGCAATCCAGCTATTATCTAATGTGCCAGACTTTACGGAATGAAAAAACTGGGAAGAATTTCAGAACAGTCTTTTAAGAGAGACGGGCAATGCTTAAAGACATTTTTTAAAAGTTGCATCAAATCTTGCCTTTCTCTGTCGGCTCTTGGTGAAGTAGATTAGTTTGCTTTTTCATGTAGATGAGGAATAGACAACATACGACTTTGGTATAAGGTCAGTGAAATATTGAGAGTTTAATGTTTAGAACTTTACTATGTAAACAGCAGCTTTGTAGAGATCTCATAATGAATGATGTCAGCTCAAGGAGGTACATAGCAACTCCACAGAGTCAGGAACACTGCAAAGCAGCAGATGTGTCATCTCCCCTTTTGATGCACTATGGTGATGATCTGAATTGGGGCCCTGATGAGACCGCTCAGTTATAAAGTACTTTTTCTTGATTAAGTTTGACTGGTACTGCAGCCTCACAGTTCTAGGTGCTATATACTTCAGGGTTAACATGATTGTCAGGCAAACATACAATAGTTGACAGTTGTAGTCACTCATGTGCAGATCCTTGAACCAACTCACCTTGCCACTGTTAGACTTGAACAACTGCCTAACAGTTTTGCAGTTAAGCAATAGCTGGGGTAGCAAAGTTCCATTTCCTTTTAGGGAAAAGGTTAGGTTTGCCTCTCTCCCCCGTCCCATTTCTCTCTTTCTTTATCTCCTTCCCACCCGCTCTCAAAGTCACACTTTCAGTCTCTTCAAAGCACCCAGAAGAACCCTTCACTGCCCCAAAGTATCTATGTGTTAATTGCTTCCATGGAAATGAAGAATTCCTAGTGATCAAACACCACAGAGTTGCACACATATGTACCATAATTTTTTTTCAAAACCCAGCAAAGATTTTCCTTTTAGTGAAAGAAACAGGATCCCACCATCAAAACACTACACATGATCTTAAAAACCTCTCCATCTGTACAGAGGTAAAAAGCAACAATAAAACAAATAGTAGCAAGGACACCAAAGCGTATTTTCTACACTGAATTACATTTCCTGCAAAATGCATCCAACCTTGCTGGTTGGATGGTCACGCATTGGGGGGGGGGGAACCAGTTCTTGCCACTGGCTCCATTTTCTGTAGATATGCCTCTGTGTGTGTTTGTGGGGGGGTCCATTGCACTAACCTACTTCACAGGGTTGCTGTAGGAACAAAATGGAGGAAAGGAGAGTGTTGTAAGTTGCTTTGGCTTCCCGGGGGGGGGGGGGGGGGAAGGCAGGGAATAAATGAATTAAATAAATAAATACCAAAATGTCAACAACAACAACAACAATAAATCATGTTTGTTGCGTGCAATTGTAAAACAAAAAATGGCTCTTATTTTTACTGCTCAAAGTTTTTTTTTACTGTATTAATCACAAAGAATTCTGCATTATACTAATTCTGCATGGTCTGGTTTGACTGGAAGTGGCTTTTGAAAGTTTTAGGGGAAAGTATTTTTTAAAGAAAGTGGTTCATGATATTCTTACCTATGAATAGCATAGCCTTTATTGGCATAACAAAAGAACACGTCTAACCTAAATAATATTAAAACAGGTGATAAAACTCAGGTAAATATAAATAAATTACAAACTCTGAATTATTTCCATGAGAATTTGCTTCTGCCTGGGTTGGGCTGTTAGAATGGTAGTCTACATGGTGGCACTTAAAATCAGAATAAATATGTTTCTGTAACTGGCTTTTGGAGGAAGGAGAAAACTGAATGCTGTGCTAGACTCAGCCCAGGGTATCATTCAGATCTCAGCAGCACTGCTACTACCCAAATCCTTTGGAGCTTGGGAAACTGCGGCAGAGGAGGGGAGAGATCTGAATGCCCTGCTAGAATCAGCCCAGCCCAGCATTCAGACTTGAGAAGCTGTGGCAGGGAGAGCTTAAATTTTTCAAGTTTGGGGTTTTGAAACCTTCTAAAAGTTGATAAAAAGCCAAATAAAGCTGATGGGTAGCAACTTAATTTGGCTTTACTGAAAAATGTTCAGGTTTTTAAAACCCAGAATTTACTGATAAAAATTATTGGTGCTCACTCCTAGTTCTGACACTTAAAAGATTATTGTCATGGTTCATGGGAAAAGGTTGCATTCTTAGGCATGCAGGTTTCTAGGGCCCTTTCCGCAATGCGGAAAGGGCGCCCCTGCACCGGGAGGAATTCTGCCAGTGGAGCGTGCGAGCGGCCCCTGCAGAGGCCGGTGCGGGAGAAGCGGCTCCGCATGGAGCCACCTCTTCCCCGTCCCCCCCACTTACCTCGTCGCCTTCGTCGCCCTGCTGGACTCCTAAGACCTGCCCACGCTGCCCTCTGACCTCCAGGGATCGGAGGACAGCGAGGGAGGGTCTCAGCAGTCCAGTAGAGCAATGCAGGACGACGAGGTGAGTGGGAGAGGGACGGGGAAAACAGCATGTTCCCGGTGGTGCCGTTTGCACCGCGCCGGCGGGAACACACTGTTTTCCAAAAACCTCCCTCCAGGAGGGAGGTTTTTGGAGGCGGCCTGACGCCGCCCTGGGGGTGGTGGAGGGGAGCCAGGTCAGCGCTGCTGCGTTTTAGCAGCGCTGCCTGTGCGAACGGCTCCCTGGGGACGGTGTTTTTGCAGTCCCCAGGGCGCCGTATATGGCCCGTGCGGAAAAGGCCGAAGTCTACATTTAAGAATCTAATATTGACAAACTATGCAAAGCATATTTATGAAGCTGTCATTCTAACTTCCACTACATACTGTAGGCATATGACTAATGTGTGATTCTACTAAAATATTTAGTTGAACACCAGTGGGAGAGAATTAAAATTACAATTACAGTCTGAATTCTTAACTACTTCCACTAATTTTTTTTTCAAGGATGTACACCAGTCCCATTAAGATTATAATGGAGGTTACATATGTGCACTAACTGAACATTACACTCTTTTCTTCAATGTTCCTGCAGGGTTAATGATATGACAAATGCTTTTTTTGCTTCCTTTTTATTTTTTATTTTTGTTTTACAGCTTGGGATTTTCGTTCCACTACTGCAGATACAGCTATTTCTGTCTTTGTCAAGATCTCTCTTGTTTGTTTGTTTTCTTTTAAGGTAGAAGATTTTATAAAGATTGATGTTTAGAGATGCATTCTGTAAATCAATATGGGGGCTAGCTGGAATTAGGTTGTTTGTGGCTGCAGCACTGCCTTGTGAACACTGATGAGAAGAATGCTGTTTCTGTGTATGTGTGAAACTGGGAATGAGCAGATTTAAGGTAACAAGAGATGGAGATGTAAAATGTGACAATCTCTATTGGACTATGAAAACCATCTAAAAGTACAGCTACTTATACCTTGTGCATTGTACAAGAAGGATAAAATGCACAAAACTGGATGAAAGCAGAATTAGTTTAATCTAAGGGCCAATGGCTCCTGAAAACAGTGAAGGCAAGGAGGATCAAAAGCCCTTAATTCCCCTGCATTGAAGTCCCCAGGTTTAAAATGGTAGCATGCCCCAGTGACAGATTCAATAATTTTGTATTGTGTGGTTTGGCCCTAAAGCCAGAGGTGGGATCCAGCAGGTTCTCACAGGTTCCCGAGAGTAGGTTACTAATTATTTGTGTGTGCCGAGAGGGGGTTACTAATTGGTGATTTTGCCACGTGATTTTTGCCTTAGTTACGCCCCTCCTCTCAGCAGTAGCGCGCAGAACTTGAAGCAGACTAGCAGGAGGTACACTGGCATGTGTGGCAGCCTGCGCCTGCATACATTCGTTTCCCGCCCAAGGACTGGCGCAGTGGCTGCGTCCTTGCCACAGCCCTGCCCAGGAATTCCCCGCCCCTGGAATGCCCAGCCACGCCCCTATTGTGCCCCGCCCAGCCCCATTGGCGCTATGCTACAGTTTGAATCCCACCACAATGGGAACCTGTTACTAAAATGTTTGGATCCCACCACTGCCTAAAGCTGCATTCAAACTTAACCACGCAGTTGTTTGGTTGTGGCGTCTCTCTTCCCTTCCTACATGAAAGAATCCCTGTTAAAATTTAGCTCCAGCTATTTGTGATGTACAAGTGAAAGTGTGTGCTTTAACTTGAGTTACTTATTCATCTCAGAGTTTAGTCCATATTTAGAATTCTGGCTTATGGGTGAAAAACTGTTTTCTGATTAACCCATGGGCAACCAGAGTTAGTTTCTACCCTGAATTCATTCTTCATGTACCACGTGAGAAGAGAAGGAGGAAGGTGCACCCAGACCAACAATAAACAAACTAAATGCACAGTATAATTTAACCGCAGTTAAGTTTGTCATATGAATGCAGTCTTGGTTTGCTTTAGTAATCAAAAAGTGGTCTTTTGGCTGTTTTCAAGAAAGTCCACTGTGCCTTGCTTCCTTGTAGTTCCTTCAGTCTTTGTCTGATTCTAATTGCTGTTAACCTTAACTTGTGCTCTAAATATCACCATAGACTACTGTGGACCACTGCATACGTCACAAATATTACAGTCTGCAGCTACCCTACGCACCTTGCTCTGATTGACTGGCTAGAGCTAAAACAGGGGATTGCTGGGTAAAGAAGGAAGACTGACTCTTGGGAAAATGTCTTAAAGGGGCAGGGGCTAACTAAAATTCCCTCCATTAGAAGACTTTACAATTAACTAAACTCATGCTAACTATGGGGAAACTGAAGCTTAATGGGGAAATGACAAAAGCATCTGTGGGGGCATCATGATATGTTATCAGCCTTTGCCAATATTGCATTGCTAGTCAGGGATGTCTTCATTCAGTAAGTTTAGGAGCATATCGTCAGTTATGAATGAGATATGTGCATGGCTAGTGTATATCAAATTATGTGAGAACTAAACTTTGGCAAACTCCCCATATGTAGTTGTTTATACACAGCAAAACCGTAAGAAGTGCAGGTGCATTTGTGCCATTCTACACACAAGGCAAAGTAACTCAGAATTACGTTGTAGTTCAGAATAGATCAAGGGATGTAATTGTACCTCTCTATTCTGCATTGGTTATATCTCATCTGGAATATTGTGTACAGTTCTGGGCACCACCATTCAGAAGAATATTGATAAGCTGGAGTAAGTTAGGGTTAGGTTAAAGTGGGATTCATATAATGTGCTCTTAGTTAATGTTTACTTTCCATCTAACCTTTCTCCTGCTCGAAATGCAGAGATTGTTCAAAAGTTCCATAATTATCTCTCTAAGCTCCTTCAACTTTACCAACCTGACAAATGGTTTGTGGCTGGAGACTTCAATGCCAGAATTGGCAAAGATGATTCCAGTTATCAATTACTAACTAGCTTGGATCCAGATATGCTACCCGATCATTTCTTCTTACCAAGATGCTCAAGAGACCATCACACCAATGCGGCTGGAAAAAATTTGTCTGAGATGTGCTTGCAATTTAATCTAGTACCCTTGAACGGTCTAAATTTGCTGGACAACAAAGGGGATTATACCTTTGTTTCCCCCTTGGGTAATAGTGTTATTGATTATGTTTTAATACCGTATCCTGAACTTAGAGATGTTAAATTTTTTTCGGTAGAATTCCAACCATGGAGTGATCATATGCCCTTGGTATTGTGTCTGGAACTGGGATTTCATGTATATCAGGGTAACTACCAATTCCTGACTCCAATTCCTAAAATCGTGTGGAAAAATCACTCCTTTGAAGATACCGGAAGTCTGTTGTTTAGCAGACAGTTTCAGGATTTTAGATCGGAATTTTTAAATGTATTTCCTACAGAAAACCTTATTACATTATTTGAAGTACTAACGCAGAACATCACCGATGCTCTTTCAAAGCAAACTTGCATTGTTGAGTATTGGAAGCCCAAAACTTCTGATAGTTACAGACTACGAGAACTTAGTGCTTTAAAAAGACAACTTAGACAGTTGTTTAGTAAATTCAAGAGGGGTGAAATTGATTTTCTCCCCAATATTTACTTTGATTGTAAAAGGAACCTTACCCAGCTTTTACAGGAAAAACGAGAGGCTACTGCTAAGGCTAACTGGGACAAACTTTTTCATTCTATCCAAATGAAGGATAATAAAGGATTCTGGGCCATAGTTGCTAGCCACACACGTGCAACTACTCCAGCTGTAACGGTAGATCCCCGATGCTGGTATAGTTACTTCCAAGACCTTTATACCGTAGATAAGGATTCCATAGACTTAGCCCGGTCCGAAACTCTCGCAACCTTACCTTGCTGGGACCCCGTCTCAGCAAACGAGATCACAACCCTAATTGAACAGCTCAAATCCAGGAAGGCTCCTGGCCCGGATGCCCTACCACCTGAGGTTTACAAATGCTTCGCTGAATGGTGGACACCCATATTAGCTTTGCTTTTCACTACTGTGAATAACATAATTAAAATACCTGATGCTTGGACTAATGCCATCCCTGTCCCTATTTATAAAAAGGGCGATTCAACCATTCCCTCTAATTATAGGCCCATTAGTTTGTTATCTATTGCAGGTAAATTATATGCTAAATATTTATCGAACAAACTGACCTTATGGGCCAACGAGAATAAGATCATTGGACCAGAACAAATTGGGTTTATCAAAGGGAAATCTACACTAGATCATGCCATTCTTCTGAATACAATGATAGCCAAGTATGTTACAAGGGGTAAATCCCCTTTGTATGTTGCCTTCTTGGATCTCAAAGGGGCATTCGATTCAGTGAACAGAGAACTCTTATGGGAAAAACTTACGGAAATGGGTATCGGTTTTGGTGGGCTGCTTGCTCTTATCAAGGCTTTATATACAAATACCACCCTCCAAGTGAGATGTGACCCCTTGGGAAGACTAACGCCAAAAATCCAATCCTATAAAGGTGTTAAACAAGGCTGCGTTTTGGCCCCCTTGTTATTCAATCTGTTCATTAATGATCTGTCCCCTGATCTAAAATCAGTCAACTCACCTTGCCCCAGCTTTGGTAATGTGACCCTACCACTATTTCTATTTGCAGACGATGCATTATTACTCTCTAGAACGAAGAGGGGCCTAAATTCCTTGTTATCCAAATGCAGTGATGATTGCACACGGAATTCTTTATCCATCAACCCTGCTAAATCTAAGGTGGTTGTATTTGCTAACACTTATAAACCCAGTAGATGGATGTTAGATGGTGCATTGGTTGAACAAGTCAAGTTCTGCAAATATTTAGGAATCGTTTTCCATCATAAAGCCTGTTGGTATAAACACAGAGACCTAGCCATGACAGCTTGTAGGGCTACTGTGGCGGGTGTGGAGAACTTTTTCTTTACAAAAGGCAATAGGTTTATCCCTGTTGCAGTTAGAGTCTTTAACATGAAAGCGATTCCTCAATTGCTCTATGGAATCCCCTTGTGGATTAATGCTAGGAGCCAAAAAGTTGAAAGGATTCAGTCAGCCTTCTTATACAAAATATTTGGAGTGCCACAATGCATTCCTTATGCTGCACTCTGTTTGGAAGCGGGACAACATCTTCTGGTTACGAAAGCTTGGCTGGCCACCCTTAAATTCTGGGTTCGCCTGTGCTTTAATTCGGACACTGGTAGCCTTATCAATCATATCCTCCCCCAGCTCCATGGATCTAAGTGGTGGCGGGCAGTTGAAATTAAAATACTTTCCCTGGGATTCTTCTGGGACTCTTTACAAATGCTACCTCCTTCCGAACTCTTTTTTCAACTAAAAAGGTGACTCCTTGACCAGGAGCTACAAGTTCTACAAGGCCAAGCACGAAGTAACTGTTCCCCCTTCTTTTTCAACATCAAATTCAAAACCAATCTGATGGCAGACTATCTGAGTATACTCCAAGAGCCCAAGCTTAGATGGATATACACAAGGGCTCGTTGTAATTCCTTCCCTTGTTCTGTACTCCAAGGGAGGTTTTTTAAAATTGATTCGCAACAGCCGACCTGCCCCCACTGTTCTATAGTGGTGCAATCTATGGAACATATAATGCTTAATTGCCCCAAATACGAAGAAGCTAGGACCAGGCTTTTGACTCTTCTTCCTGCTAAGTTTAAGGAATACTCTGTTGCTGGGAAGGTTGCATTCCTACTAAACAACTCTTCTTCTGTGATTTTAAATTCTGTAGCTAGGTTCCTTTTAGGAACTTTGGAATAATACCTGTGATGGTTTTATGTATGGAACGTTTGCCTGGATAATGCTGGTTGTTATATTGGTATTATGCCTAATAAAGGTTTTATGCATGTATGTATGTATGTAAGCTGGAGTGGGGCCAGAGAAGAGCAACCAAAATGGTAAAAGGTCTGGAATCCATGCCTTACGAGGAGAGACGTGGGGAGCTGGGTATGTTTAGTTTGGTGAAGAGACTGTTAACAAGTGACATGATAGCAATGTTTAGATGTTTGAAGGAATGTCATGTTGGTGAAGGGGCAAACTTGTTTTCTGCTGCTCCAGAGACTAGGACCAGGAGTAATGGTTTCAAGATGAAGGAAAAGAGATTCCACCTAAACATCAGAAAAACTTCCTGACAGTGTTTGACAGTAGAATGCGCTACCTTTGAGTGTGGTGGAGTGTCTTTCTTTGGATGTTTTTAAAGAAGAAGAAGAGTTTGGATTTATATCCCCCCTTTCTCACCTGTAGGAGACTCAAAGGGGCTTGCAATCTCCTTGCCCTTCACAAACACCCTGTGAGGTGGGTGGGGCTGAGAGAGCTCTGAAAAGCTGTGACTAGCCCAAGGTCACCCAGCTGGCATGTGTGGGAGTGCACAGGCTAATCTGAATTCCCCAGATAAGCCTCCACAGCTCAAGCGGCAGAGCGGGGAATCAAACCCAGTTCCTCCAGATTAGAATGCACTGCTGCTCCTTAACCACTATGCCACTGCTGCTCCTTAACCACTACGCCACTACATCCAGAGAGGCTGGATGGCCATCTGTCATGAGTGCTTTGATTGTGTGTTTCTGCATTGCATGGGGTTGGACTTGATGATCCTTGAGGTATCTTCTAACTCTATGATTTTATGATTCTGTGGACAATTTGGGGAAAATATTGTAAATATGTCTAGATTTTGCCAGTTCCTCTGACTACTTAGTATCCATGTAATTGGTTGTTCTGGCATTTATTCCACTATATAAAGATAAGAATAACAAGAAAAATCACTTTTGAGAGGGGGGTTATTTGTACTGGGAAAAGAAAGTATGGGGAAAGGCCTACAGTTTCTTTGCTCACCATTGTTCTCTCCCAAGAAGCTTTTGAAGCAGAAAAAGGCTGTTGGACAACCATTTCACACATTTCTGTAATCCATAGCTTGTTTCTAAGATTTCATCTATCTTCTTTCTGTGATGCATTGCCTATTGTCCCAGCGTAGTATCAAATAAAATGCTTCCTAAGTCTTCAATTACAAAATATTCCTTTTCCTCATGGCCAGTGTCTGACCTCTTGACTTCATAGCAGGATTGACTTTATTCAACACAATAGAAGGATATTTGTAGGAAAATATTTCTATGGAAAATGGAACCGAACAGGGTGATGATTCTATCAGAGCTGCTTTTTCTTCTTTTTTAAAAGCTGAGAAAAGCTATAGTAAGTTCTGTGAAAGTGCTGAGAGATTTCACTTTATTGGAAATGTAAGATTGGTCTTTTTATGACTCCAGAATGCTTTAGGTATTATTCTGTCCCTATACCTTAGCTACTCAAGAAAATAGGCTACTGAAGAATATATGCACTATGCAAAGGGTAGAATATTTGTGAAAGAACCTGGCTTATACCCATAATATCTTGCTATTGTAGCCGCAATGCAATCCTAAGAAGAGTTTTACCATTTTAAGGCCACTAAAGTCAATAATTTAAAAAGCTGTGACTCATGGGCATAGAAAAGTATGACTCCACTCAGTATTGTAATGAAGAGATAGTTAATACTATTTTGTTTTGACCCCTGAAGGCACCTGCTGGAGCCCTAAAAACATCTAATTTCTATATCCATATCATGTTGTGTTGAATTTTACCAATCATTTCTGCTGATAGAAAAAGATGGGATTTTTGCCAATTTTTCCATTCTACAGAGGTCTCTGACTTTTCACTTTCCACTGTTTTTGGGAGTCGCTGTCCCCCAGGGACAACATTTCAGGGGGAATTTAGAGCAGCCATCAAGAGGAAGATAAGAAGTCATGCTATATTAGTCGAAATCCTTCTACCAATGAGTTTTAGCAGCCATTGTGATTTCTGTTTGTAGAGATGATACTTTCTGTAGAGGCTGACCTCTCTTCCCTTGCCACACCAAATCACAGGAATCTCCAACAAATGATATTTAAGTTTTTGAAAGGAAGGACATTCTTTTCCCAAACACAATGCCTGGTAATTTATTATTTTAACTGCATACATTTGTTGTAAGTTCTGTGCTCATCCTTTGAGTTGCCGCAGGGCTGATTCTCTGCACAAGCTACAAAATGGCCTCTGGGGCAGCATAACAAGAGAAGCACCATCTGGAGAGAACTGAGCTGGCTTTTCCATTTGCACTCCTGCCTCTCTCCTCCATGGGGAAAAGCCTGTTGGACCAACTCCGGAGGTTTTCTCTTTGCTTATCCACCTGCTGTCAATGGAAAACACTCCTTTGCAGGGCCAGTCCAACCAAATAGACTAACTAGGTAGTCACCTAGGACACCAGGTTTTCACAGGTACCAGAGTAGATGGAAATAAATTTCAAGGTCTATTTTTACATTTATTATTTTAAGTGCCATCTCAATCCAGCAACTGGTATCCAGAGGAGGTGAGGAGGCAGCTGCCTTGGGTGACAGGCAGATGGGGTGTTCCATGGCAGCCAGAGGCTGTAGTCACAACTGCTGGCCTAGCTACTGCACACCTTGCATGTGATGCTGCCCTTCCTCATTGGCCTGTATGACTGTTGTTGGGAGAGCAAGTAAGCGACATGATGAACAGGTGTGTGGTGCTGAGGCTGATTCTAAGTATACACACACAAAGAGAAGTCTCACAGCATGGCCCCAGGCAGGGCCCAATGCTCTGAGCAAGGAGCCTGCCCAGCTGGGCCCAGGCCACTTTTGAGCACTGCAACTGAGCAGGCCCGCCCAGTCAAGAAGAGGCCTATCGCCAGCCCCGCTTCCTCTGGTGGCTGGACAAGCAGTCCCTTCCTAGGTAATGGGTCAGATTGTAGCTGGCATGAAAGAAAGTCTGGGGAGAGGTGAGTCTAGACAACCCTGGTTAGAGTGGAGGAAGAGAAACTGGGGGTGAGGAGGAAGAGGGTTGAGCCTGATTCTTGTGGGGTGGGAGGGGGGGAGGAGAGGCAAGATGTAAGTATGTGTGCATTATGTGAAATCAAATAACTTCCTACTTAAGACAGCTCTATGGATTAATGATTTCTCAAATGTCCTGTTGTTAATAGCCTTGATCAAATCGGTAAAACCGAAGTACATACTTCCCTTTGACAGAGTCAATCCATTACATGCTTTCGAAGCCTTCCTCACTGCCTGCCGCAGTGTCTTCCACTCTTCCTAAAAGCATTATTAAGTCTCTTTCCAGTGAGTACTCAAGCCCCTTCCTCTACATGATGTGTAATAAGTATAATAGGCTCTGCTTGGACATTTTAGCTTTTAGGGAGTGTTCATAATTGATTTGATCTCTGTGCATTCATTATGTGCAGTCAAGTCACTTGCAATTTATGGCAACCCTATGGCAACCCTCCAAAACATCATGTTATTAACAACCTAGCTTAGGTCTTGCAAACTGAGGGCCATGGAGTCATTTCATTTCATACCCCCCTGCTACCTTCTACTTTTCCTAGTTTTATTGCCCTTTCCAGTGAGAGGGTATTTCAGGGCATAGGTAAGGTTTTTTTTCCTGAGTTCAAACCCCCATTACATGTCTGAAGCTCTGCCCCCCGTTTGTGTTTTTTTGTGTATTTTTTATTGTTTTTTTCAGCCTTTGGGAGCTGCTGTGTGTTTTTTTTTGAGCCTTAGCAGCACCAAACTTCTGGGGATTTTTTGTGGGGAGATTCCTCCTCCTCCTTTGATGATAGGTCACACTCCAGGGTTTGGGTGTGGGAGAAATGAGGGGGTCCAAAGCAGGGACTCTGCAGTGCCCCATCCCCCCATTGTTTCTTAAATGGAAACCAATAGAAGATATGTGGAAATTGAGCACCTTTGAGGGGTCCATAACTTTGGGACCCCTTCAACCTCAAACTTCTAATGAAAACCTTGGGTAGTATCATCAGGAGCAGTCTCCTAAAGATGGCCCCAACAGTTTGGTGCAAGCAAGGGGCCAACACCAATGCACTCCTGGCAGCAGGCATTACTATTTTGAGACTTTGTAAATTAAAATAACATAGTTCCCTTTCCCCCTTCCTTTGTAATTGTTGGTCACAATTTGATCATGTTTTCTTTTCTTTTTTAAATCAAAACTCCTGCCTAAACCAGTTCTCAGAGGCAATCTGGTTGAGAATTACTAAATGTAAGTGGAGGCAGGCTGTTATAGTGGGTATTGAAAGTCACATTGTGTATGCTCAGTGGTGTTCTTCTTTAAGATTTCATCTTTAAGATAGCATTGAAAATAAACTCAAGGGCTCAACCCTGGTAAAGTCTCAGCACAAATTAAGAAGTTAATTTCATAGACGAGTTCTGAATGTGTGGTCCTGTTAGTGTGAACTGAAGAATGGGATTTTCTTCTGTATAGACTTGTTTAGAATTATTCCATTATTGTAGCATTCAGTGTCATGGCTGGAGGCTGTTTCATCAGATTCCAGAAGTGAATACTCTGTCAGCAGATAAAGTGACACAATTTGATATACAGGGGGAGAATGTGAACAGAATTGAAAGATGTTTAGTTTGCAAAATGTCTACACAACATTTGAATATACCAGTTTACCACAGCAACCATTCATAACAAGGACTGTCAATTTATAATCTGGTCTCTCCAGGTGTCACTTTAATATCAGTTTGATTTGAGCAAATACCAAAGACTCTTTCTCTCCATGCCATGAAATGCTTCCCTTCCCTTATTCATTTATTTATTTTATTTCAGTACATTAAGCCTCTGTTAAAGGGCGGGACCTTTTTTTTCCTCCCGGCCAGTTGGCAACCCCATGATTCATAACAGATGTAATGGTATCTGTTTAAGTCCTAATTTAATACTATTACATCTATAGTGAAATTTTAATTCAGCAATTATTATTTGGCAATTAACTGTTCTATGATTAATCTGTTAGTCCCTGAGGTGTCACAGAACTCTTTTTTGTTTACAAAGGAGAGCAATTGTAATATCCATTGAAATGCATTCTGCTGTAGAGCTATGTTCCTTCACTATGAATGAGTAGTATTATATATTTAATATTAGGGAATGAGATTAAATGAAAAAAATATCCCAAGAAATCATAGGTTCTTTGTCAAGGAACCCATATTATGATGTTAGGAATGTAAACAGGGATGCAAGTTTCCTTTCCTTTCCAATCACAGCCAATTTATTACAACCCCATTGGGATTTCAAGGCAAGAGATATTCAGAAGTTGTTTACCATTACTTGCCTTTGGGTAGCAACCCTAGTATTCTTTAGTGGTTTCCCATCCAGATGCTAACCAGGGCTGATGTTGCTTAGCTCCCAAAATCTGACAGAATTCAGTTAGTCTGTGCTGATAGGGGTAGTTGAACCTTGTTTGATGTAATGAAATCCCGACAGATTGAACCTGTTTTGATGTGATAAAATCCCGACAGATTTTTTTAAAAAATAAAAATAAACATACTTATACTTGTGAGATTGTTTCCCTAACAAACATGTTACCTCTCCCTCCCCTAACTCTACTACAAACAGATAATACTTTCACAAATTATTTAGGTTCACCCCTGGCTAAATACATTGTTCCCCCAGACAAAGTGTGAGCCTCTGCAGCATTGGGATTGATGGGAATTGGTATACCTCCAGAGCTTCAACCATTTTATGGACTTCAGTCCTGAGAAGAAAAGGGTTTCAGATCTCCTGTGATGTTTCTCTTCACTCCCACTGCTTTCCCCTCTGACCAGCTAGGCACAGAGACAACTAGGGCAGGAGATCTCTCTCCTGAGCCAAACTTGGGTTGCCAGACCTGGCCTAAAAACCAACAGGAGACTAGGTTGGGTGAGTAGAAAGAGCAACAACATGACTTTACTTCTTGGTAAAACATGGAAGTGATGCCAGTCCTGTCTAGGAATTGCTGCAACTCTACAATAATTAATACATTTAGTGATTCCTAGAGATAACTTACATCATTTTTGGGTTTCCTTAGAAGTGATATCACATCATTGTAGATGGTGACTTTTTCCCCTCCTGCTGGCTGCAAGAGTGCCAGTGGATAAGTTTCACTGGGGTTGGAATATTTTCAAACCTCACTGGGCACCTGGAAACTATAGTCTATGACCTGTATGAAGCAGGCCCTCCTGACTATACCCATCCCTGCTTCCCGTGTGTCCCTGCTTCCTGTGAGATTAGCCACATCCACAGAGAGCAAAGGAAGTGTATGGCTCCTTGTTGGGAGCCACCTTTAGTATGGTTGGCTCAGGCTACCTGTTCTTGGTTCCTTCCCCCATGGGTAGTGGGGAGGTTGTCCTTACTTAATGCAGGGTCCATCAACCCTCTAGACAGGCCTTTATGTGGGCTGTTGTTGGAACTGGACCTGTGCCCTCCCACGTCTCCTTGTATTTGCCTACTGTCCTGTCTCTCTCTCAGTACTGCCCAGTGTAGGGAAAAGCTTCACTGGTTGGTGACTGTGGTCACTGATGCCTGTATTTCCTGTTCCTTGCCTTGGCCTGTGGGGGTTGCCCCAGACACAACATTCTTTCTGTTCAGCTCAGACTTAGATCCCAGTTGGATGATTTTGCCTTACAAAATTGTTGGAGGACTTTTTGAAGGATGATTTTTATTAAAGGTTTGGAAGGTCCTGTTGGTGGTTGTACCAGTAACTTTTATTTTTCTCTCTTATGTGCATGATTCTTGCCCAGGTAATGCAGAGGACAATTTTCTTTTTATGATCCATTATGACATATTGGCAGGTGTGCTGCACTTCTCTGAGGAAGAAGTGGTTCTTATCCAGATTGGTTCCTTTTGTACAAGACAGCTATGGAAACTTATGGAATGCATGTAGTATTTGATTTATTTACAAATATATAAGAATAACACAGATGTAAACAAGAGACAGTCTTACAGTGCAGCAGATTTGCTCTCCCATGTAGATAATCAGAGAGAGATACAGAAACTTTCCAAGGTGCTGCTACTAACTCACAGCAGTGGTCTTTGCTTCTTTGTGTATCCCTTCTAGCATCTGTGCTTTCTTCACACAAACAAAACCCTGCCTGCTCTCTTGAGCTAGCTGGGAACTTCATCTCCTCTGAGCCCTTATGGGCAGTTAAATAAACCATCCCGCACATCCCTATACTCAAGGTCCATTAAGGGGACATCTACTGTTCCTTTTCTTGCTGTTCTTTTTCTTATACAGTATCGACTAAAGCACAGTGATCAGAGGTGAAGACCACAATGCTGGTTATTCGTTAGTTCAACAGTAAAGCAAATATTGACTGTGTAAAGGATCCAGTAAGAACAAAAAAAACCAACTGTAGCTGAAACCAGCGTGGTTCAGTTTAATTGTTCATGGCAATTTTTCAGGGGCTAATAGTAGCTCCTATATTATCATTATAGTGCTTCCCCTGTCATTGAAAAGCATGTGGACAATACTGCTTTATGCTTGCATGGTGCCTTAGCAAGAGAAGTCCCAGTTGCTTACGTACTTGACTTTAGCTACTGTGTTTTGAAAAACATGAACATTCTGACAGATAGTGTCTATAAGTCTGCCTGGGGAGTAGCATATAATGAACTTCAAACTGTCATAATCTGTAGTTTTATATCTCTGGGGATACATAAGCTGGTATTTTCTAAATATTTATTTCTATTTTATACCATTATCACATCTAGCCATTGTGGGTAGATCCCTGATGGTTACACTTACCCCTTAATTTCCTTCCTTCTCGTTCTTTGTGCTCACCTTTCCTTTTATCCTGCCTGTTTGCATTTTGTTCATTCCCTACAGTCTTTTGTTTTCCACTGTAGTTCCTCCTTATTTTTCATGACTCCTACAGCCAGCCCCCAGGCATAAACATCCCACTCCCCTTATTTTTATGCATAATTTGTGCTTTACAAATAGTCAGTCTCTCATGTTATCCCCCATGAATAAGAGTCTAACAGTTTGGATAAATATTAAGTGTATCTCTTTGCTTGTCAAGTGCTTGGAAAACAGTAACTATCGTCCCCTAGACCTCTTATCAATGTCAGTGAGAGTTATGTCTGTGCTTTAAAAGAAGAAAAGATCCCCCTACTATTCTTCCTATTTTAATGTTCCACACATCATACTTGGCTAGCTATGGATATTAAAAGCTTTACCTGTTCCAGCAGGAATAGTACATGATGGCTGTGTTGTCCTTAATAGATACTGCTGTAATGCAGGCTGTATCATTCTTTTTTATTTATTTATTTATTTATTAATTCGGCTTTTATACCGCCCGATCCCCGGGCGGTGAACAGCAAGGATTCAGAGACAACAGGAGCAAAACACATATACAATATAAAGACATAAGAACAGACCTAAGAACAGTTACTAATATTTATAACAATGAAGGCAAACATTAGATTTTATTACGAAGATGTATGTTTGCTAATATTGTCAGGCAAGATAGCAAAATAAACTCCTATGGCTTTTAAGCCAATTTGTATTTGTGCCAACCGCTTGCCACCATGTTTGAAGATTGAAAGCTCTTGGATGGTTGCCTAGTTTAGAAGAAAATCTCATGTATATAACTAATTCTCAAAGGAATAAATGCATATCACCAGAGGTGTGGTATTTCAAAGGAGAAAACAGCTGAAAAGGATAAAAGCTGTAAAATAGCCTCTTACCAGCCAACACCATTATATACCCAAAGGAAACTAGGTTTTCCGTACAGATGCTTGATAATCTTGCCAAGAAACTGTATGTTATTGCTGAAATAATATTTTCACAGCTTGGCAACTGGAGCCTAATGTCAGGGTTGGATCCACAGTTTTTTGAAGGAGGGCAAGAGTACAAAATTATGGCCCCCACGTATTATATACTTACATTTCTTTACTTATACATATATAATTAATGTGTGTAATAAACAGGTCTTTAAAATGATAGAATAAATAATGTTGACCTCTATGAACTGTTAATGAATAATTACACTCTTACATTATTTTATCTTTCATGTTTGAATATTCGCTCAACCCCTCTGCACACATAAAATCCAACCCAAGGAGAAAATTTTTCAGCATAGCCTTTTCCCAGGCATTTTTTTTTAAAAAATACAGTACACATAATTTTATCATGGGAAACACCAAATACACCCCACTCTCCTTCACAGCCTGATAAAATACAACCCAAGAAAAGCTTTATCTAGCAATTATGCTGCTAAAAGCTAAAACTACTGTATTTAGCCACTGGAAAAGACTCACTGGAAAACACAACAAGGCTAGGAAACATTGAAGACAGTAGGAAAAGAAGACCTACCATAAGATGGATTGACTCAATAAAGGAGGTCATGTCCCTCAGTCTGCATGACAAGGGCAAGGCTGTTAACCACAGCAGGTCATTGATTCAAAAGTCAGAAACACTTTGATGGCACATAATGCATGTGAACAGGCCCTTTGTTCATGCCCGCCCTTCTCAAGGTATAAAACCAGGCTCTTGGGGCAAGACCAAGCCTATTAAATGCGGGGCCAGGTCTGTTCTTGCCTCTGGGAAAGCCAAGCATAACACAGTTCTCAATGTTAATGTATGGGGGAAGGGCAAGAGAAGAGCGAGTTCTCTTCCCTTCTGTACCATTCAAGTCCAGGTTGTGCAGGGCTTGCAGTGGCTCAGCAGAGCACAAGCCAGGGGAATGGAAAAGAAGATCACATCAGAAATTCTAAACCATTAATGGTCACCAGCCCAAAAACTCTCATCTCCCTGTGAGTGTTTAGAACAGGGGTCCTCAAACTTTTAAAACAGGGGGCCAGTTCACTGACCCTCAGACTGTTGGAGGGCCGGACTTTAAAAAAAAACTGTGAACAAATTCTTATGCACACTGCTCATATTTTATTTTGAAGTAAAAAAACAAAACGGGAACAAATACAATATTTAAAATAAAGAACAAGTAAAGTTAAATCAACAAACAGTATTTCAATGGGAACTGACACTGATGCAGTGCTGGAACCTTGCCTTCCTTTCACTCCCTTGCCCAACCCAGCAACCCAAGCAGCCCAGCCCAGAAAATGGCCATACTCAAAGGGAAGATGGGGGTGGGAAGAGAAAAAGGAGCTCCACTGCGATCCCCTCCTCGTCCAGCTACAAAGCGGTGTGGGGGGGGATGTTCTGCTGGGCTAGGTTTTTTAATTTGCAAAGCCCTCTGCTGCTTCCCTGCCTGACTCAGTGAAGGGCTGCTGGAGAGCTGTTGGGGGCAGGGCTGCAGACTTCCATTTCCACCGACCCGCCTCAAGTGGGTAAAGAGCCGGCTGGAGCCCACCATGTGTGCGACTGGTTTCCAGACCCCCCTCCCCCCGGCCACCCCACGTTTGTTCCTCCTCAGTAGGGTGTGCTTGCAAAGGGCTTTCTTGCCCTGCTGCTCGGAACAGTATTGATATGTTGGAGTGGCAAAGGGGATCTGTGCACACATGTCTGCACACACACATGTCCCCCCCCCCCCCGCTTCTAAGTTTGAGCAGCAAATGCAATCACAGCAGCGCTCACTGGGAGAGAGGGCACGAGAGTCACTCACCTGTAGTAAAGAACAAACTGTCTTGCACAAAAGCGGCGAGAGCGGGGAAGCACAAGAAAGGCAGGGGGAGGCTCGGGAGCGGAGCGGGAAAGTCAGCGAGTTCCCAAGAACTTGCACTGGAACAACAAGCCCTTTTATCAGGGAGCAAAACGGTTGCTGCCGCCGCCACCGCCACCGCCGCCCTCTTGGAGCCCCAGGATTGGCAGCCGCCTGGTGACTGGTTTACTTACTTACCTGGGGATCTCCTGCAGGCTTCTCAGGTGGGCGGCGATCTCGGGAGGAGCAAGTTCAGCGAGAGGCGGTGGCTGAGTGAGAGGCGCTGTGCCCACACGTGACTAACAACAGGATATCCGCTTCTGCCCGGTGGGCCAGATAAATGTTTTCTGGGAGTCGCATTTGGCCCGCGGGCCGTAGTTTGGGGACCCCTGGTTTAGAATGTATTCAAAGCCCCTCCCCAAATTCCTGTGTGCCCAAAGCCTACCACAGCCACTGTCAACACAAGATCCTTGAAAGAAAGGATGGAAAGATAAGAAAAGTAAATTCCCCACTTGCGGAATTGTCCTAGGATTGACCTAGGTTCGATCTAGGAACTCCCCACATTTGCTGAGTTCAACCCGGGTCCATTCCAGCTGTGCCCCTTCTTACCATTAAATTTCTGACTCCACCAGGGAGGTACAGTTTTTTCTGCCAACCTAGGTTGAACTCAGGTCGAAGCTGGTAAAGTGGGGAATCTTCCTCACCATGATTCTCCCATTCAGCCAATCACAGATAAGTGTTTTGGGCATGTACAGAACGGGAGACTCACAGAGGGGAAAAGCACACCTTTAAAAAAAACCCTTCTTATATACGAAACGACAGCCATACATATAAACGGTGCATGTTTGCACACTGCTGATAGCAACGAAGTTGCAACATTTTCCTTGCCTAATGATATAACAGCCGATCAATTACACTCCCTCCCTCCCTCCCTCCTTTCTGGTGGCATGTTAAAAACGTTTATCATTCTGAGGAATAGATGCCATTTTGATCTGATAGCTGAGTTGAGCAGACAACAGCCAATCGGGAACAAAGAGAAGAGGCACTGAGGTGATCCCGCCCTCTTACCCTGTCTCCAGCATGACACCCTTGGCTGCTGTGGGGAGTGACTGTGGAATCGACTTATGTCAGTACTTTCATGGACCAGGTAGAACCTAGGGGAATCGACCAAACTGGAGGGTCCTGCAGGTGAAAGAGTGAAAAGTACCTTGGCCAGAAAAAGGAGAAAGATTAGCAAGTCCAAGGTTACCTGGGTGTTTATGGTAGATTCTGCATGGGCAGGGGCAGAGGCACTCCACTGGCATATATGATGCCAGTGGAGACCCAGGACCATTTGCATGCTGAGGTGCAAGTGGTCCCAGAGCAGCCACTGCCCATGGAAGCACCCCCATTTCCTTTCCCCACACTAACCTCTTCTTGTCGAGCTCTGCAGCAATGGGGAGCCACATCCACACTGCCCTCCAAACCCCAGGGGTCGCAGAGCAGCATGGGTGTGCCTCCCTGTTGCTGTGGAACTTGGCAAGGAGAGAAGGTGAGTGTGGGGGAAAATTGAGGTGCTGAAAAGTGGCACCAAAAAGCTGGTGCTGTTTGCATGACACTGGTGGGGAAACGTAGTTTCCCAAATGCCTCACTCATTGAGCTAGGCAGGGAAACAGCATTTCCCTGGGAAAAGCACGGCACTGCCTTGATTCAGAGGCAGCAGCTGTGCAAACAGTGCCCCTGGAATGGTGTGTTTACTGTTCCATGGGCACTATTTTTTACCCATGCCTCTGTCTCCCACTGCATAGAAATTGACATCTTTCACCATCTTCTCAGGAACCTTTAGCTCCCCCTCCTTTTTACTTGTCATAGTCTTTCCTGACTAACTGCTGTAGTCCAATCAGGGGAATGGGGTCCATGACCTACTAGGCAATTCAATTTTTCCCACTTCCTAACAGCAGTCTAATCAGGGGTGTCCCCATGAAATAAGTTTTTCTATTTTACCAACACCAGACATCCTACCCTCTGATGAAAACAAGGATCTTTCCTCTTTGGGATTTCTTAGAAAACACTGCCCCCCCGCCCCGCCATTCTCCCTTTATCTCTCTGACTCTCTCTTTGCCTTTAGACACTATCTCTTGACTAGATCTGAGGACTGACATGATCTGTGTCTTACTCTGTCACAGACACGATCTTTGTCACACAATCTCAATCTGCATTTTAAATCTCTCTTCAATCTCTGTTTTTATATGTGGTCACACCGCCTCTGCGGCTCCTGGCTACTGCATCTCAGCCAGCTAATCAGGTTGATCTCTGGTTAACTCTTGGTGCTCCTAGCTGAGCTGCACTTTTTAAAATTAACCATTCTAAAGCCTAATCTGTCACAAACTAGTGCAAGGAGTTCCATTTATATAAGAAAACCCATTTCTGATCTTTGCACCTCTAGGGTCATTGAAAAAGAACACAAGAAGGTCACTAGATACCACGATTTGAAAATCAAACTTTAGCGTCTATGGCACAAACCAGCTGAGGTTGTCCCAGTGGTAATTGACATGCTGGACACCATCCCAAAAACACTAGGGCAGCACTTGAAACATCTTCGAATTGACAAAATTAACATCTGTCAAATTCAGAAGGCAGCCCTGCTGGGATTTGCACAAAGACTACGCCAATACATTACAACTTCCTAGGTCTCTGGGTGAGGCTCGAATTGTAATGAAAGGCCAACAACCAGCTAAAGATCTGCCAGCTGTGAAATCTACCATAGTAATATTTCAAACCATACAAGTTGCTGGCAAAACCATAGATGTCACTGGAGTTCCCTGATTTTTAATACATGATATGGTTTCTTCCTGGGTTTGATGAAAGAAACCCTGGATAACCTGGTACAAATTTCCACTGTGCCTGAGAAGATGGCTGAGTGACTTTGGGCCCACCATATTTTCTCAGCCTAACCTACCTCACAAAATGGTTGTTGTGATGACAGAGTGGATTCAGAGACAATGACATGATAAGCCACTTCAGATCCCCATAAGAGAGAAAAGGTATAAGATAGCAGTTCTGATAAGGAAATTGTCTTGCTAGTGGGTGGGAGAGAGTTAAGCCTCTGTCCTAAGTACTTTAAGCCAGTCCCAGGTAACCACAATGCAGCTTTTTAAGATTAAATAGCATGTAAAGAGTTCCAGTTATGGAACTCCAGCATCACCTGTTCTTTGTCCCCCAGCTGTTTAATTCTGCTGTTAGCGCAGAACAAACCAGGAGAGAAAAGACTCTAAAAAGTTACAGCTGATTGGATAGCAGTTGGCAACCTTATTCTGGAAACCTGACTTAGATTTCAGGATGATCGAAGTAACTGGGAGCATGAGAAGAAAGTGTTTCAGCATAAATGAAAAGGACAATAATGTTTTCTCATTAGCAGATTTACTCAGAGATCTTGCTGCCAAAGTGGTCTTACATAAAGCCCTCTGGATTTCTATTGATATTTCAAGAGAGGCAGGCACACTTAACTGTCTACATCTTTGGGGTTTCTAAAAAGATTATTACATATAATATTAATTTTTGAGTAAGTCCTAATTATTTGTACCAGTTTAGATATCTTAGCTCAGTGTCCCTGTATTACCAGTTGGCACTGATCAGATTCAAAGCCTCAGGAAAGAAGAGCTCTAAGTGAAGTACAATTATGTTTGCAAAGCAGTTTGATCATACCTCCTGCTGCAGCTTCGGCTTTGATGGAATGGGCAGGCAGCCTGTGTTTGCTTTTGTAGGACTAAAGGCTGGTGTTGCCTTGCAATGAAGAAAAGGAATGGTGCTTTCTGGTAGCCACTGCATATATTTCTTGTGGCCACAGTGTTTTGTGTAATATCAGGAAGAGTACAAGTCCACCTTAGAAACAAGTTAGACACAAAGTTAGTTAAGGACCTTTGAAGAATCAAATGTTACAAATGCAGAGGAAGAGGTAAGAGAGGAGAACCTCTCCACATCATGTATGGAGTGGCTAGGATAGAGTGTGCACTACAGATCAAAAGCATCTGATCTGTGACCCCAAAGTTATTTCCTCAGTACAAAGGTGCTCCAATTATTTTAGAAAGTTAGAGGTTAGTCTCTATTGGAGAAGGAAGTTGCAAATGGAATGTACTGCTGAACAAAAAAGGATTGTGCAGATAGCCATTTTGTATGAAAGTGATATTTTATGTAAAAAGAGGGTATGCGGGGTCTGGATTGTGGCTCTGGCTCACCCTCTCACAGTGCCTCATTTTCATGCATTTAAAGAGGCCTGATGCATTTGTTCTGTGCACATTTTAATTGTATCCTTAATCATGGAGTGAATCAGTCGTACATGTGAATCCCTAGCTTCACATTTATCTGCTTCTCTGCTGCTAACTTTACTCCCTTCCCTTAACTTGGGTCCTATACTATATATATATTCCCCTATAGATCTTAAAGAGATTGTACAGCAAGTGAAAACATTTTCAAAATGCTTTCACAAAAGAAGTGCTGGGGAACAGCATGCAAATAAAATGTTTTCAATGTGGAAATAAAATGGTTTGGTCTAAAAAACATTGCGAAACTCCATGGAGAAAACGTTTTATTTCCTGCCTCAAAAAGTTTTATTTCGGTTCAGTGGAATGGACCTATGGCTACTACAAGAATGAGAAGATAACAAACACACATATTTTATGCATGTGATGGAAAAATCCAAGTAAAGTGGAAATGCACAATTTAAACAGAAATGATATAGTTTATAAAATGTTAATTTAATATAATTTTGCTTTTTAAAATTGCAGTAGTTTAAAGAACATTTTAAAAAGCCTGAAAATAACAGATGTTAATGGGTTTAGCATTTCATAAGGAAACAATAAAATTCATCAGAATAATATCAGGTTATTTGTAGAATACCTACTGCTTTCTTGGGTTATGTAAAAGGCAACACGTATTCTGGCTAGGCAACTCATACCTGTAATATCCAGAACTCTGCGTGCTTAAGAAAATACCATGTTGCAACCATTTGCAAATCAACTTTTAAGATTACATGTTTTAACCTTATTCTGATCTTGGATACGTAGCTGTAAAAATATGCTTAGGCAATGATAATTGAAAAATATGAATTTTTAGATAGATTTAGCTGTTAAAGTGTTATTCTTGAGGCAAAGCCAAAGGCTAAATTATGCTATACAGTCTGTGACTAGGATGGTGTGCTAGGCCTGTCATTGCTGTTCAGCTACTGAGGAAAAATGAGAAATGAATAAAGCAATTGTAATGTAATGCTTTCTATAATTTATCAGAAATTTTGTCATTAAGCTTTACTTCCTCTGTGGTGAAATGGCCTTGGTAAATTTAGAGTAACAATTTCCTTCAGAAACTAGACTTTAATAATAATATGAATAATAAATACAAACAATAATAAATGTAATAATAAATATTTCTGAAATATATAAGCACCTTTCAAACAGCCTTTATAATCCGTTTTAGCAGCAAGTTGCTAACAGATATTTTTGGTGTAATTCCAGATACAACCATTTTAGCTGGTGGCCACTGATGGATTTTTTAAATCTTCTCATGCAAAGCAGATTATGTCCCATTTGCAAAGTGGGGCTGAAGTGTGAGTTGGTGTTTTTTTTAAAGAATCTTTCTTATGTTTTCAGGGTTTTTTTTTACATTTCTGAATAACTGTAGTTTGGTGTTTGAAATATGTAAGGCACTTCTGAAAGTGTTACTTTTTTCCTCTGCCTTTTTCATTGGCTTTTTCAAAAACATTCAAAATTTTGTGGTATAGAGCTAGACCAATGCAGCAATTCAATGCTATATTGCCAGAATGAATGCTAGCAATATAGCATTGAGTTGCTATATTGGTCTAGTGCTATACGACAAAAGTTTAAATGTTTTTTTTTAAGGACACTTTGCAAAGCGGGGAGAAAAAAGCAGCACAGGTTGAAATGGGCAAAGCCCTTCAGATGAAGTTCATAAAAGGATTTAAATGCACTGTATGAAACCTTTATTGCTTAACTTGCAATTAGGCCATCAACGGATAAAAACCAACTTAGAAAGACAATTTGAAAGGGGCCATAGAGTCTCCATATTGGATAACTCCAACAACTATTTCTTCATTTTATAAAACTTGTTAATACACCCAAAAACACTATATCTAATACAGTGGTACCTCGAAAATTGTCGATAATCTGTCCGGAGATTATCGTCGATTTCCGAAAACGGCATATTTTGAGGGACGCCATTTGCACATGCGCGAACGCCGTTTGCATATGCATGAATGCCATGAGCGCACGCGCAACGGCATTTGCGTATGTGCAACGGCGTTTGCATACCCTCGGCAGCCGCCAAAAATCGAGGCAGCCGATGATTTTCAAGTGCGGAAATCGGCGCCTGGCAATCGTCGATTACTGAAATGGACGATTATCGAAGCTGTCGATTTTCGAGGTACCACTGTAGTCAATAGTTGGTCCCTGTGTCAATAATGAAACCAGCAAACTGGGCCAACTATATAACCATGCTGTATGAGTTTGTCTTTCACATTTCAAATGAATATTTTTTTTGCATTACACTGCTTTCTCAGCTCTTACTTGATGTACCATTCCTAATCACAGTAAGCTATCTGAGGTCCCATTATTGCTGTGTTAAATAGTGTCCACATATCCTGTTGATATTGGATGATTTGATTCTGTTTCATCTTGGGGGAGGAGGAAAATCCCCTCCTTTTCACCTGAAATTAAATTGGCTATGTATTGTCGAAGGCTTTCATGGCTGGATTCAACTGGTTGTGGTGGTTTTCCGGGCTGTGTGGCTGTGGTCTGGTGGATCTTGTTCCTAACATTTCACCTGTATTTGTGGCTAGCATCTTCAGAGGTGTATCACAGAGGGAAGTCTGTTACATACTGTCCAGTGAGACTAGAATGTTTTAGTGGGGTATAAATTGTCATGTCCCTGGGAGGGAAACCAATCAGTAAGTGTTTGCATGGAACTTGCTATGCAAAGGTGTGGTTGATAGTATAGTATTGCAGGTGGGGTTTTCCAGTCTAGGGAGTGATTCACATTTGCATTCCCTGCAACAGTAACAGCATTTGTGAATGCAAATCCTGTGTTTGGGTGGAGTCCATTGTCCATGAACTTAGAATGCCCTTGGCCTTTGCTTCTGGTGTTTTTAAGTACTGGTAGCCAAGCTGTGTTAATTTTCAGTCTCTTCTTGTTGAAGTTGTCTTGGTGTTTGTGAATTTCAATCGCCTCCCTGTGCAGTCTGACATAGTAACCTTCTGAATTGTCCAGAATTTCCTGTAGTATTTTCAAAATAAAGATTTTATGTCCACTTTTTTTGTTTTTTAGGACATGTTGTAGCTACTCGCAGATTTTTTTAAAGGATGGTTAAGATGACAGTGTCTTTCCATGCTCCCTTGGCATACTGCAGTCTGAAAGCCATGCGTTTTGTGGTTCCTATGTATGAACCTTTCACACAGCTTCACAGGGTATGTGTGATAATTCGGGCTGCAGAAGTGAGGGGTCTCTCTTGTTCTTTTGCTGAGTGTAGCATCTGCTGTATTTTCCTGATAGGTTTGAAGATGGTTTGTAGGTTATGTTTTTTCATCAGTTTCCCTATTTGATCTGTAATTCCCTTGATGTATGGTAGAAATATTTTTCCTGTGGTGGGCTGTTTCTCCTCAGTCCTCTGAGTTTCTCTTTTATTTATTTATTTATTTATTTATTTATTTATTTATTTATTTATTTATTTATTTATTTATAAATGTTTTATACCGCCCCATCCCCGAAGGGCTCTGGGCGGTGTACAACATTTAAAACAGTATAATTAAATAACATTTAAAAGCAGCGATAAAATCTCCCAATGCGTTTACCAAATATAGGCCCAAGGTTCAAATTTAAGTTAAAATTCAAGATGTAGGTGGCGTCCAGCATTCCAATAATATAAAATCCCTCTCTCCCCATGATAAAGGGAGGCATGGCGAGTCTCAATGATGGATTAGCGGCCCAGATGTTAAGGGCCAAGGACGGGGCACTATTAGCGGCTGGATCCTCCAAAGTCCCGGCGGAACAGCTTGGTCTTAAAGCTTTTCTGATTTCTGTTGTGGAGTAGCCATTAGCCTGCAGAGTGTTGAACTTTCAATCTTTGTATTTTTGCATTGGCTTTAATTTTGTTTCCCCCAGGGCAGTGAAGGATAGGGAACAGCAGCCAGCACACTCAGCAGATATGTGCCTGACAAGCCAGTCAACCAAGCTGAACCCTCAGTCTGTGTTCCAGGCATTTAATGTTGACCATGATTGGCATTTCTACATACAGTATTTCCATTAATCACATTGCTGGCTCATTGAGCTGGCTCATTGACTTTGTAATTAAAATACTTACATTTCACTATCAGTGGGCACCACTTGTTTGTGAATGCCTCAGACGTTCACAGATTCTCAGCAAGGTGCAAATGGTGCTGCACAGCTTGGGTGGCAGCTACAGAACCATATGAACCCCCCACCCCACCCCGAGTCCATTTTTCTCATCTGGTATTGTTTTGTGAATGTCCCACACCACTTTTTTCAATTTAACACAATTTAAGAAGCAGGCTGTGGATTTAGTGCTGAGACAGCTCTCATAGCAGAACTCTGACTGTTCCTGACACCCAAACTTGATGATTTATTTGCTCCAATTCTATTCCATCCTTCTCAGAATTTCAAAAAAAATTGGCCCAACAGAACCTCAAAACAGAACAGCCTCAGAGGAGGGGGAGTGAATATGACTGCATCTCCCATGTATCTCATCTGGCATTGCTTTGTGAATGCCCCACACTACTTTTTTTTAACTTAATACAATTTAAGAAACAGGTTGCAGATTTGGTTCTGAACTGAAAAAGAGTGACTGTGAGGAGTGAAACGATGTCCAGTCCTTATAATTTCTGAACTGGTGATTGTCTTTGCATGGTATTGCAGCTGCAGACATGAACCCTTGCCCAAGACCATGCATGTGCACAGGTCAGGTTCATGATGTTTTTCCCCTTAGAAAAAGTGGAAATTCTATCAGGTCATCTTAGTAGGGTTTTTCCTGAGGCAAATGCCTGCTTTGGAAGATGGACTCCAATTTTCTAGCAACTCTCTCCTCCCATAAAGCAGTACCCCAAAATGTGTGTTTTTGAAAACAATTTGCGCAGGGGCGGGGGAGGGGGGAGGGGAGATAGTCCATGTACAGTTCTCATAGTCAAATTCTGAATATTCCTGACAAGAACTTGATGATCTATTTGCTCCAATTCTATTGTATCCCTATCATGATTTCAAAAAATATTTGACCCAACAGCACCTCAAAACATAACCTCAAAGGAGGATCAGTGTATATGTGTGCTCACCTCCACCCAAAGTCTCCCACCTGGATTTTCCATGCCCACAACAGCTGTCTAGACCATTTTGTATTGTTCAGCACAACAGGCTTTACTGCACAACAGGCTTTACTGCTAATACATACATAATTAATTATTCAAAAGCCCTCCTGAATAATTCTGTCTGGCTCAACTTATAGGAACTCAATAAAGTGGATGTTTTTCTAACAACTTCAGGAAGGGTATAGATCAGGGGTAGGGAACCTGCGGCTCTCCAGATGTTCAGGAACTACAATTCCCATCAGCCTCTGTCAGCATGGCCCCTACCAATTGGCCATGCTGGTAGGGGCTGATGGGAATTGTAGTTCCTGAACATCTGGAGAGCTGCAGGTTCCCTACCCCTGGTATAGATTGACATATGACTGTCTTGACTATGCGGTACAAGGGAATAACCAATAGGTATTGGTCCAAGAAGTGATACTGCCTCATACATTGATCCTAGGAGTGGCTGGCTTCAGCAGTGTATCTTGAGGGGGTGGGGTCTTGCAACCCAGGTGCCACTCACCTCGGTCACGTGGGGCTCATTTGGTTGCTTCTTCTCCCCTCTGCTCCCCCCAGCAGCCTCTGCTAACCTACCACCTCTCAACCTCTCCCAGCCCGCTGCCCAGTGTCTTGTCTGGTTCACCTGGCCCACTCCCTCATTCAACCCTGGCTCACCCAACCCACCACTCACCGCCACACAGCCTGCCACCATGCACAACCCAGCCTTGCAGGGCCCTGGCTCACCTGGACTGCTGATTCGCCTGCCTGCTGCCTTGCACTGCATGCTGCCTGCCTCCTTGTGCCCCCACTGCCTTGCCTGACCTGTTGCCTCACATGACCCTGACTCTTATTCTACCCCGCCTTCTCTCCCCCCCATGTCCAATGGTAGAGGGTAGGGGATTTTGAGGGGCTGGTGGGGGAAGCATCATCCAGGGCAAGTCCCAGGCATTGTTTTGCAACAGTATTCCATTGGCTGGTGTCCAACTTGTAGGTTATTCAAATACACACTTTGAATAAACCTGATTCAAGTCCAATAATACCGTAGAGAGGGAATCCATGGTTGTGAATTTGTGAATGATTTGACATTTAGCATTTAATACCAGTTGAAGGTTCTAATTTGCCTTTAAGAGCAGGTCTATGTTGATAGTTTTACAATAGCATGGTTTTGAAATCAGAGTTGTATGAATCAGCATAGCTGCATTCATTGGGTCTGAGAAACTGTGCAATCTCTTAGAAGGCATAACTGATAGGGTACCCTTTTTGTTATCTCTTCAACCTATTTCTTTAGTTAAAGAGCCCAGTCTAAAACTAGCCCCAAATTTATATTGACTCTGACAGTTCTTTCATTATTGGCCCTTCTCAGAAAGCCCAGTAAATATTTCCCTGTGTCAGCTGCTGGAGATGAACCAGATAAACACCCCCCTCCCATTTTTAAAGGATGCAATTTATTCATCTATTTACTAATCTATTTGGTGATCACTACATGTTAAAATTGTACTCATATCATGTAAACCCTGTGTCATAAGCAGCACCATTAGAAAAGCAAAAGGGACTGTACATCAATTGCTGGCTCATAGACCCTATTGCTATAAAACTTTCTGCCTTGGATACAAACATGTATGAGGCAAGAGGCTCACATTGCAAGCTAATTTGTTAGCAGCGTGACTTACTGAAATGCCAGTGGACTTTGCCTAACAAGACTATTACAGCAAACGACTCTTGTGTTTCATTCACTAGCCCTATTTTTAAAAATCCACAAAAGCTGCCTTTGGTGTGATGAAGCTGCCACTGGCTCATAACTCTCCAAAGGGTAATGATAGAAACACAATCCACAGGAGAATTCTTGTCTGTAATAAAGTCCTGATTCAGAAACCATTAATAACTTTTTATTGATCATAAGAAAATTCTCATCTGAATTCTGCCTCTGTGAAATCCCAATAACATTGCCCAGTCACATTCTCTGATGGAGACAGAGTGAACAGGTAGCTGTTTACTTTCTCCCTCCCCCACTTCTCCCTTAACTGCTGAGATGCACAGTTACTTCCACTAGAAAATGAAGTTGGTTGGTTGTGAGCATTAACTTGTTCAAAGGGCCTTGTTTTCCCTAGAAGTGTGTTACACTTTCAGGGTTTAATAGTCACTTAATGAAGTTAGCCTAGGAAGAGGGGATATAATAATTTTCTTGTTATTGTTTTTGGAGATGAAAATTAGAAAATCTTAAGGAACTGTAGGATGTTAAGAATTCTGTTTCCCACTGACAACAATGTTACCCATAATTTGTTCAGCAAAGCACAACCAAAAGCAGCTGCACTAGATCTTATCAGTGATCCACCTAGCCAATACTATTTCCAGTAGTTAACTGGGAATTGATCTTCCACTGCATGTGTTTCCTACCACTAAACCCAATTTCACGAAACCCATTGCCATTTTAGTGTTAAATGACTACAGAAAGTTATAGCAGCAGGTTGCTGCTGTTCCCCTGAGATGCTTAAAAGGCACACTTTGATGGTTCTGGAGCAAAATCATTATTTCTATCCTCCTGGGCAAAAAGAGCTGGCAGTGGTCCCTCTTGAAATACAAAAAACTTTCATGCTCCCTTATTTTTTTTTAAATGCAAAGATGAATGAGCTCAGTGGTAGAGTGTATGCTTTCCACATACAATTTCCCAAGTTCAGTCTCTGGAAACTCCTATTAAAGGATGTCAAATAGAGCTAGGAAAGTTATCTACTCAAAGCCTTTAAGAATCAGAATAAACAATGCTGGGGTAAGATGGATGAATGGTCCAAGTTAGCATCACACGTTAATCATTTGTATAGGTAAGCCACTAGTTTTTTATTTCAGCATGCAACCAAAGGAGAGAAAAACAGGATTTCTACAAGTGAAATGACAGTCCGAACAGTACAGGCAGGAACTGTTTTACTGCTCCATTCCAAGTGCGACTATGTCCTTATTTTCTCCATAGTTGCCACCTTAAAGATTTAATTGATCATTCAGTTATTTCAGATATTTAATTATATTTAGGACCAGTTTCTCAAATGTTAGAGACCTGGGCTTTTTTTGTTCTAGTGCCATTCCCATTGCACTTCAAAATCTGTATTGGTGATAGATAAAAATTGAGCTTTTCCTTATTTGAGCTGTTTTGGAAGGCAGATGAAAAATTATGTCATATCTGTATTTCTCTGCTACTTGATTCATGCTTTTGATTGTAAACTTCTGTAGATTCCTTAGAGTTGTGATTAGTCTTTGATTTTGATTTTGGCTGAATCCATAAAGCAGCTGGCAAGATATTGCAGGTAGATGTGTGGCCCTTCCTTCTCGGTTAAACTTTCCACAATTAAACCACAGCACAATTTTTGAGTGGATAAGAAAAAACTGGCCATAGCCAAAGAACTTTATTAACAGAAAGCATAGGAAATTCAGATGGCGCAGCATGGGGTGTGATCCAAGCCTCTGGGCAGCACAAGTGCTGTCTCCCAGGGCAAACCAATTCCTCAGCCCAGCTGCTGGAGGAATAAACCAAGCGAAAGATTGGAATGAGACAAAGTCCATACTGGTGAAGTGCCCATGACTGGAGGCCTCCTCCAGCTTACGATAGGGGTGCAAGCTTCTTAGCCCCCCACAGGGTGTCCCTACCGTGACCTTTCTCCACCCCCACCTCTTAAGGAGGTGTGCCAAACAGAGAAACTCCCCGAGCTCCCCTTTCCAGCGGATCATCCCCCATGCGCAACTCGCCAATGGCTATGACAAAACAATGTTTTAAACATTCACAAAATAACAGGGATCGGGTGGGCGGGAAAAGCCTCAACGTCCTGGCTCCGAATGGGGCCTAGCCACGAGGCAGGGCCTTATATAGACCTTGCCCCAGCCCCATTCGAGTGATGTGCATGCCTTTCAAAGACCGCCTGTTCTTCTTGCCCTTCTCTGGGCAAGCCAGCCTTCAATGCCCTCTGTGTATGCACCCAAACCAGTGCGCATGCGCAGAGCGGGTCCAGACGCTGGCCACCAGCTCAAGGCCGGGCACACACACCCTTCGTCAGGCCCTCTCCTCCTGCAATGGTGGTCCCTGTCCCATACAACACTTTAAATTGAACCAATTGAATTTTGCTGATTAAAGTGGTCCTAAGCATAAGGCCCATGACTACATCAAGCCCTCCAATGACACTCATGCAGCCTCTATCTCTGGCCATTCTGGATGCTGCCTATATACTTGTTGCTTTTTCATGATGAGAAAATAACCACAGTAGTTAAGGTTGTCAACTCTGGATTTGGGAATGTTTAAAGATTTTGAGATGGAGCCTGAGAAAGACAGGGCTTGGAGAAATGCCTCAGAGGAGCATAATGCACTCAGACCATCTTCCAAAATGGCCATTTTCTCCAGGGAACTGATCCCTGTAGTCTGGAGATTGATCGTAATTCTGGGAGATCTCCAGGTTCTACGTGCTGGTAGGCAATCTGGTCAGTACATTGCTTTCATAGCCTGAGAGATGATGACCCTGCTTCCTTCCCCTTTGCTTGCTCAGGGTATGATGTGCATTTGCTTTTGAAACATATGAATTAGGAATAAAGAGTTTTGGGTTCAATTTCTCACCTGCCATAAAGACAATTGGGTGTCCTTTAGGCCACACCCTTTCTCTCAATGTAATCTACTGCACAGGGGTTGTGAGGATAGAATGGAAGAAAGGAGAACTGTAAACACTTCCTTAAGCTCCTTGAAGGAAAAGGCAGGATAAAAATGTAATATAGCGATGTAAAAATAGTTCAAGCAAACCCAATTACATGCCATTCATTTGTCAGCTAAAAAAGTAGACTGAATGTCTACAACTATCACTTCTGGAAAGCTGCAATGGTATCTTTGGAGGGCCTATACGTGATTTACTATTCTCCATGTGAATGCATCTCGAGGGACAGTCATGATACATCATGCAGCGGAAAAATTCAACTGTGTGAAACAGCTCTAAGTCACTTTCACTTATTCGCTCTGCTCATCTTGCATTAGGAAGCCCAGCTCCACAAGAACAAGTTAATACCAGGAGTCATGTATATTTTAAAGTCACTGGCTGTCTTTGTTCAGACTTCTTATCATATAACTTGGGCTTTGCATCAACTTTTGCAATTGCTATCCCTTAGGAGTCAAGTGGTCTAAAATGCTCCCATATATTTTGGTTCACACTAATACCATCCATAAAGGGTTACAACTTTTCTAAAGATCTTAAGAAGCTACACTCCAAGTTCCAGGAGTGATGTGTCACATTGCAGGGATGACTGCAGAATTAGATCAGACACACTACAACTTGAGGGGGCAACTTTTTATCTCCCTTCACAGGAAAAGCAAAGGAGATCCATATGCACTGGGCTTTCTTTGGGTTTTCTTGCTCCTCCCTGCCTTGCCCCACCCAGCCACCCTACAGCAGTTCCTGCCACTCTTTGTATACCATTTCAGAACAATCAAAAGAACTTTCCTTTTTAAATACTGAAATAATTTTGTTTGTTTTAATGCATGAAATTGACCAGGTCTAGTAAAGTAATTCTAAAGACAGCCAAAAGAAAAAGAAAAAGGTAGCAGGCAAGCTCCCTAAATGGAAGTTGCATAGAAGCAAAAAAAAGGCAGTGGGTGGAAAAATTGCCCTGCCTACAGATACTGTCAGGAGAAGAATCACTGTGCAAAGAACCCAAAACAAAACATGGGAAAACCCCATTACAAAACAAACAGCAGCAAGGGAAGTAATGCATGTGTAAATGTTCTCAGAGTTATGTCATTGGAGACCCCTAGAAAGTGTGAGATCTGTGTCTGCCAGTAGTAATGCTTTCACATCCTGCATGTGAGCTCCCAAAGGCACCTGGTGGGCCACTGCGAGTAGCAGAGTGCTGGACTAGATGGACTCTGGTCTGATCCAGCAGGCTAGTTCTTATGTTTTTATGTTCTTAGTGTAGATCCCTCCATTTTGCTCTGAAGAGTCATGTGGGTACTTGCATGCAATAACAATTGCAGTTACACAGTGTAGCCCTTGAGCCATTAGGCTCTCTCTCTCATGCACACATCTTTGTCTGGGAAAGATATGAGGTTGTTCTGCAATAGATACTGTTGGAGCTCTGGTGTTATTGCACACTCCATCACTGTGCATTTTCCAACATTGTTCAAATGCTAATTTGTTCAGATATCCCCCCCAAAAAGATCAAGAGACAATAGTGTGGGTTCAATTGGTTTATGTAAATGGTGATCTACATCATAATTTATTAAAATATTCAAACATATTTTAGCCACAGCTGCCTTTGTTGCCTTGACTCCAAACTTGACCGGCATCTTTCACCAACTTTGTTTATCAGTGTCTGCACATGATGCACTGAGAGGTGCCCAGTCCAGCTTTTCCCTTGATGTGCTGCAAGGCCACTACCAATTTTGGTAAGAAGTTGCACAGGATGAGGTGCTTCTCCTTTGCAAGCTTCATCTTGCTTAAAGGATAGTGATGTACTGTTTTTAGGACATGGCCTCCATCACTCCCAATATCTTAAGGGCCTTACCAATCATTCCTAACTATTGTGAGCAACTCAGTCTATCCTGGCTAACTAATTATGGCATAACCAGTCAAAAACCAAGCCTGTCTACACCCTTTTTTTAGTGACATCACAAAGCATATGAAAAAACATTCCCCTGTCAGCCAGTCTGGAAAAACCTAACACCTCCCCCTTCAACTTGGCTGTTTAAAAGCAACTAGTTAATTAGATGATACCCCATGTGTGGGAGGGTGATTGGGGTAGCAGCATATAGCAAACACCTGCCTGGAAGGGGCATTGTTGACAGGTATTCTGCAGTCTCTCCCCCTTGACTGGAATGTTTCCAACCCAGATAAATGCTGCCCCTTGTCTACTGCTTTGCTGACTTCAAACAGGATCAGATTACACTTGGTAGCAAGTACAAGAGAGAGAGACAGAGACAGAGAAACAGAGAGAGTGAATGCTTACTGATTATAACTACTGATGACCATTGATTAGATGTTGCTTAACTGGTTCAAGTGAGCTATCAATTCTACCCTCTGCATCTGGAGGTGCTTCTGCAAGTACTTTGTCCACATTTACTTAGTGGAATGAAGATTTAGGACACAGGATGGGGTTAAACTGATATGAGACTGATGAGGTGGAAATATGATTGTGAGGGCCATTGAACACCATGGGCTTTCACCATATATCATGTCTTAAACATGCCTCCATCCATACAGAAGTCTCAAATGTTCTCTGATAAGAACAGGAGATTTGTTTGTGTAACAGATATGTTTATATTATGTGAGAGAAATAGATTCAAGAATCAGATAGATCTGTTAGAGAGCTTTTTAAATGGCTCAAACGGCTCTACAATGTCCTCTGCTTTAATACGGGTGCACAACTACATTCTTGCTATCCACTGAACACAGTATGAATATTTCCTGTAGATCAGCACAAAGTTACCCAGCACAGGTGTTTCTGTTATTATGATATATGGTAAAAACCCATGGTGTTCAATGGTCCTCACAATCATACTTCCACCTCATCAGTCTTGTGTCAGTTTAACCCCATCCTGTGTCCTAAATCTTCATTCCACTAAGGAAATGCAGATTGGGAGAAAGCACTTTGAAGCTGTGGGTTATAAAGCAGAGCAGTTGTTGAGAAATTCAAGCATTTTTTCTTTTTAAAAGAGATTTGTTAAGAGGTGACTTTATAGATGATTTCGTTCAATTTAATCATGATCTAAATGCAGAAAATAAGAAACTACTGCTCCATTCCCACCTTGTATTATTTAGTGATTAGTCTAATGGATTCCTTGAATGAGGAAAGTTAACATTGAAAGCAAAAACAATTTCCTCCTTGTGTCTTTAGTTTCTCAAATTCCCACAGAGTAACTCTGTTATGGTCAGATAGCAATGGCAGATGGATCAACTCCAGCTGCTAGTGAGAGAAATTGTTTTCTACGCTATGCAGAATAATTCAAGGACCAAATGCTATGCTCACCTCAAAAGCAAATTTTCATTTACACAACAGCAACAGCATGGGCAACAGCCAGGATTTTATGACTGAAGCTCTGAATTGACTTCAGGGACCAATATAGACTCAATTAGCCATCCTTATGTCAATGGTTTTTAAATACCAGAAGTCTAGTCTTTCCCTTCTTCCTCTTGAAGTATTACATAACAACAGAGATTGGTTTTCACTATTTTGTTTTTTTCAGAATCTCACAAGGGGGAGATCTAGGTTTCTTGGTCTAGGTTTATTTAGAAATTGAGAATATTTTGTTATTGATGGCTGTCAGATCTACAGATCTATCATTTTTGTGTGACTGTCTTACAGGGGTGCATAGCCACAAAGTTATACTGGAACAGTATCAACCAAGAACACATCAACTAGCCAATTTGTTACCATCCTTGCCCCTGGATTGTTATCATTCCTTCCTTCTTTCCTATCCCACAATTTCCCTTTCAGGATCCTTTCCTGTTAAATTTTAACAATGGGAATGTATGTATCTGGCATAATACTTCACAAGAACAATCATGATAGAATTGTACATATCCAATATTCTTTAGGTGAAAGTTTGATAAGATAGCACACAAAACTAATTACTATCCAATTGTACAACCTGTCCCTTCAAAATTGATTTATACTACATTTGTATTATTTTTGATTGAGGTTATAAATCACTCTAAGCCTTTTAGGAAAGGGTGATGAAGAAATGGAATAATAATAATAATAATAATAATAATAATAATAATAATAATAATAATAATAATAATAATGTCAACAATACCAATGTAAAAACAAACAACACAAAAAAACGCCTCATGGAAATATTAAATGCACATAAGTAATGCAGAGAGGGAAAATGATACAGATTTGGATGATGTGAAGGTACAGCTTCTAATGGGTTATGCTCTCAGAATAAATTTTAGATTTTCTAAATTACAGAATTCAGAATTGAGGAGTTAGTTCTAATAAAACTATTGTTTACTGATATTCAAACTTAGCTAAGTTTCATTCAGCCTAGATCCACATTTTACCATATATGACATTAAAATAGGCAATTTCCAGTAACTTTTTTAAAAAATACAGTACTGAGCTTTCACTGGGTACAGTCTTCAATTGTCAAACGGTTTCAGTAATTACTTATACATTTGTGATACTTTCTTCCTCGTGCACTTCTTTTCGAATTCGTCCTTTAAAAGCTACACTCTGAATGCCAATTTAATCCAGCTCAACAAGTGACTGTGATCCAAATAATTGCCCAGATTCATACAAAGTGCCTTGGGGTAGTCCCACAGGTGGATTAAAACAAAATTATATTCCCTTCAACAGCCTGCCTCTAAACCATATTACAGAGTTCTCTCAGTTTCCAAAGCAGTAAATGTGTCATAAACTTTGCATCAAGCCTTTTTTCTTTAATTTAATCAACTACTGAGCTATATAACCTCACATACTGAGAGAACTACTGGGGATGGTTTCCAGATCAGTAGAGTGGTATTTGTATATGAACCTGAGCTGCAGGAGCCCATAGGCGGCTGATATTCCTGTTCAACTGGTGCCCAAGGTGAAGAAACAAGGAGAAAACTGAATAGAAGGTGGAGAGAAATAAAAAATGGCAGAGCTTCACTTGGAACAACAGAGATTTATGCATTGTTAGTGACTGAGGACATATCAAGTGCAAGATTACACTTTTTCATTAAACATTGGATTCATCCAAATAAACTCTGAGACCTTTTTTTTTTTTAATATCCAAAACTGTCCCTGACATACTTATTGAGATAAGGAACACTTCTGAAATGTTCCGTTGACAAGTGTCCTGTTTGGAGGTATGTCAAGCAAGTCCTGCTTCTACAAAGAGATAAGCAGCTTCCATGTACTGCTTTTCTTTGGCCAGTTGCTCCCACCCAGCTATTTTCGGAGAAATAGAATCCCAGCATCTCTTTCATACAAAAAATATCTATTTTACTGGCAGATCTCTTTCAGCTTCTTCCTTCCATTAAGCAGCATCTTTTTTTGCAGGTGACTTTGGATTCTAATATAGATATACAAAAGAATAAAGTAAATAGAATATTGTGAATTCTGGACATGCAGAGTGAAATTTGCCTCCCACTACAGGATGTGAGAAAGTAATATTCTGCTGCTGTAGCTCCTGAGAGAACCTGGTCTGTTAAGGCAGACGGTAATCTCTAGATCAAGGGAGGATCAAGATTGGTGAGTCCTAGATCTAACTTCTCCTCCCAAATCTGTCCAATGCTCTTTTTAAAGCTATCCAGCAGGGTTAGTATGGGCTACCTGCCCACCTCCACACCATGTGCCAGCAAACATCAACCACTGACATTGGAAAAAAAATGCTTCCTTTATTAGTCCTTATTCTTCCTTCCAGCATTTTCAATGTATGCCCCTGGTTCTAGGTATTGTGGGAGAAAGAGAGAAAAAATTCTCTCTGTCAACGATTTTCTACCCCATACATAATTTTATAGACTTCCATTCAATCATATATTCCCTCACGCCTCTCCAGTCCAAAGAAGAGTCCCAAACGCTGCACCTCTCTGCTGAAGGAGGCACCCCAAATCCTCTCAACTTCATCCTCAAGGTCTCCTTCTCTGCACTTCTTTTTCTACCTCTTCGATATCCTTTTTTTTTGAGATGTGGCGACCAGAACTGAATACATAGTATACTCCCAAGTGCGCCTCTGCCCAATTGCACTTTATATCATTTCCGGTAGTTTTCATTATCACCTCCTTTCCTAATTATCCCCAGCATACAGTTTCACCTTTTCACATCTGCCATTGCATCTGAGTTGATGCGTTCTCATGGAACTATCAACTAAGATGCCCAATCCCTTTCCCCTGCTCTGACAGACTGACAGCACTGACCCTGTAGCGCAGGCGCGTGAAGTTTTGGATTGTTTGCCCCTATGTGCAAATCCATTTTACATTTTGCTACATTGAACTGCATTTTGCCATTTCTTAGCCCACTCTCACCTAATTCTATCAAGGTCCGGCTTGGAGCTCTTCGCACCTTTCGCGTTCCTCACCACCCTGCCATACCTGGGTATCATCTGCAAACTTGGGTCACCATGCTACCCACTCCCTACTTCCAAGGTCATTTATGAATAGGTTAAAGAGCACTGGTCCCAAAATGGGACCAAGTACACTTCTGGAGTCGCAGGCACTGCCCTTGAATGGATTGCCTCGTTTCTCCGATCCGACTCAGCAAGTATGGTGTGTGGGGACCAAGCATCCCCTGAGGTGCTTTCGCTTCATTCTTGATTGCGGTGTACACCTCAGAGAGGCCTGCTGTCCCCCCGCTATTATTTAACATCTATATCGGCACTCTGCTCAGTTGGTGCCGGAGTTTGGAGCTGACGATGGCCACCACATGCGTTGATGTGACACTCCAGCTCATCCTGTTGGATGGAGGGGGAGCAGTCACTCTGCAGCTCTCTCCAGCATTGTTTTAGAGGTCAGGGCTGGTTAAGTTGAAACAGAGCAGGTTGGAACTGAATCCATTGGAAGACGGAGATCCTTTGGCTAGGGTATGAGGGGGGGGAGGTCGGGGAGTTTTCAGTCAGCCAGTGTGGGGGAGGGTGCCATACTGCACCAGCCTCCCTCTGTCTGCGACCTCAGGGGTCCACCTGGATTCACATCTCTTTCAATGGAGACCCAGGTGGCTCCATGTAACCCGGGTCGTGATTTTTACCATCTCCATCCGGCCCGGGCTGATCATTCCTTCCTCTCCTAAGCTGACTCTGGCCACTGTGGTCCATGCAACGGGGTCACCTCCATTAGACTATTGTAAACTCTCACTCTCACGCTTGAGCCTTCCCTTGTGTTCCTGATTCGAGATCACCATCCAAGAATGCAGCTGCCTCAGATGCCTCACAGGGGATGCCGCTAGAGACCACATCCACACCTGTGCTCTGCCATCTGCACTGGTTACTGATTAAATCCGAACCATTTCTTCAAGGTGCCGGTGTTAACCTTTTAAGGCCTTGAAAGCGGCCTGGGACTTCCCGTAATCTGCAGGGAACCTGCCTTACCCCATATGTCCTGCAAACTTCACTTCTCTATACCTCTGCAGCAGAGGCCACAATCTACTGAGTGATCCCTGGCCCCTCAATGATGGCCCAAGTTGGCTCTCCACCCGACCCAGAGCCTTTAGAGCTCTGGTCCGCCCTGAAGGGAACGCTCTTTCATCACAAGTTGTCCAGACCTCCAAGTGGACAGTGAGTTCTACTGTAGGCCTGTAAGACCGAGTTGTTCCTCATTGGCCTTTAGGGAGACCACAGCTGATGGGCCCCCCTCCTCCTTATATATAAATAACATCAAGTGGAGCCTACAGTCGCTTCCTCCGGGTTTTTAAGGGAATGGTTAGCTTAGTTGCCATCTTTTATGTTGTTCTTATTAATGCACCGCATTGTGACGGTGGGAGTTTATTTTATTAGAGGCCTATTATTAACTGATATTTATTGAATTTAATCTGATAAGCAGAGCTCTATTTATATTTTGTTCATCACTCTGATGTTCCTCCGAGGGTATATAAACCCAACCAATAAATAAAATAAAATAAAAGGTCTTCTCTAAAAGTTGAAAAGACTAAAAATGAAAAGAAAGTCCCAGTAAGCTAAAAAAAATTCCCATATAGGGGAATAATAGATGTACCATATACTACAGCAAATGTGGCATATATCCAAGGCCATTTCTATCCAGTGTGTGGGAGGTTGGGCAGTGGGAAGCCAATGGGACCTAAAACAAAGGAAGAATGTGCATATGGTGAGGAAATGGATGCAAAGCTTTTGGATTATGAAACCCTGGTATATCAAGGTTTCATGTTTAAAATCTACACTTTTAAAAATCACAAACATTGCTATTTTTAAAAGAGAGAAAGCTTGTGAGGTCCTCCAGGTAATGAAGGAGCACCAGTGTGTATTTTGTTCAGACATCAAATTAAACGTATAATAGTTTGTTAGACTGATAATGAAGGCTCTTTTCTATACTACTCAAACTTCTAAAAATATTAATTGCTAAAATCCATCTAATATTCATATGTAAATTTATTACATGGTGTCTAATATTAGGTAAAAGCTTTTTTCTTGCCATTTCTGTTAAATCTTGGGAAATTTATTGCATTTCAGTGCTTTCTTCAACTCTTCTGCAATCCCCCCCTTCATTGCAGCTTAATTGAAAACTTCCCAGTTCCAGTCAATTGCTCCAGCTTGTTTACAGCCCAACAGTGTGTGTATGTACAAACTGACCTTTGTTTTTTCTGCGCCCACAAGCTGAGGATTTCCAAACCTTGGTTTATTCTTTCAGTTTAGGAGAATCCCAGTTCAGTGGAGAGGAATAAGCTCCAATCACCCATAGTTACCTGTGTTCCAACTTTCACAGCTTGATTGAATTTGGGGTTTGATTGAATTTGGGGTTATCCATGCTGGTAGGCTAAGGGACAGAGAAAGTAAATGCAAAATATCAGAAAACAGCCAAAAGCTCATTCCCCTGCTGATAACCCTCTCATAAGAATGAAGTGCCACTCTGATTTCTGAATGTCAGGGTCTTTTTCAAATTGAATTCTGAAACATGGCAGTCCATCAAGTGTCAGAAGCAGACCAGAGGGTTCATGATAAGAACATAAGAACAAGCCAGCTGGATCAGACCAAAGTCCATCTAGTCCAGCTCTCTGCTACTCTGTGTGTGGCCCACCCGGTGCCTTTTGGGAGCTCACATGTAGGATGTAATCTAATAATGCTTATCATGATTTTTTACTTAATTTTTTTTAAATATCAGTTTCCTGTGCTGCAATAGAAAACCTTGTGTATGGCTCATGGGAGTTTGGGGAAGCTTTGATGCATTATAGGAAGAATTCCATAAAAGGGGAAGTCCTCTGAGAGTATGGAAGCTTAACCCCCTGAATAAGAGTCCCTCTGACTTTGTAATCAATATGTCTAAGTTTAATCTTGAGTTTCCTATTCCATTAAAAAAATGTAATATGACATCTGTCTGGTTGGTGTAAAGTTATAAAAGTGCTTTGCAAAACTGCTTTGATGATTTGTTTGGAGATCTTAATCTAATTACATAATAACATTTTATCATTATCAGGATAACCCTAATTCAATTCTCTGCTCTTGCACTTCAGTTGTTGTCCAAAACTGTAGAGATGACATTTTATCATCACCACCATTTCTAAGAGATTGTTATGGTATAGTTTAGAAATCAAATACTGGGTAATTTGTAGGGGACTTTAGACGTATGCTTCATAAGATTTTTTGCTGCACAGAATATAAGGAGGATGGTCATTGAAGAACTCTCTTTAATCTTCTCAATTAGGTTAGTGTCTTTGATCATCTGTCAACTGAGACCACTAAGGTATATTAACTCTCCAGCCGAGTCAAGATAAAAGTTGTTGCTCGTGAGAGAAAAGTTTTTTCTTCTTTGCTATTCAGCACTCTTGGATATTAATAACAAGCAATATAAGAACTGGTACGATAAACAAACTAGGCTACAGAGAATGAACTTGCAATAGAAGTTTTCTTGCATAGACTTATCATCATAAGGCAAGTGCATTTTCTGCATAGATATGTTAACCGGCCTACCGCGTGTGTCTGGTATAAAAGCACAAGTTAAAAGGAATAAAATTAGCATTCACTTGTGTCATCTTGGATTATTTATCAAAGAACAGTGTGAAATGCATATATTTGTACAGTTACTCTTCCTCTCTGAAAGATTATATCAAGTGATTTTATTGTAAGAGGCAGCGTGGCTTTACTGTTGAACCAATAAACCCAGTGCTAAATGAAAACAGAGAGACCAGTGACCCCTAAAGACTAGTAACATTTCCTTTCAGCATGGGTTATAATAATAATAATAATAATAATAATAATAATAATAATAATAATAATCCATAAAATAAATAAATAATAAAATGTTTTATGGAAATATTAATGTACATAAGTAATGCAGGAGTGGGAAAATGCAGATTTGGATGATGTGAAGGCCGCTTCTAATGGGTTATGCTCTCAGAATAAATTTTAGATTTTCTAAATTACAGAATTCAGAATTGAGGAGTTAGTTCTAATAAAACTATTGTTTACTGATATTCAAACTTAGCTAAGTTTCATTCAGCCTAGATCCACATTTTACCATAGCACATTAAAATAGCATAATTTCCAGTAACTTTTTTAAAAAATATGCATTTGAGCTTTTGAAATTGCAGTCTTCAATTGTCAAATTTGTTTCAGTACTTATACATTGTGATACTTTCTTCCTCGTGCACTTCTTTCAGAATTCACAACTTTTAAAAAGACACTTGAGGCAATATGTGACTGTAAAAAGTGACTGTGATCCAAATAATTGCTTGAATTCATACAAAGGGCTTGGGGGTAGTCCTACAGATTAAAACAAAATTATTCCCTTCAACAGCCTGCCTCTAAACCATATTACAGAGTTCTCTCAGTTTCCAAAGCAGCTTGCAATGTGTCAGGCAACTGCATCAAGCCTTTTTCTCTTTATCGAACAACTACAGAGCATCCTCACATACTGAGAACTACGGGGATGGTTTCCAGATCAGTAGGTGGTATTTGCAGATAGACCTGAGCGCAGAGCTCATACAGTGATATTCCTCAAAACAACAGGTCAAGGGTGAAGAAACAAGGAGAAAACTGAATAGAAGGTGGGAGAGAGAAATAAAAATGGCAGAGCTTCACTTGAACAACAGAGATTTATGCATTGTTAGTGACTGAGGACATATCAAGTGCAAGATTACACTTTTTCATTAAACATTGATTCATCCAAATAAACCTGAGACCTTTTTTTTAATATCCAAAAACTGTCCTGACACTTATTGAGATAAGGAACATTCTGAATGTCTTGTTGACAAGTGTCCTGTTTGGGGCATGTAAGCAAGTCTGCTCTACAAAAGATAAGCAGCTTCCATGCATTGCTTTTCTTTGGCTGTTGCTCCCACCTGTGCTATTTTTGTGGAGAAATAAATCCCAGCACTTTTCACAAAAATATCTATTTTACTGGCAGACTTTCAGCTTCTTCCTTCCACAAGCAGCATCTTTTGCAGGTGACTTTGATTCTAACAGATATGCTGTAAGAATAAGTAAATAGAATATTGTGAATTCTGGACATGTAAAAAGAGCAGAAATTTGCCTCCTACAGGATGTGAAAGCAATGGCCTTCTGCGGCTGTAGCTCCTGAGAACCTGGTCTGTTAAGGCATTTGCAATCTCAGATCAAGGAGGATCAAGATTGGTAGTCATAGATCGACTTCTCCTCCATAAATCTGTCCAAGCCCTTTTTAAAGCTATCCAGGTTAGTGGCCATCACCACCTCCTGTGGCAGCATATTCCAAACATCAATCACACATTGCGTGAAAAAAATGTTTCCTTTTATTAGTCCTTATTCTTCCCCCCAGCATTTTCAATGTATGCCCCCTGGTTCTAGTATTGTGAGAAAGAGAGAAAAAAATTCTCTCTGTCAACATTTTCTACCCCATACATAATTTTATAGACTTCATTCAATCATATTCCCCCTCAGACGTCTCCTCTCCAAACTAAAGAGTCCTAAACACTGCACCTCTCTTCATAAGGAAGGTGCTCCAATCCCTCAATCATCCTCGTTGCCCTTCTCTGCACTTTTTCTATCTCTTCGATATCCTTTTTGAGATGTGGCGACCAGAACTGAATACAGTACTCCAAGTGCGGTCGCACCACTGCTTTATATCTTTGCAGTTTTATTATCAATTCCTTTCCTAATTATCCCCAGCATAGAGTTTGCCTTTTTCACATCTGCCATGCACTGAGTTGACGTTCCCATGGAACTATCAACTAAGATGCCCAAATCCCTTTCCTGCTCTGTGACTGATAGCACTGACCCTGTAGCGTGTATGTGAAGTTTGGATTGTTTGCCCCTATGTGCACCATTTTACATTTTGCTACATTGAACTGCATTTGCCATTTCTTAGCCCACTCACCTAATTTATCAAGGTCCGCTTGGAGCTCTTCGCAATTCTTTGCGGTTCTCACCACCCTACATAATTTGGTATCATCTGCAAACTTGGCCACCATGCTACCCACTCCTACTTCCAGGTCATTTATGAATAGGTTAAAGAGCACTGGTCCCAAAATGGGACCAAGGCCACTTCTGGAGTGCGGGGCACTGTCCTTGAATGGATTGCCTCGTTTCTCCGGATCCGGACTCAGCAAGTATGGTGTGGGGACCAAGCATCCTGGAGGTGCTCGCTTCATTGCGGTGTACCTCAGAGAGCGCTGCTGTCCCCGCTATTATTTAACATCTATATGCGACCCCTTGCTCAGTTGGTGCGGAGCTTTGGGCTGACGTGTCACCAATATGCTGATGACACTCAGCTCATCCTGTTGATGGAGGGGGGAGCAGTCGCCGCCCCTGCAGCTCTCCAGCATTGTTTAGAGGCCGTGGCTGGTTGGTTGAAACAGAGCAGGTTGAAACTGAATCCATTGAAGACGGAGATCCTTTGGCTAGGGCATGAGGGGGAGGTCGGGGATTTTCAGCCGCCAGTGTGGGAGGGGGCTATATTGGCACCAGCCTCCTCTGTCTGTGACCTGGGGGTCCACCTGGATTCATCTCTTTCAATGGAGACCCAGGTGGCCCATGTAACCCGGGTCGCATTTTACCATCTCCATCAGGCCCGGCGACTGGCCCCCTTCCTCTCCCAAGCTGACCTGGCCACTGTGGTCCATGCAACGGTCACCTCCAGGCTAGACTATTGCAACTCACTCTACGCGGGCCTTCCTTGTGTCTGATTCGGAGACTGAAATTGGTCCAGAATGCAGCGGCTCGTATGCTCACAGGGGATGCCGCTAGAGACCACATCACACCTGTGCTCCGCTATCTGCACTGGTTACTGATTGAAATCCGAATCATTTTCAAGGTGCCGGTGTTAACCTTTAAGGCCTTGTGCGGCCTGGGACTTCCGTACCTGCAGGACCGTCTTACCCCATATGTCCCAAATCAGTCTCTGCTCTCAGCAGAGGCCAATCTACTGGTGATCCCTGGCCCCTCAATGATGCGGCTGGCCTCCACCCGGGCCAGAGCCTTTACAGCTCTGGCCCCGGCCTGGTGGAACGCTCTTCCATCAGCTGTCCGGGCCCTGCGGGACCTTAGTGAGTTCCGCAGGGCCTGTAAGACCGAGCTGTTCCGCCGGGCCTTTGGGGAGACCAGCCGCTGATGGGCCCCCCTCCTCCTTATAACATCAAGCAGAGCCTGCTGCCCCTTCCTTCCGGTTTTTAAGGGAATGGTTAGCAGTTGCCATCTTTTATGTTGTTCTTAATAATGCTGCATTTTAATGGGGTGGGGTTTATTTTATTAGAGCCTATTAACTGATATTTATTGAATTTAATCTGATGTATGAGCTCTATTTATATTTTGTTCACCGCCCTGAGCCCTCCGGGGGAGGGCGGTATATAAACCCAACCAATAAATAAAATAAAATAAAAGGTCTTCTCTGGTGTTGAAAAGACTAAAAATGAAAAGAAAGTCCCAGCAAGCTAAAATTCCCCATAGCAGGGAATAATAGATGTACCATATGCTACACAAAATGTGGCATATATCCAAGGCCATTTTCATCAGTGTGTGGGGGTTGGGCAGTGGAAGCCAATGGAAATAGAACAAGTGGAAGAATGTATGGTGAAATGGATGCAAAGCTTTGGATTGTAAACCTTAGTATATCAGTTTTCATGTTTAAAATCTGATTTTTTTAAAAATCACAAACATTGCCATTTTTTTAAAAGAGAGAAAGCTTGTAGTCCTCCAGGTAATGAAGGAGCATCTGTGTGTATTTTAAACCAGACATCAAATTAAATGTATAATAGTTTGTTAGACTGATAATGAAGGCTCTTTCATACTACTCAAACTTTGAAAATATTGATTGCTAAAATCCATCTAATATTCATATGTAAATTTATTATATGGTGTTCATTAGTAAAAGCTTTTTCTTGCCATTTCTGTTAAATGTTGAAATTTATTGTGCTTGTGTGCTTTCTTCAACTTCTGCAATCCCCTTTCATGCAGCTTAATTGAAAACTTCCCAGTTTGATCAAGCTCCAGCTTGCTTGTTGTGCCCAAATTTGTGTGTATGTACAAACTGACCTTTGTTTTCTGCCCACAAACTGAGATTTTAAACCTTGGTTTATTCTCAGTTTAGAATCCCAGTCTGTGGAGAGTGAACAAGCTCCAATCACCCAGTTACCTGTGTTCCAACTGGAGTTTGATTGAATTTGGGGTTTGATTGAATTTGGGGTTATCCATGCTGGTAGAAGGGAATGAGGAGAGAATGCAAATATCAGAAACAAGCTGTGCTCATTCCCAGTGCTGATAACCCTCTGCTAAAATAAAGTTTACTCTGATTTCTGAATGCAGCCATTATCTTTTCAAATTGAATTCTGAAACATGGCAGTCCATCATGTCAAGCAGACCAGAGGTTCATGATAAGAACATAAGAACAAGCCAGCTGGATCAGACCAAAGTCCATCTAGTCCAGCTCTCTGCTACTTGCAGTGGCCCACCAGGTGCCTTTTGGAGCTCACATGTAGGATGTAATCTAATACTGCTTATCATGATTTTTACTTAATTTTTTTTTAAATATCAGTTTCCTGTGCTGCACAGAAACCTTGTGTATGGCTCATGGGAGTTTAAAGGAAGCTTTGATGCATTATGGAAGAATTCCATAAAAAAGGGAAGTCCTCTGGAGTGTATGGAAGCAACCCCTGAATAAGTCCTCTGACTTGTAATCAATATGTCTAAGTTTAATCTTGAGTTTCCTATTCCATTAAAATGTACGACATTCGTCTGCTGGTGTAAAGTTATAAAGTGCTTTGCAAAACTGTGATGATTTGTTGAATCTTAGTCTAATGATATATAATAACATTTTATCATTATCAGGATAACCTAATTAATTTTCTGCTCTTGCACTTCAGTGTTGTTTCAAAACTGTAAGATGACATTTTATCATCACTACCTGTTTTAAGATTAAAATATGGTATAGTTTAGAAATCAATATTGCATTTGGGGGTTTAGACATGCTTTCATAAGATTTTGCTGCACAGAATATATGAGGATGGTCACAGAAGAACTCTCTTTAATCTTCTCACTAGGTTATGTCTTTGATCATCTATTAACTGAGACTATAGTATATTAACTTTCAGCTGAGTCAAGATAAAAGGTTTCTGTGAGAGAAAAAGTTTTCTTCTTTGCTATTCAGCACTCTTGGATATTAATAACAAGCAATATAAGAACTGTCTCTACGCATAAACAATGTAGGCTACAGAGAATGAACTTGCAATAAGTTTTCTGCATAGACTTATCATGCAGTGCATTTTCTGCATAGATATGTTAACCAAGCTCATCATGTGTCTGGTATAAAAGCATGTTAAAAAGGAATAAAATTAGCATTCACTTGTGTCATCTTGGATTATTTATCAAAGAACAGTGTGAAATGCATAGTTTGCAGTTACTCTTCCTCTCTGAAAGATTATATCAATGATTTTATTGTAAGAGGCAAGGTGGCTTTACTGTTGAATCAATAAACCCAGTTAAATAAAACAGAAGACCAGTGACCCTTAAAGACTAGTAACATTTCTTTCAGCATAGGTTTTTGTGAGTCACAGCTCACTTCAACAGATGCATGAAATATTTCTGTATGGTGCAGACTAAAGCCCCTTTTATTGTACATACTGCAATGGACCACCTCACCTTCTCAACTCAATGAGGCAAAGAAATCAGTCACTAACCTGTTGTCAGATCTGCACCATTCTCGGCCTGGCAGCTTGCACATCCACACCAAGGTAACAGCTGGCCCAGCCATTTTCATCCCTTGAGGCAAAGGAGGCCTCCCCCTGTTCGCATGTAATTAGTCAATAGAGCTTAAAAGTTCACTCTTATCTGCCTTTCTCTGAAGGAGTGAACTGCCTGTCTGCAAACAATGCTTCTGTTCCACCATCTTTTATAATCCTGATATTATGGGAATGCGAAGGTGAGGGGATTATGGGTTGAGCCATACTGTAACTTACAGGTATATACCAGGATCAGAGAGCCAAACTTTAGTTTAGACTATCTGAGCCTTGGGTTGACACGGTTCCAATAAAGCTCTTGAAAACCTTCTTGAGTCTTGTTTGATGACCTGAGTAACAGACCCTGACACCTGTCTTGTGAGATTTTCCCCACCTTTTCCCTTCAGAGGCTGAGGTGGTTAAGAAATGGTAATGTATGGTGAAAATGAAGTACATTCCCTTAGCCCTGTAACTGACCCAGAAGGTGAAGGATGCTCATCCTTATATATAACTGTAAAGGATTCAGTGGTGTTGATGAACGGGTCAGCCGCCTGGCCTTGACTACATTCCACAACCCGGGCGATGGGCCAGCTTCTGCGGCGGAGACCTTATCTCTGCGAGGGAGATGAGACCTACGTTCCCATGGGAAACCGGGAGGGGGATGGGATGGACAGAGTTATAACCTGTGCTTCTGGCGGGAGATATTATTCCTGCCACGGCGTGTACGTGAGCTTTCTAGGATGTCTGAATAAACGGTCTTTTACACCCAAAAAGCCTTTTATTTCTGCTTCTATGGAATTCCTTACAATAACCTTTCTAGGCAAACCCCTTAATAAATCATTCAAAATAATAGTGAGGCAGATTTTAAATGTAAACAGTATCAAAGTTTATTGAATAGATAGGAGAAGGGAATGGAAACAAATAACTTGGAGGAAGGAAAAGATAAGGCAGAAAAAATATATTTTCAAAAGAGCTTTGGCAGAAAAAATTAGTATTTGGTTTAGACACTGGCTTAATAAGTTTATTCAGTTTCACAGGTAGCTTAGATGTTACATTGCTGTTTCATTGATGGTTCAATTACTTATGATATTCTGGTTAATAGATTAAACATTCAGGGTCTAACTCAGGCTGGTACTTCACACAGTACTTTCACAATCCTCACTCTGCTAGGAAATCATAAAATAAAACATAAATCACTTTCTCTGCAGGAAAATAAAGCAAACCCCCAAATACTCCAGAAAACTGCCCCTAGGAAATATTCTTCCCTCTCTCTGGAAGATATATTCCTCCCCTAAGGAACAGCAGTGGCATAGTGGTTAAGAGCAGGTGCACTCTAATCTGGAGAACCGAGTTTGATTCCCTGCTCTGCCACTTGAGCTGTGGAGGACTATCTGGGGAACTATATTAGCCTGTGCACTCCAGCACATGCCAGCTGGGTGACCTTGAGTGAGTCGCAGCTCTTTGGAGCTCTGCTAGCTCCACCCACCTCACAGGATGTTTGTTATGGGGAGGGGGAAGGGAAAGGAGTTTGTTAGCCTCTTTGAGTATCTTTACAGGAGAGAAAGGGGGTATAAATCCAAACTCTTCTCTTCTCTCTTCTAAGCTTGGGCCCCCCCAATAACCTTCCACCAGTTCACTATGAGTATTACTTTGCTTTCACATGTAGCACACCAGCTGTCACTCAGTAGAGCAAACTATTTTCTAAGAGATGATATCCTTTAAAGTTTAAAAAGATTGCTCTTAACTCCAGAAACTCCAAAACCCAAAAGCCCCTCAAATAGTTCTTCAAGGGAGATATCCACCTCCCTCTGTGCATCATCAAAGTTTTTAGCCAATATAAGTACAGGATGGCACAACCAATCAGGTGGATTCTCCTGTTCATAAGGCCTTCTATGTCTCACTCTGAATGCAAACAATAATTCCTCTGACAGGCCTGTACTTTTACATTAACTTTTCTTAATGTGAGGGTAATCTGGCAGCGACATCTGTCACCCCATTGATCACCAGGGTTGATTAGGCTGATCTGGCTGGCTAGGTGGGTGTTCCCTACCTCCCTCAGTGTTCCATGTGTGTCCCTCCCAAAGCTGCATGCTCAGTGGAAGAGGACGACCATTCCAGATAGGAGTGTACTGTTCTTCGGTCAATTAACTTTTCCTCTGCAGTCTGTTACACATGATGTTTCTAATGTGCTGAATATTTCATGCATTCTAAGACACTTTTGGAAGCACTGAGTGTATACATACCCATAATTCTAACAGAGCCAGCACAACACAATAGTGTTCTGGTCATTAGTTGCTGGAGCCATGCGCACGTCAACCTTTTTAATGTCTAATATTAACCCCCAGAACTGGTTTATATATTTTCAAAGTCTATTTAAAGGAGACAATGTATCGGCCTTGCAGAATGACCTGACACCTCTCAGTAAGGTGGCTCCCTGGCCCGCAGTCTCATTCTCAGAAATCAGACTATTAATTGTTCAGTTGAAACTGTATAAATCACCTGGCCCAGATCTAATGCCCCCAGATTTTTACAAAGCATTTCCGGACTGGTGGGCCCCCCTTCTGGCCGCTCTGTTTACTTTGGTTGATAGGTCAGGTACTATCCCAGGGTTTTGGGTAAATGCAATAATAACACCAATATTCAAAAAGAGTGACCATATGTCACCAGCTAATTACAGACCCATCAGCCTTTTATCTGTCTCAGGTAAACTTTATACCAAACATCTGTTAAATAGGCTATGTACCTGGATCAATGATGGAAAAATTCTTTACCCCAAGCAAATAGGATTTTAAAAAGGTTGCTCTACACTTGATCATTGTCTGATCCTTAACCTCCTGTTATTAAAATACAAAACAAGGGGGCGATCTAAGATCTTTGCTGCCTTTCTGGACCTGAAAAGTGCCTTTGATTCAGTTGTAAGAGACTTGCTGTGGCTTAAGTTAACAGAGATGGGGGATCGATGTTAGATTATTACTACTTATTAAATCTCTCTAAACACAACCTGCCAGATAAAATTGTAAAAACTCTGGAGACCTAACTCCTAAGATTCCCGTCATGACAGGTGTTAAGCAAGGCTGTGTATTGGCCCAAGTCTTGTTTAACTTATTCATTAATGATTTGGTACAAGTGTTGTCAGATGTTAATGCACACAGCCCAGTTCTTTCAAACAAACCCGTACCACTCCTACTTTATGCTGATGACGTGATACTGATCTCTAGATCTCAAGTGGGCCTTAAAAGGCTCCTTAGAAAAACTATGGAGTACTGTACATCTAACTTCCTGTCCTTAAACCCAGAAAAATCAAAAATTGTCATCTTTTCTAATGTATTTAAGCCTTCTAGATGGCTTATTAATGGGGTTAAGGTCGAACACTGCAAGTCCTTTAAATATCTAGGCCTAACCTTCCATCATAAAGCCACATGGGCCAGACATAGAGATATTGTTGTAAAAGGAAGTTATCACACTGCTACAGCAGTGGTAAAGTTTTTTCACACCAGGGGAAGGGGATATGTCCCAGCAGCTCTAAAGGTTTTCAACTCCAAGGTAGTTCAGCAACTTCTCTATGGAGTTCCCTTATGGATAACTGCATGGAACAATTCTGTTGAAAGAATACAATCTGGCTTCCTCTATAAAATACTCAGATTACCACACTCTGTACCATATGCTGTACTATGCTTAGAAACTGGTCAGAACCTACTTGAAACAAAAGCAGGGCTGAATATATTCAAGTATTGGATCAAATTATGTTTTAACTCTGATGTGCACAGTTTAATATACACAGCGCACCCAGACCTATTTGCCTGCGAATGGTATCAACTTCTCAAATCAAAAATTTACTCAATAGGTTTATTACTGGAAGATCTCTGTATGCTGACACCCAGAGAAATTTTCCAAAACTTGAAAAGTAAACTTCTAGAACAGGAATATCATATCTTGTATTGTCGAAGGCTTTCACGGTTGGAATCACTTGGGTGCTGTGTGGTTTCCGGGCTGTATGGCCGTGTTCTAGCAGCATTCTCTCTTGACGTTTCGCCTGCATCTGTGGCTGGCATCTGATGTTGGCATCTGATGTTGGGAAAGCAAGTGGAGTATATATCTGTTGGAGTGTCCAGGGTGGGTGGGGAAACCTTGTCTGTGAGTAACAAAGGTGGCAACCAGGTCAATAGTTGAGGGCATCTGAATAGAAGTATGAGTAACAATGAAGACTATAGCCTGGGAGTAACCCTGTAGATAGCAAGGTCACTGGTGGGAGCATCTGAATAGAAGTATCCTGGCCTTTGTTTCTTTTGTCTATGGTCATCCTGTGTTTGTGTGGAGCTGGTTTGACACAGTCTTGACCCTAGTATTTTTCAACACTGGCAGCCAAGTTCTGTTCATTTTCATAGTTTCTTCCTTCCTGTTAAAATTGTCCATGTGCTTATGGATTTCAATTGCTTCTCTGTGTAGTCTGACGTAGTGGCTTTCAGAGTGGTCCAGAATTTCTGTTTTTTCAAATAATATTCTATGTCCAGGTTGGTTTAGCATGTGTTCTGCTATTGCTGATTTTTCTGGCTGAAATAGTCTGCAGTGCCTTTCGTGTTCTTTGATACGTGTCTGTGCGCTGCATTTGGTGGTTCCTATGTAGACTTGTCCACAGCTGCATGGTATGCGATAGACTCCTGCAGTAGCTAAAGGATCCCTCTTATCCTTTCCTGAACTTTATCTTTGATCATGTGGCTTGTTCTTAGTTCACAGATTCTGTTTGCGCGATGTACCAAACATGTTTTAGTCATCCGCAAACCAAACCAGCAATTGGGACACACAGTATACAGAAAACCTACTCACACAGACAGATATCTACACAAAAACTCCAATCACCATCCAGGGCAAAAAAGGAGCACCATAAAAACTTTGGTACATCGCGCAAACAGAATCTGTGAACCTCACCTCCTACAAGATGAATTGAATCACCTAAACAGGGCTCTACAGGCTAATGGTTACTCTAATACAGAAATCAGAAGGGCTGCAAGACTAAGAACAAGCCACATGAACAAAGATAAAGAGCCCTCTAGAGGGAAGGTGTTCTTACCATACATCAAGGGAACCACTGATCGCATAGGAAAACTGATGAAGCACAACCTACAAACAATCTACAGACCCACTAAGAAAATTCAACAGATGCTACGTTCAGCAAAGGATAGGAGGGATCCTTTAGCTACTGCAGGAGTCTATCGTATACCATGCAGCTGTGGACAAGTCTACATAGGAACCACCAAATGCAGCGCACAGACACGTATCAAAGAACACGAAAGGCACTGCAGACTATTTCAGCCAGAAAAATCAGCAATAGCAGAACACATGCTAAACCAACCTGGACATAGAATATTATTTGAAAAAACAGAAATTCTGGACCACTCTGAAAGCCACTACGTCAGACTACACAGAGAAGCAATTTAAGAATCCACTTAAGCACATGGACAATTTTAACAGGAAGGAAGAAACTATGAAAATGAACAGAACTTGAAAACATAGTGTTGAAAAATACTAGGGTCAGAGACTGTGTCAAACCAACTCCACACAAACACAGGATGACCATAGACAAAAGAAACAAAGACCAGGATACTTCTATTCAGATGCTCCCACCAGTGACCTTGCTATCTACAGGGTTACTCCCACGCTATAGTCTTCATTGTTACGCATGCTTCTATTCAGATGCCCTCAACTATTGACCTGGTTTGCCCACCTTTGTTACTCACAGACAAGGTTTCCCCACCCACCCTGGACACTCCAACAGATATATACTCCACTTGCTTTCCCAACATCAGATGCCAACATCAGATGCCAGCCACAGATGCAGGCGAAACGTCAAGAGAGAATGCTGCTAGAACACGGCCATACAGCCCGGAAACCACACAACACCCAAATATCATATCTTGTTGGGGCAAGCAAATAAATCATGCTCACCCCTCTCTGTTGGAATAATACCGGAACAGGGGCACATAGCCCAATATCTTGAATTATTAACTGAACCCCAACAGAGATGGATTATCACAAGGGCCAGATCCAATACCTTCCCATCGGCCAGTACAAAGGGTCGCTACTTATCCATACCTCTTCAGGATCGGGTTCGTCCACACTATAAAAATCAAGTGGAGACTCTTGCTCACATTATTCTTGACTGTCCGAGATAGGTGGGCATTAGGAATTTCTCTCCCAGGTTGGCTCTAGACAAATCTGAATGTGACTCTGACTGTTCTGTTGTGGAGCTTCTGTTAAACAACACAGATGTCATGCTCTTGGAAAAAGTAGCAAAATTTCTTTTACAAGTGACCGAACTTTCTAAGTAATGTATACTGCTATATAGTCTTCCTGTCTGCGCTTTGAATGTACTCTTGATTTGTATTTCAAAAATGTCTGGCAATGCTCTAGAACCTATTTTTAAATGCCAAATAAAGGTTGTTGTTGTTGTTGAAAAACAGAGCCAGCATGGTTAAAGTGTTTGCCTAGGATCTGGAAAACCCAGGTTGCACCCCTGCTCTTCCATGAAAACTTGCTGGGTGACCTTGGACCAGTCACACACTCTCAGAAAATATTAAGCTGGGAGATATCCAAGGAATACCAGTGTTGTGATGTGGAGGCAGGCAATGGCAAACCATCTCATTCCTCTTGAAAACCCTAGGGTCTCCAAAAGTCAGCTGTGACTTGATAACAAAAAAAAATCCTTCAAAAGCAGACATTTTTGTTGTTCAGTTTCTTCCACAGCTACTCATGTTACTGAAAGGCCAATCTACATTTCAATGTAAATATTTTCTTAATTAGGTATGGAATTTCTTTGAATGTAACTAACTAGAAAGAGCTGAATGTGCATCCTGATCTCTTGGCCATTCTTACTGGATTCTCCTACATTATTACTAGTTTATGAGGGTCAGTTTACCAAGATGTAATATTATGAACACCATTTCTTAGAAGTATGTTGTTCTGTTGATTGCTGCTATGACTCTTAAACCTGTAATGTCTGACCACTAGGCATACACCATTAGACTCAGACCAAAAGTTCATAATCCTATTATATAAAAAGCTAGCCATGGTGTCAACAACTCACCTCCAGCCAACCACCACATGCAGAGAACTTGAAGGCATAGCTTACACTGAATGGCTAAAAAACACAAACAAAAAAGAAAAATGTGGCAGTTACTCTCTCACTCGTTTGTCCTTCTCCTGCACTGCTGAATAATTACAGTCACTGTATCATCTGCAGCTGCTTGAAGAGGGGCAGGCACAGCCACTCCTTATGGGAGCATTGCAACTTCTGGCACACACAAGTGTGCTATTAACTGTTAGGTGGGAATTCATGTGTCTGGAAGAGGAACAGGGATCTGGAAACAGGAGGAGGAGGAGGTTGCTGGTGACATGGGGCTGAGGGGGGGAGGATAGACAGGAGGGGTAACTTCCCTCAGTAGGCATCATTAATATTTGCATGCCTTCAATTCAATCCAATAAGCCTTTATTGGCATATACACGATAGTATAAAAATACAGATAGCAATCCCTATAAAATACAAAACAAGCAAACAAAAGGAGGAAGAAAAAGGGTGGAATGTTTGCATGCTGATACAGGCATCCAGCAAGAGGAGGAGGAAGAGAAAGAGGACATAGGGTCAAGTGGGGAGAAAAGGAAAGATTGAGGGAAGGAGGAAGGAAAGGCCAAGAGGGAGGAAAGGAAAGCCTGAGAAAAGGAAAGGGGAGGAAAGGAGGGTTGGCCCCCTCAGTGGGTACCATTAACCCACCAGCAGTTTTCCAGAGCCCATTGTATTTGTTGGTACAATGGGCTTTACTTCTAGTCAGCTATATTTATCCACACCAATAATGATAGCGTCCAGGTGAAGCTAGGTTCATTCTAATTAAATTGAGATCCCACTGATTCAAAGCAGAAATCTCCATTCAATTCCACTTGCCATTTGTATAGATCAAACATAGTAAATCACTTTTTCTCCCTGAAAATGTATTTTCCACTTTAAATTTATACATTTCCAACATTATTTTTGTGTCAATTGCATATATAACTGGCGTGCAATGTATAAAAGACGTGTGACATTAAAATCACATAAATGAAATTAATGGATCATGAATCTCAACAGTGAAAATGGGTGCAACCAAAATCTACCCACATAAAATACAAAAAATAAAAAGAATCATATATATCTCTACAGTGAAAATGTATCAATTTATGCCAAATGTACAGGCTTATTATAAGTATATGAATATTCAGAACCTAACCCCAGAATGTGGATTGAAATATACATGAAATGGGGCCAAGGACAGAGAGAGAAGATGTTTCTCAAAACTAAAGGTAATCACCAGGTTTTCGGAAAAATACAAGTCAGGGAAAAGAATCCTTTAAATTTTCTCTCTAAATTGCAGAACAATATCTGTACACACATCATGGTTTTAAAAAATACCAACAGAAATCTTTGGAGAATCCAGGTAGTTTTGAATCTCTTCCCAAGCAGTGGGAAAGAAATGGTGGTGGGCTTACAGAGAAAGTAGTCATAGCAGTGGGTAGTAACTGAAGAAAGCAGCCACAGTAGCATTGTGAGACACAAGAAGTGATTGGATCAGGAGGGCAAGAAAGTGGTGTTGGTAACTGAAGAAAAGACAAGCAGGAGAGAAAGCATAGGGTGAGCAAAGGGAACAAGGAGAGAATGGCATTTGTCTCACCACAATATTCTATTTTTTTTTAGAAGCAAGCCTTTATTGGCATAGACAACAGTACAACAATAATAAAAAAACAGATTAAAAAGCATATAGAATACAGGAAATAAATGTTAGGTCAAAGGAAATCTACTGGTGTTTGGTAATTTTCAAGAGAAAGTCTGCCACTAGCATACAGAGAGAAGGATCAGGATTGTCCAACAAGTAGTGTAATCTAATTAAATTGGGGAGATGGGGTAAATGTAAAGGAGTAAGATTCACATACTTGGATCTGATTTCCTTAAATCTGACACAGTGTAGTAATTGGTGGGCCAGAGATTCAACTGAGCCGTCGTTACATGGGCACAATCTTTTAGCCTTTTCTTGCTTATTAAATCTGCCATGCAACAAGGCAGAAGGCATAACATTAAACCTGGTGAGCATTATGGCTCTCCTTTGAACGGGGTTTATTAAGCAATACAGGTAGTGTGCCAAGTGGCCCCATTCAAATGGGAGAGAAAAATACAGGGGGGAACACGTTTTCTTGGCTGCGGTGATTAGGGTGGAGAACTCTCTATCCAATAGTTGACCTTTTAATTTCCTATAAGCTTCTGAATAGGACAACGGGCAAAGTGAATCCACTGACAGTCTAATAGAGGCAATTTTTTCTTCAATTATGGAAAACCAGGGGTTGGAATGAGTGTCAGAGAGCAGACGGTGGACCAGGGAATTACAGTCCGAGAGAAAATGAATTCGCAGCCAGAATCTAAAGGTCCTCAGCCAAGCAGCTGATTCCAAGGAGTTTTGACCTAACTCCAGACAAAGGGCTGCACAGGGCATGAAATTTGGGAGTCCAGTTATCTTGTGAAAAAAATTGGATTGAAGAGAATTCAAGGAGTGGTTAATAGCTTGAATCCAAATTGGGACTCCGTAGAGCAATCTCGAGGCGACTTTGGCATTGAAAAATTTGAGCGCAGGAGGGATAAAGGAGTGGCCACTGCTGTAAAAGAAACGTAGTAATGCTGACATACTGTTAGATGTAGCTAGGAGAGCAGCCTTCCTCTGGGTTGCCCATGAAAGGTTAAAGGAGAATGAGAGGCCAAGGTCACAATATTCTATTGTGTGGTTTAAATGGCTATTCTGCTTTGACACCTAGGTCACAAGGGAATTTGGCAGAAATTGAATCTAGTGATGTTCAAAATGTATTCTACAATTGCCAATTGGTCTAACTTTGCTCAAATGAGCCTATTTCAGTTTTTATTCATTGACATCTCACAATTGATTTTAGATTATCTATTTTAGATTTCTATACAATAATTAAATATATTTTAAATCAAATATTTTAAAAAAGATTTATCACTATTTTAAAAAGGAGCAAGATAACTATCTGCATTAGCAATAACAGTTCTGTACTAAAAGATCCAGGAGGAAATGCAATTCAAGGTTATAAAGAGTCCTCTAAATTAGTTCATTCTTGTGAATATGAGTTCCATTCTACACTGATAGTAATAATCTGCATTTAAACTACAAATAAAGAAAATACCCTGAGAAAATTCTTGATAGCTGAAGCTATAGATGTTTTCCAGCAATTGTACTTAAATTTCTTTTAACATACAATCACAAATCCCCTTACTTTAAACGCAGCAGCGGCTGAGAATTAAAGAGACAATTAAAATACAAACATGATCACAAACAGCATGGTAGAAAAAAAATACAAAATTAACACATTGCATGAAGTACTTTTTATTACTACTACATTACATTCCTTCTGGGAACATATGTTAATGAAGAGCCTTTCTCGACTCAACAATTTAGAAATCTGTGGGAGTTTTTCTCTTTTAAAAGAAGAAACCATCCAAGTAATGATTTGCATGATCCTTGACACAAAGTATTTCACGGATCTGAAACAGCAGAATGAGCACATTTATTATTGCTAAATTTGGCATCAACAAGGAGAAATGATCACCAATCAACATTAACATTTACCTTACTGGTTGAAATAATTGCAGTGGAATGTAAATGACTTGAAGAGAAAGTCTTTATTCATACTGGTTCTGGAGGGTTTTCCGGGCTGTGTGGCTGTGGTCTGGTGGATTTTGTTCCTAACATTTTGCCTGCATCTGTGGCTGGCATCTTTATTCATAGAATGTTGTTTCTACAATTATTCTAGGGAAATTGGTTTCTTCCATTCTCTTACCCACGAATGCCTGTTGATGTTCCATGGTGTTCCCAATATCAACAGAACGTAAGAACGAGCCTGCTGGATCAGACCAGAGTCCATCTAGTCCAGCACTCCGCTGCTCGCAGTGGCCCACCAGGTGCCTTTGGGAGCTCACATGCAGGATGTGAAAGCAATGGCCTTCTGCTCCTGCTGCTCCTGAGCACCTGGTCTGCCAAGGCATTTGCAACATCAGATCAAGGAGCATCAAGATTGGTAGCCATAGATCGACTTCTCCTCCATAAATCTGTCCAAGTTCCACCTTCTCATCCACGCATTGAGACCCTGTATCTCCGCTTGCATGGCTCGCTCTACGCATGGAACAGGTAGCATTTTGGAGAATGCCACCTTGGGGGTCCTGGACTTCAACCTGTTACCTAGCAGCCTAAATTTAGCATCCAGAACCTGGGCCACATTCATAGGCCAGTGATTCACTGATGGAGGCTTGGAAACTCACCATTATGTCCTTATTATACATTTGGAATGCACAGAGTTGCTATCAAATTTCATATGAAGCAAAATTCATGGCAGATTGACAGAGCCCCATCCAAATCTGCCCGTAGGAGTGGCAGGCAGCCTCACCAATGAATTTGTCCTCTCTGGGGCAGTTACTCTGGTGGAGGGGTGAAACTGCCACCCTGTGGCCACCACCATCCCCTGGCAGTGAGATGCAGTGCAGGACACTGTGGCAGCATCCCTGTACCCTTCACCAGCATAGTGGGGGTGGACTGCAGGTAGGGGAGGAGTCAATGTTAGTTCCCTCCTAGTCTTTGCTGGCATTGTACCAATGGATCACTATCTAAACTTATGCCAGCCTTTTGGCTGGCGTAAGTCCAGTGCAGCCCATCAAGGCTTCTAGGTGGTGGGGAAGCTGTTGAACATTGCAAGGCTCTCCACACCACCGGGAAGCCTCTTTTGAAGCAGTAGTGCAACAACGCATTGGTTCTGCAGTCCACTGCCTCCACTGTCCTGCTTGCAAAATATTAAGATTTTACAGGGCTTAAATGGCCACTTTTTGTTTAAAAGAGTTCTATTCTACTATGAATAGAGGATATGTGTATGGAAACTGGCCAGCCCATGCATATCTACCTATGATATAAGAACAGCTATGCTGAATTAGTCCAATAATTTAAGTTTTAATCTAAGTTTTTTTTCCTGTTCAGACTCATAGCAGCTAACAAATCATCTGAGCAAAATATTCTGCAGATTGCTAGAGATCTGATTAGATGAGAAGTTAAATGTGAATTGTTGATCAGGTTATCCTGATCTTGTCAGATCTCAGAAGCTAATCAGGGATAGCCCTGGCTAGTACTTGGATGAGTGACTACCAAGGAATACCAGGGTTGCTGTGCAATGGAAGGCAATTACAAACCATTTCTGTTAGTCTCTGGCCTTGAAAGCCCTACTGCATTGCCGTAAGTTGGCTACAACTTGACAGCACTGTCTACAAATGCACCTAACCCACCACACTTTTAATGTGTGACATGGAACTCACCTTAAAAACAGTGGTGGGAAAAATAATCTCTTGAGTGTGAGTCAGTTGGAGGTACTTCGTCATTCTCTTCCTTCCACCCTGTCTGCTGTGGCAAGCAGAAAAGGGCTGAAGAAGAAGAAGAAGAGTTTGGATTTATATCCCCCCTTTCTCTCCTGAAGGAGACTCAAAGGGGCTTACAATCTCCTTGCCATTCCTCCCTCACAACAAACACCCTGTGAGTTGGGTGGGGCTGAGAGAGCTCAGAAGAGCTGTGACTAGCCCAAGGTCACCCAGCTGGCGTGTGTGGGAGTGTACAGGCTAATCTGAATTCCCCAGATAAGCCTCCACAGCTCAAGCGGCAGAGCTGGGAATCAAACCCGGTTCCTCCAGATTAGATACATGAGTTCTTAGCCTTCTACGCCACTGCTGTGGTGGAGTGAGACATTTTAAAATATTAGCAGAATGCCAGGAATTAACGTTGTTTGGAAAACAGTGCTTAATCCAAGGCCCTTGTTAATTTTTATTTTTATGGGATCTTTGTGTTTTAAACATGCAAAAGGAAAAAGGTATAACAATTGCTGCTATGCTAATATTTTCAAATATTTCAGAGAAGCCCTGTAAACTAGTACGTATTTCCACTGTTTATGGGAAAATATCAATATCTGACTTCCCAGAAAAATCTTTAGCAAGAGATCCTCTCAGAGAGGGATGTTTTTAAAGGTTGTATGTCTTTCCTGAGTGACCATTAAGTATTCCAACATGATGCTCCAATCAGAGGTTTATGTGTACCAAAATGAGCATAGGAACTTAAGCATGCAAAACAGGAACATTCCTGTCTGTATACTAAAAAATAACAATGGCTCTTTCAAAGCAATGTTGATTTGTGTCCACTAATAAATCAACAAGAAAAAACCCCCACTCCATTATACTTTGATCTCCAAGAATAAGAAATGCTGATTAAATTTACTCAGATTATCTTTACTTAACATAACGATATACCAATTATGTTATGTTAGGTTCAGTGTAACAGCACATTTATTAATTCTTCAAAGGTACTTTAACAGATGCACCATCAAGGATGCATTAGTTCTTGTCTTTAATGCATGCTATATTCAACATTTTCTCCCGGAATGATTAAAATATCTGAGACTTTTTGACAGATTGTGTTAACGTCAGTACAAATGAAGGTTACATAAAGAACTATAAATCTGCCCTAACTGTGTCTACTTTTTAACAGCTACTATGGTAATGCTGTTATATTTCACAAAAGTTCAAAGAACATTTGTGAAGATCAGAATTTGGGGCTGAGCTTTGGAGCCAATCCTTTGAAAAAACAGACAATTCTTCTTTTGCACTGCAGGATACAATTAATATTCTATGGCAAAAATTCTCATGTTTTTAATGGATCAAAATTCTACTTTCTTTGAATCCAGACTGGTATTATTACTGTACTCTCATAAAAAGATTCCATTAAGCAATTACTGGTGTAATCAGTGCGAGTAAAGCATTGGAAATGGTGTGTGCAGGATCTCAGTCTTATACAGTAGGTTTAGAAGAAGCTTATTGATTCAAGAACACTACAAAAAGAGAACTTAAATGTGAATTGTCAGGGAAGCTGTTGTCCATTAACTGAACAGAGTTTTATATGGCATCAAAGAATGTAAAGAATAAAACAATCTTCTATAATCTAGTAGAGTACATCCTTCCCTCCACAGACTTGACATATTTGACAGTTCTTGGAGCTGCAAGATCTATAGAACCATTTGCTGCAAATTTTGGGGGGTGATAAAAAGTGGGTAAGTTTGAAGGGGAAAGGTTGTAGAATGAAAGTCTAGTGGGCTTTTTTTACCAATCAAGGCAGACTTTGTAGAAAATCCTTCTCTCAATTCTAACAGTATATATAGTTGAGAAAATGTACTTAGAGTTGATGTGTCATCAAACAGATAAAGTTTGGAAAGAAAGTTTAATAACATCAGCACTGCACAATTGCTTCAAAAACTGAAAGCTGCCTTTAAATTGTTTTGTTCAACACCATCTTTTACATGTACTTGGGAGTTTTTTTTATTGCCTTTGAGTGTTAGAGATGTGTCACAGGAAGTGCCTAGAAGTTACTTTCTTCATACACCAACTCTGGTCCATGTTACTCACAAGAGAACTTTAATATGTTTCCTACCCAAGTTTGACTAATATGCAGTTATTTTCACATATTGCCATGGGGTGAGATATGAAAATTGTAGCATAGATGGAAAAGAGAGGGGACTGGAAACATGAGCCATTTTGAACCACATTTGAACTACAGCTGTCCCCTGAAATCATGTGATTATCAGCTTGATGTGTCTAGGGAATGTTTCATCAATTATATTCTCCTGAACCCTAGCCCAATTAGCACTCAAGAGGCAAGAGGTAGAGTGAAATAAAAGGAATGGTTTATTGTTGCTGCAGCACCAACTTCCATTAAAGGCTAAAGTCCAGAATATCACGGGTTTCCATGTTTTATGCAGGTTTCAGAGTCATAAAGTCAGTATCATCACAGCATCATTGGTGAAGTCAAATACACCCTCCCCTTTACATACCAGTACATGCAAAGCCCCCTTCATGTGATCCCTGATCCAAAAGATGCTTGTAGATGACTCTCCTGGGTGGCGACTTTACATTAAAATGAGGTAACAAGGTCATTAAGGTGTCAGCTTGACCCCATGTGATACCTTGCTTATTCTGGAATCCGGAAGATGTTTAGACAACAGGATATATGGTTCTCATCCTTCAAGTGCTGATCAAAGCAACACTGGCATTATTATACCATGGGAGGAAATACACAGGGTAACAAGATGTCTCTAAATTACTCAGGAGGGCTTGAGTGTGAATTCTAGCACCCATTTTTCGTGACATCTCTAACAAGCAGTTTTGTTATGTTAACCAGATGTTTTCTTTGAAAACATCTTTACAGCACAGCCCAATGAGCTACTTTAGCTCTGGTGAAAACCAGAGTATCTATTTGACAAGGGAATAACTTTAAAACTTAGACATTATTGTTTAAGGCTAATACTTTCACCCATAAGCATTTCAGCCAACCGAAAATAAACATTTTACACTTCACACTTCACACACAAATACAAAGGATGTTTACAGAAGTGAAGGCTTTTGTTTATTCTGAGAAAAACTGAAATCCACATTCTGGAAAGAATAAAACAGTGCATTTGTAGTTGTCACCCCCCCCCCCTCGAGATGATACCATAAGCGCATCAGCATGATATTATGTGTAGAAGAAGTCTACACATGTACATTTCCTCCCCATTTTCCAAATATGGCATTGGAAAATATTTTCATTTTTTTCTGTGCATAGGGTTATGTCAGTGATCTTTTAGGACATGATCACCACACTCATATCTGCTCCCCCTCTCCATGCATTGACAGAGGGTCGCTGTATGATGCTGCTGAGGCCTTTGGTCTATCAAATTCAGTGTTGCCTACTAAGAATTGCAGTGGGGTACAGTTGAATAAAGAATAGAGAGTTGGGATAGGAAGAGAGAAAGAGAGAAGTGGAATAAGTGGGCAGACAGAGGCTCATTCTGCACTTGCAGAATAATGCACTTTCAAACTGCTTTCAGTGCTCTTTGAAGCTGTGCGGAATGGCAAAATTCACTTGCAAACAATTGTGAAAGTGGTTTGAAAACACATTGTTTTGTGTGTGCGGAAGGGGCCAGAGAGAGCTAGGATAGGTGGCAGAAAGAGTTTTGGGGTAGTGGGCCAGAAAGATAGAGAAAAAGAGAGCTGGGGTAGCAGCACAGAAAGTTAAAAACAGAGCTGGGATACTGGAACAGAAAAAGAGAGTTAGGGTAAGAGGCCAGAAAAAGAACTGGGGTAGTTGGGCAAAGATAGAGAAGATTAAGAGAAAGAATGGGAGCATAGAGAATGAGAGGAATAGAGAAAGGGGAGAACAGAAGAAAAAAGGTGGCCATAATGTCATCTCAAGTACTCACTTGCAGGTTCCCACTTGTTAGATCCCACTGTATTTTTTCACACAATAGACTCCCCATCTTCACAGGCACCCTGCTGGTTCCCTATGCTATCCAGCTTTGCAAGAGGGAGCACCTATGAAGATGGAGAGAACTCTCCCCATCTTTACAGGCACCCTATGTCCCTCCTTGGCTAATCTGGGATGCTGGGGGTATGTGTGCCATTCCAGTATTTGTGCCGGGCACTATTCCTGTAGATTTGTCTTTCCCATGTCTTTTGCCCTGGGGAGATTAGTTTTCTTGAACCTTTTTTTTGGAAGGGGACACTATTGCTAGTTCATTTATAAAGGGCAAACTCCTCTCATTTGAATCTGAAAATCTCTTATTTCCTAAATTGCTACTTTATTACAAATATTACAAAATCACTGCCCAGAGCCCCCAGGGGATGGGGCGGTTTATAAATCGAAACAATAAGTAAATAAATAAATAAATAAAATTTCATTTATATTGCTGCTTTTCTTCATATTTAGCTGACAGAACCATTTCCCAGGTTTTTTAAGGAAGAAGAGCTATGCTGCATCTTTTGGATTTTCTTAATGCTTTATTTATACCACACAGGTCCTTAAACTGGCATGCCTCTGACATAATGCCGAGACAACAATTTGCATCTTCGGTTTAATCAATGTTAATACAACCTGTAAAGCTACTTTAAGTTCGGTAGGCTACATTTCCACCATTATAATATTGAATTGCATAGTATTCCATTTTTATAGTTCTTTGTTCATCTAAGAGGTCTTGTTAGAGTAAAGTGCTATTACCTTGTAAATATCATTTCTGATCTTATACAAGCTTTGTTGCTACCAGCACACAGAGTGAGATTCTTTCCTGATGTAAATAAATAAGAAGTGAAGCATACTTACACATGCTGGTAGTTATTCATTTATTGACAGCTTACCCGTGCAAAATATTTGCATCTTGCAACAAGGCTGGCTAAGAGTACACTGCCGGAGGATGAGGACTTTGGAGCTGCATATGCTGAACTGCTAGAGCAATGTCAATGGGCCTTTATGGTCCATAGCTATTATCTCCCTGCTGAGTGACCAAGAGGGACTAGGCAGCTATTGACATGGAACTTATTGACACAGTATAATTAAGCTTGGAGGGAACGGGAGAGGAAGAAGGATACATGGGAATGTAACAGAACAAGTCCACATTGTTTGCATTTGTAAAGCATGGCAAACTCAACTTGACCATTTTCGTTGCTATGTTGGTGGATCAGCCCCTTTCCAGGCTGCTTTATGGAAGTGTGATGAAGTTCTTGTGTATTTTTTCCTCCTAAGAGGAGCTTCAAAATCCCAGTTACACTTTGGCAGTTGTGCTGTTTTCTGGAAACTCCCAAATATTTATACATTGAATTGTTGTCTGCACAGGTAATAAAGCGTCCATCCCAAGGAAGACTGCCAACTGTTATCATCAAGACTTAGCTCCCCCCCCCCCGACTGCAAGTAGAAGAAGAAACAGAAGCAGAATAAGAGGATTTGTTTTTTATTCCCCACTTTTCTCTCCCAAAAGGAATCTCAAAGTGGCTTGAAATGGTCTTCCCTTCCCCTATCCACAACAGGCACTTTGTGAGGTAGATGGGGCTGAAAGATTTCAAAGATCACCCAGCAGTTTCATATGTAGAAATGGGGAAAGAAACCGAGTTTAACAGATTAGAATCTGACTCACATGTGGAGGAGTGGGCAACCAAAGCTGGTTTCCCAGATTAGAGTCCGCTGCTCTTAACCACTACACCATGCTGGCTCTCACCATGGTCATGGCCAATTGACACAGATTTCAGCTAGCACCTTTGAGTGAGCCAGCTTTTAAATCATGCTTTGCTTCTTATCACTCTGTCTAACTTTATCCTTCCTGCCACCATAAACATAGTGTTTCAGCTGATATCTCTACTTTCCTCTTTGATATATTTTGCCCAAAACAGAGGTCCTTGTTTTAAGCAGAAGTGTACTCCAGTTTTTGTAAACTGACCCATTTCAATTTTTCTACCTTTCAATATAAAAAGGCATCACCATTCAAGCTCGCAGCTATTTTGGAGAAGCAATACTTTATGTTTCTGAACATGGGGTTTGACCCTGAACCTTTCTTGAGAGTGACTGAATTTTATTCTCTCTACAATGATGCAGAGAGATAGCACTTCTGGAACACTTGGAAACTGGAAAAGCAGTCTCAACAGACAACCCTCCTTCTCCATGACTTTTCATCCTGCTCATGGAGAGCTAGCCTGGTGTTTTTATTCAGTCCTTGAACTGCTTGCTGGAAGTGGGAGAAGGATTTTTGTAATGTTTGAGTGATCAGATTTATTATCATTCTAGTACTCCATATAAAAGAATTTCTGATTTAGTAACCTGAGAAAACAGAACTGTGGAAACAGGCATAATTTAGGCTGGCAGCTTTCTTCATTAAAGTGGCATTTTAGTTTGGAACAAATGGCAAAAGTAAATGTACCACCTAAGAAATAAATGTGTCATCTTTCAGCATGGTAAGTGTGTAAAGTGGTTTTCCTTCAGAGCACTTCTCCTGATTTATAAAACACACTGAAAGGGCCTAAATCTATTTTAAGGAATGTCATGGCAGTGCTAAATAATGAGTCAACCATGTATAATAAAAAGTAAGCACTCTGGAGTGATTTTGGGGGTACTGGCTTTTGTAGAGCCATCAAAAGTTATATACACAAAGATTGTTTTTTATCCTTCCTATTTATTCATATCAAAGAATGTATTGCTAATGTTGAAGGTATTATTATAAGTATTGTTATATTGCAAAACAAGTCAATTTGTAATCTTATGGGTCTGGAATAGGATGTCAAGTAGCTATATGAACAGAAATATTGGCTTTTAAAATCCCATGCAAAATAAGATTTTGCCATGTAAGATTTTTGTCTGACTGACTATTCATTTGTTCCAATGGAAGACAGGCAGCCCCATTAAAAAGGCTGGGTGCTGGATGTGGCACTGTGACCACATAGGTCTGCTGGTCCCACAGAGGGTTCCTGACAGTGTGTGGAGGGTACAAACACAAAAAAGCCACTGGAAAGTTCCCATCGGGCTTCATGGACATATGCCACCAAAAATGTATAAGTCTGAAGTCCCTGCTGCTGGTGCAAGGAGGGAAATGGCTGGGTAGAAGCTGACTAGTGTCAGCATTTCTCCCAGCCATGCCCACGGACCACTCCTGTTGCAATGGCAGTGGGGGCTCTGGGACACTGGCATGGCATACAATGCCTTGTCCCACTGCTATGGAGGGCTGTGGGGCCACCCACAGGCAGATCGAGGCAAGTGTCCTGGGGAGGGCAAATCCACCAGTGTGGTCCTGCGCTGTTTCAAATCATGGATTCGACCCCACACCCTTTGGATGGGGCTGTTAAACAGCTTAACTGTAGCTTAGCTGTGCCCGTACTTAACATAAAAGCAGACTGTCATCTAAAGTATTTCTCACAAGATGCTTTGACCTACTCTAAAGTCTTGTCTTGACAAAATACAATTTATTTAATAATTTGAGAGGAAATATCTCTAAATTAACTGAGAAATCACAGTCCCAAGGACCACGGGGGCAAAGGACTAACTCCAACATCTTGAATTATTGGTACATGCTAGCATTTCATAGCAACCTATAGTCTATCTTCTCACATATATATTTCAGACAACTGTTTGTGTATGTGTGGGAAGGCCAGCTTGAAGAAGGGTTATTCAGTAGAAAAATGTTGGATGGTGAAAGGGTGAAGCACTTCTTTATTGATTGGAAAGAAGTAGTGGACAGGATTTTCTAATGCACCCTTGCATGAAACCTACAATTTAAGTTACCTTTGCATTCTGCCAGATAAAACATTTATTTGACTTTATTGTCCATTAAAAGGAATTACCTCAATTCAGTGTGTGCAAATTAAGCTTTTGACCAAAGTAGTCAAATATAATATGTGCTCAGTGGTATCAAAAACTCATATACCATGTACTATGTTTCCTACAACTCCAGTCTTTTAAATTGCTCTGGCAGTTGTCATTTGCTCTGGCAGTTGTCATTTGCAGATTGTGGGGAGATTCCCTGCTTTTTCAAGATGTACCTTTTCCCTGAAATATTTTTTTCTGTTGATATCCATTAGCTAAAATTTTGGTAGGGAATGCTAAAATCTTCACATAAGCAGTTCTGCCCATTTTCCAAGTATCACCAGTACTATGTGTCCCTCAAAGTCATTTTGTTTCATTTTCCTGATTTTTTAAAAAAGTGTCATTTTATTATTTCCCTGATTTTGCTGACATGATTACTATCAAAGCAGTATAGACTTAATCCTGCCTTTAAGTATAAATAAGTCTTTGGCTAGTACTGTTTTAGTCTACTTGGAAAAGTTGGACAAATATATGATAAACTGCCACAAAGTTTAAAATTGCTCTAACATAAGGGATTGCTAGGGGACAGAGGAATGACTGGCAACAGTGCTGATGACTCCAGTAGCCCTCTGTTCAGATGTTTCTTGCCTAAGTTGGGGCCTTTCCCCACTTCAGAAATGGTAGCTCATGTAATCCGCGCCCTTTACACTCTGCTGCTTTCCAGCGCGGAAAAATGCTCCCCACAGCACTGTTTGCATCGTAACCCTTACCTAAATACTGCATGACTCGGAAATGAAGCATTCTCCAAGACCGTGCATTTGGTGGCGCAGGGGTGTGTGTGTCTCTGTTGTGATTGGATGTTGTGCAGCTTTGGAGGATTTTTCCCCCTTCCTGAAATTGATGTGGATTCATCACCATGTAAACACGCCCTGCTGTTGCCTGATTGGTCAGGAGCACACACGTCACAGTGAGTGGTGTGAAATTCAGTATCACGTTAGCTGCCAAAGTTCCCCACAACCCCGCGCCCAGTTTCCCAAAAAGTTGCTGTTCAAAACAGCAGCAAAATTGATGCGCGCTGAGGAGAGGGGAGAGTGGCAAATTTGGGGTGACTGCGCTGTCACCGCTGGTGTGGTGGGGAGCGCTTGAAAACCCCAGGTTGTTTGACTGGGTTACTGCACAACAAACAGTGAGTGGGGAAAGGCCCTTGGAGTGTGCCTGATGTAGGAGATGTAGCCCCCATCTCCTATTAGCTCCCATTAGAAACAATGGGGATGGGGCACCCCTTTTGGGAGTCCATAACTTTTAATCCTCTAAACCAAACCTCACCAAACCTGGATGGTATCATCAGGAGAGTCTCCTAAAGATACCCTGAATTTTTGGTGCTGCTAGCCTAAAAATGTGCCCCCTGCAGGCCAAAACTGAAAAAACACTAAAAAATACAAAACCCACAAACCTGAATCTTTGCGCCCATCCAGGCGCATGCCCAGTGCAATGTGCACCCCTGATCCCCTTGTAGCTTCGCCTCTGCCTAGAACTTAAAGAAAGGGAAAAGCATATCGAAACCCAGCCTGCAAAAAACATTATGAACCAAAGAGGTTGAGAAGTCTAATTGACGTCTGTTAAAATATATTAAATATACATTTTATTGCACTGTGCTTTACTCTTAACAATAAAGCATGAAAAGCTACACGTAAAAATCATAGATTATTCTTATTAAGAGTAAATGTATATTTAAATGTATATTTAAAATATTTTAATATATATCTATTAGACTTCACTTCCTTGGTTCTTACATGCATTCCCCTGACTTCAGATGTTTTTGCCCAGTGGCACTTTCTCACCTGTACTAAAGTGCACCTCTCCCGCCCTTCCACAGACGTTGTTTTTTTTTTTTTTACCAAGTGGTACTTTTCTGCCTGTAACAGAACTCATACTTGAGAGAATTTGTATTCTGCAAGGAAATTTGTAAATGGGTTCAGCTAATGGTGATCAAGTCAGGAGAGGATCATTTAAAATATAAATATGTAGAGACCATCTAACACATATCTGCAAAAACAATAGCCAATAATGTTGTAACTCTTTTTAAAAAGTTTTAAAAGGGGTGGCGTAATGCCCTCTAGAGAAAGCAGTGTAGTTTGGAGGGTAGAAGATAACATGCAACAGAGCCAAGCCTGTAAGTTTTGCAACAAAACACTTGGGTGAGGAAACTGTGGCTTATGATCTTCTTATGGAGGAAGCCAGCCAAGGGACATATGTATAGAAAAGATCTTTGATGTAACCTGGTACCTTAAAGTACTACTTTTTGGCTTGCATGTTTGAACCTTGATATTTGACTTGCCAGTGAGGAAATGGCTACTTTATGTTCATTTGTAAGAATCCTGGAAATGTCACACTGAGGGCTGATCTTGTAGAACAAGGCATGCTTTGAATTTCAAAAAGTTTCTGTCATTCCTAGTCTAAACAAGTGCATTTTAGAGAAGAAGGCATCTGTTTGGCAGAGATGCAGGTTGTCAAGCCTACACATATGTAAAATGGAGGATATAAAATAAGAGTTGATTAGAACTGGGATTATCTATCCCGCCACAATGCCTTTCTCTAGTGTGAGACAGTCTTAGTCTAGCCCCAAGACTGAAAGTTGCACTCTGAAAATGTTGTCATTGTCATCTTTTCTTCAGCTCAAAGAACTGGAAATTGACTCCAGAGATTGACCAGCTGTTTTAATTAACAATGACAGAACAGAAGGCAGAATGTAGTTTATCTGCAAACAGAAAGCAGTTTATATGCAAACTAGAAATTGGTGCCCCCCTGTAGACATTATAAATTAAATGCTAAATGTTCATCGTCTTTACCTGGCTGAACTAAAGGGTTTTTTAATGTACAAAAGTGTAGCTGTTGATTCAAATATGAAAAGGAGATGGTAGATGATGGTCAGAAATATTCATTTGAAACTACAAAATGTATGGAAGAAGTCACACAACTTCTAAGAATATTTCTAGAGAGGAAGACTGTTCAGTGAAGATTAAAAAGTACATGGTGAAGGTGAGGCAGAATTATAACACTGAAAATAACCCAGATTAACTACTATATAGTAGAACTCAGTTTGTGCAGTTTCTGCTATGGGACTATTATTATTATTATTATTATTATTATTATTATTATTATTATTATTATTATTATTATTATTATTATTATTATTATTATTATTATTATTATACACATAACAACACAGCACAAGTGTCTGGAATTCATCTCTGAATATCGAGTCCTTCCCAAGGACCTAGGATATTAGAGGTATTTGCGTAGAATGTGTGCAGTTCCTAGAAGTGCTGCTTTCTGCAGCATGTGGACTGGTGTCCTGTCCAAGTTTAGGCTTTCCAGATGTTTTTCAAGATTTCTTGGGGTTCCTCCTAGAGCACCGACTACTAGTGGGATTACTGTTGTTCTTTTTTGCCACAATCGTTCAACTTCAATTTGTAGGTCCTTGTATTTTGTGAGGAGTTGTTGTTGTTGTTGTTGTTGTTGTTGTTGTTGTTGTAGATTTCACAGCTGCCAGATCTTTAGCTGGTTGTTGGCCTTCATTACAATTCGAGCCTCACCCAGAGGCCTAGGAAGTTGTAATGTATTGGCGTAGTCTTCGTGCATATCCCAGAAGGGCTGCCTTCTGAATTTGACAGATGTTAATTTTGTCAATTCGAAGATGTTTCAAGTGCTGCCCTAGTGTTTTTGGGATGGCGCCCAGCATGCCGATTACCACTGGGATGACCTCAGCTGGTTTGTGCCATAAACGCTGAAGCTCGATTTTCAAATCGCAGTATCTAGTGACCTTCTCGTGTTCTTTTTCAATGACCCTGCTGTCACCAGGGACTGCTATGTCGATGATTAATTCAATTTAATAAGCCGCTCTCCCCTGGAGTATCTGGACATGGCCCACCCACCCTAGTGGAGGGAGAGAAAGGAAGAGAGGTGGCATGCAAGTGGAGGGGAGGGTGAGGGTGAGGGAGGAGGCCCGGCATCTGGACATAGCCCACACATCCTAGCAAAGGGAGAGGGAGGGGAGGGAGGGGGAGGGGTGGCATGCAAGAGAAGGGAAGTGAGGGAGGAAAGTGAGTGAGGGGTGGCATGCACATAAGAACTATGTACAGTGTTAAGAACAGAAGCTGTACAATTTGTTATCAGTATAAGAACCATGACTCTTGTTTTTCATCTCCTTTCATATTCTGTTTATTGCTAAATCCAGTTTATATTCTTTTAGTGCAGATTTATTCTTAACACTAACTAAAAATCTTCCTTCCATCGATCAGAGAAGTCATATTAAAGTGGACTTCCATAGTTTTCCATTGTGTCAGAGGTATAATATGACTTGCAATACAATACTTGCATCCTTGGACAAAGAATGGTGTAACGCTGCTTAGGATAGCACTATTGCTGTTTTAACATTTTGGATATAAAATTATCCTAATTTAGATTTAAACTAATGCTAATGTTGGTCTTCTTTAGTAATCTGAATGTGCTGGGACTAATTTGGATATTTTTAAATTATACACCAATGGCATCTACACCTGGAAAGGTAAATTGTGAATGCAGCGAACATGTTAAAATGCTTGTATTCTACAACTCAACAAGAGATGTGACTGGTAGTGTCTTCTTGTTAAAAGTTTAGTTTAGTTAAGGCAGGAACTGGGTATTGTTCAATTTCTGGATGTTGTATTTGTAGAAATCAAATAATCTAGAGCTGGTTTTTTTAATATCATTTTTTTTCAGCCAGCCAGTGGAAGTAAATAGCAGTGTTTAGCCAAAGGAAGGCTATGATTCCAGAAGGCACAGATTCATTTACACAGTTCAACTTGAATATACGTGCATGAATTGTTGTTGATTAGAAGAGCAATTACATGGTCTAAACCATAAAGTTCCATTACCTTTTGTTGTTATCAGAAACAAAAGAATAATGCTTTATAAACATTTAGATGTATGTTTGTATTTACAATCTGCATTATACAAACAGCAGTATAATAAAGGAATGAATAATTCAGTAGTAGTAATCTGCTTAGCTAGATTGGATTTTCACAAGTCTTTCATAAAAGGACATCAACACTTTTCTATATCACATCCTTGATTTTAAAGGACCACTGTAGCTTATTATATGATTCCTTGAGGCTCCTTTCCAAATCAGTAATCATCCTTTAAAATCATTATTCTATCATATGTCTTTCAATCTTCTTACATCAGACAAATGATGAACGTGCCATTGGGATGACTTTATAAGAAGCAAAGGAAATCTCAGTGAAAAAGTACTTATCTCAATTACATTATTACTGTCTTCTTACCTGAGCAATGACTACCTGTCAATGGTACTTGAAAGTAGGTCATGCTTTGTTGCTGCTGAACACTAAATCAAATGTTTTTGGAATGCACCATCAGTTTGTAGTTTTTCATCTCCTAACTCACTAGACTTAAAAAAAAATCTATGGCATTATGGCACCTACTGCTATATGATAAAAGAACCATGCTTCATTTACAAATCCATCATAAAGCTAGCACAAAAGTTTTACATGTGTAGGTCCACAGCCTTTAACCTTCAAATAACACCAACTGTGTAGAGGACTAAATCTCAGATGAAGATTTCTTTTTTCCAAAGGATAAACAAGGATATCAAGGCAACAAGGATATTATTCAGTGTGTCTCCCAAGTTTCATTTTTTTGCCCTAAGCCCACAATTCCAGTCAATCAACCAAACAACCATGCTGACATCCAGTACTCAGTGGGTAGAAAAAAGGAAGAGATTTCTACAAGAAAAATACCATAAAATAAATATAGAATGAAAATTAATGGATTTTGATTTTTCATAACTATGGCCCAGATTATAAAGAGAATTTAATTTCAAATTACTAGCATGTTGCATAAACATATTTTTAACAGGGAAGTGCACAAAAATGTTTTGCTTCATCCTTTTTAACCATTTATCTATATTATCATTATTTTACCACTCTCTTTACTATGCATGGATTTTGTTTCCATTTGTTTCAATAGGAAACACACCTTTCACAAAATAGAGGAATTATCAGACAAAACAAAAGAAGCCATCACCGCACAAAGTGTCATAGAGACTTTCAAAACGCTTTTTGGACCTCAAGATGACCCACTATACCAAAAGCTAGAGAGATAATAAAATCTGTTAGAAATAGTGAATAGTGTTTTCTTTAAAAGAAACACAGGGTGAACTAGTGCCAAGAACTGAGAACAGTGGTCTGCTAATACACCAGATGCTTCTGTCTTCTCATCTTTTACAGCCCACATGGTATACAATAAGCTGAGCTTGGTATTGGGGGAGCATCAGGAACACCACCAGGGCAGCATTCCAAGTAGAAAATGTATAGGTATTTTGATCAGAGAAAAACAGGTTAAAAGTGCCTGAATAAATACAATAAGTAAATTGCATGAGAGGAAGTACCTTTAGCTAGCATACTTCAAGAATTCAGCCAGCTTGCAAGTATTCCATGATTTGTAGCTGAGAATTTCTAGCAGAGACTTAAGATTTAGAGTAGCAGCTACTGTTGGTGCAACAGTTGCGACAAAGTTGCAGTGTTAGCTAAAGTTTGTTCGTTCATTACTTTACCAAAGCATCACTTTGCAAAGTGTGCAAGAGCAAATATTACATTGGGACTTGGAGTTCAAGCTCTGTCTGTTTCCCCAGAGCATTATCTCTTTCCATGTATTTAAATGAATTAACTTATTTTAATGTTCTAATAGTGTCTTCTTTCTTCCTGGGTGCATTTGTATTTTTTGTCCATATCAACATAGCCAAAATAAGCAGACAGAGACAAGGACCCTTGGAAGGGGGTTGGTGGTCTCATCATTTGGAACGAACAAACAAGCCCTCCAGTGAAAAATGAAAGGCTAGCCTTGACATAAGAGTTCACAAAAACACCACAGGAATGTAAAAGTCAAAGAGAGAAAGAAAGAAATTAGCAATTCTAAGTAAAGATCAAAAGATACTAGCATTGAGTTTTGACATGTAAAGGAATAGATACATTCAAGTGCAGCAAGTTTGAATAGCTAATTGCAATTTTTTTCCTATTTATGTACTTTTTATTTATAAAATGTTAAAATGATCATTTTCTGAAAGTGAAAAACAAGCAAATCTTATTAAGTAAACTTTATTTTAGCTTCCAACTTTACTGAAGAGAACACTGCCCCAAGATGGTTAACTTTTAAATATAGTACAGTACAGTAAACCTTTATTAGGCATAAATAATTCTAAACTTTTAAATATGTCAATTTCAATTTTGTAGACCCTGTCATAAAAGTGAAGCAGTCAGGAAGTTCCTTCTGTGTGTGTTTAAATACATGCACAACAGATCCATTTCTTATTATCACCATATTCAAAATATACAAAGCATTTTGCTAATTGACTGTACAAAGATTATGTTGAATTTTCAGAAAATCCTACTTTCCTTGCGCCTCAAAAGGTATTATTATGGTTGCAAACTTTCAAGACATTAGGAAGCAATACAAAAGTGTTTGATTTTGATTGTCAAAAATTGTGTTTTCTTTAGCAGCCTTATGTCATATATTAAAGATTACTGTCATATTTGGATGATGTTTGCATATATTTTTATGGGAACAAAGGCAATGGTCTAATGGGTAATGGTCTTTTATGCTAGCCTTATGCAGGGGTACTTATCCACAGCTAGGTGAAGTGATCTGAATAGGTAGTACCTGCTCTCTCACACACACTCTGTTCAAGTATGTACACATGTAAATGCTCATGTGTGCAAACTAGTCAAATTAAATGATTTCTTTCTGTTGCAATTTCTGGAAGACTATGAAGTTGCTATTCAAATCATCTTTTCATTGATTGGATATGTTTGCAATTTGTAGGTAATAACAAAAATCTTTGATGCCTGGAACAAAAGTTGACCCACTTGGGTTGGGCTGCTTTGTTTGTTGCAGCCCTGGTGGTTTGGGCAGAGGAGCAAATCCTTGGGGGGAGGCTGGGCTCATGCGTGGACCTCCTCCCATTTTGGAGCCTCCTTAAGAGGTTTGGGGTAGGGCGGGCTCATGGGCATGCCACGGAAGCCTCTGTGAATTTGAGCCTGACACCCTAGCAGTTAGGGGGCCACAAAGTGCAGGTGCCCCTGTGGCCCTGACCTTTCTGTCCTCCCTGATATGGATTGGGGTGGTCCCGAGGTCAGCCAGGGGCCCTGACCGGCCAGTGAACGGATTTGCTCCTTTTGCATGCCCAGCTTCTGCCTTAATGTTGTAAATAATAATAAAAGGGCTGCAGCCCAATTTATTCCAAGAATGTGTCCTGTGGTTATTCACTAGAAAGCATTTGCACATCTGGGCGCAATTGGCATAGGAGCGCTTTTTAAAATTTATTTGGGAAAACAGTTAAATACTGACTTTAAATCAACTTCATCCCTGAATGCAACAAATCTATTACTACAGAGGTCTCTTGTGGAATATTTATTTAATTTTCAACCTTGAAATTATTGTTATTGAAAGATTGTTTCACATCATTTATATTTATCAAGAACTGCGACCACTTTAATGTAAAAACTGGTATTAATTCTATTTAGGGCACATTTTAAAGCTATCAGATGAGTGGTAAAATGAATATGTAAAGTAGATGTTCAAACAAACAAGATTAGAAATTTGGAAATTAGAATGAAGTCAGCAAATCAACTATTACAGTAGCAAAACCATCTAACAGCCATTCCACTCAGCAAAGCCTAAAGGCTTCCTTCAATTAGCACTATCAGGCCGCTCCAGCCACTGGTGGGTGATAAGGATATGGTTGTTAGATCCAGATTGAGAACTCCTGGAGAATTGGGGGTGAAACCTGGCTAGAACAGTTGGCTTCACCCCTGTAAGCACCCTGGCCTGCTCCCTCCCAGGCTGGCATCTGAATGGAACACCAATGCAGCCCTGCTGCAGCTCAGACTTCCAGGTTCTGCAGTGATGGCTGCTGGTGTAACTCCCCCTTTACTGAGGTAAGTGCCCCGGAGAGGACAAATGTGCCAGCATGAGGGCGTGCCACTCCCTTAAGGCCTTTTGGGGTCCCCATCTTTGGTTGCGGCTGTTAGGCTGATGAGAATTTGTTCAGTCTCTCCTAAAGGTTTTGGTACTATTTGTTACTATTAAAAACTAATATTTACATGAAATACTGATTATCTGAACTTGCGCATTCTTTGTTGGTTTAGTTGTGTTATAAGCTCACTGGAAAAGAAATTTCTTCTGGAGGGAAAAGTATGACATAATGGAGAAACTAAATCAAAACCAATGTTTCTACAAAACAGCATTAGCGTAACCTTATGAATGTTATAAATGAAGCTTACAAAAGAATCACCTCTTCCCTGAGTTTCATAAATTAGAAAATCATTATACTGTTTAAGCATGCAGTATAGGACAATGTGTTTTTTCAAATAACTGTCCAGCAATTACATTGATACGCATTTCAAAACCACGTGCAGAGATAGTAAAACTCCACCGATTAAAATGGTGTATTTCTTTGCTGAGTCTGCCAACAAAGGTGCCATTTGTGAAGGTGCTTTCATAGAAGTCTTTTTGATAAACTACCGCAGATGAGTTTTCACAGTGACAAACAGCACCATATGCCTGACTCTGCAGTCCTTCCTACTCACTCTGCCTGTTGCCATCTCTTTCAGTCCCTCTTTGGAATAAAAAATAGCTGTAATTCTTGCTGAGTAGTCTAAAAATATTTTTCATCCCTGCAAAATGTGGACTTTGGGAGAAGTGGCTCAAGCAGAAAAAAATACAAAACACTGATCATTATGGCTGCAAAGGTTCAGTATCTTAGGATATAATTAATAAATTTGGTAGCTTCAGTACAAACTTGAGAAAACTTTTCAGTAAAGTAGAAAGCAAACAGATAGAATACTAGAGTTGCAGTTCAAGGCAGATTTTATTGGAAGGATTAATTCACACATTGCCCAGGAACCCAGAGAAGCATAGATGTGGAATCTATGAACATATACATGAAGGCCTGATTTGAAGGTGTTCATTAGGCTTGAGCAATACCAACAATATTCGGTGAAATTCAGGTTCAGGCTTATTCAGGCATAAAAGTATCTGTATGCCTGGCTAAGCCTGAATAAAATATTCTGTATGCCCGAATATATTCAATTATCCCAATATATTTGGATTGGTCAGATTTTGTTTGTATTTTTTGCTGTTTTTCTGTGTTTTGGCCTGCATGAGGTGCATTTTTAAAGCTAGCAGCACCACAATTTCAGGATATCATCCAGAGTCTGTCCTGATGATATCACCCAACTTTGGAGAAGTTTGTTCTGGGGCTCCAAAGTTATGGATCCTCAAAGGTGGTGCCCCATTTTCCCTTGTTTTAATGGGAGCTAACAGGAGATGGGACTATACCACTTTAATGTGAATCAGCTTAAGTCTGGTAGGCTAACACTGTTCCTTGATGTAAACTTTGCATTCTGAGAGAATACATCTTGATGTAAACCAGATCTACATGTAAGAAAAGATACATAGTCTCTTAGCATCAGACATCCTGTCCTAAGGGTATTTTTTGTTGATCAATGGACTTTAATCTAGACAACCAAACCACCTAGGTGTAAGATTTTGTAAATTCTCAGACCAACGTGGGAGCAATTGCAGTGGCAATAGTCACTGCATGAGTAACTATATGTTGAAAAGGTTCTTATAAACTTTGAAATCATCTCAGGCCCATAGAAATTGGGAGGTATTGGGTTGGATTCCGAAAAGAGACCAAGCAATGACTGCACAAGGATTGTGGACTTTCTCTTCTTCCCTGTTCCCCAGGAGTCATTTGTGACCCCCAAAGGCATAGTGGTGGGAAATGGTGCCTCCCACGTCCCCTGTGCCCCCACCCCCTATGCCTCCCACACCCCATGGTAGCTACATCCCCCACCCCCCACTTACCTGAGTAGAAAGCTGTCCAGGACAGCCTGGTGGGGCCTGGAGGGGCAGGGCTGAGGGGTGCCCAGCTGCAGCCTCTGCCAGGCCAGGCCAGGCCAGGCCAGGTGGGGCTGGGCTGTGCTGGGCAGAGCGGCACCCTGCGGCAGCCCCACTAGGCCGCTTCTTCAGCCTCCACCAGCTGAAGGAGCAGCCTGGCCAGGCCAGCCAAGAGTGGGAAGGGGAGAGTGTAGGGCTGATTTTCTGCCCCCATGACTGAACAGGGCCCCACCTGGGGCATTTCTCCCCCCTGCCCTGTGGTAGCTATGCCACTGGTGACCCCAATACGTTATCATGGGACTTATGTGTAATAATAGTCACATGGGCTGGGGGGCAGCAGTAGGGAGGGGGGAGGTTGACATTGCTCACTCCTCCAATAGCAAGACAAGATTGATAGAAGAGAAAGGAAGGACAAATTTGTTCCCTTCTATCTCTCTACTGTACCATACCAATCAGAGTGATTTTTGCCCCACATGAGTCCCGTGACATTCTCAGGATTGGAAATAACTGCTGCAGGGACAGAAAAGAAAGGACACTCCATTCCATTCTACAGCTTTTATTAGCATCCAAAAAAATGGGACAACTGTCAGCACCTTCTTCTATGGACTTCTGGATCCAATCCATTAAGGAGTGCCACCTAAAACAAATGAGATAAGGAGAGATTATTTCCTGTTGTTGTTGTTGTTGTTGTTATTCTGTCATTGGTTTATCATGGAACTAGTGAGAAAACTCAAAACCAATAGTCTGCTTAGCTGTAATTCTTGCAGCTCTGAAAGCCAGAATTGGTGGTCAACTTGAATCTTACATCTTGGGAGAATATGTCCAACTGTGTATTCGTTAAATCCAATTTAGTTGGAAGCCAGTGCTTTCTTGACTGTTGACATTGATAGATGGGTTAGGGTTTTTTTTTTAAAGAAGCCAAACACAAATGAGAAAGTTATGGAATACATACACACACAGTTTCCTTTTGCTGTTGTCCAGCCTGTCAGTTCATTTTGAGTAGTTATTTAGTGTTTAGTCAGTCAGCTGAGAGATTGGAACTTGTTACAATGTCAAGGCCTATTTAACCCTCAGCCTCTGGAGAAAAAACAATATTAGAACCCTTACTTGTGACCATTGTTGTGTGCTACAGTCATAGCAGGGCATTGGATTTATGTAGCTAGCTCAGCACTGACTGGAGCTGGGTGTCCTTAGCTTAGGTTCCTTTTTCTCTGCTGCTATGATACACTGAATAGGCAATAAAAATAGGTGCCTGCATGTTTACAGTTATAATGTACATTTATAAACTCTATATTAATTTGAAAATAAAGTAACCTCTTGTTAGGCAACTAATTGTAATTTGTAACTGAATGTTTCCATGAGCAATGACTGGAAGCTTATGCTACAGTAGATTCCCTGATGAAGCCACAGGAAGTAACAATAAAGAATTTGTTCTACACCTTGATTCTTTTATTCTTCTTACTACGGCTGGTGTGGCCCTAACTTCTTCTAAAGTTTATCTAAACATTATCAGATGAATGGGACAGAGTCATGGAGATCAAGCTTTCATAGCAGCCTGGAATGTATGAGTGAATGTACTCTCACTGTCAGGACTCTCTAACTTACAGGACTATGTTGCAGATTTCCAAACAGGGAGAAAGTCAGAAGCAACAGCTAACAACTTTGTTATGACTTACATGTCTTAAAATAAGCAAATCTTTTGTATTTTACATTTAATAAAATTTTGGAGAAAATGGATTCCGATGTGAAATCAATGACTTTAGAAGGGTGTAACTTTAATTAGGATTGCATTGACAGTTTTCCAGATATAGAATATTGCTATTGGATAAATTATAAGACATTAAGGAAACACCAGTAGAAGTTTTGCCTATGACACTCAGACAGTTAGGTAAATAAATGTCAAATTAACTGAATATAGAATGGTCTCTCTGTCTCTGGCCGTTTCCGTACAGCCACGGTGGGGGTTCGCACGAACGGTCCCGGAAACTACCGGGAAGACGGCGCCGTGCTGCGCCATCGCCTGATCGACTTACTTTCCCTGCGACCATCCGGCGCGTCGCCGAGGCCAGGGGACACGCCCCCCTGCCCTGCGCGACCACTCTGGAGTCACAGGGCAGGGGGCATGTCCCCAGGCCTTGGCGATGCGCCGGACAGTCGCAGGGAAGGTAAGTCGATTGGGAAAGGGGGGAGGGATGGTGCCTTCCAGCCGCTACTGTTTGCACGGCAGCGGTTGGAAGCCACTGTTTCCCAAAAACCTTGCTCGGGGAGCGAGGTTGGGAAACAGTGGCTTCGCGCTGCTGGGGAGGCATGAGGGCAGCGTGGCTGCAAAGCAGCTGCGCCCCCCATGCAAACAGCTCCCTGGGGAAGGCGTTTTTGCAGTCCCCAGGGCACTGTATTGGGCCCGTGCGAAAAGGGCCTCTCTGTCTCAATCTGCCTGTCTCTCCCCCACCCTGCTGCTGCCACAATACAGCGTAGTACAAGTTTACTGGGATGCCCTGTGCCAACATGCCAATATGTTATTCTTGTATATGGTAACAAATCACGTTCCAAAATAAGCAAAACGTAATTCTAATGGTAGTTAAAATGTGGGCTTCTATATCAGATTCACTATAAAGCTAGTATAATAGAATAGCTAAGCTACAAGTTCTGTATTTGAATTGTCACTTAGTCACAAATTCTCTTGGTGTTCTTAAGCGAGATACTTGTTTAAGCCTCAGCTTCCCTTTTTGCAAACTGGATGAAAGAAACCTGTTAGATACTTGTGTTGTCCAAATACTGTGTATTTTTAGTTATGGAGGATTCTTTTGCATACTAACTATTTCTCTTCTAAGAGAATTTTGTGCCACTGCCAAAGTGACAGTGCCCTCCAAATACCATGGCTGCAGATCCCTGTACAATGAGATGTGTGGTAATTAGGTGCAGTAGCTGATTTGGAAAACAATATCTAAAATGATGGTCACATTTGCACCATTTTCTACATTATGACGTTGTCGTTGTTTATGACCAAACAAACTATTAGAGTTTCTCAAGATGTTTTCATAGTCTGGACATTTTTATGACTATTTCAGTGCACCAATTGGAAACTTGGATGATAAAGTGCAATCAAGAGAACATGTAAAATCAACAGAGCACAGCATTAACCACACATCTGGACCTGGAATTCTGCATGTACCTGAAGGAAAGATTTATTTGCTGGAGCTTTGTTTCAACACAGTCAGCCTTATCACCTCTTTGACAAAGCCCAATGTCAAGAAAAGTGTTGTTCATTAAATCTCACAGGAAGAGACAAAACAAGTATCTTTTCGACATAGCAGTGGTTGTAGTGTTGTTATGATATGAACAGAGTGCAAAAGGTAACTCTGTAGCAACAAAAGGGAGTCTAAAGAGAGAAAATGGTGCATCTTATGTCCTTGTATACAGTGGGACTGCTTTTTGATTAGAAAGATTGCTGAAAAAAATGGAAAAGAGAGCTGCAAACTTCAGAGAACCAGCAGATGTGATAAATGACAGCCAGCAGGATTCTGGGCTGCTACATCTTGCTGAGCCAGATGTCCAAATGATTTTTGAAACACTAAAATTGAAACATCATTTCCTTCTCTGGAAAAAAATTGGTAATGCCTGTGATTTACATTTTTTTTAACACAACAGAGCATTTGAGAAAGTTCTGTTTGTACAGGTAAGACAGCTAGACTCCAGACCTGTTTCTGGGTCCATATGGATTCTGAAGGTTATAGAGCTGGATTCTGCCACTTTTCAAGATGGCATTGACAACATTCTGTCTGCTGACAATTGCAGTAAGAGCAGATTCAGACAGGGAGCATCAATACAAAACAAGGCAGGCACTTGATAAATCATTGCCCACAGTTGCAATAGTAAAGCTTTGCAAGGGAAAAGGCCATGCATAAAACATATATAAAATTATGTCTGGAATACTAGAGTGAATTCTATCAAGTGTGCAGGTGATATAATCAGGGTGTGCACAAGCAATGTTTATGCCTTGCCTGAACAAGAGATAACAGGCTTTTGAAAAGGTGCAGGAGGTCACAAATAAGATGTACTTGAATGTCACAGACAATCACAAAACATGCTGGTTTTCAATTTTGTGCAGAAAATCTCACAGAGTGTGTATGTCTTGAGACACTAGTATAGTCCTGAAACAGAGTTACCTCTCTTCAAAGTCCATTGAAGTCAATAGTATTAGAAGGATATAACTCTGCTTTAGATAGCATTGTTAAGAACCACACCTAGCCAGCAGTGGAAAAAAATAGTATTTCATAGATTTGGGGTGCTGTGTGGTTTCCGGGCTGTATGGCCGTGTTCTAGCAGCATTCTCTCCTGACGTTTCGCCTGCATCTGTGGCTGGCAAATCTAATTTCATAGATTTGTTTTTGCTTGAGGGTTAGTTCACATACAGTCACTTTATGGAATCATGGGCAGCCCAATCTGGTAAGGGCACAGCCCTGCACAAGGGACAAATACCCCGGTGGGGGATTACTTACCTGGGCAGCTGGGCACTGTATGGCTCCATAGTGCCCAGCCCAGAATCCACCACTTGCTCACAGGCTCGCTGGTGCAAAATGTGCACTGGCATGGCTGGAGACATTCCAGGGCAAGCTGGATGGTGGAGCAACTGTAATCTGCCTCCACTGCCTGCTGGGCTTTGAAAGGTTGTCCAAGGCTGGGTACTGTACCAGTAACATACCAAAAGCAGAGTTCTTTATCCAGATACTGTCAAAACGGCTGAGATTTTAAAAGAAATAAAAGGAAAAGAAATAATAAAATCAGTTCTCTCTCAACTCTAGACAGTTCCAAGCATTAAAAAAAAACAATACAGTACAAGGCTATTTAGCCTAAGGCAGAAGAATAGTAAGAATAAAGACAAGAACAACGATGAGAAAATCTTAAGAAGAATCCTTTATGAATCTCTCTATCTAAAATGGTATCAGGGGTTTTATAGAATTTGCTTATCTAGACCACTTGATCAGTAATTTACCAACTGGGTGTCGAATAGAGTCAAATCTTCTAGATGATGAGGGAGATGACGCCCACCTGAGCATTCTTGGAAATTAAGACCTATCTGTTCAGTTTAGAATGTAGCCTTGTAAAAGCCAGTTCCATTATAAAAAAATAAAATAAATAAAACCACTTAAACTAAACACATACACAGTTTACAACTTTAGTGAGGCCAAATGGTTGCATTGTAAATGACCTAACAAAACCAAATGGCTGCCTCATAAAAGATCCAAAATATGAGATAAGTGAACTCTAAATTTAAAGGAATATGAACACTTTCTTCACAGGGGCCCTCGTGTACTGGCAGAACTAGCAATGGAAGGATGCTATGTTTTTGGTAGCATATCTCCATTATCCTGTATAAGGATTCTTGGACTTTTTTTGGGGGGGGGGGCTTCCCACTATGCGGAGAAGCTCTTTGGAAGGGGTCCCTCTGCTGGCCCCCTCTGAATGAGGCTGTTAGTAATTTATATCGAATCCTATGCAAACCATGATAAAACATTTTTAAAGAAATTTAATTCAGTGTTTTCTTCTTAATCCATTTTCATAAAACCATTTTCCACTTTGTACTTGATTAAAAACATTGTCTTCTCCACTACAACTACATGAGTTTATATGTCCTCCCCCAGTCCTTACTGTTTGTCTCTTTACTCCTTTCTTCTGTGTTCTTTTCTTTGGAGGTTTCAAAGCTTCATCCAATCCTCTCTGTGTACCCCACAAGTCTCTCTGTGATTGGTGGTCTCTCCTTTTCTGCCCCCTTACTCCAAAAACACCTATTTCCAGAACAACTACTGTAGCTTCTTTTCCCACAGATCTCTGTCTTCATCTCTCAGCTTCCTCTATTTTCATATAGTCAATCCACATCCACATTTTATCCCATTTTTCCTCTGCAATACAACTCCAGGTATTACTATATGACATAAGAACATAAGAAACTATCTCTTAGTCCCTCCCCCTCCATGTTTTATCAGTTTTTGCTTATTTTTGCTTTGATTTTCTCACAACATGGCCTTTTCTAGTGAAGTGAGCAGTATCACATGCAGAATTTTGTACTGACTTCTATTTGAAGCATTTTCAGTGACTAATTTAAACAACATCTTCAGTGACTAATTTAAACAACAGTTTTTATAATGCCATTCTAGGGAGAGGTTTACGCTTGTAAGTCCATTAAATCAATGTACAGGTGAAATGTAAAGAACTAGACCAATGGTTTCATCCTGACTGTTTTTCTGCTTTCCCCTTCTCACTGCAGTCCACTAATCCTACTATAAAAAAAGCCTAGCTATGTTGGTGATGACTCACTTCTTAAAGCAAAAGACTCTAGGTGATGTAGCCCAGAGGGCAACATTTCCTGGGCAAATAAAAGCTGAAGGGACTACAACTCCCACAATCACCCCCAAGATTGCCTCCTCACCCCCGAGAATTGGCCTCCCACCAGAAGGTAACCATACGTGCAGGGCGGGAAGGGGGACCAGAAGACTGTTGGGTGGTACTGTTGTGATCATAGCCAGCTGGATTACCATTATACTGGGAGTGGGAGAGGGTTGGGTGGCTGCATGGCCTTCATGGCTGTGTCTGTGGTCACAGAAAGAGTCTGGGTGATCTCTACTGCCAGAGCAGAAGGTGGGAGGGCACCCTAGGACAATGGCTGCTGGTTGCAAGTATGGTGAAGAAGCTGACCCAGGCTGCTGGGTGCAAGTATGGTAAACAAACTAGATGGTGATAATGGCAAGGAAGGAACACCACCAGCTGCCTGACAAAAGGAACCAAAGTAGACACTACTGCCAAAAGATGGGGTAGGGAGAGAGAAAGAGAGAATTGGAATAAGTGTTCAGGAAGAGTAAGCTGGGATACAGGGGCAGAAACAAGAACAGTCCAGTGAACTTTGTGAATCAAATATTCAAATTTTTCTGCTTTTTTGATAATTTTAAAGCAGAAAAAAACCCCAAATCCAAATGTTACTGAATTTTTGGGGTTTTGTTCAAGCCTAATCTAATCTGAGGGGATTTCAGTCAGGGAGTAGATCTGACTTACTTGGTGCCACTGTGTGCTGAAAGCAGAAAATACTCAGACAAAAAAACTGGGATTTTTATTTAGTGGTCGAGGCTGAAGGTGGAATAGCACTGAGACTTTCCACAGGTGACCATAAATAAAAGAGAAGGGTATATACTGGGTGTAGAAGAAGCATCCCTAAGGCCATTAGAATGGGACTCATACACACAGTTTGGCGTATTAATGTTCTACTGTAGTTAACACAGATTTATATATGAAGTGGGTAGCTAAAGGTTCAAGCTCTATGTGTACTGTGTGAATGGTTGCCAGTCTGTTAGAACTCAAAGTAATCATGCATCCATTAGCTAGTAACATCTAACTGTGCCATCTAAAAGTAAAGAACCTCTCATAACATCTAAGCAACTGAAGAAACTTATACAGCTTGATTAAGAACCGTGCCTGTGCCAAAACTGATGTTTGTATATAGTTAATTCCTACCTGATTTCCACTGAAATACCTCCTGATCCCATCTAGTTTGTTCAACACATTTTACTTTTGTTTGTTGAACTTGCCATAGTTCTAGTTTGCTTTAAAAAGAGGGATTTGCTGTATAGAAAAAGATTCCATTCACTTTTCTGGAATTCCTAAGGCTGAACAAATAAGCATAAAACACCTCATGTGCTACCATCAAAACAGCTCAGTCATAGAAAAGGTGGGGTAACCTGCCCAGAATAGTTAGGGGGCTGCCTGAGCCTGCCTCAAATAGTTAGGAGCTAAGGAGGGTGAAGGTTCGGTGACAGCAGCATATAAATGTTTTTAATTAATTAATTAAAGGGGAAGGGGTCTGCAGTGAGAAAGTAGAATTGGTGGAAATTACCAGTTTAGTCTGGATTCAACTCTTTGGCCCCTTCTGCACACGCAAAATAATGCGTTTTCAAACCACTTTCACAACTGTTTGCAAGTGGATTTTGCCATTCCGCACAGCTTTAAAGAGCATTGAAAGCAGTTTTAAAACGCATTATTTTGCGTGTGCGGAAGGGGCCCTAGATTTTTCATTGTTGTCTGAGTGACTCAGAGTGAATGTAACAGACTTCAACAGTGTACTCTGCAATCGAGAACACAAGACAAGTTATGAGTTAAACTACATTTATCAATATCTGATTGCAAATGTAAGCATTTAATGTTTAATGTGGATTCTGCTAGGCATAAACCAACTGCCAGCCTTTTGGAACAACACCATCCTGGCTACAAGTTCATTCGATGTTGCTTCCAGCTTTGTTTTTCCTAGGCTACTCAGAAAACTGTGGTGAATGATACTAGGAATTAAATATAATCTCCTCTCACTCCCCACCCAATAAAGCTGCTCAGTCCCCTTTGCAACCTCCCTGGTCACACAGCCAGTGATGGAAAAATCTCTGTAATGGATAAAAATCCGGAAGATGGCGAGGGAGGCTTAGTGAGCCTTCATAGACTCCCTGTTGCCCCATATTTGTCTGTTTCACTGTTTTACAGATGGCAGATTGCAATGGGTGAGAACAGACATAGTTTTAGCTGGTTAGAGCTAGCATCTGTGCCAAGGACATGTCTTAGATAAGATATTACCGACACAGCTTCTGCTTGTGGGAATCTTTGAACTGACTATAGGGAAAGAGAGTGGGCTATCTTTTGGCTTGTTTTACACAGCAGAGCAGGGTGGGGGGGTGGTTGGCTTGTTACTCTTCCTGCCTCTTTTGATCTTTCTGTGTGATGAGACTGCAGACTCTTCAGACTAATGCCCCGCATAGTTTCTTGCTATAAATCCCACATTGTTGAAAGGAGATTGTGCTGTGTTTCTTTGCCTTTACCATATTACATAATCATCACCTTGCCAGGCAAGGCTTGTCTATAACACTTGAATCATTTGCAGTAAACGCCATCTCTCCTTTTTTTGCCTTCAAGTCACAGACATGTTATAGTGGCCCTGCATGCTTTTAAAGGCAAGAGATGTTCAGTGGTGATTTGCCAGTTGCCATTTGTCATAACCCTGATTTCCCTTGGAGGTCTCCCATCCAAATACTAACCAGGGCAATCCTGCTTATCTTCCAAGATCAGATGAGATTGGGCTAGCCCAGCTTTTCCAGGTCAGGGTGTTAGCACAAGCAATTTGTCTTTTATGAGTACCCCCTTTGACTGTGAGAGCACAGTCTAGCTCATGGCCAGTTGGGGCTGATGGGATTTGTAGTCCATGAACATCTGGAGAGCCGCAGGTTGCAGACTCCTGGTCTAGCTGGTCTATCCTCTGAAAGTAAGACATCTTCCTTTCATCTTCAGATGCTCAGGACACTTATTATGTATAAGTTAGTAACTCACGCTATTCTTGCAGAGTGAGGGCCTAACCTAGTTACAGCCTACCCAGTCAAATGACCATGTCCATCTCTAAAGTTCCAATCCTTAGTTGTAATGCAAAGAGAGAGAGATCCCTTTCAAGTCTATTAGAAAAAAAGGGTTTTTTTAAAAAAAAATCATTCTCTACAAGCTGACAAGCTAACCCTACAATTTAATGACATGGTATATGATTGGGGCAGCAGTTGCAAAATCAAATGGATATCATAAATGTACCTGACATAAGCCCTCTATACCTGACACCCTTATTCATTGACTGAACATGTGGGGAGGTACATGGGGCATGAGTGCACTGGCTCCAACCCAGGGTCATGTGCATGGTGGGATCATGTGTCTATGCATACAATTCCTCCTTGAGATCCAGAACACTGTTTTGTGAATGTTGTTGATCATAGATGAATGTACATGCATAAACTTACTTTGTGTGTAGATGCTATCCTCACGAGTCAGTGATCACTGGAGGTGAGGGAGGGTCAGAATGCTCAGGTCTCTTTTCCCTCCTTACAAACAACACATGATTGTGCATGTAGTGCGTTGGCCATTCTTTTACCTGTGATTATTGGCTGGGTTGCAAAAAGCTTCAGTTTCAGTTTTGCTGCACCCGATACTTCTTCTCCATTTTGAATAGGAAACTGGACAAAATGTTTTCTAGCTTATTTAATAGGGAAATGTCAAAATGCATTTTTTTTGTTTTCTCTCCCAGGCTTGCTTCTTTTTCCTTCCTATTAATGTTATTAATTGTGGATATCAGTTCCAGTGCCAATGTGCAGCAGATCACTGTTACCTAGCTTAACAGTATGAATATTTTTTCTCAAAGTAGCAATGGGGAAAATAACTCAGCTTGGCAGTGTGAGAGGCAAGCTAGGTGGAATCTTTTAGACAGCTATACCAGAATTGGCTTTTGAAACATTCTACAAAGACTGCAGAAGTGACCAAATTGTAGTTTAAATATTTTTATAAGTTTTTGTTGCAAAACAATCATACAGTGAGACTTTAAGAAGCATACACACAGTTCCTAAGTGATATAAGCAGGGAGGAAAATATAGGTTTGGATGATAGAGTAGGAGGGGGAGCTGGGGACTTATACGTTACCTAAGTTCAGCTGAGAAGTTCTAGAAGAAGGCAAGGATTCCTATGTCAGCATAGAAATCCAGGCGAAGGACGAAAACATGTCTCAAACCAACTATACCAAAAGAGGTTTAGCCAGTAAAGAGCACAGAGGCTAGGGTGCACAGTACTTTTGTACCCCCTTGTGCAGGTAGGGGCAGGAACCAGGTAAGTTTCATTTTCATTTTCCTGGATCCTTTGGGATTTCCCATGCTGGGATTGCTGGCTTGAGCTAATCAAAGGCTCATCTACTGTTTCTAAGTGTTGGGATAATAGAGTCAATTTTTTCTTGATTATATCAAGGAAGCTCTGAATGGCTTTATGCAGAGTATCTTAAAATACTCTGCCCAGGTATTCAGATTTGGCTGAGGCTTTGAGTAAATCAGGAAGGGATGGTTTGTTAAGGAGATTGTATCTAAAGGTAGATGAAATTCAATTGTTGAGGAAATGGCTTCTAAAAAACAGGGGAAATGTAAAGTCTGGTATCAGGGAGTTCTCCAGGATCCATTGTATTACAGTAGCTTTGGCAGGGTGTGGTATTCAAGATGCATGTCCATGGTTCATGAGGCTTCCAGATTCTATTGACTGGAGATTCACTGATTTAATCTTGCAAACAGACCTTTTGCCTGCTTTTGGGTGGACACTCTGCTACACACACACACACACAAATATGAGAATTGGCATTTGCCAGTACAGTTTTATATGAAAAATAATATTCCATAAGGCAGGGGATGAAGGGCAGGCTAACATCACTGGAGGGGGGGGGGATTGTCTACCTAGATGTATACTAGTGAACTCATCAAGCCATTTCCCTGGCTGAACTCAAGCAGCTAGGTAATCCATCACTCCTGACTGAAATAGTAACATGTTCCTTTTGCACCTGGATTGGTGTACATGAGTGAGTAGACAAATCTTCTTTAACCACCTCCTGTCAACTTCCTAAAATTTTAACCCATGGGGCCTTGATGAGTGAACAAGAGAATAGGAAACACTTTGGAAGCACACACTCCCACACATATGCTACCGCTTGCCACTCCTTGGGTTACCCCAAGTAATCTGGCATGACCGAAACACAGAGATCAACAGAAGCATACATTTTAAAATGGTGAAAGGCATGAGGAGTAGGGAAGGAGATTGCAGGACACTTTGTATCTCTTTTTGACTGCCCACAGAACCCATATCAATATAAAGTCTGTTCTAAATGTATTTCATATATAAACTTTTTATTAGGCATGATTTTCACATTGAGCACAATAATCGAAAAAGGCTAGAAACAAATTAGCTTTGTGTCCATAAAGGTGCTTTAAGAATTATGAACAAACTGGATAAAAGCACCTATAGACAGTCAGAAATTCTCCAGAGAATCCTACTTGATTATTGTAAAGAAAATGGGTTTTAGCACAGGAAAGCTAGAAAGTAATGTTACTAAAAGCTTGCCCACTTTATTTCCAAAACGGTAAAATTTTGTATTTGGGATCTGTATGTTTTTATTGCTCTAGTTATCTAATAAAAGATTATATTGAAATGTTAAAGTTCTCAAAATATTTTGCTTGACTGAACTTTTAAATTATTTCAATGTGTTTATGAAAGCTCATCTCCATTTCCATAAACCACGTATTATTAAACACTTTTTTTCTTCCAGGGGTCCTAGAGAAAATGAGAAAGGTACTTTATAATAGCCAGTTTAAAGAACTGACTACTTTGTTGCTAAGAATATCACTGCCATTAAAACACTGTATACAGTGTCAATTAAACAATGAACTAGAAACTGAGCAATAATTGAGAAATAAAAAGTTTAAGGGAGTTTAAAATGGAAAGTCATCTAAAATTAAACCTTTATATAATGTTCAATATGGATGCAGATACTGTTACAGGGAAGGTCAGATGGAAACCAAATATACATTGTGCTCCCCTCGACTTGAGATTAATCTTATGAACATTAATCACAATGTTAAAGAATAGGCTTTTGTACTGGTCCAAGAATTAAATCATCTCAATTACAGGAGAAGATGTAGTATCACCTGGAGTCATGGTTGTTTGGGTCATTAATCTCACCAACTTGTATGAAGCCTATGAGTCCCAAAGGCAGTTTATTGCATTTTGGTCCCCACTGGGATCATCAGATTTGTGAAAAGGTAGAATGATAAAGAAGCAGGCATGCACCCTGGCAAACATTTTGAGCCCAGACAGCAGCCATGTTAAATCTCCTTGTAACCCCAAAGATTTGCAACTGTCCATTCCTTACATGTTGATCCATACTCTTTAAAAGGCATCTCGGGGCAACTGTTTAGCCTGTTAAACACCATTTAACAATCTACCAGATGCTACAAACTCCTTCCCTCTTCCCCCCTCCTCACCGCCTTACTTCATACTGATTTCTGAGATGAGCCACACATACTCAAGCACCATGACATACACATACAAATGCAGCTGCAAATGAACTCAATGCAGACACATGCCGGCCCTCCCACCTCAGTGGTGGACAAAACAAACACCCAGCTATACAAAATACTTCACACTGGTCTTTTCCACACAGCAGAAACAAAAAAAAACCCCTGCAGACATTTTTTTAAAAAGATCAATTTTGGCTTTTTGTGTTTGCTCTGTGCAGAGAAAAAAAGTGTTGTCAGCCAGAACAGTTCTTTTTCCTGCCTGAGGCCACACAGAGCTCTTGTCAGTTTCATAGCTGCGCCCACCATTTTGTGTGCTGCTGCAGAGATTCTCTGTGCCTCCATCATTTGGTGAAGGTTTCCCATGGAGGTTTCCTCTGCTTTCAGCTCATTTGTGTGTGATTTCACTGTAAAAAGTACATGAATAAAGTTTGTTTTCCCTGGCAATCCTGCACACATGTTGTTTTTTCCTTTCTGTGTGTTTAGATGGAGATGTCTATGAAGCTATGACAACACAACATGAGAATCTTCAATATGTGCATATTTGAGGCGTCATAGCTTCACAGACATCTCCCTCACAACAAACAAAAAAATGGGAAAATGACACATGTGCAGATTGCCAGGGAAAATAAACTTTATTCATATACTTTTTAAAGTGAAATCACAGGCGGATGAGCTGCAAGCAGAAAATACCTTGGGAACCCTTCACCAAATGGTGAAGGCAGGAGGTTTGTTTGTTTATTTATTGCACTTATATTCTGCCAATCTCCCACAGGACTCAGGGCAGCTCAGATAAAAGCATATAAAACAATCAATACAATAAACAGTATAAAAATAAACATTTAAACATTATAAATAGCGTGGACTTAAAACAAATTTCAAATGGATGGCATAAAAGAAACCTAAATGGGGACATAAAACAGATTTGCATGCTGTATCCAGATGAGGATCAGGTGTGATGTTAGAGGAAGGGATGCCCAGCCGGTCTGGCAGAAAAGGCCTGGCAGAACAGCTCTGTTTCACAGGCCTTGTGGAACTGAGGCAGAGTCCACAGGGCCCAGCTGTCACCAGGAAGAGTGTTCCACCAGGCCAGGGCCAGAGCCGGGAAAGCCCTGGCCCATCTCATAGACAGCCAAACATCCCTGGGGCTTGGGACCATCAACAAGTTCCCTTCCACAGACCAGAAGGGGCTTCGACGGCAATATGGGGAAAAGATCCTAAAGAGGGCAGAAAATGGCGGGCACAACTGCAGCAAAAATGAAAGTAAGAGCTGGGAAGAGGAGGAAGAAGAAATGTGTCCTGCCAGCTTTTTTTTTGCACATGCAAGCAGAAGATTTCTTCAATCTGTCTTCAGAAAAAAAGTTTGTTAGTTCAGCAATTAAAAAAAACAAAACAGGTTGAGAGAAATAAAATGTCCTAAAGTTGCTCTAGGAGAGAGAGCTGTGTGAACTTTCCCCCCAAATGCTTTTTATAATGTCAGAGGCGTATCTAGGAAAACTGGAGCTCAGGGACAAACCTGAATTTGGTGCCCCCCATATGGGTGGCCACCCTCCCCCACCATGACCAAACAATGATTTTTTGTACCTGCTGACAAAACACCCCCATCGCCAGCAAAACATACATGGGTCTCTCCCCACCAACTATCTTTCTTAATTTTATCCTCAGAACTTGCCTGCCCTTAACAGAAAATAGAAACTTGTCAGAATTAGAAACAATCAATACAGTTGGGTGTGCATGTGAACATAAGAGGAAGCCATGGAAAAACATAGAAGTGCCGTGAGTTTCACCCAATACTATGCACCACTTTAGCAGTCAGAGATCTCATTTACCTTCCACTAGCTCATTCAGAAAAATGGTTCCAACTGGAGCCTATAGGGTTAGAATCTTCACTGTGGTAATTCTCATAATAAGCTAGCAACAAAACTAGTTGAGAATGCAGAACAAGAGACAGACATTTTTATATATATATATATATTAGGAATGACTAATTTAAAAGTTTTCATTAGTCCTGACTTCAGTACAGTCCTGACATACTCTACTGTGGGTTTGGCTTCAAATTTTTGCAGATTCTCTGCCAGTATTTGATAGGAACACATAACAAAATGTCCTTCTGTATGTATGCCAAGGTCATCCTAAATCTTATCATTCAGCTGCTGCTCTACCAGCAGTCACCAACCTTGGACACTTCCTTCAAGGTATCTTGCAGCTTATATTAATGTGAAAGTGATATAGAATGGTGTACTCTGCCAAAGGAGTAGGTAGATATTTGACAACAGAACAAGAAGTTCTGATGGCTATAAGACACATTGTCACTTATAGAACAAAGGAACCATGAGTCAACTGCCCATCTGTAATACTGTAAATCTGTCATCTGTTCTAGGAAAGGTACTCCAAATTTACACTCAAATGATGACAGACTTGGCTCATGACTCATTCATTCATTTTGACAAGAAAATATCAGCTTGCTTAAGTACAGGACAGATCTTTTAATATAATGTTATACATCCTATTTCTGTAATTACTCTTGTATCATATACCAAATACATGTCTGAATTGGCTTGATTTTGTTTGCATTGAATCCAGTCATACTGCTTCTTAATATGCCTTGGTGAATTTAATAAATCTAAATCTACTTAATTTACACAAGAGAGTTGCTGGGTCTTGATGAAGGACCAAAAGTAGGTCACAAGAATTACCCCCATTTCAATATATACACAGGGATTTATTTATTTATATATTTGGATTTAATATGCTACCCTTTTCCTTTTAGGGATTTGGGAAACTTACAACATTTATAACACAATTTTAAACATTTAAAATATGACAAAATAATTTATATCTACATTCATTGCTATCACCAAGTTGGGGGAAAACAATAACAGATTCATTGAAGGATTAATGGTGGACTTGTTGGAAAAGTGGAAGGCCAGATGGTATAGCTGCCTCAATCATATGCCTGGTGGAACAACTTTATCTTACTGGCCCTGCAAAATTGCAAAAAAAAAAAAAAAAAAAAAAAGCCCGCTGGGCTCTGGTCTTATTGGATAGAGCGTTCCACAAGGCTGGAGCCAAGACCAAAACAGTCCTGGTTGTGGTTGAGGCTAGCTAAACTTCCTTTGAGCCAGGGACCATCAGCAGGTTACTGTTCACTATATACAAGAATGTACATAAGGCACAAGTTCAATTGTCATACTTTGCAAATTCAGTTCCAAATTTATGTTTTGCCAAAGCAGTGACAAACTGTAAGGAAAGGAAATTCTGAAAATCAAAAGGCAGCTTGAACTGCTTATTTTAGTTTACCTAGAATTTTCACAAAGTCTTAATGAATCTATCCTGTATATTCTGGTTTATGTTTTATTTTCTGGTTATGCTCTTTAAACTGAACTCTCCTATTTATTTTTAAACATCTTTATTTTATAATTAATGCTTATTAGCTCTTGGAGGTAAGGGAAAATGGAAATACAGAACTTTAATCTCATTCAGCCTATAAATTAGAATCTGTCTGAAGCTAAACACAAAAGATCACACTTCTGTACTTCATGTGACTTAATCCAGATTAATGACCAGGCACATGTCCATACTCCCTTCAGTGAGCCATTGTAGTGCAATGTTTAGAGTGTCAGTGTGAGCCATTGTAGTGCAATGTTTAGAGTGTCAATGTTTAGAGTGTCAATGTTTAGAGTGTCAAAGTGCTTGGAAAAGCAGTGTAGTGTCAGTGTAGGAGCTAGAAGGCCCCAGTTCAAATCCTCATTGTGCAGTGGGACCTTGCAAGGTAACCTTAGGTCAGTCAATCTCCATCAACCTAATCTGCTTCTTAAGGTTGTTGTGAGGCTAAAATTCAGCAGGGAAAAAAATTGTAAATTCTTTTGGGTCCTTACTGGGAAGAAAAAAATTGGGTATGAATATCTATAAAATACACTCACACATTATCCTTGCAGCATGGTTCTTTTGGGAATGGGAACATGAATAGTCTATATGCCTTTCCCCACAAACTTGTTGTATCAGAGATATGGCCCACCAGTAGTTCAGGCCAATTTAACCTGCAAGGAATACCTACCAGTTACCACTCATAGCTGTTGTTCAGGTATTTTCTGCAGTGGGACAAAATAGGTCAGTTCTACTCCTGCTCCACCCCTGGCTACTGCTAAGCTACCTGTATGCCATTATGATTATTATACTATGGCACTAGTATGCTTTATAGAAATAGTAGTTCTGCATATTTGAATGTCTCTTTGGACAACCTTCCTCCCGCCACTTTTTTGGACAAATGGAACTAATATATTAACAGGGAAAGGCTCTGGTCTGGATCCTTTTCTAAACTGCTTGTTTCTTGTGCAGGTTTTACACTTCAAATGCATTAGTAGTTCAGTTGTACTAGTACAATCACTAGGAGGATTAGTGTGACTGCTACTACTACTAGAAATAGTATATCCCAGCAAAATCTCTGATTCTTCTGAATATGTGTTTCAACAAATATATTTTCAATTGCAAAATGACCACTGCTGTGAAATGGTTGTTCTATTATTGGAATCAGTTTTTAGACAGAAAAGAGTTTTGTACTGATATCTACAGTTACAATTGGACACTACCATGGGCTGCAGCCATCTGTCAGTTTTCAAACCTGTTAAGAGTTCCATGAATACTCAAATAAGATTTGAATACTTCATCTTTGCTTCCTTTTCAGCATACAGTATTACATTATTTTCACTAAAGTGCTTGGAAAAGCAGTTTCCATCATCCGCTTCTATCATGCTGTACTCCTAAAACAAAATATAATGAGCAAAAAATGTTTCTTCCAGAGTGGTCTGAAACTTATTTTCCTAATAAAAACAATTACCTTAACTTGTCATCTGTGAATTAAAAAACAGCCTATTAGTCATTTTCCAGACCAGTCTTACAGTTGATGGAACCTCTGAGCAGATGACAGTAGTTCCTGCCCTTTGATTTTAACATTAGTCCTCAACATTCAGACTGTCAGAATGGAAGCAAAAAACAGCTACTAAAGGAAGAAAAAACTGAGATTTTTACCATTAAATGATAAATGTGACGAGTGAAAAATGTGAACTACTTAAAAGGTTTGTCCTAGACTTTTGAAAATGTCTGCCATTGTCAAAAAAATCTCTCAGTAGTTCAGAGAAGGGAGTGAAGGCAATATGTTCTTGTCAGATCTCATAAGCTAAGCAGAGTTGGTACTTGCAAGGGAGACCACCAACCAAGACTATGCAGAGGAATCCAATGGCTGTGGCTTGGCTGTGGCTTGACAGTACTTTATACACACAGTTCGGGCTGAGCAATATTAGTAAATCTAAGAACAATCAGTCATTATGTCTTTGATTTTAAGTAGGGTTAAATGCACTCTGGATCCCTTCCTTCTATAATCTCAGTTTTCCACAGATATTATGTACCGTATGTAAAAATCCATTGAAGCTACTTGTTTCTAAATCCCATGGAAACCAGTCATGGCCATGGAAACTATCTTAAGACCCGTTGATATAAATAAACTTTAAACATCATACATTTTAATTGGATTAGGGCCAATCGGTGTAATTATCAGCGCAAGAAACATATCCAAAAACTAAGAACTCTGATCCACGTGTAGTAACGCCGAGCATTCAGAATGTAACAAATCAATATCAGATCCAAATTCACTTCATTTCCTAATCTCAGAAGGGCAATTAGTCAAAAAGAAATGATCTCAAATCGACCTCATCAAGCTGTTATATTTGGAGGTGTTTAAATGTGTAAAGTCTCATTCTACTGCAATTTCCTTTCCCCTGGTTTATGAAGCATGGATTAGGAACTGTGAGGGAAAAGAAAATGTCTCAGTGAGCACATACATGGTGACCTCATAGGACCAGAACAGGTTATCCATGTTCACACCCAATATCCTGGAGAGGTGCATCCTTTTTAACATTTCTGTGCACATCAAGAATTTTCTTCAGTCATTGTTCTGGCTGAGGATGAAGGGAGGATTTTCTCAATGCTACATTGCTTACTTAGGCGGATTCTGCATGGGCAAAAAACAGTGGTGTGAAAACAGTGTGAAAAACAGTGTAAACCCTTTTACACCATTTTAAACAATTTTACACCATTTTCACACCACTGTTTTTGACCCATGCGGAATCTGCCTTAGTTACTTACTTGGTTCATGCCTCACTTTTCCCTGAGAGGGAGCCAAAGCAGCTCACAAAATTTTCCTCTTCTAAATCTTATCTCACAATAGCCTATGGCTTATATTAAGCTAGGTAAGTTGCATGACAGGCCCAAGGTCATCCAGCAAGGTTCCATGACAGATCAGAGATTCACTCCTCCAAATTCTAGCCCAAGCCTTTAACTGCTCTATCACACTGGCCAATTGGCACAATCGGCATAAGTGTGAATCATGGCTTAGTGGTAGAACACCTACTTGGCTTTTAAAATATCCCAGGTTTAATCACTGACAATCACTGTTGAAAGAGCTCAGTCTAAAATCGTGCAGAGCTGCTCCCAGTCTAAGTAGACAGTACTGACCTTGATGTACCAAAAAAGTTGTCGTGAAAGTTTACCTCTGAAAGAACAGATGAACTCTGGAGGAAGGATACACTTGGAATCTGGCCAGATAGGCAGATCAGTAGTTCTGCAGGAAGATGGATAAGAAAGGAGTTTCCCCATTGTAAAAGTCAAAATCAACAAATGTATACAGAGAAGTATAATGAACACAGATCTATTGATCATTCACATTTGGATTCCACTTTCCTTTACTAAAGTTAGGGCAATCATTTGCATGGCTTTCCCTTCCTATGTTTTATCATCATGGCAACAAAACAACAAATGCAAGAGAATGTGACAAGAGCACCCATTCAGCTCTATGGGGTTTGAACCTGGGTGTTACCACTATGAGTTTGATTCTTTCACTGTGCCATTTGGTATAACTGCCTAACAGCATAAATACACTCTGGCAGTAGAGTCATAATGGCATGTTTTATGATTCTATGCTTATTATTATTTATAATGCTATATTTATGATGTTATGTTTTGATGTTTTGATGTTATTCCTATGATATTATGATGTTATGTTTTCTGATACCTGTTTATTGATATTATGTTTTTGATGTTTGTATTATGTTTTGATTGCTGATATTGTTATTATCTTGTTGTGCACTGCCCTGAGCCTTTCAAGGCAGGGTGGTAAATAAATTAAACATACCATACCATAAGGATATGTAGCAGTGACCACACAATCCCATTCACTCTAGCATTGCCATCCAAAGGGATGGCAACTCAAAGCCAATGATTTATGGTAGTGGATCTATAAACCATTATAAAACTCACAGTAATCTGCCAGCCCCATAGTTGTTGTGGTGTAAATAAACAAATGGTGGCTATCCAACAACATCCTTTGAAGAAACAAGGATGTTCCAATGCCAGCACATCTTCCACTGATGTAACAAAAGACCCCACTGATCAGCTGATGGAAGAAACCATTTTCTATTTGGCAAGTATACTAGAAAGCCAACCAGTCAGTTGGGCAGTGAATGACGATGTGAGCAAGTGGTTGGTAATGAGTGGTTCAAAACACCTGCACCCCCTCTCCCATTTGGAAAGAAACCACCATCAACCACCATCAATCATGATCAACCATCAACTTGAAATGTGAATTTAGTGGGCAGACTGGTAGTCACAAGACTCTTACACCCACACTGCCTTGCAACTGGAAGACTCCGTCAGTCAACTGCTGGTGGTACTGAAGCCTGAGTGAGGGGCACTGGAGGCCAGCTGGCTGTTGGAAGAGCAGGTCAGTCAGCAAAATAACCAATGGGTATGCAAGTGCATACACTGATGCATCACTCTTCGATATCACTCTTTGACACATCAGCAGCAAATGATGAATATCTGTGTGAAGGAAGTGGAGTAGGCTTATAATAAGCCTCTTTATTTTATCCTTCCATTGTCCAAGCATTAGCTTAGCTTTACCAATAGTGGGGACTATCAGGGAATTTTCATAAGTGGTTGTCTTCTTCTACTGCCCCTCACCTATTATCTCTCACTTTCTCTTTCTTTCACTTTGTCCTTCATCCCATCACTCTTTTTCTGTCTGTCTTTCTCCTCCACTTACTGCGCTACTTCTGACTCCTCCTCTCCCCCACTCGCAGCACTGCTTTTGGAGTGGCAGTTATAGTGGATCTGGGAGAAGAAGCAGTACTTCTGCTCTTTCTAATCCTCCATTCTCTGCTTGCTGTGAAATTGCCAGAGATGCCACGATGGCAGCTGGGTATGGCAGCAACAATTCATTTGCCTCTCATCTACAATGCTGCCACTAGCTCCCCTGCACATATTGACAAGAGGCAGCAATTGCAGGACAGGCAGCAACAGTTTTGCACAAGTTCAGGCTAGCTCTATTGGGGGTTAACCACTCTCCAGTTGGATTAATTTTTTAATTATTTTTGCAAACCTGGTATGTCATCAAGTTTGCAGAAAAAAACCTTCTTTCTTACCTGGCATAATCTGTGGATTTAAGTATCTGCAGATGGACTAGGTTGAGAATTAGATATACTGATAACTTATTTGAAAGAGAGACTGTCATGAATGAATTTCTCAGTACTGCCTGTTGTGACACTGAGGCTGGTAGAAATTGGTGGTGGGACTTACTCTGTGTTAATTCATTGCTGGATAGGTGCATTTTCTCAAATAACGGGCACTACATTCTAGCCCTGAAAAGAGTTTGGAAATTTGGGTGGCATATACTAGGGCCCTTTCTGCAAATGCGCGAAGGGGACTGTTCACACCATAGCATGTGAACAGCCCCAATTTCCTCCCTAGCAGGAGAAGCGGCTCTGCACGGAGCCATCTCTCCTTTGGTCCCCTCCACTCACCTCTTCTGGCAGCGTCGCTCTGGAGGTCTGGAAGGACATGCCTACGCTACCCTCTGACCTCGCACCACACCAGCGGGAAGATGCTACTGTTCAAAAACCTCGCTTCTTGAGCGAGGTTTGAAAGCAGCGCTTTCGTGCTGCTTAGGGGTGCAAGGACGGCGCTGCTGCGATGCATCAGTGCCTCCTGTGCGAACAGCATCCTAGGGACAGTGTTTTTTCCGTCCCTAGGACGCTGTTATTTGGTTGTGCGGAAACGGCCTAGAACTCCTTGAATGTTGACCTCCAGTGGTACAGTAAAATGAAGCAAAGTCAACCATAAAAATCCATGAGAGCCCTACTGAATTTTGTGCTCCTTCTTGAAGACAATACATAGAACTCCCATTGAATTCAATGAGCCATCCTTGATTGCTTTCATTGTATGGTTTAGTTCATTTAAAACACACTCAGTAGAAGTTCTTTATTAGAATGGGGTTATGAAGTATCACACTGCATTTTTCACTGGTTGGCTTAACATTCAACTTGAATAAGATGGATAGTTTAATTATATCTAAAGCTCAAACTACATGTTAAGTGTGGTTCCTTGTTTCTGTTATATTTTACTTTGGTTACCCAAACAAGACTAAAGCAGGTTGAGTATGAGTAAAAGAAATAGGGGAGGAAGAAGCTACTGTATTTAATGCATTCTTTTCTAATCACTAACTAGCTCAAAAATGCCCCTTAATCTTCCTATTTCAACCACATATAGAAAGATACAGAGATTATGGGAATTATGTATTTAATATTTATCCTATCACTGATTTAAAAGTAGCTTGCTTAGGGTGATTTTGACCAGGCAAACAGTAAGGGAAACTCTTCTTTAGTAAGGCCCCTTCTGCACATGCAGAATAATGCACTTTCAATCCACTTTTACAATTGTTTGCAAGTGGATTTTGCTATTTCACACAATAAAATTCATCTGCAAAGTGCATTGAAAGTGGATTGAAGGTGCATTATTCTGCGTGTGTGGAAGGAGCCTAAGACCATATTTTTTTCCCATTGGACTGTACTGAAATTTTGTTTTTAAACAAAAGAATCTGCAGAATTCTCCTTAAATTGTAATTTGAGCTTGATAACAGTCAAACATTACAAAGTCCTTTGCCTGTCCATTACATTGCAAGTACTTGTGAGTTTTCCCAGTGGGACCAACATAACCTAGCTGGGGCCATCTCAGGTTGGGTAAACATTGCAAGACCAAAGGTTTTAGCACACTTTCCTCATGTGCACCTGTGACTCATGTTCCAAGTGTGGAAATCTAAATGACCACCTGGTTAACATGTGAACCAGGCCAGCCCATAGATAATATTACATTTTGGCACAAAAATGTTCATACCGCGTTTATTATAGATGGAATACAATATTAAAGCCAATAGTACCTTTGAGATCAACAAGATTTTCAGGGCATAAATTTGACAGACAAAACTCCCCTTATTAGATACAGACTCTTGAATGCTTATACCCTGAAAATCGTATTGGTCTTTAAGATACTACAACTTTAACCTAGTTGTTCTAACTGCAGACCAACATGGCAACCCCTTGAAATTGTAGATGAAAGGTACCACTATAATGAAGATATTCAATAAATCAAATTGAAAAAAATATATGTGTGTAACTACTACCCAAAATTCATTTTACTGCCCCAAAATACCTTTTAGGGGAAGAAATTATGATATCGAGCCCTTTGGGGATGAGGCGGCCTATAAATTTAATAAATAAAATAAAATGAATACAATATCTTGAGGCATACATTCACAATGGATTAGTTTTCAAAGATGCTGAAGATTATACACAGTGAGAGTATATAACCTATTAACAAACATAGCAATATTGATGATTTTACTAAACCAAGTATTATTTGCTCTATTACCTCTCTTAATTTCTGGATGTTTAAATATGCTTTATAGTCAATTTATTGCCTAATGAATATGAATTTTGACATAAAAAAATTACACCCTTCTCTGTCTTTCATTCTTGATTTATACTGAAGTCCAATGGCCATTAAGAATTTTTCCCCATCATAAAAATAATTAAGTAGCACTAACTTTTCATTGAGTTTTTCAGGGAACATTAGGTGCAAAGGAAGGACCTCAGTGCAGGAGTAGAGACAACAGTCACAATGATAATGTATAGGCTGTTTATAAATGAGTTGTCTACCATTTATGAATAACTTTTCTATATATTGCTAACGAGATGAAGGTTGGTTTCCTTTAAATGTTTGTTTTCACAGTGTTATTATGCTTCCTTTGAGGAACTAATTTAATCATGTTACAAACCAAGCAAAAATGGCTTGGATCTAACTGAGCATTCCATGGACAGAAGGATTTCTGTTTCCAAAATTTGACTATCGTGCTTGAGCCCTAAATGTTTTCCCAAATGCTGGTTTCTATGAACAGAGACCCAAGGAGCAGCACTGTGAGCTAGGGGAGGGGGGGGGGCTGTAGAAGAGGAGGGAGAAAGGAGACAAGAAAGTTAAGCCCTGTCTGCCAAAATTGTTCTATCCATGGAGAAGCCCCCAACATGACCAGGAAGATGGCAGTAGGAAGGCGGAGCCGGGTGGCCTCGACCCTGCCCATTGTTACCCAGTTTTCACAGGTTATGAACTTATTTCTAATCTTCACCAGCTGCTAAGAGTGTAATAGCACACAAATATCTTAAAAGTAGCAATGGGGAAAATAACTTGGCTTGGCAATGCTTTGGGGAAACAGCTCACTTGGCAATGAGAGAGGCAGACTGGGAGGGGATCTTTTAGACTATGTATACTGGGAAATAAAGCATGGAGTGTTCTGCAGAGTAACATAAGGAGTGCAAATTGAGTTTAAAATGTTTATATAGATTTGGTTTTCAAACACACATACAGGAAGATATGGAGGCACATACACACAAGTTCCTAGAGATATAAAAACGTGAGAAAAATAGGTTTGGATGATAGAAAGGGAATTGGAAAGCAGTAGGGTGATAGTTACCTAATGGTTCCAATGCAGCAGATGAAGTAGAAGACAGGGACTCTATGACAGCACAGAGATCCAGTAGAAGGACAATATCGTGTCTCACACCAACTTGACCAAGGGAGGTTCAAGTTAGAAATGAGCAATGGGCTCAAGGTGAGCAGGGCTTTTATAGGCTGGATGGCTAGTTTGGCGGGAAAGGAGACCCTTTGCATTAAGTTTCATTTCCTACAGTTGTGCTGGCTTGCAGGGGTTGAGCTAATCAATAGATCTATCTATTGTCCTAAACCCAGGGGTTGGTAGCCAATTGTTTCCTTGATTACATTAGCAACACCTTGAATAGGTGGTTGGAAGAGCGAGTCTCTGGCTATTGTAATTTAGCTGAGGCAGCAAGATTAAATCAGGGATGGGAGCACTTAGGAGCTTTTAGGAAGAGCTGAAGGGAAGGAAGGTTGCAGCATCTCAATTCAAGGGATATTTCACATTTGCAACTCCATTGACTGTAGCTCTGGCTTGGGTGTGAACATCAAGGAGCAAATGAGTAGTTTTATTTCCTACTGACTGTTTGCTGTTCTTTGGGCTTGCTGTTAGCCCATTTTATCCTGTGCCACACCATATATATTTGTTAGCCTTAATATCACTCAGTAATATATATATCTCACATACACTTTGTATTTATAAATATCCCGGCTTGGATGCGTGATTTAGGATGTGGGGTGGAAGGGGTACATAACACCATGCAGATGATACATAGGCGGGGTTGAGGGTGCTCAAAGACAACCTGCTGCCATCTTCCTGCTATCATCTTCTCCGAGTGCCCTCAACCCTGCCCATGTCATCATCAACATGGGCAGGGTAGAGGGTGCCCAGCTCCACCACCCCTCCCCACTGGGCTCCCAGCCGGAAGCCAGCAGTCCCTTCTGCCCTCCTCTCCAGGCAGGCCAGACGAGACTGCAGTCCCCACCCTCAGAGAGCCAGAAGTGGGACTTGGGGAGGTGTGGCCATACACCCAGGGGCGGGTGGGTGTATGGCTCTGCCCCCTGGGCCCTGCCCCCTGGCCTCAGTGCTTATAAAAGCAGCTCTCTGAGGCCAGGGATCATAGTCTCTTCTGGCCTGCTTGGAGTAGAGGGCATAAGGGACTGCTGGCTGGTAGGGGGAGGAGGGGGCCCACCCCCAAGCACACGGGGGGCACCTGGAGACAATTTGTCTCCGGGCACCATTTACCCTCAGTATGCCTCTGGGATACTGTATCTAAATATCACTTGTGCATGATGTTTTTGAATGGTAGCTAATATTGCCAACTAAAAATGTTGGGTATTCTAATGTGCATACAGAGATTGACTTCCCTTTCATTTCTATGGAAGAACGTGTTGGTCTATGTATCCAGAAATGCATGTGGAGAGTATGTGTTAGATCCAATCAGTTTTCCCACTGATTGATAAAAGAAGGATGATGTCCTCTTTGACCATCATAATGACTATGCTTGGAACTGTGGAACCTGTATGGATAAAACAGTGGGGGATGGGGTTGTAGTAATGAGAAATGAGATGCAAAAACAGGACTTGTTCTAACCTTATGTTTCACTGAAGTGACTTATAAGCTATTAAATGCAGTGGAACAATTATGTCTGCAAACTGCCCTCAGTTCATTTTTTGTGGGGAATGATCATCTAAAAGCATTTTAATAAATACACAGATATGCAAAAAGCTACTGCTTGAGAAATAAAAGATAATTGTATGGAGTAGAACAAGTGTTATTTGTGACAGTTCATTAAAAGTAATCCGATATTTTATCTGAATTATTTATTATTTTAAAAATCTGAACATTCTAAGAGCCAGTGCTTGTCAGAACATTTATGGCTGGATTGAATGTAGAAGAACTTGGTTTAACCCTTGTTCATCTGTAGCTATAGTTTTAATCCTAAGGGTGCTTACCTAGCAGTATGCCTCACTCAAATAAAAGTAAATTTTCTTTTGGGTAAACCAATTTAGAATTACCCCCTATGTGGGGAAAATTATTTTTTCCTCTTTACCTCCAATTCCATAAAGCAGTGTGAAGACAACCAAGTACAATTCTACAGGACATTTAACTTCATGAATGATAACTAATAATTCTATGAATGGGATGCTGTGTGGTTTCTGGACTGAATGGCCATGTTCGAGCAGCATTCTCTCCTGATGTTTCGCCTTCATCTGTGGCTGGAGAGAATGCTGCTAGAACATGGCCATACAGCCCGGAAACCACACAGCATCCCAGTGATTCCGGCCGTGAAAGCCTTCAACAATACAATTCTACGAATGATTTTTCCCAGAATACTATGATAAATGAAGATGTATTACACTCCATTTTTTGTTACAGAAAAAAGAGAAGAGGAAATTCATTTTCAAGAGATGTCAATAATGTAGTTTTAGTTAATTTTAATTAGTTTTTCTTGCATCTGAAGATTTGCACACCCAATTCATTGGTTTATTGGTTTATTTCTAAATTTAACTATTTTCTAGCATGTTTTCATTACAGAATATTTTCAGAATATTAAGCTGGTTGAGCACAACTGATATCATGTGGAGAGGCATGGAGAATAATTTTTTTTTAAAAAAAAAACAGCCATTCATGAGCACAAAATAAGAATAATCTTGTGATTGAACATTGCCATAATTGTTCTTCAGAATATCTCCCATCATAATAGGTTTTTATGGAACTAATTTTCATGGGAAAATAGGAATATCCAACAGCAGCTAACAAAACTATTTCTGTTTGCTTGGCCCTTTCTGCACGGGCTAGAAGTGGCAGCGGCAGGCCAGTAAAACAGCGTTTTGGGGGGGACTGCTCGCACAGGCATCGCTGCTAAATCACTGCAGCGGCACCCGGTGCCTGCCAAAACAGTGTTTTTGAATCTTGCTCAGGGAGCGAGGTATTTTGGAAATGCCGGCTTCCATTTGGTGCCATGCGAACGGCACCAGGTAAAAGCTGGCATTTCTCTCCCAGCCCTCCCAAACACTCCTTACCTCAGGTCGCCTTCTGTCACGTTGTGCAGGCCAGGAGACATGCCCCCTGGCCTCATTCTCCAGCTTCATCGCTCTGGCAAGGGGGGCGGGTCCCCTGGCCTCCACAACGCAAAAGAAGGTGACTGGAGGTAAGGAGCATTTGGGAGTGGCGCAGCCTATGCGAAGGCTGCGTCGCTGCCACTTCCAGCGGGACCATCCATGTGAATGTTCCCACCGGGGGGGGGGGGGGCGCCGGCATAAACTATGCTGGCACACCCTCCCTCAGTGCCTGTGCAGAAAGGGCCTTTGTTTAATCTAAAACCCCCATATACATGACCTAGGAATGCAAAGTCCAGATTGGGAAACTCCTGGACATTCTGCTGTGGTAGTGGGGTGGGGGGAGTTTTGGGTAGGGAAGGGACTTCAGTGAGATTTAATGTCATAGAGTTTTGTTGGGGAATTGTTTCCCTATTTGGGTAATAAGCAGAGTGAGAGGAAAGACCAGGAGACTTTTGCTGTGATTATAAAAAAGAATACTTTACTTAACTAAATCAGGGTAGGGTATACATCGAATAAACACAATAAATCCTTACTATTCTAGTACAAACTTAGTTACAGAACTTAGGCACATGTGAGCCCACATGTGGCCTAGGCATTCACCTCTTAAGGTGAATCCATCTTACAAGGTAGCAAAGAAAAACCTGCGCGGTGTGTGAGAGACAAAGAAAACATGGTTAATCTTTATAACCTCTGACCCAATGCGTGCTCTGCCTCTCACCTAAGCAATGTCCGGATTAACTTTGCCCAATGACTCATCAATGGAATTGATAGCCAAGACACTGACCTCACTCTCGCTAGAAGGCTAATTAACATGCACACAGTTAACCCCTTGTTGTCAGGATTGTGACAGACACTTGCAAATCCTAACAAACCCCTTCTCAAGTGTCATTGTCACAATGCACTTGCAATCATAAATCGCGCCCCAGGCTTCAGCCTGGAGGCGCTGTTGCAAGGGGGGGGCGATTAAGGGAGTTCGGCTTCCTCCGCCCGGCGAAGGGGCGATCCGCGTGGCCGGGTACCGGCACGTGATGAGGAGCCTTCTGGCAGCCTTATAAGTGCTCGCGTCGGCGAGGGTCGGGCCTCTCTCAAGGCCGGCTCGTTTTGAAAGAGGAGACTGTTTGGCCTGAAGCTTCCTTGCGGCCTTATTAATGCAGAGGAGTGATGCGCTTCGCTACCTGCCGAGACCTTCGCGCGGGGCTTCCACACACCCCCTCCCCCTCCTCGCGTTGTCCGAGGGCTTCAGGTCGGCCGGGAAGGGCGTTCGTCGGAGGTGCAGCTGCTGCGTCGGCCCTTGGCCGGTGCGGTGGTGCGCGCGCGCGACTGGGCGCTCTCCCTCCGGCCCCCAGGCAGACGGGGAGATAGCGGACGACGCAGGGTTTGGCAGTGGTACCCGGCCGTTCGCCCGACGATCGTTCAGCCGTCCGGCTGACCGGACATGAGATTGGGAGGGTTTCCATGGTCCTCGAGGCGATTCCTTTTTCCTAGTGGGGGGATAGGCCCAGAGGAGGGTTGCCAGGTTCCTCGGGCGTACCTGGCGGGTGAAACTATAGCGCCGCGAAGGCGTAGCGAAACCATTTTGATTCGGATCGCTTTTTGCGCTATATCGAGAGGCGCGGCGGCCATTTTGATTCGTCCTTTTTGCCGCTCGTTAGTCTCCCTCCCAGCGGAATAGGAACGCTCCCGGTCCCAGGAACACCTTACTAAGGAAAGGGTCGGGGGGGGTCTCTCCAGTGGCCGTCTGCGAGCGGCAGTTGGGACGCGCTTGCAGGAACGACCGTTTCGGCCAGCATCGCACGAGTGCTGGGCGGCGGCCATTTTCTCTCCCTTTCGGTGAGGAGATAGGAAGGAACGGCCATTTTCTTTTCTGCTACCTGCGAATTTTAAATACCATTGCAGGCTTCGAATTCTTAAGGGCGCCAGGCAGCAGTTTTGTAGTGTCAGCTCCTGCGCAGAGGCATAGTTAGTCGAAAGACACCATTGCTACCAGTTAACTTAACTTTCATTAATACCTTAAGAGCATTCAGTGCCATGGCATCAAGGCCAAAAGTACAAGAAAAAGGTCACAAAAGGCCGGGCGGGCGGCAATTAGGCCGCTGGAGGAAGGGCAAGGGGCCCCCTCGCTACAGGCCGCACAGAATGTTGAGGCTGCAGCCTCCCAGGCAAACGTAGCGGCACCTGGCACTCCAGTTCAGTCAGGTGTACCTGCACCCTCCGCCGCTTCTCTTAGTTCAGAAGTGCGGGCCATACCTGTAATTGGCTTGCCAGAAGCAGTCAATTTGCGGCAGGAGATCAACATGGAGTTGCAAGCACACTCGAAGCACGGTCACCTGGCACCTCCCTGGACCGAGTAGGCCTCCTTCTATGCGGGGCGGGCTGCACAATACTGCAGTTTCCGTGCCTTCTCTTAGCCAGGGGGCCATACCCGCACCTGCGGGCACTGTTTTTATGCCTTGCCCCTATCCATATTCACCATATATGGGTATGAACATTAATCCAGGCATGGGTTGGCCAGGCCAATTCAATCCCACCCCTGGTTTTGGCCAATGGGCGGGAGGTTTTATAGCAGGCCAGCAGGTGCACCCCGGGATTTGGCCTCCACAAGGGCATGGTTTACCAGGAGAGTACCCCCCCTGGTAGGGGGACTCAGGTTCAGCAGAGTTTGGGTTCCTCTGTTCCTCCTCTTGTAGGGACTCAGGTGCAACAGGGCTTGGGTTCCTTTGTGCAGCCTTTTGCAGGGAATTTTACAGGGACTCAGGTTCAACAGAGCTTGGGCTCCTCTGTTCCCCATTTTGCAGGGACTCGGGTTCAGCAGGGTTTGGGTCCCTCTGTTCCTCCCTTTGCAGGGACTCACATCCCACAGAGCGTGAGTTCCTCTGTCACCCCCCTTGTGGGGATCCAGGCCCAGCAGAGCTTGGGTTACCTGGCGCCGTCAGGAGACTTGGCTCCTACGATAGCGGCGGCCCCCATGGCTCAGGGCCCAGCGTTGGCAGGCTCTTCCAGCCAGACTGCAAGAGCAAGAGCCAGAGCAAGACGCAAAGGGAGGAAGGCCTCTCGTCATTCTCGTCGTTCCCCTAGCTCGTCCTCATCGGGTGAGTCGACAGATGAGGATTCCGCCCAGGCAGCAGGGGATTACTGGGAGAGAGGGGAAAAGGTGCCAGCTCTTCCCCTGTGGATCACTCAAAGGAGAAAAGGGGAGTTTGCTGTGGTGGATAGTGCCGGGGATTTAGGGGCGGCAGCCTTTTGCTCAGCATGGGATCCTGGAGACCCTCCAGGTTCCCATTTGCCGAGAAAACTGAGAGAAAGAGCCCTGGGCTGGAATTATTACACTGGATCTCTTCCACGGGTTTTGGCGGCCGGAGGAGGATCCTGAAGAGTCTGGTTCCCGTTCGGCCAGAAGGAAAAGGGAACGCCTCGGAAAAAAGCTGAAGCCGTTCTTTTTTGACAATTGGTCAAAAGGGTTCGCAGAGTATATGGCACTGATTGGAGCCGATTACCCTCTAAGCGGCCTGGCACCTGGCTGCCAGTTTCACTGGAGCCAGCGATCTTGAAAAGTCTCCCGATCCCTCTCGGGGGATGCAGCAGCCTTGAAATATGATGAAGCATTTTGAAAGAGTGCTTCACATCGTCCAGGCCGCAGATGGGACCTCATCCACGACCAGACGTGGATGACAAATTATTTTATTTTATTTTATTTTATTAAACTTATAGGCCGCCTATCCCCGAAGGGCTCAAGGCGGCTTCCAACATAGCTGTTACATAGACAGCAATCAACAACATAAAATACTAAAATCATTAAAACCTAAGAACTACGCAGCAGTTTACTACAGAACTATAGGTTAAGCAACCCAGTTCATAAATTAATTAAGACAGGCGCCCCGCCGAAGGCCATTAAAAGAAGAAAAAGGGGGAGGGAGTAAGTAGGAGAAACTTGGGATGGAATTTATAAGTAAGACAGGCCCAGCTTTAATAGAATGGAACGGCAGTCTCAGTTTTGATTTCAATTCCAGTGTCGATAGGGGGCAGTAGATCCACGGCCCGGCTCTCCCTCGAAAGCTTCGGTGGAAAAGCGCTCCGTCTTGCAGGCCCTCTGCGGAACTCATTAAGGTCCACTTAAAGAGACCTGCACAGCACGGAGAGAAATAGGCATTCCACCAGGCGGGGGCCAGGGAGTCGCCGTAAAGGCTCTGGCCCGGGTTGAGGCCAGCCGTATCATTGCAGGACCAGGGGTCACCAGTAGATCTGCCGTTGCCGAGCGCAGCGACCTATGTGGGACATAAGGGGTGATGCGGTCCCGCAGGTATGTGGGCCCCAAATGTGGTTAAGGTCACCCCGGCTAGTGTAGACGGGCTCAAGAAAAAGGGGGTTGCCCAGCGAGACCCCCCACGTCTCACCTGCTGGGCCTATAATCAAGGCTCTTGTAAAAAGGACAAGTGTAGGTTTGAGCACAGTTGCTCTAGATGCTTTGGGGCCCACACCAGGTTACAGTGCCCACAACTGGCTCGGCCTCCCTTTCGACGTGGCCGGAACCCTGGCTCCGGCGGCTTCAAGAAGGACGGTGGTGGCCAGGGAGGATCCTTCCCCGCCCAGAAGGCCTGAAGTCCCGGAGGTCCTGCAGAGTCTCGCCCCTTCCCTGGTGCGTGTACAACGTTTATGTCAGTGGTTGGACAGGTATTCGTGTCAACAAGACGCTTTATACTTAAAAGAGGGATTTCAATTTGGCTTTCGAATCCCATTTGAGGGGTGCAGGGTGGCAACTTCAGCTCCCAACTTAAAATCAGCCAGGGAACTGCCAGCAGTAGTTGCTGCCAAAATTTCAAAAGAGTGCCTGGCAGGTAGAATCGTAGGCCCCTTCACAGAGCCTCCATTACCCAACCTTAGGGTTTCCCCCATTGGGGTGGTACCCAAGAAGGCCCCCGGGGAGTATAGGATGATACAACATTTGTCCTACCCTGCAGGGGGGTTGGTGAATGACTTCATCGATCCGGGCATCTGTTCTGTCCGATATGCCACGTTGGACGAGGCAGTGAACATCATCCGGGAGGTGGGAACAGCCTCGTTGTTAGCTAAATGTGACATACAATCAGCTTTTCGGCTGCTGCCTATACACCCCGGGGATTTTGAACTTTTAGGCTTTCAATTTGGTGGACATTGCCTATGGCAGGGGTAGGGAACCTGCGGCTCTCCAGATGTTCAGGAACTACAATTCCCATCAGCCCCTACCAGCATGGCCAATTGGCCATGCTGACAGAGGCTGATGGGAATTGTAGTTCCTGAACATCTGGAGAGCCGCAGGTTCCCTACCCCTGGCCTATGGGATGCTCTATAGCTTGCGCTGCATTTGAAAAATTTAGTACCTTTTGGAATGGGCAATCAAAGGATCGCATGCTGTCAACAAAGATGCGCATTATCTTGGCCGATTTTTTTTATTTTGTAGGTGCAGCCTTGCACTGGCGAGTCTTGATGATGTTGGCAGCTTTTCAGGACTTGGCAGCAGAGCTGGGGGGTCCCTTTGGCGGCGGACAAGACTGAAGGGTCCGTGTCTTGCTTAGCCTATTTAGGGATCCAGTTAGACACAATAGCAGGAACATCTTCCTGCCCCTTGACAAGCTGACAACATTGCAGCACACTGATCGGGTGAAATCTCTGCAAAAAAGAAGTGCAGGTTGAGGGAAATTCAGTCCCTGCTTGGGCACCTTAATTTTGCTTGCAGGGTGGTCTCCCCAGGAAGGGCCTTTTGTTCCGCCTCTGCCAGGGCCATGGCCCGGGCTACCGCGATTCCCCATCATCACATCAGGGTTACTTCAGGCCGGCAAGACCTAGGGGTTTGGATTCGCTTTCTGGAACAATATAGCGGTGTCTCTTTTGGCAAGTTCCTTAGGGCTGCAGGATAGTTTTCAGGTTCACACCCGATGCAGTTGGTTCCATAGGTTTTGGTATTTTATTTCAGGGCCAGTGGTGTGCAGGAGTGGCCAGCGGCTTGGTCTCAGACCCGAATTTTCACGGGACATGACTTTTCTGGAGCTGTTCGGCTGGTGGCTGCCCGGTGCACATCTGGAAGGATGTGTTTCGAGATCATGCAGTTAAATTCTGGTGTGACAACCAAGCTGTGGTCAGGGTGGTGAATCGGCGTCCAGCGGTCAGGAAGCGGTGATGCGACAGTAGGGAGACTGTGATGGTATGCCTGACTAACAATATTTTGTTTAAAGCTGTTTCCTGCCAGGTATATCTAACAATATAGCTGGCTAACTTTATCGCCATCAGGTCCAGCGCTTTGGCTCCACAAAACTCCCGAAGCCAGCCAGTTTCGAGGTGTCGGCCATCTGTGGCGTCTTGGAGGCAGTCAATAGCCAGGTGTATTGCAGTCACTGGCTCCAGCTACCCGTCAGCAGCGTATGAAGGGCCCTGGCGCCTTCTTTGCTTTTGCGGCTTCCATCGGGCGAGCCTGTTAAGTCAGGGGTTTTGCTAAGGACTTGGTGCTCCCCGGGTATCTGGTTGACTTGAGGGACCGTCGAGATGGCTGCCAGGACCATTAAGGATCATTTAAGTGGCCATTTCCTTTTCAGCCAGGCCTGGGGATCACTGACCACTCAGCTGCTTTGAAGCTAGAAGAGCAGTGGCTGGGTGGCAGCGGCTTCCCCAGACCGCCAAGACAGTGGTATACCCAAGGGCTCCTGGGAACTTTACTTCGCCACAGTGCGGTTTGTGACTCTGCCTATGAGTCTACGCTGTTTCAAGCCTTGTTTTACTTTGGCTTTCTACCGGACTGATTCGGTAAGTGAGCTAGTGGCCCCGTCCACCACATCATTGGCTCCTAAGGCTTTGCAAAGGGCCGATGTGTCCATGGCCGATGGGAACTTACTCATATGGTTGGCCGGGTCCAAGACTGACCAGCGGCGTCGGGGAACGAGAGTGACATTGGCCCCCTCCCCACCAGGGGCACCCTGTCCGGTGGCTCGCATGAATGCATTTGTAGCGGTCCGCCCTGAAGGGCAGGGTCCCCTGTTTATCCACAACGATGGGACATCAGTGTCCAGATTTCAATTTACGGCTGTGTTGCGGCTGTGCTTACAATTTTTAGGACTCCCTGCGGAGCAGTTCAGTTCCCACTCCTTTCGGATTGGGGCAGCTACCACGGCCTCTCAAGAGGGACACTCTGCAACTGAAATTCAGGCTTTAGGCCGCTGGAGATCTTTGGCTTATCGTGTTTATGTCCGGCCTCACCTTTCCTTGTAACTTTGTTCTCTTTATAGTTCCGGGGGCCCGTCGTTACCTGGTTTGGATGGTTGGCCACAGTATTGTTTACTGGGCTGGGCGCTACGCGAAGAAGTCGGGCTGGGGACAACACCTTGGACTGGACACCTCCTTGAACATTCACTGGCTGGCGAGGCGAGGCATGCAGTGGCCGGCACTACTTCTCTGGTTGCGGAACGCAGTCCTCCAATATGGCTTCCCGGACGCAATCGTTCTTCAGTTGGGCGAAAATGACATTCCGGCTTTTAAGGGAGTAGCATTGCAGAACTCCATGAGGGATGACTTAAGGTTGCTTCGCTGCAAGATGCCGAAGATCAAGCTGTTTTGGTCGTGCTTGATGGAGCGGAGGACTTGGAGGAACGCCGTGGCTCCGGCCAGAGTTAACAAAGTCAGGTCCAAGGTTTGTCGGTCCGCAGCCCGGCTGGTACTGAGCATGGGAGGGGATGTTATTCCCCATGTTGATTTGTCTCATGCTATGCCAGCATTGTTTTTTTTGCCCGGCCAGTCCACTTATCGGATTGGGGCCAGGACATCTGGTTGAATGATGTCGCTACATCTTCTGCGAATGGCCCGGCCTGCACTGAGCTGGCACAATCCGTTCTGCTCCTGTTGCAGTGACTTTGCGGCACGCACTGAGCTGTGAGACTCTGGGCTGCTGAAGCTGGGGCGAGGAGCTGTTCGTTTGACAGCTCGGTGGCCCTAGAACGCCATAGGCACATCCTATTTGGGAAGGCAGAAGCTTGCATGCGGACCTTCCCACCTCGGGCCTCCATATGAGGTCCGTGGTGGCGATAGAGCTCGAAAGCCAAGCCTGGGGCTGCGGCTGAGAGCTTCGCTATGGCTGGGGAGGGGTGTCACAAATTGGATTTGCGTCCATGTGGCACCCTGGTAACTTCCTGTTCCGTTCCGGGGATGTGCGGTGGGGTTCTGTCGAAGGGCCTAAAGGGATAAGTGGGCTGCCCTATAACCAGGTTCAGCTACCTGGGGGCCAGGATGTGCTCTGGTATGCTCGCCCAGCTTCAAGGTTTCTTGGTTGTGTGTTAAATAAATTTTGGGCTGCGGCCGATTTCTATTCCAATAAGTTGTGTTAGTGTTCTTTTGACGAAATGAGTCTCCACACATCCCCATGCAACATCATAAAGCTTAATCATAACAGTGAAACAAAATTCAACTTCATCATAACAATGCATATATCAAACTCAATCACATTAAAATTGCATGCATAAACTTTCTCGAAGATTTTCAAACTTCAGTCTTCTCAGTGGCTTCGTGAAGATGTCAGCCACCATCTCTTCTGAGGGTGTATACTCGACATTGATCAGTCCCTCCTTCATCATCCGTCTCAGTCCTGAGATCTTGATTGCGATGTGTTTACTTCTATTGTTGATCCCTTCAGACTTCATCAGGGTAATACTGGCTTGATTGTCCTCAAACAGGGTGATTGGCTTAGATTCATCTATGCCAAAGTCCTTTAGTAGAGCAATGATCCATTCCATTCTCGACATGCACTATTGGTTGCAATGCATTCAGATTCTGTAGTAGATTGGGCAATAATAGTCTGTTTTCTACTAGTCCAGCTTATCAAGTTCTCATCCGCAAGTAGAAACTGTATCCACTTGTTGAAGCAAAATCAGTGTTGTCTTCACCCCAGTTTGCATCCATGTAACCTAGTAGTTTTGGATCCTTGCAGGGTGAAATCCTCAATTTTAAGTCCATTGTTTTGATCAGATATTGAGCTATTCTCTTTACAGCTTTCCAATCATGATGATTTGGTGCACTTGTCTTTCTGCTTAATATTCCTACAGCAGCTGTGATATCTGGTCTTGAGACTGTGCTCAGATACAACAAGCTTTCCAATAGCTTCTCTATGCTTCGATGATTGTTCTCCATTGGCTGTCCATCATTGAGCTTGAGGTATTCAGGCTAAATTTGGTGTCCTGACACCTTTTGCATCTTTCATATTCACTGATTCAATAAAGTCCATGATCTTTGCTTTCTGGTTGAGAAGAAATCCTCCATCCTGGGTTCTTTCCATTTTGTATTCCCAAATATTGCTTTGCTTCGTCCCAGTTGCTTTACTCCAACAGATCGATTCATCATCTTGGCAATTTCTGCTGCATCCTCCGCGGCGTCTGGCAGCAGACTAAAAGATCATCAACAAATGTCAAAATATTGCTGGTACTGTCCATTTTTCATCCTTGAAAATAAACATGGTTCAGCTTGCCCTTGCTTAAAACCTTGTTCTTTTAGTAAAGCTGGTAGCTTTCTTTTGCTAGAAATAGTCCCAATATTCAAGTGTTGCACTTGCATCTGCCTTGAAGCTGCAATACTCAACAATGTCCTGAAGGTTGTCCACTTCCCTACCTCAGAGGTGGAGCAGTTACGCCACTTCCATCAAGGCTAGTGGGTTTACTTTTAGATTCAACATTTTCAGATTCAACATTTGCATGACAAACATAGTCATCCATATTTCTTTGGCATAACTCCTTTGTTAGCCCTCTGTGATCTCCTTTCAGTGACAGGAAACTCTTAGCTTCCTCTGCATCACTTTGCTCTGGGTCAGACTGTCCAGTTGCCCCTTCTAAACTGGCAGTTTCCAAACTTACACTGGAAGCAACAACTGCTTCACTGACCAACTCCGTGAAGGTGAGATCCCCAGCCTCTGAAGCAGGCATTTGCACTGCATTCTCTGGATAGGAGCCTCTGGGAAATTCCCTTCATCAATGTAAACTGCATTCAAGACGTCAACTTGTCCAGTTGTAGGATTCAGGATCCTATATCCCCTGAAAAAATGGGTTGTATCCTATTAAAATACCAAGTTCCACCTCTCTGGATCCAACTTTGCTCTCTTTTCTTTAGGGACAAAGCTAAAACTTTTGATAGGAGAAAGAGCTTTAAATGCTTTAATCCTACCAGCAGCTTGCCATTCCACAGCTCATAAGCCGGAGTCTCTTCCTGTTGCTTTAAAAGGGAGTGAATGCTCTCTATTGTACAAGTAGGTGGCAGTATTTGCTGCCTCTGCCCGAAGTAAGAAGTCAGAGCAGGATTTGCTTGCATCAACAAAACAACGAGTAGCTTCTAGAATAGTCCTGTTGACTCGGCTTCAATTCCACCCACATTCTTGGAAAAGCGCTTATAATTTTACTGATCTAGCATGCAGCCAATGCCTTCACTGGCTAAATACTCTTCAAGATTGTTATGCTGGAATTCAGAGCCATTATCAGAGAATAAACCTCCGGAGACTTACTGAGACTTGTTTTTCGTGATGCTAAACGGCCTTTCAGTTTGTCAACGAACGGGCTAGCGGTGGCAGGCATATGCACAAGCTCCATGTCTTTTGACTTGTGAAAATAAACACCCTTACATATTTACTTTTGGCATTTCACAGATTGTGAGCATATAATTGGCTCCACCACAAGATGGCGACAAAGGGCCTATCAGGTCAGCTAATTCACCCTTTTCCAAAAAAAACTTCTTCACATTGGCTTCTATGGCCTTTCGCCTCTGCTAATTGGACCCTAGAGTGCAGTCCTTTTTGCTTTCAAACAAAATCTCCACATTTCTCAAGAGTTAGGCCACAATCAAAAACTTTCAAATTGCAACTTTCAACAAGTTGTTCTTCACAGGACTTAAAAGATCACGATGACCCAATTTTTTGATGCCAAGAAAATAAGCCTCGCGTTTTGTGTTTGCAAATGTCCTTAGACACTTTCAAAGATTTATCATCAGCATCAAAATGGGTTTTACATCTTTCAGATAGTAATAACTTTCGCCATGTGGAGCTCAGCACGGAATGTCTTATTTAATTCCTTTGTCAATGATAAGACAACAGTCTTCCTCTTCATAACAATTTCACGATTGGCTTTTACAAAGCTTGGTTGTAGACAAGAGATTGTCCCCAGCAGTTGGGACACATAGAAAGCCTCTTTTCAAAGTAAACAATATCATTTCTCCTTTTTTCAATGCATTAAAAGTGCGTAATTTTGCTGATCCTTCTCCTCGGGGGCAAAACTAAGGCTACCATTTGTTTAGGTTAAAACTTTCATTGTACTGGCTTCTAAGTCAGTAAAATAATTGCTTTTTGTCATTCAAAACATGCTTTCCTGCACTTTTTAGAGTCTAACAGAAACCAATTCCTCCTTTCCTTTGAGTTCTAGAGCTCATTAGCTAGCAAAAGGTTTTAAGAGCTTGAGGGCAATTTTCCACCTCCCTTTTCTTTGCCTTTGCTCAAAAGGTGCATTCTTTGCATTCCTTCCCGGGAGAGCCTCCCTTTGTCTGTAAAACTTATTTCCATTTTGTAAGGTTAGCTTCCTTGGACCAGCAGTCAGGAAGCCACGCGTGACCCTCTTTTTTTCCACAGGTGGTGAAACACAGGTTTTCTGCTGCTTTTGAAAATGACCATGCACTTTCAAAGTAGAGTTCCCATTTCCTGGAGAACTTTTTGACTTTTCTCTTTAAGACCAATTGCAGGCATTTCTTAAGAAGTAATTGCTAAGGCATAATCTCCACTGTTAAATCATCACGAAGCTTGAAGCGTACAGCATGCTATTGAGAGTTATAACGTTCTGTAAGCAGACTCACAAGTAAAGCGCTTTTAGAAAAATCACATCATCTAGCAATGTAGCTCCTGTTGCTTTCGTATTTGATGTCTTAAATCCTCCATATATTGTAGGATGCTCAGTTAAAACTCCACTTGGGGACATTCTGCATGTATACAGTTGTTGCCTGAAGCGCATCTGGACAAATTGACTTGAACCTAAAATGCATTATCTACCATTTAAAGATTCCTCTATAGAGGTACGTGCAGTTTTGCAATCCATTGCTAGAGCAGCCTCTGGTGATTCATCCAGAGATGAACATATGAAGAGTAAAGGCTCTTTTATCATCACATTTAAAACTGGCTCTGGGCTCCTATCACAGCATCAGGTCTCCCTGGCGGATTCCCCTGTTAGGACATACATGCTCCATTTCTTGGACTTCCAAATTCCTGAAACATGCAGGTCGCTTCTACATGAGGAAGTTATTTTTTGTCTAGTTTTCTTAAGCGGTGGCAGAGCTGGGGGGCTTGACTACGGACATTGTTACCATGTACAGGGCATTACGTTAGTAGAAAATCCGGACAGCCATTGTCTGCTGTGGGACATGTTGCTCCTCTTCTTGTCTTCTTCCCATTCAAAGTACCACTGTAAATCCAAAATACCTCCAGTTAGCAGGGCAGCAAGAAAAAACTTTCCTTTAGAAAAATCTGCACAGCAATCTCTTTTCTTTGGTCTCCTACTCGCACCTAGATAGCTGTCTTGGGGTCCCCATAAGCTTTTGTTGGGGGAATTGTTTCCCTATTTGGGTAATAAAGCAAGAGTGGGATGAGAGAAAGACCAGGAGACTTTTGCTGTGATGCAATAAAAAAGAATACCTTTACTTTAACTAAATCAGGGTAGGGTATACATCGAATAAACACAATAAATCCTTACTATTCTAGTACAAACTTAGTTACAGAACTTAGGGCACATGTGAGCTCACATTGTGGCTCTAGTGGCATTCACCTCTCTTAAAGGTGAATCCTATCTTTACAGGTAGCAAAGTAAAGAAAACCTCACGTGTGTGTGAGACAAAGAAAACAGTTAACTTTATAACCTCTGACCTACGTGCTCTGCCTCACCTAAGCAATGTCGGATTAACTGCCCAATGACTCATCAATGAATTGATAGCAAGACACTGACCTCACTAGCTAATTAACATGCACACAGTTAACCCCTTGTTGTCAGGATTGTGACAGACACTTGCAAATCCTAACAAGTTTGCCCTCCAAATCAGCCATTTTCTTTAGATGAGTTAGTCTCTGCAGTCTGGGGATCAGTTGTAAGTCCATAAGATCTACAGGCCCACTTGGAATTGGAAACCCAATGTACATCTTCATTTCATCAATAATAGAGAGGAATAGGTTTTTGAAACTAATTGGTAGAAACTGCTTTCATTTAACAATTGCATGCAATCCAATAAATTATGCCTCAATACTATTTTTGAAATCTCATCATAGTTTGAAAATATATGACAAAGCTACCTCTGAATGCATGAACTGAGCTGCTGTGTTTCTGGATTTTTTGCAAGCATTTTACTATAATGCATATTTTGTAAACTTTATATTTGCTCCTATTGTTATTTTTACTAGATGGAATGCCTGGTTCCTCAGTTCTTCATTCTGTTCTTTATTCTATGTAGTTCTGTGCTTTTTATATGTATTAAAAAAGGTACTGATTTCCATCAGTTTTCCCCTCAGGATTTAGGAGAGCTCTTCCAATACATGCCAGTATCAGCACTGTTGAGAACTACCACGGAAGAAGCTGTATCCTAATGTAGGGCTGTTTTCTTTGACATAAAATATTATGAGGCACCAGGAAGAGCAATAAGGGATCCAAGAATGTGCCACAATCAGTATTTTCTCATATATCTAAAATATAGAACAGACAGTACCCCTGAATTCGTGTAAAGATTAACAGAACAAAGTTGGTGTTATCTATTAAAAATTATTGCATTCATTATCAAGGAAAACCTTGAAAATTAAAATTGCTGAAATAAATAAAGGATTTAAACACATAATAAACAAACAAACAAACAAACAAACAAACAAACAAACAAACATACATTTAGGAAAGAGCTTTTATTATTTATTTATTTATTTATTTATTTATTTAAAATATTTGTGAGCTGGCCCGTCTCCCAACACATCAATAGCAAAACATATTCTCTCTCAAAATTTATATGTGCCTCACAGTGCAATTCTTCATGGGGTGGGGGGTTAAAACCACTCGGGAGTGACCCCTGAACTGGCATAAATGTCTCTTGCATTGGCTTGCATTTATATCAATACAGAGTCATTTATGCAAAAGTGCACTGGCAGGGTACCAGTACCACCATGCTGCTGACATTCCCGCCAGTGTGGAAACCTGCAACCAGCACCAAAGGAGTGTTCTCATGGGCAGGGTTGGCTTTAGTTGGCTTCCTGAGTTCTTTCAAGCCTAAAACACTCACATTTGCCAGCGCAGACTTACTCTGGCAAAATGAGTGGCACGGCACAATGAGTTGCATAGTGCCACTCACAGAAATAGTGCCACTTTGGAGGTGGCATGCATGCACTGTGGCTGTGCCATTCCTAGCCATGGCACAACTACCCCCCCCCCACATTGCACTGTGCTAATTATATTCTATGTGCTAATTATATTTCATTATTTTTCCAATTGTGTGCTTCAGAGAGAATGCAGATGTAATTCAATGATTAATAAATAGGCCGAACAATAATTTTACCATCTCAGTGTAATGTGGATGAAAACATTGCTTTCTGTTCAGACACAGATCTTGTCTCAGCAATGGTGTTTCTGGCATTGAGGATCATGTGGAACTTGGAAGGTAATGTAAGTTGTTATTGAAAGTTGGGGAAAGTATTACCCAGTATTCAGTATTAATTCATGGCTTCATATAGTGCAGGGGTCCCCAAACTACAGCCCGGGGGCCAAATGTGGCCCCCTGAAGGCATTTATCCGGCCCGCCAGGCATGGCAGTGATGGCTCCATTCATGTGCAGTGGGGGCTCAAGGGAGAGGAGGAACTGGCCCCAACGCCCGTTGATTGCAGTTACATGATGGCACCCTCAAATCTCCGTGCATTTTCTGACCCAGAGTTGGAAACCTTACATGTGGCAACGCCTGTTCCGCCCTTCCCTCTCAGCTACTCCATGTGTTGCTTTCAGGCTTTCTGTTCGCCTCACCTCCCATTGGCATCAACCAGGCTGTGAAGATAATCAAGCCATTGGCTGCTAGGGAAGGAAAAAAAGAACCCAGGAAGATACCTAATCCTGGGTTAGATGGAATGCTGCATTGGGAAAGTTCTGCTTTTTTTTTTTTACAGGGGAAGGTATTCCACAGCCTCCCCAACAATATTTGGAGCCCACCCTGTACTTGACATACTTTGGTCACTGTTCTAAAAATAGGACCAAGCTTTTACAAGAAGGTTGAAAGGTGAAACGTCAAACATTTTACAATCATTTGTGCACTAGGAATTTGTTCATAGTTTTTTTTAGTCTAGCCCTCCAACAGTCTGAGGGACAGTGAACTGGCCCCCTGTTTAAAAAGTTTGGGGACCCCTGATATAGTGAGATAGCATGGTGTGTTGATTAGAATGTTGGACTAACATCTGGGAGCTGCAGGTTTGAATGCCCACTCTATTCATGGAAGCCTGCAAGCTGTCTGTGGACCAATCACTCACTTTCTCATCCTAACCTACCTCACAAGGTTGTTATTGTAAAGATAAATGAAGAACAATGATTTGTAAGCTACCTTGAGTCCCCACTAATAAGAAGAGTGGGTTATAAATGCCTAGATAAATTAATACAACAGAAAAACAAAAAGCAACATAGTGAATTATGAAGTCCCTAAACTACTTGGTCCAGGCTAGCCTGATCTCATCAGTTTTTTAGAAGGTAACCATGGTCAGTCCTGATTAGTACTTGGATGGGAGTCCACCAAGTAAGTCCAGAGGTTCTGCACAGAGGCAGTCAATAGCAAACAACCTCTTTTTGTTTTTTGCCTTGAAAATTCTATGGGGTTGCCTTAACTCAGCTCCTATTTGATGGTACTTTCTACCACTAAATTATCCAGGAACAGACATGGAGAAATGCTTGCCTTGTGCATACCCCACCATCTTAGATGTTTATGAAATACAGATTCAGTTTCAAACTTACTTTAACCATTAATGCTGACATTGGTATGAAGATGGTTTAATAAGCACTCCAAATTGATACAATTCTTAACAGTTATACACATAGTTCATGCATTCAAGGGAGGAGGTAATAGAAATATTGGAAGCTGGAGGCCTGGTATTAGCTGAATGTTTAAGATGCTACTGATAAATGTCTGAAAGAAATGGGTAAATACAGAACTTTGTTTAACCTCAGTATATCGCAACTTTTGTTTTTCAAAGTTAAAAGTTGAAAAATTGAAAATGTACTTTCAATCCTAAATACATTAACCCCCCATCTTATAAAAAACACAAAGGTGGAATCGCAATGCTTTATTCCATTAAGAGAAAAGTAGTCTTTTTTTATTACTGATGCATCATAAAAGCTGCACAGAGTGCTATTTCTATCTGTACATTTTAAGGGTGATGGAAGGGCTTTACTTATACACCACTACAGTAGAAAGTCACTCCATTAAATCCAAACTGACAATGTAAAAACTAACATTTAAAGCAAATGTAATGCTGAAAATTCATGTCTCCATTTTTAATCTCCACATCTAAGAGGGAAGACACTGAATTAAAAAAAAATCACATGGAAGTTCAAAGTAAAACTGGTCTAAATTTTGAAATCATTTAGGGACAAATATGTTTTGGTATAAATAAAGCAGGCATACAGCAATGCAACCTATTACCACATTGTTGTACATGAGGTAAAATCATATTTCTCTGCACACCTTGATGGTGTGGGATCTACAAGGCAAACATTTGTACAAGCATTTCTCCATGTCTGTTCCTGCATAATTTGGTGATGGAAAGGGCCATCAGCATATACATATTTTGTAATCTGGACCCTGTATTTGAGATTCTCTAAAAAGACTTAAGTCTTCCCATAATGAATGTTCAGTTCTTATTTACTATTGCAGTAATTACTTTTTTTGTTGGAAGTTATGTCACAGGCAATTCAATCCGGGGTAGTTGCTCCATGGCCAAGGATGGTGCAGCCACACCACCTCCAAAGGGGCTTGCTGCACTGCAGCCAGCAAGCCAACAGGGAAGCTCCCCCAACCCCTGTGGAACTGCTGTATGTTGCTCCATGGGCTGCACCTACTTTTTTGCTGCTGTAAACCTGCACCAGCAAATGGAAGTGTTCCAGGCCCAAAAGGCTAAGTAAGCCAACTAAAGCTGGTCCTGCCCCCTGGAACACTCCCTTTGGTACTGGCATGGACTCCTGCACAGGAGGACCAGTGGCACCCTGAGCATCATGCTGCTGCATAACTCTTTAGCGCCAGCATAAGTTTCTCTGCATTGTGTAAATATTCCTTATGCTGACACAAGTGGCATTTATGCCAGGGCTGCAGTCACACCATCTCCAGGGGTTTTGCCAGACTCCACCTCCCCCCAAAATTGCACCCCCCAGGATTGCACTGGTTTACTAATAAATCCAGCTCAACCCAACCCTTGTATTTGGCATCTTCATTTGTGGGGTGGATCATCTGTCTGGTTTGGCTTCTTGTTAGTTCAAAATTCATCAGGCTCTTTGCAATTCTGTCCCTTGAGATCAGTCACTGAATTGCATCTTGCCACATGTTTCAAATGTGCCTCCTCTCTTTCACTTGTTTGACAAATGGCTTTCTTACTGCTGCAACCTGTGCAAAGAATTATATGTCACATTATGCCTGAGATTAATTAGAGTTATTTTCAAGCATCATAAGTAACGTGACCAACAGGAAGTGCTTTCTGGATCTAATGGGAAGCTTGCACTGTTTGTCTTTTTTGAATCATCCATCAAATGATTTCTATTATTAATTTATTTAAAAATGTGCATAGCCACCCATCAGAAAGCACTTAGAGCCTTTACTGATACTACTACAAGCCATCAGCTATAGAATGGAAAAAAAACTTTAATGGAGTTTTATCCCTACACTTTCTTAATTGCCCAGGTAGCCCCCAGTTTCTTCACATGTCTGCAATCTTGAACCACTCTTCTGAGAAGACAGAATCCTTCTGTATATCTGAAGAAATGTCATCTGATCTTCAAATCAAGCTTCAATGACAGTAGCCTCATCTAGTTTTTGTTTAAATGAAAACAAATACACTCTCCCTCCTTAAGCTTGACCTTCATATCACTGATTCAGCACCAATACTGTGCTCAGGAGTTTATGAAAAGATGGTGGAACCAGTGCACTTGTTCCTGCTCCCCTTCCACTGATTTTGCTTCTGCCTTCATGCAGGCCATGTATAGAGGGCTATAAGCATCAAGCAGCCACTATAGGTTTGTGTTCAGACTAAAGTTTATATGGAGAAGTATGTAAGGACATACATTAAAAAAAATGGCCCCTACCATTTCACCTACTGTTATGATCCATGGTGCTCTTTTGTTTCTTCCCCAAACATCTGCCTCAAAGAAAACAACACATTTTGACTTTCCTGCAGTTGAGTAGGATATTATTTAGAAGAGCACAGAAGGCCTCAGTTTTGTGTCAGGAAGAAGTATCCATTTGAAAATAGCTGCTTCTATTGTAGCAGGTCATTTAACTTAGAACCATCCAAGAATTTGTGATTGGTTCCTCATGGCTGGTTGGTTCCTCATTTTATTTGTTGGTTCGGTTGTTTGTTTCATTTCATATCCTACTCTTTCCCAACTGGGATCAGGCTAAGGGTAGCTAACAGCATAAAACTGACAGGCTCTGGCTGTTCTATTAATCATGCAACGTGATTAATCATTGAACAAAAAAAAAATCCCCTGGACCAGATTATGGGCACCCAAAAGTTCTTAAAGAATTTTCTAAAGGGCTTGCACAGCCCTCTTGGAGGATGGGAGTTGCCACAAGACTGGAGGAAGATCAATGTTATTCCAGTTTTTCCAAAAAAAAAGGTGAAAAAATGACCTGGGAACTACAGGACAGTCAGTCTGACCTTTGTCTCCGAGAAGATATTGAAGCAGTTTTTTAAAGGGGGTCAATCAGTGAGCATCTGAAGGACAACTTGGTGATCCAGGGAAGTCAACAATGCAGATTTGTCACCAACAGACCAATCTTGTTTCCTTCTTTGATTGAATGATGGACTTACTGGATCATGGCAATGTCATCAATGTTGTTTACCTGTTTCAGTTAGGCTTTTGACAAGGCTATAAACTGGAAGACTGCTTACAGGATTCTAGGATAGTTAGGTAGATAGGGAACTGGTTGGAGAAATGCACCCAAATAGTAGTTCTCAATTGCAGTTTATTTGACTGGAGGGAAGTGTCCAGTGGGGTGCCACAGGGCTCAGTTCTGGGTCCAGTACTTCAATATATATTTTATAAGAGGTGGAGGGGTTACTCAATTTGCATATGATGCCAAACTGGGAGGAGTAACAAACACCCTGGAAGATAGAGATAGACTTCAATGAGATCAGAACACAATGGATTTTTGTGGTTACTTAGTGCAAAACCCATGGCTAGGGGTGGGGGAAGTGGCAAGGGATGGCTAGGGGTGGTGGGGGAGAGGCATCTGTTGGGCCCCCAGTGGGCCCATCTGGCCTATTGGACTGGTGTGGGAAGGAGAAGGCCTCTGCCAGGCCCCCAGCAGGCCTGGCTGGCCTATTGGGCTACCGGGGGGAGAAGGCCTCTGCCGGGCTCCTGCAGGTCTGGGCCTTGCCCCCCACACACCCCACTTACCTGTCCTTAGGCAGTGGTGGTCCTGGGCAGCCTGGTGGGGCAGTCCTGGCAGAGACTCAGCTAGCTGAAGGAGCAGTCCAGCGGTGTGGGGCTGCACTGAGGAGGGAAGGAGGAGTGTTGTGGGGGCAATTTTCCACCCCCACCTGACCCAATGTCGGCCTGGCCAGGGCATTTGTCCCCATATGTCCCTGTTATAGCTCTACCTATGGATATGGATTAACTGTATGGTAAATTTTAGCAGTGTGATACAGTGGCAAAAGGGCTAATGCAGTCTTAGGATATATCATCAGAGGGATAACTTTTTACTTACTTTATTTTTAATTTATACCATGTCCTGCCCTGGCAAGCCAGGCTCAGGGCAGTGAACAACCACATCATCACATAAATATACAGATAAACAATAAAAAACATCTAACAATAACACATCTCAATTTAAAAACTTAATCATTTAAACATCTATAATTGAATAATCCTGGTGATATAAAATCTTTGGACTTCCCAATAAAATAAATAAGGATTGGACCTCCTCAGGGGACTTCCTTTCAATTTGTACACAAAACCCAACCACCCTGACCCCTTTTGGTTCCTACAAATCTGTCTTTGTTCCTATCCAATTCTAAAAGAGGAGAGGAAGGCTGGAGGAGAAACTGGGAAAAATAAACAAGAGGGAAGGTATAAAAGAAAAAAGGGGAAAGAAAATGGAAAGGGGAGGAGAGGCCAGACACCATGTAATGACAGGGCCCCAATATATTTCTAGCCATAAAGCAGTTTATGGAACAGGCCTGACCCTAGTCTAGGCCAGCTGGATAGCTTTTGATTTCCAGGAGTTTACTATTGGAGGAATGGAGAGTCCATATCAGAAGATGTCATAATCTTGCTGAACCAGAAGTGAAAAGAAGAGACTAAACCAGGGGTAGGGAACCTGCGGCTCTCCAGATGTTCAGGAACTACAATTCCCATCAGCCCCTACCAGCATGGCCAATTGGCCATGCTGGTAGGGGCTGATGGGAATTGTAGTTCCTGAACATCTGGAGAGCCGCAGGTTCCCTACCCCTGGACTAAACAGACACAAAAAAATCATGAAATACCATTAAACATAACAAGGAAAAAGAAGCTTATTTAAAAAGTTCCCTAAAAAGTTCCTTAGATATTTCCCTGTCAGGAAAGGTTGTTGGAAACTGAAAGAATAGCAGAAAATAAGTGGAGAGAGACGGACAAAGTAAGAGCCAGCAGAAACCATGATAGAAATTCCAGCTCAGTGACACAACCTTTGCTTTGCATGAGTGAAATCTGAAATATAGGGTCACTTCACACATGACATTTTTTTTCCTGAGCAGAGATAATTAGTGATGTTGCTGAAGTTCATAATTATCTGACTTAGAATACAAATGTGTCCAACTTGCTTGGCTGTTTGATAAATTGAGTAACTTTTCCCCACAGTCTGGCTCAGAATGTATAATGAGATTCTGTGTATGTTCATTCAGTATTTAACAGAGCAGAAACCCATCCAGTTGCTTTGTAGGTACACAAACAAGTTAGTTACATAAAAGTCACCACACAAACCCCTGGTGACAGTCTCAGAACCTGAGAAACCAGCATTCTTAAATGCTAAATCATGCCCCAGGCTTCAGCTTGGCGGTGCTGTTGCAGTGGGGGAGGAACGAGGGAAAGCCTCCTCTCCCTGCCGGCCGGCCGGAGCCTGTCGCGTGGCCGGGTACTGGCACGTGACAAGGGCCTGGGCAGCCTTTAAAAGGCTGCGTCGGCAGGGTCCCGGCCTCTTTCGAGGCCGGCAACTTCAGAAGGAGAGATGTTTGCACTGCGCTCTCCCTTGCCGGCTACGTAAGGAGCCCCCGCTTGGGGCGGTTTTTGCGCCTTCAGTTAGGCTGCCGAGGGGGCTGGGACCGGGATCACAGATCTGGGCGATCGTAGCTCGGTGGCGGTTTGGGCATAAGAGCACATCCTATTTGGGAAGGCAGTAGCTTGCATGCCGGACCTTCCCATGGGGGCCTCCCCCCCATAATGAGGAGTCATTAAGCTGGGCGATATAGAGCTCTTAAAGCACAAGCCTTAGGGCCGTGCCAGGTGAACAAGCTGCCGGCAGAGGAGTGTCACAAATTGGGTTTAAGCGTCCATGTGGCGGCTAGTAGCTTCCTGTTCAAGTTCCCTCGGGGATGTGCCGGACAAGGAGTTCTGGTCGAGAAGGGCCTAAAGGGTCAGCTGGGGCTGCCTCTAACCAGGTCAGCGGTTAGCTGCCACAGGCCTGGGAGCCAGGATGTGCTCTGTGCTATGCCTAGCCCAGCTTCAAAGGTTTTGTTATGTATTGGACCGTTTGGGCTGAAGCCGCATTTCTTTTCCAACAAACATGTGTCATGGTCATCAATTGAACGAGTCTCCACACATCCACATGCAAATTGTTAAACCTGGGTAGTTATTGTTTTTCAGTTTGACACTCTGAAAGAACCAACATTGTAACCATTAAGAATAATTCACCTCCCAGCTCTTTTGTAACTGTATGTCAGCTAGCAGGCTATAAATTTGGAATATCATGGGTCAGCTAACTTACAAACTAAAAAAAAAGTATTTCTAGATTGTGCAGTCTATGTCATCTTCAATCTGTATAGCTTTGTTTCACATTCCTCAAGAACCCAGAGAAAAGGGATTTGATTTTGCAGCTGATGTGCTTTTAAACATTTTCTCTTCTTTTTCTACAAATCAAGAGCAAGATGCCTGTTTCACTAAATAGCCAAGCACACAGGGCATGCTTGAAGTCTAGCAGAATTGCCAAAGAGTTTTACACATGAAAGAGCCCAAGCAGATTCAACCACAACTGTAAAAAAATTTCTTTATGCAAGAGAAAACATATAGGCAGTAACATCTGACCTCCATGGCGCTCAAGCAGCACAAGTAAGCACAAGCAGTAGAAACTGGAATTGATTTTTTTTTTCCAAAAAAAAGTTTCCATTCTGTTTACATGGCCTTCATATGATGATATCCTAATTCCACTATGGTGTGTGTGTGTGTGAGGAGCTACAGGTGCAGAATAAAATCTGCCCTGGAACACATGTTTTAACTTGTGGTGTAGAATTTAGCCACTACTATCCCTGGGCACATTTATTATTGGCATAGGGAAACAAAAGGCACAGCATAGGGGTGGATCTAATCCTGGGGCGTAGGTGATCACCTAGGTGATCCCGAGGCAACAGCCATGAGAAGGCCATTATGCGTTCACATCCCACATGTGAGCCCCACGAAGGCACCTGGTGGGCCACTGAGGAGTAGCAGAGAGCTGGACTAGATGGACTTTGGTCTGATCCAGCTGGCTTGTTCTTATGTTCTTATGTTCTTAAGTATACCTGCTGAACTCAACTGGGAGAAGCGGGTTGCAAATTGATGGGAACCATTTGGGTGCTGGCTGCTAGATGGATCTTCCCCTTTCTGCCTAGGGTACAGGCCTGTCAATGGCAGCTCCACCACCTGAGCATGTAACAATGAGGCTCCAACTCCATACCATGGCCTCTTAGGGAGGCCTCCACTAATGGGGAGCAGGCATGCAGGCTCCGCCTCCCTCAAAAGAGGATCTGATTCCATGCATAACCTTGGCAAAATGAGAAAATCCCACACTGCCCCTGCCTCCTGCCAAAAGCTTCCCTAAGCTCCAAAATCAATCACATACAGTGCCTGCTGCAGGCTATGAAGCCAGGTTGCTACAAACCCCATTTGGAGAGTCATGCCCCATCGGGCCAATAATAGGCTGCCATCTGGAATTATATGCCAAAATTTAATATCCACCATACCCACCACCAGTGCCTGCGCACATCATACAAACAGGTTTACAGACCTACTGCCTTTCCAGTAAATCCAACTTTGCTGGGGGGCAACTGCGTTTGTAGCTACTCACTCACTTGAAAAGCAGAGGCCAAGAACAACAGTATGCCTGGCACCACCAGGACAAGGTTCTCAATCATCCTCCGTGCATCAAGACAGCAGTATCCTTTTCTGGATTTGGAAAATCATTCCTCACAACTGGATTATCAAAGAATGGTGTCGTGGGTGTGCGTGAGAGCTCCTCTCTCCAGAACTGCCAGATCCAAGGAAGGGAAGGAGTGATGATTCCTAGATGCATCCCTTGTTGACCAAACCAAGTGACTGGTTGCTGGTGTTGAGACCCAAGACACTGCCCCAAATCCAGATGTGGCTGCATACTTGCCAGCCTAGTGAACAATGCTGTGACCCACAATGCACACTTTCTCTTCCACAAACCTTGAAAGAGACAGAAAGAATAACAAACCAGCTCAGAGTCTGGGGAGTGGGGCAAAAATAACCTTTGTAAATGGAAAAACATCAGCCACCAATGACCATGATCTGATCTGGTAATATACTCTGATCAGCAGCAGAGGTAGTAGCCCCCGATTGAAAAGGGGAATGCGGGCAAGACCACAGGCAAGTCATTTCATTGATGCAGGACCTCAGGACACTGACAAATGGAAAATGTGAGAGGTATAACCCATCCCTATGTAGCAGCAGGGGGCCTTGGCAAGAATCAGAGGTGGAGCTACCAAAGGGCTGGAGGGGCGTGTTGCACCAGGCACGTGCCTGGGGGGGGCAGAAAATGGCACTGCTGACCAACTTGATTGCTTCTTGACTGGTGTCAACATTCCCTGGAAGATGAAGAGGAGCTGTGCCCCCCAGATGAGCTGCAACCAGTGCTTCTGTTTGAAGAGCATCCACTTCTTCCAGGTGTTTTGACACCCAGCTCCTGTTGCAATTCAACCCTTGCTCTAACCAGTCTTTGGTAGAGGTCTGGCATGTTTAGCCCCACAGAGACCAGCAGTCCCATACGTTTGGACAGCTGCAACAGGGTTCTGGAGACACCTTGAAAGAATACACTGTTAGGATCAGCAAAGGAGGAAACCATACTATTGGACTCCCCAACTGGTGGCCATAACATCAGGGGCCCCTGAGTAGGGCCAGACACATCAGAGGTGGGGCTGTTGGGCTGGGGAGAGAAAGAAGACATGTCCCACCTGGGCCTGCATGGGGAAATGGACTCAGATTGCCAACTACCCCAGTTGAGCCCAACCCTTGACTAAAGGTTCCAGAGATCCCCATGCCCCCCAAAAGGCCTTGGGTAGAGTCAAAATGTCTGAGTACAGCCCTCAAGCTTCCTGGGGCAGCCGTCACAAGGTCCCTGGCTGAGGACATGCTGGCACCCTTTGCAGTAAAGGCAAGACTAGCCCTAGCAGAACCCCTATGCTGTGGGAGACCCCAACCCCCAAGCCCCCAGCTGCTACCAAGTGAGCTCCACCTGTCCTGGACACTAAGGAAGATCTAGCAGAACCAAGACCAGGACAGGCCACTTCCTCCCAGCTCATGGCCCTGTGATAGGACAGTGCCAGTGCTCAGTAGGAACAAGAGCCTGTCAATATTGTGGTTGCTGCCCTAGTTCCCATCCCAACACCCCATCTTGCCCAGGAAGTCCTTGCAGGGCTGGGCACTGATGTCTTTGCCTGGCCAGAGTCCTTCCTCTTTGGGGCATGCCACTAGTGAGATACTTGGAGGTCACTCCCCCTACCAGTGAGTTCCCCTTGGAACCCCCAAAAAACCCTCTTTCTCCAAGCCCCTGGTATTCTGGGCTCTGCAAGTGCAGAGCCCCTGTACTCCCATGAAGGCTGTTGCCACACCAGTCCTGGTCTGCAAAGAGAAGGCTGCCACCACACTGAAACTGCCAAGGAAAAAAGGCTACCGCTTGGCTGCAACTCCTCCTCCACACATCCATATTGTCCCTACCACCGCTGCCACCAAAATGGGAGAAATGGCCTCACTCTGCAGGGCACACACACTCAGACTCCTCTCCATGCAGCAACCAGGCTGGGCAAGAGCGGCCTCAGTTGGGATGAAAGAAAAAGAGCCAAAGATCCTCACAGACCACATGGCAGAACAGGACTAGCTGAGTGGAGATAAATGAGAAGATGGATTTTGAGGCAGGAGCCAAATGGAGGCAGGGACGTCTTGCGTGACCATATAAGGAAGACATCTCCTGACCTCTCCAACTCTCCTGGCCTACACCGGCCAGCATATGGGCTGTCCAGCACACCCAGTCCATGTGGTTGGTGCAGGAGAAGATGAACTTGCCTCTTGCCACCCCGCCCCACCCCACCTCCCAGGACAGCAGTAGCAGGCTCAGGGACAGTTCAGTGCCATTATTTATTGTGAGAATCAAGCAGAGTTTAGTGACTATTTGAAATCACTTGTTCTTATATCAGGTAATTCTTGGAGATTTGGGGTAGAGGTTGGGTATGGGGGGATTTGGGGAGTGGAGGGACCTCAGTAAGGTAGCATAATCCACCATCAAAAGTAGTCATTTTTCCTACAGTGAGCAGATCTGTTATAATTTTAGGAGCTTTCTAGGCTCCACCTAAAGGTTGGCATCCTACTTATCTTAAATAAAAGGTCATCTTGTGAAGGCCCGTTGAGTGTTAAGTTGCCTCATACCACATATCTATAGCTAACTCTGAGCTACAAAAGATTTTTTTTCTCCCAAAATAATCTAATGACGTATTGGGGAGGGGGGCAGGGTTTCCTGATTTTCAGATACACACAATTTTCTCCTTCAGTACAATAACATTACTTATCTCTGTGTCCTGCTGTGCTATTTATAAAACACATTATGTGAGTAATAAGTAGCTCACAATGCATTCAATTTAGTAGCAGGACTTTTTTTTTTAAATCCTCCAGAATATGAATAAAAGAGAAGTCTCTAATGGTCAATCAATCCTTTTTTAAAAGTTTACTTTAGATTTTTATAATAGCTGAAAATACAGAAATGCATAGCTAATTATCATGGATTGAACAATGTGACAGCATTCACTGTTTCCCATCTCTTAATTGTTTTGAAGACTGTGCTTTGTGCCAATTAAGAATCTATTATGAGACACCTCTCAGAGTTCAAAAGGCAGTCAAAAGTAACTATTTGGAGGTGCTGATGAAACTTGTCTGCTATTTTATTTTATAAAGACCTTATGCCACATTTTACTGCCTTGAGCTCACAATCAGTGTCATATCATTCCACAGTAAAATACCAGATGTTGTCAATTTGCAATTTGCACATTTAAATATACTAATTTCAAATACATTCTCATTAGAATTATAAAGGAAACTAAGAGGTTTTTTTTGACATTTAATAGTGAATAATAAAAAGGAACTGACAAGTCATTGTGAAGGTTTTGACAGTGTTTTTTTAATTAGAATTGGAGATCCTTAATGCATTCAATAGATCATACACCTAAATGTTACATGAGCACTTCAGTTTACACTTTTGGATTAATTCAGCCAATTAAATACAACAATTTAACATACTATAAAAGGACAAAATTATCGTTTGCTAGAAAAAGGCTAGAGGTTTTGCAAATTGCTCCTTAAACTGCCATATTAAATGTGAAGACTTTAAGAAAATGTAAACTTCTGATCTGATTTTTGCCCTCATATTCCTTTTGCATATTCATTGGTCAAATATGACTGACAATATATCCTGAAGGGAATATTAGAGAAGAAAAATCTATCATGGGGATGACCAGAAGGTTTTATCATAGAAACTAATGTTTACGCTGACACCAACAATTTTGTTCTGCAATAGATAACTCTGTCTGCTTGCTTTCATTATTGTTGACTGAAAATGAAGAATGAGAGTACATACTTTATTAAAATCAGCATAAATTTTTGACAATGATATGTAGTGTTCCTCGTACAGTAATATGGCTCTTCCCGGTCCCATTAGTCAGTTTTGTTTTTGTTATGATGTGTACTCAGAACAATGCTATTGAAACACAAATTAGATCAGGGTTTTAAAAGTATTGTTCAAGTTTACTGTACTCTCACTGTGAACCAACTGCATTGGTTGGATTCAAGCTGCTAGCATGCTCTTTGCCCACAAAAGAGCAGTGTTACAGTAATTAGTAGAAAATTAGTGGAAATCATGATTCTGAAGAAATCAAAAAGCAATGTTTCTATGATAGCAATCTCTGAGCTGCTGTGACAACCAAGCAGAGGCGATCCTCCCACTGGGTAAAGTGGGCAGTTGCCCAGGGAGCCCCCTTCTGGGGGGCGCAAAAACTGCAGGTTCGTTTGTGGGATTTTTTATATTTTCAATGTTTTTCGGTTTGTGGCCTGCAGAGGGCACAGTTTTTAGACTAGCAGCACCAACATTTCAGAGATTTTTCGGGAGACTCTCCTAATAATATCACCCATGTTTGGTGAAGTTTGGTTTAAGGAGTTCAAAGTTATGGACTCCCAAAGGGAGTGCCCCCATCCCCCATTACTTCCAATGGGAGCTAATAGGAGATGGTGGCTACACCTTTGAGGGTCCATAACTTTGGACCTCCTGAATCAAACTTCACCAAACCTGTGTGGTATCATAAGTAGGGTCTCACAAAGATACTCTGAAATTTTGGTGCTGCTATCTTAATAATTGCACCCCTGACAGCTGGCACCCCCTAAATTTCCCCAGATTTTCACTTTAAATCCACCCCTTCCTGCAATGCTTGTTTTCTTTCTTTCTTTTATTCTCTCAATACCTAATAAAGGTTGTTGTTGTTGTTGTGATAATGATGATGATGATGATGATGATGATGATGATGATGATGATGATGATGATGATGATGATGATGATGATGATGATGATGATTAAATCCACCCCATTTGGCATGGATTTAAAGGGAGAATCTGAGGTACCCAGTTTAAACATTGAAAGTGATGCTGTTTCAGGGTAGGGGATAATCCACCCTTCAATTACAGCATCATCTTCTCAATGTTGTTTACCAACTGGGGACCCCCCAAATTCCTCCCTTCAAAGGTGGGATTTTCAATCTGGGCTCCCTAGTTTAAACACCATTGAAAATAATGCTGTTTGGGGGTGGATTCCAGCATCACTTGTTTAAACGAGGGAGCCCAGATTCTCTTTTTAAATCCACCTTAAAGGGAGAATCTGGGGTCCCCAGTTTAAATAACATTGAAAGTGATGCTGTTTTCCCCAATTGGGCGGACTGGATACAACACCATAAAATGTTTTCATAGCAGTAATAAAACATTTTGAAAGCATTTTGAAAATGTTTTCAAAAATATTTCTGCTGTGTGGCATGGCCCATTGCTGTGTTCAGATTTGTGAGTTGGAGCATGTTCTATAATGTGATGGTGACTTTGAAACGACCTGGTGGAAAAAAATCATTGTTTGGTCATGGTGGGGGAGGGTGGCTGCCCATGGGGGGCATCACACTAAGCTTTTGCCCAGGGCTCCAGTTTGCATAGGTACGCTACTGCAACGAAGATTTCTAATGAGCGGTCCAGAACTTTTAGAGGGTGTTCCCATCACAATGGAAGTCATCCTTCAATAAGAAGAAAAATAGTTGGTGTTTATACCCCACTTTTCTCAACCTTTAAGGAGTCTCCAAAGTGGCTAACAATCACCTACCCCAAGACATCTTATGAAGTAAGTGGATCTGAGAGAGTTCTGAAAGCATTGTAATTGGGCCAAGGTCAATCAGCAGGCTTCACATGCAGAAGTGGGGAAACAACCTGATTCATGGAGAAGTTGATAAACATTGTTTATTGTTCTCCCATATCCCATTACATGGGCTGGCATCCTGATTTTATGTTGCTTCACAAATGTTGCTTCACAAAGCTTTCTTGTGCTTGCTCTCCATTTTCAACACTTACACTGTTTCACATTACATTTTTGCCAGTTTGTGTATAAACAAGTCATCTTATTTTATATATTCCTTATAAATAAATAAAATGTCCAAGAAGCTCATGAGCAGTTGATGGATAGCCATCTTATAGTGCAGTCCTAAATACAGTTACATCCTTTAAAGCCCAGTGACGTCAGTGACCTTCTTCTTGCTCAGGACAACATTGTACATGTCTGTTTTTAGCATCTGGTACTCCAGCACATACTGACATGACTGTAAGTAGGGGTGGTTTTTAATTTATTATCATTGCTTTTTTGATCTTAAAATTATAGCTTCATGTTTCCTTTTCTTTTGAGGAAATTAAATAACTGATTAGGATGTTGTGAGTTTTCTGGGTTATATGGCTGTGTTCCAGTAGTATTTTCTCCTGATGTTTCACCCTTTTCTGTGGCTGTCATCTGCAGGTGAAACATCAGGAGAAAATGCTACTGGAACATGGAAAACCCACAACATCCTAATGATTCTGCTATGATAACTTCCACAGTACATTAAATACATGATTCCTTATTTTTGTAGCATTTTCTGTTTTCTCTTAATATTTATTTTGAAACATTCAGTGTTATTTGTGCATCAATAAACAATCAAATACATAAGGTGTGTATTATATACCTTGTACACACAAGGTATAATATACCTTTTATAATGTATCTTGTTTATGATATACCTTGTACACACCAACAAAGCATCAAGAGGAGAGGAGATATCAATAGAGTTATTCCAAGACTCCATAATGGAGTCCATCAAAATCTTGACAAAAATATGCAAACAAATATGGAAAACAAAACAATGGTTCACAGACTAGAAATGGTCGTGCCAATTTTCAAAGAAATGAGACATCAAAGATTGCAGCAACTATCAGACCATCTCATTAATTCATCACATGATTAAAGTGATACTCAAAATCTTACAACAAAACTATTACCATATATGGAATGAGAAATGCCTGATGTTCAAGCTGGATCCAGAAAAGAAAGAGGCACTTGAGATCATATTGCAAATATACGTTGGTTATTGGAACATATGAGAGAATTTCTGTTCTCTCATAACATCTCTATTCCTCATAATACATTGAGTGAGTCTGAGAGCAAAGCTTAAAATACCATCATGAGTCAGCATTGTGTGGTAGCTCCATTTTGCTTTCACTAAAAAGAGACTCCAAAAGAAGTTATCAATATCTGTGATAAGGCGGATGAAATAGCACAAGCTTTGCATTCATAAAAAGAATACAGCAAAGGTTCAGATAATGATGGCAAAACAGGAATCTTGGGGTGGGGGTTGAGGAGACCTGAGTGAAATTTTTGTCCAGACTAATCATGGTTATGCATATCCTAACTACTTTCTGCAGACCTGCTAGCAGAAGTGCCAAGTGACCTATTTGTTTTTTCCCAACTTTCTAAGGTCAACTGTGACAACATCATATGTTTACAAACTGTTCCTTAATTTTCCCTACATTTTACCTATATGCCTTTCATCAGGGGCATATCTGCCAGAGGGACATGTGGGGTCAACTGTCCCCAGGCACCATCCATTTAATCATGTGGGGGGAAATTGCCCCCACCCCTCCAGTGGAGAGGTGCCCCCACTGTCACCTGCTTGTGCCACTGTGTCGCTGCCCTGTCAGCCCCACCACCACTAGCTTGGTGCTCTCGCCATTGCCCAGCGATTCAAAGCCACATATAGAAGCTGGTGCCCAGCTGGAGGAGGAGTCTGCCCACCCCACTGCTGGGAGCCATGCTGAATAGCAGTCAGTTGCACTGGGGCCTGCACCTCAGCCAGGCAGGCAGTGGTCCTGGCTGGCATGAAACCATATTCCCCAGGCTAAGCCCCTTTACAACTGCCTGGCCTGGCCTGGCCTTGGCTGTGGGGAGGGAGGCCAGGGGAGCCCACCAAAGGCTCTGAGCTGGGCAGGCCCCCACAGGAGCTCCTATGTCTAGCTGGTCACTCAGATTTTGCCCCCGGATCCATTTTCCCTAAATACACCTCTGCCTTTCATATCTGAAGTGTTCAGTAAGCCGTCAAGTACTCAGGCTATCATCTCCTGCATTATTGTTAGAAAAAGAAAGATCAGGGCTCATCAGAATAGAAGAGGGAGCCAGAAGGAATTGCTTGGTGATCAGAGTCACATACAAAGTCTCACAAAATGATTTGGGCAAATTCTGTGCTTTTCCTCAGTTCCCAAATCTAAAAAAAAAATCCTCCAATCGTGAAAGCAAGCTATGATAAGTGACATTGATTTTATTAAACAACTAAATAAATAATTATATAGTACAAAAGGATACTATAAGGCCATCTTTTGAGGAAATTTCATGATATGACATTGTTACATGCTTCGTACTACCAAATTCCAAAAAAGTCCCAGGAACAGTAAGAACTCTAATTTATTAGTAACTAAGATATAAGAAACTGCTTACTATTGCTGTTTTGGAACTAAATATTAGAAGGTAATGACTTTTAAAACTATATAATGTTTTTTTCTGAATGATATTAGTGTTGTAATTTTAAGATCTAATGTGTTAGAATATGGGTAACTGTATTCTCTTTTTTTTCCTATATTTCTTCTTCTGTTTGTGATTACATCTGAGAAAATTAATAAAAATATTATTTTTAAAAGTTCCAGGGACAAAGCTATCAACCTGCCATCCTCAACGGAGTTATACATTTCTGAGCCTATTGACTTCAGTGGACTAAGATGTGTGTGTGAGTCTGCTTAGGATGCTATTAGTTTCCTTTTTATGGGACATCCCAGGAGAATGTGATGTTTGTCCTATTTGATTCATTGGCAAATTGGTAAGCAGAGAACATCAGAGACACAGTGAATGAATTTAAGCCTAAAAATGGGAGCTAAGATTCTGAATGTGTTGGTTAACATCTCACAACTTTACAAAGCAAGAGATCATTCTGAAAAGGACCTTTTCACAGTCAAGGCACAACTATGTCCACTGATTCTGGTCAAGTAAGCACTCTTAATTAACAACCTGAGATGGCCTTGAAAGGAACAGACCGAGTGCACATTTTTTTTTACTTATCCCAGCAACCAGCCCTGGATCTCATTTTTCATAAATTATGAACAAACTTGCAAAAGGAAAATTGCAATATTACCAGCAGTTTTTGCAGAGTGGTCCAGACATCTGTTTTTGACAAGAGTTGTTATTTCACCCTCTGTCCCTCTCATCTGGAGACGATAATGTCTAAATGTCATCTGAGAAAAAAAATGTAATTTTGGATCTGGGATTCAGAAAGGAGATCTTTACTGTGATTACTGATTTTCAGGTAAGACATTAATGTTCAGGATTCAAATCCACATGTTTTTTTCAGTCATAATTTTGGAATCTTTATTTGACAGTTCTTTATTTGACAATTTGACAGTCTTGTAAAGCCTGCCACAAGCTTTTTTTAATTCTGCATTCTTTTATAAGTACTCTTACAGTGACTCACTGATATTTTTTTTTAAAAAACCCTTCTGTCTGAAAACTGCATTTGCCACCCTTCCTTGATCTACTGTTTCTTTTAACAAATTCAAGAAATCTTCTTTTGCAGAAAACCACACATCAACATGAACTTTGAAAATATCTCCATTTTTTTTCAAAATAAAAAATAGAGCACATGAGTGTATGTCACTTGTGATGAATCAAGGATCCAGTTGCTATGAGACACCGGGCTTCACACTGAGCATCAACTGTAGGGGTACCTTAATTAGTATTAGCATTACTGATAGGAGGTAGAAAAGGCAGAAAAGCTATCTAATATATTTGTTTACAAGTTGTCTCCAAAATCACTACTTTGATCAGAGTCAGAGATATATATTTTCAGTTCTGGAATTTCAGCATGCACACCCCGAATACAGGCCTACTTTACAGGACTGCCATCAGAATGACTATGGTCCCTTCCACACACGCAAAATAATGCGTTTTCAAACCACTTTCGCAACTGTTTGCAAGTGGATTTTGCCATTCCACACAGCTTCAAAGAGCATTGAAAGCAGTTTGAAAGTGCATTATTCTGCATGTGCGGAATGAGCCTAAAATAATGTGTCCCCTGAACACTTGAAATGCACTATATTTACAATCATGACTCTCATGATCATGTCTCTTATTTTTCCTCAGATGAGAGTCTTTGGAAATTTATAGTTCTGCCTTGGACTTGGTCATGTGGTCCAACTTTGGATGTGCACTTCATTGCTATCATGGTCCAAGCATGAAGATGGCATTTGGCATGGCCCTACTAGGATCTTGCCGCAAGCCCATTTCCACGACTGCTACATCAGTGTATTTTTGTGAGTTCTTTTATTTTATTCTTTTATTTGTAGATTATGATAAACTGTGGGAAATCATATAACCCCTGTATAGGACCAAGAGTGAGGTATTTCAGGCATAATTCAGGCATTTATTTATTTAAGTCATGGTTTCAACTACATGACATGAACAGTGATAAATTTTCAACTAAAATACATGAACAGTGATAAATGTTTTAAAAATTAAAGTTAAATAAATTAGTTCAAAATATTACAGAAAGTAATAATTATTACAACCCAGGAAAAATTAGATTGTTTCCCTTTTAATTGTACCATGCTGTTTATGAACTAATTGGTGGCAGAGGGGCGGGAGACACTGTACCCTACCTGAGGTGACATAATGCCTTGAATAGGCCTGATATGTGATTTTTAACAGCCATGGATTTTAGATGTTTCTTACAAAGTTTGGCCTCTGGCACAGGGAGAAATCTTCTACTGGGATGTTAAAATAAAAATGTCACAGGGTCAGACAGACTGCAGGCAAATATACATCTTTTCATTGTGCAAGATGTGAATACACAAAGAAATCCACCTGCTTCTGGTTACCTAATTGAACTAGTAATTACTGCTGAACATGTGGGCTGTTTGTTTCCTGCTTGAAATAATTATACAATGAAGCCTACACCAGGGCTATCAGCAGGAAGCTAACAATTGTATATTGGTGAGAAGAGTTTCTAAAGCATTTCTCTGTTTTTTTGCCAGACGGAGTAACAGATGGGTTTATAATACATATAAAAACTGTCTCCATGATCTCCGTTCTCTGCTGGCAACTGCAACTAAAATATGCAAGGCTCGATTGCAATTGGTCTATTGCAATCTGATCACTAAGGGAGTGTCTTGATTTTCTTAATTCCTAAGCAAAGTGCTAAGGGTTTTACTCAAACTTTGGTTTTCAGAAGCCACTGCAACTAAGCTGTGCAGACAACTGGTTGTAATAAGATGATTCATTGTAAAAGCTTTTATCTAATTCATGACAAACTGTCCATTTTTTGCACAGGTACATTTTGCACAGGTACATTTTGCACATTTTTTGCACCTTTATCCAAATATCTAATAATTAGTATGTTTGTTGTAAACTGGAATTGACAGCCATTGTTACAATCAGAAGTGAAGAAAGTGAGGGCTTCCCAACTGCAGATATATCTGATTATCCTTTTCTGTATGGTTTTTGACCAGGTTTCAACAGAGGAACCTCTTTGGTTGCCTTGATGGATGATATAAATTTGCTGGTTGACAGAAAGAATGACTCTCCTAGAACATGCAGCAGTTTTTGATCCCATCAGCTGTAACTGGACTTTCTGGACTTTCTTTGAGCAGTGGCCTTGGTAGTAGTGAATTGAAGTGGATTTGGTCATTCCTGGAGGTCATTCCTGTAGGATAGATTCCCAATGATGATGCTTACAGGATTCCACAAGTTTCCATCCTTTTTCCCATGCTCTTCAACGTCTATGTGAAATTGCCAGGAGATGTAGGAATTTGGAATAAAACACCAGTATATAAAAGACACTCAACTCTCCGGCCGCTTCCGCGTGGCCATGCTGGGGGTTGGGTTGGCGTACATGATGCCGACCCAATCCCCCGGGACAGTTCACACAAACGGTCCCAGTACCGACAGGGAAGATGGGCTGCGAAGCGCTGTCGCCCGATTGATGTATATTCCCTGCAACCGTCTAGCGTGTCGCCGAGGCCAGGGGACATGCCCCCTGCCCTGCGCAACCGCTCCGGAGTTGCAGGGCAGCAGGGCGTGTCCCCAGGTCTTGGCGATGCTCCGGATGGTCGCAGGGAAGGTAAGTCGATCAGGAAAGGGGGGGGAGGGATGGCGCCTTCCAGCCGCTGCCGTTCGCAGGGGAGCGAGGTGAGAAAATGGCAGCTTCACACCGCTGGGGAGGAGCGAGGGCAGCACGGCTGCGAAGCAGCTGCGCCCCCCATGCGAACAGCTCCCTAGGGACAGCATTTTTGCCATCCCTAGGGTGCTGTAAACAGCCCATGCGGAAAGGGCCTCCATTTCGTCTAAAGGATGATGGACATGTGTAATGAGGCAACAAAGTACTGCAAAAGGTCAACACATGTGGCTTATACATAGTGATGACTAGTGATGTCAACCCCAGAGAAAAATGAAAATTTTCAGATCTGGATTTCTGGGAGGTCACATTATTGGTATTCTTGCTTCTTCGAGTCCCAAATACTTGTTTGATATCTGGCTTCAGTTTTTGTTCAGCATTCTAAAATAATTGGTACAGCATTCTCTATGGGGAATCTTTTGGGCTGCTGGTGATGGTAGTGGGGATGAAATGGCCCTTTTCAAGTAAATTGCAAGGGAGATGGTGCTGCCTGTCCACTAAATAACAACCAACTGTCAAGTAGATTGGTTCAATAAGTCCAATTATATTGGGCCTGAACAAGGTGCCCCCTCAGCCATCCTCCATTGTTTCCTAAGGGAAAAAACTCCATGCTTTTTCCAGGGCAAAGGATAGTCAAACACACAAGGATAAGTAACCACTGGCAAAAAATCTCACTATGGAAACAGAATCAACAAGCCCAACAGAATCAATGACAAGCCAATGGACCAATGTGACAAACCTGAAGCATCCAATATCAAATCAGAGAATCTAAGTCAAACAACTGAAACAAGAGAAGGAAGTCCAACACAATCAATGTCCAACCAGAGAATCCCAGGGAAACCAACTTGGCAAGTTTTCTCCCATTTCCTGCCTCCCTTTTTTTACCCAGGAAATCTGCAAAAAGCAAGCAATTAAGAAAAGTTTGGAGCTTGAAAATGTTGCCCACAGATATTGCTGAACATTTCTAGGAATATTTGGAATTGGAATGCAGTATTTCTGAGAGTCCTGGATATTGATCTGGATCCCAAATATGCCCCAAAAATCTTGATAAGGAATTTTGGGAATATATTGGAATCAAATGTATCCAAGCACACATCCCTAGTTGTTAACATGACTTGTTTCTTTGTCATCAATGCTGCTGCTGATTCCAAACAATCTCAGTGGAGCGGCCACAAGGTGCATTTCCACACATGCCATGCTGCAGTTCCCTATGACAGCTATTCTTCCTCAACACAACCAAGCACCTTAAAAAAATTACTTAACTAACAATAGGTACTATGATACATATCAACTGATATGTTAATTACTTGTTTTAAAAATACAACCCCAAGCAACTTCCCACTGGTGCAGGATGGGAGGACCTTTAATACTACTAGGCAAGATTAATGACATTGATCAACAATGAGAATACTGCTGTTTTAGATGAGTAGTGGCAGAGTGCTATAGATCATTTAGAATGTTTTATAAGGAAGGAAGGACTTTGAGTTTGTTTTGCAGCAGATTTACAGTAATGTATTATAAATGTTCTAATGCTGTACATGTAAGTTTGGCTTATGTTTGCATGTGTATAAGATTAAAATTTATAAACTTTGAATAAATTAACTTGAGTTCTTGCCCTTGTTAGATCATTTTACTTTTAAAACTTTTATTGTTGTGCTTACTTGAATGTTATTAATTTGTGAGTTGCCTTGATCATTTTTAGCAGTAGAAAGATGACATATAAATGGCCTAAATAAATAACCAAACTTCTATTTTCAGCAATTGAACAGTGGAATAAATAGAATAAATAAGTAAATAAAGAAAATATCTTCTTTGTCCATTTTAATTCATTTCTGTAAACGGGAGATAAATTTCTTATTTCTCCATATAATTTCCAGATTTTTTCTTCTATCTAGCAGTCTCTTAATGACAGCTCTTCTATACCTGCCCCCCCCCAACTTCAAAGGTATTTCTTTTGTGATCTGTGGAGACTCATTTATTAGTAGCTATCATGGAATTCTGTGGAGAACCTCTCAATTTCCCTATAAACCGTGTGAACTCCTTTAAGTCAGTTTACTGTATGAACTCCTTTAAGCCAGATCTCCATGTCTCACTTTATCCTGAATGAGCTTGCCTACTGCCTGTCCACAGTAAATCGATCCTATCAAGTAAACCTAGAGCAGTGATGGTGAACCTTTTCGAGACCGAATGCCCAAATTGCAACCCAAGACCCACTTATTTATCGCAAAGTGCCACTTATTTATCGCAAAGTGCCAAACCTGAATACTGAGGTTTTAGTTTAGAAAAATGGTAAGGCTTGTGTTACTTGGGAGTAAGCTTGGTGGTAGTTGGTGGCTTTGCTTTGAAGCAACCATGCAACTCTTCCAATCACAACCCTAGGAGGGTTTACTCAGAAGCAAGCCCCATTGCCAGCAACTGAGCTTACTCCCAGGTAAAGGATCGCGCTTTATTTCTTTGCATGAAAATCAGTGGGGTTTAACATCGCTTAACAGGGTTACCTACACTGCTTCCCCAAAACTAGGTCTTAGGTTTAATGCTAATAATCGAGCCCAGTGGCCCAGGCCAGCCTAGATATGTGGGGGGTGGGGATGGGGGTGACTCTGTTTGCATGTGCCCATAGAGAGGGCTCTGAGTGCCACCTCTGGCACCCGTGCCATAGGTTCGCCACCACTGACCTAGGGGATGTTTTCCGAAGAGATGATAGTCCCCAAAGGGGGCTCAAAGAACCATATACATTTATCTGAAGTTCCTAGAGGAAAGGCAGGATAGACATAAACTATATAGACAAATGGGCAGGCTGTGGTTTAGAAAAGTACATCTCTCTAATTCTATGTATTTTATTACGCAAAATAAAGACACATTACCAAATAAAGACACACCATCCTGTACTTGCAAAGTCTGTAACTGAACCCTTTCTGAACCCTGTTCTGTGGAATAGCAAAGTTTCACAACTCTTTGCTGTAATAGCTGGGTACAGGCTTGTCAGAAATGGTGGTTACACCCAAGCTCCATTTATTTCTTCAGTAATGGATCATACAAATGTTCTTGCCTCCAGTTTTTTTGTAAAGAGGTTACAGCCAAAATATCCTGGCACCATGCACTCTCTTTTTCACACAATCAAAGACATTAATGAATCTGCCCTTTCTCTGCTCCCATCCTTGCAATGGGACTGAGCTGAATATTTATCAGTTTCAATTTTTTCATTGCAAGATGCCCTTTTGAGACAGATTTCATTCATCAACAGGAGGTGAGAACAGTCTTTGTGAAAAATCAGGATGTTTGAGACTGCTTCAAGCTTCCAAGCCTTGGAGACATGAAGACTCCTGACAGTCTCATGGGGAAAAAAATCATCACTACTTGTGACACAGTATGTTAAATGCAGTGCATTGGCTGTGCATTTTGCCTGTTAGGGTTTCCCACCTGTGCGTGTGACCCAGAAATCTCCCAGAATTACAACTGATCTCCCAACCGCAGAGATCAGTTGCCCTGGAGAAAACTGATACTTTGGTGGATGGATTCTATGTCATTATACCCCATGGAGTTCCCATTCCTCCTCAAATCTCTTCCCCAGCTTCAGTCCCATAGTGCAGGGATTTCCCAGTCAACCAAGATTTGGCAGCTCTAGTGGCAAGGAGCAATACAGTTATCCTGCATACATAGTTCTAGTAATAGAAACTCAGAAGGCTTACCATGCTCCCTGAAGGTCATATTAGATGGCTGGTGGGTGGTGTTTGCATCTTGTTGGTAACCATTTAAAATGCATGACCCCTAAAGGGGAAAGGGCCACAATTCTCCATACAGATGTTTGTCTGATAATGTTTAATAGGCCTTATGTGAACTTTAAAGAAGGCCACTTTTTCAGGAGTTCTATAGCTGAGGCTGAAGGAACTGCAGAATTCCCAGTGAGCCACAAAGCAACACAGTCACCTTCCCTTCACCTCCCCACAACAACTTTTGAAGTAGGTAGAGCTGAGAGAATTTGGAAAGAACTGTGTCCACCCTAAGGTGACCCAGCAGCAGAGGTGGGATCCAACCAGTTCTCACCACTTCTCTAGAAGTGGTTACTAATTTTTTCTGAGTGCCGAGAAGGGGTTACTAAAGCAACCTCCCTGCCCAATAGGGACTGGAGGTGCGTGTGTGCGGCAGCACCACGGTTTGAATCCCACCCCCATTGGAACCTGTTATTAACATTTTTGAATCCCACCACTGCCCAGCAGGCTTCATGTGGAAGAGTGGGGAAACAAAACTGGCTGACCAGATTAGAATTCAGTGCTGATGTGAAGGAGTGGGGTATCAAACCCAGTTTTTTTTCAGATTTGAGTCTACCACTCTTAATCACTACACTACATGGGTTCTATTTTATAACCAGTGCTAAAACTTCAATGTCAAATGCTTTGTGGGGGGTTGACAAAAGAATTGGGGAAAATTCCTGTTACACACTGATTTTAACTATAAAGCATAATGTCTTCACATTCCTATATTTAAGCTTATGGAAGAAGAAGAAGAAGAAGAAGAAGAAGAAGAAGAAGAAGAAGAAGAAGAAGAAGAAGAAGAAGAAGAAGAAGAAGAAGAAGAAGAAGAAGAAGAAGAAGAAGAAGAAGAAGAAGAAGAAGAGGAGGAGGAGGAGGAGGAGGAGTTTGGATTTATAACCCCCCTTTCTCTCCTATAGGAGACTCAAAGGGGCTTACAATCTCCTTGCCCTTCCCCCCTCACAACAAACACCCTGTGAGGTGGGTGGGGCTGAGAGAGCTCCGAAAAGCTGTGACAAGCCCAAGGTCACCCAGCTGGTGTGTGTGGGAGTGTATAGGCTAATTTGAATTCCCCAGATAAGCTCCCACAACTCAAGCGGCAGAGCTGGGAATCAAACCTGGTTCCTCCAGATCAGAGTGCACCTGCTCTTAGCCACTGCTCTTAGCCACTACGCCACTACTCTTAGCCACTACGCCATGTAGTATCAAACAATGTCATTGACATCAATGGACTTCACTATTTCACTAATTATCTGGAAAGCTACTAAGGATAATGAAAAAAATCTCACCATTAAATAATATGCTTTGTACTAATATTAAAAAGTTCCTTATATTATTCTAAAATATCATGCATTTATTCTAAGGGGCTAGCAGATATATTAAATAATTTTAATGACACTGAAGTATATTGTGACACATTGAAGTATAAATAAAAATGTCATGAAAAAACCTTGGCTACATGAGGCACAAATGAAAAGTGATTTAGATGTTGAAATCAATTTACTATGTCATGCTACCTTTTCTGATGGAATAATGTAGATAGTATGACTGGAAGTTGTTTGTTGCGATGGTGAAGCAAGATTTTCCCTCCCACCCCCTCTGGTTGTTATCAGCCCAAACATTCATCATTATAAACCACTTCATTTTTATTTTATTACATTGATTCTCCTTAGCACCCAAGACTGTTTGTACACCTACAAAATTCAGAAAACATTGATTGACTTAAATTATTCAGTCCTTTAGTGTATGGCCGTCATGTCACTTAACACTTTAGACAAATCAATACAACTTTTTAAAAAATGGATTCCTATTCAGATGGTGCAAAAATGTTTTGCTTGAATCATTGTTTTTCTCTTCCTGGATAACAATGCACAAGCCAGCTATTTTAAAAAGCAGCACTGAGTGTCTGTCTGTCTGTGTGTTTATGAATAGGCATACAAATGATGTGGGTAAAATAAATAATTTAACTTGGCAGGAACACATGGTTCTGTAAGATACAGCAATTATTCTATTGGTTTTGGTAATATACCACTTCCACTGCACCTTTATTGAACATATAGGTTTGAAATAAAACCATTCCTGTGGATAGGAATATATCAAAACTAGTGACTGCTGGAGCATGGTTATAACCCTGGATGTTTATATAGTAAAAGGAACACATGCAATTGATGAATGCATGGTCTGTTGTTGAAGATTAATATTTTTGTATAATGTTTGTAGATGCCAGGTATATTTTGTACAGTCTTTGCTTAACCATACTCGATAGGGAGGTCACTATTATTCCCACTATGGATAGTGATCTACCTGCTGATTGTCAAAGGCTTTCATGGTCAGAATCACTGGGGTGTTGTGTAGTTTCCGGGCTGTATGACCATGTTCTAGTAGTATTTTCTCCAGACATTTCACCTCATTTGTGGCTGGCATCTTCAGAGGATCTCTCTCTCTCTCTCTCTCTCTCTCTGTGGAATGTCCCGGGTGGGAGAAAGGACGATTTTCTTGTTAACAGGTGTAAAGGACGCAAGGACATAGGTAAGGGGGGTGGTTCTCGGGTTCAATCCCCCATTACATGTCTGAAGCTTTGCCCTCCATTTGTGGTTTTTAAATTTTTTGGCATTTTTTTGGATTTGGCCTGCAGGGGGCGCAGTTTTCAGGCTAGTAGCACCAAAATTTCAGGAATTTTTTGAGAGACTCTCCTGATGACATCATCCAGGTTTGGTGAGGTTTGGTTCAGGGGGTCCAAAGTTATAGACTCCCAAAGGGGGTGCTTGATCCCATATTGTTTCCAGTGGGAGCTAATAGGAGATAGGGGCTACACCTTTGAGAGTACATAACTTTGGACCCCCTGAACCAAACTGGAATTTTGGTGCTACTAACCTGGGTGGTATCATCAGGAGAGTCTTCTAAAGATACCCTGAAAGTTTGGCACTGCTAGCTTGACAATTGCACCACTGACAGCAGGCACCCCCCAAATTTCCCCAGGTTCTCCTTTTAAATCCACCCCTTTCAGCATGGATTTAAAGGGAGAAACTGAGGTCCCCAGTTTAAACATTGAAAGTGATGCTGTTTCAAATTGGGTGATAATCTACCCCAAAACAGCATCACTTTCAATGTTGTTTTAACTGAGGACCTCAGATTCTCCTTTTAAGGTGGTTTAAAAAGAGAATCTGGGCTCCCTAGTTTAAACACAATTGAAAATGATGCTATTTGGGGGTGGATTCCAGCATCACAGTGGCCGCCCACTGGGGGGGATGTGCAAAACTCAGAATTTGCATTGGGCTCCATTTTCCCTAGCTACGCCTCTGCCTGGAGGGGAGGGCAGAAGGGACTGCTGGCTGATGACTGGGAGCCCAGCCGGGGGGACGGGGCAGGGGAGTCTGCAGACCCTGGCCTCGGAGAGTGGTTTTTATAGGCACTGGGGCTGGGGGCGGGGCTTGGGGAGGTGTGGCCCTGTCCCAACCCCCCATAAAAAATCTATACCTATGTTACTGAAAGGATGCAATTAATAATTGATCCACCCATTTAGTATGTGAATAACCATGAAGATAGCATAATCAATTATGGAGAGCATCTGCATTGTAGTAGCCTGGCCTTTTGATCCCTTTGATTGCTTACTGCCTAGAGTGGTGGGTGGTGTTCTGGGTGGTTTTTTACTAGCCCTTTGACTGCTTACTGCCTGGAGACATCCTTTGTCTGGGGGGTGTTCATTAGTCACTGTCTTGATTCTAGTGTTTTTCAGTACTGGTAGGCCATTTTTGTTCATTTTCATGGTTTCTTCCTTTCTGTTGACATTGTCCATGTGCTTGTGGATTTCAGTGGCTTCACTGTGTTATTCTGAAGTAAAATAGTCCTTTAGATTATTCCTGGCTACAGCTCTTTATCTCATTACAAGGCACAACAGCGTACACATGGAACTGTACAACAAATCCTACATATACTGGTAAAAGCAGTTTGTTAAGGAATTTACAGGCTGATGACTTACAGTTTTATATTATTGAGGAGGAGAGATTGGCTCTCTAGAAGCAGTAATGGAAGGAATGCTAGAAGGCAATAGTCATACATACAACAGAGACAAGAAGGATGCCCTCTTGAGGCATAAGGAGAGGCCTCTTTAACAAGAGAGTATGACAAACTGATCTGGCCAGTGGTGTATGGAACCTAAATGATGACTGGAACCATGACTGCCTCCCTGCACCCCTCCACCCCACCTGGCTCCCTGCGCCCCCTCTCCCTGCCCAGCTCCCCGTGCCCACTTACAGGAGCCAGCATGGAGGGCGGAGCTCAGGGGAAGGGCAGAAGCTGGACTGTAGGGAGCCCAGGAGGAGGCGCCGTGGTGTGCGTCTCAGGCACATGCTGTTTTGTCATGACAAAACTGCGTGTGTCCGGGGACATGGGACACCCCATGTTCCCATAAGCTGTACGCCACTGGATCTGGCTGATTTTGAATCCAGCAAAGCTGCAGGCAATTCAATGTACAGCCAAAGTTTTCCATATTTTGATCCAAGGGTTCAATTAATACTACTCTAGATTGTACTTTCATATGTTATTTATTGAGCCTACACACAACATGATTTCCATCTTAGCAGCTAACTAACTTCGAGATCATTAAAATAAAGTAAGTGCAGGTAGGCTGATTTGGGGAAAATAAATGCCACACTTTGAGCATTATTTATTGTATTATTTATTGAGTGAAAAGGGCATTGAAAAAGCACAATGCTGCCTTTAAATGTATTTTATAGCTAAAGCTTCCCATTTTATTTCCCAATAATATTTGTTATTTCTCAGCACTTGACTGAACCATTAAAAGGTACAAATTCAGCTGGGGTGAGAAAAGTATGCCAATACTTCCTTGGATTTTCTATGATTGTGTCTCTACTAGCTGCCAACCAAGCTATACATCCATCATGGTTTTTCATTCCTTCTTATCCTTCACTCTTGCCATTCCAGTTTAACAATCATTATTTACTTTTTCTGTGTTGACTGTCAGCTAAGCTTCTGTTATTGAAACATGAATGTCTGTCATTAATTAACTTCTAAACAGATTATCTCTGGACCATCTCATAAGAGATTATAATACTTCCAGAGAGCCTTGCCTCCAATAATCTCATTAACAGTGCTTCAAGATATCACTTTAAATCCATTTTGCAAGCAGAGGCTGAGCATAACTTCATTATAGCTCTTTGTCTTGCTTAGGTTCACCATTATTATTATCACTGTTAGTGTATTGCAGATATTCTTGGTGGGCTTCTGGAAAGTTTTTCCCAAGTAGCTAAATTTTTAGCTACATAGCATGCTTACACTGTGATTCTGAAAAGTAGATACCCTAAACATAAATACATAGGCAAATCAGTGGCGGGATTCAAATAATTTAACAACCGGTTCCAGTGGTGGTATTCAAATAATTTTACAACTGGTTGTTTACAAGCACCATTTTAACAACTGGTTCTGCCAAAGTGGTGTAAACCTGCTGAATCCCTCCACTGAGGCAACTGTATTTGAAGTTGATTCAACCAAAACAACTCTTCTAAAATCTACCAGATCCAGGGAGGCTCTATATTTACCAACAGCTTTAAAGATCTTTAAAATCTGTCAACAGCTCTTTTATGGTATGCCATTATGCATTCATGCATGGAACATAAACATTGAGTGAATTCAATCTAGTTTCCCATACAGAATTTTTGGAATCCCCCATTCTGTGCCCTATGCTGTTTTGTGCTTAGAAGCAGACCAGCATTTGATGGAAACCAGAGCTTGGTGACTTTCAAGTTTTGGCTACGAATGTGCTATAAATGCCCTAGAATTTGCAAATAAATGCCCTAGAATCATCTAGGCTGTAATTGCAACAGGGGGCAGGGCACATGGTGAGCTCCGGTGGGTGAGCATGTGTGCCCTGGGCCGGCCAGGCAGCTGACCCAGACCCAGCCCTGATTGCATGATATGCACGAGCTGGAAGGGTGGAGCACGCTCCCTATATATTAGGCAGCATCCGGCCTCTTCGACGCCTGGAGCAAACTTGACCCACCCGCCCTCCCTATTTTAGGTTTGGGTTGGGGTGCTCTGTTCATCACAGCCCTGGCGGTTTGGGCAGAGGAGCACATCCTTGTGGGGAAGCTGGGCTCGTGCCTGGACCTCCTCGCATTTGGGAGCCTCCTTAAGAGGCTTGGGGTGAGCTGTTTCTCTGGCTAGATGCAACATGTTTCCTTTCACCAGAAGATTGAGCAGAGAGAATCATATTGCAACCACTGATAGAACTTGCAGTTGCGCCCTTGGATTGGAGGAAACTGTCCACCACGCCCTTTACCACTGCACTTTTGGTGACTCTGTGTGGAACAATTTACTTGAACCTCTTTTGTCTGGCCTAGAAAGCATTGCAGATGCTGCCAAAACTCTGTTTTTGTTATATAGCAACTCTTTCTCAATACTGGAACCCAAGGCCAGATTTCTGTGTGTTGTCACCACATGTTCCCAACTTTTCGCTAGACAAAACTTTTAATCCTTTCTTTTAAAAATATTGTATTATTTCATGATCTTAATTTTTATAATCTTCAAGTCCATTGTACATTATATATTTTTAAACGTCATTAAAGGTTTCAATTCCGTTCACAAGCAGCAACATGTAACTTGATGTGGATTTAATGATGCAATCCTACAAATGATTTCCCGAAATTCAGACCATTGAATAAAATTGAGGTGGGTGCCAGATAGATTTAGGGGTGCCACACTATGGCACCCCTGGGAGGATTTGAGAATCATGAACAGCCACAGCAGCACCCTACTGGCACAAAACATCAGATCTGGCAAAAAATTAGAAATGATGGCAGAACATCAGAGACAATGCTCAAGGATTCCCAAGTCATAGATTTTTTAAGTCAAATTCTAGAGCAACATCCCACTCCCTTATCATAGTAATGACATCATGTATGGCAACACTGACCACCTCTTCCCCCACCTCCAGTGTTTTCTCTCGCTGGCTTTTGAGACAAGTGGGCAATGGAAAGGATTGCTGGGAGATCTTTCATCATAGTGGGAGGTCTACCATCTTTAGTCTGCTTATATACATCTTTCCTTGGAACTGACATGGGGTAGAATGGTTTCCAAGAAGTACTTATTGCTATCTATCTATCTATCTATCTATCTATCTATCTATCTATCTATCTATCTATCTATCTGTCTGTCTGTCTGTCTGTCTGTCTGTCTGTCTGTCTGTCTGTCTGTCTGTCTGTCTGTCTGTCTGTCTGTCCGTTCATTCATCTGTTCCTGCCCGCCCGGCCCGTCTGGTCTCGGCCTCATTCAATTGTCTGGCTCATTCGTTCTCGTCTGTTCGGTTCGGTTCAAGTTCACCCTGGGCCCCGGCCCGCCTGGCCTCACCAGTCTGGCTCCTCAAGTCTCCTGGGCTCCGGCCCTGGCCAGATCCGGCTCCATTAAAATCCGTTGCTCACCTGGCTCCGTCCGTCCGTACGTCCGTCCGTCCGTCCGTCCGTCCGTCCGTCCGTCCGTCCGTCCGTCCGTCCGTCCGTCCGTCCGTCCGTCCGTCCGTCCGTCCGTCCGTCCGTCCGTCCGTCCGTCCGTCCGTCCGTCCATCCCGTCCGTCAGATCCGTCCGATCCGTCCGTCCGGGTCCGTCGTGTCAGAACTGGCCTGCCCGCCCTCACTGGCCCTTGCCCCAAGGTCCAGAACTGTCTGTTCTGCCTTTTTACCACTCTCTCCTTTTCTGTTGAATGCTCTGGCAAAAGCTTTGTATCAGATGACTGCTTCAGTATTAACTTTATCAATATGTGTGTTGACACTGTCAAAGAACTCCAAAAGCATGTGGGACTTCTATCTGAACTACCCCATCTGATTCTTCTGTAGGAAATGTTGTTCTATGTGATTGATAATCTTATCTTTAATAGCATGTTCTGCCAGTTTGCACTGATCAGATGTTAGCTAACTTGCTTACATGATAGCAAACATAAAACTGATTTTCTTGAAAAGGTTGCTTACTGGGTCACATTTGGAAAAAAATGGTGCTATCTTTGCTCCTATCCAGTCATCAATGTTTGTATCTGTGGCAATCTGCAGACAGCTGACTCATTAATATGAAGTGAGGAGATGTCCATGTTCCCTTCTCCCATCCAATATTGTAGCCCTAACAGGTGCTATGCTGAAAATCACTGCTGATGTGTGTAATCTAATCTTATGACGTAAATATATCCCAATTATCTCAGACAAAGGCTTACTAGGTCTCCTACCATGGCAGGCAATCTCCTGAATTCAGCTCCCAGCAACCACCACTGCCCCTATGGGAACAAAAATGGAGGGTGGAAAACAGTGTCACATGATGTTGTTGCATCACTTCTGATTGGACAAATTGGACAATGTAAGTTATTGGAAAAGTAAAAAAAATCCTCTCATTTGTAACACTTTTAAGATTGGGGATGGAAGGTAGCCTTCAAAGTAGTTCTCTGATGAAAGAAACTTGAAAAAATATATGAAGAAACAATTATTCAAATACGGGAATAAAATTCAGCAAAATTGACAACATCTGCCAGCCTAGTCCATTCGGTTCATTGGTTATAGAAACATAGCCTGACATATTCTGTGATTACAAAGTAATGCATCTATAACTGGAAGCATATACACTGTTTGAGGATGGGTATTGGGACATGTTGAAAAAGCTGAATACTAGTCCTCTATGGCAGAAGCTAGAGAAATGTTCTTATACTTTTCAGAAAGTGTTATGAAGCAGAGCACAGATGAAACACCAACACTGAAAAGAAGGCTTTCAGATTGGGAGCAAGGGTCAAATAAGGTTTATCTAGTTAGTGTGGCAAAAAAAATAACAAAAGGCTTTTGTTCCAAATAATATTTGGCTTTCAGCTCCACATCTCCAGAAGCTTTGGGCATGATACTTTGCCCAGTAATCTCAGGTTTGCTGCAGGCTCTCTCCCTGGCATTAGAAAGCACAAATCAGGGGTCAAGCATCTTGAAGACAGAAAGCATTATCAGTTATCAGACGAATCAACTCAGGATTCCCAGTAATCTTCCTGTTTGCTTGAGCAGAATGCCTAGCCTAAGTGGTGCGGGCTACAGCCATTTGTAAGAAATCTGAGTTCTGCTACACAGACACCATCCAGATATTACCATAAGCAGTTCCTGACAACTCAAGTTTTCCTGTGGGATGGATTGCATTTTGGGAGCTCAATTAATTGTGCTGACAGTGCTGGGGATTGAATTTTAATTTATATATATAAAAAGCTAACAGTGACTTTGTTAGTCACGTCCTAACGCAGAAACGGCTGGACGGATCGCCCCCAAATTTTCACATGACGTTCCTCCCTGTTCTGGGCAGGTAATTGGACCTTCAAATTGCCGAAAGTCCATACCTGAGCCAGGTAAAACGACACACCAGGCCATGAAGCTGACTGTGTTTAACTGTCACCCTTAGAATGTTCGTGAAGCATGTCTGTGGCCTGAGGGCTTCATATGAGGGCTTAGAATGTTCATGCAGATGTCCAGAGATGAGCAGTGAAAACAGTAAATAGGTAATACTGTTAGGTAATACGAGTGGAAGTGAAACACATACACACTTTGCCGTGTGAGACGTCAGGTGGGGTTCCCCCCCTCACACGCAGATAACTTTCACTCTGTTCCTCACCCACTGCTACCACACAACACACATCCAGCTCATCCTCACACACCTCACTTTGCCCTCCCTCACATCCAACCACCACTTATTCACTTCCTCACTCATATTCACCACAGCTCTCTTTTACTAAAAGCGAGCTGGAGTTTGCCTTTTTCTTCTAAGAAAGTCCACGGGGTGGGGGCGAACCAACACTACTGGCTCCGCTTCTTTTGCACATGGCCCTTTAAGAACCCAGAGAGCTGGCCTCGATCTGAGTGCCTCACCACCCTGCCTCTGCTGCCTGGATCTGTGAAGAATTTATAGCCTCTTTTGCCCCAGTTCTGTCCTTACCTAAGCCAAAGGACTGTGCATGTCAGCTCCAGCCCCTCACATGGACAGCGGGATTTGCACTCTGGACAGTTCCATTGTGGAATGGAAAGGGTTACATTATACTAAAAAAACAAGACAGCACCATATAGCAATGTGAATTGAAAAGGGAAAGAGTGATTCCATTTGACCACCCCAAAAGGCTATGCTGCGGATCTGCATGGACATCTGTGTGGGTTGCGGACTGTGATGAGAAGGACAATTGCCACAGCAACGCGTGGCCGGGCCCCGCTAGTAGAACATAAGGTTTTAAATAAGTGAAACTCTTTATCTGTCAATTTAAATACATTTTTATGCACCTATTAGAATTTTGGTGTTTTTTTAAAAAAAACATAAAACCATTCCAATTCCAACTGGGAAAGAATAGATTGCATTAGCAGGGCAGATGCAATCACACTGCTGTGAACCATATTCATAAACTGAAAATGTATCTTTTGAATAAAAATGTTGTTAAAATCTATTAACAAAAATGTAACCTGAACTTAATTAGCAGAACTAATCAAACTGAAAAATACACAGTAAAACATGTAGCCAGAGCAACCTCTCTCAAAGTGATCGACAATCTGATCATTTTTGAATTGGTAAAAGATTGAACCTATGACCGATAAGAGATCATCTTTTGACAGGAGAATGAGTAAAAGAATACTGATTGTCTGAAAACATTAGAATGCATGAAAAAAAAACTTAGAATGGTGTGTGTTTGGAATTAATAATCAATACTCAGAGCCATTTTGATTTTTTAAAAATCTGGCTTTCCTGTTCAGATGTATCTTACTGACAAACTGCACCACATTGCATGAGCAGGAGTTTGTGCAATGATTAGAGTATAGGACTAAGATCTACAGACCCATGATATGATTGTAAAAGTTGCCAACTCAGAGTGGGACATTTGTGGGGGGGCGGAACCTGGAAGGCAGTAAAGAGCCTGCCCTCCAAAACCCCATTGTAGTTGCCCCCCACCACGGGAATTGATCATTGTAGTCTGGAGATAAATTGTAACTCTAGACGATTTATGGGTCTATATGGAGTTGGCAACCCTGCTCTGCTATGTAGGTGACCCTGGGCCAGTCTCTCTCCCAACCAAACCTATGTTGCAAAATGATTGTGAGGAAAAGAACATATGCCACTCTGAACTCCTGGGATGAAGGATGGGATGAAACTGTACTAAATTTTAAAAATCCCTTTTAGCTACAGTTTAAGTCTTTGTAGCCCAAAATGGAATAAATGTTTGCTACAGATACAAACATTGAAAACCAGAATGGTGTATCAGAATAATGGACTAAATAGTATATTGTCAGGAACCAAAATTGAATAATAGATACGAAAGGGCAAATGCTTCTGCCAAACCTTAGCTGTTGGTTTGAGCCTCCAAATATACCACAAGAGGAATGTCCTTGGGTAACTGTGATGCTATATACTGCTGAGCTTCTAAGGAAGAACCAGCAGCTTTGCAGCAAGAAACCTTATGCTGCAGCTTTATAAAATAACCAGGTTCTTTGCTTTACTGAGCCTGCTAATACCAGTTTGAGACTAATTTTCCAGTTCAAGTTTTCTTTTAGAAATATCTAATCCATTCCTCTGGGATTTTCCTTTTCCAGAGGCAATGGTTGTCAGCACCCAATATAACTGGAGAGTTGGCAGGTGATCATGTAGATTCTGTTTTCATGTGAAAAGACTTCTCAATTTATCCAGAAACTTTGACTGGAGCAAGGCTGAAAACTCAAATGTTCTGCTTCGGAATGCTTTTTCACCCTTTACATCTACAGCACAGTGCAATCCAGTAATTACAGTAAATCTAAAGAACAATTTGTGACCTCTCTCATTTTTCCCTGTGGAATGTATTAAAAAGGAGAATTACAATACAAAACATACCTTATATTGCCTTTAAATCTATGGAATATTCCTCTGTCTCCAAAGTATCAAAAGGAAATACCTCTGTATTTGTTTCAATTGCTTTAAATAATTTAAAACCAAAGAAATATTTTATATAAATAAAACAAAAAACTGTCAGAGTGCACTGAAACTTTAATGCTATGGTATGGTATGTGGAGCCCAAAGTATCTTGTTTACTCTTCTCTGTAGGATTTGTTTCTGTATATTTTGCTTTGAGCTAAATGATGTAGAAGAAGTTGGAACACAGTGTAAGGAACTGGTTTTTAAAAAAGAGAATTACAAGGCAGAAAAATGAGATACCAATATGAAATGTGAGTTATCAATATGAAATGTATGACTATAGCCTTCCAAATTACCAGAGTACCTCTGAGCGCTAGCGGTGTTCCCAGTTTTTAAAATCAGTATCTTTTGTGTTCGAGTAATAGAATCCTCATACTGGCTTTTTGGGGGTTTTCAAAAATTTTCAGCTTAAACCCAAACAAAAAAAAATCCACCTGCCTTCAAACACAATGTGGGTCTTAGAGGCAATAGGCAGCGCAAGGCTGAATGTACAGCTGCCTCCAGACTTCTCATCAAATTTGGCACACAGCTAAATCCTGAACTTGGCCAGGCTGAACTCAGCATTCATCTTTGCACCACCTCTTGGCTCCAAGTGGAACCCAGAGGCTGAATGTGGAGTTAAACACTGGGCTCAGTCTGACCAGGCCCAGCATTCAACTTTATGCCTTGCCTCCAAAATCTGTGTGGAGCCAAAGATGGCATGTAGAATTAACAACTAGACCTGGCCAGCAGGCAAGTAAGTGAGGGAGTAGAGGAGTTTCTTTTTTCAAAAGTAGGGTCAAAGCAGCCTGAAAAGTGCAGGGAAAAAATCAACATTTTTCAAAATCCTTTTTTTTTTTTGCTCCCTTATATTGCTACCATTTTTTCCTGAGGACTCCCCCCTACCCCCAAAAAATACCAATAGTTTTTTTCTTCAGCATTTTTTGCTTTGGTTTTGCTGAACTGTACACCTGAGCACACAGAGTTGTCTCTTTCTACTACCACTTTTGAGAAGTAGGCAGTCCTTATGTCTTTGGAGTGAGGAAAAGGACTTCCCTCTCTGTTTTCTCATATACTCCTCAGTATGAGGTGCAGCAGTTCAACTGAATGAATGAGATTGTCAAAGTGCTCAGAGGAAACCAATCTAGCAGTGTACAAAGGGAGTACAATTACCACCCCCAGTGTGGCCAGCTTGCTTGTTTATTGTGTAGCTGCCATAATGGGGACATACTGGAGAAGAGAACTCAGAAAAGTGCAGGTATCAGAGGGCGTTTTCGCACACACTTTTTGTTCCAGAATAAAAGCGAACCGCATTGATTCCTTGCCTTTTTAATGTAGTTCAAAATTAAACCGTCATGGCATTCGCGCCACGGGTCCTGTAGTCACGCATCTTCCCCTGCTTCATGAGTCCGTGGTTTCTTTTGCATCTCACAGGAAATGCGCGGTGCAAACGATGAATCTGTTGATTGGCTTGCTAAGCGCAGTCCCTAAGCGGTCCGGGTAGCTAAACGCTCCCTTAAGGCCACCCGTGAGGGCGTTGCACCGTTGTTGCCTCGTCACGCGAGGACGGACGCGGGTGGGATGAAAACCCTGATTGTCGTACCGCACTCGATATTATTACATTTCAAGGCGTTGATTGAGACGTGATCTCCGTGCTGCCATTTCATATCGGGGAAGCCGCCCGAAGTTCTTCCAGCGCTACCAAGGGTGAGTCGGTACCGCTACCCCTGGTTGGGTAGGTTGCCCTCACCTAGTTGTGCCTCGCTTTTGCTACAGGAGAACTGCTTTTGTGGGCATAATATTCTGATGGAAAAGCCATCAGGTCGCAAATGCCCTCCGGACACAGAGGGAGACAGAGCTGCGCTTCTTCTGGTTGTGACAGCTTCACCAATGTGCCACTGGACAGATATCGTATTCGTCGCACAAGCCTTCATGCGTACCCACGGATGTGCATGATAGTTTCGTCGTAGGCTTCGTAATCTTCGCCGGTCAGTGGAAACTTACGCGTGGAGTCGCTTACCGCTAGGTTGCGCTCTGGTCACTTCCACGCCAGCGCCCGCTTCTAAAATTACCCGCACCGTAGCAGGACTGGTGGTATAATCCGCGCAGGGTCATCATGGAACGTATTTCGAGGAAATGGCTCAAGAACTTCCGCAGATGAGCAGAGGGAACGCTCCAGGAGGATGCGCTGACAGCCTAGCACCAGCAATTGAGGCGCCCAGACACATCGCATATGAGGCGGCGCTGTTCGATGGAGATGCGAGTGGGGATGGCCATTTACTTGGTATCTGGCCAGTCCCAACTCTTCAGGGAGCAAAAGCGGCAGCAGTTTCGAGGGTACCCACCACCGCTTGGTGGCCGTCCGCGAATTCTGTGTGAAGCCGCAAGAACATCCTGTTCAAGAGGGTTGTCCGGTTTGGCGGATCCAGTGGAGGAAGGTAGGCTGACAGCTGGTTTGATAGTGCTACCAGTGCCTGCACACTCTCACTTTTGGGTGCGTGTTCCTTGGGTCTGCAGAGTGCCCCTGAGGTACAGTTTCGGAATTTTTTTCTGGAGTTTGATTACACAGAGTTCAGGCAGTGGGGACACATGTTCCCCTTTCTTTATTTTATTCGAAATGGACGGGGAGTATGAATTCCCGTGGTGGGTAAGAGCTTCAACAACGCCATCGGGATATGCGTCTTTATACTGCTCGAACCCAGAGCGGAACCCGCCCAGGAATTGTGGGTATGTATATCTAATTTTTGGAAGAAAAGGAGCCGTGGGGAATAGCTTCAGGTCAGAGAGGGCAAAATGCTGGAAACATTCTGGGGCCAGTTTTGGGAGGAAGAGGCTGGGGAAAGGTTCCAATCTAGGGGTGATATCCTCACGTGTCGCGGATCGCAGTAGGCTGAGGTGCAGATATGTATGCGTACTAATTTGTTTTCGCGATTTGAGGTATCTTGGGTAAATGAAACGTTTCCACCGACACCACCTTCAGCAATATGGCGGTTCAAGTACTGGCATTGTACACTGTGGGCTGATATTGCTGCCAGAGGCACTGGGCAAACCACAACCCAGGCAGGTTTATGGGTGAAGATTTGGATGCGGCAGCATCTTTTTTAAACTGGGGTCTGTCCTGGCAGTGCTGGGCGGATTACCAGAGATCGGCCCAGATTTTACTAATCCAGGGAGGACCATTCCAGCCAATTGGCCCCTCCGCCACTTCTGTGGCTAAAGCCAGAGAAGAGAGGAAATGAAGAAAATTCAGAGCAGGATCTCCTGATGAGGAGAGTAAGCGCCCATGGCAAAGTAAGGCATGCCTGCAGGAAGTCAACCCATAAGCGCAGACTCGTAGTGCCTTCTACCCTGCCGCTGTTCAGAGACACAGAGCAATGGGCGCATGACACTAACTGTCTGTTTTCCCAAACAACCTCCAGGTTATCTTGCAGCCGGATTTGCTAACATAAGGCTTCCTCTACAGTCGCGTCGGAGCAATTGATGGAGTGCTGGGCATACGAAGACTCTAAAACTCCATCGGACGCTCTGGCGGACTCGGCATCAATAGGAAGAGGGTGGTCTCCCATTGTTCTTATGGCTGCTTCATGTATGACAAAGGACGGCTTCTTTGAGGTGGACATTGGTCACCCCGTAGCTTCGCTAATGACACAAGACATTTTTCAGGGGTTGCCATTTCACTGCGGCCATGGACAGGGGTGCCTTCTTCCCAAAGCTAACCCTGTATTGTCCATTCACGCGGCGTATGGCTGTCCCAATCGCTGATTTTGGCGGATGGCGCATTCCCCATCGCGAGGAGGTGGCTTGTGCTTGCTGCATATCTTCATCCACAGGAACGCACATAGAGCCTGTACAACAGGAAGAACAGCAGGGCCAGATGTTGTTGTGGAGCCGTGGCCTTTGGGCTGCATTAAAGGGGAGGGTGGAAGTGCCTGTGGCACAAGTTGCCCAAGGGTAAGTGGGAGAGGGTTAACCTCCTGGCTGCCACACTCTGTGCTGTTCTACCACAACCTCCATGAAGGCTGGAAAATCAGGACTCCTCCGGAGAGGAATGGCCCGGACTGGGTCCCCCTGCTAACCTGGGGATGGAAGAAAGCAGCTTGGCCCATCATGGCAATTGGACCAGGGTGAGGGTCCTACTCTGGAGGACTGGGCATCTGGCAAAGTGGGAAGGCTGTGAGAAATGCCCTGGTCACTCCACACTCTACTGCAACCGGGCCTGATGCAGCAGTAGTCTCCTCCGTTCATGTCTTGTACCCATTGGTGTGTGCTACCGTGCAAAAAAAATTTTTTTTTATTTTCCACAAAAGTTTTTCCACTGGATAAACCAAAACCTATACACTAAGTGTGTCTCTCAATTCTACATCCACACATCTCCACCTACCAATTTGAGACAAAGTATCCAGGGTGAACCACCTTTCAATTGCTAAGCAAAGGAATTGTCTCATGAGTTGATTAGTGGGTGCAACGTGCTTTACCCTTTGGGAGGCGTGAAAAAAAAAAAGATCACGCGTGGTTTGTACCGGGGAATCACTCCTGGAATTCCAATGGGTCCCTGGGCGAAGCTCCAAGATACCGTCATGACAGTCTCCGACTCATAAACGCTGGCTAAAAATTGTGGCCATTATGAGGTATGTGTGGGAACGAAGTGAGGCCTGTAAGTGAGGGACTGTGCACTGGAAGTTCATAGGACACCGCCAGGGACTCCTGCTAAATGCAACGCATGGATGCTTGTTTCGCTGGGAGCACTCTAACAGCAGTTTTACAATACCAATAGTGCTGGAGGCATGAGGGACAGGAAGTTCGAGGGTTAAACATGCAACGCCAATGCTGCTTTTCCCCGTTAGCTCAATTAGCTGCCCTTCCATAGCTTCATGGTGCTGGGCTCGATGGGTCTATCCCCTCTCGCAATCCTATCACCCTCAGTAACATTGAGCACTTAAAGGGATTACGTATATGTCGCCCTCGGGGTGTGGAACTGGTCGGAAGAGGAGGTGGAAGGCGGCGATACCTCGTCTGTGTTGATCAGTAGGGGTGAAGGCGCCCGAACCTGGTGGGTAGCGGGAAAGGCTCCCAACAGGGTTATACTCCGACCTCAGCAAAGGCCATGGTAAGAGGGGGGACACAACAGGAGCCCCACCAGTGATTCAAAACAAAGTGGAAAGCGGCTCCAAAAGAGTGCACTTAAAGCTGAGAGCGCCCATGCGTGTGGAGAACCAAGCGGTCGTGGGAGTACAAAGCACTACTCTACGCGCCTTGAGGTTTGGCTGGAAGGCTGGTGGTCCCGTAGCAGACATCGGAAATGAAGGGGTGAGTTTGGTACTTTCCACAGCATGCTCTTGCAAGTGACAAACCAGTTTCTTGGCTCTCAAATGCACCTGCTAGCTTTTAATCTGAGCACCACTGAGAACCAAACTAAATCAGTGAGAGTTGTGAGTTTAGCTTTGAAGGAGTGTGACTTCTAATTTTAGTGTTACAGAGCACTCTGCGGCAATGGGTCTGGTTTGAGCACAACGCATTAGAGGTGTGGACTGTGTGAACGCAGCAAAATTGCTGTAGGTAGCAAATGAGCACTGTGCAGCGGGTGGGATTTTGAGGTTAACAGCCAAGAGCCAGACCACCCCCTGGTCGTGAATTGCATACCCCCCCCCAAGGCGCGGCTGGTGATGTGAAACCTTACCTTGTCAATTCAGGTTCTCGCGAACAAGCCCAAATGTAATTGCTGTTGTTTAAGCTTTGGCTAGCCCTAGCATTTAAAGGCTACAGTCTGGATCCAACTGCAATGCCAAGTGCAGTTCCTCTGAGGGTGGAGTATGAGAGGGGAGATGTGATGCCCTTTGAGGCATGCTGCAGAGTAGAGGAAGGGGGGGCGGAGGGTATAACCACTACTTCTCCTCTTCCTACCACCTCCTAGTCATGTAAACTAAAAGCGAGCATGTGAGCAACTGCTTATCTCCCCTCCCGCTTTATTGCATGCTCTCAGTCTGGCACCTATGGTCCTAAAGGCTTGCAAAGCGCATTTAAATCATGGTGGAGCGCATTGTGACGTGAGTGTTTCGAGGCCACTCTGTCTCTCCCGCTGTTTGCATTGTCAGCAGTTTTACCCCATCAACGTGCAGAAAGGTTAAGCACTCTTTAACCAACTTAGCTGGACGGCTTTGAAGAGCGCATTCATATCTCCGGCCCCACCTTGAGAAACTTCTGATGTGTGGAGTCTAAGGCAAACTTTAAGAACTACAAACTTGAGAAAGTTAAGACATAGGGGAACTTGTATTCAGTTTGCCATTACCTACCCTTGTTCGATGGGGAGCCCTGCACATGCTGGCCTCCTGTTCAATGACAGCAGGGGCTCTTGCCATTGAATGTGGGAGAGGGAGGCGCAACTTTAAAATTAGATGTATGTGGCTATCTTGAGCTTTAAAGCCATGCATCCCCCTATTTATTCCCTTCAAGGAGCAGCTTCGGCCCACCACCAAAACCAAGGAGGAGAGGGAGCTGGGCCACCCAGGTGCAGTGCAGTGAAGATGAGGGTAAAGCCTTACCCAGAGTGCCATGTTCTTTGGGAAGGGTGTTGCCGCTTGGATGCCAACGCTGCTCCATGTTACTGAGAGTTGTGGCCGCTGCATCTTCAAATGCTAACTGGCTCTGCAATCTCTCCATGTTTGTGCGAAGTGTCCTAGGGAATACAGAGGGGGCTCATTAACCGCGGCGGTAGGGCTTCCTGCAACAGAAACCACGGCCATCGCAGTTGGCACTCCGTGACAGGAGAGCCATCGTATTGGATGCCAAATCCGTGAGCATGAAAAGGAAAACTGGGCGGGGGGGGGGTTGTTTTAAAGCTGGTTGCGGTAGCAGGAATTTTCTTGCATGGAGCCGGGGCTGGCTTGGCGGTACTGAAGAGCTCTGAAGTTGGGGGGGGACATAAGCAGCAGGAACCAGACCCGCGCTACTTGCATCATCTAAATTTTTTCACTGTGGTTATAATCTTCCACACTCTTCAGACAGGGATCTGGAGCGCAGGCTGAGCTGTGGTTGAGAAGTGGATGAACAGGGAGGAAGGGGGCTACCGCCAGAGGTTCTGGCAAAGCCGGAGGCTGCAGAGAAGTTGCAGGCAAACCACATGGCGCTGCATCCAGCTTAAACAAGTAATTCAAACTTCCTAACCCATCTCCAAGGCTCCTCAGTTGTCTTAGTTGTAAAATGCATTGTTTAAATCACACAATACAAAGGCAATTGTACTTTTCACACACAATGCTTGTGCATATGGTTTATTATCATTGTTGGTTACATCTCTGCAAAAGCAGAGGATTGTCTGTTTCCATGACCTTCCTCTCCTGGCAACCAACCTGAGAGGGACAGGGTGTATAACGCTTTATAAAACATAAAACAAATTAAACTCTGATGCTTTAAAACGCATTACCACTAGCCTATGTAAAAGTAGGGGGGGGGGTCCTGCATTTGGTGGTGGCAGAGACAGAGAAAACAGGGGTGGGTGAATTAAACGCTTAAGTTGGTTACATCTTCAGTAAAGCAGAGGATTGTCTGCTTTCCAAGTGACCATCCTCTCCTGGCAACCTACCGCAGAGGGCAGACGCGTACTGCAGTCTTTTAAAATATTAAACCAATTAACCTTTGATGCTTAAACGCATTACTCACTAAAATCTATGTAAAGCGGGGGGGGGGGGGGGGTTCTGCCGCGTGGTGTGGTGGCAGACAGAGAAAACAAGGGGTAAGGGTGGGTCGCTATTGGTTACATCTCTGCAAAGTACGAGGATTGTCTGTTTTCCATGACCATCCCTCTCCTGGCAACCTACCACAGAGGCTAGACGCAGTCTTTTAAAATATTAAACCATCCAACCTCTGATGCTTAAACGCACATCAATAGCCCAAGTGTAAAGCAGTAGGCTCTACGTGGTGGTGGCATTGTGAGAAAACAAGGGTGGGTGGCAGGGTGGGTCGCTATTGGTTAAGCATCTCTGCAAAGCAGAGGGATTGTCTGTTTCTCTGTTTGACCATCCTCTCCTGGCAAACCTACCCGAGAGGGGCAGCCATGTGTACGCCCGTTTTAAAATATTAAAACAAATCTCTTAACTCCACGATGCCTAAACCACATCGCTAGCTAACCTAAGTGTAATAGAAGGGGGGGCTTGCCCGGTGGCGGCAGACAGAGAAATAACAAGGGGAGGGTCCCCACAGGTCCATTCTTGCTTTGGGCTTCCTCATAAGCTGCTTGTGCATTGGCTGTGATTCTTGGCAAAGCCACCTGAGTGCAGCACAGCTCCAGAGGAGTCTCCCCAACCATCACTGTGGTCACATCCACCTGCTTGATGGGAAGTACTGCCGATTAAGCCCACACAGGACCTCCAAGTCAGGGTAAGTCCTCGAAGCCAGAGTGGGATAAAGTCACCTCTGCCGCATCTCCAATGAGGATTTAGTAGCCGGGCCAGCAATTTCACAAGTGGGCGGAAGGCACTGCTGAAAGCGTAAGCTGGGGCACGAGCAAAGGTTTGTGGACAGCGACCCTTTGCAGAACGGTGAGGTTTCAATGAACCCCCCCAGCACCCCTGCCACCCGAGGGAGCCCATGCGCCTGCGAAGCAAAGCACGTCACAAGGGGTCTGCCATATTATGTCATTCCCACAACTGTCGATGATGGCCAGCCTCAGCGCATGACAGCTCCCCTGTTTTGCCTCGCTCGCGGCTCTGCATGAATGACGCCACCTCCCTTTCCGCTTCTATCACTCGTAGCGCTTCCCTCTCTCCATTGCCTCGATGACCTCTCCCCGTCTTTACCCATGGCGCCGCCAAAGTCAGCGGAAGCACTCCAACATCGTGCCCTGCACACGCTTCCGTCAGCAGTCATTCGGTCAGCTTTCCTGGTGAAGCTCAGTTCCATCATGGGCAGGGGTGTAGGAGCCTGTAAGAGGGACATCGCTGTTTGAAAAGCAAAATTACCATAGCCAGGTGGGATGGAAGGAACTTTTATGAATCCACTGTCATCTACCCTAGGCTCGCATGGAGGGAGACCACACTTTCTTGTTGGAGCACATGAGCAGATCTGCATAGGGCATCCAGGGTTTGCAGATAAGCCGCTGAATCAAGAACCCTAGCATTCACATTGAGAATCAAGCAGTGAGAGCTCAGTGGAGTACGCAGTAATGAGCAGCTTCCACTTTGCGCGGCATGCGCAATATGCAATAGCTTCTCTTGTCGTGCAATGGAGTGAAGTTGGTCCTATGCTCTCAAGAGCGCCTACCACAAAAAATGCGGCTGGGTGTGGGGTTGGGGTTTGTGTTTTCAACGCACCTTCATTTGCACCCAGAACTCCCAGCAATAGGATGAGGTCCATAATATCATTCATGTCACCAGAGGTGTCTGCAAAGAGAGCTGCCATGAAGGAAGGAGAAAAGAACATGAGGGCCGCGACTCCCATCACTCTTTCCTGCCTTTTGATTAAGCGCATCTAACGCGATTACGCCAGGAGTGCTGCTGAGCGCTGCAGGGTATTGGCTGTGGAACCGCACAATCGCTTCAGCAGCACACGCACCTGACGTATGCAGACACGTACAGGCACTACTACGTAAATGAAGCTAAGAGTATCCCAGGAAATTGTGAGGTCACCTCACATGCCCGCCAAGTCTGTGGGAGGGACCATTGCTCCCTGCATCAGCTCTCCTGGCAGGGGAAACCATTGAATGTGCACTGTTGTTGTTTTGGGGCCAAATTCCATCAAGAAATAGCTGTGCCCCCTAACCCGTCTCCTACCTTTTGGCGACGACCGTGATGGAGGGATGCATCGGGAACACCTACAAGCATGGCCTTTACACCAGCAGTATTGGTAAACATTGTGCCAATGAACTCTACCCACTCATCCTGCTTAAGCATGGGAGGGTCTAAGGCATCGTCCTCTGGAGAATTGCTGATTTCTGAGGTGGAAGACCTGTTGGCGAAGCGTATAAGTTCAGTAGCTGCGCGCAGAACCGCTTGACCAAAGAGGGAGAGAGGGGGTGAATTGAGGATTCACCTGTAGTCCCACTGCACTGTGCAACAACAGCGACAAGCTGGAAATGCAAAGCATTTCCCCCGGTACATCCGGCATCTTACAGAGAGAAATAGACATGAGTTGGGACCTCACAGTTAAACCAACCCAGAAGTGGAAGCGTGCAGATCCGAGTGCCCCATCACAAAGAGAGGCAATAACAGAGCAAAGCGCTGCATCCGGGGTATCAGGGCAGAAGGTTAGGAAAACTCACCCCGGGATGTAGGGACAATGGGGTGGAAACCCGTAGGGGTCTCCGGCGCCTATGGTCTCCCAAGGCGTTTTCGCTAAGACACACTTTTTTTTGTTCCAGAATAAAAGCCAGACCGCATTGATCTCCTTGTCTTTTTTAATGTAGTTTCCGTCCGCTCGATGGTGCATTTGTATCATTGGCCTGTAGTCACGATCTCTCCCCCTTGCTTCGCTGAACCCGCGGTTTTGCATCATCCTTTACAGGAACAGCGTGGCAAACGAATTTTAATCTGATTGGTCGGCGCGCAGTCCTTGCCGGGCGGTCCGGTATTAAACGTTCCTTATACAATTCGTGGAGGGCGTTGCCTGGATTGTCCGCTGTCGAGGACGCGTGACGTGGGTGGAGTGGAAACCCTGATTGGTTGCCGTTAGCCATATTCGATACATCTTCGCGTTGATTGAGACGCGGATCTCGCCGCCATTTCATATCGTAGCCCTCGAAGTTCAGCTATACTCCAAGCGAGTCGAGGTACTGCTACCACCTTGGATTTAGTAGGTTTGCCCTCACCAGTTGTGCCTACCGGCTTTTGCTACAGAACTGTTTCTTTAGGGCATAATATCTGGATGGAAAGTTATCAGGTCGCAATGCCTCGGACAATAGAGGAGACAGAGCTGCTTCTTCTGGTTGTGACGGCTTCTGTGCCGCACTGGGCGATCGGTCGATGTCTGCGCGCTGACAAGCCTTCGCTGCACTTAATGGATGTGCATGATAGTTTGTCGCAGGCTTCCTGCACTTTCGGCCGGTCAGTAATGCAGGCGTGCTGGAGTCATACGCCATTGCCTTGGCCACGCCCGCTTCCACGCCACGCTTCTGGGTGTAATGCCAGCACCGTAGCAGGGACTGGTGAGGTATAACTGGGCGCGTGGTCATCATGGGCGGAACGCATGAGGAATGGCCTGCAAGAACTCTCAGCATGAGCAGAGGGAACGCTCCAGAGGATCGCGACAGCCTAGGCACCAGCATTGAGGCTACAAGACACACGCATGCTGGCTGGCGTTGCCTGCGGAGATGCGAAGTGGGGATGGGCTATTTGGTATCTGGCCAGTCCCAACTCCTTCCAGGGATAAAAGTCTTGGCAGCAGTTTGGAGTGGCACCACCACCGCTTTCAGGCTGTCCATGAATTCTGTGAAGCCGCGAAGAACATCCTGTTCAAGAGGGTTGTCCGGTTTATGGATCCAGTGGGAGAAGGTAGGCTGACAGCTGGTTTGATAGTGCTTACCAGTCGCAGTACACTCTCACCTTTTTGGGTCGCGTATCTCTTTGGGTCTGAGTGGCCCTGAGGTACAGTTTCGAATTTTCTTGGAGTTTGATTACACAGAGTTCAGGCAGTGGGATACATGTTCCCCTTTCTTTATTTTATTCGGAAATGGACGGGGAGGCTACCCCGCGGTGTGGGTGGTGGCAAATCTCAAGCGCCATCCGGGATGCGCCTTTGCTCGCTCGAACCCAGAGCCCGGACCGTCTGTGGAATTGTGGGTATGCATATATCTAATTTTAAAGAAAAAGGGAGCTGTAGAAGTGCGCTCCAGGTTGTGAGAGGGCAAAAATGTTGGAACATTCTGGGGCCAGTGGGCTTTGGGAGGGAAGCTGGCTAGAAGAGTTCCACCCAGGAGCAGATATCCCCACCGCGTGATCGTGTAGGCTGGGAGGCAGATATGGCTGCTAATAATTTGTTTTCGCGATTTGAGTATCTTGGGTAAATGAAGCTTCCACCACACCACTCCTGGTAAAGAGCGGTTTACATTGCTAAGCCTGGCATTGCACCACTGTATTGATACAGCTGCTGTGGCACTGGGCAAACCACAACCCAGGCTTGCCAGGTTTATGGGTGGAATTTGGCGCGGCAGCATCTTTTTTAACCAGTCTGTCCCAGCAGTGTTGGGCGGTACCTGTGGACGGTTGCCCAGATTTTAATCCAGGGAGGGCCATTCAGCCAATTAGGCCTCCCGCCTTTCTGTATTAAAAATAGAGAAGAGAGGAAATGAAGAAAATTCAGAGCAGGGATCTCTGATGAGGGAGAGTAGCGCCCATGGCAAGGGCATGCCTGCAGAAATCGCCCCATAAGCCAGCACTTCATGTGCCCCACCCCGTCAGCTGTTCAGAGCCACAAGAACCCAATGGCGCAAGGACACTAACTGTCTGTTTTTTTCCCAAACAACCTCCAGGTTATGCGCTGATTTGTCAACAACATAGGCTTCCCCACAGTGCGTCGGAGCAATTGATGGAGTTGCCACATACAGATTCCCCTAAAACCCATCGATCGCCCCATCGCGGACTACATCAACAGGAAGAGGGTGGTTCCATTTGTTCTTATGGCTATTGCGCTATGGCGACAAAGGACGCCTTCTTTAGCAGGTGGGGACATTGGTCACCCCGTAGAAGCTTTCAATGGCACGCCATTACCTTTCCAGGGGTTGCCATTTCACACAGGCCATGGACAAGTGCCTTCTTCCCAGTTGCCAACCCTGTATTGTCCATTCACGTGGCGTATTGTCCCACCGCTGATTTTTAGCGGATGGCGTGATTCCCCATCGCGGAGGTGGGTTTGTAAAGCTACATCTCATCCATCACCGGAACGCTGACATAGAGCTTCAGCTACAACAGAAGAAATGAGCAGGGCCAGATGTGTTGCTGGAAGCGTGCCCTTTGGGCCGGCCAGTTAAAGGGAGGGTGAAGTGCCTGTGCACAAGTTGCCCATATAAGGGTGGGAGAGGGTTAACTCCCTGGTTGCCACTTCTGTGTTGTTCTCTACACACAACCCATATGCGGCTGGAAAATCAGGACTCCTCCTCGAGGAGGTGGAATGATGCTGGATCAGCCCCCCGCTAACTTCCAGATGGAAGAGCAGCAGCCCATCATAATCTGACCAGGGTGGGGAGGGTCCTACTCTGAGGATCAGCATCCTGGCAAGGGGAAGGCTGTGAGGAAATGCCCTGGCTACCTACCTCTACTGCAAACCGCCCTGTGCAGCAGTAGTCTCCTCCGCTCATGTCTTGGTGTCCATTGGTGTGACTGTGTGCTAACAATGTGCAAAAAATTTTTTTTTTGCCTTTCTCCGTAATAAAGTTTTTCCACCGATAAACTAAACCTGGGCTACATGCTCATGGGTCTCCTCAATTCTACCACACATCTCCCCCCCCTCTTCCACTCACACTTTGAGACAGCATCCAGGTGAACCACCTTTCAATTGCTAAAGGGAATTGTCTCAGCGAGTTGATTAGTGGGTGCACGGTGCTACCCTTTGGGAGGCTGAAAAAAAAAAGATCGCGGTGGTTTTGTACGGGGAATCACTCCTGGAAATTCAATGGTCCCTGGGCAAGCTCCAAGATGGGGTCGCGACAGCCCGACCCTATAAACGCTGGGGATAAAAAAATTGTGGCTATTATGAGGGGTATGTGTGGGAAACAGTGGGAGGTCTTAAAGAGTGAGGACTGTGCACTGGAAGTTCATAGGACACCGCTAGGGACTCCTGTTATGTATACGCATGGATGCTTGTTTGCTGGGAGCACTCTAACAGTAGCTCTTACAGCCCATGCTTTGGAGGCATGAGGGACAGGAAGTTCCGGGTTAAACATGCAACGCCACGTCAAGCTTTCCCGGTTAGCTCACTAGGCTGCCCTTCCATACTTTGCAAGGGTCATATGGCCTATCCCCTCACAAGCAATTCTATCACCCCCAGTAACAGTGAGCACTTAATGGTCTATATGTCAGTCCTCTGAGGGCGTGAACTGGTCGGAAGAGGAGAGGTGGGAGGCTATGATTCGTCTGTGATCAGCAGGGAGTGGCGTCGTAACCACCAATTAGTGGGTAGCGGGCTCCCAACAGGAAAATATACCTCAGCTCCCAAAAGAGCCATGGCAAGTGAGGGGGGATTACAACAGGAGCCCCACTCACTCCAAAACAAGTGGAAAGCCGCCAAAAAAGAGTACCCTAAAGCTGAGAGCTGACCCGCGTGGAGGGCTCCAACCGTTGCCGCTTGGAGTCAAAGCACTACTCCCTCATGCGCGCCAGGCTCTACTGAAGGCTGGTGGGTCCCTGCGCAGACATCGGGAGAAATGAAGGGGGGTGAGTTTGGTACCTTTCCACAGCATGCTCTTGCAGTGACAAACCAGTTTACTGGTTTCAAATGCACCTGCTAGCTTTAATCTGAGCACCACTGAGAACCAACCAATCCAGTGAGATTGTGAGTTTAGCTTGGAAGGGATGCGTGGACTTCTACTTTAGGTGTTACAGAGCACTCTAAGGCAATGGGTCTGCTTTGAGCACAACCCATTAGAGGTGTGGACTGTGTGAACGAAAGGCAAATTGTAGGTAGCAAATGGAGCACTGTGCAGCCGTGGATTTTAGGAGGTTAACAGCCAGAGCTAGACCACTCCCTGGTCAGTGGTGCATACCCCCCCCCCCAACGCTGCGGCTAGCTGGTGATGTGAAACCCACTCATCAATTCAGGTTCCATGGAACAAGCTCCAAATGTAATTGTTGTGTTTTACTTCGGCCAGCTCCCAGTACTTAAAGGCTGTGTCTGAGTCCAACCAACGCCGCGTAGTCTCTTGAGGGGTGGGCAGAGTGAGAGGGGAATGTGATGCCCTTTGAGCATGCTGCAGTAGAGGAAGGGGGCCGGAGGGCACACCCCTTTCTCCTCTTCCCTTACCACCTCCCTAGTCATAAAATTAAAAGCTGGGTATGTGAGCACCCGCTTATCTCCTCTCCCATTACGTACATGCTCTCAGTCCGGGTCTTATGGTCTAGCTGCAAAGCCGCGATTAAAATCATGGTGGGAAGGAGCGCATTGTGACGTGGAGTGTTTCCAGGCCCACTGCCTCTCCCGTTTGCATTGCCGCAAAGTTTACCCATCAACGCGTGCAGAAAGGTTAAGCACTCTTTAACCAACAATGCGACGCTGAAGAGCGCCACTATATTCCGGCCCCACCTTGAGAAACTTTGATGTGTGGGAGTCCTAAGGTAAACTTTAAGAACTACAAACTTGAGAAAGTTAAGACCATAGGGGAACTTGTATCTCAGTTTGCCACGCCTACCTTGTATTCGATGGGAGCCCCACATGCTGGCCTCCCTGTTCAATGACAGCAGGGGCTCTGTTGAATGTGGGAGAGAGCGCACTCTTTAAAAAATTAGATGTATGTGGCTATCTGGAGCTTAAAGCCATGCATCCCCCCCCTATTCCCCTTCAGGAGCAGCTCATTCCCACCACCAGAAACCAAGGGGAGGAGAGGAGCGAGGGGGGCACCCAGGTGCAGCGCAGTGAAGATGAGGGGTAAGCCTACAGAGTGCCATGTTCTTTGGGAAGGAGGTGTTGCCGCTGGATGCCAACGTTGCTCCATGTTACTGAGAGTTGTGGTCATGCATCTCTCAAATGCTAACTGGCTCTGCAATCTCTCCATGTTTGTGCAAAAGGAAATGTCTAGGGGACACAGAGGGGAGGGCTCCTAACCCACTGCAGGGAAGCTCTGCCAACTTAGGAAACCACTTACTACTCCAGAAGTTGGCACTCAGACAGAGCCATCGCTGGATGCCAACTTTGCCAGAGCATGAAGAAAAAAACTGGGCGGGGGGGGGTTGTTTTAAAGCGGGCTTAGCGGCAGCAGAATTCTTCTGCATGGAAGCCCAGGGATGGCTTAAGTGGTACTGAAAGAGCTCCTGAAGCGAAGGGGGGGGGACACAAGCAGCAGGAACCAGGACCCAGCGCCTTGCATCATCTAAATTTTCTAATTGTGGTTATATCTTCCACACTCTCTTCAGACACAGGGATCTGGAGGCGCCCTTAGGCTGGCTGTGGTTGAGAAGTGGATGAACAGGGAGGGAAGGGGGTCACAGGAGGCTCCCTGGCAAAGCCGAGGAGGAGGGAGCTGCAGAGAAGTGCAGGCAAACCACATGGCTGGCGGCATCCAGCCAAACAAGCACCAAACTTCCCTAACCCATCTCCCAGCTGGCCCTCCAGTTGTCTTGAAGCTGTAAATGCATTGCTTAAATCATCACAATAAAGGTAAATTGTACTTTTCACAAATATGCTTGTGCATATGGTTTTATTATCAGCTTGTTGGTTACAGCATCTCTGCAAAGCAAGGAGGAGTTGTCTGCTTTCCATGACCCAGCTTCCTCTCTCCCTGGCAAACCAACCTGAGGAGGACAGGGAGATGTATAATCGCTTTATAAAACATATAAACAAAATTAAACTTCCTGATGCTTAAAACGCAGCATCACTAAATTTCCTATGCAAAAAAAACGTAGGGGGTCCCTGCCGTGGTGGTGGCAGAACCAGAGAAAACAGGGGTGGGTGGGTGCAGCTTTGCTGAGTTACATCTCTGTAAAGCAGAGGATTGTCTGCCTTCCATGACCATCCTCTCCTGGCAACCTACCAGAGGGGCGAGCCAGGCACGCGTGTAGCCCCTTTTAAAATATTAAAACCAATTAACCTTTGATGCTTAAGCGACATCATCACTAGCCTGGCAAAAGCTGGGGTCTCTGCGTGAGTGAGGTGGCAGACAGAGAAAAAACAAGGGTGGGTGGGTCGCTGGTTGGTTGGCATCTCTGCAGAAAGCAGAGGATTGTCTGCTTTCCATGACCATCCTCTCCTGGCAACCTACCTCACAGGAGGCTCAGGGGCGACGTAGTAATACTTTTTTAAAATATTAAAACCAATCTAACCTCTGATGCTTAAAACGCACATCAATAGCCTATGTCCAAGTAAAAGCAGGGGGGGGGGGGTTCTGGCCGTGAAATTGGTAAGGCAGACAGAGAAAACAAGGGGGGGTGGGTGGGTGGGTCGCTGGCTGGTTACATCTCTGCAAAGCAGAGGGATTGTCTGCTTTCCATGACCATCCCTCTCCTGGCAACCTACCTGAGAGGGGGAGCAGGGCCATGTGTAGCCTGTTTTTAAAATATTAAACAAAATTTAACTTCTGATGCCTCAAACTTGCATTACGCTAAGCTAACCCATGTAATAGAAGGGGGGGGGCTTGCCCGCGTGGTGGTGGCAAGTGTGACAGGCAGAAATAACAGGGGAGAGTCCTCTACAGGTCCATTCTCCTGCTTTGGAGCTTCCCTCAAGCGCTTGTGCATTGGCTGCTGATTCTTGGCAAGCTAACCATTGAGTGCAGCACAGCTCGCGAAGAGGTCTCCCCAACCATCATCAGGTCCTCCACCTGTGATGGAAGAGGTACCGTGGCCGCCATTAAATCCACACAGGACTCCAAGTCGCGGTGTCCCTCAGCCAGAAAGTGGGATAAGTCACCTCTGGGTCGCATCTCCAATGAGATTTACGGTGCAGCCGGGCCAGCAATTTCCACAAGTGGGCGAGAGCACTGCTGAAAGCCAGCTGGGGAGCAGGCAAAGGTTTGTGATGCGACCCGACTTGGGAGCAAGAGGCGTAATGAACCCCCCAGCACCTACCTGCCACCGAGGGAGCCCAGGCGGCTGCAGCAAAGCCGCCACAAGGGTCTGCATTAATGTCATTCCCCACTGTCGATGGCCAGCCCTCATGCACATGACAGCTCCCTGTTTTGCTCTCTTGGCAGCTGCTCTGCATGAATGACGCCACCTCCCTTTCCACGCCTATCCCTCGAAGCGCCTCTGCCTCTCCATTGCCTCGACCTCTCCCTGCTCCACCATGGTACCCATACCGTGAAAGTCAGCTGCAGCACTCCAACACGTCGCATTAACGCCGCCTGTCAGCAGTCATTCTCTCCGCTCTGGGTGAGAGTCAGTTCCATCTCATGGGCAGGGGTGTGGAGCCTGTAAAGGAGGACATCGTTGTTGAAAGAAAAAGCAAAATTAATAGCTGTAGGTGATGGAAGGAACTTTTATGAATCCAATGTGTCATCTACCCTAGGCTCGCATGGAGGGAGACACGCACTTTCTTGTTATGAGCACATGAGCAGATCTGCATAGGGCATCCTAGGGTTTTGCAGATAAAGCTGAATCAGAACCCCTAGCATTCAAGCATTGAGAATCAAGCAGTGAGGGAGGCTCAGTAAGGCGCAGTAATGAGGCAGCTCACTTTTGCGGCATGCTGTCTTCTCTTGTCGTGCAATGGAGTGGTTGTCCCTATGCTCTCAGGAGTGCCTACCGCAAAAATGCAGCTGGTGTGGGGTTGGGGTTTGTGTTTTCAAAAGCGCTAACCTTCATTTCCAAATTCAGAACTCCCCAGCAATAGGGATGGTCAAGGACATCATTCATGTCACCAGAGGGTGTCTGCAAGAAGAGAGCTGCCATGAAGGAGAAAGAAACATGTAAGGGGCGCACTCATCACTTTTCTTCCTTTTGGACAAGCACTATAGCGCATTAAGGCCAGAGTGCTGAGCGTACGCAGGAGTATTTGGTCAGCACAATGTCGTTCCAGCAGCACCACCACCCTGGCAGGGCGCGATACTGCGCCCAGCACTAACATGCAATGGCTAAGAGGCATCCTGTTGTGGTTTCACCTCACATGCCCGCTAAGCCTGTGGAGTGGACCATTGCTTCCCTGCATCGCCTTCCTCCTGGCAGGAAAAACCATTGAATGTGCACTGTTGTTTTTAGGACTGGCAAAATTCCATCCCAAAGAACATTACTGTGCCCCTTAACCCGTCCTCACCCCTTTAGGCGCCGCACTGTGATGGAGGGATGTCGTTGGGAACACCACAAAGCATGGCCTTACACCAGCAGGCTAAATAACAGCCAATGAACTCTACCCACTCATCTCGCGACATAGGGATCTTTCTCGCATTGGCATCGTCCTCCTGGAGAATTGCTGATTTCTGGGGGTGGGAAACTTCTGTTACGAAAAGCCAGCATTACAAGTTCAGTAGCTGCGTGCAGAACCCGTTGACCAAAGAGGAGAGAGGGGAGAATTGAGGATTCACCCTGCTAGTCCACTGCACTGTGCAACAACAGCGACAGCGAGGAATGCAAAGCATTTCCCTGCACATCCGGGCATCCATCTTTACATGAGAAATAGGACATGAGCTGGGACCACAGTTAAACCAACCTTATAGAAGTGAAGCGTGCAGAGTCTGGAGTGCCCCATCACAAGAGAGGCACAACAGAGCAAAGCGGCGCTGCATCCAAATGGTATCAGGCAGAAGTATAGGAAAACTCACCCGGGATGTAGGGGATGGGGGGTGGGAAACCTGCAGGGTCAGTCTCGCGCCCATGAAAGTGCTCCTGCAAGTCTCTGCTCCCGAACGCTTTGGTGTGGAAGTCCCTCAGCGGCCCCGGCGTCTGGAGAAAGCCGTCACGACGCATCTCTGTCGCCTCGGAGCTGATCGCGGGGGGGGTTGATCGCCCCTGTCCCCCCCCCCCAACATCTGCTCGAGCTCCTCATGCAGAAGGGGCATCGTCCGGTGGCCCATTCCCCTGAGAAGTGTTGTTGTTATTGCTGGTGTATCCGGCTTAAAGAATCCCTTTTCAAAGTCTTTTGCGCTTCGGCCCTGCACTCAGCGGGACGTCCTGTTGTCTTGCCCCGGCCCGGCATTTGATCTGCCACCCTCTCAAAACATGCGTCCAAGTTTCGCGATGCGATTTAGGACTTCAGCTTTGAAGCTTGAACTTCCTCTTCCCCCACCGCAGCAATGCAGGTCCCTTAGCGTCTCCTCCGGGTCGCCATGAGAAATACGCCTCTACCTGACCCTTACCGAAAATGATGGCCGCGATTGTTTTGTATTGCTTCGAAGTTTCCCTCCTCCCATCCCGCTTAGCGAGAGACTCTTCGGAAAGCGTTGCGCTATACGCGCGTAACAGGGCAGGAAAGCGAAGCTGACGAAGTCACCGCGTGCTGAGGCAAAATATCACCGCGGCAAGCGGGGGCCACGAACCTCCCCACCGGTTCGATTCAGGCCTAAGGCAAAGCGCCTACGACCCGAAACGGTATGGGAGGGGGGGGGGAGGCGAAGTGAGATGCAAAAGGAACAAAAGGGAGTAATGTCGCGCTAGCGCAGCCAGGTAACGCCCTTCGCCGACTCCCATTGGATGGATCAAATCTCGGCCACACGCTACGTGAACCCATGCGCCGTCACTTCGATCCACTTTTCGCTCCACATTTGTTTCAAGAACTAGGCACCACCCAAATTCTGGGGGGGAAACTGCGTTTTCCCCAAAAGTTGCACAGAGTATCGGCGACAGGAAAAATGTGGTCAAACGGCTGGAATAATGGCAATAAGCAGATCGGCACACATTTTGGCTTAAGTGTGTCGCGAACAGATGTGTGGGATACTTAAGCATCTAATCTCTGCCACATTACCAGATCTGCAACAAACAGTGTGTGCGAAAACGCCCAGAGTGAAGAGCCACATATGGCTCCTAAGACATTGAACAGATACTCAAGTGTCTTATATTAAGGAAAGTTTAATTTAATTCAATGTTCAGATCTAATAACAAGAGTCTGAGTCTGAGATAGGTTTGCCAACCTCTGGATGGGGCCTGGAGATCTCTCAGAATTACAACTGATCTCCAGACTACAGAGATCAGTTACCCTGAAGAGAATGGTTATTTTGGAGGGTGGACTTTATGGCACTTTCCCTTGTTAAGGTCCCTCCCTTCCTCAAAATTCATTATTCCCTGGTTCTACTGACAATCCCCCTGGAAATTCCGAACCCAAAGATGGCTACTCTAAATGAATACAATGTTATGGAAAATTTTTTTTAAAACATAGACATAGAATTTGTTTGAAGGCCAAGAGACAATATTAAGGTTCAGTTTAGTCTATTGAGTATTGTAGACCTGAAAATGATCCCACATTTTTCCTCCATTTGGTGGATCATAAAATTGAATCCCCAACAACTTTTACCAAACTTGTGGGTCTTTAAAGAAGAGTCATCAGAAGCTAAACTGGTAATTTAATGCCTCTGCTGTAAAATCAATCAATCAAACAAACAAACAACAACAAAACAGCCCCCTGAGCCCCAGAGGTTATAATAGAGCCAAGGGCAGATTTAAATGTTAAAGGTCTACATAAGAGGAGTTTGGATTTATATCCTCCCCCTTTGTTTCCTGTTTGTAAAGGGGCTTACAAACTCCTCTTCCTTCTCCCCACAACTGACTACTGGTGAGGTAGGTGGGACTGAGAGAGTTCTGAAGAACTGTGACTAGCCCAAGGTTACCCAGCAGGGATGTAGGAGTGTGGAAACAAATCTGGTTCACCAGATAAGAGTCCATTGCTGGTGTGAACGACTGGGGAATCAAACTCAGTTGTCCAGATTAGAGTCCATTTGCTTTTGACCACAACACCTTGCTTGCTCTCCAGGGCATATGTACTCAAGTGGTTTTTTTCCCTTTAAAAGTGATTTTTCCCTTTCTACTGGGGCAGCTTTGGATCTTGAAATGATCATGAAAAAGCCCCCCCCCTTTTTTTTTTTTTGCTTTTTGAGATTGTTAGATACAGCCTAAACTACCAATTTTGCACAAGACTCACACCCTTCTGCCCTTGTGCAAAGAGAAGACTGGAATTCTTGGGATCATGAATATTCAGCACATTAATGAGAACAGAAATCTTCACTTCATGAAAATAACTTGGGAGTCTAATGGCAAAAGATTTCACAACCACAGCTCACTTCCTTGAATGCATCTCTAAGGTGCCCTAGACTTATGTTTTATTTTGTTATTATAGACTAACAAGACTATTAACCTAGAATTAACTTCATGAATTAAATATTCAATATTTTTGTGGAAATGAAATCCCTACATGAATCAATGACAATATTCAAGTTGCTAGTTAGTTTTTTACAGTTAGTAAAAAAATATTTTATTGCTGAAATAGCATGTTGCCCTTCGGATTTGGACTGGTTTTTTTTTTTTAAGCAACTAAGCCATTACAGAATCCTGTGAGTCCTCCATGCCATAGCGGGAACTGGAGTTTCAGGAACACTGGGCTCCCAACCTAATCAGGGAGAAGGCTCAAATGGGGTGTATGTTTAATTTTCTTTATTAATAGCCCATGTTTCTTGCCAAGTCTCAAGACAGATGATAAAATATCAATAGTGAAATCAAATAGCACAAACCAACCAATGACCACCCTAATAGGACCAGTAATGCTGAATTAAGGAACAATGTGAACAACACATTATCTAAGTCAGGTAAATGATAAATAATACAGATAATTGATTACTAGGGAAAGACAATGCACTGAAAGCAGGTCATACCTACGATAATCATTTCAGTGGACTATTCCATTATAAAGGTGCCTTCCTGGACTTTAATCGCTTTCTTAAAATGACCTCTTGAACATTTTGGTTTTGCACATTTCATGAAATTACAGAAGGTCAGAAGCCTGCCTGACTTTTTCAGGCATGCTTGCTTTCCTTTGGCATGCGGCTTGCCATTCACAACTGCCCACCCACCAATCCCTACGTTTGGCAAGGTGTTGGTGTATTTATTTTATTTATATCATGCTGCTCTTCATAGTGGGGACTCAAAGCAGCTTATTACATCATTCTTCCCTCTTTCATCTTATCTTGACAACAACTGCCCCATGAGTCTTGCTATATTCAGATATTTCAAGTGGCCTAAGTTTACCAGTAAATTTCCATGGCAGAGCAGGGATTCAAACCTAGTTTTTCCAGATCCTAGACTGACATTGATTTCTATACCATGAAAGTAGAACTAAATGGACATTTCAGGGCTGAACAGAAATTTCTGGGACTCAGGCTGTGAAAGTGTTCTTTTTCACCTGTATCACTTTGGGCACTTTTGCAGATGTAGAATAATGCAGTTTCAGTTCACTTTCACAATTGTTTGCAAGTGGATTTTGCTATTTTGAACAGTAAAATCCAGCTGCAAAGTGCTTTGAAAGTGGATTGAATGCATTATTCTACATGTGTGAAAGTGCCCTTTGCCACTACTCAGTGTGTATCATAGGTGGGTTCCACACTGCATATTTACAATGAGTTGCATTAGTTATAAATGAATCCATTTTTCTTTTTCCATTTTGTGCAATGGTCTGGCAATAATGAATGTGTTACTGTATATCTATGAGTGCAATGGTGGTCATACTCGCTGCCATGGTGAGAAAACATGCTTGGGAGATCTGCATAGTGGTGGGTGGACAGAATCTTCCTGACATGGCAAATGGCAGCAGAAACAAAGTAAAAGGGTGGAAGGGAGGAGAAATTAGATAGCAACTGGAAAAATAAAGCATCTCCTACCTGTTATGTTCACACAAGAGTGCCTTCAACCCAGAATTTTGCTAAAAGATAGTTTAGTGATTTTGAAAAAAAAAACAGGTTAGGAGTATAACAGGCTTAAGTCATTTTGAGGTTGAGACCTGTGTGAAGTTCTTCCCCAAAACATTATTTGAAATGAAGTGAAACCTTTAATGGCATTTAAAAAAATAATATACAATGGGTTTTTAAAAATATAAAAAATTAAAATCCTTGAATACAGTCATTAAAAAATTAAAGATTTTGTTCAGGAAAAACATTCAGACAGCAATACACATAAATCTGGCCATAGGTTCAGGTACTGTGGCTGAATTACTATTTAGCAGAAACAAGGTTTTAGCAGGATCTGCAATACTGTCTAGGCCAGTCAAGGGGAGCTTTAATTTTTTTTTGTGCAGAGTCATAAAAAAGGCAATGGTGAAGGGCATGATGGACAGTTTCCTCCAATCTGATGGTGCAGCTACAGTTTCTGTCAAAGATTGCAAGATGATTCTTTCTGCTGGAAGGAATCACATTACATCTAGCCAGAGTATCAGCTCCTCGAAGTTTAGGGTCAGTTAGTAAATAAAGATAGCTGGCTGTCATGGTAATCCGAGGGAGGATTCCCAGATGAATAGGAGAGAAAAATGTATTCACTTTAGCCATCCATTTCTGTGATTCTTGTTTGAGAAGACTAGGTTTTATTGCATGGAATGTCTCCTTGGCAGTTAGCATAAGTTGACAGTCCAGAGGCAGATCCAGGTCTTGTAATTTAGCATTCAGATGAACCTACCAGTCTGTTAAATGAAGAAAGGAGAGGGCTTGAGAAATAAAACTAGGGTCCTTGTTTCTTTAGCAAATTTGTAGCCAGAACTTGAAGGTAAGACACCAGGCTTTGGTTTCCATCAAGTGCTAGCCTGCTTCCAGAGATAAAACAGCATAGGGCACTGAATGAGGAATTCCAAAAATTCGACATAAAAATCCAGATTGAATTTGCTCAATTTTAATGTTACATGATTGAATCCATAAAAGGATGCCACAGAAAAGTTGGTGGCAGTTTTTAGAATTAAAGATCTTTAAAACCGCTGTGATATATCCATATCCCTTGTAAAAAAAAGCGAAAGATGGCATTACTGGTGATTTTACTTGATGCTATCGCTCTATTCCTATGTTGTATTTAGGGTTGGAGATTGAGACGTAAGAAATGCCAGATTCGGACTGATCTGGGCGATTTTGGGCATGTTCAGACAAAAATTGTCCAAATGTGTCCTGTCCAAATATGCACGAATCCAAATGCAAGGTATTTGGGATTTTTTTTAAAAAAAAATTGGAGTTTTTTTGCATTTCAGCCTGAAGGGAGTGCATTTTTAAAGCTAGTGGCACCAGAATTTCAGGGTACTATTCAAAGACTGTCCTGATTATATCAACCAAGTTTGGTGAAGTTTGGTTCAGGGGGGGCAAAGTTATGGACTCCCAAAGGGTGTGCCCCATCCCCCATTGTTTCCAATGGGAGCTAACAGGAGATGGGGGCTACCCATTTGAGGGTCCATAACTTTGCCCCCCCTAAACCTAACATCACCAAACAGATGACTGTTCTGTCTGGCATTTCCTTGCTTGCAAGCAAAGAAACTCCAAAGCAGGCGGGGGCAGGAAAGAACCAGGTTGTCCACTCCTGACCGGATCACTCCCCCCTGCTGCCTCCTGGATCCCCACAGCAGCCCCAGCCCTTGACTGCTCTGGCGTTTCCTTGCTTGCAAGCAAGGAAATGCCAGAGCAGGCGGGGGCAGGGAAGAGCTGGGGCCACCCATGATGCCGGGCGCATGCCTGTGGGGTGCCCAGCAGGCTTCTGCCCACCGACCCACCACCACCCACCACCGCCGCCTGTCATCCCACTCACTCACTCACTCACTCACTCACTCACTCACTCACTCACTCACTCACTCACTCACTCACTCACTCACTCACTCACTCACTCACTCACTCACTCACTCACTCACTCACTCACTCATCTTTTCATTTCCCTGCAATCTTTGGAGCATTGCCCTTTTAAGAAAATCATAGAAACACTTCGTCCAAGCGGCAGCTTCCCTGAAGCCAAGCCTCAGAGCCTGTGGGGAGAGGAAAGGATGAGTGAGTGAGTGAGAGGGATGACGGGCAGTGGTGGTGACACCGCAGCGGTGGAGAGTGGCTTGCGTATAAGGTGAGGAGGGCTTTTTCAGCACAAAAAATGTGCTGAAAAGGTCAACTTATACGCAAGTATATACGGTAAGTAAATTCAGGCTTTGATCACAATGTGTTCTCATACTCTCAATGAGTTCACAGTTAATTGTATAACAAGCAAAAAGAAAATAAGGCAGCAGTTTAGAAGGAGACCCAATGAGATAAAATGCAATAAGCTTAAGTTACAAAATTTCCAAAACATGCCAGTTAGGGGTGATTTAAAGCCTCTAGAAATCACTCAGCCCAAGGATCGCAGCAGAAGCACAGGGTTGCAAACAATTCTTATCTTTGAAGACTGATTAATTTCCACAGTGTGTGGCTATTTTAACATAAATATATCAAATATTTATCAGAAAGCGGAAACAAAGGAAAGAAAAATCAAAATATTCATGGAGAAGCTTTGCATGTGACCTTCACCAGTGAAACCTGGAAGCGCACCACCAAACACTATTTATAATGTCCTAAAGATGTTATATTTGTGCTGTGCGGAATCCACCATACTATTGTATGCAGGCCTGGTTTAGGTAGTTAGGCCCTACTGACATTTGTGGGAACAGTGAAAGCTTTAGCTCATTGAGGAATATTTGGCAATCACCCTAGGGTGTCTTGGGTGAGGAGAGGGCTTTCCAAACCAGTTTTTCCTGGTTTACTAGTCAGAGAGATTGGAAAAGGGGACTCTTTGTGACTGTGGCTTCACCAGTTTGCCACCCCTGGAAGGAACCTAGCAGAGTGATATTCTTTCAGGATGCCATTCCATGGCAGATTAGGAAAAACTACAAGTAGATTAAAGTAGCTGTGTTCTTGAACCCAGGTTCACAATCTTAGCATGCCTCCTACAGCCCAGTATGGTAGAGTGTGAATGCTAGGAGCTCAGATTTAATTAGAATCAGGTCCAAATTAGATTCTTGGGGTTTCCGTAAGGATGCTTGCCATTTTGAAAAAAGTGAGTTACCATCCAGGAACATTGAAATGAACCAGATAAGCTCAATTGTGGTTGGGACTACAGTATCACTGAGAGAAAAGGGGCTCCTGCCTCCTGCCACCAATTTTTTTCTGACTTGGAACTATTTTGCTCAGAAACCAAGTGGGGCAAGAGCACCTCTTCCCCCATGATGTCATGATCCCAAGAAGAAGTGGGCTGCTGTGGCACAGTTTAAAGGATTTACCAGCTGGGAGAAATCACTACTTCAAAATGACAGGCTTCCCCTGTGTGCCTTAGGGGACAGCCATAATGTCTAGTTCGGTTCTCAGAATGTTTATTAATAAAGAAATCCCATTTGAACCCACCTTGTATGTTAGCATCTTTATTTGAAAGGATGGAGAGCTAACATATGCAGTGTATATTTCTGTGCAAAGACGAAGAAAAAAATAAACATGCAAGGTTAAGCTAGGTGGGAAATGTATCCAAGGAAAAAAATGAAGTGTTTGTGAACTTTACTATCTCCTCTGTTTTATTCATTTCTTTTCCTTGATATGAGCTCTCCCAGAATAGGAGTAAGATGTGTAAACAGTCATATTATTGCACAAACTGTTCTGTACATGAAAGCAGACTTTGGAACGAAAGAACAGAATAAACCTGAATGCTTTTCCACACACACATTAATGCCTGTACATGCTTGCGCTATGCAACTGAATTGCAACCATATGTCACAGTAAAAATTAGGAAGGGATTGGAATTTGTAGAAAATTTGAGCTTGTAATATAGGTATATCTGAAGGAATTTCAGTCAGTTATATACAAACCAGCTGTTTTAAAATCCACTTATATTTGATAAATCATAGGAGATACGGTGTCATATAATGGGTAGAAAATTGATTTCTAGAAGATGAAGATAAAAATATTCATTAATCCTGCAGTAAGTGTGGCAGTTAACTTAAGGTATTGTATTCCCCTTTATTTTTATCATATACTGGCAGTTTTCTCCGTAAACATTCCTAAAGTGTTGACAATGATCACTAATAAAATAAACGTATGCTTTTTTATTATGTTGTGTTCAATCAATCTTCTGACCTCTTGAATTGAGTTCTACAATAATGACTCTTTCTAATACTTGATTGTGCAAACTCATAGACAAATCAGTGATAAAACAGCAGGGGAGTTATGACATGCTTATAGCGTTGCAGTTGTTAACAAGTAGTAAAGTCCTTTATGTGCATTAACTTTGCAAATTCTCCTGTAGTTGCATGCTCCAAATTTCTTCAATGACAAACAAAAAATGGGTCTGGAAATATCGCCCTGAAACCCATTTCCTCTCACTAGAGACTTCTTTATTAACATCACATCTGCACAAGAACGATGTATTCTGCAAAGCCAGCAACAGCTTAAACCATGTTATTAAATTATGAAGGAAAAAACACAAACCTCTGTGGGCCTGTTTAACGTATCACAAACCAGTGTGCAGTGATGCTGCCTCCTGAGTCTGGGCCTGTAATGCCTAAATTTTATGTAATGATATTATGAAATATTTAATAGTATACTATTTGTTGAACACCTTTCCAACACAATTTACATTAAAAATTAATCTCTTCAAATGGTTAAAGTTTACCTGAGCAAAGTTTATTACAGGCTTTCAAAGCTGGTGAAGGATGAATTGATATTAGAAGATGCATTTTTATATGGAAAATGGGATTAATGTATTGACCAAATAATAAATAAAGGAATTAAGCTCATGAAACAAGGCAGTGCTCCTGGAACCCTTTTGCTGGACTACAAGATATGCTTACAAAACTATAATGTTAGCCATTTGATGAGAACTGACTCTGTTTCCTTCATGACGATACAGCCGCAGCCCATGCTAAATCAGTCAAAACTGTCTGAAGATAGAGCTATAGTCAGTACTGAGTTAGTAGAATACTCATGAAAGGGTGGGATGTATATTCTACATTGTTTGGGACTCTGCCAAATGTCTTTTGAGGTCTGTATGTTGAGTGAGAGTTTGTCACATCTTGTCTATTGGTACAAGCTTTTTGTGCAAAGACATTTTTAAAACATATGTAGTCCACCTTTCTCAAAGCGGATTATGCAAAGTAAATCAATACAGTCAATAGAATAACACATCTAATATGCAATGTAATACAAAGCACAAATATTAGATGCATGTTAAACCAGAGCCTCCCTGTTCTCTTTGAGCCTGCTGGCACATTTGAAATTCTGACCCAGTATAGTGGGTGCAGACAGTAAAAAAACGGCTGCCGTAAAATGACCGCTGCAGTCACAGAATGATTGCCACAGCTTAACTTCAATAATAGAGTGCAGATACCTGTGTTGTGGTGGTAGCTGCTGCCAAAGCAATGTTTAAAAGCATCTGCAGAGCCAATCAAATCTCAAAGCCCTACCTGGACCTACCCACTTCCTGAAAACTTTTGACAGGCAACAGAAAAGGTGCCAATGGGTGCCATGGTGCTCATAGGAGCCACATTGGGGATCCTTTGTTGAACAATGGTTGATTTCTCAACTGTTTATGCAAAGATATAGCCTCAATATTGTGGTGTATTGTTTAGAGATAGGGTATACTTCTGAACAAGTAAGACTGTGGTTCTATTCATGTTTTATTGAAAGTAAGCTTCATGGAAATGATGAAACTTTACTGAAATTGATAGGTACTCCCAGAATCTCAACCCAAATCTTACTTCACCTACTTATAAAACTGTCAAATTCTACTCCTAGTTCATGTTGCCTGCTGTCTTTCTGAGTGGCACCAGGATATATTTTTTTAAGCAGAGTTGCAGGTGCTACTTCTGGGAAAAATCTGGAAGTGATATATGGCAGCTGTAGGAATCACCAGAAACTCTACAGTTTTACTCTGGGAGTTTACCACTGCCCAGCAAGCCTAGCTGCCAAGAAGACTTTTTACTCCTATTAAAGCTGAGCACAACAAGCTAAGTTGTGTGTATTTTCTATTTAACTGTGAAGGCTTCAAGACTTAAGAGAAAAAGCAAATGGGAAACTTCTACATGGGCACTTTTCTATGCACATTAATTTGACCAATTCAGAGCTATGCTGCTGGAACAACAAAATCAGAGATCGTGTAGCATAAGGCCTTGTGCCACTTTTCTCATTTTGAGACAAGCCATACTGTTGTCTCAGAAGAGAGTTTGAGCAGATCCTGGCATGAGCATAAGCTCTAATAACAGGATGTTTCTTATTACCTTCTCCAGCAATGTACTGTGGTAATTTACCAGTAGGTAGTTGTCCGGGGGTCGCCACAACGGCTCGCCCCGGATTCGTTCAGCCGGGGGGCGGGGCCTGCCAAGAGCCTGCAGGAGGCGTGGCGAAGGGACCACGATGCAGCTCAGCTGGAGCTTGTCAGGCCTTCTGCGGAGCACGGGGGCGAGGCAGGAGATGCCCCAGAAGCCCCAGCGAGGGCTTATAAGGCAGGGAGAGACGGGCGGGCGAGGCTTGGCACAGCAGGATGTGGGAGGACAGTGTGGAAGCTGGGAGGTGGAGAACGGAGGACAGGGGGGAAGGAGGAAGGAGTGAAAGGGAGAAGTGTGAAAGGAGGAGGCAGTAGGGTCAAGGGGACCAGCACTGCGGAGAAGAGATAGAGAGGGGGGAGAGAGAAAGGAGAAACTAAGAAGGAGAAGAACGGAGTGGAGTGTGAAAGGCAAGGAGTTAGGAGGAAGGAAGGAGGAGAGAACGAGCAGGGAAGGCTCACAGGGGTGAAGGCCAGTAACCCGGTGGTGGGACATTTACTGGCGGGAGGGAGATTGGCTGAGACAACCCTAGTAGGCAGGGCGGCTGAGACCCCTGGCCTAGGGTAGGGAGTGCCTTCAGCAGCGGCAGAAAGGGAGGGTACTCCCTCCCGTCAGCATCCTGTGGCTGACTTCATTGAGAGCCCCAAAGACAGGGGCTGAAGTCAAGGAGACCAACACCTTGGAGAGGGATGGTGGGACGGCTTGTCAGCCCCACTCACAGGAGGGAAAGGGGGATCGCCACAGTAGTATGGAACTTCAGCAGTCTTCCAGAGATCTCGGCATTTTCTCTTTCTTTACATGGTATGATTTCTTTTGGACAACCAACTTAACTAGCAAGTGCTTAAGACAAGCATCTTGCCATTGTGAGATTCTTACTTCTATTGTAAGTCTTTTGTGCCTGAAAGGACAAATCCTGACTATTATAAAAGTTTGGCAATATAAACCACCATGAAGAAGACAGCTTCTTCTCTATCTTCTCCTGTCAGCAGGAATAGGGGGTTTCTCTGCAGCTTTTTTGACCTCTAGCTCTTATTCACATTATGATGAACACACATATATCTTGTATTTACATGCATATGTATATTGTAAGAAAAGTCAACATATATTCACATCACAATAAAACAGATGGCCAGCATCTGAATAAATGTTTAGTTTTGATCCGATGTTCAGCACTGAATATAACATGAGAATGACTCCATATGCGGATAAAGGAAAATCACATGTGCACTGTACATGAATTGTACATGTGTTCACTGTAATTTGTGATCAGGGCTTTTATATTTGTCTCTGTGGTACCCTGTTAATTTTATGTGTAGCATTGAAGATTCCCTATAGAACTCATCTAAGTCATAATAATAGGTCACTATTAATTCAATCTCTACTGCTTAGATAAAGGATGTGCTTAGATGTAGGAGCTGTTTAATATTGGATCTATGGAGGATCTAGTACTAAACTGATCCTATAATATACTTAAAATGCTATATCTTCAATTGGCATGACAGATATGGCATTTTCAGACAGTGAGAAGCAATTTCTGTCTAGCATTACAGCAATGTAGAAACACATAGTGAATGTGGATAAAAAGGATATACAATAAAACATACATTTTGGACTAAAGGTTCTTCACAGTGGAAGAAATCATTGCCTACACAGTGATGCACAACACGTTGGGGGTCAAAGAAATTAAAATAAAGCCAGGAAAACACAGAAGCAGCATTTTTTAAATTATGTCCCAAATGTCTTATTTCATTGGTTTCAAGCAGTCCATAAAATAGCTCCAAACCAGCAGCTATCTATGCTAAAGACGTTCTCATGAAATTTAAGATGGTTAGGCTTACTTTTCATAATGTTAAGAATAAGACAAATAAGAAGCAATGGGGGCTGACATGAAGGGAGAGAACAGCTCTGGAAAAAGATAATGGAAAAAATAGTGTTAACCTGGAGAGAATATTTGAAAACACTATTTTCACTTCTTCATAATGTTATTTACTCCTCACTGACCTAATTATATTTTAGTTTGGGCCTGATCCTTCTAGATGCTATCAATTATAATGGCCACTATAAGTTTTTGCAGTTTGAATTTACAGCTACTGTACTGTAACATGTTTTGTTGCCACTCTCTCTCATTCTATATGTTTCCCCCTTTTGTCCAATTATTTGTATTTTGCTAGCACCATCTTCAAATTAAAATTTTATATGTATTCCTTGAAACTCATTTCCTGTTATCAGCCCAGGCCTTTGTAATCTTGTTTTTAATACAAAAATGCATTGACGAGTTACTATTTTGATTCCTAATATGAATTTCCAGCTTGACAAAATGAGGAGTCCTCCTTTACTTAAATAAGTCTGCTTTCTGTTTGTAAGCATTACACATTAATAATGCATTAGCTACCACCTCAAGTCTTTGCCCACCCAAAACATAATGAGCTTCACACCAGGAATCTGTGTAGGTCTTGCCTCAGGGAAATACATTTTTTTTTGAACAAGACAAGCAGGTTTATCGATTTAATGTTCTGGACACTAAAAGTTTGCTGCCGTCTGGAGCTCAGACACTGTGCTAAGGCTCAACATTACACTGAAATACTAACCTTAGAATTACCAAGCAGACCTATGATCAAAATTTGAAAAAACAACAACCCTGTTTTTGGAAACAGATATGTGCTATTGTGAAAAACCTGAAGTAATTACATGACCAGAACAAGTCTATCTATGCATGTTTACATATGAAAAATGACAAATATGGTTTCTTTTAAAGTTGTACAGAATGTATAGTTAAAAGAACTCATGCCATCTATATTTACTGTGGGGTTTTGTTTGTTTTTTGTTTTCTACAAACTTCAAAGATTGATTACAGCATCAATACTCCACATATACTATCAAAGAAAGACGCGAGACTCTAAATAAGGATTTAACTAGGTTTTATGAATGGCTTATCTGTGAGATAAGAAACAGTTCCTTCCCATTTTCGTACAGTTATCTCATTATGGACATCATCTAGTAGCTCTCAGCTATTGTTCAAGCACACAGTGGCTCCCAATTCCCAGGCCATTATTGTCATTTTATTAAATCACAAAGTCTGCATGAATTGTGTGAGGCAGGCAAAAAGTCCTCCTCTGAGCCAATCTAAAGGGCTAAAAACTCAGCCCCAAAAGGTGTCCAGAGGGCAGAGAGGAAATTGTTCCAGCAAAAATCCTGCAAGAGGGAAGCAGAGCTGGGCTGCACAGTCACTTTAAAGTCATTCCTTTTTTGCCAGGCTATATCAGACTGGTGGGAAAAATGCCATAGGAGGCAGGGGATAGATGTGTTACTGCAGCCAGTTAGAGGAAGGATTATGATAAACTAAAGGTAATGTTAAAGGTGCAGTATAGAAACTATAATAAGCTTTCTCTCATGGATCTAATTGTCTTGCTGGATCAGATCATCTGTTGTAGATTTTTATCTCAACCACATGAAATCCCATCCCAAGCAGGACATAATGATGACAACTGTACTAGTTTTTTTGCTGCTTAATCACAGATATACAACAATTTGAACATCACATTTTAAGCTCATCATTCTTCCCAGGAGATCAGGGTGCTATACCTGGCTTTCCTCCTCCATTTTATCCTCACTAAAATAGCTTAAATTGAGAGTGTGAATGACCCAAAGATTCCCAGTAAGCCTTGTATCCGTTATTATTTGACCCAGATCTTCCTAGTCTTTTCTAACCAGGAAAGTACACAGGTTCTTAAGAGAGATAACGCAGCCTGGACTTACCCAGGGCTGCTGTTGCGGGAGGAGACGAGATGAAGCAAATCCCAGCTCCTGAGCACTGCGCTTGCATGCGCTCAAAAGTGGAGCACGTGATGGGGCCTGTCAGGCCAGATCACATGACGGGCCTCCCATCACATGTTCATAAGGGGTGGGCGCGCCTATATAAGGCAGTGCGTGGCTTGCCTCAGCCTCCTTCTAAGCAGCCAAGCTAAGCAGGTGCTCGCTCATCACTGCTGGAGGCTGCATGCTTCGTCTTGGCGTTGAGTTTGAGCCACTGCCACTCACAGAGAAAGAGCTTGGGCAGTAAAAAGTGCTCTGGAGTGAGCCTGAGCATCGTAGAATGCATTCAGGAGTGGGAGGGGTGCAGCAACTGGGGGCTTTGGAAGGGTGTTCCCTCCCCCCAATTAAGAGCTAAGGGCTGCGGAGGCTCAGGCTGCACTGGTGCAGGACAGCCCGCCCAGTTAGTCAAGAGGGAAGTCAGATGTTTGTCCTCTCCTCACCCCTCCCTCGTTGCTTAAGTTTTTTGCCAGTCCTGCCCAGCAACAGAGCTTGGGCAGGCTTGGAAGAGCAGATAGCTGGGGCTGGGATAGCAGGCCTGGCTAGGGGGTATTTGAGGGAAGCAAGGAGAAATACCAATTCCTTGTCCCCCTTTTTTCATTGCCCACCCAAAGTTAAATAATAATTAGGCTGTTAGGGTTAAGTTAGTAGTAGCGTAGGATAATGAGTAGTAAGTGTAGGCATTGCTGGAGTTAGTGTTAAGGTTAGAATACTATTTTGTTTATTAGTGAAGCATAGGGAATTGCTTTGATAACTGGGCACTGCGAGATGGCTCCTAAGAAAAGGACAAGTAACCATTCAGGAGCCCAGGATGGCCCAGGCTGGGGCTCAGTCACCAGCAGTAGCTGCAGTGGCACAGAGGGGCAGGACAGCCTCAGACCCAACAGTCAACGTTGAGTTGAGTAGATCAACCCTCCCACGCACAACCATCAGAGTTGGTAGCTGTCATGGGCCAGCTAGTGCCGGGCCAATCCTTGGGGCCAGGGGAAGTGGCCGACTCACTGGTGGTTTACTCAACCATGGCACATCAAGTACCCACATACAAGGGCACACTAGTGGCAGTGGGTTGGCCAGGGTTTAGCACAGAAACCCCAACTGGTGTGCAGTTCTTTGGTGGCCTGGGTTTAGGCTACACAGGTCAGTCGGGGCTGGGAGGGAACATGCTAGAAGTTGTATGCATGGGGAAGAAAGCTTGTATGTGCTGCAGAACACTGATCCATGCAGGTACAATACAACTTCCTCAGGCTAATTCCACATGCAAATCTGGTGATGTGGAAACACTTACAGGCAACATGTCATGGTGACAACACAAACTGAGGGCAGGACAAATGAGTTTTTCAAGGAAATGTGTTTTTCTGCACCATGCCAGAAAAGAGCTGAAAAGGCAGAAACAAGAATGCACAATACATGCTACCTGGCCCACATGAAAGGGAGATGATTTTACTGCTGACAAGAAGTGGAATATGACATGGGTGTGTAATTGACCTATCTTCCTGACCATTCACTGTAACACTGAGGACAACAGTTTTATTTTCAGAAAGCAGTTAATATAAGTTGTGACTTTAGCAATTTAGTTCATAAATATTTTGCTAGCCTCTTATGATTTTAGTATAGGGTAATACCTGCATTAAGACCGAATTGTTGCAACATTCTGCAGGGCTCCAGAACTCCTGAACTATCATCTATCATAGTTCTGGAGATTCAAACAAGCTGCAGCAATTCTGTATTTATTTAACAAATCTAAAACAACGGAACATTGATCTAGAAACTTATTCATACTATGCTCCTATTAAACCACACATTTCACAGCAGTTGGACTCCTGGACTGTTGTTTGAGGATATTTTGTAATAACAGTGCTTTTTTGTCACTTTCTAATGACTTTGTTTTATCTATATTTTTAGCCTACACTTTCTCCAAGCAGCATTGTTCCCCCCATTTTGTTCTTACAATAAAGAGCGGTTGGGAATCAGCATGACCACAGTTGTCACTTGGGGTGGGGGCAGGGAGGAGTCCTAGTAAGGGCAGAAAGGGACAGACAGGCATCGCAGTGCTTGCTCTGTGATGTCACCAAGCCTATAAAGGTGCAGGTCAGCCTTTGTGCCGGCCATGTGCTCAGGCCGGCCAGAGACTTGCCCGCCCGCCTCTCCCTATAATACTTTGGATTTCTGATAATGCATGATTCTTGTCATACACAATACAAGAAGATTCGCGCAGTGCGAATCGTCTTGTATTGTGTTCTAAAACACAATTTGTGTTCTAAAACACATCATTGGAGAAAATGATTCTTGTCATAGCCATTTACGGTTTGGCGCATGGGTATTAATCTGAAAGGGCTGAAGGGGAGGGAGCTAGGGAGCTACCCCTCCCCTTTTGACGGGGAATGCTACAGCAAGAAGCCGACTGCCCAGCTGAGCATTATGTCAATGGGATGCTCTCGCAAGAGGTCGACTGCTCAGCGGAGCTTCACGGCAGAATGTAGCTCCAGTAAGAGACTGACTGCTCGCCGGAGTTTCGGGGGCCATTTCACAGAACAGATCAAATCCCGTGCTGCGCCTCACGCTTCTGATTGTATAAATTGGTGGCTATGGCCAAATATTTTCCCCAGCCAGGAATGTAGTGTGGTTATTGGGTCAAACACTCTGGCCAAGGGGGATCCCGCCCCTGGACGTCACCCCTCTGATGTAGGTTAGGCTGAGACAATTTGACTTGCCTAAGGTCCCAAAGTGAGCATCATGGTTTGGTGTGGATTTGAATCCAGAACTTGTCAATGCTAGTCTGCTATGCTAACCACTATACCATGCAGATTCTCTAAGCTAACAGCTGTTATCACTTTGTCTTATATGATGATCATTTTCTGAGTCACTTTGATTTACTGTACTTTGTTTTGTTGCATTTATTAATACACCTTGATAATTTTCTTTTTACAATCAATCTTTGTCATCCATTGTTTATTACGGTCATTCATTAAGGCAGTGTTCCTATTGGGCCTGTCTGTGAGTAGTCTTTCTTCCCCATTATGTTGTCTTTTCATACTTATTCTGCACCTGGTTGATGTATTGTGCATGATGGGCAGGAGCAAATTCTGCCAGCATTTTCTTTTAAGTTTTCAAGGCAACTGCTTGCATTTCTGAAGAGCTACAGTACATGTAAGTTTTGAATGAGGTTGGCTTTTTCATCAGTTAGTGGTATTGCTGGAAACTTCAACAGTACCTCCAGGAGCATTCATGGTTTCTCCTGTGTACACAAACAAGCTTTGTTGATTCACTGTTTAGAGCTTTTAAATACTTAGGTCAACCTGGGGCTTAAGTGCTCCTTGCATCCTCTTCACTACTGCAGAAAAGATCAGCTGTAGGCAGGTGGTTGTATTAAGGAGCACCACAAGAGAAACACCACTTGAGATCTACAAGAATGGTCTGTTCCACCTAGCACAAAAAAGTCTGTGGGATGTCATTAAAAAAGGTGACTGCCTCTTTTCACTCTGCCTACCCAAAACATGATGCCCAGACAGCAAAGATGTCAGAGGGGGAGATTGTTTCCCACTCAACCATTTTGCTCTCTGGTCAGTTTCACTCTCAGCTTGTGCTTGACAATTTGTGTGCAGCTGAAAGGACTCTCCCTGCTGCCATTTAATGAAGGTTTCACCAGATTGCTTGCTCTGCAGGCTCCAATCCTGGGTGCCTTTTCAGCCCCAAAAGTACATAGTTGTACTCAGCTGGTCCTGTTATTCTGGTAGTATATAGCTTTTCTTCTTCTTTTTTAAATTTTCAAGCCGCTATCTTTGTAGCTACGCAGAAACACATAAGAGAATCTTAGCCACACAAAAGATCGGTCTGCCGCCCATTAAAAAGCATTGGATTGACCTGCCCTCCATGAACTGACATTTTTTTTCTTACTACACAGCACCTGCAGAGCAAACATCCTAGGGCAACCTTCATCAAATGGTGACAAGGAGAATCCATTTGCATGCAAGATGTTTGGTGCAAGCTGAGGGTGAAACTGACCAGACATAAATGGTCATTTGGGAAATATAAGATGCCTCCTGAGCTCTGCATTTCACACAGCCAGAAAGGAGATGTTTTGCAAATGGTTTAGGAGGAAAAGGTGCACTTTGAAGCATTTTTTTTTAAAAAAGATGTATTGAGAAGAAATAAGAAAATTCCAGGGATATCTTAGGAAAAAGGATGTGTGAAGTGGTTTCCCAGGATGCTTTTTTTTTAAATTGCAGTCTCAAGACATGGACCACTGTGTTGAATGGAATGGAATGGACCATTGTGTTGAAGCCTGAAATGCTAGATGCACATAAGCACTTTTTATTATGGATAATGTTTATTCTGGTGCATTACACAGCATGCTAGTCTATTAATTTTTGTAACTGAAGGAGGGGAAGGATTGAACTCACTTGGATGGTCTTATTCTAAGCAAATCACACTGTCAGATGAACTTGCTTAGAATGTATCTATGGATTCTTATAGAACTGATATAATTAGTGACTTTCTTCAAACAGCTATAGAAAAATGACTGTTTTGCATAATGCAGGATGATCATCCCTTGCCTTTCCCTTCTTTTGTTTAGCTTCATGATGTGGGGAGTGATCCTAGGCCCATTATTCACTCACCTCCTGTGGCATGGCAGTGAGCTTTGAAATGGAGTTTCCCCACGGCTTTCTGGGCAAACAGGGATTCTCTAGCAGTGAAGTCCCTGGCAGCCTTGCAGATCCACACCCACTTCCTGATTCTCCTTTTTGTTGGAATTCTGGCTGTTTGGGCAGGGACATCTGGGAAGAGCAAGAACATAAGAAGGTAAGAAAGAGCCTGCTGGGTCAGACCAGAGTCCATCTAGTCCAGCACTCTGCTACTTGCAGTGGCTACCAGATGCCTTTGGGAGCTCACATGCAGGAGGTGAAAGCAATGGCCTTCTGCTGCTGCTGCAGCTCCCGAGCACCTGGTCTGCTAAGTCATTTGCAATCTCAGATCAAGGAGGATCAAGATTGGTAGCCATAATAGATTGACTTCTTTCCATAAATCTGTCCAAGCCCCTTTTAGAAAGGGTCTCATTCGAGACAACGATGAAACCGCATACAGACGGGAGGTTGAACAACTAGCCTCGTGGTGCCACTGGAACAATCTAGAACTGAACACACTTAAAACCGTAGAAATGGTGGTAGATTTCAGGAGAAACCCTCCCATCCTACCTCCTCTCACAATACTAGACAACACAGTATCAACAGTAGAGACCTTTAAATTTCTAGGCTCCATCATATCTCATGACCTAAAATGGTCACCTAATATCAAAAATGTCATCAAAAAAGCACAACAAAGAATGTTCTTTCTGCGCCAACTCAGGAAGCTCAAACTGCCCAAGGAGCTGCTGATACAGTTCTACAGAGGAATCATTGAGTCTGTCATCTGCACCTCTATAACTGTGTGGTTTGGTTCTGCAACCCAACAAGATCGACACAGACTTCAGAGAATAATCACAACTGCAGAAAAAACAATTCCTTCTAACCTGCCTTCCATTGAGGGACCTGTATACTGCCGCGGGTCAAAAAAAGGGCTGTGAAAATATTACTGACCCCTCGCATCCTGGACATAAACTGTTTCAACTCTTACCCTCTAAACGTCGCTACAGAGCACTGCACACCAAGACAACTAGACATAAGAACAGTTTTTTCCCGAATGCCATCACTCTGTTAAACAAATAATTCCCTCGATAATGTTAAACTATTTATTATATACTTATTATATAATTACTGCACTACTTTTTTCATCATTCCTATTACCCATCTCCTCCCACTTATGACTGTATGACTATAGCCTGTGCTGGCATTTCATTTTATTTTACATTTTATTTTATTTTATTTTATGATTTTACATTTTATGTTTTCATTACTACTGATTGTTTCCTGATTGCTTACTAGACCTATATGACAATCATTAAGTGCTGTACCTTATGATTCTTGACAAATGTATTTTTCTTTTATGTACACTGAGAGCATATGCACCGGAGACAAATTCCTTGTGTGTCCAATCACACTTGGCCAATAAAGATTCTATTCTATTCTATTCTATTCTATTCTTTAAAACTATTTGTGCCTGCTGCACACATACATGGGTTATTTGCAGATGCGGTTTTTAATACTGTTTATTGTATTGCACTGAACGCTGCTTTTATTGGGGTTTTTAGCACTTATGTTTTTGGAGTTTATATTGTTTTATGATCTGTATTAGTTTGATACTCCATCTGTTTTTGTGTGTGTTATGTTGTGCACCACCCAGAGTCCTTTGGGGGAAGGGCAGTATATAAGTCTGATTATAAATAAATACATGCCTTCCATTTGCAGACACTTCGGTAATGATCGATGCATGTCAGCACGCCAGTTCGAATGTGTTTTCCAGGAAGACACTTTTGCAATTATTGAAACGCCCTTGAGCTCTTCACCTTTATTGCCAGAGCTAAACAACCAAAAGGGTGACTTTCAGGACCAGTCATTAGAACTCTCCAGCTGAGCTTTGGGAGAAAAAATCAGCTCCCCTCCACCCAGTGGCATAATGCCAATGGGGACATCCCATTGAAGAATCACAGAAGGCAAAATGCACACTACTTGCCTTCATTTTTGGTGTGAAGCTCCGGGGAAGAGGCAAACTTTCCCAACATTTCAAACGCACGGAGCTTCGGTCCTTCGTGGCACAGTGAGTGTGGGGGAGGGAACAATCTCTGTGTTACAGGGAGATTTCCCTGAAGGGAATCAAGGCTTACTGCAGAAGTGACCACATGTACATAAATGCCCTTACTGTCAAACCTGAAGTGGGCACAACTAAGAATGAACCAATGCTGGCAATACCAATTAAGGATCCTTTTGCCTTTCCAATAACAAAGTAAAAAAAATAATTATAATAGTCGAAAACAGAACCTCACATAGCAATCAGGAATGCTCAGTCACCTGCTGGTTTTGATTGTGTTCTGTTTCCTTGTTACAGTTAAGGCAGTTAGTTTACAGAATTGTTTGGCTACACTTGAATAAATTGGGATGTACCTTTTCAATTACTGCTTCCTTGCAGCTACTGCCTCCTCATCTGTCTGCCTACACCACCTCCAATCATTTAAATTAATATAGTTTAAATGTATTTTTAGTTGAGATTTGCTGTCTACTTAGTAAACTTTTACTATGCCCTTCTTCCAAAAGTTCTGGGTGGCATGCATCATTCTTTCTTCCTCACAGCAGCCCCATGAGGTAAGCTGTAAATTGAGAGAGAATTACTAGTTTAAAGTTTAAAGGCACCTAGAGAACTTCATTGCAGACTGACGTCTTGAACTGGAGTCTCCAGATCATAGTCTGACACTATAACAACTATACCACGCTATCCCCATACTACTTAAATGCCTCTGTATATCTTTTGTGTCTGTCTGTGAGTCTTACCAATCTTGTTATCCATTGAGAACCAGTTTGGCATAGTGGTTAAGACCAGCAGAATCTAATCTGGTGAGCTCAGTTTGTTTCCACACTCCTTCGCATGAAGCTTGCTGGGTGACCTTGGATAGTCACAGTCCTTTCAGAACTCTTGCATTTTCCTGATAGGAATCTTTATTTTGTTTTAAATTTTGGATATATTTTCAAACAATAACTGTCTCCCACTGGAATCTTACCAATGTAGCAACTCCTCATAGCCTTCCTATTCTCAAAAGCGATTGAAATATGTTGTGTTTTGCACCTGTTCATGGACTTTAACCACTGAACCTTTACAAACATCTCTTAAAATATATTATTCACATTAGTGTTTTTTTAACCTATACCTAGAAATATTAAGTCTTTTTAGCAGAATAACACTAATTGAGTTTGGTAAATGGTACAGTCATTTTTAGTGTGCTCCTTAGTACAGTTCAATATCTACCTAACCTTTGTATAACAATAATTTAGACCTTTTTATATGTAGGTACTGCACAGGCAGTAAATCACCCAAGCTACCATCAGGCTGCCTAATGGAAGTTCCGCTAAGTCACTTGGCATAGTGCCACTAAAAGAAATCCTCATCCCTTTTTTCTCTCTCTTTCTTATTCTTTTTCAGAGATGAAAAAACCTTTCAAGAAATAATATTTGTTGTTACAGGAATTGTTGCTTCTTCCCTGAGTACATTGCAATAGCAAATTCCTGTACTCGCTTGGTTTCTAACTGAAAAATATCTGAAAGAAATAGTTTCAGACTTGTAACATGAATTTCTCTTCTTAGAGGTCCACATTCATTGTCCACTGCAAATCAAATATCTGGTTGAGTCTTTATGGAATAGGTTTGCTTCTACCTCAAAAAAATTTTATGTAGAAGAAGATGAACAGGCAATGGCTGACAGATTGCTTCCTCTATAGTTCCATTAGCCATCCCTTTCATTTAAATACTGTGCACCAAGATCACATGCAGACACAGATCATTAATATAATTCTTTTCATATCATCAAACATCCATGCCACTATAAAACGTTACATAACCCTCTCTCTTCCAGCGAGAACATCTTTAAACAACAGCAACCGAAACGGATGCGTGGTACACCATATTGATGAAGAAATTGGGAAGTTGAACTCTACAGACTGACTACTACCCCCAAATGCCCCGCCAACTGGCCTTGAGACCATCTCCTGGAACATTGCTGGGTGGGCAAATAAGACACTGAACTCCGAATTTACCCACTACCTCACCCAATTCCATATCATTCTATTACAGGAGACATGGATGACCTCCACAATTAACATTCATGGTTACAAATCATTTACACTTCATGCTTCAACTTTAAAGAAGAGAGGCAGACCATCAGGAGGCTTAGCAACATTTATATCTCAAGGAATTGCCTCAACCGAACTTGATGTGTGTGAACCAATTGCACAGGCGATCAAAATACTGTACAATAACAAAAGCTTTATTCTAGTAAATGTATACTTCCCCCCAAGAAATGGGTCAGTAGCTAATGACAGTGATTGGAGAAGACTGTCAAATTTTATAGGTGACTTAGAAGCCAAGCATCCCAGTCAGGAGTTAGTAGTGGCGGGGATTTTAACGCCAGGGTAGGAAACGATCCCATCCAATTATGTTCCCAAGAAGATATAGATCAAGAACACCTTCAGCTACACTTTACACCATATGCAAGGAGATCTAAGGATCTAAATTCCAACTCAAATGGGCTCCATTTAGCCAAATTGGCCCTCCTACACAACAAAATCTGGCTAAACGGACTGGACTAAGTTTCCAAATGCAGGCGAATTTACTTTCATCTCTTCCCATGGGTGCAGCGTAATAGACTATATACTCGTGTCTCCACACTTGTTAGCCATTCTCCAAGCCTTTAGGATAGGGGATTCTATGATTAGCGATCACCTTCCACTCATCCTCTCCCCGCAGAGACCTCTACTGCCAAAATTTCAAACTATAAGGCAATTAACACAACTCCCATAATAAGATGGTCAACCCAAACATGCAATAAAACCAAGGAAGCACTAAGCAACACCACCTGCAAGTTTCTAGGCTCCTCAGTAGTTATTGCAGATAATGTTAGCAGCAGTATAGGAAATTATGAAAAACTTGTTTCATATTTGGTGTCCCTTTTAGGGGAACAAGAGGGAAGAAATCTCAAAGGCAGAGACTGGTTTGACGCTGAGTGCAAATATTTGAATCAACAGATTCGGATCACATTACAATAGATTTAGGGGCCTCCAAGGCCAAATTCCCGCCTCCTGAATTCGTTTAGTCTCCAAAACAGACTCTATGCAACCACATCAAAATAAAACGTCAAGAGTCAATAAGGCGCAACTGGGAGCAACTACTATATGCCACCCTATCCAATAACACAAAACAATTCTGGCAATTAACAAATAGGGGCATGTGTCAAAATCTCCCAATAGCTGCCGACATCACTCCTTCATTATGGCAGAAACACTACTCTGGAATTTTTTACTCCGACCAAGAGATTGACCGAAGCTCTAGCATGAGCCCAGCCGAGGATTTGCCTGAATGGGCCCCAGTTAACAGGCGAGAGGTTATTGAATTAATTCACCAACTAAAGTCTGGGAAAGCAGCTGGCCCTGATATCATTGTAGCAGAGATGTTAAAAACTGTTAAAACGTTACATCATAATGTTTTAAAATATTAAATGGCTTTACATATGTCCTATCAGGTCACCAAAACTGAGCAGGGTTGGAATTTGAAAGGCAGACCCCCAAGGAAGACTCTGCAGAAGAAGGCAAACCTCCTCTGCTTTCCATTTGCCTTGAAAACCCCTTGCTTGGTTTGATAGCACTTTACACATATCAGCCTGAATACCAAAGAATCAGCCCATTCAGCGTTGGTTGCAGAGTTGGATCCTGCAATGTGACCTTGGAAAGATTCTTGCTATTTGCAAATGGCTGCAACACAGCAATCTGTTATGGTTTGCCTTGATCAGTTCCACACAACTTTTCATTTTGTGAAAGGCATGCAAAATAAATACAATTTTGCCTTCTCTCCAGTAATTCAGTGAATTTTATTTGCCAGCAGCAAAGAGATATTAATTTTTTAAAAAATAATAATAATTTAAGAAAAATTAGGGTAGGCACTATTTCATTCACAGGAAAAAATGACTTCCATCTGAACTTTTATGCTGTGCTGCAGAGCTAGACATAAGAACATAAGAACATAAGAACAAGCCAGCTGGATCAGACCAAAGTCCATCTAGTCCAGCTCTCTGCTACTTGCAGTGGCCCACCAGGTGCCTTTGGGAGCTCACATGTAGGATGTGAACGCAATGGCCTTCTCTGCGGCTGTTGCTCCCGATCACCTGGTCTGTTAAGGCATTTGCAATCTCAGATCAAGGAGGATCAAGATTGGTAGCCATAAATCGACTTCTCCTCCATAAATCTGTCCAAGCCCCTTTTAAAGCTAAGCCCCTTTTAAAGCTAAGCCCCTTTTAAAGCTAAAGAGAGACTAGGGTTGGCGGTTCGGCCCCTCCCGAACGGCAAATCAGGCCGAGATCAGCCAGTTCGGAGGTCGGAGGGCCGAGGAGCCGAGCCACTGCCCCCCTCCTCACTAAACGCAATCCAGAAGTTTGGCCCTTCCCCGAGCCAGCGGCTTCTCCGGAGTCCAGCCTGGGGAAAATAAAATTTAACTCCTTCTGGCCCAGCTCAAAGCCTCCTGGCAAGCTTGCAGGACGAAGCGGAGCTTCAAGTAAGCTTGGGACGAGCAGCTTCAAGTAAAAAAAAACAAAAACAAACCCTACTCCGCCCATAGGCGCCGCTCCCCACCCACTCCTGCCACAAGTCCTACAAGCACCCACCCCACCCAGCCTCATTTCCCACCCAGCCCGGCCAAGACCCGAAGACTTGTGCAGCTCCTGGCAGGTGGCCCGGTGGGATGAGTGGGAGCTTCAAACTAAAAATAAAACACAGAATGGTCCCCACAAAGTTTCCCACCCAAAAGAGACCCCACTTACCCACAGTGTCACTGGGCCTTTCCCCACTGCCGTAAGCCCAGCTGCCAGGGAGAGTAGCGGGGGTTCATCTCCCTCCCGGCAGGGGCGGCCACAGCCTGGCCGCCCGCCCGCTGCCGCTGGGCCTTTCCCCACTTACGTGAAGCCCGGCTGCCAGGAGAGTAGCGGGGTTCCTCCCTCCCTCCCACGGCAGAAGCGGCTACAGCCCGCCCCCCGCTGCAGCTGGGCCTTTCCCCTGCAGTGGCCCCAGCTGCCAGGGAGAGTGGCGCGGGGTTCCTCCCTCCCATGGCAGGGGCAGCCTGATACAGCAGCCCGCCTCCTGCCGCTGCCGCTGGGCCTTTCCCCCCCCCACTTACCGTAAGCCCAGCTGCCAGGGAGAGTGGCGGGGTTCCCCTCCCTCCCACGGCAGGGGCTGACTGCAAGCGCAGCCGCCCCCCCCGCTGCGGCTGGGCCTGCCCACCCCGTAGAAGCCCAGCTGCCAGGGAGAGTAAGCGGGGGTTCCTCCCTCCCGGCAGGAAGCGGCCACAAGCGCCAGCCGCGCCGCTGCCCGCTGGGCAGCACCACTTACCCGTGGCTCGCGCTACTTGAGGGAGGCGGGGGTGCCTCTCCCTCCCACGGCAGGGGGCGGCCACAGCACAACCGCCCTGCATGCAGCTGGGCCTTTCCCCCACTTACCGTAGGCCCAGCGTTACTTGAGGGAGAGATGGCGCGAGGTTCCTCCTCCATCCCACGGCAGGAAGCCCACAGCACAGCCCGCCCGCCGCTGCCGCTGGGCCTTTCCCCCACTTACCGTGAAGCCCGGCGCTGCCAGGGAGGAAGTGGCGCTGGGGTTCCTCCCTCCCTCCCCGCGGCGGGGGGCGGCCCTGGCGCGGTCGCCCCACCGCTGCGCTGTCGTGCCCCTCGGCAGCGGCATCCCAGGCGCTCTTCTGAACGGCGAGGCGACCCGCGCAGGCGCGGGGTCGTGTGGACCTGGACGCCTGGGATGCACAGCAGCTGAGCAGCGCGCGGCATAGAGGGATGGAAGGGAGTGGGGGAGAAAGCCCACTGTCACAGGCTTCTCCACTCCAGTGGAAGGCAGGACAGCACAGTAAGGCTGGAAGAAGTGCTGGGGGGGAAGAGCAAAGCAGAGAATCCACATCCACAATGTTAGAAATGTGGCAGAAACAACACTTTAACTGAAAAAATCAACTACTTTAACTGAACAACTAACTAAAACTTTGAAATAAATTTATGTGTGAGATTCCACCTGCCTGGGAGTTTCTTACCACAGTGCACTTAAAACATGGTTAAAAGCATGGATCCTCAAGGATCCGCATGGTTTTCATAGTCACCAAAATCACCACCACAACATGGCACAAGTCATAGACACATGTCTGAACAAAGCAGTCACACATCCCATGCTTCATGGCCCAACAGTGCAGCAAACATGGTTAAAAGCATGGATCCTCAAGGATCCGCATGGTTTTCTTGATCTTAAAATCACCACCCGCACATCATGGCACAAGTCCTTGGGTACATGTCTGCACAAAGCAGTCACACATCCCACGCTTCCATGGCCCAACAGTGCCCCAAAACATGATCAAAAGAATGGATCCTCTGATCCTAATGATTTTTTCTCTTGGTCACCCAAAATCACACAAACATCACACAGTAGCACAAAATCTGTTTTAAAAGCAAGGTTCCTCAAAGGATCCTTTGGCCCCCTCAACCAAACTGCACCAAACCCTAGGGGGGTATGATCATGAAAGTCTCCAGATGATACCCTGAAATTTTGGTAGTCTCTAGCTTCTAAAAAATGTATTGTCAAGGAAGGCTTTAAAAAAAATGGTTTTGCATTTTCCGTCAACCCACCTCCCTCGACATTGGGTGATAATGGACCACCTACCTGTTTGTGGGTCCATAACTTGGAGCCCCCTAGAACCAAACTGCACCAAACAATATGGGGTGTATGATCAGAATAGCGTCTGGGAGACACCCTGAAAGGGATTTGGTGGATGATACCTTTTAAAAATGCGCCCTCTGCAGGCACCCCAGAATTCCCCATTGAAAGCAATTGAAAAAAATTCAATTGCAAACCACAGGAATCTTAGGCCAAAATCCCTGGGGTGCCTGTAGGGGGAGCATTTTAAGAAGGGTATCAACTTTATGAAAAATTAATAGGGATTGCTATCTTCAGATCATACTGTTCCTGATCCCACATGCACCCTAAGTTTGGCACAGTTTGGTTCAGGGGCCCATGTTATGAACCCTCAAAAAAACTTCAACCCTATATTCCATTGGCTTCCATTGACAACAATGGAATATGTAGACTATCTTTGAGGAGTCCCACATAACTTGGGCCCCCCCTAGAACCAAACTGCACCAAACTTGGCAGGATTGCATGATCAGAACAGTATTCTGAAGATACCCTGAAAATTTTCATGCCAATATCTTCCAAAAAAATGCGCCCCCTTCTGCGAGGCCATAGAAACAGGGGAAAAAAAACATCAAAAAAAAAATAAAAGCAGAACCCGAGAGTCTCGAGAATTTGGGTGTATCCGAGCCCTGGCAGTCCCAGGATATGGGGGGGATCCTGACCCCATACATCCGAATCTGGACCTCGAGACTCCGAACCCCGGGGCCAAATTTTTTCCCATTTTACCAACCCCTAAGCTATATAGCTATATATATGCAAGCTAAAGGAGAGACCCATATAGCTATATAGTTTTGCTTAGCATGCTTGCTTATAGCCTTAACACATATGGAATGTATGAGTTGCATCCTTATGCAAGTGAAAGTCAGACAACCTGAGTATATCAAGGTCATTTGACTACTCTGACATGCAGTGGCTTTCCAGGATCATAAGTAAATGTTCTTTCACATTGGCTGATTCCTGATGCCTATTTTAATTGGTGATGGTAATGACTGAAGCTGGACCTTCTGCTTGCAAAGTGGATCCTCTACCACTGTGCCAGAGCCCCATCCCAACATTAGTATTCTTTGAGGGTTAACACCAGTAGTGGCTTGATTGCTACTTCTTGCTCCTGTTATGGAGCACTGACTTCTTCCACTAAAATTCTGAATGTATTCATAATATAAAAAGAATTTAAGTATGTGTACATTGTGTGTATATCTAGCAGCAATAGACACTAGATACAAGCAATTCATCACTAACACAGCTGGCTTTTGAAAATCAGAAAGGCATTCTGGCCACTGGTTAAAAAAATGCTGCACTAAATGGAAACTTAATCAGATCTAGTTATGTAGCTGTGATGGAGAGAAAGCATAGTAGAATGGTTTGACTAGGACAGGGGTAGGGAACCTGCGGCTCTCCAGATGTTCAGGAACTACAATTCCCATCAGCCTCTGTCAGCATGGCCAATTGGGCCATGCTGGTAAGAGACTGATGGGAGAATATAGTTCCTGGTAATTTATCTGAGAATGGCCGCAGGTTCCTACCCTGAACTACAGGGACCTTGAAGACTACTTGGGTTCGAATCTGCCTCAATCAGTTACCTCATCTTGAAGTGTCATTTTTTCTTGCCTAGTTCACTTAACAGGATTGCTGTGAGGATAAAATTGACAGGTGGGAAGATAAACAGTGTACACTTCTTGAGTTCTTTGTATGAAGGGAAAATTAAACATGTATGGAATTGATTGTTTCAGGTCTGATGTTTGTCTCAGAATGAATTGTCTTGCTTGTAGAAGACAGCACCTTAGAAAGCACCTTCCTTGCTTAGAAAGCACAGGTTCAGGCTTTACTTCACAACATAAGTTTGGCAAGAAATCGACGGCAGTCGAAAGAATAATATAGTGTGCAGATTTCTTGCTGCAGTATTACACTTTCCTATGCATATGATGTGGTGCAGTAGCAAGTGCATCTTGCAATCTGCTATATTAAGTGTTGCAGAATCAAAATTGAGTTGATTATGGTACAACGGTGCTTGAGGTTGCCTGACCAAATGGTTATGCTTGCATCTTGGAGAAATGTCTACAGGAGGCATTCTCTTCATGATATAGTGGGTTTCCTTGTTCTTGTGGTTTACTAGCATTTTAGATTACTGTGATTGAATCCAAGATGGCTTCTAAACGATCTACAGTAGAACCAAGCTGACAATCATTGCTGTTTGCCTCAGGGTAAAGGTCTGAGGGGTTTTTTTTTCTTGTGCAACTAAATAACACCTTGGGAGGCATCACCTGAAACAGATCATGTAAATGTAAATGTGACAGAAGTTAGTTGTACCAGTTAAAATAGATTATAAGCTGCCGAATCTGCTTCAATGAAACTAGATTGCTGGTCAGTCAGATCAGACTTTGATGCTTTATGTTTAATATTCTTTACAGGTTATAAAACTTTGTGTATTGTAATGACTGCATACTTATACAAATAATAATGCATGAAATTGTAGGTCATACAGAAGGTGCTATTACAAGTTGGCCATTTACTGCTGACAGCAGTTAAGTTTATGGTGTAAGTTATTCTCCATTTCCACTATATGGAACTTCACAAATGTTATTAAAGAAAATACAGCAGCCTGGTAAACATCCATTTTTCAAAGATGTCCACTGAATGCATTAAAAGGACATGTGTTGTAATATCATAACAGCCTTTCAGATGACCATATTTTTCCCAAAATGGATTGTTGTACTGGCCACTACTACAATCCCATTATTTTATTTTACTTGTGCCCAGAAAACTTGGCCCAAATCCATGTCTAATGTTTTCTGAACAGACATTTGCTACATAATTATGTGTGGGCTTGTGGCAGATGCTTAAAACACATCATCCAAAAGTGTTGGCTTTGGATGCTGCTGAAGCATGGATGAGTCACTTCCTCACCCAGAAAACATTCATGGCCCTTCTATCTGTACAGCATCCCTTTTGCCAGATGTCTCTATTTCTCTGCTATCATATTCCTTTCTCAGTTCTCAAAATGCCTTCTCACATCCAATAAACCCAGTCTTTCAGGTTTATAGCCTCTCTGCATTTTCAGAGAGATCCACAAATGGCAGATATTTGTTAATGTGGTATCCAAGATTTGTTTAGAATTCCATCCAGATCCTGAAGACATTGAAAATTGTCTTCAACTGTTCTTGAGAACTCTAAAAGATCTCTGGGAAAGCCAGTGCTGCTCTTCTGTTTTATGTGCCAAGGGAATCCCTACTTGTATTTTTCCTATGCATACACAGAACAGGCCACATTAGCCTTGACAAGGGACAATGCCTGTTTGAACAGAGTAATATAACACTGGAGTCACCCCATGTGATGAAAGTATTTGAAGTGGGACAACAACAAGGATGCAATTAGAAATGTTTTCTGACTCAAGTCAAATATTCCCACTTTGAGAGTTTTTCTCCTCACCTTGTGAGAAATGTGTCTATACTATAAGTCTAGATTGTTGCACTGTTTTCAGTCTCCTTGTAACGAATTTCCCACTAAAATTAATGCGGTTTTTTACTCTTTATTTTAAATGCTTCTTTTCTCAGGTCAACAAAGCACAACTATTAGGGCCAGTTCTAGGTCTTGGAGAGTGCCAGGCAGACAACTTCTATGGCTCTTTTCCCCTCCTTTATTCATTAATAGGGTCTACCACTCTTGCCCTTCTTCCCTCCCATCCATCTTCATGCCACTCATTGGCCTCTGCATCCTTCCTCTGCGCATGAACCCTATCACTGTCCATGTTCACAGCTCTCTGTACTATCTCCAAAACCTTTGCTGGTGGCACAGTGCAATGCATGCAACTGAAATCACAAGTGATGGAGTGATAAAAAGTGAGCGAGGAGGGGATCAGCATCTGTTTGATTATTCAGTGTCCTTTTAGTCTTTACAAGGCCACTATTTTCAATGGGCTACTGATTTTGGCCCTTTAAATTTTAACAGCTGACATTGGTGTGTGGTCCTTCTTTCTCCCTCCCTCCCTGCTTCAGCAGTTCCCTTAAACTAAAATTCTCAGAGATAAATTATCATAATTTCTAGAAACTGAGAGTATTTGGGGTCATTTTAGATATTCCAAAAAAGACCTGAAACAGCTAATTTGGGGTTTAATTTCAACTCAGATAAATCTGAATCCCTCAGATGTATTCAAAACCTTTTTCTGTTTCTACTTTAATCTATATATATATAAAGCAAACCGTGAGTTTGTTCCTGATGGTCTACCACAGGAACTGCTGGCCCAACTCCTCTGAAAATTCCCAGCCACTATAGCCTACCAGGTGAGCGTGTTTTAAGCCTCTCAGCTGACTCCGGCACCCCTCCTGAGCCACGAAAACCTCTCCTTAACAAAACCTGTGGCACCCCCTACTGGCTGGTCCGCCAGCGAATACTCCGCCCACTACCCTGCCGACCCACCAATATCTCCTGCTGCCTATCCCAACGTGCCAGAAGAAGCCTCGCTGCCGGGTTCCAACTGCTGCCACGTCCACTGTGCCTGGCCCGCAGACCACCCCCCGAGCGATCTCCCCCTCCTCCCAACACCATCTACTGCACATGCCCGCAACTGTCCTCAGATCATCACTGCCACTCCTAGCAGCCGCGCTGCCAACACCCCTTCTGCAGCTGCGCAAATGCGACCACACTTCGTCAGACACCACCCGGAACACAATGAGTGGCAGCAGCACTCTCCCCTGCCCCCCACTTACTTTTGCTCGCCAAACAGAATGCATAGCGATCACTGCACCGCCTGCCCTGCACAGCTTTCACACGCCCAGCCACCTACCCGCCTCATTTGCGCCCCAGCAACTCCCACAGTGGACTTCGCTCTGCCCACTGAGCTCAACATTTTTCCCTACAAGGCACATACGGGGCTCCCTCACCCCACCAAACCATCTCCCTTTGCAACACATACACACGTTTGCACGTGAGATGTCAAGTGTGGTTCCCCTCCTCACATGTAGATAACTTTCACGCTCTGTGCCTCACCCACTACTACCACACAACACACTTACTCTCATACATATCCAGCTCATCCTCACACACCTCACTCTGCCCTCCCTCACATTCAACCACCACTTAACCACTTCTGCACCCATATTCGCCACAGTTCTCTGCCTTCATTTGCTCATCTCTAACACCCACCCACTCTTCCAAGACACATACACCTCCTACTCACATCCTTCCCTACTACCTACCTCACATTCCAACAACACATTCACACACCATCAAGCACACCCTGACTTTTTCATTCCTCCAATAACACGGCCAATTCACTCATTGTGCCACACAAACAACTCTCCAACGACACCACCTCCTGCCTTCATCATTCCCTTCCACAAACCACACCACTACAACTTCCTTCTTCCACTAACATCACACTCTTTTCTGCTGTTGCCTACCCAACCAGCTTGGCTTCTGAGATTTCATTGCCATGGTTTTCAATAAAGACCAGAAACAGTTTAAAATGAAAGGGTTTTAAATTGAAAGCTGTGGTTTTCAGGAAACTAAAGGTGCACCAGCACTTTTCATTAGCTTCTTATATTTATAACTACAGTGTCTTCAATTTAGGATTTATAGTTTTTTCCTTGCTCAAAGGCAACCTTTCACAGACCAACTGGCCAAATTGCAAGCCAACTCCCGCATCTTTATTGCAAAATACCAACACGCCAATTTCACCTGAACACTGCGCTTTCTCTTTATACAAGCCGGCTGCCTCTCAAGTGTGCCTTTCTCTGGGGTACACTGGCTGAAGCACCTGTGCAAAAGTTACACTGCATGACTCACAAAACTATTCGCCTTCGCTCTGACACAACCCCACTTACCAACATCCACGCTTACTCCCAGTCACAGGACTCTGCCCAGGCGAGCCTGGGTGTGTGTGTGGGTAGGAGTCTGGTGTCTGCCAACCCCGCCCCTCCAAAACACTTCCTCTGTGTGGACGTGCTCACATTGAACTCTCCAAAAGCCACCTCTAACAACTGTTCCATAGGTTCCCCACCACTGCTCTAAGGCACTGATGGCGAACTTCTTCGAGACCGAGTGCCCACATTCCAACCCAACACCCACTGATTTATTGCAAATTCCCATCACAGCAATTTATCCTGAATACTGAGGTTACAGTTCAGAAAACCAGGTTGGCTCCGAGGCACGCATTACTCAAGAGTAAGCTTGGTAAACCAACTGTGACATACTTTGAATGGCTGAGTCGTACCCTTAGGAGGGTTTACTCAGAAGCAACATCCATTGCCAGCAACCACTGCCTCAACAGGGTGGACCACCACAGACCTTGAAAACATTCCATGCTGGCCAATGAATCTAAGCCCTTCCTATCTAACCTCAGGAAGAACAACTCATGCTTCCAAATGACGTGCAATCTACCCTGGGACGATATACAACAGCTTTTACTTTATCCTTCACCTATATCCTTCATACACAAGTAGATCAGCAGAGGATGGCTGTAAATCCACTACCGTGCAATTGCAAAACAGTTTCATCAAATTAGACAACCAGTGAGTTGTTCCATATTCACTTTGCTATCAACCCCATACAAGGCACACATCAACGTACAATACTGCAACTCTCTTAAACCAATCCAACACCTTTGTAAGTACATGAATAAAGCCAGCAGCATATCAGTTTTTGTCATACACCCATACAGAAGTGTGAGGAATGCAGTCACACACATCAATGACATAGCACAGTATCAGGCTGCACGTTTCCATGAGCACGTACTACTGGCCTCTGTAATTGCTACTGTTCCTTTCCCATTTCACCACAATAAGCCACAGCAACGCGTGGCCAGGTACTGCTAGTTATTAATAAATGTGGAGAATATGAAGAGCATGTATCTCTGCATGTATCACTCACTCTGCATGCAATGATTGCTCCTTTGACTGGATTTGTCTAGCCCCTCCTATGATAAACATAAAAGCATTGATTCAAAAGATATACAGTCCAAGGCATCTTATGAAATGAGTTGTAACTCTTGAAAGATCATGCTGAATATTTTTTGTTAAAAAACGCCACTGAACTCTTGTTTTATTTGGATGCTAGATAGGCAGCCCAATCCAGGTGACTCTACCAATGTTCTGCCACGTCTACTTCAGAGGGCTTCCAGGTGGCATGAGGCCACCTGAAAGCTCTCCACAGGCTAAATGAAGTTGTGCCACCCTTTGGGGTGGTAAATGTCTTAGACCTGTGCTGGCATTCCCAGCTCAAAGGCCTGGTGGAAGAGGTTTAAAGTCAGTTCCAAGGTGGGGGAAGCTTTCTCCAGCATTAGCCAGGAGGCCTGGATGGGCAGGGGCCACCAGAGGCCCCCGCAGGGGGCTGGCTGGCCACTGAGTAGGTTGCACACCTCTGAGCCGGCGGCGTGGCCTTTGGAGGAGGTCCGCCCATGACCAGCTGCTCCGGGGCTCAGAACACCTCCTCTGGGGTGATGGGATTCAGCCAGTTCTGCAAACTAAGCAAAAAATCAGCTACTGGTTCTATGAAACCGGTGTAAACTGGCTGAATCCCACCACTGGCTCCACCCCAGGAATGCCCCTAGTCCACCCCCAGCTGTGCTGGAAGCTAAGTTTAATCTGGCACGGTTTGATTGGGTGGACTCCCACAGTGCCTGGCTGCCAGTTTGCTCTTCCCTCCCCCTGTGTAAGTACCTCTTAAACCATTGGGGTGGGAAAATGAATTGAAACAGCCCTGCATTAGCTTCAAGAGCCAATTTGCCCCTTCCCAAAAGGATTGGGCTGTAATAAATCTATCAGTACATGGAACTGTTTCTTTCATCGTGTCTATATTGCTTTATTTTCTACATTTGTTGTCTGCCTTTCCTATGAAGATTCAAGGTGGGTTACACAATTATGAAATAATGCAATAAATGCAATAAAGACCAACATGCAATAAACCAAATGAAACAATGCAATAAAACTGGATTAATCAATGGAATCAACTGTAATGACAGACTTAGAATTTTCCTTTTACATTTTGTAACATTCTAGCTTTCTCATGTTATTCAAATGAGTAGGCAAGGATCCAAAGAACTGCATGATTATTCTGTGTGCCAAGGACAGGCTATGTACTTGTGTTTCCTAAACAGCAACTCCTCTCACTGCATGGCAAACTACTTCTGGCAAAAGCATCCTGAAGTGTTGTATGAAGGCCTGCTGTTCCAAGAAAATAAGTCAAACAATCCCACTGTGGTGTGCAGAAATATTTTGGTTCACCTTAGATGTTTGGCTCACTGTGCTAGTACTTCTGTATTGTCTAGACAATTAACTTCTGAAAGAACCTCTATCAAAATGTTGAATTCCATAATATCCATTCAACAAAATGCACCCTGTTTCAGCCCTTATCATAGTAAACAATTTGTTAGTAATCTTTTTTCCCTTTTCACGCAGGACAAATTCAAGTATATGCACATGAAAGAAATTACCAAGGTGTTAGACACTGCATAATTATCCTCTTACAAGAGATTTCTGAGAATGCATCCCTTGTATTTTCTTTAAAAGAACTATGTAGTGGAGCTCTTAACTGAATTAGGCCATATGTGGGTGATGCTTTATAGCAGCATAATTTCAAAATACACCTAGCAGGCATTGTAATATGTAAGATGTTTCTGGCAAGAATCGTCCTTTAAAAGTAGATTGTACACATTGCAGTGATAAATATTGAGATCTCAAAGGCACAAAAGGATTTTCAATAGTGGCTTCTAGTTTCATTCCTGTGCTTTAAGTTTTTTTCATTTTTTATCACAAAACTTTCCCATAAACAGCCAGTGTGGTGTAAATTTAAAATCTAGGATGTTGGAAATTCAGGGTTGAATCCCCACTCATGCCATGGCTGCTTGCCGGGTAGCCTTGGACCGGTCACACACTCTCAGCCTAATCTACTTCACAGAATTGTTGTGAGGATAAAATGGGGGCAAGGGAGAATGGTATAACTTGTTTTTGGTCCCCAGTTTTGGAAAACACTGGGAGTCTCTGATTTGAGACTGTGATGAATTCTGAAAAGGGGAAAATGTGTGTGTAACCAAGAATCCAACCCAGAGGGAATGCACACTCAATGTGAAGATCACAGTTCTGTAAGTGGCCTATGTGAAATTCACCTGTGCTCAGTATCTAAGGACCAATGAGGTCCTCTATTACTAAAAGGTAAAACACTCCAAAGGCAAAGATACATTGTTTCAATTTAAATTCATATTCACTCAACAGAACACAAGCAAAATTGATCTTATATTTTTTTCAAAACAGCAAATGCTAACTGCATATTGAAGTCAGAGCAGATGTTTTACACTGGTCATCCAGCATATATCTTCATTCAAAGTTGTCGTATTTAATGTGAAAGGGCAGAAAACTTTTCTCCTTTTCTTTTTTTGTGAAGCTGAATTCCAATGATTTTTTCCACTCATCCACCAAGTTGGAAAGGGTCACACAGGCCATCTAGTCCAATCCCCTACTCAATGTGGGATCAGCCTAGAACATCCCTGAGAAATGTTTTTCCAGTCAATGCTTAAAGACGGCCATTGAGCAAGAGTTCACCACCTCCGCAGTTAGCTGATTCCACTGTTGAACAACTCTTAATATATTTTTCCTTATTATCCAGCCAGTACTCTTCCACCCATTAATTCTTTACATCAACTTCAGTTATTTAAAGAACACATACAAATGCACAGTGCAAAGACAGGACAAACAGAAAAGGACTCTTGACACAAAAAGCAGTTACCTTGGATAACTGTCCATGTCTCTAAAAAAAAAAGACTTTTCCAATGACTGAGAAGAGTTAGCTTCCTGGATTCACAGGCACAAGAGCAGCCACAAGACACAATTAAGTTACAAATGTAGATTTTTTTACCAAGACATGATGATCCTGTAGCACCAGTGGCTGTTCAGCACAATATTCAAGCTGAACATCAAAGACCAATCCTGAAGTGATCTGACAAGAGGGTTTGACTTGCATGTAGACAAGAACTTTGAGCAACACAAAATCGTGTTTCCAATTACATCATTAGAATCCCAACAACTTATTATTTTCAGTCTGTCTTATCTATTTCTGTCAGAGCAATTCTTGGTCTTTCAGTCCTTTCTAAAGCTTAATTATTGAAGATTGTCACATTGTTTCTCCCATGAAGACTTTATGATCATTGTCTGTATGACAATAATGCACGCAAGATTATAAAACTGTAAGTGAAAAATGTGACACTATCATAATAAGACTGTCTTTCCTTGGAAAGAATACTCACAGTATCCCTAGCGTGTGAATATCTATTAAAAGTACTATCAATCCTTCCATTCACTGTTTAATGTCTATTTAAAAGTTCCCAGCTGATGCCTATCAAAATATAAGTGTGAAAGTCAGAAAATGACATCCTTACAATCTAAGTATCTCATTCTTCTGATTTAGTATAGTGAATGTATTCATTTAGTCCAATTAGTACTCTAAGGATAATAATTTCCAGACATAACTAGTAATTATCATGAAAACACTAACTGATTTATTTTAATTATGACAGCTGAAAAATTAAAATTTAGTGATGACATTTCATTTATAGATGTGCTTATGTTATGCAGTGCTTGAGCCATAGATTGACTTCACTTTTTGAATCTGAAAATTCTAATTCTATGCTAAGCAAGAAATTTGGATTTTATTTTCTTCACTAATGTTTGCCACCACATAGTAGCAGCCACTTTAATATATGTGGGTTGTGGTCAACAGTTCTGTCCTCAGGTCTTCCACAACATTTAAAGATCTATTCATAATCACAATCTATAACCTTGTGCTTGACTTAGTTTCCACAGAAAGTGAAATTTGATTGCAAGGGCACGCTTAGTAATTTTTTCAGTTTCTGAGACAAGAATATGGATTCAGATTTCAAATTTCAGAAGCCTTTAATAGGCATTAGAAAAAAACCCTAAAACAGTTAAAAGTAAATAAAGTTACAGTTGAAAGAACATTGCTGTCCGAGGGTGGATCTCTTTTGTGTGAGGCCCTTTACCAATAATACACACTACTCCATTGCTGGGGTAATAAATTGGCCATAGCCATTTTATTCAGCAGAAGCATGAGGCTAAGCAGGGGTCTGGATCTGGTCATACGGGTAACGTGCTACAGCTCAGCAGGGCGGGTGCCCCGTCCCAAGCTTTGTTCTACCGCAGGGCTCTGCCGGGTGGACGCTCCTGGCCAGAGATGTTCCCCTTTGGCCCGGTTCAGCAGGGGCGGTCGCCTCTTGCCGCTGTTGCCGTTCTCAAGGAGAAGGTGTAGCTCCCTAGCTCCCTTCCCCTTGCCCTTCCAGAGCCATACCCATGTGCCAAACCACCAAGCATCTAGGCTATGACAAAATGAGCATGCATTAACATAGAAAATGAGGGAGAGGTAGGTGGGCAAATAGTCAACTGGCGAGCACATGGCCTGGACAAAGGTGGGCGAGCCCCTTTAAAGTCTTGGGTCACCCCTCCTTTCATCTGGTGACGCTAGCCCATTTCTAGCATGGCTCCCCTTCCCCTCTTGCCCTTACTGGGGCAGCATCTGCTGGTCCCACTTTTCCCCACCCCGAGCAGCAACCGTGCCTCGTGGGTGATTCACAGGCGTCTTTATTGCAGGGCATGCAAAACATGTATTAAGAATAAGGATTCACTGAGAATCTTTTGTCCTGCTCTGTTTGTAAGGATTCATGGCTCCTATGCATGAAGGAAAGATTCTAGCAACATGGCTCAGTCTCACATCTTGTTTACTAGTTGTATTCAGATAACCAGTGAATCATTGGGATGTCTGGCTGTTTGTGATCCATCTGAGCCTGTTCTGAATGGACAGGCTAAGCACAGATCAGAAACTGAATCCATTTCCACTGTGGAGATGTTGTTGGTTCCCAGGCTTGCAGGGACTCAGTGAATTTTTTTGGTGTGTGTGGGAGGGGGCGGGGGACGGGACAGGTTCTTATCTTTGATGCCAGGAATCACATTGGATCCATGCCTGAGAAAGGACAACTTTTGCACCTGTAGGAGATTGTAAGTGCTCTCGCTGATCTCTAAGTTTTCTAATTGATACTTCCCCCCCCCCCCCCCCCCGCCCGCCTTCAACTTACCACTATGGCTCAGAAACTGTGAAATGATAAAATTTCACTATTGAATTCATTAGGAAAACTGAATCGTTGTGAAATTTCTGTTTTCAGTTTTTTTGGATAGTAATGGTGCTAAAGCAGCATCTTTCTCCTTCTATGTAGAAGAGTGATTTTGTGATGGCATGAAGTAAAGAACATTATCAACATAGATGTAGTTACAATGCATTCACAAGCTGCCATTGTGAACAGAAGAAGTCATCGGTCTGGCTTTGTCAGGCATATTTATTTATATTAATAAAACTGAAGAAAAAATAATTTTGATTGCAATGTTCAGTGTCCTTGGCAGTGGCCATAAATGAATGCATTGATTTTGAAAGCTTGAAATGTAGACATGAATAGACTTCTAGCCTCAGTCAGAGTGAAACAGTCACTTGACAGCTGGATAATGGATAGATATGAATCTATGAATAAATGCAGATTTACTGAACCTTATTATTTTTCAGATGGCTGCTAGCTATCAATATATGCCTTAGTTTGCATGCCATTTGTTACACAGATTCCAGATACAACATCTTGCATTAACTTTGACATTAGTCCATACAGAAAGGAAACATACAATATATCTTTCAATACCAGTTTCTTAAAGGTAAGTCTAGGTTGGATTAAAATTGCTAAATGTGTTACTGTCTTCATCACCATTGTGTTATGTTATACATATTCTCTTCTAACAATATGTCTTGATACGCAGAAAAAGATTATTCCTTTTTCATTAAATCTTTAATCAAATCTTTGGTTCTCTAAAATAATATAATTAATAGATTATTGACAGAAGTCCTCTGTCAGCCCCATCTTGAGATTTCAGGTTGTTCAAAAAAAGCCTTTTTAAGCACTCAAAACTGGACATTTTTTTTTAGCAATTCTGTCTCTCTTGTGAAATGTTTCAGGAAACCAGGAAAAGGGCTTCCCATTTTACAGGCAATTAGAACTCTCACTTGCAGTTTCATTGCTACCTGCACTGACTTGTGAAAATTATGAAGATTATCAGTCATTAAAAATGGTTTCAATTAGCAATTGTTTTCAAAGATTGTGAGCCAAGTGCATATCTCTGGCATACTGTGTGCATACAATCCTTGCTATTGAAGTTACTTGAGCAGTAAAAAGAGAGGGATGAATGGAGATAAGGGAAGTACACAAGTCTCTCATTATCATCATGCCTTGGGACATTATAGGCTTGGAGCAAGAAGGATGAGCAAGGTTCTCTTGAACCCAAAAGGAAATCTTTTCTTAAAGTTACTGACTCCATGGGATAGCTGGATGGTGCCCATGTATCCCCTTCCTAAGGATTCAGTTTCTTTGAGTTTGCTTTTCATTGCTTTAAGTGTGTGTGCATTTTATTGCTTGGTCTAATTGGCAGTGAAATCCAAGATCTTTAATAGAGGAGATGAAGAACCTCTAAAATTGTTCATAGAAAATAGAAAGGAACACTTGACTGTAATCCTGAAACACTTCAGCTAAACTATGATTAGCTGCACATGCAAGTACTTTCAGAACTGCATTCTTTATATTTGCCACTTCACTAGTAAAAGAGTAGGTGAAAAATATGTGTGGCCTCAGACCTGGACTCCACTTCTCAAGTTGTCTTCTTTGGCCTTCCCACTATGCTATCCTCTCAGGTCTTCTTATCTGTGCTGTCTCTTAGACCTCAGTCCCCAGGGTCACTTGTATTGCTTTCTCTGGGTGAACTCTGTGACTAGTGCAGTCTTCTCTTGACCTTCGCAAGGCTTTCCCTGCTGTAGCTGCCTTCAGTCCAACAGTTGTCAGCTCCTTTACTGTCTCAAGCTGTTTCTTTGCTCTTCCCTCCATGTGCAGGTTCTGAGCATCTGCTGCTGTTGTGACCATGCCCACCTCATCTGCTCATTGCCTCCTTTTACATGTGTGGCTTGCCATGCAGGTTCTGTCACAAGGGTGGTGTTTCTTCCCCCTTGATAACCTGCCTGATCTGACTTCCAGTTGGGCTGTTTAAAATTTCCCAATGCTACCCAGACCTTGGGGGTCTGCTGTGTGGGCCACAGAGCAGACAAAAATCTTCCTATATACAGCCTTCCTTCAAATTTCTCTCCTGGATTAAAGGGGGGAGCATCTAATCCAGAAAATCTCTTGCTGCCTGAGGAGGGGAGAAGGAGGTTGAGGGTGCAGAACAGCAAGACGCAGACAACCAATTTTGTGGAGTAAAATTTGGCCACAGCTTTTTTATTGGCATGCTGGCTAAAGGAAGCAGAGGCACAGCATAGGGGAGGTCCAAAACTGGGCAGCACATGTGCTGTCTCCCAAGTGATAACCTTCCCCCAAGCCCAATGCTAGGGGAAAACACCAACACCTGGAGCAGCAAGATAGTGAGAGCCATCTGGGAACTGGCCTCTGGATTAACTCCCCTTGATGCTAGGGTGTGCAAGCCACCACCAGCCCATGCCTGGCCATGTGGTCCTCAGGCTTGCTCCACCCCCAGTCCTCTTATGGAGGCCCCCACCAAATGGGGAGGGCTGGCATTCAGGCTCCTCCTCCCTTGAATGGATCAGTCCCCATGCGTACCCCAGCAGACTGTGAAAGATGAAATGCAAATAACAAAACACAACGTAATGAGAGTGCAACGCTCAAAACTCAGAAAAATGAGGGACGGTGGGCAGGAGAACCATTGGAGCACTGGTGAGAAGAGACATGGGAATGGTCTGGCCTGCCACAGCCCCACCTTCTCTGGTCATGTTACATGTTCATGCCAGCAGCTGAACAGCCCCACTCACCCTGAATTGAGCTCACCTCTCTCCCTGCCCTACTCTCAGGTGGCAACACCAGCCAAGTAAGTCTCAGCCATGTTTTTTTAAAAAATATTTTACTAGGTAACTTTATTTGACTTCCCCATTTTCTGGGACAGCTACCATGCCTATTTTAGAAGGATGCAGTGCTGTGCAAGCCATAAATTGTACAGGCTGAACTCTAAACTATATAATGAGAGGAAAATAAACATGTTGCTTTTTTTTCAGGATGAAAAGTGAAATGTTTGGCACTAGCCTTTTGGTAATGTAAGGATGTGTGATTCTTTTAACTGTTAGCATTTTCCAGTTTCATAGGCTACAGTAATCATATATTCAATCTGCGATGTGACCTGACCAGTCCAACCCTGAAGTTTCCAGTGGCAAATCTTTAGATCTGCAGCTGTAATTACATAAAGGTTGCAGTGATTTTTTTTCATTTTTTTTCTCATTAGCAAGATATGAGCAAAAAAAAAATATGTAAGCATGGCTAGGTGAAACACTTGCATTTCCCCTCTGAAAAATAACCCAGCCAAAAAAACTGTGAACATTAATTGATTTCAGTTCCATATTGATATTAATCAAGAGGAACATACATAGTTTTCAAGAAAATCCATGGTTTTATTGCTAAAATGCCACAATTTTCTCAGACCATTTCATAACCGAATCCAGAAGCCATATGCAATATAAAATGAAGAGAAACTAAACAATACCCCCTACACTTTGGCTCTCAACATTACAATGCCAATTTAAAAAGTGGACAGAAATTGGTGCAAGTGTATTAAAAATAACACATAGAACTACTATAGATTATTGAATGTCATACAAGACAATATACAGGAAGCACTATGTAGAATGTACAGTCAGATATATGAAAGCATAAGGTCCATAAGAAAAAAAAAACTAGTAAGCCCTGATATACTGTGTCCTTAGTACAGGCATTACTTGATTCTTTCTGTGCAGTGCGGGAACATATAAGTTCCAACTGTTCAATGCACAATGTGGAACCAGAAAAGTGGATTACTTCAAGACAGTATGGAATTTAAGGATTCACACCCATTTTGCAACATCATAAGAACATAAGAACATAAGAACAAGCCAGCTGGATCAGACCAAAGTCCATCTAGTCCAGCTCTCTGCTACTCGCAGTGGCCCACCAGGTGCCTTTGGGAGCTCACATGTAGGATGTGAACGCAATGGCCTTCTGCGGCTGTTGCTCCCGATCACCTGGTCTGTTAAGGCATTTGCAATCTTAGATCAAAGAGGATCAAGATTGGTAGCCATAAATCGACTTCTCCTTCATAAATCTGTCCAAGCCCCTTTTAAAGCTAAAGAGCTGTTTCATCAACAACATTTTCATTTAATACACATAAAGCTTGCCCATGCTGTGTGTACACATATCAAGCCTAAATCCAAGAAGATTTATATTTAAAAATCCCAATTTTTACAAGACTAAGCATGTACAGACAAAATCTGTCCTGAAATCTGTCCTGTCCTGTCCTGTTTTTGGATGTCTGATTATACATTCTAATTTTGTAATTTTGAGAACCAGAGTATATAGTAGGTATTGTTTGGTTTCTCTGCCTTTTTTTCACTACACCCTTCTGTAATATAAAATGAAGTCATAGTAGGTTCTTCATTCATGGTATTAGCTTAGTCCCTGATATAACACCTTCCATTATGGAAGTACAAATCAGTGGTTATAATGGTAGCTCAGCTAACCTTTTGATTTTTGAAGCATGCATAAATATGTTTATTCATATATATTCATTCTTTACTTGGTTGGGAAAATAAAGCAAACTTTTAAAAAGTAAGTTGCAAATAATGAAAGAATTGATACTTAAAAGTAAGTTGCAAATAATGAAAGAATTGGAAAGAGGGCTTCATGATGTCACAGGCAGAGACACAGCTGTGTAAAATGGAGCCCAGGACAAGCCCGATGACTCACCCAGCCAGTGAGCCAGGTCTGTTTGATGCTGGGCTCAGCTTGACCTGAGCCCATTCAGCCCACCATTGAACTGAACAGCTGGGTTGACTGGCTCCAGCTTTATAAGGTGGCTCTGTCTCCCAAGCTCCACCTGACTAGATGTTTGAAAAGTGGGAGAAGGATGGGATGACACAAGTGTAGGAGGACACCATTATGGATGGGGGAGAGGGAGGGAGGGAAAAAAAACATTGTGCCTTCCCTGCAAAGTGGGAAAAATTGTGTTTTCCCACACTTGAAAAACACAGGCTTCCCCTTAAAAAAAGCACAGTCACTTCAGAACAGTTGCGTAAGGGAAAATCTAACTTGATTCATATATCAAAGCTGTTGTGTAATTAAAATTTTTATTTGAAGCAAAAGGATTTTCATGCCCTTCCCCCCATCCTGATGTGGCTAAGAGTTCTCAGATGAGGACCTACTGGAGTCTCACAGAGACAAGCCAGCTGTTTCAACTGAGCAGCAAGATTTACAGTCACAGGCACCCAGCTCAAAGCATATCAAAAGTATCTGGCAAGATGCCAACAGTTCTTCTGAATCTCCAGACACTATCCAGCGTTATAGGCAGACGCTGAGGATGGTTATGAAGGAAAGAAGATGTTCAGCACATATGCAGGGTTGGTGCAGCAGAGTGTGCTGAGTCTTTTTTGCAGCTCTCCTGTTCAAGCAGCCCAGATGGATTTAATGAGCTGCTGTGAAAGCCAAAGCTGTGAATGCAACATGTTGTTTTCCCTGACGCTGCCTGAACTCCATTGCTCTGTTTCCAAACTGTGCTTTGACCTCAGACCAGCTTGTGATGACCTTGACTTTGGCTACTCCCCTCTGGTGTGTGTTTCTTAGTGTGTGACTAACTGGCTTGTTTGACCCTGCTTCCTAGACTCTCCCTCTGGCCTGGTATGCATCTATGTTTGAACTTTGCTTACTGCTCACTAGCTTGGACTGTCATAAATATGTTTCCAAGTCTCAGGCCCTGCTGTAACTGTTCCTACTGCCAGCCTCTGAGCCTCCTCAGTTTGGTGCTACCATGGAAGCACACCAACCCTGTCCAGCCTGTACAAGGCTTCTTGAAGCAGGCAACACTTTGGTGCATAATGGGCCACTGTAACCTGACTGGTATTAGTCAGTTTTTCTTTTGCATCAGACTGCTTTTTCTTAGGTTAGTCAAGTTGATCCTACTTCAGGTCACTTTGTACCTCAACAGAAGCTGGACATTCTGACCTAGTTCATGATCCATTAGATGTTGTCTAACTAAATCTACTCCAGTCCCTTACAGAGCAAATTGCACCTAAAAGATTGATGGCAAGATTCACATCATGGCTTTCTATGCTTCAAATCCTGCTCTTTCTTTTGCCTGTTCTATAATTGATTCTTGTAAATATTTCCAAAATTATTTCTTTCCCATTACATCTGAAGCATATGAGCTCTGGATCAAGCAACCTCATGTTGGAATATATTTTGTTAGGATTTAGGATCTTGCTGAACCTCTGGTGGATTCCGCATGGGCCAAAAACAGTGGTGTGAAAATGGTATGAAAATGGTGTAAACCCTTGACACCGTTTTAAACCATTTTACACCATTTTCGCACCATTTTCACACCACTGTTTTTTGGCCCATGCAGAATCTGCCTTTGTTTTATGGGCATAGAAAGACTAAGTTTAATCCATGAAGTTGTTCAGTTAACCTTGGTCAGGTCACTGGCATATGTGCAATCATTGACAAATGTTTCAAATCAGGGCTTTCCTGCTTTTCCCTCTGTTTGCAACCCACTGAACACCCCTATGTCATTTCTCCCAATCAGTGAACCTTTTGGACAGCATAGGGGCAAACTGGCATATTGGCAGAAATGGTTGCTCCTTGTTCCACAAATGGAAATGCCACCCAATTGGAAAACTTTTCAGACTTGAATACATACAATGGTATCTCAGGACTATTGCAAGGATAGCATTGTGAGGAGGAGTATAGACTGCTTAGCTGTTTGGAGGAAGGGCATGATAAAAATGTAACAATTTTTAATTGTTAAGGAAGGTAACCTTAAAGGGCAACTGTACCATTATCTTCTATTAGATTCTGCAGAACTGCATAATTAACTCCCCCAGTTTAAATAGAATTTATGTATGATTTACTACATCTGGATCTTATTCAAAATATTTTTATGTGTGGTTAGAGAATGGCATGCCCAACTTTATGATGAGAGGAAGTTTCACCTCTGTTAGAATAATAAAAGCAGTGGTTGTTTGAGTTTCAGATTTTTGGCACATTTGAGCAGGCTGAATATTTGTGTGAATAAAAATCATTTAATGTGACTTCTATGGTTAATGGAAATGTGAAATGCAATGCCTTGGCTTGTTTCTAATCTGTATTAGAGAAATGCCAAACTGTCAACAGTTCCTGAACACCATGAATGTTGTAGTTCTTCACACCCCTTTGAGTTCATATCAATCATTTCCAAATAACCACTTTTTTCAGAATGAGCTGTCACTATTAATTTGAATAGTGGCTGTTCGTCTGGAATTAATCCAGGTTTTTTTTCCAGCAGACCATTTGGCTTTTTATACTACAAACCAAGCACCCCTCCCCTTTACTCTTCATTATAATGACATAGCTTTAAAAAAATCCTGAATTTGCATATATTTCCATTTTATTTTAATAGATATTCTAGTATTTTATTGAATTGAATTAGGAGCTGGCATAATTGCTTTCCAAATGTGTACAGGTCTGTCTGTCTGCTTACTGATCTGCTTCACTTGTGTCAGTGTACCTGCTCCCAGGCTGACTTTGCACAGTAAAAATTCACTGTGCTATATCCGGGAGCACAGCTGTCGTTGCACTTTTTACCCAGCTATTGACTTTGCACTGCTCCCTGGTTCTCCTCCACTTGCACTGCGAAGTCTTCAGCAATGTTTTCTACACATGTGTGAAGAACCTCCGTTTCCCGTGTTCTGATTGGTTGAATCTTCCCCTCCCTGTTCCCCCCACTCACTTTCACCAATTTAGTTTAAAATGACTCAGGTGCTGGGAATTGGAGCCCTCATCTCCCCCGGTCTAAAACTCCTTGGATGTGCAAGGGAATCACCACTCTCCTGTTTGCAGCGCCTTCACACGCCACTTTTCAGCAAGGTTTCTCCCTTCGTGTTTTTTATTCCACTGCAAGGCGGGAAGGTGCCCATTCATTGGAGGGTCGGGCCAGAGTGGCAAGGCAGGAAAAATGGTCTCGTTCTGCTGCTGAGCAGTTTTCACAGCAGTGGAAGCCACCGGAGCAACAGAGGGGCATTCCAAAAGGTCCCCAACCTTTGTGGTTCTGTAAAGTCCCAAAGCAAAATCACGGCTGTTGGGCGGTGCTGGGACAACAGCATGGCAGACACACTGCAGAGCCAGGAGCTGTGGGGAGCTCTCCATTGTACCGGGGCAATCCCTGTGCCAACAATGAGGCATTTTTAATGTTCAAAATCAGCCCCATGGATATCTGAGATGGAGGAGAAAATATGTATTTCTAGGAAATCCTGTGACCGTTCCTATTTACCAACACCCCAAAGAAATGAGACCATATCATGTTTAGCTAAAAATTAGCTGATCTATGTCATCACTATTAAATATGCTAACATTTATGGGGCTGGCTGAATAAGGCCATGGCTGGCTTTGGTTTGGCAACTCCACCCTGGTTCCAGACTTCAAAGGCATATCTGGGTGGGGAGGCAGAGGTGGCAGAAAATCCAGGCACCCTTCACCTCGGTCACGTGGGGAGGGGCACATTTTGGCTACCTGCCTCTGCCTTCTCTCCCCCTTGTGCCCAGCCCCCAGCCAAACTCCCCTTGCCCTCCATCAAGCCCCCCACCAAACTCCCCCCCCAGTGTGCTACCAATGGCAGCACCACTTGAAGGGATAGAGGAAAGCTAGATGCATTTTTAAAATGCAGCTAGCTTTCCTCGGTTCCTCTAAGTGGTTCTGTGGCTGACAACACACTGGGGGTGGGGACAAGGCCAGGGAGGGTGCACTCTTTATTTGGTCTTGTCCCCACCCTCAGTGTGTTGCCAGCTCTGGCATCGCTCAGATGGGCAAAGGAAACGTTTGTTAGCTCTTTTGCAGAGCAGGAGAAGTTCAGCTGGGGGTCGGCGGGAGGCATGGCGCCCGAGGCAAGCCCCAGACACCATTTTGTTACAATATGCCACTACCAGACTTGGCCAGCAGTAGCCACTGGCCTTGTTTATCCAGTGATGGTTTGTTCAGGACATGTCCTCAAACATACCCATTGGCTAAAGTAAACTACCTGCCCTGTCCTTAAGCCTAAAAAGATCAAAGGCCAGACCTGTTTAGTAATCTAGCACCTTTCCCTTGCTTCATTATGAAGCAGGTAAGTAAAGACTCCCCGTGTACCCAATCAAGAGAACCCCAAAAATCCCTGCTTGGTCCCCAGACTGGCAAACAGCTAATCCTGTGATAGCTACATTCTGCAGCAAGCAGCAAAAGCCTGCAAGAAAGGGAGCGAGGCTTGAATATAAAACCCCTTCCCTACACACTTCCCAGTGGAGAGTCATCCTTCAGCCAGCAAACTAGGAGCCTCATGCTTTTTTTTAAACCAGGGCAGATAGATCCATAGCTTCACTGTCATGAATACAACTTCCCAGAAGAGCCTCCCAAAATACCCATAAGTAAAGGGGGGGGAAAGCTGTCTGATAAGATGGGCCCAATTGAGTTTGAGCCTCCCAAAATTCCTCTCTCCCAAAAGAACAGGACATGTCTTCCAGGCAACCTTTAATAATTGATACTATCAGCCTAATACCAAGTTAATCTCTGTGCTTTTAGTTATTTGTATAGTTCCATCCATTCTTGCAAGTTTTTTTTTCTGATGAATCTTCTGAGGATATTATCTGGACATTAACATATTTGCCTAATATCCTTTGGAATGTTTGATAACTGACACCCAGTGATATTTCATTTCAGTATTCAATATCTGAAAGTAGGTGCTTGATAGAAGTTGCTGACCAGCAAGCGGTAATGTTTATTAGGTCATTATTGTGGTGGCTGCACAAATGGCTATATGAGAACTCTGTAAATATCCATTTGAATTCTAAAGAACTAGAAATGATATAGCCAGCTAGAAGGGAAAACATATTTTAAGATCTGGTGGATGCCTAGCAAAATGAAGCAGGGAGGGAGGAGGTTATAGTAGACAGAATGGAGAATACATAGAATGGTTTCTTCACCCAGTTTGGGTTTTCTGAACTACCTTGTTTTCTTTCAAAGTGGAGCCAGCTGATCCATTAAGAATTGTTGATCAATTATTTACTTCTTAATATTATTTTAAAATAATATGGCCTCATACCTTTGGGACCGCATTACTCCATATGTCCCTACTAGGCCTCTGCATTCAGCTGAGGCCAATTTGCTGGTAGTCCCTGGCCCCTCAATGATGCGGCTGGCCTCCACGTGGGCCAGGACTTTTACAGCCCTGGCCCCTGCCTGGTGGAACACTCTTCCTCCAGCTGTCCGGGCCCTGCGGGATCTTGGTGAGTTCCGCAGGGCCTGCAAGACGGAGTTGTTCCGCCGGGCTTTTGGAGTGCCCAGCCACTGATATGAGTGCCCCCGCCTCCTCCTACATTTCGGGCCCACTACCATCTATGGGCCCATTCTTTTTCTCCCCTTTTGGGAGAGTCTAATAGGAATTGTTGCGGGCATTGTTGTTTGTCGTTTATTAATTGCTGCATTTTAACTTAAATTATTTACAGTCCATTATGTAATTGTTAATTTATGTTGTTCACCGCCCAGAGCCCTTCGGGGGTTGGGCTGTCTATAAGACTGATAAATAAATAAATAAATAAATAAATAAATAAATAAATAATAAAATGGTATACAGTAATTCCATGTTTCTTTTTATTACTGATGCACACTAATAAAGCATTACAAAAAAGAGCAGTCTTCATAGAATTTGTATGTGTGGTATGTCACCATTATGCAAGAAGAAGAAGAATTTGGATTCATACACTCCCTTTATCTCCTGCAAGGAGTCTCAAGATGGCTTACAAACTCCTTTTTCTTTCCTCTCCCTGCAGCAGGTACCTTGTGACTGAGAGAGTGGGGCTGAGAGAGTTTTGAACTAACTGTGACTAGCCCAAGGTCACCCAGAAGAAATGTAGGAGTGGAAAAACAAATCTAGTTCACCAGATAAGAGTCTGCCACTCATGTGAAGAGAGGCTTGGTCAATATCCTAGAAATTCGGTAAAATTTGGTTTTGGATTTATTCAGGCATGAAATTGTCTGTATGCCCAAATAAGACAAATAACATATTTGTATATACTTGAATATTTGGGAAACCTACCTGAAACATTTGGATCCGTCTGATTTTTTTTTGTATTTTTGGTGGTTTTTGCATTTTAGCCTGCAGGGGGTGCATTTTTAAAGCTAGTCGTACTACATTTTCAGAGTCTCATCTATAGTCTGCCCTGATTATACCAACTAAGATTGGTAAAGTTTGGTTAGGGGGGTCCACAGAATACATAGATGGACACTGTAGTCTTGAATGCTTCTTTGACTTGGATTTCAACCTGCATCTCTTTAAAGAACACCTCTCACTTTTACAGATTCACTTGCTGATATGTACCTTCTGCGAATGTTCTAGAGGTGAGAAGAGAAGGTAAGGTTGTATCTATGCCTCTTTCTGCCTGTATATCTCAGAAATATGGTAACAGTGGCCACTGCAAGAGGTATGGAAAGTTAGAGGAAATCTTTGGTGCCTCCAGCTTCTGTCCCTTTTATACCTCCCTGGTGCTGTGGTAGCATTTATAGAAACTAGGAAATACAGCATGTTTCCCCTCAAGGTCTGCTATCTTTTATTTGGCAACTGTTTTGGTAGAATTATAAGCTATTTAGCCCCCACACTGAAATAGGCTTTGGTTGCCAGGTACCCCCTGGCAATTGGCAAAGGATAAGAGAGGAATTTAGTTGCAAATTTAGACATAGGCTTTTGTCACTGGTAGCATATCAAAGTACTTCCAATGCACATGGGAAGTATCATCATCACTTTGCCAGTGTCAAGGAGATGCTCCAGTATTTGGGCAAAAATGTATTTGGTAGAAGATGTTTTTACAACAAAATTTTGCCCTAATATCCATATGGGGTGCTGGCAGATGATGATGTCACTTCTTATGCATACCAGAAGTGGCATACCGATGTCACTGGCAACATAGGCATCAGTTTGCTGCTGGTAAGTCCTCTTGCCAGCAGGCTGAATGGCATCAGGAAAAGGGCCCTGAAAGTAGGGGCTACCCTGCCCCTCTAGTGGCCTGAGAAATACACTGTCATTTCATCCCTAATATTTTTATGCTTTATTGTCTGGAGAGTAAATATCAAGGTTTGTTGTACAATTATGTATTTCAAGTTGATTTTAAAATGGAAAAAATAGATTTCATGAATTAAGTGGCCTATGTATTGAAGCATATAGATCTATTATTAACTGCTAGTTCCCTAGACAACAATCTAGTCATGTGTAATTTTCTAAAAGAAAAGATGAAGGAAATGAAACTGCAAAGCTTTTATTATTTTTGTCAAGACAAGTAAGGACCTTTATGATGATACAAATAAAATAGGGCATCTGTTTGTATATTTATGAATGCATTCTTACATACTCCAACCAATTTTGTTTTGTTTTTTCAATTATTGAAGGCCACCAAGATGTAGTAGTTAGATCACCAAGATGTAGTAGTAGTTGTTTTCCCACACGATGCTATTTTTTTTATTTGGCAACTATTTTGGAAGCATTATAAGCTCTTTAGCCCACACATTGGGCTCTTTGTCCCTTAATACTGGACTAGGATTTGAAAGATCCAGGTTCACATCCTCACTCTGTCATGGAAGCTTTCTGGGTGGCCTTAAGCCCATGCCACTACTGCACAAAGTTGTTGCAAGGATAAAATGGAGAACAAGAGACTAATGTATACCATTGGGGAGAGAGGTGGGGTAAAAATGATATAGATAAATTAACTAATTCCATAAAAATTATAGCATATTGCTATGCTTCTAAGCAGATATGACAATAATTATTGAAACTGACACCTGAAGGTACAAACCACATTTCAGCTATTAGATCTGATTTGTATATCATCACTTATTGATTTAGTGTTTCCATCTTGATAGTGGAAGAAAGGATTTGATATTTAGGAAGCATTATGGAATTTATTGTTGACAGGAGATTCTAACAACTAATACGAAACTAGTCAATTAAAAGAAATACAGCTTTGTTGCTCTGCCAAATGAAAATTCCTGTAACTGCTTTTAAGTTTGCATCATGCCATTAAATGTAATGTGATCTTACAAAGCAAGCTTTCCCAATCCACAACTCAGTTGAGGTGTAATATTTTGACATAGGTTGACAAGTCACGTGATGTTATCCATTGCTATTTGGAAATATGCTCCATAGAGCTCAATGGGACATTTCTGAGTAAACAGACCTAGGACTGAGCTGAATTAATAGCCTCAGGCTAATGACTGCTAGCAGCTCTATACAGCTTTGCACTGTACTAGTGAGTGTGGCATCTCATGCTAGCTAGCTGTGGTGGAATTATGCAGCTTTTCCATTTCTGTCTCTTAAAATATAGAAAAATTGCCCTTTAAGAACAGTGGACTATGGACCTTCTGTATTTCTACTACCACTGCTGTATCATTTTCTTTGTTTAAACTTTTACCCTTACAATAACCTTTGTGTTAAACATGAATTTATTAGGATATTTCTATGCTGTTTCTCCATAGGCCAGAAGTGACCCCAGAAATTTTCAAAATACAAAACAGGGAATTTAAATATAAATTTTTAAAAAACTAGATCTGGGTGTGTCTTAATTCACTGTGATTACTAGGACACATTACAAACTCAAAGCCCGTTAGTTCTTACCTTTTAGCTTGCATCTGTGAGAATGTCCAGAACCTTCAAAAAGAGAAGACAAACTGATCAGGATCCTTTCCTACTAGGGCCAGTTGAAGAATGAGGCATAATTGCAATCAACAAGCTTCTGTGGATTTTGGCTCAAGTCCCTGTGGCTACCTGACTTTGGCTCATTATATGTCAGCACTAAGCCCAAATTTCAGTCAGCACTGTATTCCATAGAACTGGCTTCAAATGAATGTTTTTTCATAGACATGGCATACTGCTCGGGCTTGTTGAAGCCAGGGTATCTGTTTCACTATTTTTAAATGACTGCTTTCTTGGGCAAGATTACCTGTTTTAAGCACCAACAAATGCTATACAAATTCACTAATACTTAAGGGAAATCTTACTTCATTAAAAAAAAAAACCAGCAGATTGCTAATATATGGACACGTTATGTCAGCTTGTGTTAGTCATACTTTGTTACACTATTAAACCTCAATTAATCCCCCTACCAGATAGCTTCCATGAAGCAAATTACTGCCAGAGACAGGTCTGTTCTGCAAAGCACAAAACAGATGTTCAGGGGACATCTTTAAAAGAGGTGGCTGCTGATTTGGTTCCAGTCAGCAAAGGTGTCAGAGGGGAAAAGAGGCTTTTTCATGCCCAACTGTTTTGCTCTCTGGTCAGTTTCACCATTTGCTTGAGTCCAACATTTTGTGTGCTGCTGAAGGGATTCTCCCTGCCTCTATTTGCTGAAGGCTGCCCCAGGATGTTTGCTCTGCAGACTGCAGGCTCTGTGTAATAAGAAAAAAACTGTCGGTTCGCGGAGGGCAGGTCAACCCAATGCTTTTCAATGGGTAGTAGAACCATCTTCCAAATAGCTAAGATTCTCTTATGTGTGTCTGCATAGCTACAATTTTTTAAAAGAAAAACTATATACTACCAGAATTGACAGGACCAGCTGAAAACAACTATGTACTTTTTGGGCTGAAATAGTACCCAGTGTTGGAGTCAGCACAGCAACTGGGTCAACCTTCAGAAAAGGAAACAGGAAGAATCCATTCAGAAGCACATAAAATGTCAGGCACAAGCGAAGAGTAAACTGACGAGAGAGTGAAATGGTCAGGTGGGAAACATCAGACACGTTTGAGCTCTGCATTCTGCACAGCCACGAAGAGACGTCTTTTAGGCACTATAGAAAAAAGGTGCACTTCGAAGGATTAAAAAAACCCAACAACCTTGAACTGAAATAAGGCATACAGAGGATGTCTTGGGGGGGGGGGGGGGAAGCTGTGTGGAATTCCTTCCCAAGATGCCTTTTTTAATGTTCTCAGGATGGTTGTGGTGGGTTTTCCAGGGTCTGTAGCTGTGGTCTGGTAGATCTTGTTCCTAACGTTTTGCCTGCATTTGTGGTTGGAATCTTCAGAGGTGTATCACAGAGAGAAGTCTGTTACACACTGTGTCTAGTGAGAAGGGAATGTTTAGTGGGGTATATATTGTCCATGACCCAGGGTGGGGAACCAATCAGTAAGTGTTTGGGTGGAACTTGCTATGCAAAGGTGTGTTTGAGTGCGGTGTATTGAGGGTGGGTTTATCAGTCCATTTACATTTGTAGCCACATTTGCATTCCCTGCAGAAGCAGCAGTATTGGTGGATGCAAATCCTGTGTCTGGGTGGAGTCCATTGTACATGTCCTTGGCCTTTGATTCTGGTGTTTTTAAGTACTGGTAGCCAAGCTTTGTTAATTTTCAGAGTATCATCTTTCTTGTAGAAATTGTCTTGGTGTTTGTGAATTTCAGTGGTTTCCCTGTGCAGTCTGAAATTGTCCAGAATTTCAGTGATTTCAAATAAAATGTTATGTCCAGTTTTGTTTAGGACATGTTCTGCTACTGCAGATTTTTTCAGGATGGTTAAGCCAACAGTGTCTTTCATGCTTCTTAATACGAGTCTGAATGCTGCATTTTGTGGGTTTTTTTGTAGACCTTTCCACAGCTGCAGGGTATGCGATAGACTCCTGCAGAAGTGAGGGGGTCTCTTGTCCTTTGCTGAGCATAGCATCTGCTGTATTTTCCTGGAAGGTTTGAAGAGGGTTTGTAGGTTATGTTTCTTCATCAGTTTCCCTATTGGATCTGTGATTCAATGATGCTGGTCTGATATTCAGTGTATACCAGATAAAAATGGTTTTATTCAGACTTGTTATATTTGCTGTAGAGCAGTCTTGACAACTATCGATAAAGCACAATGCCCCTGAAAATAGCTGAACTCATTATGCTAACATCCTTACTTCAAGTTACTTTTCTGAAATAGTCCTAATTGAAGTCTATGCTATTAGCAGGAGAAACCAGAGAACTTGTAGATCTTGGTTCATTTGCTTACGTGAGTGCTGAAAACCATATGGCAGCCTGTGAAGTTTATTATCATTTTTTATTTTTAAAATAAAAAGACAGCTCTGTTTTACAAGACAAGAGAAAAACACCCAGGAGGTTATTTTAAAACTTTCTGCAGAGATAAAGCATACAAATGCGTAGGAGAGTTTGATTTTGACTAGAGCACCCCACATTGAAAGCCGTCTTATACAAACAAATGGTAATTTTCAATTATGCTATAAATATTCATAAGCTCACATTGAAACAAAAAGAAAGTACACTGGCAATTTCTTACCTGTGTTCATTGTTGCTTCTATTTCCTGGGCAGTTTATACTTCATAATAAATTTCTGATGCACTGCAAGGATATCAACACTGTCCCTAAAGTAACATTTCTCTTTGAAGGGCTGAAACTGAGGGCCCTCTATGGCATTGTAAATCTTAGTTTTCATTTGTAATATAGGAGTCGTAAAGAGAAGAAAAAATATTTAAACTTCAGAGAAGAGCTATTTTCAATACCGGATTGTTTTGGCTGTAAAGGAATGAGTAGATAATAGGAATTTTTGAATTCATAAAGATTTGCTAGAGAGAGAATACCAGAGCATCTGAGCCTTGGGGAATCTACAGGATACATGAGTGACCAAAAAACTAAGGAGGTCTACAAGGATTAATTCATTTTTTCCTGGTCACATGAGCTACAATAGGAGTATAGAAATTACAGGATACCAACATAACATGTTTAAATAAAATAGAAAATATCTGTAGCATGATTTGCTGAAAGTACTACTCAGAAAACACAAGTTCATTTGCAGTCAATTTTTAAAATAAGTTTAAATAAAGGGATAGAATTGGGTCATATTAGATTGGGTAATTAGAAAGAAAATCTTGGTGCTTTTAATGCACAATAGGGGATCTGTTGTGACATCCAATTCTATGAAAGTCTTTTTAAAACAAATTCACTTTTTACAAACTCATAGAAAAACTCAAGATAAATAAATCTCTAACTTCTTCAGATCCCACATCCCAACAGCATAGTGATTTGTTTTGTGGTGAATCCCCTGGGTTTTTATCAGCACACTGGTGGACAAACTTCAATCCATCAAAGGAAAGCTAGCAAAAATCCCTTTTATAAGATAAGAAATATGCTTATGTTTATTTAAAGTGTAAGGATATGATTTATGTTGGTCTGGGGAATACGTCTAATAATACAACAAAAGAAAAGAATGCACTACCCTTTGTTTTGTATGAACTACAATCACTAATACCGTAATACATCTAGCTTAGTTGAACACTGCTGGAATTTTCACACGCATGCAATTGGGCTACTGCTTCAAATACACACACACACACACACACACACACACACACACACACACACACACACACACACACACACACACACACACACACACACACACACACACACACACACACACACACACACACACACACACACACACACACACACACACACACACAAGCCCAGTTCAAAACCCGGCCAAGAGATGAACTGAGGCCCTGAAGCCTTTTGCCAGCTTGCTTACTTTTTTGCTAGCACTGAATTATTTATTTGCATTGACAAAACCATCAACAGTTTTTTAAAAGACTCCTATAAATTGGCTTTAGATTTTGTAAAAGTACATATTGATTCTAAATTTTGAAAACTAAGTGGAGGTGTTGGGAAGGGGAGGAAACTCTGGATTTACATTCAAACAGACTGATTCTGGATTTACCTTGAAATGAAATAACAGAGGAGAAAAGGTACCCAGCAGCTGAGCTTCACTGAGGGTCCTTCAGCAGCAGCCGCGTAGTGGTTAAGAGCAGGTGTACTCTAATCCGAAGGAACTGGGTTTGATTCCCTGCTCTGCCGCTTGAGTTGTGGAGGCTTACCTGGGGAATTCAGATTAGCCTGTACACTCCAACACATGCCAGCTGGCTGACCTTGAGCTAGTCACAGTTCTTCTGAGCTCTCTCAGCCCCACCTACCTCACAGGGTGTTTGTTGTAAGGGGGTGAAGGGGAAGGAGATTGTAAGCCCCTCTGAGTCTCCAATAGGAGAGAAAGAGGAGATATAAATCCAAACTCCTCCTCCTCCTCCTTCTTTGGCCGACCTCCAGGGCTAAGGAGGGAGGCAGTGTGTGACTTTGACCTGGACAACACTTACTTTAGACAGAGGTGCTCCACTCCAAGTGACCTGACCTTCCAGCTGGCAAAGCTGTTGGTGGGGGCTGGGGAATTGACTTACAATGACCCTGCAGGGTTTTCAAGGCAAGAGCTGAACATAGGTGATTTGCCATTGCCCACCTCTATAGAGTGACTCTGTTTAGCCCACAAAAAAGGCCTAAAGCAATCTGTTATTATTTAGGTCTATGCTCTTCATCAAAATGCCCTAATGAGCAATTCTGAGCAACAGCTGAGTGTGGGCAGGGATTCAAAAAAGCAAAGTGTCCTAAACTCTATAGAAAAGCTTGAACTTCAGGATGTGGGGCAACATGTGTTAAAGGCAAAGGAATCCTCCTTGGTCAACAGATAAAAAACATTTGTGGCAAGCCTATTATTCTAGTCTGGCTCAGGTTATCTCTGCTGAGTTGCTTTTAGGGCTGGTAGTTAAAGAGTCATGGTAACTAGTGGGAAGCTATGCTCCTGGCTTTACCAGGAAAACTTGGCTCAGCTCAGCTTCTGGACTGTCTTTATTTGTTTTTGTTTTTTGCAGTCCTAAGTTGACTTCAGATAGTTCACATTTCACTTATTTGATGATAAAAACACTTCAGCATGGGTGTCACATCCAAAAACGATTTGTATGCAAGTCCGTAAGTTTTTTTTAAGTTATCACTAACTTTGAAACTCACTTCTAGGGGAAAAAAACTGACCAGGAAAAAGTGTTTGCGAATTTTAGACACAGGCTCACCTGAAGAACAATGTTCGAGAATGAATAGACCCTTTAACAAGAATTATACAACATAGAAACAGAATTATAGTAGCCTTTGTCCAATACATAACAATGAACATTTTTAGTGCTAAGATGCCCAAAGTTTTATATTTTGTCCAAGTATGTAATGCGGTTTACCAAAATGAATGCCACTGTACAAGGATAGTTTCAGGGGGTAGCCACATTGGTCTGCTGATACATTTCCAAGCACGGCTTAAACATCACCCCAAAGAGAGGCTGTTGAGTTGCATGGGGATGTGTGGAGACTCATTCCGTCAAAAGAACACTAACACAACTTGTTGGAATAGAAATCGGCCGCAGCCCAAAATTTATTTTAACATAAACAAGAAACCTTGAAGCTGGGCGAGCATAACAGAGCACATCCTGGCCCCCAGGTAGCAAACCGCTGAACCTGGTTATAGGGCAGCCTAAGCTGACCCCTTAGGCCCTTCGGACAGAACCCCTGTCCGGCACATCCCCCCCGAGGGAACGGAACAGGAAGTTACTAGGTGCCACATGGACGAAAACCCAATTCCAGGCTGACACCCCTCCCTGCGAGGCAGCGAGAAGCTCTCAAGCGCGAGCCCCCAGGCTTGGCTTTCGAGAGCTCCTACTCGCCACCACCCGGACCTCATATGGAGGCCCCGAGGTGGGAAGGTCTGGCATGCAAGCTTCTGCCTTCCTGACCAATAGGATGTGCTCTTATGTCCCTACTCGCCACCGAGCTGTTAAGCCAATCCAACAGCTCCTGCCCCAGCTTCAGCAACCCAGGAGTCTTTCCTTACAGCTCAGTCGCGTGCCGCCGAAAGTCACTGCAACAGAGCAGAATAAAATGGATTTCGCGGCCAGCTCGAGTCACCCGGGCCACGAAGCCACTCCAGCAGAGCATGGCGGACATCATGCAAACCAGATGTCCTGGCCCCAATCCGAGTAAAGTGGACTCCGTCGAGGCAAAAACAATGCCTGGCAGAGCATGAGACAAATCAACATTACGGGGAATAACATCCCCTCCCCCCTCCATGCTCCCGGGTACCAGCCGGACTCTGGCGGACCCGGCTTTCAAACCTTGGACCTGACTTTGTTAACTCTGGCCGAAGAGCCGCGGCGTTCCTCCAAGTCCTCCGCTCTAGCGAAAGCCACGGTAACCAGAGCAGCTTGGTTCCTTTGGCATCTTGCGCCGGAGCACCGTTAAGTCCTCCCTCATGGCGTTCTGCACTGCTCCTCCCTTGACAGCCCGGAATGTCATTTTCTCCTAGCTGAAGAACTATTAAGTCCTGAAGTTTCAAACTGGAAGCTTACTCCGAGTTCCGCGAACTTCGAAGAGCAAGAGAAGACCACAGCATGCCGTACGCCTCGCCAGCTTCAGTGCGGAATGTCCAGGGAGGTGTCCAGACCAAGGTGTTGTCCCCAGCCCGACTTCTTAGCGTAGCATGCCCAGCCCAGTAGAACAATACTGTGGCCAAATCCATCCAAACTATAGGGTTAACGACGGGCCACCGGAACTATAAAAGAACAAAGTTACAACGAAAGGTGAGGCCGGACATAAACACGATAGGCTAAAGATCTCCAGCGGCCTAAAGCTTGAATCTCAGTTGCCGAGTGTCCCTCTTGAGAGGCCGTGGTAGCTGCCCCTATCCGAAAGGAGTGGGAACCGAACTGCTCTGCTGGGAGTCCTAAAAATTGTAAGCACAGCCGCAACACAGCCGTGAATTGAAATCTGGACACTGATGCTCCATCGTTGTGGATAAACAGGGGACCCTGCCCTTCAGGGTGGACAGCTAAAAACGCAGCTATGCTAGCCACCGGACAGGGTGCCCCTGGTGGGGAGGGAGCCAATGTCACTCTCGTTCCTCGACGCCGCTGGTCAGTCTTGGACCCCGCCAACCATATGAGTAAGTTCCCATTGGCCATGGACACATCGGTCCTTTGCAGAGCCTTAGGAGCCAATGATGTGGTGGACGGGGCCACTAGCTCACTACACCGAAAGGCCCCATAGAAAGCCAAGGTAAACAAGGCTCGGAACAGTGTAGACTCATAGGCAGAGTCACAAACTGAGTCAGTGGCGTTAAGTAAGGTTCCCAGGAGCTCCTTGGTGATGGGACGCCTACTATCTTGCTGTCTGGGGGAAGCGCGCTGCCACCCGGCCACTGCTCTTCTAGCTTCAAAGCAGCAGGAGTGGTCAGTGATCCCCAGGGCCTGGCTGAAAAAGGAAATGGCCACTAAATGGACCTTAATAGTCCTGGCAGCCATTTGACGGTCCCTCAAATCAACCAAATACCGGAGCACCAAATCCTTAGCAAACCCTTGTCGAACAGGCTCGCCGATGGAAGCTGCAAAAGCAAAGAAGGTGCTCAGGGCCCCCTCATACACGCGACGGGTAGCTGGAGCCAGTGACTGCAAGACACCTTCGGCTATTGACTGCCTCCAAGACGCCACAGATGGTCGGGACACCTCTCCGGAAATTGGCTGGCTTCAGGAGCTAGTGAGCGAAAGCGGCTGACCTGACGACGAGACAAAGCGTCAGCTATATTGTTAGTTATACCTGGCAAGAAAACAGCTTTAAAGGAGATGTTATTAATCAGGCAAACCATTACAAATTCCCTTACTAGCCGCATCACCCACTCGGACCGGCTGGACTGCCGATTTACCACCCTGACCACAGCCTGGTTGTCACACCAGAACTTAACTGCATGGTCGCGAAACACATCCTTCCAGATGTGAACCGCCGCCACCAGAGGGAACAACTCCAGGAAAGTCATGTCCCTCAAAATTCCGGTCTGAGACCACGCTGGTGGCCACTCCCCTGCACACCACTGGCCCCTGAAATAAATATCAAAGCCTATCGAGCCAGCTGCATCGGTGTGAACTTGAAAACTATCCTGCAGCTCCCAAGGAACTTGCCAAAAGGAAACTCCGTTATAACGCTCCAGAAAATGTAACCATACCCCTAAGTCTTGGCGAAGACCAGAAGTAACCCTGGTGTGATGATGGGGAACTGAATAGCCCACCAAGGACCTTGCGAGGCGGGAACAGAAAGCCCTTCCCGGGGAGACAACCCTGCAGGCAAAATTAAGGTGCCCAAGCAGGGACTGTATTTCCCGCAACCTGCATTTCTTTTTTGCACAGGTGTCTGCGATCAGTGCGCGTAATGTTGTCAGCTTGTCGAGGGGCAGGGAAGATGTTCCTGCCACAGTGTCCAACTGAATTCCTAAGTAGGTTAAACAAGACACGGGCCCTTCAGTCTTGTCGGCCGCCAAAGGAACCCCTAGCTCCGCCGCCAAGACCTGAAATGCTGACAACATCATCGCACATTCGTCAGAGCCAGCTGCACCTAGAAATAAAAAATCATCCAGATAATGAGTAACTTTTGCTGATGGCATACGATCCTTGATTGCCCATTCCAAAAAGGTGCTAAATTTTTCAAAGGCTGCACAAGCTATAGAGCAACCCATGGGCATGCATTTATCGACATACCAATGTCCCTCAAATTGAAAACCTAACAGTTCGAAGTCCCTGGGGTGTATGGGCAGCAGCCGAAAGGCTGACTGTATGTCACATTTTGCCAACATCGAGGCAGTTCCCACCTCCCGGATGAGACTCACTGCCTCATCCACAGTGGCATACCGAACAGAGCAGATGCCTGGGTCGATGAAGTCATTCACCGACCCCCCTGCGGGGTAGGACAAATGTTGTATCATCCTATACTCCCCGGGGGCCTTTTTGGGGACTACCCCAATGGGGGAAACCCGGAGGTTGGGTAACGGAGGCTCTGCGAAGGGACCTGCGATTCTGCCTGCCAAGCATTCTTTTGCAATTTTGGCAGCCACTACCGCAGGCAATTCCCTGGCTGATTTTAAGTTGGGAGCTGAGGTTGCCACCCTACTCCCTAAAAATGGGATGTGAAAACCAAATTGAAATCCCTCCTTTAAGTACAATGCGTCTTCCCGACGCGGATACCTGTCCAGCCATTGGCATGAAGGTTGCACACGCACCGGGGAAGGGGCGAGACTCTGCAGAACCTCCGGGACTTCAGGCCTTCTGGGCGGGGAATGATCCTCCCTGGCCGCCACCGTCCTTCTTAAAGTTGCCGGAGCCAGGGTTCCGGCCACGTCGAAAGGGAGGCCGAGCCAGTTGCGGGCATTGCACCCTGGTGTGGGCCCCAAAACACCGGGAACAGTTGTGCTCGAATCTGCATTTATCCTTCTTGCAGGAGCCTTGGTTAAAGGCCCAGCAAGCTAGGCGGGGAGGGTCCCGCTGACCAACCCCTTTTTTCCTCGGCCCATCAGCCCCAGTTGACGCAGTAGCACCAGATGACGCAGTCTTAATTACATTTGTCATCCACGTCTGATCGTGTATTAGATCCCACCTACGCCCCGGACGATGTGAGGCACTCTTACGGAATGCCTCATTGTACTTGATAGCAGCCGCATCCCCTGATAGGGATCGTGCCCTCAAAACATTGGCCCAGTGAGCAGACAGATGCCAAGCCCTTAATGGGTAAGCAGCTCCTATCAGAGCCATATATTCCACGAACCCCTTCAGCCAGTTGTCGAAGGAACGCTCTGCCCTTTCCGGGCGCTCTCTTCGTCTCTTAGCTGAACGGGAACCCGTCTCCTCTGGATCCTCTTCCGGCCGCAGAACCGTGAAGATATCCACGTAGTACCCATCCAGGGCACGTTCTCTTAACTTCCTCGGCAAATGGGAGCCCGGAGGATCCCCGGGGTCCCATGCCGAGCAGAAGGCTGAATCCCCTAAGTTCCCGGCACTGTCCTCTACTGCGAGCTCTCCTTTCCTCCTCTGCATAATCCAGAGAGGAAGAGCTGGCACCTTCTCCCCTCTCTCCCAGTAATCTCCTGCTGCTTGGGCAGAATCCTCATCTGTAGACTCACCAGACGAGGATGAGCTAGGGGACCGCCGAGAAGATCTAGAACGACGAGAGGCCTTTTTTCCCCTCCGTCTGGTTCTGGCTCTGGCCCCAGCAGTCTGGCTGGCAGAGCCTGCTGTAGCTGCAACGCTGCCCGTTGGTCCCTGCAGAGTACTACTCCCAGCTGCCGACTCTGGACCCCGAACTATTGGGTCGGCAGATACCGAAGGAGCCCACGCTCCGGGAGGTGCTTGGTAACCCAAGCTCTGATGGACCTGAGTCCCCCCAAAATTGGTGACAGGGGAACCCAATCTCTGTTGGACCTGCGTCCCCCTAAACTGGTTACTGGGAGAACCTTGAATTTGAGGAGGCCAAAAGTAAGGAGGCAATTGCTGGTTACCCATGAAACCTCCAGACCATTGCCCAAAACCAGGGGCAGGGTTAAATTGGCCTGGTCATCCCATACCGGGGTTAACATTCATGCCCATATATGGAGAATATGGGTAGTGACCTGGCATAAAAACAGAGTTCGCGGGCATGGGCATCCCACTTTGCCCAGGAGGTGCCAGGAGCACTGAAGGACTATTCGTCCCACTCCGAATAGAAGGAGGCCGGGGCGGTCCTGAAATTCCCGGTCCCGGCTGCCCTAGAACTTCAATGCAAGGCCCTTGCCCCAACCTGACAGCCTCTGGCCGGATTACTGTGGGCGCTGCAGGTGTGCCCGGCGCCCCTGCGGCGGAAGAGGAGGCGACCCCACCTGTTGTAGTAAGAGAAGCGGCCATCTCCCTGTTAGGGAGGGGTATTTCTGTCCCAGGTTCCTGGAAGACCCCAGGAGTGGGATCCACTTGTCCCTGTTCCAAAACCCTGAGAGGCACCGACCGGCCCCCAGTTGTCGGCCTCTTTTTTGTACTTTTTGGTTTTGGCGCCATGGCACTAAATAACCCTCTCACTCTCTCCTCTTTTTTTTTTAATTAAATGAGTGCTGGCTAAAATGGCCTAAAAAGGTGGGGAAGGGAGCAGTCCAATAGCTGCGCCTCTAAAGACCACCCCTGCCACTCTTTAAAAATGGGGCTGTATAACAGCTTTTAAACAGTCTGCCAATTCCCGCCAAAATGGCCGCTGCGTTTAGAGCCCCGACCTACTTAAAATGGCTGCCAAAGTTCGTTTTAAATCAAATAAGAAAACTGGCGCTGGAATGATCCTAAACCATTCACTGCCGTCCACACTCTTTCCCTTTAGTAAAAGCCTCTCAGCCCCAGCAAGGAATGACTCCGAAAAAACGGAGAGGAAGGGGGAGGGAGAATACACGGCAAAAGACAAGTCCCAAAATGGAGGGGGAGGGAGAATAAACGGCAAAAAGACAAGCCCAAAATGGCCGCCGTTCCCCTCAGGCACCAGCCACACGGCTGCCCTCGCTGCGGTGCTATAGTACACTGGACGCTCTGCCGAGAAAAAAACCTTGCCTTGAAAAGGCGAAGCCGCAGGCTCGCTAAGGCTGAAAGCCCGCAGAGTTCGCGTGCGTTCCCTGGCCGCCCAACGGCCGGACGATCAGCCGAACTCTGCTACCGGCCTCGCTGCGTTCCCCTGACCGCCCAACGGCCGGGCAGACGGCCAACGCCGCTACCGGCCTCTCTCTGACGGGACGGTACCGCGGGCTCAACGCCCGCTACCCGAGTCCCCACGTCACACCAGCCCCCGCCCGAGCACCCGGACAGACAAGCGCCCAGCCAGACGCACGACCCCGCCCCAGTCAAAGGCTGCTGCAGTGGCACACGGCCGCCGGACGCTCGGCCTGATCGCTTAAAGCGCTCTGTCCGAGTGAGTGGAGAGGGGGTGAGGAGTGGATCACCCTAGGGGAAGCACGAACAAACGCCCACTCCTAAGCGTCTCAGCAAGGCTGATCCCCTCTTTCAAAGGCCGCAAAGGAAGCTTCACTCTGCCATCTTCCTTTAAACGATCCGGCCCTGAAAGAGGCCCGGCCCCCGCCGGGCCGTTTTAGCCTCTTTTAAAGGCTGCTGCTGAGGCCTATCCTAATCACGTGCTGGCACCCGGCCACGTGGACTTCGCCTTCTATTCCCGGCCGGGCGGAGGAAGAGAAGCCTCCAATCGTCCTCTCCCCTTGTAGCGAGCCTCCAGGCCTGGAAGGGCCTGGGGCGCGATTTAGTGAATCCAAAGAAAAGGGGCATCAAGAGGATGGATGCATGAAACAGAAGTAACTTACAATCTAGCTTTGTAGACAAATTGAAAGGAAATAAGGAAAGAAAACAGAGCGTCAATAAAAAATGACATCAACTGAAGAGATTCTTGAACAAAAGATGATAATTTTAGTTAATCTTTAGGAAATAGATGATCTTTTGGGCAGAAGAGAAAAACAGTGAAAAAGGCAAAGAAGATACAAGCAGGTGTGTTTGGATGTGTGCTGAAAGTTGAGTCTGTATGTAGCTTTCTTTACACAAGTAAGTATACAAGACAGAACCTTAAAACAGTGGGGGCCTACTCTAGGCAAACTGGCAGACACAGTTGTCTTTCCTTTGATGACAATCTGGAATAGTGTACAATCCTTAATCTGTCTAGGTGTCAGCTAAACTCTAAACAGCTAAAAATCAGGTAAACTGTCCTCTGTACACTGCTCACTCACTCCATCACTTCTCCCTCCAACTGTTCCAAAGGCCTTGATTCGTCATTGGTCGAGTCCACACAGCAAATGTATAATAGGGTTGCAGTCATTATAAAGGAACCTATTTTCCTTTTTTCATTCACATGTGTGCCATATGGGCAGTGATTGGAGCCCATGGAAACTATCCAGGCTGCCTTCGCACTTCTGCCTTTGTTTTTTAAAATTTCCTGCAATACATGCATAACTATGCAGGCGTGCAGAAATGAACCCCCACAGCTATGCTGATTGTCCCACAATACAATCAGCTTCACATGCGAAGCTATGCAGGTGCAACATGCAAAATAAATAAGAAGCTGGGGCCTCCCGCAATGGCAGGCAGATTCTCCCTGACGGTGGACAGTGCAGTAGAAAGGAGATAAAGCTACTCCTGCCTGCCCATTTGTGTGGAAGCAGCTCCATCCTGGAATCTTGCAAAAGGATCGCTAGTTTAATGATTTTCAAAAATCCTGGGTTGAGGACAGACTTGTTTTGGGGATGGGACCTGTGCAAAGTTCCTTCCCAAAGAACAGTTTATATAGCATTCTACACCTGTTATATTTGCCCTGTGCAGAATTCACCATTGCTGGCTTTTTCTGCCTTGCCAGTGGGGTTCAGTTTAGATTGGCAAATGAGGACAAAAGGGGACAGACCTGCTTCTGCCTATATCAGAGACGTTTTGTACCTATGGAGGGTATAGAGATGAATTTCATGCAGGTTTCTGTGAAGAGGATTCACAAAAATGGATCTACAGTTGTTCAAAGGTAGCAGATTTCGTTTGAAATGCTTGGACAAAACATCTAAATGTGCAATGTCTATATGGTTCATGGAAGACTGCTACTGTATTGAGGCACAAATTATTCACATTTAAAAGTTAGACGTTTGTAAAAGTAATGAAAATTGACATTATGTCAGTAGTCAGATGCAAGGAACCAGGGTTTTTTAAGTGTTCCAAACCTCTCTTGTTGTCAGTTTGTTAAATACATTTGTTCCCTCCGTAGTTGATGATTAATATATTCTGCCATGTGGAATTTAGACTAATAAATTCTCTTGAAATTGAGAAAGGAAAAATAAAGCAAGAGTTTCTCTCTCACACCCTTAGAAAATCTTTAATGAAATAAGTGCTCCAACATAGTTTAACGACTATCAACTTGTTCCCTAAGGATATATATATATTCAGTGCCATGTTTTACTTAGCTTAGATTGAAAATATGTTTCATTTGAAGAGATTTTGTGAAGTTAATATAATTATATCAAAGTTTTAGAAACAAGTAATTTTAATTACTGTGTATGAGGAATTTGTCAGCAACCTTGAATACTGCAGCCTTATTTATTCTATAGTGCAGTAATTTGCTTTGATTTTTTAAAAAAAATAATATTTCATTTAATATTTCATTTAAAAAGTCTAATAGTAACTGCTAGTCCACCCCCCCCCCCTTTTTTTTAAAGGAATCAAATTCAAATATTCAGGCTTGGAAAAATGACTGTTTTTATTTCATTCTTTTACACCTAGAATTCTTTTACACCTAGAATATGAACTAACCTATTTGTTTTCTCAGGTTGAATCCCCACTGAGAAATAAAAACTTGGTACAACCAGGTTTAGAAATAAACTGCACCTTTTCATTGGGGTTTCAACCTCCCCACCGCAGCATGTAGTCAGCGAAGACATGTAGGCCTATCTCGGGTTTAATATTAGTTGCTTTTATTATTAGTTTAATAATTTAGTTTAATAATAAAGCAAAATATTTAACTTCTGATCCAGGATAGACACTTTCAAGGGCATAATCTGAAGACACATATGAATCTACTGAGAAGGTAGAAAAATATATGTCATTCCCTGGTTTGTTGTTTGCTGACTGCCCATATCAATTATTCAATAAAGTGCAATTTTGAGCATATAGGGGATCTTCAGTGGGGCCTAAACAATGGATCATTTAAAAAACTAGGAAGGCTTGTATGGTGAAAAGCTTTGCAATCTGTGGTTTGGCTAATCCATGCAACAATTTCTCCTCCGCAAGTTGCTAAAAGGTATTCTTAAAGTTTTGAGAACAGTCCTTAGTTGCAAACTTATTCACTATTACTTTATTGTTAACTGTATTCAGTTTCTGTCCCTATGGGTGTTGAAATCAAGTTGATATTGCAACCAAATTTATGGTAAAGGTGCATAAAAGAATTAAGAACACATGTGCAAGTTGCAAGCTGCACCTTTGGGCATATTTTATTACTCCATAATGAAGAAAAGAGAAGGTGTCTCTCCCCCCCCCCCCCCCCCACACACACACTGTATAAGTCAATCAGTTTCATGAGGGCACTTATACAATAAAACCATGGTTTTATGAAGCACTTTATCTTTTTGCAATTTTTAGTTTCAGCTGACCATGGAAATCAGAGTTAAGGAATGCATTGGAGAACAACTTTGCCCCTGGAAAAAATGTATCTTTATCACAAAAGAGCTGTGCATTTTTAAAAAGTTGTTTACACACACACACGCACACACACTAAGAAAGTGTTAATATCCACAAAAATTGTATAAATGTGTTTTAGTTTTATTATTGCCATGTTTTCCTCTCTCCTTGTTTCATCTGTCACTGCTGCCATGTGAACCTCATAAATTACTGTGGAGACTAAGCAGGACTACCACTACTGGACACTAGTAACATATTTCATGATAATAATAGGACTAAAATAAGATGTTAGCAAAAAATGTCATCAGGACAAGACTTTAGGAAAACAAAGATGCAAAATCACATAGGCTGTTTCCGCACGGCCTCCAGTCGCCCCCACGCCGCCAAGCGTGCGCGAGCAGAGAGCGAAGGCCCGAGGAGGCCCGGCAAGTGGCTGACAAGCGGCTCCGCCGCAGGCCGCCTCTTCCCCCTTCCCCGCCCCACTCACGGTGTCCTTGTCGTCGCCTGCTGGGCGTCGCAGCCCCGCCCACGCTGCCCTCCGACCCCTGGAGGTCGGAGTCCCCCCCCACCCCCCCCCCCCCCCACCCCCCCCCCCCCCCACCCCCCCCCCCCCCCACCCCCCCCCCCCCCCACCCCCCCCCCCCCCCACCCCCCCCCCCCCCCACCCCCCCCCCCCCCCACCCCCCCCCCCCCCCACCCCCCCCCCCCCCCACCCCCCCCCCCCCCCACCCCCCCCCCCCCCCACCCCCCCCCCCCCCCACCCCCCCCCCCCCCCACCCCCCCCCCCCCCCACCCCCCCCCCCCCCCACCCCCCCCCCCCCCCACCCCCCCCCCCCCCCACCCCCCCCCCCCCCCACCCCCCCCCCCCCCCACCCCCCCCCCCCCCCACCCCCCCCCCCCCCCACCCCCCCCCCCCCCCACCCCCCCCCCCCCCCACCCCCCCCCCCCCCCACCCCCCCCCCCCCCCACCCCCCCCCCCCCCCACCCCCCCCCCCCCCCACCCCCCCCCCCCCCCACCCCCCCCCCCCCCCACCCCCCCCCCCCCCCACCCCCCCCCCCCCCCACCCCCCCCCCCCCCCACCCCCCCCCCCCCCCACCCCCCCCCCCCCCCACCCCCCCCCCCCCCCACCCCCCCCCCCCCCCACCCCCCCCCCCCCCCACCCCCCCCCCCCCCCACCCCCCCCCCCCCCCACCCCCCCCCCCCCCCACCCCCCCCCCCCCCCACCCCCCCCCCCCCCCACCCCCCCCCCCCCCCACCCCCCCCCCCCCCCACCCCCCCCCCCCCCCACCCCCCCCCCCCCCCACCCCCCCCCCCCCCCACCCCCCCCCCCCCCCACCCCCCCCCCCCCCCACCCCCCCCCCCCCCCACCCCCCCCCCCCCCCACCCCCCCCCCCCCCCACCCCCCCCCCCCCCCACCCCCCCCCCCCCCCACCCCCCCCCCCCCCCACCCCCCCCCCCCCCCACCCCCCCCCCCCCCCACCCCCCCCCCCCCCCACCCCCCCCCCCCCCCACCCCCCCCCCCCCCCACCCCCCCCCCCCCCCACCCCCCCCCCCCCCCACCCCCCCCCCCCCCCACCCCCCCCCCCCCCCACCCCCCCCCCCCCCCACCCCCCCCCCCCCCCACCCCCCCCCCCCCCCACCCCCCCCCCCCCCCACCCCCCCCCCCCCCCACCCCCCCCCCCCCCCACCCCCCCCCCCCCCCACCCCCCCCCCCCCCCACCCCCCCCCCCCCCCACCCCCCCCCCCCCCCACCCCCCCCCCCCCCCACCCCCCCCCCCCCCCACCCCCCCCCCCCCCCACCCCCCCCCCCCCCCACCCCCCCCCCCCCCCACCCCCCCCCCCCCCCACCCCCCCCCCCCCCCACCCCCCCCCCCCCCCACCCCCCCCCCCCCCCACCCCCCCCCCCCCCCACCCCCCCCCCCCCCCACCCCCCCCCCCCCCCACCCCCCCCCCCCCCCACCCCCCCCCCCCCCCACCCCCCCCCCCCCCCACCCCCCCCCCCCCCCACCCCCCCCCCCCCCCACCCCCCCCCCCCCCCACCCCCCCCCCCCCCCACCCCCCCCCCCCCCCACCCCCCCCCCCCCCCACCCCCCCCCCCCCCCACCCCCCCCCCCCCCCACCCCCCCCCCCCCCCACCCCCCCCCCCCCCCACCCCCCCCCCCCCCCACCCCCCCCCCCCCCCACCCCCCCCCCCCCCCACCCCCCCCCCCCCCCACCCCCCCCCCCCCCCACCCCCCCCCCCCCCCACCCCCCCCCCCCCCCACCCCCCCCCCCCCCCACCCCCCCCCCCCCCCACCCCCCCCCCCCCCCACCCCCCCCCCCCCCCACCCCCCCCCCCCCCCACCCCCCCCCCCCCCCACCCCCCCCCCCCCCCACCCCCCCCCCCCCCCACCCCCCCCCCCCCCCACCCCCCCCCCCCCCCACCCCCCCCCCCCCCCACCCCCCCCCCCCCCCACCCCCCCCCCCCCCCACCCCCCCCCCCCCCCACCCCCCCCCCCCCCCACCCCCCCCCCCCCCCACCCCCCCCCCCCCCCACCCCCCCCCCCCCCCACCCCCCCCCCCCCCCACCCCCCCCCCCCCCCACCCCCCCCCCCCCCCACCCCCCCCCCCCCCCACCCCCCCCCCCCCCCACCCCCCCCCCCCCCCACCCCCCCCCCCCCCCACCCCCCCCCCCCCCCACCCCCCCCCCCCCCCACCCCCCCCCCCCCCCACCCCCCCCCCCCCCCACCCCCCCCCCCCCCCACCCCCCCCCCCCCCCACCCCCCCCCCCCCCCACCCCCCCCCCCCCCCACCCCCCCCCCCCCCCACCCCCCCCCCCCCCCACCCCCCCCCCCCCCCACCCCCCCCCCCCCCCACCCCCCCCCCCCCCCACCCCCCCCCCCCCCCACCCCCCCCCCCCCCCACCCCCCCCCCCCCCCACCCCCCCCCCCCCCCACCCCCCCCCCCCCCCACCCCCCCCCCCCCCCACCCCCCCCCCCCCCCACCCCCCCCCCCCCCCACCCCCCCCCCCCCCCACCCCCCCCCCCCCCCACCCCCCCCCCCCCCCACCCCCCCCCCCCCCCACCCCCCCCCCCCCCCACCCCCCCCCCCCCCCACCCCCCCCCCCCCCCACCCCCCCCCCCCCCCACCCCCCCCCCCCCCCACCCCCCCCCCCCCCCACCCCCCCCCCCCCCCACCCCCCCCCCCCCCCACCCCCCCCCCCCCCCACCCCCCCCCCCCCCCACCCCCCCCCCCCCCCACCCCCCCCCCCCCCCACCCCCCCCCCCCCCCACCCCCCCCCCCCCCCACCCCCCCCCCCCCCCACCCCCCCCCCCCCCCACCCCCCCCCCCCCCCACCCCCCCCCCCCCCCACCCCCCCCCCCCCCCACCCCCCCCCCCCCCCACCCCCCCCCCCCCCCACCCCCCCCCCCCCCCACCCCCCCCCCCCCCCACCCCCCCCCCCCCCCACCCCCCCCCCCCCCCACCCCCCCCCCCCCCCACCCCCCCCCCCCCCCACCCCCCCCCCCCCCCACCCCCCCCCCCCCCCACCCCCCCCCCCCCCCACCCCCCCCCCCCCCCACCCCCCCCCCCCCCCACCCCCCCCCCCCCCCACCCCCCCCCCCCCCCACCCCCCCCCCCCCCCACCCCCCCCCCCCCCCACCCCCCCCCCCCCCCACCCCCCCCCCCCCCCACCCCCCCCCCCCCCCACCCCCCCCCCCCCCCACCCCCCCCCCCCCCCACCCCCCCCCCCCCCCACCCCCCCCCCCCCCCACCCCCCCCCCCCCCCACCCCCCCCCCCCCCCACCCCCCCCCCCCCCCACCCCCCCCCCCCCCCACCCCCCCCCCCCCCCACCCCCCCCCCCCCCCACCCCCCCCCCCCCCCACCCCCCCCCCCCCCCACCCCCCCCCCCCCCCACCCCCCCCCCCCCCCACCCCCCCCCCCCCCCACCCCCCCCCCCCCCCACCCCCCCCCCCCCCCACCCCCCCCCCCCCCCACCCCCCCCCCCCCCCACCCCCCCCCCCCCCCACCCCCCCCCCCCCCCACCCCCCCCCCCCCCCACCCCCCCCCCCCCCCACCCCCCCCCCCCCCCACCCCCCCCCCCCCCCACCCCCCCCCCCCCCCACCCCCCCCCCCCCCCACCCCCCCCCCCCCCCACCCCCCCCCCCCCCCACCCCCCCCCCCCCCCACCCCCCCCCCCCCCCACCCCCCCCCCCCCCCACCCCCCCCCCCCCCCACCCCCCCCCCCCCCCACCCCCCCCCCCCCCCACCCCCCCCCCCCCCCACCCCCCCCCCCCCCCACCCCCCCCCCCCCCCACCCCCCCCCCCCCCCACCCCCCCCCCCCCCCACCCCCCCCCCCCCCCACCCCCCCCCCCCCCCACCCCCCCCCCCCCCCACCCCCCCCCCCCCCCACCCCCCCCCCCCCCCACCCCCCCCCCCCCCCACCCCCCCCCCCCCCCACCCCCCCCCCCCCCCACCCCCCCCCCCCCCCACCCCCCCCCCCCCCCACCCCCCCCCCCCCCCACCCCCCCCCCCCCCCACCCCCCCCCCCCCCCACCCCCCCCCCCCCCCACCCCCCCCCCCCCCCACCCCCCCCCCCCCCCACCCCCCCCCCCCCCCACCCCCCCCCCCCCCCACCCCCCCCCCCCCCCACCCCCCCCCCCCCCCACCCCCCCCCCCCCCCACCCCCCCCCCCCCCCACCCCCCCCCCCCCCCACCCCCCCCCCCCCCCACCCCCCCCCCCCCCCACCCCCCCCCCCCCCCACCCCCCCCCCCCCCCACCCCCCCCCCCCCCCACCCCCCCCCCCCCCCACCCCCCCCCCCCCCCACCCCCCCCCCCCCCCACCCCCCCCCCCCCCCACCCCCCCCCCCCCCCACCCCCCCCCCCCCCCACCCCCCCCCCCCCCCACCCCCCCCCCCCCCCACCCCCCCCCCCCCCCACCCCCCCCCCCCCCCACCCCCCCCCCCCCCCACCCCCCCCCCCCCCCACCCCCCCCCCCCCCCACCCCCCCCCCCCCCCACCCCCCCCCCCCCCCACCCCCCCCCCCCCCCACCCCCCCCCCCCCCCACCCCCCCCCCCCCCCACCCCCCCCCCCCCCCACCCCCCCCCCCCCCCACCCCCCCCCCCCCCCACCCCCCCCCCCCCCCACCCCCCCCCCCCCCCACCCCCCCCCCCCCCCACCCCCCCCCCCCCCCACCCCCCCCCCCCCCCACCCCCCCCCCCCCCCACCCCCCCCCCCCCCCACCCCCCCCCCCCCCCACCCCCCCCCCCCCCCACCCCCCCCCCCCCCCACCCCCCCCCCCCCCCACCCCCCCCCCCCCCCACCCCCCCCCCCCCCCACCCCCCCCCCCCCCCACCCCCCCCCCCCCCCACCCCCCCCCCCCCCCACCCCCCCCCCCCCCCACCCCCCCCCCCCCCCACCCCCCCCCCCCCCCACCCCCCCCCCCCCCCACCCCCCCCCCCCCCCACCCCCCCCCCCCCCCACCCCCCCCCCCCCCCACCCCCCCCCCCCCCCACCCCCCCCCCCCCCCACCCCCCCCCCCCCCCACCCCCCCCCCCCCCCACCCCCCCCCCCCCCCACCCCCCCCCCCCCCCACCCCCCCCCCCCCCCACCCCCCCCCCCCCCCACCCCCCCCCCCCCCCACCCCCCCCCCCCCCCACCCCCCCCCCCCCCCACCCCCCCCCCCCCCCACCCCCCCCCCCCCCCACCCCCCCCCCCCCCCACCCCCCCCCCCCCCCACCCCCCCCCCCCCCCACCCCCCCCCCCCCCCACCCCCCCCCCCCCCCACCCCCCCCCCCCCCCACCCCCCCCCCCCCCCACCCCCCCCCCCCCCCACCCCCCCCCCCCCCCACCCCCCCCCCCCCCCACCCCCCCCCCCCCCCACCCCCCCCCCCCCCCACCCCCCCCCCCCCCCACCCCCCCCCCCCCCCACCCCCCCCCCCCCCCACCCCCCCCCCCCCCCACCCCCCCCCCCCCCCACCCCCCCCCCCCCCCACCCCCCCCCCCCCCCACCCCCCCCCCCCCCCACCCCCCCCCCCCCCCACCCCCCCCCCCCCCCACCCCCCCCCCCCCCCACCCCCCCCCCCCCCCACCCCCCCCCCCCCCCACCCCCCCCCCCCCCCACCCCCCCCCCCCCCCACCCCCCCCCCCCCCCACCCCCCCCCCCCCCCACCCCCCCCCCCCCCCACCCCCCCCCCCCCCCACCCCCCCCCCCCCCCACCCCCCCCCCCCCCCACCCCCCCCCCCCCCCACCCCCCCCCCCCCCCACCCCCCCCCCCCCCCACCCCCCCCCCCCCCCACCCCCCCCCCCCCCCACCCCCCCCCCCCCCCACCCCCCCCCCCCCCCACCCCCCCCCCCCCCCACCCCCCCCCCCCCCCACCCCCCCCCCCCCCCACCCCCCCCCCCCCCCACCCCCCCCCCCCCCCACCCCCCCCCCCCCCCACCCCCCCCCCCCCCCACCCCCCCCCCCCCCCACCCCCCCCCCCCCCCACCCCCCCCCCCCCCCACCCCCCCCCCCCCCCACCCCCCCCCCCCCCCACCCCCCCCCCCCCCCACCCCCCCCCCCCCCCACCCCCCCCCCCCCCCACCCCCCCCCCCCCCCACCCCCCCCCCCCCCCACCCCCCCCCCCCCCCACCCCCCCCCCCCCCCACCCCCCCCCCCCCCCACCCCCCCCCCCCCCCACCCCCCCCCCCCCCCACCCCCCCCCCCCCCCACCCCCCCCCCCCCCCACCCCCCCCCCCCCCCACCCCCCCCCCCCCCCACCCCCCCCCCCCCCCACCCCCCCCCCCCCCCACCCCCCCCCCCCCCCACCCCCCCCCCCCCCCACCCCCCCCCCCCCCCACCCCCCCCCCCCCCCACCCCCCCCCCCCCCCACCCCCCCCCCCCCCCACCCCCCCCCCCCCCCACCCCCCCCCCCCCCCACCCCCCCCCCCCCCCACCCCCCCCCCCCCCCACCCCCCCCCCCCCCCACCCCCCCCCCCCCCCACCCCCCCCCCCCCCCACCCCCCCCCCCCCCCACCCCCCCCCCCCCCCACCCCCCCCCCCCCCCACCCCCCCCCCCCCCCACCCCCCCCCCCCCCCACCCCCCCCCCCCCCCACCCCCCCCCCCCCCCACCCCCCCCCCCCCCCACCCCCCCCCCCCCCCACCCCCCCCCCCCCCCACCCCCCCCCCCCCCCACCCCCCCCCCCCCCCACCCCCCCCCCCCCCCACCCCCCCCCCCCCCCACCCCCCCCCCCCCCCACCCCCCCCCCCCCCCACCCCCCCCCCCCCCCACCCCCCCCCCCCCCCACCCCCCCCCCCCCCCACCCCCCCCCCCCCCCACCCCCCCCCCCCCCCACCCCCCCCCCCCCCCACCCCCCCCCCCCCCCACCCCCCCCCCCCCCCACCCCCCCCCCCCCCCACCCCCCCCCCCCCCCACCCCCCCCCCCCCCCACCCCCCCCCCCCCCCACCCCCCCCCCCCCCCACCCCCCCCCCCCCCCACCCCCCCCCCCCCCCACCCCCCCCCCCCCCCACCCCCCCCCCCCCCCACCCCCCCCCCCCCCCACCCCCCCCCCCCCCCACCCCCCCCCCCCCCCACCCCCCCCCCCCCCCACCCCCCCCCCCCCCCACCCCCCCCCCCCCCCACCCCCCCCCCCCCCCACCCCCCCCCCCCCCCACCCCCCCCCCCCCCCACCCCCCCCCCCCCCCACCCCCCCCCCCCCCCACCCCCCCCCCCCCCCACCCCCCCCCCCCCCCACCCCCCCCCCCCCCCACCCCCCCCCCCCCCCACCCCCCCCCCCCCCCACCCCCCCCCCCCCCCACCCCCCCCCCCCCCCACCCCCCCCCCCCCCCACCCCCCCCCCCCCCCACCCCCCCCCCCCCCCACCCCCCCCCCCCCCCACCCCCCCCCCCCCCCACCCCCCCCCCCCCCCACCCCCCCCCCCCCCCACCCCCCCCCCCCCCCACCCCCCCCCCCCCCCACCCCCCCCCCCCCCCACCCCCCCCCCCCCCCACCCCCCCCCCCCCCCACCCCCCCCCCCCCCCACCCCCCCCCCCCCCCACCCCCCCCCCCCCCCACCCCCCCCCCCCCCCACCCCCCCCCCCCCCCACCCCCCCCCCCCCCCACCCCCCCCCCCCCCCACCCCCCCCCCCCCCCACCCCCCCCCCCCCCCACCCCCCCCCCCCCCCACCCCCCCCCCCCCCCACCCCCCCCCCCCCCCACCCCCCCCCCCCCCCACCCCCCCCCCCCCCCACCCCCCCCCCCCCCCACCCCCCCCCCCCCCCACCCCCCCCCCCCCCCACCCCCCCCCCCCCCCACCCCCCCCCCCCCCCACCCCCCCCCCCCCCCACCCCCCCCCCCCCCCACCCCCCCCCCCCCCCACCCCCCCCCCCCCCCACCCCCCCCCCCCCCCACCCCCCCCCCCCCCCACCCCCCCCCCCCCCCACCCCCCCCCCCCCCCACCCCCCCCCCCCCCCACCCCCCCCCCCCCCCACCCCCCCCCCCCCCCACCCCCCCCCCCCCCCACCCCCCCCCCCCCCCACCCCCCCCCCCCCCCACCCCCCCCCCCCCCCACCCCCCCCCCCCCCCACCCCCCCCCCCCCCCACCCCCCCCCCCCCCCACCCCCCCCCCCCCCCACCCCCCCCCCCCCCCACCCCCCCCCCCCCCCACCCCCCCCCCCCCCCACCCCCCCCCCCCCCCACCCCCCCCCCCCCCCACCCCCCCCCCCCCCCACCCCCCCCCCCCCCCACCCCCCCCCCCCCCCACCCCCCCCCCCCCCCACCCCCCCCCCCCCCCACCCCCCCCCCCCCCCACCCCCCCCCCCCCCCACCCCCCCCCCCCCCCACCCCCCCCCCCCCCCACCCCCCCCCCCCCCCACCCCCCCCCCCCCCCACCCCCCCCCCCCCCCACCCCCCCCCCCCCCCACCCCCCCCCCCCCCCACCCCCCCCCCCCCCCACCCCCCCCCCCCCCCACCCCCCCCCCCCCCCACCCCCCCCCCCCCCCACCCCCCCCCCCCCCCACCCCCCCCCCCCCCCACCCCCCCCCCCCCCCACCCCCCCCCCCCCCCACCCCCCCCCCCCCCCACCCCCCCCCCCCCCCACCCCCCCCCCCCCCCACCCCCCCCCCCCCCCACCCCCCCCCCCCCCCACCCCCCCCCCCCCCCACCCCCCCCCCCCCCCACCCCCCCCCCCCCCCACCCCCCCCCCCCCCCACCCCCCCCCCCCCCCACCCCCCCCCCCCCCCACCCCCCCCCCCCCCCACCCCCCCCCCCCCCCACCCCCCCCCCCCCCCACCCCCCCCCCCCCCCACCCCCCCCCCCCCCCACCCCCCCCCCCCCCCACCCCCCCCCCCCCCCACCCCCCCCCCCCCCCACCCCCCCCCCCCCCCACCCCCCCCCCCCCCCACCCCCCCCCCCCCCCACCCCCCCCCCCCCCCACCCCCCCCCCCCCCCACCCCCCCCCCCCCCCACCCCCCCCCCCCCCCACCCCCCCCCCCCCCCACCCCCCCCCCCCCCCACCCCCCCCCCCCCCCACCCCCCCCCCCCCCCACCCCCCCCCCCCCCCACCCCCCCCCCCCCCCACCCCCCCCCCCCCCCACCCCCCCCCCCCCCCACCCCCCCCCCCCCCCACCCCCCCCCCCCCCCACCCCCCCCCCCCCCCACCCCCCCCCCCCCCCACCCCCCCCCCCCCCCACCCCCCCCCCCCCCCACCCCCCCCCCCCCCCACCCCCCCCCCCCCCCACCCCCCCCCCCCCCCACCCCCCCCCCCCCCCACCCCCCCCCCCCCCCACCCCCCCCCCCCCCCACCCCCCCCCCCCCCCACCCCCCCCCCCCCCCACCCCCCCCCCCCCCCACCCCCCCCCCCCCCCACCCCCCCCCCCCCCCACCCCCCCCCCCCCCCACCCCCCCCCCCCCCCACCCCCCCCCCCCCCCACCCCCCCCCCCCCCCACCCCCCCCCCCCCCCACCCCCCCCCCCCCCCACCCCCCCCCCCCCCCACCCCCCCCCCCCCCCACCCCCCCCCCCCCCCACCCCCCCCCCCCCCCACCCCCCCCCCCCCCCACCCCCCCCCCCCCCCACCCCCCCCCCCCCCCACCCCCCCCCCCCCCCACCCCCCCCCCCCCCCACCCCCCCCCCCCCCCACCCCCCCCCCCCCCCACCCCCCCCCCCCCCCACCCCCCCCCCCCCCCACCCCCCCCCCCCCCCACCCCCCCCCCCCCCCACCCCCCCCCCCCCCCACCCCCCCCCCCCCCCACCCCCCCCCCCCCCCACCCCCCCCCCCCCCCACCCCCCCCCCCCCCCACCCCCCCCCCCCCCCACCCCCCCCCCCCCCCACCCCCCCCCCCCCCCACCCCCCCCCCCCCCCACCCCCCCCCCCCCCCACCCCCCCCCCCCCCCACCCCCCCCCCCCCCCACCCCCCCCCCCCCCCACCCCCCCCCCCCCCCACCCCCCCCCCCCCCCACCCCCCCCCCCCCCCACCCCCCCCCCCCCCCACCCCCCCCCCCCCCCACCCCCCCCCCCCCCCACCCCCCCCCCCCCCCACCCCCCCCCCCCCCCACCCCCCCCCCCCCCCACCCCCCCCCCCCCCCACCCCCCAGAACGGCCCCCCAGGCGCCCCCACACCGGCAGAATTCTTGCCGGCGTGGGGGCGCCTGGGGGGCCGTGCGGAAACGGCCCTAATTAATCCATGTGAATTTGAATTTTGTCGCCATCTGGTATTTGTGCAAAATAGTTTTGAATCTATTTGAAATATTTATTAGGGATTGTTAGTAATTATATTTATTGTATTTGGAACATTTAACATTGGAATAGGAGAAGGAGATAAGATGGCGTCCATGACGGATGCTCGGCAGTGGAGCTCCGTTACATTAGGTTTTTAATTAGTCTCTCCCCTGGATTTTAGTTAGCTTTTTAGTCTCTAAAGGGAATTTTTACCTGCCTTTGATGTGATGCTTCATGACTGTGGAGCTTATTTACTGAATGACATTGGAATGAGCGAAATAACAACATTAAAGCGAGTGAACCGAGTGAACCGAGTGAAACAACAGAGTAAGGACGGCGGCATGTGATACCTGACTTCCCTGTGCTTCCCAGCGCCTGGTGTTCTGTGCCTCTCACCTCCTGGTTGGATTGTCTTCCGTGTGGCCTCGAGATCCATCTGGGTTCCTCCTACTGCCCTGGAGTATCTCACACTGACGAACTGGGTTTTTTGGAATTGGGGTGGAGGATGACAGCAATCCTCCCCCTGCAACCCCCGGTGGGGCTCCGGCGGCTTTTGGCGGGACCTTCGGCGAGGCGCCTCAAAAATTTACAGCAGGGGCGGTGACAATGACGGGGAGTCCTTCTTGGAGATTGAGATCACAACTTCAGCAGTATTTGCAGCCTGGGATTTCTGCTGCTCTTTCGGGCCTCGGCAAGCCGGTAGTGTGAGGACCGAGCAGTCTGCAGCCTTGGAATGCAGTGGGAGGTCCAGACCAGAGCAAAGTGTAGCGGGGAGATTAGGCTGGAGCAGTGAGCACATAAGCGGCTCTTCTGAGGCTCGACGTGCCGGCGGTGAGAGGGCCGTGTGGGCCGTAGCCCTGAAGAGCGGCGGGGGGAACAACTTCATACTTTCAACCTTGACTGGGGTAATCAGTGGCAGAGACCCTCAGAGACCCTCAGCTCCTGCTTTGCCTCGCTTGGAGCCGTTTTATCGGCCTTACAAGACTGGATTTTTGCAAGTGGCTTATCGGGTGGTGGGAGCCCCGCGTTCTGCCACTTTTGTCCTAAGAAGAGCGCAGGGACCTGGTATTAGAGTTGCCCATTGCCATCTATTGGCGCCCTCTGCTGGCTCCAGTCTTGGTTACCTCCTGCGATCCCTCTCTTCATTCAGAGGCTGGAGGCAAAAGATACCTGTGTTTCATTACATCCCGCGACAGCCCGCTGGTGATGAGAGTATTGGGCTGCTCTATCTAAGGAAACGGTAGACTTTGCTCTTCCATCCAACCTTACGATTTGTGTAACTGCAAGATAGTGCTGGGTTAGCTGTTTAGTATTGGTGGAATTAGTGGTTAGGTTAGTTAGTTTGACTAGGTGTAATGTCCAGCTTTTATTGTATTAGTTGATTGATGTTGTTGGTAGCAAGACTGGACTCACCTATAAAGATTTAGTATTATTAGTAGGCTATCAGATAAACAGAGAGAGTGGAGATATGGGGGCGCCATTGGGGCTGGGGATCCCAGTTTTAATGGAGACCCAGTGAATACAACGGTAGGCGATGAAATTTAGCCTTATGTGAGGAAGGCCGGACAAGATATGGGTATGCTTGTTCGTCTTCTGACCTCCGACCTATCCCAAGACATGAAGGTGGTCGGGCTCAGGGTTACTCCGCTTCGTCTCTGGTGTTGATCAATGCCAGGTCCATTAACAACAAAACTGCAGTGCTTCGCGACTTCCTAGGAAGTCAGCAAATGGACCTGGCTTGTATCACTGAAACCTGGGTGTGTGAAGGCGAAACGGTCGCCTTACGCGAGGTCTCACCACCAGGTTTCGGGTGCTTCCACCAGTCACGAACACGGGGCCGGGGGGGCGGCGTAGCAATGTTCATCCGTGATTCCATTCCCTCTAGGGCTATCCCGGTCCCGGAGATCACAGGTATGGAGTGTGTCGGCCTAGAGTGGTTGGCTTTGGAGAGGTTGGCCGTCCTCTTGGTGTACCGGTCGCCTAGTGCACCGGGGGATGGTCTGCTGCGGCTACTGGAGGTGGTGGCTGACTGGGCGCTGAGGTTCCCCAGACTCATTGTCTTGGGGGGGACTTCAGCGTCCATGTTGACCTACCGCCTCATGTACTGTCAACTCGCGGATCTAGTGTCATCCATGGCGACGCTGGGCCTCTCCTTAATAAATTCTGGCCCCACTCACGAGGCTGGTCACACGTTGGACCTGGTCTTCGGGTCAGGAATTAACATGGTCGTATCCTCTACTGATAGAGTGCCATGGTCCGACCATTATGCCCTAAAGGTCCGGATGGACTTGCCGTGCCTCCCCTGTCTAGGCGACGGACTGATTTATGTCCGCCCGCAATAGGAGACTTATGGGTCCACTTGGTTTCCTGAATGCTCCTGCGGGACCCTGAGCCTGCCGGCACGTTTGATGGACAAGTGGAAGACTGGAATGCTCGGCTTTCCGATGCCGGTGAAACTGTGTGCCCCCCGGAGCCCTCTGCGCCCCGGCTCTGCGGCTTCGCTCCTTGGTATACCGAGGAGCTTTCATGCATAAGCAGGGGAACTCCAGGCGGCACAAGGCCAGTGTGGAAAGTATCTGGTGGCGAAGCTGCGCATTTATCTTATAGGGCGTTTATGAGAAGGCCTGTAAGAGATGGCGGCCGAGGCCCGAAGAGAGTTTTCTTCTCCTCCTCTCTTGCATCTGCTAGCTCTCGCCCAGCCCAATTGTTTCGTTTGGTTCAGTCTTTGACCTCACTATCTAGAGGTTCTAGAGTTCCCAATTGGAGATTGGCTGTAGAGGCATTTATGAGCTTCTTTGCAGATAAAGTTGCATCGCTCCGCCAGGACCTTCCTGCCACGTTGACTACAATTAAGCGAACTAGAATCCCTTACTTGCGTCTTCTGGCCCTTGTTTGGCCCAGTTTTCCCTGCTCTCTGAAGCCCATGTTGACAGGGTCCTGGCTGCTGTTAGACCTACTACCTGTCCTCTGGATCCATGCCCCTCCTGGCTTATTAAGGCTTGCCAGGGGGAGTTACGACCCCACCTGTTGAAGATCATCAATGGCTCCCTTATGCAAAGGAGTCTTTCCGGGTGGAGTTGAAGGGAGGCAGTGGTCCGCCCACTCTTGAAAAGACCATCGTTAGATCCAGGAGATCTGGCCAATTACCGACCCGTTTCGAATCTTTCGTTTCTGGGGAAGGTAATTGAGAGAGTGGTGTTGGAGCAGCTTCAGGGCTTTCTGGAGGACACACGGGCTTTTGATCCCCTTCCAGTCCGGCTTCCGTGCTGGGCATGGGGCCGGAGACTGTCACAAATGCAGCTGTCACAGACCGCGGCTCTGCATACAACTTGGCCGAAGGCGGATCAGCGCTGCTAGTATTATTGGATCTTACTGCAGCGTTTGATATGAGTCGATCCGCGACCTTTTGGCCCACCGCCTGGCCGCTTCGGGGAGTCGCGGGGCACTGTCCTTCAGTGGATTGTCGCCGTTTCTCCGGGACCGGAGTCAACAGAAGTGTGAAGATGCGGGGCAAAATACTCCCAGAGGTACCCGCTTCATTGCGGGGTGCCCCAGGGAGCGCTGTTATCCCCGCTGTTGTTTAACATCTATATGCGACCCCTTGCTCAGTTGGTGCGGAGCTTTTGGCTGCTCTGTCCTCAATGCGCTGGTGGCACTCAGCTCATTTTGTTGATGGAGGGGGGGGGCAGTCATCGCCCCTGCAGCTCTACAGCACTGTTTGGAGCCGGTTGCTGGTTGAATTTAACAGAACGAGTTAAAGGCTGAATCCATCGAAGGCAGGAGATGCGCTTTAGCAGGGCCGCATGGGAATTAGGTGATTTTCAGTCGCGAGATTGGGAGAGGGCTACGGTGGCACCGGCCTCCTCCGTCGCGCCAGCCTGGGGGTCCACCTGGATTCATCTCTTTCAATGGAGACCCAGGTGGCCCATACAGCGGGTTGCGTTTTTTCATCTTCAACAGGCCAGCTGGCTGGCCCCGCCTTTCCTCTCGAAGCCGGATCTTGCCACTGTGATCATCTGCTTGGTCACCTCTGGGTGAAACTATTGTAACTCACTCTATGCGGGCCTCCCCTTCACCGTTTAGCTTCGGAAGCCAGAAGCTGGTCCAGCATGCGTGCACGTGTTCTCACCGGTGGTGCCCACCTTCCAGAGTACATCCAGCCTGTGCTGCATTAAACGCCTGCATTGGCTTCCAGTTGAGTTCAGAATCATTCATAAGGTATGGAGTGCTTACGCTAAAGACCGGTGAAGCGCAGGACCTTCGTAACGCCGGGACGTCGATCTTACCCCATACGTCATTACACGGCCTCTCACGTTCCGTCAGGAGGCCAATTTGCTGGTGGTCCCTAGCCCCTCGATGATGCGGCTGTAGCCTCTACCCGGGCCAGGGCTTTTACAGCCCTGGCCCCTGCCTGATGGAACACCTTACCACCAACTATTAGTCCCTCGCGGAACCTTGGAGAGTTCCGCGGGGCCATATGGGCTGAATTGTTCCGCGGAAGTTTAGAGGCGGCCGGCCGCTGAGGTGCGTAGCCCCTTCCGTCTCCCTTTCCCCTTTACTTTCTGGGTTCTTCACTTCTCTGTTTTGTTTTTCCAGGGTGGATTTATGAAGTCTGTGTTTATGTTGGACGCCACTGCAATGCATTGTTATTAATCTGTTTTAATGGGGGTATTGTAATTATTGTTTTTATCATGTTGTTCACCGCCCAGAGCCCTTCAGGGGAAGGGCGGTATACAAGACTAATTATAAATAAATAAATAAATAAATAAATAAATAAATAAATAAATAAATAAATAAATAAATAAATAAATAAATAAATAAATAAATACGTGTTTGGATACAATTTGTTGAAATCTAGCCCTGAGCCCACAAGGAGAGGGACAGTATAGAAATGAACAAGCAAACAAACAAATAAAGATCTGTTTTCACTTTTGTCCCACTGCTTTTAGGGGCTATAAAAAATCCAAGATACCCAAGAATCAAACCCAGAGATCTCACCTATTGCTCATCTGAAACTCCCAGCCAGAGAAATCTAATTTGCTTGTCACAAGAGTGCTTATTTATAGGAAAATGTTAGTCTTATCTTTCTCTATTTGATTTATCACAATTGTATTTATTTCTAGATATTTGGTTTCAATTAAATGAGATAAGCAACATCAGTGCAAATAGTTAATCAGCATGTGCCTATGAGATATAGCTAATATAGCAAATATGATGACCAAACAACTCTTAAATATCAATTAATCTTGTCTTTTTCTGTAACTATTCAAACTAACTGTCCAAGATGAAGATAAATCTAAGACAGTTGAACAGATGTGTAATCTCTCAGTGATTGCACACTCATCAAAAAAATGGGAGTGATATCATCACAACTGTTTTGACTCTATTGTATGTTTATACTAGGACTTTTTTCTCCTTCCTTCATTTTGTATTATTCAGCTATTGAAAAAGAAAGTGCAAGAGCTCTCATTTAGAAATAAAAGCAATCACTCTAAAATACTGTATTTTAACAGCCTATTTATTACAGCTAGTAGATGCTGCTTTTTTAATACAGACCATTGTCTTCTTGAAGTGTTGTATAAAATTTAATTATAAAGGGTTTATGACTCCAGATTTTATCAACCATTACTGTCTTGCATTTAATTCTGAATAAATTCTGCTATCGTTGGTAAAACTATTGAAGTTGCACAGATACTGTAGCTTTGGTGTATTTGTTTTCATAACTTTAAAATGAACATAATTCTGAATTCAAAAAAGGGCAAGACCTTTACAAAGTTCTGCTTGATTGTCACTATTGTCTACATTACCAAGAACATTATCTTTGCTACCATGTAATGGTAAGGACAAATGAATTATTGCCTTGTATGTCAGCTAGTTCAATTTTAAGTATACACTAAAATGTCATATTGTAGTTGCTAATTACAATGAAATTAGGTGATTAAATGCCCTGCAAGCATGCTACCTTGTGACATTGTCAGGCAGTGACATTTTCAGGTACAACAAGCATGAAGGGCTGGTGGAAGAAAGATCCTCTAAGCTAACAAAGTAGGTGACAAAATATCAAACCTGACTCAATCTCAGCAGTGTAAATTCCATGGACTTTACAGCCTCAAATGAACCCAGAGCATTTGACGTCACCATACCCTTTTCACACTCAGACACTGGAATGGATTCTAAAGTCTTTGAAACGTGAAGATTTAAACAACTAGATTCATATGGCGCAAAGTCAACCAATGTCATTGTGATGCTGAATGTGCCTCTGAACTGAAGCTGATTAAGTTTAGTTACCTGCTTTTCTGAATATGTACAAGTTAACTTGAGAATAAATATTTCCAGTGATAGCTTGTATATTGCTATCTATCCAATATATTTTATCTTCTCCAAGGTATTTAGTGGTCCTCTGAATTACCATATGAAGTGTTGTAGGCTGAAAGAATGAGTGTGTATGTCTGTGACCCACGTGTCACCCAAAGTCACCCAACAAGGTCAGCTGAAGGCTTAGCTACACATTCTTTTTTGAGGTGGGAGGTGTCCCCAGGTCTGATTAAAAAACATGTTCTGGGAGCTCCATGTTCTCCCAGCATGCAAGGGCCTGATTTAGATAAGGAACATGAAAGGCAGGGAAAAGAGTTTTAGACCACCCAAGTACAATTTTCCTAACCCAAAATGGCCTTGGAGACTCACAGTTTGTCCTGGAGGGGGCTACATCTCAGTGTACTCATTGGAACAGTTTTCTTCATGAAGGTTAAAGTGAGCAAAAATAACTGGTCCCTACCTCCCCACAACCTTTAAGGAAAAGTGTGGATCTGACCACAGATCTTTCAAAGTCTGTCAGTTCACACAAAAGCATGCTGGTTGTCAACTGCAAACAGAATTTTGGAAGCAAATGTTAAAGAAAAACTTTTTCAAATACAGCATTTGCACCAACTTTAGCCAGAGAGATGGGAAATAGAGACTAGCAAAAAACATAGCTGAAAACTTGATATACATTCATTTTATTTGGAATTTTATTGTTATGCTTTTTGGATTCTTTTAAAATAAAAAAATCTGTTTTTACTTATTTTAATTCTTTGTGTATTATTGGACAATATTTATTTATTTAGGATACCTCTATTCTACTTCTTCAGAGTCCTGCTCGAATACAGTGAAAAGGCCAAGCAGACTCTCTGACATATGACTTGCTTGTGCCTAGCCTAGCTGGATCTCCATGATAGGGGTAATGTTGCTGTTCTTGGAGCTCTTAATGCTGCTGCAGATCTCTGCCACTCTTTTGAGGCTCATTTCAGGCTATTCTGTTCTCTGCACTGGGATTCAGATGGCTTCTCTCTCCCCTTTCTTTTTGAAATCTCTTTCCCCTCAGAACTTTATTTTCCCTTATAATCCTTTGATGAATGCAAAATATCTCTTTCCTCAATGGGGATATTTTTAACCCCTTGAAGTGCCAAACATCTCTTCCCCCCAATGGGGAAAGGAGTAGTTGCTGGGTGCCCACTGCCACCAGAAACCATTTAATACACAAGAGAGAGACAGGACATATTCTCAGTCACAAGAGTGGAATCTTTGCATGTAAGTTTGTATTTGCATAGGGTGTTTGAAGAAATACATGTAGGTTAGGATCAAAGCCAACATGACTGTGGTCTCTCCCCACAGGCTCAAAGCAATGTGTAATTAATAAATATAAATAGTATATATTAAATATGTTCAGTAAGTATAAATGATTTTAAATTTAAAAATTATCTTTATAATCAAACTTGGATCGTCTCCATAAGGATCAAATAACAAGACTTCTAGGAAGTTAGATGACTAGGTTGTTTAATGGAAACTCTTAGAGGGTGACATTTTTTCATAACCAGAATGTACAAAACTAACTCTAACCCAGTGGCAAAGCCACCAGGGGGCAGGGGGTATGCGACACACTGAACGCACCATTTCTAGTCATGTTGGGGACGAAAAAATCCCCCTCCCCCCAAGCCCCCCTGCGGGACTCCCATGGCTCTGGTCTAGCTACGCCTCTGCTCTAACCATTGTCCTTTTGTAGGCAGTTTCAGATATTCTTTTGTCGACATAATTAGTTAAAATATCACCTTCAACTGTGTTTGTGAGAAAACATACCAATTAGTTCTTTACATCTGGAAACTTATTTATTTGATTTTTAATTTTTTTTGAAATCCATCAAATAGCTGCTCCTGTCTTTCCTGGGAGTTCCTTTCTAGCATTAAAAAAAGTCAAGCAGTTTGATTTATGTGACGGTTGATGACTTGTGATCAGCTGTATTATGCATTTGGCAGAGTAAATGTCTGAAATCCTTGAGAAAGGATAACTTTGTCAGCCATCATAAAGTTTTCAAACATTATTAATTGATCAAAGATTATCACTCTCCTTCTGCTGAAATATTGAGCTTCCAGGGTGACTGTCTAGTCATATCCCAGGATACTATAATTCATGACAACCTCACAAGACAACTGATAGACATAACATGTCTGCTAGTCTGGATGTAGATGATAGTACTGAATTATGCTGCCAGACTCTCTGCAATAACCTTAGTTTCTTTAAGGTATCAGACTAGCATCTCCACTGAGCCTTAACCCTAATGCAAGTAACAATCACAGTTTGCCAAAATAACATATGTGACAGCCGGTTTACATTTAATCTAGAGTATGTTCCAATGCTGAAATTTAGAGATAAAATAGTATCATTTCTTTTTTCTTTAAGCTTGCTTTGTGACTGTTCACCCTTCAAGGACTAGGGCTTTGCTTCAGCATAGTCAAAAGTGCTAAAGCAGATTAAAAATACTTGTGGCACTGGTGATACAAGGCCAACCAATAATGGTTATGTAATTGTAAATTCATAAATGACAGTCTGATAAAAATGCCTGGCAGAATGACAGACATAGATGTATGCCTGTAATGCAAATATTGCAAATTTAAAAAAGAATGTGAGGGCCATGTTCACTACACCAAAATCCTCAGTAATGCTTAGAATCAAGGCATGGTTCAGTTCTTCTTGGGTGTTAGTCATAATCAGGCTATTCAGTCTGTTTTGCTTTATGCTACTGCTTCTTTGTTACATGGATCCCAAGGTTTCAAAGCATGCAAAAAAGTATGCATGCTCTGTATCTACCCCTCACCCATCTCTGAAGTCTACTTGCCTTCCAGAATACCCAAGGAAAGACTCTGCACCTTTACCATGCTGCAAGTGGGTTGCCTGTGGTGAAAGGTACCCTGAGGTCAAGCTTTGGTTGCCATTTCTTTTGCTATGTTTCACAATGTGTACGCACAATCTTTGCTCTTGCATAGCAGATGTTCACTGATGACTGACATGTTTCCCACAAGCAAGAAATATGCTTACCCAGCATCAGAGTCCCCATTCCAAATGTGATGAGCAGATGATTGGCAGAAAACAGAAATACTGTGCACAAAATGCAAATATCAAAAAACCTGTTGGATGTAAATATGGGAAAGGTGTTCTGACTGTATGTCATCTCTGTCAGGAATATATTTGGTGAATTACTTACTGCCTGTTCAACTGCTCAAGAAATTGAAACCAGACAGGGAGGTACGATGAAAACCCAAATGGAAATATTTCCAACTGCTTCCAAACATCTGAAATAATTTGTTGATTTTAGTCTTCTATTACATTAATGACTGGCTCACTGATGACTGAAATGTCTGAGATGGATCATGAGAAGAAAATATCCAACTAGAGATGGGCATTCAGATATTTTTTGATCAGAAATAGTGCCTGAAATTTCATTTCACTTCGATTACAGATATCCTCTCCCCGCATCCCCAAAGAATAAAAATCCAAAATGAAAGAAGACACTCCCCAAAATTTTGGGATTCCTGAAATAAATCTCTCAAAATGTAAGGGTTGTTTCAGTTTGGGCAGTAACCTGGCATCTGGAGATCAAGTCTACCTGGGTTGAATCCAGCGGGTGATAGAATTGGTGGTTGAATCCACAGTGGTGGCCAAATTTACTTCTGTTGTTTTCTCTGAGTGATAGACCTGCCCTCTGTCTTGGACACCTTTTAAATCAACTGTGTTATTTTTTATTTATTTATTTTAATTAATTTTATATACCTTCCTCCCCCTGAGGGCTCAGGGCGGTTCACAACAAGGTTAAAACATACATTAAAACATAATTTAAATATCAGTTACCTAAAAACAGAACCCATTTAAAAATGTGGATGGCGTCTGGCTACCCCCCTCCCCCCACTGTGCCCACAGGAGGCCAGATGACTTGGTAGATATATTTTTAACCAGGCTGGCCAAACGCCTGGCAGAACAGGTCCGTCTTGCAGGCCCTGCGGAAACTCTGTAAGTCCCGCAGGGCCCTGATCTAGCTAGGGAGCCAGCCTGATCATTTTTGGGCCAGGGATCATGAGTAGGTCCTCCTCCAAGGAGCGGAGGGGCCTACTGGGGCAATATGGGGAGAGGCGGTCCCTCAGGTATGCAGGTCCAAGACTGCAAACGGCTTTGAAGGTCAAAACCAGCACTTTAAACATAATCCAGAACTCAATCGGCAGCCAGTGCAGATGGTATAGGATCAGTGTAATCCGATCCCTGCTCGAACTGCCAGTAAGCAGCCGGGCTGCTGCATTCTGAATTAGATATACTCTCCAAGATATTACTGGGCAGATCTGTGGAAGGTCAGTGGGGGGGGGGACTGTTTCTTGGGCAGTGCCCTACCCTTACTCTCTAAAGGTGCCATAGTCAATACAAGCTAAGATGGATGCCGTATCCTAAGTCTGGACTTTGGTTCCAATTGAAGGGTTCTGCCTGGACAAGTTCCCATACATAGCATGCATAGCAACCAGCAACACCTTTCCTGTAGCCTCAGTGATCACCATTTGATTCACAATAGCACAGCCCTGGGAAAATGGCCACAGCCCTGAAAATGGCACACCTGCTATCTAGTCCACAAAAGATATGCAAAAGCTAGTCAGCCTTGGCTTAATCAGCTTTCCTGAGTTCTAATCTTACCTAGCTTAATCCCATAATACCCTTCCTACCCTGATACCAGAGGATACCAACCTTACTTTGAATTGGAACACCCTGGGTTTGTAATTTATCAAATCTAAATCTAATCAAAGCAGGGCACTCCTTAGCTTTGGCTCTTTCCACACACATGCAGAAACAAGCCTCCACCAGCATAATTTATGCCAGTGGAGGCTCAGGGACCATTCGCACACTAGCGTACGAGCGGCGTGCACTTCCCCCCAGCTGGAGAGGCGACTGCGCAAGGAGCCACCTCTCGGTCAGCCCCCTCCACTAACCATCATGTCCAGCGTCACTCTGGAGGTCTACAGGGCCCTGCCCACGCTGCCCTCCAACCTCCAGGGGTCAGAAGGCAGTGTGGGCGGGTCTCTGCAGACCTCCCGAGCGACGCTGGACATGACGGTCAGTGGAGGCGACAGGGAAAGTGGCGTCTTCCCAGCGATGCGGTTTGCACATGCCATTGGGAAGACGTCGCTTTGCAAAAACCTCACTCATTGAGCGAGGTTAAAAGCGGCGGCTTCACACCGCTTCTGTGCGGCCAGGACAGCGCTGCTGCGATGCAGCAGTGTCTCCTGTGTGAACAGCAGCCCGGGGACAGTGTTTTTGCCGTCCCTGGGCCACTATATATCGCCCGTGTGGAAAGGGCCTTTGACTCATCAAGCCATCATCCAGCATTGTTCTCTCTGGAGAACAGAAAGTCATCTTTGTGTTGGTAAGCCATAGCATAGCCAGAGGGTCAAATTTTCTTATATCTAGACTGCCCAAACATAACCCACTTTCTCAGTATTTACTGGATTAACTCTGGTTTAGTTAAGCTATGCCAAGCATGCTGCCACCTTCTCTTTGACTCCAATGTCAGCATTGGACTTTGCCTCCTCAGACCTTTTCCTCTTCTACCCCATGTAATTAACACTCTTCCTGCAATGACCTGCAACATTCCAAGCCTATCTCTCACCCCTTTCTATATCTTAGGCTCCTTCAAAATTATTTCTGTTTGTATTCTGCCACTTGCCTATATTAAGTTTATTATTTTGCTTTTTACAATAAAAGTGTTAATATTTCTACATTCTGGTCTCTTGAAGTTCTCTAAGGAGAAAGACCCTGTAAACTTTGGTGGAAGATCTTGCAGCCAATGCTTCTTGCATTGCAAGATCTGCTCCCAGCTAATTCCTTCATTTAAATGGGGGACAGAATCCTCTAATTCAAGTGACAAACTAGGAATAAATGGGTGGTAGACCTGGCATCCAGATGCCGGGTATACTGCCACTGAGTCCATATTCTTGACCTTCAAATTGTCTCCCTAACAGATTTACAAAGTGATTCCCAGACTTCTGACATTTCAAGTAAATGATAATTATGTTATTTCTGAAATAAAATGAAAATTTGCACACTTCTATATCGAACTTCCAGTGCAATCCTGAGTGGGGGAAACTACTCAGGAGGCAGTGTGACTCTGGCACAAGCATAAATGCCCCTTGTGCTGGTGTAAGAGGTACTTACCCCAGCAGTGGAGAGCCATGAAGCAGGGTGATGCCCAGGCACCAGCACTCTTCCAGTGCAGGAATATGCACTAGTGTCAAAGGGTGCATTTCAGGAGGTGGGGCCAGACTTTCACCAGCAAAATCAGTAACACAGCCTATTGATCTGCATAGGCCATTTTCACAAAGGAAGGGACAGTGTCACTTTCAGCTTGCTGTCCACAGTGCAACAGGCCTCTTTGGAGGCAGTGTTCTGTGGCTGCACTGCCCCAGCTGTGTTGCAACTATACACCCCAGGATAGCATTGCCCAAGTCTTTATAGTACATTTATATAAGGTATTGCCCCTCTTAACCTGCTGTTATCATAAGAGTGCAAGCTCAAATGTATAAAATTTAAATCATAGTTCTCCATAGTTTAAAAAGCTTATACTACCTTGTTGGTCTCTCAGATGCTACTGGAATCGAATTTAGCTATTCTATACAGATCAATATGGCTACCCCCTGAAACTATCCAGGTAGAATAAAACATAGTAAGGCAACACATTGCATTTGAATGGTACATTTGAAGTATGTAAAACCCTTCACATGTATTTCCTCAGTTTTCCTTACATTGGGCCAGTATTGTAATCTCTATAAATAACTTTTTAAAAATATTCAAATACTCTCCAAGAGCTACTTCTCAGGTTATTCTTAACAAATGCCATCACTCTCAGGTAAAGTACATCTGTGATTTCTGATGCTTTAAAAACACTTTCAAGATCATTGATGTTGCAGTAGCTTAAACCCATGAGTTCATATATTGTTTTTATGAATAAGCAAAACAGACTGTCATATTGAAATATTATTAATAAGGTCCATTCAATATATGCACATTAAGTGCATTTCAGTCCTGGGCATTCAATTCTGCATTTTATTTCATTTCTTCTTCATTTAACTTAAGATAATTGCTCATATAAATATGAAATGTTGTAGAGAGATACACATTTGTGTTGGCTGTCAGGATTTTGAATTACTTAGCCTATGTTAATTTTTGTTTATGAGATCTTCCTTGGTTTATCTGTGATATACTGTGCATGTACAATGTTGCAATATGACTGGTCCTGTTGCTAAAAATAAGTACCATTTGGAAAAGTTGAGAACCTCTTGAGTATTTTGAACCTAATGAGATTTATTTCTGTATTGTGACATGCACAGACTAGACACACACTCTGCTAATTTCTTCTTGTAAAGGTATTCATGCATGCCTCTCTAGTACTTATTATGACAAGATGGAACAATAAAATCAATATTCTTAACTGTCAAAGCAGCATAAGGAAATTGCAAACAAATATTAAATAGCTGCATCTAAGAGCAAAAAGTGTAAAAAAATGCTAGAGAATAGAACGTAAGGTATCAGCAAAACTGTTATCCTTCCCCAAAGCACAGCTTGTTTTGAATTGCATTTTATTCACTGCACAGTGAACTCTATTGCATCAGTGTTTGTGTAACTAGAGGAAATGTTTGTTTTCACTGGCATATGAGGATATGGAAAACTGAAGACAAACAAGTGGTGTGAATTGGTGATGATCTTGTTTCACCTAACAATGAATGTGGTAATAAAATTGCTTTCCATGTCAGAGTCCCTCTTGCTAATTTGAAATATTTTGCAAAAGTTTTCTAGTTTGTGACTAGGAATAAATTCAAATGAGATTTTGGCATCTCGGACTAAGAAATGTTTAGTGAAGCATCCCAGCAGCAATGCAGGAATAACGGATTTCCATTATTTACTGCAATTAGATTTTGCAAATTGGCCATTAAAAATAGTTAGATTGTTTTTTTAAAAAAAATGGAGCCATCAAGTTTCCTTCTGAGCCATCATCTAGGTAGTTTGGTACATCATGCTGGGGAGGAGTCAGTAGTCATGTTGAATGTTGGCACCAATGACATGGGGCAGTGTAAATGTGTGGTCCTGGAAGTAAAATTTAGGTTGTTTGGTGGGAGATTAAAAGCAAACATCTCCAAGTTAGCTTTTTCTGAAATGCTACTGGTTCCATGTGCAGTACCAGCTAGAAAGGCACAGTTAGGGAATCCCAGTGTGTAGCTGAGACAATTACTGCCTTGGTGCAATAATGTACACACACACACACACACACACACACACACACACACACACACACACAGTGAGCATAATAGAAACCTGGTGGGAGGGAGAAAAACAATGGGATATGGTTTCCTGGCTATAAAATCTATAGGAATGACCCAGCAGGGCATACTGGAAAGGGTGTTGCAAGAGGGTATGCCATACTGGAGAGGGTATGGCAAGGAAGGCACAGTATCTAACAAGCTAGGTTGACTCCTTCACAACATATCTGTGGATGACAACACCTGACCCCAAAAGTAGTTTAGTACTAGGGACATGCTGACCAAAAAGCTAATGGTTATGTTTAGGAGAATTAAATCAGGCAGGAATCCAAAAGAGGGGAAGGGTGTTTTTTTAAAAAAAATAATGGATGTTTTTAACTACTCTCATATGGACTGGATAAATGCATGTTCCATTTACGCCAGAGAGTTTAAAAAAATGATACCCTAAATGACTATGCCCTAAAACAGATGATCATGGAACTGACCAAAGTACTGAAGACCCTGGACTTAATCACCAATGATGCTGCCCAAGACTGTGTGATGTGGATATAGCTGAACTAATCAGAATCAGCGACCACAATGGGATGAAACAATTTATATGGATGTGGAAAAGTGCTAGGAAACTCCAATATTGTTATATGTGATTTCAAACTTCATCAACATGATAGAAAGGAAGTTGAAAGGAACATTCAAAAGGGTCATAAAGGCATTGGGTGTGTGTGTGGGGGGGGTGATTCGAAACCTCTTTCCTTGAGGTAGAATATACACACATATCAGGAAAGGTAGTACAAAGTTCAAGAGGTCATCAGTATGACTAATGAGCAGGGTGAAGGAAGCTGAAGTGAGCGAAATTTCTTCTTTCCGAAATTGGAAGTTTCCCCCAAACAAAAAGAAACACAAGCTTGCACAAATTGTCAGCAGGCAGACAATTAGGAATGCAAAGATTTTGAAGAACAGATCACTACAAGCATTTTTAAAACTCTCTAAATACATCAGGAGCAGAAAACTTGCTAGAGAAGCAGTTGGAATTAAAGAAGTACTAAAGGATAAGGCAATTGTTAATAAGCTAAATTAATTCTCATTTGCCTTCACTTCTGAAGATATAAGGTAGATACCTGTTCCTCAAATGATGATTTTAGGATATAGAACTTAGGAAGGATATAGAACTTAGGTGACCAAGGAAGTTCAAGAACTTATAGACAAACTGAAAACTTACAAATCACTGGGATCAGATCTCATCCTAGAGTTCTTTAAAAAAAACTTAAATGTGATTGTTGATCTTTTAACTAAGATAAGTAAAATGTCCCTAAGATAAACCTCTGTACCAGAGAACTGGAGAGTGACCTATGTTACTGTCTTTAAAAAAGGATTCAGGGGATTGCAGGACATTACATGCTGGCTAGCTTAACATCTGTTCAGGTAAATTGATGGAAAGCATTATTAAAAATAAAACTGTCAAGCATAAAGAAGAGCAAGCCCTGCTGAATAAAAACCCATGCAACTTTTGAAAAGGTAAGTCCTGTCTCACTAACCTTTCAGAGTTCTTTGAAAGTGTCAGTAAATATGTGGACAGAAATGAGACGATTGATGTTGTTTATTCAGATTTTCAAAAGGCTTTTGACAAAGCACCTCACCAAAGATTCTTGAGCAAACTTCAGAGGCATGGGATAAAAGAACAAGTCCTCTTATTGATTGGAAAGAGGCTAAACAATGGAAAGCAGAAAGTAGGAATAAATTATTAGTTCTCATAATGGAGGGATGTCAGCAGTGGGGATCCCTTAGGGATCTGTATTGGGATCAGTGCTTCTCAACTTGTTCATAAATTACATGGATTTAGGGTTGATTAGAGAGGTGACTAAGTTTATGAATGACACTAAAGTAATTAGTGTGGTTAGACAAAAATTGATTAGAATCTCACCAAACTGTGGGACCGGATATTAAAATGGCAAACAAAATTCAGTGTGAGCAAATATAAATAATCTGATCTTCACATATACTGATCTTCACATATACTACTACTACTACTACTACTACTACTACTACTACTACTACTACTACTACTAATAATAATAATAATAATAATAATAATCCCTTTATAAGGCATAAATATATGTCTCTCAATGTTACATAGTAATTACATAAAATCTCATACATTTCCAAATCACTGAAGATTATATTAAAACAATTACTCGATGGTCTGTAATGCTTCCTTGTTAACATTAAAATAACTTATTACAGACTGCTTAATTTAAATTATTTAATTATTAATATGTTTGCAAGGAGTTTGCAAGAAGAAGGAATTCTGCCAGGAGGGGTAGCTATTCTCGCGACAGAGCTAGTTAGCTGCCCTCAAGAGAGTTGGAGCAAGAAGAGAGAGGCGGCTCTGCACAGAGCCGCCTCTTCCCCTTCCCTCTCCCACTCACCTTGTCACCTCCGTCACCCTGCTGGCCTCCTAAGACCTGCCCACGCTGCCCTCCGACCTCCAGGGGTCGGAGGACAGCGAGGGAGGGTCTTAGGAGGCCAGCAGGGTGACGGAGGCGACGAGGTGAGTGGGAGAGGGACGGGGGAAAAGCGTGTTCCCGGCGGTGCTGACTGACGCCGCCCTGGGGGTGGGGGAGGGGAGCCAGGTTGGCACCTCGTTGTTTTGGCAGCCGGGCCTGTGTTAATGGGCTCCCTGGGGACAGCATTTTTGCCGGGCCTCTGTGGCCGAGCTTATGGGTCGTGCGGGCGAAGGGCCCATGTCTTTCCTCTGGATGAATAGATGTCCTAGTATGCAGTACTCTGTTAGAACGTAGGTCAAGTTCATGTTAAATTAAAGGAGTTTCGGTGGCAGTTAGGCAATTATCTTCCTCGGAGGTTTCCCTTAATTCCAGTGGAGGTGCACTATTGGTGTGGTTTGCTATTAAACACATGTCCTCATGTTCATCATAAGACCCTTCAGTATTACTTTCTATAAAGTTTTGTTTGTTTGTGTTCAAACATTGATCAGAGGAGGGGGGGCTAAAATTAGATTTGAGCTGTAATTCTTACCTTTCCTCTCATTGTTTGTCAGCAGTTCTGATGTTTCCTCTCTTTACAATGCTTTCTTATGGGACAGAAAACTAGTTTTTAATAAGTCAAGTTTGTTAATTGACTGTCCTTGTTTTTGGGTTAAGAGATGCGTGAAAGCTTCTCTTATACTTCTGTCTATGGGGACTGGATAATCACATTCCATTTCAAATATTTTAAACATCATTTTCCTAGATGGTCTTCTGTCTTACTTCCCTTGTTATATGTTGGCCTTATCCTTGGGCTGATTTGAGGTTCAAACAGTGGGAGAGTATTGTAGAAGGCATGAATTGGAAACACCCCCTTATTAATTAGATGATGTTTAACATCCAGGATCCTTTGGGGAATTTTTGCTGAATTAAACATTAGCAATTTTGGGGGTGATGATCCTGTCTTGCATTTGGGGTTTATATATTCCACAATTCTTAAATCAATATCCCTGGCTTCCATTTTGAGAAGAATGCTCAGATGTCTTCTAGCCAGTTTGTATTTTTTTCCAATTTGGTCAACACCCTCTGTAGTTGTGAATTGTTAAACAGATATTAGTGTCCAAGACTAACTGTTGAGAGGATTGCTTACTGCTTCTGTTCTCCCTTTTAGCCTGATTCAGGTTTCCTTTTGGTAGCAGGCAGTTTGGCATGGAGTTAATTATAGTATCCACTTTCAAATTGATCTTTTGTATTTCATTACAAATTTTCTCAACATAGTAGTGACTAGATTACAAAGTGATTTAAAACCTTTATCACTTTCTAAGATTAGCTTTTTATCACTGTCCAAGGTTAGTTCTTTACTCTGTTTTTCAGTGTTATTCACGGCCCACAAATGATTGCATTTGTTATCATCAAACTCTGGAGGAGTTTCAGCTGTTATATCTTCATTTGGTTTCTCAGACGCTGAAGGAGTCTCTCCACCAAAGTTCTCCTCCTGAATCAGAATAGCAAAGCAATTTAACACAAGAACTGAGTGTGTATGCATAAATTGGGTATTTGTTTCAGTTGCTGTAGTTGTAAAATAGTCTTCCAATTTGGCTTGTTTATGTACTGAAGGGCTTGTTGGGGACATTTGTCTGGGACATTTTCCAGCAGTCATTTTAGAAAAAAGTCAGGAATGAATACAATAGTCTCAGTAATCAGAAGAAATGATACCACAAAAATGAATGCAAGTGAATTCAGAAGCTAAAAAGTAAAAGTCTTATCTGTAGTCAACAAAGGAGCTCGTGTTCGGCATGTCAACTCAGTCAAAGCCGGAATCAGAAAGCCCACTGATGAAACCTGAGCTGGCAGTGACAGACCAAGAAATGGCTCTTTGTATGATACTGGATAGCTCAATTAACATGTCAACCCAATGTGTGGCTACTGTGAAAAAGGCAAAATCCATGCTTGCCATAATTAGAACAGTAATAGAGAATAAAACTGTCATTATCGTATTGCCAGTGGAAGCAGAGGACCGGCAGAAACTTTCTCTCTCATAATACTAGAAACTGGGGTCATCCACTAAAGCTGAATGGCAAGAGATTCAGGACAGACAAAAGGAAGTACTTTTTTTACATAGTGCATAGTAAAATTGTGGAACTCTACCACAGAATGTGATGATGGCTGCCAGCCAGGAACAAATTCATTGAGGGTGGAGGTACCAATAGCTACTAATAGCTACTAATATCTACTCCCTCCAGAATCAGAGACAGTATGCCTCTTTATATCCATTGCTGAAGAGCATGAGTAGGAAGATTCAGTTGCAGTTATCGTGTCTGTGGGATTTCTAGAGGCAAATGGTTGGCCACTGTGTAAACAAGATGTTAAACTTGATGGAAATTTGGTTTGATCCACCATGGTTCTTCTTATGTTGTTATGACCCCCCCCCCCACCCCGATCATAACTTCCTTAATTATTCAACAAATCAGCCCAGGATGATCAGCTCATCTGGACATTGTCAATAGGTTTGAGTAATGTTTTGCTGCACAAGTTAATTCAGTCATCTGTTACCAGAAAAATCTCTCTTCTCCATTATATCACCCTAGTACTTCTTACTAATAATCTGTTTTAATTAAAAATTTGAATTACCAATGACAACTTGGATAGTGACCGTTGCAAAAAAAAGAGGACTCTCAAATTCTAAAGTTACTTTGATTGCAGTATCTATACTTTGCCTGTGGGAAGTCAGATCCCATTTTTTGTCCAATGCAATTGTGAATGTTAGTTCTGCTAACAGCACTGTTCCCCCTATTCATACCTGAATAAATCCAGAGGGATTCCCCACTGAGAAATTAAGCCAGATACACTGCAGTTCCAAAAGAAACAGCACCTTTTCATCATGGTTTCTTCCTCCTCACTGCAGCATGTGTCTAATGAGACCTCGATGTCTATTGTGGTTTCAAGCAATGTAAACACTCACCATAAACACACGATTTGTCTGTTCTTCCTTGTCCTGATTGATTGTTGTGTTGTGTTGGGGCAGGAACTTTTTAAAACTTTTTTTCATGCAGCTATGTCGCTATGTAGATGCATAGGTAGAATTTCCCTGCCTATGCGTTTGAAAAGCTTTCTTCTGATTGACTATTGTGTTGGAGCGGGAACGATGCTCCAACCTTGTCTTGTTTTTTGCATCTACGTAGCTGCACAGCTTCGCCATTCCAACACTTTACCTGCGCAGCTGTGTTGGCACAGAAGGCTAATTTCAGTTTACACAGTTTACAGTTTACACAGTTGGCACAGAAGCATTTCTATGTAGCCACAACCGGTGCACAACAACAACAACAAAAAAGACTGTGTGCACTTTTAACACAGCCCATTATGCTCTGTTGGCTGGAAGGCTACATGCCATCCCCTACGGCAGGAAAAATAAGCCTACTCTGTCCCCTGAACCTCCCCACCGAATTGGCTTTGGCACATATTTTTTAAAAAGCTGCACTTCCATGCAGGTTTCCAAAAAAACATGGGATGAGGAGGAGAGCGCGCGCCAGAACTGGGATGAAGCCATGTTCAGCACTTAAGCACTAGGGAGTCCTTGCTTAAACCATGATTTTTATATGAGTATCACGCGATAAACTGACTGTGGGGAATGGACCCCAGACGCATAAAAGGCATGCAAAGCCATCCATTCTTATACTTCATCTGTCAAACTTTCGTCCACTATCAACAGGTCTCCTCATCAAGACAAGAGAGGTTATTCTCTCTTTCACTTTTTTTCCAGAACTGATTCTCAATATCTTTGCATGCACTCCTCTAACACTTATCTTCTCCTTTTCCTGTTCTTGGTCAGCCATTTCTATAGCTAACTGGACCTTTCTTCTCCTGGTCACAGAATCCTTCCTTTTTATCCGTCAAATCTGTCTGCTTTCATTAATCTGCACCTTTTTGAATTGTTTTAGGCAGCCCTCACTTATTTTTTCATTTGGGATTCATTTCTCTGGGCTAGCCATGCAGGTGAATACAGCTTGGGTTAAATATAACTATAATTGGGTATCAGCTTAAAGTAATACAGTAGTAATTTTTTAATTAGATTTCTGTGAGTAAATTGCTCTGTATTTTTTCCATGTAATAGTTCTGTTTCACTGTCTTGACTGCCCCCATTTTACCAGTCTGAGGTTCTCCAGAGGACAGCTACCTCTCAGCTGCCCACTCCATGCTGAACACAATAGGTACTCAGATTTCTTTCATGTTCTGCTTTTCTATGGATTGTTTGCCATTTTGTGATATTTTAGAAGCTTTTAAAATGCCCCTTTATGATTCTTTTATGTTTGCTTCAGTTCACTGCTTTTTGAGTTTTTCTATTTTATTGATTTTTATTGTTAACTTCTTTTGGCATTGACAATGATCCACAAAAAGGTAGGAATGAATAAATATATGTGTGAATAATACCATGAACTCGTACTGGTTGCTGCATACAAGTCACTCTACCTCAGTTTCCCAATTATTTATTTATTTATTATTTGGTTTTATATACCGCCCTACCCCCAGAGGGCTCTGGGTTTTTTGTGATACTTCAGCTTCCCATGACTCGTCACTCTATCTCAGCTTGCCACTACTGATCCTTATGTGAAAATTTTCCCCAGCCATGCAGACTGCGATCCTTTCAATCTGAGGTGGATTCCACATGGGCCAAAAACAGTGGTGTGAAAACAGTGTAAAAATGGTGTGAAGACAGTATAAAAGGGTTTAAAATGATGTAAAAGAGTTTACATTGTTTTCACACTGCTGCTTTTTGGCTCATGCGGAATCCACCTAACATGCACAAATGAACCTTTAGACTTTCTATATGCAAAATGTGCACTACTGAGCGCCCATGCAGTTGAGCTTTGACCTCTCCTCATGTAAGTAAAGCTTCTTTTTCAGAGTAGCAGTCCATATCCTACAAACCCCAAACCTTGAATGGTGATTTCTCATATATCTAAACTTAAAATAGTGATGGTGACAGTTTTGGTTGCTGGTTAATGTGGGTTGGTCCATCCTACTTGCTGAGTTTAGTGGCTGTACACATCCCATGACAAAAGCTATGGTTACATCTGCTAAGGAATGTAGTTTGCTCCTTGGTGAGCCTTAATTGATAAGAAATTGCTCTGTCTAAGCAATCATTTTTAGGTAAAGAAACAAAACACCACTATGAATTTGGCAAAACATTTTCAGGATAAAGGATCTCTCTCTCTCTCTCTCTCTCTCTCTCTCTCTCTCTCTCTCTCTCTTAGCGATAGCTCATAGCAGACCTACTGCCCTGTAGGAGTACCTCTTGTCCCCCTTATGTTTGACCTGTATACTTGTAAATGAAATAGATGTTACCAAAATTCCACTCTAGTGTTCTCTCCTCCAAGGAGAACCAGTACAGGTATGCACTATCTCTCAAACTTCTCAGTGATCAGACATGTGGGAACCAGGTAACAATTCCTAATGTCTTCTTACATGGGACTAGTGTCTCACCTGGCACCAACATTTTAGTATTGATTTGAATTGGAACCAATATTTCAGATACTACATCTAGGAGGAAATGAGCCTCAGATTGCTCCACCCCCCATTTTACATACCATGGAGCATTTCGGCAGTACAAAATACACAAAGTAATAGCATACAATGACTCATTCATGTCCTGGGAGTAAAATGCTCATTTTAAAAAGGGAGAGGAAGCAAGCCAGCACTGGGTTGAGAGGAGTAACATTTATCTCTGTTTATTTAGCAGGTCCCCTCAGCTTGTATCCCTAAGAGGCTGCTTTTGCACTAGTCAGCCCTGTTTGAACAGGTATGATTACTTTATTATTAGTCCATTTGTTTAAGAGGGAAATGTGTGGTTTTGGAAATTAATCTCACTAAATAATGCTGACCATAAACTGCAGTATTTGCGCGCTTGCAAATCCTGAAGTCTAAGCACATTAAATTCAGTTGTTTTGCTTGCTGGACAGATTTTTTTTCTGCACTTATTTTAATTCTGTAGAAATTTACCACCTTGCAATCTTATACTTTTTACCTTACTGTACATTTATGCATTGGAGTGGAAGGAAGGATAGAAAAAATGTACTCAAAACAAAACTAGACATATTTTCTACGTTAACTTGGAGCCATTCTTTGCTTTATAAGCAGGCAACAAATATTTGTCTCTAAGCTGTAATCACTGTCAGACTTTAGTACCTCTGATTCATAAATATGCCTCTTGCTTATTTTCCTGGCATATGTGCCGGGTTTTCACAACAGTTTAATTTTCAAATAAATAATTCTAAATATACCTGTTTTTTGTGGTACCTACCACTGCTTTGCTGTGTTACAACAGAGGAAAAACTGAGAATGATCCTGCTAGTTAGCAGCAGCAGAGTAACATCTCATTGAGTCTGCTCTCATCTATTCACAGTTAAGTGTAAGGACTGGGCATATCTAGCAGTGTACACCAAGGGCTCTTTCCTTTGGCTCTAAGCCTGAGGCCATTTCTGCATGGCCAACTGAGCGGGGGTGCATTGGCATAGTCATGCCGATGCTCCCCCTGGGACTGCTCGCATGGACTGTCCTGCTGGGAGCACAGTCAATGGCACAGCCTTCACACAGGCTGTGCTGCTTCCAAATGGCTTGTACCTCCTGTTGCCTTGTGTACCATGCCACCTTCCACGCACTGCTGTTCACATGGCAGCATGTGGAAGATGCCACTTTTGAAAAATCTCACTAGTTGAGCGAGGTTCAAAAGCGGCATTTTTGCGCTGCTTGGCCTGCTCGAGCACGGCACTGCTGTGATGCAGCAGCACCTGCTGTGCAAACAGCGCCCCAGAGACAGTGTTTTAACTGTCCCTAGGGTTATAGGGCTGTGTGGAAACAGCCTGAGTGTCAGAGCCTAGAGCTAGGCAGAAGAACAGCTAGCAAAAAGACCTATTTGGCAATTGGAAGTAACCCTTCCATTCTTTGTCTTTTCTGCTGTATTTTCTCTCTCTGTATTGTCAGCAACTAAAATTAAATATAAATATACTACATAAATAATAGGAAGGTGAGCCCAACCTTAGGCTATTTTCTGTGAAGCTAATTCTGGTCCATTGGTGAGCACCCACAATGCTTTCAATCACCTTCCTTGTGATGTTTTCTGTTAGTATTTCATTTTACCTTTTACTGTCAAAACTGACTGGAAATTCCCACTGCTGAATTCCTCTAGGAGACCTAGAGCACTAAAATCTTATATACAAGACCTACTGTGAAATCAACATTTTCTCCATCCAATCTAACCAATCTGTAGCTTTGCAATACCAAATCTGTTTCCCCAATTTTTCTACTGCATATCAGCACAGATTTTCCATTGTTATGCCCACAACATTTAGACTTACAATGGTGCCTTCTAAGACTGCATCCATACACCATTGGCTATTGTCCAAATCCAAATCCAAATCATTTATTTATGGTCAGTGACCAGAACACATTGGCTATCATTTCATCATAGTAGTCATTAGCAACCAGATTATCCTGTGTAAACAAACCAGTCCAAATGATGAAAATGATTGTTATTGTGCAATGGTTGTGAAATAGCTGATAATACAGCCTTAATGTGCAACCCCATGAAGAGTTACTCCAGTCTAGGTCCATTGAAATTAATGGGCTTAGACTGGAGTAGCTCTCTTTGCAATTGTACTGTTATTCTGGTTCAGTAGAGTTTCTCTACAAGCAGAATTGCAAATCTGCCATTGCCTTTATAACAATAAAGCCTATATAACAATTATTATTTGCATTCCCTCACCCCCTACTCCATCTTTAATTTTCCCTGCTCCCTTGTAGATTTTGCAAATTAAAACTCTATAGCATTTTTCTCCCATTCTCATGAAAAAACATCCCTGAAATGGTTAACCTTTATGAGAAGAAATGTTATTCCTTCTAGGACATTTTGAAACCTTTAATCATAGTATACAATCTAAGTGATTCTGAAATTTTGGATTTTAGGATAAATACACAAAGTTAGTGACTTTTTAAGGCTGAGTGAACTCATCCATAGACATTTGATATTTGCAAAGATACAGTGAAGGTGCAAAGGAAAAAAGTCCACTTAGATAAGAGCAAAAATATTGAATGCTGAAAAGAAAGTCAGGGCAGCCATGTGAAATGAGATGAAGAAAGCTGATTGGAATCAACCATTTCCACCATTCTGATGGAGGAATGAGGAGACTTTGAAACAGAAGTACAAGACACCCCTACTGTGGTAAATTACAGACTGATTTTTAAAAGATTTCCTTTGTTGTCTGAGTCTGGTGGACTACTGGGGCCACAAATGCTCCATTTCTCTGTATCTGTGTCAGTGATGTAGGTATAGATTTTTATGGGGGGGTTGGGGATGGGGCCACACCCCACCCACCTTTGGGAGCATGACCACACCTCCTCAAACCCCACCCCAGCCTCAGTGCTTATAAAAGCAGCTCTCCAAGGCCAAGGATGGCAGACTCCCCTGCCCCACCAGCCCCTCCCCCCGGCTGGGCTCCCAGCTGGCAGCCAGCAGTCCCTTCTGCCCGCCCCTCTGGGTAGAGGTGTAGCTAGGGAAAATGGATCCCAGTGCAAAATCTCAGTTTTGCGCCCCCCCCCATGGGTGGCCACTGTGATGCTGAAATCCACTCCCAAACTATCATTTTCAATGATGTTTAAACTAGGGAACCCAGATTCTCCTTTTAAATCCACCTTCAAGGGAGAATCTGGGGTCCCCAGTTAAAACAACATTGAAAGTAATGCTGTTTGGGGGTGGATTATCCCCTACCCTGAAACAGCATCACTTTCAATGTTTAAACTGGGGACCTCAGATTCTCCCTTTAAATCCATGCTGAAGGGGGTGGATTTAAAAGGAGAATCTGGGGAAATTTGGAGAATGCCCACTGTCAGGGGTGCAATTGTTAAGCTAGCAGCACCAAACTTTCAGAGTATCTTTAGGAGACTCTCCTGATGATACCACCTAGGTTTGGAGAAGTTTGGTTCATAGGGGCCAATGTTATGGACCCTCAAATGTGTAGCCCTCATCTCCTATTAGCTCCCATTGGAAACAATGGGGGATGGGACACCCCATTTGGGAGTCCATAGCTTTGGATTCACTGGACCAAACTTCACCAAACCTGGTTGATATCAGTAAGAGATGCTTCTGATGATACCACCCAGATTTGGTGAAGTTTTGTTCAGGTAGTCCAAAGTTATGGACCCATAACTTTGCACCCCATAAACAAAAGCTCACCAAACCTGGATGGTTTCATTAGGAGAGTCTCCCACAAATCCCTGAAATTTTGATGCTGCTATCCTAAAAACTATGCCTCCTGCAGGCCAAAAACTGAAAAAACACTAAAAAATTCAAAAACCACACAGACAGGGGGCGGAGCTTTGGACATGTAATGAGGGGGTTAAACCCGAGAACCCCCCTTACCTATGTCCTTGATCTGTGTCCCTTACCAGCTTAGCATCCTTTATTTATTTCTTTGTTTGTTGGTTTATTTCTTCTCTTTTCACGTCTTGCTGTATTTCATTTCTCCAGAACAACCCTGAACCTTGAACAACCTCAAGGCTATAACTGTGAGCTTCATGATAAGACTTGAACCCAGATCTCTCGACTGTTGCTTGACATCCTATTGACTTCCAGTAGCTAGTGATCAAGAATATTTCTTCATGTTAAAGCAAAGATTACATTTTATATACAAGATAGAATATAGTGCATGCTAAAAACAAATCACTTATTTCATTTTTGCCCATTTATTCTCCCTCCCCTCACAATATCTTGGTTTGATCATAAATATAACTACATAGGCTTCTACATTCCTATTTCTTTCTTGACAACATCAAAAATTTTGCCTGAGGACCCACAGGTTGATGGATTACAAACATCAGAAGCTGTGCCAAATATAGTAGTAAATTCACATAAATTTGGCAACACACTTAGGTGTAAGCACATATATCTGATTTCCTCCCGGTGGAAACATTTACACAAATCTCATGTTCAATGACCATAATATGTGCAATCCTCTGGAGATTTAGCCCAGATAAAACATATTAATTTAAATGGATTTGGACTGGAGTAATTTTGCATAAGATTTCACAGCAAGTCTGAGTTTTTCATGGAAACTGTTTTTTACTTATAGGCAGGTGATAAACAGTAGAATCCTAAGGAGGGGCTGGGTGGGTGAAGACACATAGAGGGTAAGCTGATTCATATGCTGGCATGTCTGTAATGAAAGGGCCATTTATGCCAGTGCAGATACTGCAGTGTAAGGGCCATTTATGCCAATGCAGAATTCCAGCACAGCTGTACCAGCTCAGCATGCTGACACAACTGTGTAGTTTCTCTGTGTTGGAGTATCCTCAGTGCAGGGTGCTGGACCAGTGTAAAAGGGGATGGTTCAATGGGCAGAGGTGAGTTTAGTCTGCTCTTTAAGCTATTTGGGGTTGGGAACATCCTCTTTTTGCAGCACAAAGTTATTCAGTCAAAAAAGGTGGCATTACCCATAGGCCTTCATTTTAGGTATTTTCCTCTGACGCTACCACTAGTGCAGTCCCATTGGTCCATAGCAGCTTGGGATGCCAACTAAGTTGTGGACCAATGGAGACACACCCCAGTGCTGGCCATGCCTCCTCCCCAGGAACCTATAGTCTCCATACAGTTAAAATCTTCTGGAAGGATGCACCGCACCAGTGTGATACAGTGACCATTGTGACACAGGACACTGACTAACAGCAACCTGCCATGGGGGCTTAGAGAGAGCAGCACAGTACTTAGGTGGCATGAAAAACACAGAAAGAGCTTTTAGTACAATTTGGCGAGCATTTTGCACAAACACTTTACCAACTGAGCTCTCTCAGTTCCAAACCTTTACAGGTATTTCAGCTTCTCAGACAGGACTTGATGAGGTGAATGTGCACTGACAGTTAAGTTGGGGGTGGCCTCCTAAACCAACTTATACTCATATTTTGCACATTGTATCTCCAGGAGATATATGGCACCACTGCAGAACATACTTTGGGGCTTCAGGAAAACTTTGCTGGAGTCCCCTTCCTAACCTCTCCAGCAAACCAACGGATAATTGCAGAGCAAAGGGGTGGCCTCACTAATGAGCTGACACTTTACAAGGGTTGAGGGCTCAGTCACTCTGTGGTCAGGATGAAGTGCTGTGACATGGCGGCAAGAGTGCCCGGATGATCTAGGAGAGCCCTAGATGATTTAGGAGAGCCCTGGAGATCTGGGGATAGATCCTTATGAGGGAAGCAAGGCTGTTTGCCATGGAGTCCACTCTCCAGAACTGCCATGATCTCCATGGGAACTGATATATGCAAACTGGTGAAGAGACACCTTCCCAGAGGATTTCCAGGTCTCACCAGGAAACTCCCATTAATTTCATGGGCAGGACACTGACTGGCAGCTCATCTGCCTGTTTTGGCCTCTTTCCTTCCCAGGGCTGGTTCTGCCCACTCCCTACACCCACATTCCTCCAGCCCCTTGACTGGCAGAGGCCTGTCACCACCACCCCCTATGCTGCAGAGGTACACCATGACACTTATGCTTCACATTGACGCAGCAATGCCATTGTAAAGGCTTAAGGAGGTTTTTTTTTTTAATTCCTTTATTTTCACTTCTGGCCCATAGGGAACATTTCAACTATGTGTAGTAATGCCACAGCCAACTGCTGTGCAATTCCTGGGATTTAGGATTGTGATGAAAATCTTATCAAGGACTTTTCATCATCTGAACTTCATCCCTCCATTTTTCTTAAAACCTGAGTTTTAGAGAAACTTTGACCAGTCTAAATTAACAGACTTGGAAATGAATCCTATTTCTAGCAATTAATTGTTTCTCATTACTCTCCACTCCAGGCTACCACATATCTTATTCTAGTTATTCTAGTTATATTGGCAGCTTTTGAAATTTTTGGCTGATGGTGACCACCGATATCACCCCACAGTTAGGGTCATAAATAGGAAAAGGGCAGAGAAGCCTAGTTTCCCGCACTGGCAAGAGTTCTCCTGTCCCTGACAGCACTGTCTGTGCTCTCTCAGTTCAGTGGTTAGAGAAAATGGCTTGGGAAAGTAGGGTTTGAGCAATGGTATCATGCTGATATTGTGACATCCCTTCTGGCACAGTCCTAAGTTTTCCTGTTAGGCTTTCAAGCCCAATGAAAGGCTGAGAAGCAGTTTTCTGTAGCTGCTGACAGGTTAATTTGAGAAAAAAGAATAAAACAATTGGCTGAGAGAAAAACCAGGGCCATGCTTGCCTGGCTGTGAAGCTCTTGGAGTGGGCCTGGACTTAAAGCCTCCTGAAATTTTAGACAGTTCTTTGAAAATACTCAGAAAGAATGTTGCCATTCAGAGTCAAGACAGCAAAATTAGTCCATCTCTAGTGTGCTGATTCTGCAAACTTTCACCTTCATGAAATATATTCTTGGTATTGTATTCATTCTCTATCAGGTTATTCCTTTTTCCTTGTACAGGTTCTCAGTTATTGTAGTGTTTATAACACTGGGGAAGCTAGATGGTAATAATAAAATATCCATTTTGTGACAGCTGAAGGAACTTCTGAAGGAAGGGAACTGAACATAACATTCTGTCTAGCAGTCTTTGTCTTTCTGCTGATTCCTATACATGCATTTCTTTACACATTTTATGCAGATTTGTTCATCTTTCCCCCCAGTCCCTGAAGAACACTAACTTTGATGTCTAACAGGTTGTCCAAAGGTGTTTGGTAAGCAATGATCCATGTAGGCAGCCTTGAGACAAATTAGCTTTTCCAATGAATAGAAGCTGAAGAGTTCACTAAATTTAAGGGCTGAAATCAATTAGACTACTCTGTTCAACATGATCTCCATAGGAATAAAATTATCACTCATTTTTTTGGAGGTGGGGCAGTATTGTTTTCTGAATGCGCTACAAGTGGTTGTTTTATATGTAAGAGGGAAACAAACAGTGGTGAGATTCAGCTGGTTTGGGCTGGTTCGGGCGAACTGGTTGTTAAAAGCCCCCTTGTTGCCACCTTCCCTCACCTCCCCCTGGCCCAATATCGAAAAGGGGGTGCAGCAGCCCGGTAAGTGGGCAGCGAAGGGGGCGTGGCAGGGGGCACACTGCAGGGGGGAGAACTGGTAGCTAAATAATTAGGATCCTACTACTGAGCATAATCCCTGCGCTAAATGTGACTCTTTGGGAGTTACTGTGTTTAATCTTAAAATATAATTCTCGAAGAAAAGAAAACTGTTTTAAATCACAAAGCTCCAAATGTTTTAGCCATGGCTGTAGCACAAAGAGAAAGGCAAATATTTCTTCCCAATCTTCTCAAGGAGCTTTTATGCAAATCTTGCAAGGATCCTTTAGATGATTTACTTATGAATATAAGAACTGAGTTGTTGGATCAGACCAAAGGTATATCTAATTAACCAGTCCAACAAAAGCATCCAGCTTCTTGTGGAAAGCTCAAGAGCAAATATTCATAATTATTACAAGTAATTATTACTCATAGTTCTCATGAAGTATATTTGGAACTGGACTTCACTATGTCATACTGCAGGCAAAGGCTCGCATGATTGAATACTATTTCATGTGTGTATTTGCATTTTGATTTATAAATCCTTCTAGTATAACACTAGGTGTAATATGGAAGACTACCAGGAAAATAAATCAAGGAAGAACCTTATTGCTGGCTCACTATAGAAGGCCTCTGGACAGCTCTTAAGAGGATAAAGTGTAACCCCTGATGGGATCTGTGTGATCGGCCCAAGGTCAGCCCTGTAAATTTAAGAGCCTGGACTGGTCCCCTTGGTCACTGAGAGGCAGCTGCCTTGGGCTTGCTGATCTTGTGGGGCTGTGTAGGGGCTTCCCTGGCAGACCTTGCTGTAGCTTTGGTTGGAAGCTCCCCCAAGGAAGCCTAAGGGCCACTAGCCCCCCTGAGGGCCTGCTGAAAATTGCCACTAAAGACTTTGAGTTCTTCCATGCTGTTTGGAGCCCATCATCTCTTATTCCTAATTGAACTTTGTGTACTTCATCCCTCACAGCTGAAGTGGTCTATCTTCTTTGGTTGCTGCAGTCTTAATTTCTGCCATGGGCATTATGGGAGAGGATGATATTTAAGATTCTTAAATTCCAAGCCATGAGGAGCTTCAAAGGACAAATTCAACACTGGGAATTGGACTCAGGAGCAGATCAGCAGCAGTGTAATTGCTGTAGTATTGAGGTTGCACACTCCTAATAGCTGTTCCTGACTAGCCATCTAGTTGCAGCATTCTGCAATAGCTGCAGCCTCTGATCATTTTTGAAGGGTAACCTAAGCAGAGCATGTTGCAATAGTCCAGCCTAGATATGACTAAGGTATGAATCACTGTGGCTAGGTCTGATTGAACCAGAACAGGCACAGCTGATGCACCAGTCAAAGCTAGGCCAAAATCACTCCAAAGCACCTCAGCCACTTGGTTTTCTAAGATACTGTGTTAAGCAGCACTCCCAAGCTATGCACCTGGCTTTTCAAGGGAAGTATAACCCATCCATTACGGGGGCAATCTGAAGTGCCTGGCTGCTTGACTATTAATCCAGAAAACCTCTGTCTTATCAGTATTAAGTTTCAGCTTCTTGCCCTTCATCCATTACTGACTTGAAGAACTGATTAAGAACATCAATAGCATCCCTATATTTTGGTGGGAAAGAAAGGAAGAGCTGGTTATCATCTGCATGTTCAGTATCTTTTATGGAGGATTCAGGGTTTTTTTTACACGACCCCCCCCCCTTTATTGCCCTGATGCTTCAGTTCAGCAGATCTTGCTTACTTGGCAACTGTGCCTCTCCTGTCAAAATGGATGTGTCATCCTGGAGAAGCAAGCAAATAAAGGAAAGTATGAGACAAAAAAATTAGCCTTGTCAGAACAGAATAAATTCAGTGTTACCATTTCTCCACAACTGAGAGTGTCAGAGTCCCTTCCTGTTTTAATTTGTTTGTGCATGCTAGATAATGTAAATAGAGTCAATCAGAAAGCAGAGATTCAAAGGAACATACAAAATGCTCCCTTGCCAACAAGGAATTCCAAGAACTTCAAAGAACTTCAGATTAATGGTCTCTAAAGACAGCCATTGTCTCTTCTAGGAAAGCAAAGATTCCTTGCTAATTGGCTTCTCCTCATAAGGCAAATGGCAACACTTTGCTAAAGTGACTTTTTGGAAAGGGTTATAACATGCCATTACAAGACCTCATCAGCAGGGATGTCAAGCCAGGTTGGTGAGATGAATGTGTTTTTTTCTCAAGTGAACACTGAATGTCTTCTTGGAATGCACACACAGAACCACATATTCCTTAGAAACCGAACTTGTTTATTTCTTTGTTTTTTAAAATTGTATAGCTGCCAATTCATGCAACTTGCAAATTTTGTAAAATTTGAACTCAGTTAGCATTGACCCCATTTCTAGAAAAAGTAATAGATTTTTCTACTCCCAATATGCAGTATTTGATTTCCAGAGTTCAGAAATGTCCTTGTTCTATTCAATGTTGTGAGACATTTACAGCATTCAGTTGCTAAACTATGTTTATCATGCATTACCAAATGTGCAAACTAGTCAAATCAAGTACAGGCATTCCTTCTCATAAAAGATAAGAGTTAAACTTGAAAAGAGTGAGTTACGAAAATGCAGGAAAAGAAAACAGGAAAGAATGAAAGAAATCAGGTCAAACCAATATATGAGCTTACCAGATGTGCTTGTCTTCTGGTAGGATTTTGCTTGTCAGAATTTGAAATTATATATTCCAGACAATATTCTGTAAACATATTTTATTCTACAGTAGGAACAAATAAATATAAGCTAAAGAGAGTCATACATTTTATAAGTTTCAAGAGTTTTTTTTTTAAAAAAACCTTAAAATACTGTACTGTGGGAGTTACATGAATTTATTAGTGTGTAACTCTGCAGAGTTTGTCCAGTGTAAGTACTATTAAAATAATGCACTCTGCATAGGATTACATTATAAAATATCCACATTGCAGTTTGCATGGTAAATACTGTGTGGACCAGAGTGGACAGAAATAAATGGAAGTGTTTCAGAGGCAACTGGTGTAGCTAGGAGAGTATTGGACTACGCTCTGGGAAGCCTGGGTTCAAATCTGTTCTGCCAAAGGAATCTTGCTGTTCAGCCTTTGGGCTACTTACACTTTCTGTGTCTGACTTACTTCACATGATTGTTGTGAGCATTTTTTTAAAAAAATGACAGCAGTCAATGCTCCCTGTAAGCTGCACAGTCACATAGTTGCATAAACACTGTGTTGGTATCACACAGGTTGGGCAGCTGCTGGCAGGGAAAGCTCTTGCAGAACCTCTGCACAGTTCACTACCGCAGTAAGAGGGGCTATTGGCAGTAACCTATTGTTGTAATAAACAAAGTAATAAAATGTGCCCAAAAAGGGACAAAGCAATATGTTTCATCTACATTCAAAGGTGTTCATCTGCATAGCTACATGCTTTGAGCACTCTTTTTTTTTAAAAAAAATGTTATAAATGCAATCTTGCACAAATGTGAGTGAAATGGCACTCACAATCACTGCCGTGGGGAGAAAACATGCTTGGGCGATGTTTCAGAAATGGCAGGCTGTATGAGTTACACCGCCTGGCAGCTAAGCAGAAATGAAACTGACATAAGGTGGGAAAACAGGTGGCAGGTGGGGAAAATAAAGTGTTTGGTGCCTGTGCTGTTTCCTGGTTTGGGGGAAAAGACTGCAGGTTTAGCATTTTTGAAAAAACCAAGTTGTGGGAATTATAATGGGCCAATCTCACTTTGGGGAGGGGACCTGTGTGAAGTTCTTCCTCAAACCAGGATATTTCCTTTTGTCAGCTTGTTATATTTCTTCTGTGCGGAATCAATCTATGCTGTTCTGAGCTGCTTGGACCAAGGTGCTACATAGATAATTTACTTTCTCTCTTATCCTGACGCCTATGAGCTAGCTGACCTATTTGGTATTTCTCAATGACTTCATTTCATTTTTTTAATTCATTTTCATAACCTTTATTGGCATAAGAAGCAACAGAACAATAATACTGGTAGGAAGGTGTGGCTAAGATCGTAGCAGAAATTTTGCTATGGCCTCCAACGTCTCATTGTTCTCATTAGTAAGGAGAAATACAGTTTTTAGCGTCACTTGCCTCAACTTGGTCTACCAACAAGGGGGCTAGGTACTTGGCTCTGATAGACGCATTCTCAATGACTTGTAAGCTAGTTATTTCTGCCTGCATGAACTAGTTTCTGCTGACTGCATGAAGATAGCCTCAGAGTGGGTAACCAGCTCCACAGGCAGCCTAAGCTTCCTCCAGCCTTCCTTCAAGTTCCTCCAGCCCTACTCTTCAAATTCAAAGGACTGTTTTTGATCTAAAAAGCCCTGTACAGTAAACATCAGGATACTTAAAGGACCAAATCTGTCCATATTGACTTGTCTGGACACTGAGATGGACCATCTTCAAATATTGAAGAGGCTGGTATGAGAAAAAGCTTCCTGCATTGTTACCCCTCTCCCATTCACACATAAACATCCTTTCCTGGGACTGCCTTCTTGGTAGAAATCCCCACCATCTGATGGCAGTCATTTGATTCCACACTCTTTCATACGAAGCCTGCTGGTAACCTTGGGTCAGTCATAGGTCTTTCAGAACTCTTTCAACCCACATGGTGGTAGGCAATGGCAAACTGTCTCTCAACATCTCTTGCCTTGAAAACTCTACAGAGTTGCCAAAAAGCAGTTGTGGCAGCATTTTCCACCACCATCATTCAGTTAAGCATTCAGCTAGGTATTCAGAATTTAATTTGTAATTACTGTTTTAACATGGCATTGGCCTTTTTATTAATGGTGTTTTATTGCTTGATCTTAGAGCAAGTCGCCTCAAGTACACTGTGTAAAATTGGGATGTAAACATTTTAAATAAATGCTCTGTACTCTTTCCCACTCAGTACCAGATAAGGCAACTGCTTCTCTGCAGACCACTCTTACAAGCTCCACCTTCTGCCCGACTTTCTGCTTCTTTGCCAAACTGTTGCATAAACTGGACTGGGCACTAATCCTGTATTTATTTTAATGAAAATAATTTAAACATTTATATACCAGAACCACAACTCTTAATCAACAACAGGAACATACATACTATAAACAACAACAACAACAAAACAATGGACAATACATACACAGAGGATCCCAAATAAAATAATATCAAATCTCTGTAATGCAGTAGTTCAAAAACTTGAGTTCTTGTTGATAGGTTTCATGTATTCATAGATGAACAGGATGATGATGAAATCCTTGACTTGATAAAATCCTTGACCACCAGCCAAGGATTTTATCAACATCCTGTTCATCTATGAATACATGAAACCTATAAACAGAAGTTGCGTTTTTGAATGGCATCAGACATTGGTATACTTCTACACTATTAGTGGATCTCTTACTGCATTACAGAGACTTGATATTATTTTATTTGGGATTTTCTGTGTATGTATTGTTTATTGTTTTATTGTTGTTGTTGTTGTTTATAATGTATATGTTTTTGTTGTTGATTAAGAGTTGTGGTTCCAGCATATAAATGTTTCAATTATTTTCATTAAAATAGATTTTTCTCTGGGTCATTATATATATGGAAACAGCGGTTGGAAGCCGCTGTTTCTGAAATACCTCGCTCAAGGAGCGAGGTTCGGAAACAGAGTCTGTGCGCCGCTCGGGGGTTGCGAGGCCACCATGCGAACCCCTCCCCAGGGATGCTGTTTTTAGTGTCCCTGGATGCTGTATTCCACCCATGCAAAAACAGCCAAATTAACAGCTGACTCGTACATTTTAATTCAAGCTATGAAATCCTGAAACACTGTTATGGGAGTAGGTCCCCTTGAACAATTTTCAGTAGACTATTGTAACACACCCTACATGGGTCTTCCCTTAAGGATAACTTGGAAACAGGGGCGTACCTAGGCAAACTGGCGCCCGGGGACAAAGCCTGAGTTTGGCACCCCCCCCTGGCCTGGCATATGGGCAGCCACCCTCCCCCACCATGACCAAACAATGATTTTTTGTACCAGCTCACAAAACACCTCCCACTCCCAGCAAAACATACATGGCTCTCTCCCCACCAACTCTTTTCCTAATTTCCTAATCTCAACAACCCTATGAGGTAGGTTGTTAGCCTAAGAAACAACTCCAAGCCAGTGCAAGTGGGTATTAAGCATGTAAATCTCTCACAAATCACCCCCAGCAAAACATTTACCAAACAAATGTCAGCATCATCTCTCTAAAACACCTCTGTGGAATCCACCCTCAAAACAGCATCACTTTCAGTAATGGTGTTTAAAACTAGAAGAACTCAGATTCTTCTTTTAAATCCACCCTAAAAGGGAGAATCACAAGGGTCCCCAGTTAAAATAAAATTGAAAGTGATGCTATATTGAAAGTGAATCCTATAAGAAACAACATCACTTTTGAGGGTTGGAGATTCAAATGAAACAAGTAGCTGATTCAGATGGAATCTGGAGGCAAATTTGGAGACACATTCGGACAAAAATTGTCCGATTATGTCCTCACCAAATATGAACAAATGCTTGAGATACAAAGGTATTTGGGTTATTTTGGGGGGTATTTTTTGGTGTTTTTTCATCCTGCAAGGAGCGCATTTTTAAAACTAGTATGGCGCCATGATTTCCAGGAACTGTCAGTAGAGACTGCCCTGGTAATTACCACCCGAGTTTGGTGATGTTTGGATCAGGGGCAGCAAAGTTATGGACACCCAAATGGAATGCCCCCATCCCCATTGTGGGGATGGGGAGCTAACCTGAGATGGGGGCTACCCATTTGAGGGACCATAACTTTGGTCCCCCTGAACATAACTTCACCAAACTTGGGTAACATCGTAAGAATAGTTAACAGATGATACGCTGAAAATTTGGTGTCACTAGCTTTAAAAATATATCCCTTCCAGGCACCCCAAGAGATTTGCCCAAGATTCTTTGTTTTGCAGTGACTTTGCTCCATTGTAGCTAATGAGGAATTTCTGAGGCAGACTGCACATTTTTGAAGATAGAGGTGCCAGACTTTCAAGGTTGCTCCAAGAGGCCTTGAGTAATAGCATCCAAGCTTGGTGAGCTTTGCTTCTGAAGTGGGGGGGGGAGTTGAGAGAGTTCTGAGAGGAGCTTTAGCCCATAGGCTTTCATATGCAGGAACAGGGAAACAAAATAAATCTTTAAGGGGCACATAAAATTAACCCCCCAAAAGCAAAGGTCTCTAAGCCTGGATGCTATTACCAGGAGGCCCTCCTGGAGCCACCCTGAAAGTCTGGTGCCTCTATCTTCAAAAATGTGCAGCCTGCCTACACACTCAGAAATTCCCCATTGGCTACAATGGAGCAAAGTCACTGCAAAACAAAGAATCTTGGCCAAATTTCTTGGGGTGCCTGGAAGGGGTGTATTTTTAAAGCTAGTGACACCAAATTTTCAGGGTATCATCTGTTAACTATTCTTATACAGTGCCACCCCAAGTTTGGTGAAGTTATGTTCAGGGGGACCAAAGTTATGGTCCCTCAAATGGAGTAGCCCCCATCTCAGGTTAGCTCCCCATTGAGAAGCAATGGGGATGGGGTCACCCTCTTTGGGGGTCCATAACTTGGCACACTTAGACAAACATCACTGGAAATGTGGGTGGTATCATCAAGTTGATCTCTGGATGGTACCCTGAAATTTTGGTGCCGCTAGCCTTAAAATTGCGCCCCCTGCAGGCCGGAACGTGAAAAAACACTTTAAACATTTAAAAAGTCCAAAACGACCCTAAAATGTTGGCGCCCCTCCACGTGACCAAATGGGGGGCGCCCGGGGACATAGGGTACCCCCTGTCCCTAGGCAGGAACACCACTGCTTGGAAACTCTAGCTGGTTCAGGTTGGAGGCCACAGCTCAAGTGCTATTTGGAGTTAGTTGGATAGTCTATATTAGACCAATTCTACAGTTGCTCCATTTATTACCAATTATTTACTGGGTTCAATTCATTCAAGGTGCTGGTTATTGCCTGCATAGCCCATCATGGTCTAGTTCCATGTATCTGTCTCTTTTGATGCATTTGCTGCAACAGATCTGTGCATCTGAGCAAAGCCTTTTGAAGATGCCATCCTGTAAATAGGTGAAATCCACTATGACCCACACCTAAACTTCCTCCACTGTGGTTCCTACCTGGGAGCATAGCCTACTGGAAGAGATCAAGAAATTTCTCATGCTTTAACCATGCTGCAAGAATGCATAAAATGGTATTATTTAGGAATGGCATTCCTGTTACTAGAACAGGGTTGCAGTAACATTTGAAATTTAAGATGCTCAATTGCTTTGATCATTGTATATTCTGGACTGTTTGTAATGCATTGTTTAAACCTTACAATATGATCCCTCTGCATTGTTTTTGTTTTTATTATATTGTTCTTTTGAGGGGAATTAAAATAATATTATTCTATCCTTAACATATTCCTTTTAATTTATGTAATCTCCTTGAGTCTCAGAGAAAAAGATGAACTGTAAGTAAAATAATAATAATAAGAGTCCTTGGATAAGAACAATCACATACAAAGGGACAAATCACACATGATTTTTCATTTTAAATGGCATCAGGAAACCTCATGTTTGACATGAAAAGCAATTGCTGACCCCCACATACACATATCACTCATAAATGGACTGTAAAAAAACCCCTGAGGTTAAAAACACTGAAATTCAGGGAAGGAGGAGACAGAGAGAGAAAACAAGAAGAATATGGGCTTTCCTAAAAATGTACATGTTCACACATCCCTACATAATATTTTGGAGAAAAGCTGGTATTTATTTTCAACATTTAGCCTTGTCAACCTAACATTTTTCCATATCTCTGATGCAGCCAGCACTCACCTTTCCTTCTCTATCCTTCTTCCATTTTATTCCTATGTCTGTTAGTTCTTCCAGAAGTCAGTCTAATAAAAGATGGCATGTCTTTTTATTTTAAGTCTCAGAATCTGCCCAGAATTACAAAATGCATAATTGACAGGAACTTTAGTGTAATCCATGTGTAGTAATGTTGAACATTCACCCCCATATAATATGGTTATGTTAAAAATTCTACAATTTCACCTGACTCTATGATTAAAAATTCAGCAGGAAAGGGTAGTTAAAAACAGGTCAACATAGCAAAGCACAGTCTTTTAAACTAACAGAATCACACTACAATTCATGGTTACAAGCTAAGGCAAATTAATTTGTCTTTACTGTTCTCATCCAACCTCGCTAAGCTACAAGTGCACTTTGTAGCTAAGGTTTATGGCACAATATCACTTTAACCAAAGCCTTTCAGTTGAAAGGTGAGCTGGCAGAAAAAGGTCAAAGGCATCAGGTTACTGTGAAGGACCAGAAACAAGTCCAGCAAGAATTCATTACACTACTAGGATACTGTCTCTGTTCAGCATCTTAAACAGTAATTCTAATCAATTTGATTTTCTGAATCCAGGGTGACTGTGATGATTATGCAACCAGATATTTAATATAGCCTCCAGAAGCAGACCATCTAAGCCAACCTTGTGGATTTCTTTCTTTCTTTCTTTTTTGGGGGGGAGATTAAGCAGAGTCTGTAGAAACTCAAGCATATTTGCTCTTCAGTAAGACCAACCCAGTTTGAAATCCAGGAAGCCTACAAGTAAGTAGCTTTAAATGTGATTGAAAGTGCACAAGGCTAACACTTAGAAACTGCCTGGTCATGGCCAAATGACATTTTAACCACTCTTTTTATAGGTTAATTAAATAATAAAATTAATTAATTGTCCCATTTCTTAGCACAGGAATTCAGACTCTTTGAAATAGACTGTATCTGTGCCAAATTATGGGGACAGGCTTGTACATGTCGCTGGAACCATTGGCTCACCTTTTGACCTCTCTATGAGTCAAACGTTCAATAATGTAGGAATGCGTTGACTTAAGAAGTAATTTGGACACACCATGGCTCTAAATGGGTCCACTTTATTCCTGAAGAGTATCTATAGAAAGAAAATATGAGAAGAGCTGTTTTTTTTAAAAAACCCTCTTTTTGTCTATCTGCCTTTTAAAATTTAGTTTCACTTCTCTGCTGAGTAAATCAACCATTCTTTTACAAAATATGTAATTCCCAGCATTATTGCTGGGGATCCTGTTTGCCCAGACCCCATTAATTTGAGAGGCAAGAAGCCACTAGGTTGTTTGTAGCATTGACAGCAGAGACAGTCCTCCCATTGGGCAAAGTGGGCAGTTGCCGAGGGCGCTCCCTTGTGGCGGGCGCCAAAAATGCAGGTTTGTTTGTGGGATTTTTTTGTATTTTCAGTGTTTTTTCTGTTTTTGGCCTGCAGGGGGCGCAGTTTTTAGGCTAGCAGCACCAACATTTCGGAGATTTTTCAGGAGACTCTCCTGATGATATCACCCAAGTTTGGTGATTTTTTGCTTTAGGGAGTCCAAAGTTATGGACTCTCAAAGTTATGGACTCCCAAAGTTACGTACTCCCCCATTGTTTCCAATGGGAGCTAATAGGAGATGGGGGGCTACACTTTCAAGGGTCCATAACTTTGGGCCCTCTGAACAAAACTTCACCAAACCTGGGTGGTATCATCTGTAGGGTCTCATGAAGATACTCTGAAATTTTGGTGCTGCTATTTTAATAATTGCACCCCTGACAGCAGGCACCCCCTAAATTTCCCCAGATTCTCCTTTTAAATCCACCCCCTTCCCACCAATGCTTGTTTTCTTTATTTCTTTTATTCTCTCAATGCCTAATAAATAGCTTTTTTGGATTTTAATGCTTTGTATAAATCTCATATTGCATTTTAATTTTTATGTAAACTCTTGGGAGCTGGGCTACGGTTGAAGTCTTATACATGCGTGTATGGCCCATGGCTAATAAACATGAATTTGATTGATAAAATAAAGGTTATTATTATTAATATTAAACCCATCCCCTTCAGCATGGATTTAAAGGGAGAATCTGAGGTCCCCAATTTAAACATTGAAAGTGATGCTGTTCCAGGGTGGGGGAGAATCCACCCCAAAATAGCATCACTTTCAATGTTGTTTAAACTGGGGACCCCAGATACTCCCTTTAAGGTGGATTTAAAAGGAGAATCTGGGCTCCCTAGTTTAAACACCATTGAAAATGATGCTGTTTGGGGGTGGATTCCAGCATCCCTTGTTTAAACTAGGGAGCCCAGATTCTCCTTTTAAATCCACCTTAAAGGGAGAATCTGGGGTCCCCAGTTTAAATAACATTGAAAGTGATGCTGTTTCCCCCAGTTGGGGGGGGGGACTGGATACAACACCATAAAATGTTTTCATAGCAGTAATAAAACATTTTGAAAGCATTTTGAAAATGTTTTCAAAAATATTTCTGCTGTGTGGCATGGCCCATTGCTGTGTTCAGATTTGTGAGTTGGGGCATGTTCTATAATGTAATTGAAATGACCTGGTGGAAAAATATATTGTTTGGTCATGGTGGGGGAGGGTGGCCGCCCATGCAGGGGGGGCATCAAACTCAGGTTTTGCCCAGGACTCCAGTTTGCCTAGGTACACCACTGATTGACAGTCAATCAAGAGGTGAGCAAGAAGGCTATATATTTGTGCAGCTGCACCTCTTTGGGGCAGACTTTTCCTGCTTATCCCCATGCCCAACATAATGGGATTAGCAGGCCACCTGTTGGGGCTAACTGAAATTTTTGTGTTCCCCCTAATGGTGGCAATTCTTTTCCATAAATAGATTAGATCATTTGACTGTGTAGGCCATAACTAGTTTTGGACGGTATTGGGCGGGGTCTGACCACAAGAATGATTAGCACCTTGAGTCATCCATGGGGTGGAGGGAGTGTCCAGAAGAGCACATTACTTGTCAGGTGGTGAGGAGTTGCTGGGGAGGAAATGGCCCTTGGCACTGAGCAACAACTTTCCGAACCTGGTAGCGGCTATGCAGTGCATTAGCTGAGGAAGCTGGGCACCTCTCAGCATATTATGTGTAGGTGGTGATAAAGAAAGCTGGCAAGGTATACAGACTGTGTTTGGAATCTGCTAAAAAAGCAGTGAGCAGCAGGCTGCCTTGGCACAGTCCACCCATTTAAATATTAGATTTTAAAATGTTATACAGGACAGTTCAGAATAGCCAAACTAGTTAAACCCAAGCCACTGTATTCTGTGTTCTTTGAATTGGTACCCTGGGCAAATAATTTTCTTAAACAAGGAAACAAAACACCCCTTAACTTTTCAGTGCCTGGATTTCTATGTCATCCCTCTTTTTTAAAATGTTGTGTTTTCCTTTAAGATGTGTGGTGCAACCCTAAGCAGTGCTGTAGCCTTATAAGATAGTAGTTCTTAACCTTTTTTTAAGATCATTGACTCCTTTAAGAATATGATGAGCCAATGAAAACAACTATGACCATAATCATCTCAGAAGGGTACATTTTCTATAAATCCTATCAATAGGATCCTATTCTAGATGTCATAATATGGTGATGATAATGATTGTATGTTACCTGCCCATGTAAGTTTGCCCTACACACTTGATGAAAACAAAATCTTGAAATGATATTTTTTTTCCTCCAAGACAATGTTCAAAGTAATAGAAAAAGATCCAAGAAAAAATTTTTTTGAACCCAGTTCATGGACTCCCTGAAACATGTCCAAGGACCGACCGACCGACCGACCGACCGACCGACCGACCGACCGACCGACCGACCGACCGACCGACCGACCGACCGACCGACCGACCGACCGTCCGTCCGTCCGTCCGTCCTCAGTCTTTTTGCCCAGTTTGGCTCCACAGTGCATTTACATGTCAGACATTCATTTCACTAACTGGGGAGATGATCAGTTCAAATCTTTGAGGAATAGTCATTTTTTTGGATTCTGAATCAGATTGGCTAAATTTAAATCAATTCCATACTTATATGTCTTCTTGCTGGTCACTTCTATGGGTACCAGTGAGTTGGGTTAGAGACAAAAGGAACTATACACAATTTGGAATGGAAAAAAAGTCATGAACAACTGTTCAGTGTATCTAGCCATTTCCCTTCATAGCCCTACGAGGCAGACTCCAAGCCTACAGTTTCCTTTAAAGTCCACATTGTTCAAACCTGCTCTTAGCTCACGTGAAGTATGATGCCAGGCATCATGAAGCTCCACCTGGTTTCCCAAAGGTACTATAATTTGATCAAAGGATTTGACTCTGTTTTCTCCATGGAGATGCCTTCCACTGTGCCCATATCCATCTGGCACCACATGTCCTTGCTTGAGAATAGAAGTGATCATGGTAGCTGCAGCCCCAGCTAAGATCTACCTCTTCTTAAAATATGCTTGAAGATGCTTCTTAGAAACAAGCCTACTTGTTCTAATTTTATTTGATGTATTGTCGAAGGCTTTCACGGCTGGATTCAACTGGTTCTGGAGGGTTTTCCTAACATTTTGCCTGCATCTGTGGCTGGCATCATCAGAGGTGTATCACAGAGAAAAGTCTGTTTCTCACTGTGTCTAAGTGAGAAGGGAAAGTTTAGTGTGGTATATTGTCCATGTGGTATATTGTCCACCCTGTGACATGGACAATATACCACACTAAACTTTCCCTTCTCACTTAGACACAGTGAGAAACAAACTTTTCTCTGTCATACATCTCTGAAGATGCCAGCCACAGATGCAGGTGAAACATTAGGAACAAAATCCACCAGACCACGACCCCACAGCCCGAAAAACCCTCCAGAACCAATTAATCTTATTTGTTCTTTCCCCTGCATTGAATTCTTCATATTGTTTAAATGATATATTTTGAGTCAGAACTGTAAATTCTTTTTGTTCCAGGGCTGATTTAATAAATCTTGTGTTGTACATTTGCTGGTTTGTTCAGTGACACGTAGCAATATTTATCTTACATTCTGCTATTTCCATTTGTCCTCACACTTTTTTCCACATTCCCTTTTGAATCTGAAGTGTATTGAACTTTGCTCATTGTACTTCAGATGTCAGAGTAGATGGATGATTCCTCTGTAAGAATGAACATTGAAACTGGCACTTGAAGGGTAGATTTGATGCTGGACATACATTATTTTCTTACAAATATGTTGGCATATCAATAGCTGTCCCATAATTTTTTTCTGCTATTCCTTGCACAAAATGCATTTGATGTCAGACTTTTTCAACACCTATGAATCAAGAAAAGGTATTTTCTTCCACAAAGGAGTAAAACTGATTCCCAGGGCATTTTTAATGCCTCATATAAATATCCCTTAATATTCTGTTCAGAAGAAAATACAGATAACCTAGTAAAACATTAATCTTCTATCCTTCTGCTACATAGAGTTTCTCTTATATTTTCCAATAATAATGGGAACAATGAGGCCCCAAATTAAACGTTACTTTATTAATACCACTGGAACTTTATCCCTTTCTCTTTAATACGTTCATTAATATTTCTTAATCCTCAAGAACATATTAATGGAAATCTTTATTTGAATAATGAAACAATTAAATAGTTAATATCATTCATAATAAAAGGCATATTCAAATGGCTGTAATGAGAAAGGCAGCACAAACCAAAATCTGTTGGTCTCACATTCAAAATACCCAGAAATATTAATGAGAAGTAGAACTGAACATAAATATTAGGAATATTGAAAGGAATGAAAGCTACAAGGAAGGAATCCAGGATAAGTTAAAAACTCATCCTACATTTCCAGTTTCAGAAACTCCATGACAATTATTCCACTGGGTGAACAAATATTGTAAAGAAATGGGTTTGCTCAGCCCAGATTAGTTGGGGGGTGCTTCATAAAAATATTGTAAATAAGTGGATTTGCTCAGCCCAAGTTAGTTAGGGGGTGTCCCATAACTTTTGGGGGGTCCCATAACTTGCAAAAACATCACCTTTACTATTACCTGAAATGGTAACCATATTAGCATGTGCACTCCAACACATGCCAACTGGGTGACCTTAGGCTAGTCACAGTTCTTCGGAGCTCTCTCAACCCCACCCATCTTACAGGGTGTTTGTTGGCGGGGTGGGGAAGGGAAAGGAGATTATAAACCCCCCTTGTGTCTCCTTACAGGAGAGAAAGGGGGGATATAAATCCAAACTCTTCTTCATCTCATGTATTTCTGATACGAGCGATTTGTAGTCACAAAACTATGCATATATACATAGGTATTGTAGAAGGTTTTGTGCAGAAAGCTCTGGTTTTCTCTTCATGGCTTTAAAACACTAGCTGGAAATGTGGCATCCCCATTGAGCAAGGAGACTTATTAGCACTCAGAGATTCAATGCATGATAACTTAAGAAAAATAATAATTATCTTATCAAATGCTGCCATTATTCCAGTAAATGTTTTGCCTTGATAGGCGGGTGATGGTTTATTTTTCATATAAACTTTGGTCAAAATGATATGAATCCCAGATAAAATGATATCATTTCCCCAATAACTATGATATAGAATATCATAAAGTGGATACTGTGGCAGGAACAATATGCTATGTTACCAGACAGAGACATCATTTAGATGAGTTAATATCACTAGGCAGCCCCAATGTAGCCAAACTGTTTTCCATTGGGTCACATCTGTTGTATGAATGAATAAAATATATGTCCTCTACATACAACATCTTGCAGTTTTTACTTGACCTTGGAAGCAATATTATTATCTAATATATTGTTCCACAGAATCGTGGAAACCACAAAGCCTCTAGCACTGCTATTATTAGAAACGGAGGCACTTTGAAGCTCTGCAGATACGTTGGAAGTTACTCATGCATGGAAGAAAATTCAGTGATGTTAATTTGTACTATTTAGCTTCCCTGAACTCAGGTTCACAGTAGATATCACTGCCCCCACCCACCCACATATGCACACACAAACCAATATATAATGAAGGATTCATCAAGAAAAAATTATAGGATTGCAAGACAGACATATCCAGTTTCAGTACTTGGAACAATTATAACATTTATGATTGTTCCTATTTTGCCTTGCTTTTGCACTCTGTCTCACCCTGATTGACATCTTTCTATATTTTCCATTCCATATTTTGTTTTTCCATGAAGGTCCCATTATTCCCATCCTATTGGTAGTCAAAGAGGATTTTGCCCACCCTTTCTAAACTGTGGAAAAACCAGTTAGATTCAACCATATGTGATTCTAATATTTTCAAATTTCCCAGATCAGATATTTGGGGTTTTCAGGTGTCCCAATAATTTGGAAGCCTGATAAACCCAAAACCAAATTTTACTGATTTTTTTTGCTTTATTCAAGCCTAGTCATCATCTGACTTAAGACAGCTGCAGCCACCCAGAATTCTGCTGAGCCAGGGAGCACCAATGTCTCCTTCCCCCCACCAATGTTGGAGTGGGGAGCACTGGGGCTGGAGACCCCTGTCAGGCTACACCACCCCATCCCTTTCCCCAATCTCCCTGGACCCCAGGAGAGTCACTAAAATCTTGTGGCCCTGTCAGTTGTGACTGGTCAGGACAGGTGACAGGAGGAAGAGCCAAGCCAAAGATAGAAACAGATGAGTGGTGGAATGAGCAGAGGGATGACCTTGGGCACTACAGGGCAGAACAAGAGCCCAGCACTGAGGAGACAAGTGCTGAGGTGGAAGGAGAGTGGGGAAGGAGCAGCCAGGGCAGATTCAGCATGACTGCCACTGGCCAGACCTTGGTGTCTGGGAAGGGGGAAAAGGTGGAGCCAGGAAAGGGTATAGGGGGAGGCAGGGCCCAGCAAGGATGGACACGTAAAGGGGACAATGCAGACAAGGAAGGGTAGGCACTAATTGGCAAGATGGGCTACAGGGGTGAGGCAACTCCTATAAGAAGAAAGGGAAGGCCTGGACCCAGAATGTCAATTCCACCATTTCCAAGGCTAAGGAATTGCATGGATCATGAGGGAGAGGCAGCCAGTGAGTCTTCTGCCTGCTTTTCTGAGATCACAGGGGTGAACCAGAGATGCTAGAAGATCCTGCAGAGGAACAGGGATGGGAGACCACCGTGACCCTTGTGGATACCACAACATCCTCATAGTACCTGCTCTTTTGCTGAACTTCCAACATAAAAGATTTGAAGCGCTTTCTATGGGTGCTTTCTCCTCCCTCACAACTAATGACTTCTATACAAAACTATATATCTGAAGAACTCAAGAATATTATACCCAAGATATTAAGGAAATACTAGTGATGTGGCACCTGGAGATAGAATAATTTAGATTTTGAAATAATGGGTTAGTCATCTTATTACATTAGAACTTGAAATGCAGTAGTATTTCTAATGTAGTGTGTGACATAACGGAATGATTTTTATTAATCACAAAGTTTGGACAAGGAACAAAGCAGGGTATTTACCTCTTTTAAAAATAGATTCTTACAAGGCACATGATTCACTAGGCAGATACATTCTATCAGGATAAAGTGACAGTAATCCTTTCCATAACACACCAGCAATGTCCTTACAAGCATCACATATTCTGGTGCATGTTATATTCAGCTTGGTTAACACAGCAGACTTTGACAAAGTAAAGTAACTGAAGATAGTGCAGCAAAGGTTGACAGCTAAGATTGTAAAGATTGCCTTAAATACTAGGAGGAGGCAATATCATTTTAACCTCAAAACTGACCGAGCAACTGTATCAAGCAAAAGGACACAAAATTTTTTTAATCAATAGAAAGATGTCATGATCACACAGAAAAAGAAAAATGATTATAAGTCATAGTGATGGATTTTATTGCACAATATTTCTATTTCTGAACAGCCAAAGCACCAAACAGAATGTGTATACAAGGGAAAAAAGTATCCTTCAACAATGACTACAAGAACAAATAGCAAAGAAAATCATTGAAGGTAAGACATTCATGATCAGCTCGAATGATGTATTCAATAATGAACACTCAACAACATAATTATGCAAGCTCAACTGGCCTTGATCCTTCAGAAAGAATAGTATGCAAGTCCTTTTCATTAACTGCAATCCTGAAGTTTCTTTTTTATTCATAACTGTCCACTTTGGGACAATTCAATTTATTTATGAACAAAGCCCTTTTCATATCTTTTTTTTTCATGGACAAACAGAAGTTAATTACAATTTCAAATCCTGTAGTGAAACCTGATTAATTCCCCCCCCCCCCCACACACACACACTGTTAAAACCCTGGAAAACTTAAGTATCTCTTACTAAGAGACACTGTTTAAAAACAGAAAACACAGAATATTTGAGGTGTAGTTCTGAATGGCCAAACAATTTACCACAGATAAGAAGCATATGGGGCCTAGATTACACCCTGAGGCAAAATATCCTTTGGATGTCCCCTCTCCACGTGCAGCATAGCATCCTGCTCCAACCCATTCATACACACACCGCTTACCTGAGCTGGTGGGGGCAGGAGATTCTCTCACACTGGGGCTGCTGCCTGGGCAGGGAAGAGAAGCTGGCTATGCAGCAGCCAGTCCCTCTTCCCTGCCCAGCAGCAACCGCGGTGCGCACGAGGGATGGGAAGAGAAGGTGTGGGACAGGAAGAGAAGCCTGTTCCTGCACCCACAGTGCCAGGGAAGCTGCGGGTGAGGGGTAGAGAAGCCTGAAGGCTTCTCTCCCCATTTCTGCATGCTGCTGCACCCAGACATGAGAAGCCGAGCCAGCCACCAGGTCTGCAGGGGCTCCCAGTCCTTCCCCTCAGTTGGGAAAGACAGGACTGGGCACTCTGGTTGCCAGCTCAGCTTCTCACCTCCAGCTGGAGGTGAGAAGCTGTGCAGCCATCAGGGCTGCAGGGGCTCCCAGTCCTTCCCTCCCCAGCAGGGGAAGGCTGAGGCATAGCTGGGCCAAAGTGTGCCCGGTGCACACTCTGGCTTTTTTGCCCCCTCCCCCCTGCCGCACACCCCTGTGGTGGTGCCCCCCCCACTTACTTTAGAAAACCGAGCAGCCTGGAGAACAGGCCTTCCTGTTCTGGTGGGAACTGCATTTCCCAGGAAGGCCTGTTCTCCAGCCTGCTCGGTTTCCTAAAGTAAGTGTAGGGGGGGTGCCGCAGAAGGCCACTGTGGGGGGAATCACACCGGGGCCCCCTGCGGCATCCCCCCATGGCGCCCTGGGAAATGTAGTTCCCACCAGAACAGGAAAGCCTGTTCTCCAGCCTGCTTGGTTTTCTAAAGTAAGTGTGTGGAGGGTGCCGTGGGGAGGTGCCGCAGGGGGAAGAAGGGGGAGAAGCTGGGGGATTTTGTGCCCTCCCACGTGACCCAAATCTGTGCGCCCGGTGCGTTGCGTACCCCCCGCCCCCAGGGAGCTTTGCACTGGGAAAAGGCAAGACTGGGAAAAGGCAAGACTGGGGATCCCAGTCCCCCACCTCTGTCTGTCAGAGCATGAGGCCTCTCCCCCACTGGCATGCCTGGCAGGGAGGAAGGGGCTCCCGGTCTTGTCCTCCATAGCCAGGGAAGGCAGGACATGGAGCCCTGGCAGCCAGCTTAGCTTTGCACCTCCGGCCAGAGGCAAGAACTGAGCTGGCCGCCGGGGCTGCAGAGGCTCCAAACCTTTCCCTCTGCAGCCAGGGAAGGCAGGACTGGGTGCTCCAATGGGCGGCACAGCTTTGTGCCTCTAGCTGGAGGTGAGGAGCTGAGCAGAGCTCCGGGCGCTGCAGTCTGCAGCCAGCTCCTAGGGACTGGGATCTAGCTGCAGGCCCTGTACCTGGCTTAGCTCCTCACCTCCTGCCAAAGGTGCAAACTGTTTGTCACGTGGGGGGGCATTCGGCGCCCCCCACATGACCAAGGCATGCACCCGGGGATATGGGTTACCCCATGTCCCTAGGGCCATACACCATTGCCACAGATAAGAGGCTATTTTATATTTCGCATTGGATGATTCAACCATCCTTTTCTTTCAAGGCCTCATCCACAGCCAAACATCTTTAGCAACGGGCAATCCTTACAGATCAGAAATATCCTCATAATTGTAAAAAAGTTAGGGTCTACAGATGAGGAATTTGTTTAAAAGAGGGAATCCAAATTATATTGACTAGAAGAGGGGGGGAGAGCCTTGTATCATAGACTTCCAGCTGACAGTTCAGCAAACAAAAGGCCAGGTGGCTGCCTATGGTGCCATGGCACCTTGCCATTCCCACAGAGGCTTCCCAGAGTCATGGAGATGCTTGAAAAGCAAAAAAGCCTTTACACTGCCAAGGCCTTCATTGGGCTTAATAGACTTACAACACCTTTTTGGTGGGCTCCTCCCCGCTATACCAGTGGTGGTGGCAAGGGCACTGAGATGCTAGTGCCATTTCCAGTCCCACATCCCAGCACCAGGAAGGGTAGCAGCAGCCACATCCTGGTGGAATTACTCCTCCTTCAGGGCAAAAGTCCTGGGGAGTCCAAATCCACCAGCACTGTGCTGCTCCCATAGGTGGATTCCTACCCCTCCCCCGGTTTAAATGGAGCTGTTATAAGACCTCAGAAAATTTACAAACAGCTAATATATAAATGTTTTGACATTATGGAGACACATATCTATAAACAGTTATAAAAGGCAAAATGAGGCATAGTGTAGGAAGTAACCAACATGTGACAGAAATGTCTTCATGTATCTCAGCAATCATCTTCACAAAGCACAGCAGTCATGATTTTACAATATACACAAACATCAGGATAAATTGTTATATGGAATAATAACTTATTATATGGAAAACATTAATACTGGCTTCATAATTACTATGACATATTTTGTCTTATATCTACTAATCCCTCTTACATCTACTAATCATAATGTCTTGGCATCTAATATTATTAGTTTATTATTCATGCCTCCCCTCACCTTTCTACTACAGGCAAATTATCTTTGTAGTTTGGCCAAGTTGCCATTCAATTTATTTTAATTCTTAAAATATGACTGGGTATATCAAGGAGATGCCAATTAGGAAGCAGCTGCAAAATCCTTACTTATTTCAGTAATCCCTCTGTAATTGCAAGAGCCATGGTTTAATAAATTAAATGTGAGGAACAACTTGGTTCATCTACAATATTTTGGTGAGGCTCTTTAAAAGACGTTTATTACTCTTCATAATGGATTCTGTGTTAGACTTTGTGGCGGGGGGGGGGGCAATTTGGTTTTATGCTTTTGCAAATGTGCTTATATTTGCCCATTATATGTCTGTGTAATTTTTTTCTCTTATTTTGTGATGGAGGGATCACCAATATAGCTTCCAAATTTAATTAATTCACTAGAATTGGCGCTGACTCAAAAGCAAAGTAAGATGCACAGGCCACAGATAGACTTTATCTGTTTTCTTGTTTTCATCCCCTTCCTGATACCCAAGAAACTTACCCCCAGGTTTTTTTCTTCCAACCCTTCATTTTTATGTATTCAAGGCATGTGCCTACTAGTTGAGGGGTATATAGCTGTTGGGTTCACTTTCTTGGTTTTTTTGTTGCTAGTTTTAATTGATTTATGTGGTGAGACACTTTGACAGCTGAATATTGAACAGCAGCACATATATTTAATTAGTCTTTATAATAGATCAGCCTAGGAGGAACTCTGTTGCCATCTGCAACATCCTAGCTGTGTTTCTTTTTGCTCTTACTATCTTAGGCTGGTCCCCTGAGGCCCCTTCCGCACACGCAGAATAATGCGTTTTCAAACCACTTTCACAACTGTTTGCAAGTGGATTTTGCCATTCCGCACAGGTTCAAAGAGCACTGAAAGCAGTTTGAAAGTGCATTATTCTGCATGTGCGGAATGAGCCTGAGTGTATCAAGGAGGTGGGCTTACTCAAGGAGAAGAGAAAAAGGACTCTTGTCTATCGTTTTTAGAATCCTGTTCATGTTTCATTATAGTTCCAGGAAAACCGGACCTTACTAGCCCAGGCTAGGCTAATCTCGTCAGATCTTAGAAACTAATCAAGTTGGTCCTGGTTAGCATTTGAATGGGAGACCACCAAGGAACACCAGGGTCGCTATGCAAAGGAAGGCAATAGCAAACCACCTCTGAAGGTCTCTTACCCTTAACCCCCACTTCTAACGCTAGGAAAAGTTGAAGGCAGGATAAGAGAAAGAGAGACTAATTGATTCTATAAAGGAATCCATGGCCCTCAGTTTTCAAGACCTTAGCAAGACTGTTAACAATAGAATGTTTTGAAGGACATTAATTCATAGGGCTACCATGAGTAAGAAGCGACTTGACAGCACCAAAGCACACCCATCTAGCTACTATTGGCTTAGGTCTTGAAAGGCCTATGAATTTATCTGGTCTTCTAACAGATTCAGCCCAGCTGGCAGCCTTCATTATGTATTGTGGCAGTAATTTATATGCTATTTATGCAAGGAAATGTTTCCCTTTATGCTACTTGAATCTACAGCCTCCCTGAGTAGAACCCAACTGCACTGAGTGATACCTAGTTCTAGTACTACTGGAGAAAGAGAAGATTATTTGTCTTCCTTTATTTAGCACCATAAGCAGTAGACTGCATCCCAAAAAATAAAGTGAGCACTATTCAACATTTTCTTCTCAATCAGGGTTCAGTTTCTATTGCTCAGGGATTATTTCATCTTTCAGATATTAATATATTCTTATTACCTTCAGTGGCTGGAAAACCAGTTTTAGGAAGGATGTTTGCCATACATAATTGTAAATTTTTCATCTTTGTTGGTTAAATACCCAAATTGCTGTTTGATTTCCTTTGTGCTAACTGAACCCATTATTCTTCATTTCCACGTACTGATTTTCCCCATGTAAAATATACACATTTTGCAGTATCTGTCTGTCGCTATCAATCAAAATAACATACTCTATGTATAAATACCATATACATTATATATAAAACTATACAACATACTTACACAATACAAATGATACACAATACAAAATGAACAGTGATTTGAAGACTGACTTGAAACCAATGGCACATATACACATATGCACACATATAGTGTTAAATAGGGGAAAGTAATTAGTCCCCAATATTTGCTGGAGGTTAATTTACATAAAATATACATGTTTATATGATATGCAATATTCAAAAGACAGCTGAAGTATCAGAATACGAAATCTATACTCAAGGACATAGGTAAGGGGGGGTTCTTGGGTTCAACCCCCCCATTGCATGTCCGAAGCTCCCCCCCCCATTTGTGGGGTTTTGTATTTTAAAATGTTTTTGGTTTTTGGCCTGCAGGGGCGGTAGTTTTGGCTAGTTGTTTCAAAATTCCAATTTCATCATCAGGTGAGCCTCCTGTGACGAGCATGAGTTATGGTTGGTGAAGTTTGGTTCAGGGGGTCCAAAGTTATAGACCCACAAAGAGGGTGCCCCCATCCCCCATTGTTTCCAATGGGAGCTAATAGTAGATGGGGCTACCCTTTTGAGGGTCCATATCTTTGGACCCCTTGAATCGAACTTCACTAAACCTGTGTGTATCATAAGGATAGTCTCCTACAGACACCACCCAGGTTTGGTGAAGGTTGGCTCAGGGCGTCCCAAGTTATGGACTCCCAAAGAGGGTGCTCCATCCCCGATTGTTTCCAACGGGAGCCAATAGAAGATGGGGACTACATCTTTGAGGGTCCACAACTTTGGACCCCCTGAACCAAACTTCACCAAACTTGGGTGGTGTCATCAGGAGAGTCATCTAAAGATACCCTGATTAACAACTGCACCCCTGACAGCAGGCACCCTCCAAATTTCCCCAGTTTCTCCTTTTAAATCCACCCCCTTTTGCATGGATTTAAAGGGAGAATCTGAGATTCCCAGAAGTGATGCTGTTTCAGGATGGAAGATAATCCACCCAGTGATGGGATTCAAATACTTTAACAGCTGGTTCTGATGGTGGGAATTCAAATAATTTAGCAATGGACTGTTTACAAGCACTAGGGTTGGTCAATACTAAAAAAATTCGGTAAAATTCGGATTTGGGTATTTTGGGGCATAAAATGATTTGTATGCCCGAATCCGAATCATAGCCAATTCGGATATACCCGAAAATTCGGGTAAATCCGAAAAATTCGGGTCCGTTTTATTATTTTTTTGAATTTTGGGTGTTTTTACACGTTTTGGCCTGCAGGGGACGCAATTCTAAAGCTAGCGGCACCAAAATTTCAGGATATCATCTGGAGACTGTCCTGATGATTCTCCCCAAGTTTGGTGCAGTTTGGTTCAGGGGGGGCAAAGTTTTTGACCCTCAAAAGGGGTGCCCCATCCCCCATTGTTTCCAATGGAAGCTAACAGGAGATGGGGGCTACACTTTTGAAGGTCCATAACGTTGGACCCCTGAACCAAACTTCACCAAACTTGGGGAGTATCATAGGGACAGTACATTTATGATACCCCGAAATTTTGGTGACAGTAGCTCTAAAACTGCACCCCTCACAGTCACCCAAACAAATTTCCCCAGATTCTGTGCTCTGTAGTGGCTGGCTGGCTCCATTGCAGCCAATAGGAAATTTCTGTGGGAGGGCTGTGGAGTGCACATTTCTCATGGTAAACCCACAAAACTTTCAGAGTGTCTTCAGGAGAGTCTCTTCATGACACCATCCAGGTTTGGTGACCGTTGCTTCAAGGGGTTCAATGTTATGGGTAGGGTCCATCTCCCACTGCCCCCATAAGCAAAGTTCCTCAAACCTGGATGGTGTCATCCAAAGACTCTCCTGAAGATACCCTGAACATTTTGTGACTGTACCTTGATAAATGTGCACCCCACAGCCCTCCACCAGAAATTCCCCATTGACAGCAATGCAGAAGTCACTGCAGAAAAAAGAACCTTGGGCAAATTTTTGGGGGTGCCTGCAGGGGCGCATTTTTAGACATATCAGCACCACAATATCAGGGTATCATCAGGAGACTGTCCTGATGACACCCCCATGCTTGGTGCAGTTTGGTTTAGGGGGGCCAAAGTTATGGACCCTCAAAATGGTAGCCACCATCTCCTTAGCTGTCATTGGAAACAATGGGGGATAGAGGCCCCCCTTTGAGGGTCCATAACTTTGGCCCCCCTGAACCAGAAACTGCACCAGAGCTTGGGGGGGGTGTCATCCAGGACAGTCTCCTGATGATACCCTGAAATTTGGTGCCACTGGCACTTTTACAAAATTCAGGTTTTCCTGTGTTTCACCGCTCCTGCACATGAAGCCTGCTGGAGGTGAGTGAGTGGTGGTGAAACACGCATAGAGCCAACATTTTTAAAGCTAGTGACACCAAACTTTCAGGGTAACATCAGGAGACTGTCCTGATGATACCCCAAAAATTCAGTGCAGTTTGGTCCAGGGGTAATAGCTGGACTCTCAAAGGTGTAGCCCCCATCCCCTATCAGCTCCCATTGGAAACAATGGGGGGGATAGTTGCACCCCTTTTGAGGGTCCATACCTAGACAGAAGCTGCATGGAAAAAAAACTTGGTGGGCAACCTCAGGGACAGATACCTGATGATACCCTGATAATTTGGTGCCAATACATCTCAGAAATGCACGTCCCCTGACAGGCACCCCCCAAATTTGCCCAAGATTCTTTGTTCTGCAGTGACTTGGGTGTATTGCTGTCAATGGGGGGGGAATTTCTGGTAGAGGGCTGTGAGGTGCACATTTCTGAAGGTATGGTGCAAAACTCAGAGGCCAGCTTCAGGAGAGGCTCTGGCTGAAACCATCCAGGTTTGGGGAATTTTGGTTGCGGGGGTTTAATTCTATGGGACCCAAAAAGGGTATGGCACACCACCCACTTCCCCCTGAAGTAAAAGTTCCCTAAACCTGAATAATCATCCAGAAACTCTCCTGAAGATACCCTGAAAGTTTTTTATTGAGTTTATAATGAAAAATGTGCACTCCACAGCCCCCCTCCAAAATTCCCTATTGACAGCAATGCAGCTAAGTCACTGCAGAACAAAAGAATCTTTGATACAGAATTCTGGGGAGGTGCCTGCAGGGAGTGCATTTGTAGATGTATCGGTACCAATATTTCAGTGTATCATCAGGAGACTGTCACAGTGATACCCACTCAAGTTGAGATTGCAGTTTGGTTCAGGGGGTCCAAAGTTATGGACCCTCAAAAGGGTAGCCCTCATCATCGCCATGAAAAGTTCCCATTGGAAAGAATGGGGGATAGGGACACCACTTTTGGGGGTCCATAACTTTGGCCCCCCTAAACCAAAATGCACCAAACTTGGAGGGTATCATCAGAACAGTCTCCTGATGATACCCTGAAAATTTGGTGCTGATATGTTTAAAAATGTCTCCCCTGCAGGCCGAAATGTGAAAAAAACACCAAAAAATAAAAACGCAATTCGGCTGGTAATCCGAATCCCATGGATTCGGATCTGTTAGGATTCGGACAGCTCAGATTCGGCCCCTGCTCTTCCGAATCCGTCCGAATCCGTGCAGATTCGGTAAAAATTCGGATTTGGACTGTCCGAATCTCCAACCCTAACAAGCACCATTTTAACAACCGGTTCTGCTGAAGTGGTGCGAACCTGCTGAATTCCACCACTGAATCCACCCCAAAACAGCATCACTTTCAATGTTGTTTTAACTGGGGGCCCCAGATTCTTCCTTTAAGATGGATTTAAAAGGAGAATCTGGGCTCCCTAATTTAAACACCATTGAAAGTGATGCTGTTAAGGGGTGGATTCCAGCATCACAGCAGCTGCCAATGGGGGTGGGGGGCAAACCTCAGATTTTGCACCAGGCTCCATTTCCCCTAGCTACCCCTCTGCCTGGAGGGGAGGGAAACAGGACTGTCGGCTACCAACTGGAAGCCCAGCTGGGGGGGAGGCGGGGAGGGCAGGGCAGGGAAGTCTGCTGTCCCTGGCTGCAGAGAGCTGCTTTTATCAGCACTGAGGCCATGGGTGGGGCTTGGGAGGTGTGGCCATGCTTCTGGGGGTGGGTGAGGGTGTGGCCTCACCCCCGAACCCCCCCCATAAAAAATCTATACCTACGTCACTGTCTATACTATTACAATTTGACATAATTTTAGGATATTGTCATTAGGGACCAGATACAATTATTCAAGGAATCACATCCAGCCTTTGGGTTATCAGTTGGCCAAGCCTGAATTAATAGCTTCAACTCCTTAAGAAATAATCCCTTTTCAAATGACTTGGCCTAAGGGCATGCAAGCAGAATGTAAGTGGAAGGGAAATGGAAACTCCCAACTAAACTAGAGGAGATATTCAAGCAAAATAATTACAAGGCCTCAGTTAGGCATGAAAGGCAATCAAGATGTCTACAAAACAAACAGGAGGCTTTAAACTCAGCACTGTGATTCTACTGAAGGGTAAGTTCATTCAGGCCCACTCAAAGGTGTAGGAGGCCAAAATGGCACCTGGGGCAAAATGGTGCCTGACCTCTCCTGCCTCCCCTTAGTTTAATTCATTGTTGTATCTTCTGTGCAGTCGTACATGGAGAAAGCTTCTCAGTTCTCTGTTCACTGGGAACTAAAGTTCTGAGGAGACCTTGCGAGGAACGCTCTCTCTGCCTCCATTTGTGTGACCATTTGGAAGTAAACCAGCCTGCTCTAAGCTCTGGAAGGGAGGGGGCAGAGTGCGCCAAGCTTTCAAACTTTCTAGAAGCCTTCCCCATGCAAGACTGCACTGAATACACAACAATAAACTAAACTAAGGTAAGTGGGGGGTGGGGGCATGGGGGCGGGGAGGGCAATTTTACACCCCATGTGACCTGCTGGAGCATGCCCAGAGCACCCTGCCCCCTTGCAGCCTCGCCACTGAGCCCACTACACATGGGCCAAAAACATTGCCCCAGGCACAGTAAAAACACAGTTCCTGGGGCGCAGTTTGCATGGCTGCAACCTCAAAAATGAGGCCGCATGGTGCTTCCCCCCCCTCCCGCAAAAGCAGGAAAATGAGCAAGGTTTTTCAAAAACAGCATTGTGCAATGGGTGCTGAGTAACTGGCACCATGTCAGAGGCGGCACTTTTAGGCGCGTCCTGTTTTTTAAAAACTTACCTTCTCTCCTTGCACAGCTCCACAGGTATGGAGAGACAGGCCCATGCTGCCCTCTGACCCCCAAGACGTCTCTGTACACACGGGGGGGGGGGGTGTCTCCTCATCCCTGTGGAGCTGTCTGCACAGAAGCATGCGAATGGCCCTAGGGCTCCACTGGTATCATGTATACCGGTGAGCAGCTGCTTCACTGGTCCATGCAGAAAGGGCCTCTGTGGCAGACTGATCTTGTAGAGAACATTTATTTCCTTCTTTAAAATCTAGATTCACGCTGGGGAAAAGATCCTTTGGGTGATGATTTGGTCATTCAGGGACAATTTAGAGTAGACTCATTCTTGGCAACTGAAGAAGTCATTTTACAACTCTGGCTTGGATAGCACATGTGATCTGCTTTATTCTTAACAGAAGAAATTCAAGGCAGGGCCAGTTGCAAATATAATTGAGCAAACTGAAACTGCCTTCCTCAATGTAGCCTTTCATGTTCAGAGCTGATGAATTCTGTTCCTGTTGCAGTTGACATCATTTTGATGAAGACCCTTTTATTTGAAACACAGATTTTTTATATAATCTGTCTTCCCAAGCCTCTTTATACTCTTTTGTTTATTGTGATCTGTCACAAACTTGGCTGGGAGGCTTTCTGAGAGTTTACTTTCTATCCTACCCAGGCAATCATGCACAATCACTTATATTTTCTATTGCTTCCTTTAATTACTGTTAGTCTCAAAAACTAACCACTTATCCCTTATAAAACAAATATTATGTTTGCTGCCTGCACTGTTAACAAAAATGTTGAAGGTAGCCTGAGAAAGGGTTACAGTTTTCTTTTTTCAAAAGTCAATTAAACAGTGCTGAAGCTAACCACAACATCTGGGGTTTGGTTTGAGTTGAGCAATTCGTTTTCTAGTGTAATATCTGCAAGGTTTCAACAGAGGAACAAATATATGTTTACATACAGAAGTCACAAATTGCTTTAAATTATAGCTGCTACAGAATACTTAAACATTGCTGATATTCCTTTACTCTGACAGTATCAACCTAAGCAAGAGATTTATGGTTACAAAACAATATTTAGATTTCAAATCCATACAGCAAAGTTTTAGTTTCTGACGACAATACCAAACTACTCAAATTCTCATTCGTAAGAATTTATATGTGTTTAGTTTGAGTGTTATAACACATGTCATAGCCAAAATAACATCTGATGTTTTTTCTCATTTAAATATGCAGTCATTATTTTTCAGATATGGATTCACTGAAAAGTTTTTCTTCAAAAAAAGATTAACCACATCAGTTAAAGCTTTAAATGGTGTGACAGATGTGAAGGTAAAATTGCATCTGAACCAAATATTGATTTTATGACCATTTCGGTTTGCATTTTTCCACTTGATTAAGTCTGTAATTTTTCTGTGTCCTAAGGAGACTGCTCCTAATATTAAGGTCACGTCTGCTGAACTGGATTGGAAAGTTTCAAACATGGCCTAAGAGGGTAGTCAGATACAAGCTGTTATCTGGTTACATTTCTAGTTAAAGTTTCATTCAGACAAAAATTCAGGTAACTATCTTTTTTTCTGGGATATACACAGGATTGCAACAGCAACAAAAATAATCATTTAATGTCCTGATTGATAACATTTAACATCTATTGCTAAAGTATCCATGTGCACAAAAGCATTCATTGTCTTAGGGGCTAGTGCAGCTAGCCATCCTCCAAGTGTTGTGTCCTGTAGACCTCCAAATAAACAGACTGAGTGGATATGAAACTGATTTATTGATTTTAGTTTAGATAGGATACACTTCAAGGATTTTTGACAAAACTGAAGGCTTTCAAACTTGGCTTTGCCAATAATCCCCATTTCATACCCCTTTCCTTTGCACTGTTGCTAGGCAACCCCCTCCCTTCATCTTCCCACAAGTAATTCACAAGCTTGCTGTTCTCAAAGGCCATGCTCTGAGATAAGGATCGAGGTGCAAACTCCCTCCCTCAAATAGCCTTTATGATTAGCCCACATGTTACAGTATAGCTCTAAATAACATTACAGACAGCATCAACCAGGATGCCACATGGAGACATGGCAAGACCAAGGTGGGTCTTCACATGAATCTTGATACCAAGTAACCAAACTACCAACCTCATCCTAATTAACAACTGGAAACTGTAGGATATGTCAAACTGGCAGGGTCCAAACTTGCTTTCAGCCCAAACTGTCTCTTATCTCAAAACTCCTTTACATTGCCCCACAAAGGCAGCTTTCATACCAGGAGACAATGTGGCAATCAGTGCCTTCTGTCCTTCTATTTCTGCAATTATATACAAGAACTATGGTCCTAAACTACCACAAGGTCAGTAATCATATCAGTAAACTTCAGCCATGCATCAGTAATAACCTTAATTTGTCAAAAAGCCCTTAACCTGAGTAGTGCAACACCAAAACTATCCTAGCAGAATTAGTCATGTACCTATATAACTCCATGAGATTTGACAATCCAGTCTGTGTAATTACTGGACTGTAATCCAGTCCAGTAATTAGAGTCAACCCTCTAATTACTGAATCTTCCTATGAGCAACCTGCGTTCTAGCAGACAGCTCCTGTCACAAGACTTTATCCTAACTGTGGCCTTCATAAGGACTCTAAAACATTCACTATAATCTCCACCCTGTATGCTGATCCTCCTGTTAAAGTATTACAACCAAAACATCAACTCAAGCTGCTGGGCTGACCCTCTTCTCTTGCTCCGCAGGCTTTGGGGTCTGCAAAAGGCTCCCCCTGAGACCAAAGAGGCAGAGGGAGAGAGGGCCCCTTTCACCCTGGTGTGGATTCTTTTGCAGCCCACTCCAAAAAGAGATGGGGGCACATCTCAGGATTGGAGAAACTGAGAAAGGCACTCTTCATATGTTCTTAGACACACAACAAGGTGATGCCACCATAGGCCATCACATCACCTGCCCCACCCAAAACCCCCACCTCCTCTGCACTCACCACAAGGCCTCCTCCTGCCAAGTTGCAGCAACCATGTCTGTGCCAACTCCCTCTTCCTGCTGGGTAATGGCTAGAAGTGAGTCATCACTACCAGCTAGGGCTAGGCTTACTCTTTTATATATACTGATTGGTTGTTTTAAATATTTAAAACAGCTTTTGTTTTGGCTCAAGTCTGAAGCTTTCTTCCAATTTAAAGAAACTTCCCTCAACTCAAGTGGTTCTTCCATTTGAGAAAGAGCCCTCTAACTTGAAAGAATGATCCTAAGACAAGAGGAAGGATACTTGGATTGTTTAGCTCTTTTCTTCTTGGTTGTACTAATCCAATTTTTATCTGGTTGCTGATGAGATTTGTTAATTTTGATGAAGGCAAAACAAATCTGCTGTGTTTGGGGTAGTTTCTATGACTGTTTCACCATGAAGACAGTGGAGTATGCAACAGCAAAGCCTGCAAAATCTACTTTTCTGTTTACTGTATGCAGTAATGGCTTAGAAATGTGGGCTATTGCTCTGTTGAATTGCTACTTTCTCAGCTGGAAAGCAAACAGTTATTTACTTTAAGCGCATGTTTATAATAGTTTTGTTTTTCTTGGTCTATAGAAGTGCTTAAGATTTTCATTTAATGCGTAAATTAATTCTGTCCTGTCGCTTTCTAAACATTTTAACAAAAGCTTCCTCTGTTTCAGTCTTTCTGCACTTTGCTTCCAATGTCTGAAAAAAAATCTTTGGGGAATTAGACTTCCTCTGACCATTGCTTTTCCTTGTCTGAAGTGAAGACAATTATTCTGCCCCAAGGACTGGTTTAAGGGTTTATCAGAGCATTACAAGTGCTACCTCTCTATTGTTATTAATTCTCAAGAACTCATTCTACTCCCATTTCTTTGACACATTTGAAAGGTGAGACTCCCAGAAGGATGTTATGAAGTTGCCACCAGCTAGTTGGTCCCAGGGAAATTTCCAGTGTTAGGAGAGAAGGAAACTGACATGGCAGCATTGCAGGGTTGATTTCATACTCTTCAGCCTGTATTACACTAAATCATGGACATGAACAAATACATATACAAAGATGAAACCTGGAGTTAATTTTCTGAGGAGCAGAGACAGAGACCACAATCAATTCTGGCAGCCCTGGAATAAACAAAGAGATTCCAACTAAAACAAATAGCAATAGCAATATCTTAACTCTGCTCCTCAGTTCTGAATTTGGACCAGCCTACCTTTGGGAAGTGTAATCAAGCAAATTCTTCATGCCAATGGAAAATAGGCATAAATTTAAGTCTCCAAAAGCCTCCTGAATGTAAATTACACTTATAACATTTTCGAGGACTTCTAGCATTTACAAATGGTAAAACTGAAACTATAATTATGAATCAACAAACTTATTATGCACACCTTAGAATTTTTTTAGTTCCTTCTTGTGTTTAATATACAACACCTTGCATGTTGTATACCATCCAGATTACAGATGTACTGGTTTCATAATACTGTTTATTCTGCTCTGGCGATAGGCATAGATTAAAAAACCCCGATTTGTCCAACTTAGTGTACAGATTCATTTTCTCTCTGTAAATATATGGATATTTTTCAAAATCAGAACCAATGGAATATTTGGAACTGGTTTTCTCTAATGAAGATGTCTGTGACTTCAGATACAATAAGGTTAATGCAGTAAACAACATACATGGAGTAATCTAGGCAAAGAAAGAGGTTTCCGAACATAGATGAGAAAAGGTACACACTAGAAAGCTAAAAGGATTCTGGAACAAGCAAAGGTGAACAATCCCTGTGGAACATGAAGTCGGAACTGCAGAGGATGGGCTTTATGTTTGCTTTCTCCTATAAGCCACCAGCAGTGCAGGAGGTGGTGAACTGATGCAAGTGTCTCCTGTCATCCTGGTAGAGTTGCTAGAGATTCAAAAAATTAAGGGGCATAAACAATTTATTTTGCACCATGCTAACATGTGACATCACTTTTGGCACAAAACCAAATGTGACATCATCACATCAAAGCAATGCTATAGGGTTCACTTCAAACTCTATGGTTGATGTAAATCCTAGAGCATTATGCTAACATGATTACGTCAATTTCAGTTTTTCACTTGAAGTAATGTCACCTCCCCCCAATTTTCTCTCCACTAGCCTCCACCAGCATTCATGCGTACAGTGGGGCTGAGCTCAACAGCCTCTGGATATAAGGCAGCAGACAGTTGGCAGATCAACAAGGAAGCCTTTTAACAGGAAAACAGACTAAAGAATATGCAACACCACATCAGACAAAACTGTTTGATCCCTGAGAAACTAGGAAACTCTGCTCTTGTTTCATTTTACACAGATGAGGCTGCCAAAGAGCAGGGAGTGATTGAAGGACAAAATTCCCATTGCCCAAATTAACTGTAGGGCCCCTGAAGGCAATGGCATGATGCTTTCATAATACATTTTATTTATTTTAATTCTAATGCAGTTCAACACTGCAGCCACTAGGGGTGCAAGAAAGCAGAGTACAGTAAACAGCAACGTTTGCTAGAAAGAGGCAAACACTTTCACAATCTCATCAACCAAGCCGACACTTGAGTAAGGCAAGCACAGCTTATTGCTGCTACAGCCATTCCCTGGACTGCACCTCCTAAACAGTTTGTTGTTTCAAGCAGACTATTTCCTTCTTCTTTTCATTCTATCTAAGTATATAATCTTTTCTTGGTCAGCCAAATCTTCCTTTTTAGTGTGTCTTAGAAAAATTAACAAAGCTTCTTCTTTTTCTTCATCTCACTTCCTCTTTTTCACACTTTTCCTCCTTCATTTTACTTTCTTCCTGTCACAGTATGCCTTCATTTTCCCGTTTCCCCTTCTATGTTTTTGATACTTGTCAGTCTTGGTCTGAACTCTCATCCCTGGTTGGCAACTTAGAATGTACTTAATATAGTAGAGCTGCAAACCTTTGTTAATATTATGAACACATGTGTGGGGGAGGCATACTATTTTCCCATAATCTATTAATCTAACAAAAGAATGCCTCCTCTTCCTCACGCTCTTAACATGAATTGCATGTTAATCTGTTGTAGTGGTTATACATGTGGAACAGAACCTAGAACTCCTTCTTTCCCTTCCCCCAATTAGATTTAATTCCATTTTAAAGACTGTTCAGGCAGTGGGTTGTTGAAGTAGTTGTATGGAAGGACATCTAATATATCATTGTGAATGCTGTTTTGCTATTGTGGATATGAAGCTTAACATGTTATGACAAATAACACAATCTTTTTAGAAAATATGTTAGCAAAATCAGTCCCAGTGTTCCCAGGAATTCTCATTTAGCACCATTGTATAATTTTGTGCCGGGTAACCTGAGTAAACTGGAATGGATTTCTTATTGATATACTTAATAAAGATTTATTGTAATAATACAGTTTTTGTGAACTTCATTAAAAGTGTATTGGTACACATATGTGTATGTATACAAATATAAAGTTACAAAATTAGACACATGGTTTGGACCAGAGTCATATGAGGAGGGGAGGGGGGAATGGACTCTTTGTCCCAGAGGCCCATGGTGGCTCATGGCAGCCCTGTATGTAGATACAGATGTTATTTCCCTAGCCTATTGTACTGACAGTGCTATACCCTAAAAATATTGTACAATATATTTGTTTTCAAATAAGCAATATTAAGAGAATAAGCAATGTTAAGAGGCTGTCCCTGTGACATGAAGTGTATCAAACATACTTCTCACAGTAATTGGCATTCTTACAGATCTATAGCTCTATGTTTTCTTATACCAAACAGGAAAAAAAGAAAACTAACAAGCACAAAATTGTGTGTGTTATGGCTCTTGAACTGGCTAGTTTATATATGAATAGACTTCAGCAAATCTGTCTCAGCTGTAAATGAGAAAAGCCAAGGATTGGCAACAAAATTCATTGATTGGGGAGGGGAAAGGACACAATTTAAAGGCATTCATTATTCTCTTGATCTGAATCATTTGTAAATCTCTCAGGAACATTATAAACATAGTATCCAAGATTGAGAGGAATTGCTTTACTTGGCTCTTTAGAGAACAATGGTCAGTTTCTATCAAAGCAAACCATGTTGCATCAGTAGGCACAGCAGGGGCCAAAGGAGCCCAACCCCACCAGCTAGCCCTAAAAGTCAGTAACTGTCATATAGACCCAGTCTCCACAAGCTAAATGAGCCTTCAAGCCCTCATGTGATGTAGCCTTCCCAGTGCTTGACAACTCTGCCTCCTTCCTGTTTTTTTCCAATAGCAAGTAGGCAGCAAAACAACAGGTTCTTGAGCTCCTGCTAGGTGCTTTTAACTTGATCAGTGACAGGATAGACAGGGTAAGAGAGAAGAGGCACATTCAATACATATTAAAAAGGGCATGCTATGGGTGTAGCCATAAGCAGGGTCTTAGATATTCTATGGTCATCCATTCTGCCTATCAATCATGTACAAAAGCAGGGGGCAGTGGGAGAAAGAGCTGCTATTATCCTATAGGGAAATAAGACAGGTAATGTGCAGGTTTCGTTAAATGTATGTAGACATTTACACACTACTTTCCTCCCCCTCCCCCTCACCAATGGAAACCTGAATCCAAAGGTTCCTGGGGATAACAGCAATTTGGGGGGCAATTTATTTCAAGCCTGAATGGGGTTAAATTCCCTTACCATAGTTTCAACTAAACCTCAATCCTAATAGAGCTGTTTAAAAATATTACATTGGGAAATTATTGTCACTGAACTCCTATAACATGTATCATTCCCATGTGCAGAATGCATTTCCATCATCACAACATCTGCATCAAATGATACGATGTTTGGTTAATGTAGTGCTTATCCAGCATTTGTTGCTTTATAACGTGAACGTGCCAGAGTTTCAAGCTCCGTTGCGTGGAGAAAAGTTCTTAACCACTTTCCCTCAAGACAGTTCCCCATGAAAAGTTGTCCTTCAATCTTCTTTCCTAATAAAGAAAATCACAGTTTTACTTACTTCTTTTCATTAGGTGGGCAAAAAGCAGCTGATGAAAAGAGGTAATTTCAATAGAAGAAAAGGGATGACCACAAAGGGAAGAAAAGTGCATGAGCAAAATGCCTTTGTTCTTGCTGTGCCAGTCCTCTGCTTTCATGTGCAGCAGCTCAAACACTTTTTATCAAACAGAAAAATGTCAGGGGCAAACCAAATAAGGCTGAAGCTTAGTTCCTAAGGTGCCATTCATTCAGTGCAGCAGCAGATTCTATAACAGAGTGACTTTTCCACCTGTGGATGGCAGAAAGGAGTTTGTTGCTGATTCCCCAGTTGAACCTCATTGTTTTTTTGGAAGGGAGGGAGGGGGTCCACTGTTCTGCAGAAGCACAACTAATGGCACAGGTTCCTGCTGTGAAAGGAAGAGACAAAGAAGATGCCTCCCTGAGGAGCACCTCTGATCCAGTCCAGAGTCACATGTACTTTGGCCCTTACATAAGTCATTCTTTGTTCAGTACATCATATAAGTGATGGTCACTTATGCAAAGGCAAATCTGGTTCCTTAATATGGAGTTAATTGCAGTAGAATTACACAGACATCAAAAGGTACTCTTTTCAGTGATATAATAATAACAACAACAGTCACCAAAAGTATCTTTAGCGTAGCTGATCCAGCAGTTCAGTGAGCATCCTGGTGCCTGCTTCCTTCTTTTCCAAAGCATCTCTCCCCACCCCCCCAAAAAACCCCTAGTCTTAGCTTTCTACCATTTCATTGGAGCAGAGGGTGCTTCAAAGCTGCCCAGATGATACTGCCTTAGTGTCTTCAGGGTGTACCAATTTCATCATGGAAGATGATTGGCTTGAAACTTCACAACATTGTTCAATTCATTTCAACTCCCATAGCTTCCACATTGTGATGGCACCCTTCACAAAATTCTAATGATGGCTATAAGCTCAACAAGGTCACCCCTGCAATAGATTGTCTACTGCACATGAACTGAAGTCTCTCAAGCACATATGTCCCATGCCTCCTGCCCCCACCGAGCCCCCTGGGACCCCAACAGCCAGTCTGAAGTCACAAGAGCTGAGATTCGAGTGGCATGCTGAAGAGTGGCCAGGTGGGTGGCAGCAGGAGATGCAGCACCAGGAATCAGGCAGCAGGGGCAGAGTCATCCCAGGTGGCTTTCCACTGCCAAGAGTGCCCAGTGGCTGGGTGGGAGTGACCCATGGCAACAGCAGGCCACAGGAGCAGGAGGGGCAGCCCAAAGTGGCTGCAAAGACAGAGGCCAGGCAGCACTCATTGGCTCCTGAGGAGCCCTTCGATGCTGAGTCAAGGCTAGAGAGGTGTGGCTGGGGAGGCAAGCCAAGTAGTAGAGTAACAGGGCCAGGTTCCAATCCAAGCCCTGAAGGAAGAAGGTGAGTCTAAAGCCTGGGTGGCTGGGGAAGGGCAGAAGGATGGTGCAACCCCTGTAAAAAGGAGCAGGAATGGCATGACTGGGGAGGAGGAGGCAAAGAAGAATCTCACACACACTAGGGAATCTCCTTGCCAGGATGGGAGACAGCAGGACAGCAACTACCTATCCCATCCATTCTGAGGCCAGCCCCTCACCTCCTGAGCTGGAATGCCATGAGGGAATGGGTGGCAGCAAGGAGAGAGACACTGCTCATGCAGTGCACCTCACAACATAATTACAGCTATTTCTGCAGCAATTCTACAGGATTACAGAATAAGATAATATTTTTTCAGAACCAAACCAAGGCTACTCCTGCTTATGAAAAAGTAAAACTAATGACAAGTGAAACCAGGCAACATTACTTCCAAGAAGATGTTTCCATTCATACACTTTTTAGAAGTGGAATAAAACCAGACTTCCAGTTGCCCATAATTAACATTTCCCACAATATATCAATCATATCAGCAGCAAAAGAGTCCAAGATTTCTATCAAACTGCTGTCTTATGCTCAGACATCTTACAATTGGTACAAATGAAACTAAATACCCGAAAAAGTCCTACAGATCAAGTCAGCTAGAAACAGGTGGGAGAGTAATTCTGAACTCAAAAAATTGTGCATAACAATGGCATCCTAAGGACACTTTCCTGAAGTAAGTCCAACTGAATAGCCTTGGGTAGGATCTGAGTACATAGGACTGATCTCTAAGCCATCCACACATACACACACAAATAGACAAATGGATAAAGACAAGAAAGATAGTGAAAAAAGGTTCAATTATGAATTTGCAATAGCTTCTTAAAGCAAGAAGGCTGTAGAATGGAAAGTGATCTAAGACACGGAAAAGTGAAAGAGTATAAAGTTGAGAAACAGTACATGAAAGACAAGCTTTATAAAGACAAGTATCAGAAGAGCAAAGGTGAATATGAAAAAGCACAAATGTTAGAGAACCAGGATTAAAACAATTAAAATGAATGTGTATTTTATTCTTTAAAATATGATTTTTAAAATCATAACAATAGTTTAATCATCACAAGGTAAAAAACAGTGTGCCAATGAAAAATAAATACATAAAGTAGAATCATTAAAATGGGGATTAAAAATTTGGAATAGAAGAATTCAGAACAGACATTAGAGACCAAAGAAAAGAAATTCAGACCAAATAAAAAGAATGCTAAAAAATCAATTCAAAAAAATAGAATAAATAGCAATTTTTGCAGAATTTAATAGTTAAAAATGGATACTTCCATTTGGAGGTTCTAGCAGGGGAGCGCAGCTATCGTATACCCTTGACCGAAGAACGGTACACTCCTTCTATCTGGGATGGTCGTCCTCTTCCACCGAGCGCGCAGCTTCGGGAGGGACGCACATGGAGCGGTGAGGGAGGTAGGGGACACCCGCCTAGCCAGCCAGATCAGCCGAATCAACCCTGGCGATCAATGGGGTGACAGATGTCGCAGCCAGATCGCCCTCACATCCATATACTTCCATTTGGAAACTGGAAAAACTGTAAAGGAAAACACCAACATGTTTTAGCAACAACAATTAAAAGGGGAAAAAGTTTCAACAATAATTCATTGCTTTCATATTAAAATGATTAATGGGATCACCAAAAGATAGTGAGATTTTAAAAAAAGTTTAGGAAGGAAAAACGATTTTGATTTATGCATCTGGCTGCCATTTTTCTTTCCATCTTGCAGTGACTCGAACCAGCAGAAGAAGATTCTCCAACCATGGTCACTTTCACTCAGAAGTTAAAAAATGCACCTAAATGGAAATAATATTACTAAAATGTTATTATGAATCCCATAAGAAGAATTTAAATAGCAAAGCCTAGGCTTACTCAAGGAATAAACATTTTTAAAACATTATTTCTTTCAATTACCATATGGTAACTCCAGAAAGGTTTCATAATGTTCTTCATCTGGTATGATAATTTACAAGTGCAGGTGCTCTGATAGATCAGTAGAACAGCCTGGATAACTAAACAAACAGCTTGAAGTCACCACCTAGTTTTTCATGATCACAGCTGTAATGTGACCTGCTATTATAATTCAAACTGAAAATAACTTTCTTCCAGTATTCATGGAACCTTTGGTTCAAAACAAGACAGCTTCCATGCGGCTCACCACACAATAAATTCAATCAGTCAAAAAGTTCAACCAGTCAAGCAAAAGAGCTGTCAAGCAAGCAAGATACTCTTTCAGAAGATGAGAAAAAAAATCCTGGAGCAATGCGTTCTTGAACAGAAGGCACACAAGTCCTTGTGACAATTGTGCTGATTTTGCAGCCGTGCTTTGGCTTTAGAAAACTCAGCCCTGCAGAATGTTCTGCATGTTGTTCTTCCATTAATAATTTAAAGCAATGATATGTTTTTAATCTAAATGAACCACTGTTAACAGTGATCCTGCAGGACAACGTATGCCCACCTGTTAATTAAATACCAATACTATCTGTAAGCAGCTGTTATCTTTATTAATACTGAGCAAAGTTTTCATGCAGAGGCCAGGCCTCTTGATACAACTTAATTCCCTAGTTTTGCAGTTCTAGACTATCCCATCAAAGAAACACTACCCAGGTCTCAGTAGCAGACAAAAGTGTATGTATTCTAAAAGAGGCCATGATCCAATGAAAAAACTTGAATTTGGTAAGAAGTCCCTAAGATCCATCTGTTCTAGATTTTCTAACACCACACTGCTAGAGGCTTGTGAGAATGAAAAACCAGAGCTCAGGCAAGTAATGGTCAGTTTGCTGCAAAAGGTGAGCCCCTGATGTAACATTTTCAGATATACTGAGCAAAAATCCAATGAATTGTAAGAGAAGACATATGACATTTGTTAACCTAGAGATTTCTTTTTAATGTATTGTTTTATTTCAAACATACATTTATTATTTATATATTATAAGTTATAGCTCTGTTTTTCCAATGTATATGGACTACCAGGGAGGGGGAGACCCCTGCAAAATTCATAAAAATCTACAAAATAAGACATATTTAACAACACAGAAAATGTTACAAAACAGCTATCAACAAATTATCTACAGTATATTAAGACTTCAGCATATGAATCAATCCAAATTTTCCAGTGCTATCATTACAGCCAATTAATGAAAATATACAAGTCACTTCTAGAATTTCATTATATCTATCCATCCCTTTTCCCTGCACAGAACATTTGATAATTTTAATTGACTATTATAGTTCAGATCTTATGTTCTCATTGGCCGATTATTCTAAGTCTTTGCTGCATAGTGGAGGCCAATGTTTGACACAGCAAGATTTCTTGTATAGACATGTTTTAAGGCTGTTGATGGGTGGAGTTAAGAGAGGCAGAGACCCAGCAGAGTTCAACAGACAAACTGTGCTCCATGCTGTGGACTGCCTTCTCACATGTAAACAGATAAATGGGAGGAGAGCCCACTACAAACCCACTGTGGAGAGAACAGGCTTGACGTAAGAATTCCATGCGTAATGGGCCATTTTTTATTTGTTGTTATTTTTGTTCTTTTTCTAAAACGTATCAATTAAAAAAATTGTGACTGCCAAAAAATGTAATTATAACCATTCTTTTCTTCACGTTCAAGTCAGCTTTTCCCTATTATTTACTTTACTGTATAACTGGATCCTCTTCCTTTTCAACTGCAGTTCCTGCTTGGGGTCATTGACTTTCTAAAGTGTTGAGGGCAGCACCCTAGTTAAAAATCTTCAGCTGGTACTGGAAGACCGTTTTATTCACTAGCAGACATCTTTAGGGTTTTGGGGACTATCTGGGGCATTATTTTATATAATTTAATTGGTTGTGTTTTCATATGTAAGCTTTTTTGAGCCATGTGGATATAAATATTATTAGTAAATAAATTACTTTTAGCTCCCACAGCTTATTCTTTTGACAATATAATAGAAGTGATCTCTATTATTTAATTATTATTATTGTTGTTGTTGTTGTTGTTGTAGATTTCACAGCTGCCAGATCTTTAGCTGGTTGTTGGCCTTCATTACAATTCGAGGCCTAGGAAGTTGTAATGTATCGGCATAGTATTTGTGCGGATCCTAGCAGGGCTGCCTTCTGAATTTGATAGATGTTAACTTTGTCAATTCGAAGATGTTTCAAGTGCTGCCCTAGTGTTTTTGGGATGGCGCCCAGCGTGCCGATTACCACTGGGACGACCTCAGCGGGTTTGTGCCATAGACACCGAAGCTCGATTTTCAAATCGGGGTATCTAGTGACTTTCTCGTGTTCTTTTTCAATGACCCTGCTGTCACCGGGGACTGCTATGTCGATTATGGTCACTTTCTTGTCCTCGATCATCATCATCATCATGAATATTATCGCATCGCTGTCAATAATAATATTGTCGTTGTCGTCGCTATTGGTTGTTGCGCTATTGGCTCGATTTAGGTAATGCCCAACACCAAAGGGCTCTGGGCGGTGTACAACAGAATATAAATTACAATCACACATAATAAATTAAAACACAGAGCTTAAAACTCTATAAAACATAGCAGTGTTCCTTCAGTTTCTTCCTTTAGTATCTTCCTTCAAAACTTTTGATTTTCAGAATACCACAGCCAAAGGTTATGTAGTTCTAAGAAAGATTTCTCTAGCATCTTGTAAACAGAGATATACTACCTTAGGACATGAAAATATAATTCACCTATCAAAATACTGTTGATGCACTATCAACTCTAAACTAGCAGCTGCCACCACTTCCTGTGGCAACCCTGTGGATTTATCTCTCCTGTTGGAATAATGGGTTTGAAACTGTTTAACTTTGCTAGTATTGTGCTCAACATTAAATAATTTATTTAATTTTTAATCTCAGAGCAGGGAACAACAGTTTTAGAAAGTACATAGCTATGGATTCAGCTGCAAATATTCTGTGGTTCCATGATCATTTAACACTCAGGATCCTTAAAAATCTATTTTCATTTATTTGGAAATCTGGAGGATCATTTTGAATGCCTACTGAAATCAAGGATGCATGTTTGGGGAAGGGAGATCAGGAGAATTTACAGTTGTCCTTTGCCCCTTCCAATGCATGGGAGAATAAAGACAAAACTAAGGATGTGTTTAATCATTTTGCATAATATATAATTTTCTATTATATGGGCAGGTCTCAGATTTCTGATATTTTAACTTACAATATTTTGTAAAATAGTGCAGAATACATTCCGGTATGATTATTCAAAATATATGTTCAAGTATAAGGATCCAGTCTCTTTGAACAACCTATTTAACAAGATGGGGTGAGGGTGAGGTGGGAAACAATGTCTGAATCAGTCCCAAGACTGTGGCTGCTGCTGAAAAAACTGGCAAGAGTCTATTATTGAACATTAAATAGTTAGCCTTTTAAGATTTACTGTTGCATGTGAGTACAGCACTGCCATAAAAATACCATTGCTAATTAATCATAGCATGACTCAATGGTCTGCTGCTCTTGTGCTTTGCCATCTCTTAACAACATGACTCAATCTCATTGGGGCTCGTTATTCCAGGATAAGTCATTGAAGTGAATAAAACTATTGTATAACTAAGGCCAGCTGGGTACTGTAACTTATCGTATGATTTTGCTCAAGGCTCTGTGTCCAAGAGATTATAACACTGGGCCTATTAGCCAAAATATATGGTGAGTATGGATTCAGGTGCATGGAACTGAAATGCATTTTCCTTCAGTTGTTCACTATTTTTTTTAAAAAAAATGAAGCTACACAACATGCCAATAATCTATTTAACATTAAAATAGAAATGATTAAAACAGGTATCATGACTACTGAAACTGCCACAACATTCGAAACCCATGCTGAAAAGTTTCTGAGCAAGCTCAGAATATGTGGTGGCCACCAGGTAGAACTTTGTACTACTACTAGAAATATATCCTTATTCTATTGGGCTGTTCTAAGTTAGGGATCAGTTAGGTTGAGTCTTTTGGCCTCTCCCCAAGTGCCTGCACCTACTGAATAAATATGATAAAGAAGATGGATCCTGAGGAACCGGCATAGCATACTGTTTAAGAGTGGCAGACTCTAATCCAGAGAACTGGGTTTAACTCTCTATTTGTCCTCATGAGAGGTGGACTCTAATCTGATTAATTAAGTTTCTTTCCCCACTCCTCCCACACAAAGCCTGTTGGGTGACCTTGGGCTCATCACAGTTCTCTCAGAATTCTTTCAGTCCCACCTACTTCACAAGGTGTCTATTGCGGGAAGAGGAAGGCAAGGCAATTGTAAGCCTCTCTGAGACTCCTTAAAGGTAGAAAAAAGTGGGTTATAAAAACCAGCACTTCTTCTTTGCAACAACTTGCACCAGTTATGTACATGTAGATGTGAACCAAGTTTTCATACTCCCTAATTAAGCAGAGAGAGAGAGCCAGCATGATTCAGTAGACGGTGTTGGACGAAGACCTGGGAAACACAGGTTTAAAACCCCACTCACACCATGGAAATTTGGTGATTTTGGGCTAGTCATACACTCTTAGCCCTGACCCTAGCTAGTATTGGATGGGAGACCTCCAAGGAATACTGGGATCATGATACAAAGGCAGCAATGGCAAATCATCACTGAAGGTCTCTTGTATTGAAACCTGCAGGGTTGCCATAACTCAGCTGTGACTTGGCAGGACACGGAAGAAAAATGAAGAAAGGGAGGAGGAGAGGGTTTCAAAATCCTTTTCTTACTAACAGTTTACACTAGAAAGGAAAAGATGAGATCTTTTGCTTCTTGGTTACTATTGTTTGAAACAACTATGTATGGTACTACTCATTACCGGGAAAAGAATTACAGGACTTGGAGAGAGATGTTTTGCTTTCCTTAAACTATTTAAGATAATAATTTGTTATTATCTTTACATTTCTTAGGTCAGATACTAAGATTTTACCCTAGCAACTTTCTCACTCTCTAGACGAAAAATATTAATTTTCTGCCTCAAACATAATTGTGTGACACTGCTGTATATATGCTCAGGGAATCTGGAGCTGGCTAACAGATTGGGTGGGTTCTTTCAGAATGACTTCACAATGGCAAATGTTTTGAATGCTACATATCTCTGATACAATTTTACACTCAATTTTTTAAAATAGTTTAATGAAGTACAGCGTCATCCTATCCACCTGAATCTTAAAACAATTCAATTGATTCCATTGATTCATCATTCTCTTTTTCTTCTGATTTAAACATAGACCAAGATGCTGTTCTTGAATTCATATGTGAAAATATTGTTTAGCATAAATGCTTGCTTTTGTGTAGTATAAATGCTTGCTTTCAAAATTATACAATGAAATTTATTTTGCTTTATGTTGCTTTGTTTACACTTCACAGGCTGTTGAAAGCTCATGAACTGTGGAATTAGCAGCAGGTGCTAGACACTGTATTTTTGTTTGTATACCAATAGATATATTATTCTGAACAATGTAGTGAAAAATAAATTTCACTGGAATTAAAGCCTTCTGAAGGCTTTTTACTATGACCTATATATTGGTTCAGTGTAGAATACTTCACCTTTTGCACATGTGACTGTCATTCTGTGATTTAAAAATAAGAAACTAGTTGTGTGATTTCCAGTATGGCTACCATTGGCACTTAAGGAGGTCACGGATTAAGAGTGGGGAGCTAAAAATGAATTCGTACAGGAGCTGTCCACAGGAATCAGGAATGGTAGGCAATAACATATGCAAGAAGCAGGCAAGAAGACATACAAGTGTAACCTACTTATCCTTGGCCACATCAATCTCCATTGGAGAACTAGGAAAATTTAAAATTTAATATAATGACAGCACCCTGTGGCTTGACAAACAAATATGAAATTGCTTTAACAAATTAACAAATTTTTAATTTTAAACCAACAACATTCTATCAATTAGGGATAAATAATAGTGAACATATATACCAGTATGTACATATATACAGCACAATTCAATTATACAAAATCTTCAGTGCCTTTTAAGAAAAGCACTCAAAACAGTTACAACTACTAAAGTGCCCAATAATTAAAGAACTGCAAGAAAGTCCACACTATTAATAAAGCATGGCTTCTTTATCTTGTCTGTTATCTGCACAGGATGTAGCTGTTGCAGGTCTTTCTTCAACTTGGGCCTGTACAAAAATAAGCAATTCCCTCATTTGAGCTGTAGTCCTTCCTTCTGTTGCCAGATCAATTCAGGAGCATTACATAATTTACAAACTAATACACCCTTCAATTTCACTGGGGAAATTCTAATATAGTTTTCTCTCTTATTGGCTCCAACCCTTACCTGTAAAAAAATAAGCAATTCCCTCAACTGAGCTGTAGGCCTTCCTTCTCCTGTCAGATCAACTCAGAAGGGTGAGACTCCTGCAGTTGGTAATATGTAAGCAAGCTTACCAACTACACATGCTCATTGAGCTCTTATCTCGTGGGCCCTAAGATCCAAACAGAACACAAATACTAAAATGGCATGGGTTACACAAGGTCCTGGAGAGAGCTGCCATTCAGCAGGGAATCTGTTGTCTACCAGACTGCAGCACAAGTTAGACAGTTGAAATAGTGAAAGCCAGAGGCCAGCTGAAGAATCTCATAAGCCTTGATAGTCCTGCACTTGATGTTGTATGAATAGGGGTCTCGATCCTGCTAAGATATACAGCTCGGCTTCCTCCTCTTAAGTAGTACTTGGCAGACATACAATTTACCTCCTAGTCCAGGCTTCTGCTCCAACATGCCATGATCTTGATTCCTGGGACTCTGAAGGAACTTTGTGGATTTTGGAGTGTTGATCCAATCAAAAGTTTCTGGATCTCCATCTCCATTGGCTTAGGAAGCTCAATTACACTTTCCATTACACTTTAATAACAGTCAGGCTAATCTAGGATTAAGATATCCACAACTTTAGAAATTATTGGCATCCGGTATCACTTTTTTAATAAGTCCTAAGAAATAATAATTGTTTTAATTTGTTAGATGAAAAGCTAATATCCTTTCTGTATTCTTCCTTTGGATTGTGTTGCATTCTGTAATATTGTTTTTAGCATCTCCAAATAGTGCTCCATTAAACACTGAAAACTGTAGATTTCTTTTTGACCAGAAACTGGCAAATTCCCTGCTTTTTCAGTAATCACCAATCTAATCAAAATTATTGTAAATTTTCACAAAATCCCTGTGGATATATCTTCTGGACATGACTCTACAATTTCAGTTTGAATTTATTTCTAATCCATGATCTACATATACATTACATACCTTAAGAAATTTCAATGAAAATGTGGATTTCTTAAAAGCTACATCAGAAGTTCTACTATTTTTTACCCAAGCCTGCATTTCCAGATAGGCTTCATATTATGGTTTGGGTCTATAGTGACACTGGGGTAGATTCAACCACCCTCTAAGTAGCCTTCATTCAACTTAAGAAGCCATCCTCTTGCTTCAATGGCAGAGCTACTACCTTGAGAGAAAGTTGCTGTAAATTGGAGGAAGGCTTCAAACTTGAGCCAAAAGAAAAGGAGGCATAAGTTTTTAAAAAACAAAGTGGGAATGAGATCTACCCCAATGTGATCTTTGTAGTATTCTGACTTCAAATCCTGACTTCAAATCTTTCATCCAAATGTGTTCTGTGAATCCATCCATGCAAAATGGTTTAGGCAGTTTCCACTACTTTAACTGTATTTTTTCAGCATCATTCTCTTATTTTGCAGTGATATGAGGACAAGTCATCCTTATGGTGATCAGCTAGAATTATAAGTCGATAATTCTCCAGAACTTGCCTCAGGTCCAGTGACAACCAAGGATACAGAACTTGCCTCAGGTCCAGTGACAACCAAGGCTTCCAGGATTTTGAAGGAGAGGAGGTGGAGGGATCTTTATTCTTCACTGTAAAGCCTTGACTGGGGTAGGTTCTGGACCAGTCCCTGGAACAGGTGGGGTTTTTTTTGGTTCTGCTTCATTGTTGGTAGAGATAGGCTATCCCAGAGTATGACTGGGATGACAGCCTTGGCTCCACAAACGTTGCGTGATTTTGCGCCCCTATGTGATTAAATGGGTGGCACCTGGGGACATGTGACCCCACATGTCCCTCTGTCAGGTATGTGTCTACAATGGCTAGAAACTTGTACTGACCATAATTATGGAACAATCTCTCCAGCGTGGTTTGAAAGGTTTGTCTGATTCTCTCATTGTCAGTATTAAGGAGGCAGTTGAAGACAATTTTATTTATGATTTCATTTTGATTTATCTAGCTTTGTTATCAGTAGTCTTAACTGGAGTTTTTATATTGTGATGATTTCTTGTGGATTTCATAATTGTTGTTTTCATTATGTATTTATGATGTTCCACAAGGGAAAAAGGCAGCTAATAAATGTTGTAAATAGATAGATAGATAGATAGATAGATAGATAGATAGATAGATAGATAGATAGATAGATAGATAGATAGATAGATAGATAGATAGATAGATAGATAGATAGATAGATAGATAGATAGATAGATAGATAGATAGCAGTTTAATTGCCACAAATCTGTGATAATTTTAGTGGGGTGTAGTAGTTAAGAGTAATGGACTCTAATCTGGACAACTGGGTTTGATCCCACTCTCCTCCACATGAATGGTGGACCCTTATCTGGAGAACTAGATTTGTTTCCTCACTTCTACACATGAAGTCTGCTAGGTGACTCTTGTGGGGAGAGGAAGGGAAAGGAACTTGTAACCTGCTTTGAGCCTCCTTAAACCCAAACTACTACTACTACTACTACTACTACTACTACTACTACTACTACTACTACTACTACTACTACCACCACTACTACTACTATATTCCAGACACCAACAATGTAACTTACATTTATTCGGAAGGCTGAGAAGAGTGTAACTCCACTAAGGATGGCATGGTTCATCAAATATATCCAGTAACTAACCTGGATAGCTTTAAAAGGGGCTTGAACAGATTTATGGAGGAGAAGTCGATTTATGGCTACCAATCTTGATCCTCTTTGATCTGAGATTGCAAATGCCTTAACAGACCAGGTGATCGGGAGCAACAGCCGCAGAAGGCCATTGCGTTCACATCCTACATGTGAGCTCCCAAAGGCACCTGGTGGGCCACTGCGAGTAGCAGAGAGCTGGACTAGATGGACTTTGGTCTGATCCAGCTGGCTTGTTCTTATGTTCTTATGTTCTTAACTATGTGATTTTCACTTCTGGAAACACATGTCACAAATGTGCATCCCTATTCAAGGGAAAGTTCTAGTTTTAAACATTTGCTCCTGAAAAGTAAAACATATTGAAAAGAGTAAAACATAATTCAGACTGAGTTTTTGAACAAATTAAAAATGTTTGCTTTTCACTGCAACACACTTCTACATTACTAGACATATGGCATTGTTCTGTGAACCATATGTCTTCACTGATGAAGTGACATATGGCAGAATTTTAAAATAACTATGAGAGGGGGAGGGGAATTAGGCATTTCTCTTTTAAAAAACATTATGTAAACTTGTTGCAGTGATCAGGTGACAACAAATCCTTGGCTGCAACTCCAAAGATGCATTCCTCGGAATTAGTTCTACTAATTAACATGGAGGCTATTTCTGCTTAAAACTGAATAGGTTTACACTGTGACTGTCTTTCATTTGCCTCAGTGTCACTGAGGGGTATTAAAATTATAGCAAAACTGACTGAAACACATTTGTATGGCTACTTGATTTGCAGGCAAATCCTGTTCATTCCACCTTTGCAGTGCCACAAATCCTATTATGTGGAAATCAGGGTAATGTACATGGATTCCATCTCTTCCGTTTTACAAATTGCAACCTCTGGAGACATGGAGAACTTTAAGAGCAGGAGAGGTCCAAGTCTGCCAGCTGAGCTTCATGGCTGAGCAGTCATTTGAATAGGATTTCCATGATTCTAGTCCAGTTTCCTAAATACAACTAATGCAAAACACTGCTATAGAGCTTCCATGAAGCACAGTGCAGAACAATGCAGCAAGACACAGCAACTGGAGCTGCATTAACCAGATGCTGAACCAAAAGAGAAGATAAAAGGGGTGACTCTCTTAAGTACAAAGAGGAGCCAACAGAAAGAGACAGCATTGCCAATGCCAATGAAGCGGTGAGCTTTTTTTTACAGATATTATGTCATGATTGCAATCTTGTCAATGTGTAAGGAATGAGTGTGAATTATCCAAAAAATACTGCTCTTCAGATATATATCTGGGTAAATAATTCTCGATGCAAAGTTGTCAAAAACCTGAGCTTTTTGAAGAACACAATATATGTCAAATGCAATAAAACAAAGTGAAATAAAAAGAGGGATACCTGTAGCAAGGAAAGTTCTTGCCACTTCCCTTCTTTATAGCATGTACAGGAAAAGGTTTCCTCTTGCCTACCAGCAAATATGCAGCACCAAATAACAATTGAGGGAAACAGACACACCCCAATCTATATTTGTCTAAACTTTTGGAACATTTGATGATGAACCATGAGCGAATTTCTGCACAGGACTCATCCAAGTCCTTTAAGTTCTGCATGGTGATTGGCCAAGTCTCCAGTGCTGAGTCCAGCAAGCAGGATCAGCTCCTTCACCTCCCTCCCTGAGACCTGTGGGCAGGGGGTACCGCCCAAGGGGATGGGGGGTGTCAAATGACCCCAGGCACAATGGCAGGGGTGGAAAATTGCCCCCTTCCTCCCCCATGCTGATCCTGCTTAGAAGATCTCAGTCAGCACAGGGGAGGTGCCTAAAGACAGAGCAGCAGTTGTCCAAGCCACCTCCTTTCCTCCCCAGGTCTTGGGGAGGAGAGGCGAGGACAGCTTGGATGGGCAATGCAGCAGCAGGCTGGCTCCTGGGCCTCCCACCATGGTGCCCTGCCTTGAGAGGGCAGGTGGCTCTCCACTGGGGGGCAGGTGGTGGCTCAGATGGGCTCCATGGCAGCAGGCCATCTCGGGAGCTGCAGTGCCTGTCTGAGCTGCCCCTACCCCTGAGCACCCCCCCCCCCAAGCACAGGGGAATGTGGGAGGGGAGCACCCAAAGCAGGTGTTGTCCCCAGACACCATTTCCCCTAATATGCATCTGCCTGTGGGCTTCAGGAAGTGAAATGGGGGAGAATCAGCCCAATCCTGCTTGCTGGACTCAGTGCATTGAGTTCAGCAAGCAAGATTGGGCCCCCACCTCCTTTCCCAAGACTTGCATCCTCAGGAAGCCAAGTGTGGGGATAAGTGACCTTAGATCCTGCTTTCTGGACTTAATATGCTGAGTTCAGCTATTTTGGGACATGCTCCCATCTCCCTTTGTAAGAATTGCATGCCTTGAAAAGCCAGGTTGGGAGTCCAACAAGTGGAATCAGGCACTCAACTTTCCTTCCCAAAACCTGTGGCCCTTGGGAAGCCAGCTGGAGGGGAGAATCAGGTCTGGATAGGACCCTCCATCTCCCTTAGCTTTGCTAATAGTGAGGGAGCCTAGAGACTGGTAGAACTATCCCCATATTCACAGGCACCCTGGTGGCTCCCCCCACTTTGCAAAATTGATACAGCTTTGCAAACTAGGAGTGGGAGTGCTTATGGATTTGGGGAGAACTCTCCCCTTCTTCATAGGTGCCCTTTTGACCCCTCCACCCCATCTTCACAGGCACCCTGCTAGCCCCCCATCCTTTGCAAAGCCATGATCCCAGCCTGTGAAGAGGGAGGAGCCAGCAGAGCAAAGCGGGGAGGAAAGGCAGGAGTTGCTCCCCTCAGAGGGTACCATTTCCACCAACAGCTTTCAGTATTTGTTCACACAATGGGCTTTACTCTAGTTTATTCATTAATTTAAAATCCTCCCAAAGAGACTGCATAATGAAAGCTATAATATCAAATGCAAAACCATCAATTAGGATAATCCTAATCAAAGTCTCCAAATGTTGGTGATCTTTCACCTCATTGTTCAAGAATCTCATGCTTTCCAAGGAAAAATAACACCAAAGCACCAGAATAACCAAAGGTGCAAAGGTGATTGTCCTTTTCCAAAAGTTAGAAAAAATCTTAATTTCTGAGAATTTCAAAATTGGTCTTGTGTGGATTAGATTTAGATTACTAAATTTCTGACAGTGCATCTTAAATGAAGACCTTCTAGTATAGGAATGATTGCAGCCTTTATAGTGCTTCAAAAACCTGCAGATACAGTAATATGTTTACAAGAAATTAGTAATTATGCCTCCTCTATGTCATTGTAATGCTCTAAATTACTGGACCCTTTCACACATACGCAGATGTCACCCATCGGCATACCACAAACACATATACTGTCCATGCAGCAGAAGTACAATGAGGAGGCTGCAAAATAATCACAGGGGTATCCATGGCCGAATTCCCACTGATAATTTAATCTAGATACAACCAAGTTTCAAAAGAATCAGCATCTTTTCATTCAGGTTCCAACATCTTCACTGCAGCATGTTTCTAGTGAAGATATCTAGGCCTTCCCCTTTGGGGGGGGGGTGCCTGCTGTTAGGGGTGCAATTGTTAATATAGCAGCACCAACATTTCAGAATATCTTTAGGAGACCTCCTGATGATACCACCCAGGTTTGGTAAAGTTTGGTTCATGGAAGCCAAAGTTATGGACCCTCAAATGTGTAGCCCCCATCTTCTATTAGCTCCCATTGGAGTGTTTTTTTCAAAAAGGTGCATATACGAGCAGGTCCAGGAAAATCCCACAATAAGAAAGGGGGAGCACCAGAAACGGGACTGAGCTGTGTTCCATGGTTCGGCTGTGAGGAGATCTCAAGGGAACCTGGATATTTCGGGTGACTATCCCAGGATTAATCGCCAGTGAGGAAATCACCCAGGTAGAAAGACAACCTGGCACACTTCATTTCCTTGAGCTGTTTGCAGGGAAAAAAATCCTTACCTGTTTGTTCCCATACCAGGGATTGGATAAAGCTAATGAAATTTACATTTTGCTGGGTTATCTGAAGGTAACTGCCATCAAAATTCAAATGACACCTATGATTCCAACTTGAGGTGATTTAATGGATGTTTTTAGCTCATTGACAAAGAACTGAGGGGAGGGGTTGAAATGAATGTAAACTTGTTGTCTAGATGACTCATCCTGGGTGGATCAGATATTGGGAGATTGAGGATCAAATTGGGTATCTCAACTGAAGAAAGGACAGGGGCCTAACATAACACATACATGGAAAAGAATTTCATATTTTCTAGGTTGATCTTTACCAGGTGCAGCAATAGTAAAAAAGACAGGACAGGCAGGTAGATTTTAAAACAGCAATACAAATAAGAATTGAGTAATGTGAAATCATTGGATGTAATGGGGTAAAAAACCCAATCAAACTATTTCTAATGGAAGTATTCACATTTAATTAGATGTATCCGCTCAAGCTAATACAAACTGAAACAAATTATGGAAATATATATGGTGTTCAAAGAGATTAAAAGAGGAAGGATGCAGATAGGAAGAGAAGAGTGAAGGCTTGCAGAGAGATAAAATGGACATCAGAAGGGGGAAAGAACAGAGGGATGTAGAATGGAGTCTAGCTCAGTGAGACTAGAGAAAGGGAAAGAGAGGAAAGTAGCCAAATGTGGGTACAAAGGAGAACTGATTGTGATCAAGATAGTATAAGAGCACAGAAAGAAACAAGGCAGAAGGGACAGAGAGCTGCAAGAGGGGAGACAGGCTCATACCTTTTCTGATCCTAAGAGGAAGTGTCATCATGAGTCCTTTAGCATTCAGTGGTAGTGGATGAGAGTTGGGGTTAGGGGGAAACAGGAAGACCTGAACTTAAGCTCCAGAATTCCAGCAGTAAAGAACAGTTAGTAAGGGTGGCTGAGCTTAAATTGGTGTGTATTTTTAATACCTTAAATTCACATCCTTTTCTGCCAGAAGTGGGAACAAGGTTTTTCTCAGTATTTGAAGTTCTCCCAAATGTCCTGTTCATTAACGACCTGATAGAGGTCTGCATTACTTGGGATGCTGATGAAGGGGAATTAAATGTTGAGCTACTGTCCCGCAAGCCGTGGTCATTCATTTTGGTCTGGTTGATGTTAGATCCCATGGAGACAGGACAGATCGCTGATGAGTGTGACAGTTTTTTCATGGAGGCTTGGCTGTCTCATCATGACATCACATTTTATTGCATGTAATTCCTAAAATAATTCTCTGATTTATATCTTTGGCTGCATAGGTTTAGGAGTGTTAGGGGCTCTGAAGGTGACAGCTGTTAGGATCCAGAGGCAGAGCTACCAGGGTAAGGGGGGCGCCTTGCATTGGGTGAGTGCCTGGGGGGTGGAAAATTGCCCCCACCCCCTCCTGCCCCCCTGCACTTACCTTAGTGAAACAGTGCAGGCTGGCCTGTTTCCTTCAGGCTGACAATGGCCTGGTGGGAACTACACTTCCCAGGAGACCTTGTGAGCCCCAGTGTCTCATGGGAATTGTAGTTCCCACCAGGCCATTTTCAGCCTGAAGGGAACAGGCTGCTTTTCCAGGCTGAACTAAGGGGGAGGCGGGCAGGACACCGTGGGGGGGGGGGGGCGGCGGAAAACACAGAGTGTGCACCAGGCACACTCTGGTCCAGCTATGCTGTTAGGTCCAGCTATGCTGTTAGGATCAGAAAAGAGTTATGGTGCATTTCCACTAATATGCATATTGTACATAATGCTCAGTTCATGCTGTTCAATACAAAATCTCAACGTTCTCTTCATCAATTTACCTTTTAACCAATTAGTGTTCTCTACTTTAGATACTTCTCTGAAAAGAAGTGTTCCTCCAAAAATTTCAGATAAGACAAGTTCTGGTTGGACTTGAATGTGAAAGCTTTTATAAATATATCCTCTAATACATTGTCTCCAATCCTCCATTTCTTAACGTTCCATGATGATATGTCATCTTCTAATGTGATGTGACTGGATTGATAGCATTCATTCTGAAGTGTAATGTAATCCAGTGTGACTGATCAAATGGAACTCGCCACTTTGCAGCACAGGGCAATGCATCACATGTGAAATTCCAATCAAACCTGCCTTCTGCATGTCACAGTGAAAGAAATCTGTCTGTATCCCCCCATGGTTAATTGATCAAGCCTCTTAAATCTATTCTTTTCCCTTTTATCACTTTTCTAGAAAAGGGAACGAACAAGGCAAGTTGATTTACCAAGCTGCATTCCTTTCCTCCCGCTGTACTTTCTCATGTACAGGTGTTGTGTTGTGATGTAGAGCAACAGAGAAATATTTGTATGGAGCTGTACAAAATGCAGTGTTCTCCCTCATCCCATTGCTAAAGCACAACCAGAATGCAATATGATCAGGATAGTGTTGCCTTCTGGCTGCCCCCAAACAGATCCAGTCTGCTACTGACAAAGGAAAATAATGGGAAAATGCTTTTGGAGAACAAATTAGACAAAATCCTGGAAAAAATATTTTTTTAAAAAACTATGATGTAACTGTTCACTGGGAAGGGAAGTTATACTGCTGCTTTATGGCCCCTTCCCCACATTCAGAATAAAGCACTTTCAATGCACTTTCAATGCACTTTGCAGCTGTATTTTACTATGCGGAATAGCAAAATCCACTTTCGAACTATTTTGAAAGTGGATTGAAAGTGCATTTTTCTGCATGTGTGGAAGGGGCCTATAGGTTCCTTCACAACCCCATTAAGTGGGAGTTCTTGGATGAAATGTATTCAGGAGCACTGACTCCAGTAGGGAGATATAGCTAGAATCAAATTATGCTGGCTTGATGTTCTACCAAAGGATGGTAATGAATTTAAGGACCAATTCTATGCACTTGCTCACTTCAAAAGGCATTTACTGCCAAATTAGCATATCACAGTACTTACACTAGCACAACCACCACTGTAGACAACTGTAAACACATTTATGTTCAATGCATAGTATTAGGCACACACCAAAACTTCCTTTCTTGTTTCCCAGCAGTTTAGTAAGTTCGTCCAAGTTTTTTGGGGCTTGTTAATTTGGTTAATTGGGATACTGCTTTTTCAGAAGTCGTGCTATATGTTCCACACTTGTCATAAAATTAATTGGGCAAGGAGCTCATATGCTTTGTCACAGTTAAAATATCCTTGCATTTGGAATGATAATAATATTTTTCAAAGTAACATATATATACTCATAATTGTAAATATCTCAGTTACAGTATGTTAAAGTCAGTGTGCCATTGTGTAAACTTTAGTAATTTGGAAAGTTGAATGCGCATGCTTTTCTTTCATAGTTTTTTTTCTGTCAGTGTTGAGATATATATCTGTAAGGAGAAGCTGAAGCCTTCACATAGAAGATAACATCAGTTTCTTCTCATATTACGAAATGAAGATATTTATTAATTACAAACAGAAATGAGTGGTGTACTAAACGGACTCCACCAATGTGCAAATTCTAGAAAGCTACCTATTAGGCTTGCAAAAGTTTCCTGTATATGCTGCAAATCCGGGCAGTGACAAGAACTTGTTTGTATTTCCTTGTTGTTGGTATACTTCATTTTATTGTGCTTTGCTTTATTGTGCTTCACAGATATTGTGTTCTTTACAAAGTGCAGGTTTGTGGCAACCCTATGTCGAACACGTTTATCGGCACCATTTCCCCAACAGCATATGGTCATTTTGCAACTCTGTGTCACATTTTGGTAATTCTCAGAATATTTCTAACTTTTTCATTATTGTTATATCCATTATGGTGATCTGTAATCATTGCTATTTGATGTTGCTGTTCTAATTGTTTAGAAAGCCATGAACCATGGCCCATATAAGATGGTAAAGTTAATCAATAAATGCTATGTGTGTTCTGACTGCTCCACTGACCGGCTGTTCACCCATCTCTCTCTCTCTCCTTGGGTCTCCTTATTCTCTGACACAACAATATTGAAATTAGTCCAATTACAGCCCTAACCAAATGGTGGGGGTAATTCACTGCTGGGAGTGGTGTGGGGCTGGCCTCATGGAGGGTGGATCTGCAAGCAGATAGCTGATACAACCCTCCACGACAGCCAAATGTGGTGCGGACCACCACGCCAGTAGTAATGTAACTACCTCAGGAGAGGCCAATGAGAAAAGGTGGCCTCCCCGCCTTTCATGTGAAAGAGCTGAAACTGCTGAAATGGGCATCCCTGGTCTGTCCAAGGCTGGGCTGGCCTCAGTGGTGACTGGCAAGGCATGATACCCATCTCACAGTATGATTCCCCCCATTATCCCTCAGCCTCCAGCCACAATGCACTGTCACAGGTGTAGCTAGGGCAATCTGGAAGCATGGCCAGGGGAGAGCTGATGGTAGTTGGCTTCTACCTAGACATTGTCTCTGTTAAACCAGCATAGGAGACAGAAAGACTCATGCCACCTTTTTGGTGCCATAAGTCTATTAAGCCTAATGGGAGCTTTCTGGTGATGGGAAACTTTTTTGTGCTTTTTGCCTCCCCATCTACTGGTAAACCCCTTGGGAATGGCAGGGTGGAGCAATGTCATGTCTCTGCACCTGGCCCTTTTGATGGAGCTTCTCATAACATTACAATTACCTCTAAGTGTTCAAGTGAAAGAAAGAGTTTTAAATCAAAAGGTAGAAATTATTAAGCTTAGTGAAGAAGGCATGACAAAAGTTGTGATAGCCCCAAAACTACACCTCTTGTGCCAGTTAGACAAGTTGTGAATGCAAAGTAAAAGTTCTTGCAGGAAATTAAAAGTGCTACTTCAGTGAACACATAAATGATAAGAAAGTGAAACAGCCTTATTGCTGACATGTAGACATGATCTGGTTAGAAGATCAAACCACCCGCAACATTCCCTTGAGCCAAAGCTTAATCCAGAACAAGACCCAGACTCTCTCTAATTCTATGCAGGCTGAGAGAGGTGAAAAAGCTACAGAAGAAAAATCTGAAGCTAGCAGAGGTTGGATCATGAGAGCTAGGGAATGAAGCTGTCTCCATAACATTAAAGTGCAAGGAAAAACAGCAAATGCTGATGTAGAATTTGTAGCAAGTTTTCCTGAAGATTTAGTTTAGATAATTGATGCAGGTGACTATACTAAACAACAGATTTTTTTCAAAAAATGTAGACATCTCCGACATTCACAGCTGGAGAGGAGGAGTCAATGCTTGATTTCAAAGCTTCAAAGAACATGCTGATCCTCTTGTTAGGGGCTAATGCAGCTGGCTACTTTAAGTTGAAGCCTATGCTCATTTACCATTATGAAAAATACTAAAGCCCTTAAAAATCATGCTAAATCTACTCTTCCTGGCTCTATAAATGGAACAATAAAGCTTGGGTGACAGTACATCTCTTTACAGCATGATTTATTGAATATTTTAAGTCAACTTTTGACACCTACAGCTCAGGAAAAAAAGATTCCTTTCAAAATAATACTGCTTATTGACAATGCACTGGTCACCAAGAGCTCTGATAGAGATTTACAATGAAATTAATGTTGTTTTCTTGCCTGCTAACACAACATCCATTATGCAGCCCATAGATCAAGACTTTCAAGTCTCATTATTTAAGAAATACAATGTGTAAATTTATAGCTGCCATAGTTAGTCATTCTTCCGATGGATCTGGGCAAAGTTAATTGAAAACCTTCTGGAAAAGATTCATATTCTAGACACCATTAAGAACATTTGTGATTCATGGCACGGTGTCAAAATATCCACATTAACATGAATTTGAAAGAAGTTGATTCCAACCCTCATGGATAACTTTGAGAAGTTCTAGACCTCAGTGGAACAATATGGTGGAAAAAGAAAGCAAATTAGAGTTAGAGGTAGACACATGGCTGCAATATCAACACAAAACTGTAATGGATGAGGAATTACTTCTTATGGATGATCAAAGAAAATGTTTTCTTGAGATGGAATCTACTTCTGGTGACGATACTGTGAACATTGCTGAAATGATGACAAAAGATCTAGAATATTACATAAATTTAGTTAATAAAGCAGCAGTAGGCTGAGAGAGTATTGGTTCTCATTTTGAAGTTTTACTATGAGTAAAATGCTATCTAACAGCATCATGTGCTCCAAATAAATCTTTAATGAAGGGAAGAGTCAATCAATGCAGCAAACATTATTGTTGTCTTATTTGAAGAAATTATCACAGCTATCTCAACCTTCAGCAACAACCACCCTGATCAGTCAGCAGCCATTAATGTCTGCCTGATGCTTTTCAATGTGTGGGAAACCAGCCCTCTCAGCAGCTAAGATCCATGTACTCATGTTTGTGTTTCTCCACAGACACCTCATCAAAAAATTTTAAAAGTAGGGAAACCATATATTGCCAGAATCAGCAGGATGAGCTTAGTACAACTATGTACTCTTCGGCCTGAAAAGGTGCCCAGGAATAAAGCCTGCAGAGCAAACATTCTGGAGCAACTTCAGAAAATGGAGGCAGGGAGAATCCCTTCAGCAGCACAAAAAATGTCTGGTGCAAGCTGAGGAGGAAACTGACCAGTGAGCGGTTGATGGGGAAAAGCCTCTTTTCTCTGTTGTCTGTGCTGTCTGGACAAAACATGAAAGGCATATTTTTAAAAATATGTCCCCAGGATGTCTTATTTTGGGTATGTGGAGTAAATAGATGAAGTCGTCACTTTTTAAGACGCCCCCCAGACATCTTTTTTGTGCTGTGCAGAATGGACCAATATCTCAGAGAACCAGCATGGTGTAATGGTTCAAGTGCCAGACTAGGACCTGGGAGATCCAGGTTCACATCATCACTCATGCCGTGGAAGCCTTCTGGGTGGCCTTGGGCTAGTCACACATTCTCAGCCCTGACCCTGCCTAGTGTGAATGAGAGACTTTCAAGGAATGCCAGAGTAGTGATACTGAGGCAGACAATGACAAACCACCTCCAAAAATGTATTGCCTTGAAAACCCTGTAGGATCTCCATAAGTCAGTTGTGACTTGACTGCAAAAAAGTCTCACCTTGTGTTACACCAATACTTTGAACACCCCCCCTCCCCACAGCCTAGCTTATTTCTTGCCAGAGTCGAAAAAAATGGTTAAAAGCATTGGAGTACTCAAGTGTGTGGGGAGGGGAGGGTTTCCTCATAATAACATGCTTTTCAGCCGTGTTTGCCACTGCTTAAAATAACCTTTTCATTACCTAAAAATTTGCCTGAAATCTAGGATGAAGCTCCCTTGGTGAGGAGTGCAATCTCTGAAAATATGATCTCACCTGGAGGTGTGTGAGTGACAAAGTTAGAGTGGAAATGTGTTCCCACAGAAACCAATTTCTCAACCATTCCTAAACCCTTTTCACAATTTACAACCAGATGTACTGGGGAATGAAATTTGTACTACCCACAATGCTTCCATACTCGTGGTCTCCATTTGAGTGAAATCTGAGTGAAAATTTAACACATTAATTTTCTGTGTGCATCAAAATATAGTATCAAAACTAGGCATGCTTAGAAAAACCAGACACAGTCCTTTTCGCACAAAATGGGGACTACTGTTACATAGGCATCATGAGTAGTATGTGTTTCCCTGGTACATATGATTACAATGTCTGAAAAGGGCTATATTCATTTGATATTAAAGAATGTAAATCAAGAGGTTTTTTAAAAAAATGACCTGCCTCTGAATAGTACTACCTCACCAGAAGAGCTTATTAAATAAATTGCCATTTTAGATTGTAAAGCCCTAAAAGATAGGGATTGCTTATTTCTGCATTAAAAGCCGTGCAAAAATGATAGATTCCCCTTCCCCCAGCAGTGTGGATTAGGATTTTTATTTCCAACCTGGAAACAGTGAGTAGGTTTGTTGTTGTTTTGTTGTTGTTTAAATGAAAGTTTTGTATTTGTTAAGATCTAGATAGGTGCCCTTTACTGTGGCTTCTGAAAACCACTTGATTTTAATTTTTCGATGTGATACATTGCCCAATGCAATATTATGGCAGGTTGCATCTGATCAGTCACACTGGATTATATTACACATCAAAGCAAGTGTTATCATTCCAGTCACATCACATTAGAAGAGACATATCATGTTGGCAATTTGAATTGGAGTCTTTTGAAAGGTAATTTTCAAGTGCAAGATTAAAATACCAATCCTAGTCAAAGGTCAGATGATAGGTTAGTTTCCAAGATCTGCTGCAGTTTTTGGCAGTTTGCTATTCCAGATATTGTGCTACAGGATTGACTTAAACAAATGCAATACAATGAAAGGTGGGTAAATTGGGCAAAGAGCACTGAGTTCAGGAGACTGAGTCTTAAGTAGATCAATATCTAAACTGAAGGCTCATATTATGCACAAGCTCACCTACAACCAACACTACCCTCTGTAAGCAGTGACTGTGATTGTCAGAAGAAAATTAGCCTGCTTGAGATATAAAATTGAAATTATTAAATCAATCATAATCCGTCTGCATCCATAGATGTTTTTTCAACATGTTCATTGCAGCAAGAGTTGACAAATAATATGAATATATACTTAATTATTAGCAGTATAAAGGGGAAGAGGTTCAAATGGTTCAGTCCTGGTTCCTGTACATTGTAAGAGTTGCTGTTTTGGTTTATGAGGAAAACAAATGCCTTATTGTTGCATAGTGCAGATTATGAAAAATCTGTATCAAGATGTCTGATCATATGGGAATCCATATATGTTCATTATTAAATGATAGCCAAATGAGTTTAGAAAACACTGGAAATAAAGGGACAAGGGTCACCCAGCTGAAAGATAATTGATGGCTGATATAGATGATTGTTGGGTGTTCAGTAAGTATTTGGTATAGCAACCATTATGTATTAACAGTTACACAAGTATAATGACACAAAACACAATGGATTGGATGCAACCAGTTTCTTTTTCACTCTCTCTCTCTAGATTCATTTCCTTACTTCAGCTACTATCCCACATGGCTTTTGTCCTAGCAGAGGTCATGAACCCCAGCATAGGCTCTTTGATGGATTAAACTTCCTCCCATTTTCAGTAGTGGAAAAACAGGTCAGATTCAACTATACATTGTAACAGCAGCAATGTTTTAATGCCATGACAAATATAAGTAGTGGCAAAAATAATTAGTGTCTGAATTCCAATTTTTCTAACTCTCACAGAGTGGGTGTCACTTTTTTTTTGAAGTTGGCTTCTTTAATGTTCATGTGATGACATCATCAAGAGCATAACACTCTCATAAAGCCTCTCTCCAAGCCTCTGTAGTAGCCCATAACTTTGAGCCCACATGATCTCTGAGGATTTGCCATCCTTCCATTATCATTCCCTAACATTTGATAATATGTTGCTGGTGGTTTGTGGATCAGAGGCATTTAATTCTGTCCAATATGCCTGATGTTCTTGAAAGTGATATTCTCTAAACATTGCTGGGGTAGGATATTGAACTCAGTACCCAAAGGTAGAGGCAAAAATCCATTCCAGGTTTTCACCACCATATCTAGTATAGATGTAAGGGGAGCTGGGAAGGGCAAGTTCCCTTCATATCAGTTTTAGCTCTTTGTTCCTAATGTTTGCTTTGGTTTGGAAGCTGAACCAACATATTATTATTATTTCTGGCAACACCGATAACCCAAACCTTTAGCTCTGCTATGGCATGGTTTGCACCAGCAAAGGGAAATGAGGGCAGGCAAGACATCGCTTTATCTTCCCCAAACTGTACTTTCTTCTTTAATACATGTTCTCCACACACAACAGAAACATGACTTTCTTGAAGATGAAACATTTTAACCAATTTATTTTATCACTACTTTGATTAAATTCAATCACATTGGTAGTGTATTCTGTGTTTCCTTAATTGCTTCTTGGCAACTAGCCTACCCAATCCATTATAATTATAATACCCTTTATATCTAATAAGCAATTTGATAAAAGAAAATTTATTTGAGTAAGCTCTCTTTATCAAAGACTTTCCCAGAGTTAATGCTGACAGACCTGCCCAGTAATGATTTGAAGCCACTTTCTGTTTTTAAACACAGTCTAAATTCAATCCAATTGAATGGAATTATTTGAGGCCAGACCGCAGTCTCTTTCTGGCTCCCTATTCATTAAATGATTCAGGATGGAGCCTTGTTTAAGCATAACCAAAAAGGCAGAACAAGGATTGTATGTCAATACTCTAGCTTAAAAAAATACCCCAGGATTCTCATTTTTAAAATACATGGCTCAAGAATATTTGAAAAGAAACACTGCCATTTCGCCATGTTAACTTGCTGCTGTAATCATGATAGGGAGTATTTTTTGCACACATTCTCTCCCGCCTACCCAAAAACAGCCTATGGCATAGTTGTGACAGGAAATCTATTGAACGGGGGGCTAAAAGGATATACAATCAATGCTTTGAAAAGTTATATAGGCAGCACAATTCAGAGAGGGGCTGGGGAAAAACAGTTCCTGGAACATTGGCTGGTGCTCTACTGGACTTCCAGTGGGTTCTGCTGGCAAAAGTACCCTTACTGGATTGCTCTGGAAAAAGTAATCTCCTGTGGCTGGTTTCCTGAGCAACAGAAGAGAGGGGAAGGGGCCTTTTAAATGGAGAAATAGGAGAACTCACAGGAACTTTCTTATTTGGCCAATGGCTGCAATGTGTTCTGCATTGCATTTTTGCTAAATTGATGCAATCCTAATTTGCATTGTGATAACCTATGGAGAGGGGAGGGTGAAATGGGGCACAAAGCTGGAGTGGCCTATAGGTTTTTAGGTTAGGGACAACACTGTTCTTTGACCAATCACAGAAGGTGTTTTTGTTTGCCTGGATTTCTTTCATTTGTTTCTGTGAATGGCCAAAGAGCACAAAAACGAGGTCTGGTTCCTGCAGACCCTATTCCAGTCAGATGTTTGACAGAGTTCAGTGCAAAGCTTGGCTTTAGCTGCTGTTCCTCCCTCTGAGTTTCTGGTGCTTCAACTGCATTATATACCTTGGATTACTGCCTGCCTGTGTTGGATTCCTGCTGCTTACCTGCTGCCTACAGAAGAAGACATTGAGTGATTTGAAATAATTGCTTAATTTTTAACTAATTTGGTTTATTTATTTTTTTTGTGAAGTGTGCCTGTTGCATCTTTTAGTCTTTGGCCTGTTGGTGGGTTGGGGGGGGGGGGAATGGGATCATGGTCTAGGGAGGTCTTAAATTGCCTTGAGTTTGGCTTGCTTTCCCTGTTTGTCAAAAATTATTTAAAAACTTATTTTACAAAGTTCTTTTAAAAACTCAAATGTTACTTAGTAAAAAGCTTTAGCATCTTCCTTGTGGATTGTGATAGGTGTTAAGAAGTGTCAAGTATCTTGTTTGCCAAACAGTTAATTAGTATACAGTAAACCATTTCAGTGTCAGCTCTGAGCTTCATAACAATTGAAGTAGGGTGACCTTAGACAACTAATTCATCACTTCAAACTGTAGTTTTGCAGAGAAAACAGGACAAATTTCACGATTTAAAATGTTTGACATTAGTTTAGACAGGTAGGAGGAAGAGGAAGAGGAGGAAGAAGAGGAAGAAGAGGAGGAAGAGGAAGAGGAAGAGGAAGAGGAAGAAAAAGAAAAAGAAGAAGAAGAAGAAGAAGAAGACAGTCACACTTTAAAGCAAGGTAAGATTAGGTGACTTTATATACAAATCTTAGGCCCTTTCCGCACGGGCGGAATATGGCGGCCTGGGGACAGCAAAAACACCGTCCCCAGGCTGCCATTCGCACAGGGGGAGCAGCTGCAGCGCAGCCGCGCCGCCCTCACGCCGCCCGACCGGCACCAAGCCAGCGTTTCCAGAGTGCGCTGGGAAGAGCACTTTCTTGGAAACGCCGGCTGGAAGCTTCCAGGTGCTTCCAGGTGCTCCCCCCCACTCCCTCCCTCCCCTTACCTGCTCTCCAGCCCTCCGGCGCATGGTCGAGGCCTGGGGACATGCCCCCTGCTCTGCAATGCTGAAACAGGCGCGCAAGGCAGGGGAGGCGTGTCCCCAGGCCCCGGTGACGCACCAGAGGGCCGGAGAGCAGGTAAGTCCACCGGGTGACGGCGCCCAGTTCCCGGTTCTTTCTGGGACCGTCCATGTGGACGGTCCCGGCGTCATCGTGTCGGCGTCAGTAACGCCGACCCAAGCCCTTCCGCTTCCGTGTGGAAAGGGCCTTAGTTTTCTTGAAGGAGGGTTCATTAAAAGAGATTTCAGGTCTTTTAAGTTGCAGTGCAGGATAGGTATTTATTATTTATTATTTATTATTTATTTAATTTGATATACCACCCCATCCCCGAAGGGTTCTGGGCAGTGTACAGCATAAAACCACATAAAATCATTGTAAACATCCATAATTATAATAAAAACAGCAGTTATAGGTAGCTAGGTACTTAACTTTCCTGTATTAGTTAGCCAGAGTATGGCCTGGGGAAAAAAATGAGCAACAGGAAGGGAATGCAATGGGGTCCCAGGAAAAGGCAAAAGAGAAAACTAGAAGATGAAGACAAGGGAAAGGGTTCTGTGTTCTGCCATCTGTGTAGAGTCCTGCTCCTGAGATGCTTCCACCATCCTGATCTGTGGTTGGAATGATGCAATGAAGAAACCCTGCAAGGCATTCTTTATTAAAGCAGCTCCTGGAGCAGCAGCACCTGCACAGGTTACAGCTGATGCTAGCATGGGACACGGGTCTGTTGCTCAGGTTGCCCCTCCTCCAACTGTTGTTGATCCTATTCCAGTTGCAGGAGGAAAAGCTACCTGAGTTGTCTTTTGGGATGAGCTTTGGGGAGGAGAGCATTGCAGCTCTGGAGCTTATCCCAGTTATCAAGAAGATGCGGATAAACTAGAAGAGGGTCCAGGTGCATCTCATTCTTTGAATTCTACCGAGCTCAGCAGGCCATCTAAAGGGAGACAGAAAGAGAGATCTGAGGTAGCACAAGAGCAAGAGATAGAGGGGCACCCCAAGATACTGCCATCTCAATTCCCTCCCCTTTGGCCATCTCTTACATCCATTTGGCAAATTTAGACTGCCCTGCGCACAGGGGTGCCCACAAATGCTGGTCAGCAGGGGTGTTCCCTCACATCCTCAGTCTGGAAACAGTTTCAAGTGACAGAGGATCTGAGTTTTACACAGTGCCAGCTATATAGAACATGGATCAGGCAAGGGAAAGACATTAGTCATTTCTCAGTTTCCATCAGTTGAAGTAAAACTAGATGATGTTTCTTTGTGGGGGAAGGGAGAGGCTAGTGAAATGGCCAAGTGGCCACTAGCCAGCCAATACATGAGCTGACCAGCAACTTCACTTTTATTCTCCATGCTGCATGAGGTGCATGGTCTTCAGTAGACTCAAAAAGGCAAGCATCTCTGCCAGAGATACTTATCAAGGGCAACACTAGGGTGTCAAGAAATGGGAAGTAAATGGCAGAGAGAAGGGTCACTTGTCTCATCGGTGAGATGATCACTATTGATAAGTGGCCATTTAGAGCTATAGAGGACATCAGCTTCCACGGGTTGCTCAAAGATGCTTGCCCTTGGTACATGCCCCTTCTCTCACTATTATGAATAGGAATGTGTTGTAGTGGGACACAGTTCCAGCAAAGCATGCTGGTATGCTGTGCTTAATATCCTGTCAATAAACCAATTTCTGAACCCAAGAGTCTGGTTATTACAGGAGTTTTATTGACAGGATATTACACACAGCATACCAACAGGCTTTGCTGGAACTGTTTTATGGCTGCATATCAGAAAATCATTCATACTTGCAGATAATGTCCTGATACATCTGGAGACTCATCACTCTTCTACACTTTTAACAGCTCGAAGAAAGACATTTCACTTTGTGCCCTTCTATTCCATAAGCAGCTCAAAAAGAGGTGTTATGTGGTTTCTGGGTTGTATGGCTATGTTCTAGTAGCATTTTCTCCTGACATTTCGCCTTTATCTGTGGCTGGCATCTTCAGAGGATCTGATGGTAGTAAAGCAAGTGGAGCTTATATACCTGTGGGATGATCAGGGTGGGAGAAAGAACCATTTGCAATTAGCAAGCTTGATTTACATGTGTTGAGTGGGATCCACCCATTTTAGCATGTGAGTAACCATGAAGATAGCATAATCAATTAGTGAGGGCATCTGCATAGTAGTATTCTGGCCTTTTGATTGCCTTTGATTGCTTACTGCTTAGAGATATCCTGTGTCTGGGTGGTGTTCATTAGTCACTGCCTTGATTCTAGTGTTTTTCAGCACTGGTCACCAAATTTTGTTCATTTTCATGGTTTCTTCATTTCTGTTGAAATTGTCCATGCACTTGTGGATTTTAATGGCTTCTCTATGTAGTCTGACATAGTGGTTGTCAGAGTGGTGCAGAATTTCTGTGCCCAGCTTGGTTTATCATGTGCTCTGCTATTGGTGATTTTTCCAGCTGAATTGGTCTGCAGTACCTTTCATGTTCATTGATTCATCATCTCTGGGCGCTGCATCTGGTGGTCCCTATGTAGACTTGTCCACAGCTACATGGTACGCAGTAGACTCCTGTTAGAGGATCCCTCCTATCCTTTGCCAAATGTAGCATTTGTTGATTTTTCTTAGTGGATCTGTAGATAATTTGTAGGTTATGTTTCTTCATTAGTTGCCCTATACAGTCAGTGATTTCTTTAATGTATGGTAAGAACACTTTAACTCTAGGTGGCTGTTTATCTTTATTCCTGTAGCTTGTTCTTGGTCTTGCAGTTCTTCTGATGTCTGTAGTAGAGTAACCATTAGCCTGTAGAACCCAGTTTAGGTGATTCAGTTTGTCTTGAAGGAGGTGGGGTTCACAAATTCTTTTTGCATGACCTATTGAAGTTTTTATTGTGCTCCTTTTTTGTCCTGGGTGATGATTGGAGTTTTTATGCAGATATCTATCAGTGTGTGTAGGTTTTCTGTAAACTGTGTGTGTAGGTTTTCTGTATACTGTGTGGCCCAATTGTGTGGCCCAACAAGGCATTTTACTTGCCAAGCTACCTTCCTACCTCTTCCTTTATCTGGAATGCTTCTTTCTCAGTCCAATCCTATAACCTATACACTGCTGAGGGAGATACAATAGCTCAGAGCAAAGCCAAGCAGCAGGGCACAGGCACACCCCACTCTCACACATGCATGCACATGTGCACGCACCCTTTTGGGGTACCTTGCCTATCTATGCACATAGCGGCGTTCCCCAACGACTATGCACATGCACTTGGCGGCTGTATCCTTTTATTGTAAAGCCTCAGGGATCCCAGACCCCATGGGGGTCTTTCTAATTAGGCAGGCTATGAAGGGGTGGGTTCGGTCAGTGCCTAAGGCAAGGGACTCTCGCCTACCTATTTCTTTGAATCTGCTTGCCAGAATTGCAGAAACCCTCCCTCGCACTTGCACGTCCCCATTTGAGACTTGCCTTTTTAGGGCAGCCTTCAGCTTGGCCTTTTTGGGGGCCTTCTGCAGTGGAGAGATTGTCTCAGCTTCCAGGAGTGATTCCAGTGACAGGCCCTTGCATATGGGGGATGTTCAGTTTTCTGAGCATACTCTCTTTATTCATTTGCATCAATCCAAAACAGATCAGTTAGCAAAGGGCACTTGCATTTCTATGCAGGCCTCCTCAGCACCTGGCCCTTGCCCAGTAAAAGACGTGTCTGCATATGTAAGCATCCGCCCACGGGGACAGGGCCCTTTCTTTGTGCGTGAAGATGGCTCCTGCCTATCGCTTTATCAACTGGCGGCTTTGTTACTGCTTTGCTTTTCAGCCCTGCAGCATCTTATGGCCTTCATTCTTTTAGGATTGGGGTGGCTTCCACTGTGGCAGGGCTTGGGGTCTCAGTCAACAGGGTAATGGATATGGAAAGATGGCATTGGATGGCCTACAAAATGTATATTAGGCCATTCCCCTAGCAATAAAATTGCAAGTTTCTTCACTTTGGCTAATTTACGCTTGTTGTTAGTTCTTACAGGTTCTCGGAGAGTCATTTGGCTTGTTGGTCACAGTATCGTTTTCTGGGCTGGCAGACATGCAGCAGCCACTGGACGGGGTTGGAACCTGGGCTTGCATCAGCAGTTAAGGCTATATTGGCTTGGGAAAAGAGGCATGCGCTGGCATGACCCTCACCAACTCTTGGCTACCTAGCCTCTGGTGAAAAAATATTCTTTTCCTCTCAGCTCTGAGAATTCTATCTCTCTGGCACTCTGCCTTTCTTGTTCTGGCTCTGACTCAGTCTTGACTGATGAGAAAACACCCTCCGGCCCTTATAGCTAACTGCAGCTCAGTGGAGCTCTCAGTTAACTCCTTGCATTCCTCTACTGTCGAAATAGAAGGAACCTTCAAATTCACCCTTTTTTAAGCAGTCCATCACAACATTATTCAGCAGTAATTCTAGTAATAGTGATGCAGTCAAGCTGCCTTGGTGATATATGGAGTAAGATGACTAGGTCCTGCAGTCAATTACCTTGATTCAGGTTTACATTATCTGCCAGAGCATTTTATCTGCTTCTTCTGAGGTTGCCCCCTAACTACTCTACATTAGAATTGCATTGAGTGAGCTTTTTTAATCCATCTTGCCCTTCTTCCTATAGCCCCTTTTCTCATCTAGCTTTTGTGCATACAGACCAAATGATCGTCAGCATAGTCTTCTTTTGATCATTAGAGAAGACCCATACTCATGTTCTCCAGCCAAGTTACAGCATTATGTCTTATTCTTATTTTATACCTACAGAAAAGGTGCCCATCCCCATGCTAGTATGCAATCATGCAACCTGTATTGATCATGTGGAGGTCCTTTAGGTTACTGCTTTTATCCTCCATCCTTCTACCAATGCATATAGCACACACTGATAGACAATGTATAGAATGATGTGGAAGCATCAGCAGAGGAAAGAGTTTTGTAAGGCAACATACACTAAGTAAAATTAAAGAAATTATTTACACATACTTATGTTTTGGGTTTTTGGGTTTTTTTAGTATTAGGGCATTTCTATGCCACCTTCTCCGCACAGGAACATGCCAAGTCATATCTACAAATATTTTAAAAAGACAACCAAATTCCAGCAGTTCCACCTATAATACCAAATAGTTCCATCTTATAAAACAAGTTTGGCAATTATGGGTAAAATTCAGATTTTTAAAAAAAATTCAGAGTTTGCAGAGGATTTATCACATTTATCACAAAGACAAAAGGTGAGAACAATCACAAAGATTTATTCACTCTGCCTCTTCAGAGGGATATCCTTTTTACCTAAGAGGTTAATCACACAAGTAAATGACATTGATAAACTGGAGTCATTGTATTCTGGATCATGTCAGGATTTTCTTTTATTATGAAGACTGAATGAGGAAAGACCTATTTGGCATGTGATGATAAACAAGTCAGTTCCAGAATTTTTTTTTTGTAATTTTTTTAAACAAGTATTAGCTGACTCAACTCATTATGTTGAAACATTAAAGAAAATAATAGGGATAGGAAATATTTAAAACAGGAATTCACTTCTGGAGCAATTACAATGTAATGAAATGTTATTTCCTTTAGCCCTACCTTGTGTATAATGAGATAAGTATTGGAAGAAAAATAGACATTAAAAATCTAGATAAATAATGAAAGCATCCACAGTAAGCTGAATGATCCTTCTATTGTGAAATCTTGATGTGCGTTTAGTTCATCCATTTTCCTATTGCACAGTTATTCCACTACATAATTATTTATGTTAATTCATCACACTGAAGAGATAAAATGAAGGTGCTTAAAAGCATAATCCTAAATACCCTTGTGAGTCCATTAAAAATAGGTTTAGAATGTTGTATTTCTGTTTAGACTTGCACTATAAAGGTGTCAGAACCATCACTCTTCTGGCAGACTTCAAACATATTAGTTGTTGAAACTCTGATGGTTTGAGAGCCATACATTTGATTACATGAACACACAAAGCTATCTCATTGAATCATAGGATTGGTTTGTGTAGGCCAGCATGGGTCTACTCTGATTGGCAGCAACTCTCTGGGTCTCTGACACAAGTCCTTCACATGATTGGTTACCAAATCCTTTTAACTGGACATAGTAGGGATCAAACCTTGGACTTCTGCGTGCAAAGCAGATGATCTATCCTGAATTGTTCTCCATGGTAGCCTGTCATATTATTTCTTTGGGTTTATAAAATATGTTTACATATACAATAATCGGTGTTGTGATAGAAAATATAATTTCAAGATGTTCCCTTATTTTAAAGTAGTGTGTTAATGTGAAGACCTTCCATAAGGTCACATGTTTACAGTTAGATGAGAGTGCTTGCTTGAACCTGTTGGAGTTGTTCCTTAGATTAAAACTATTTGAATAACTCCTCATTCTATTAGTCTGTTATTTTGGAATCCAGAAACATTGCAATGAAAATGTGCATTGATATATTGAATGTTATTTCACATCCCCTTCTACACATTTCATACCTTTCTTTTCTGTCATGAAAATGCTTAAGCATTATAACAAGCCAATAATAGATTACAAAAAATGCAAAATATTTATTAATTAGCAAAGTTTCAAGGTGAATAACAACAGGAAGAAAACCCTGACTAACCAAAACAAAAATTCAACCAAAACACGTCATGAAATGCACACTTGCATCTTTAAAAAGATTGCACAATTTGAATAGAAATGATTTCTGCTGTAGAAGGCTTGACAGCCAGAAATATTTTTTGGGGGACCATTATCAACAAAACATGTTCACTTTCAGACCTAAAACCAAATTTTAATCTTTGGGAAGCCTGGTATGGCACAGTTTAAATAGTTGCTGTAGTTTCTCACTATACCATTGTTGTATTTTAGTTCAAAATACTTAAAACAGACTCTGAATTATATTGTGTGGACTAACATGACTGGAGAACTATTAGTGAAGGATAATTATACACATGAATGCATCAAATTGTGGGGAATTTTTAGTGAGAGCTAAAACATCCAGCATCCCTTCCATATTTAAGTAACATCTTCATTAATGATCTAGAAAAGGGAGTAAACAGCAGGTTAATGCTGTTCATATATAACACAGAATTGGGAGGCACTTCAAACATCAGTCAGACCATGGCAATAAAAGAAAGAGTCCAAAGATATTGGAAAAATTGTCTTAATGACAAAATGAGATTCAGTTTGGAACACAGCAATATAATAATGTCAGAGGAGAAAAAAATATATAATCCAGGACTGATCTACTGAATGCTGAAGTGAAATCTAAAAGGTAATAAAGCTTAAAGAGCCATAAATATAGTAATGGACAGAAAACAGGACAGGAATCGGTAAGATAACACAATGCTGAAAAGGCTTGAGCCATTTTGAGGGGAACTTTATAAAGATGGAAGAAAAAACATGGTCAACAATCAACCACAGTCAACTCTGTCAATCCATAGCTGAAATTCTACATGCAGATTTGGGTAACACGTCATCATATTCAAAATATTTCACTGTAGGTCAAATTATGCTTTTAAGAAGAAAAAATATTACATTAAAGGTATAAAAGGGAAGCTTTGGTCTTTGTAGTCTGTATAAATAAAAAAGGAAGGGTGGATTTTCAAAGTTATTAATAAGATATTGGGGTAGATTTCACTGAAAAAGCTGACATTTCAGGGGGCTTTCTTTGCCAGAGCAGTGTTTCCCAAGGGAAAAAATGACATTCTACAAACTGTATTGTGAATATGATCAACTTTAAGTCTGTTAAAGTTTCACAGCACTTGTCATAAGAAGGGACAAATTGTGCTCAGAATCTATTAAAATAACTTTGGCAGCTGCTTAATAAAACAAAACATCCCACAATCATCCCATTGGTTACTGATCAGTTATCAAGCTAATTTCAATTACTACAAAACTTTTCATGGCCTAGGTTACCCATGCTTGTGGGACAATCTCTCCTATTATGCTCTGCCCAAATTAGTCATATTGGTAAAACCAGCAGCTGTCTGCTCATGTATATTCTTTGTGGTGGCTCCCACCTTATGCACATGAAAATGTCAGAAAGGCTCCCATAGTGCTATCTTTCTGCATAATGTGTAAAATAGAAATATATTAGAAGTGATAAGTGCCAGCACAGGATTGCATTGCCTGTATCTTTGGCCCTTTCCGCACGGGCCATTAACGACGCCCTGGGGATGGCAAAAACACTGTCCCCAGGGAGCCGCTCCCACAGGCACCGCTGCCAAAATGCAGCAGCGCCGACCTGGCTCCCCTCCCCCGCCCCCAGGGTGGCCTCAGGCCGCCTCCAAAAACCTCCCTCCCAATGGCCGTGCAGAAAGGGCCTTTGTAATCACATATTCTGTATTTTTCATTCTTTTTAAATTACTACATCAGCTACAAGGCGGTGAACCTGCCACCCCAGATAAAGGGAAAAAAAGATATGAAGTACAAGGTATCAACCTCTATCTCCTGAAAAATAGCCAATGCCCGCACAGTGTCAGTTTATGGGGGGAAAATATCAGAATGGAAGAATTCTAATGGTTTTCCATCCTGCCTTTACCTTCTGTTCAATATTTTAAGTGAATAAACCCCTTTACATCTAAACCAGCTTATCTTATTGTTTTTCTCATCTTCTTTTTGTAACCTCCAGGTTAGACTACTGCAACTCAATCTATATGGGCCTTCCCTTGTGGCTGATCTAGAAACTGAAGTTGGTCCAACATGTGGTGGCATGGCTCCTCATGGGTGGCTCTGTCTGGGACCCCATCATCCCCACTCTGCACCATCTGCACTGGTTCCCAATTGAATACTGGATCACCTTCAAGGTGTTGGTACTTACCTTTAAGGCACTCAACAGCCTGAGGCCCTCATATCTTAGGGACTGCCTCTCCCCTTATGTCCCCAATGTACTGGTGGTCCCTAGCCCCTCTATGATCTGTCTTGCCTCCACTTGGGCCAGGACCTTGGCTTCAGCCTGGTGGAACACTCTGATTTTGACCATCTGGGCCCTGCAGGACCTTGAGGAGTTCTGCAGGGCCTCTAAAACGGAGCTGTTCTGCCAGGCCTTTGTGGGAGACAGCCACTGATGTGAGTGCCATTCACTATACTAAGGTGGAATATGGTTTTTTGGACCACTCCTGAGAAGTAGATCTTCACCATTTGTTCAATGTCTTTATTTGATCTGTTTTTAAGGTTTTTATGATGTATTTTATTTGATATATTGATTGTACACTGCCAAGAGCCCTTCTGGGGTGGGCGGTATAGCAAATTGGAAGCATAAATAAAAAAAATTGCAGAAATATAATCTGGAGATGATAGTTGCATGGATCACTGTGGCCAGACTGTACCGAGAGAGGTAGGGCACCAGCTGCTTTGCATGGCATAGATGTATGATTGCTTAATGAGCCATTTGTGTCTCCCGGGTCTCCACAGTTAAGGAGGCATTCAGAAGTACACCCAAACTTTTAACTCTTGACACAGTTAAAATGATCTTGATACACAACTGAAATGTCAAGAAATTCCACCTCTCATTTAAAATTTGTCACATAGAAGGCAACAACACCAAAAGTTCATAGCAGATAGCTGCACTGCAATTCTCTAAATAACAAGGATGTACGCATGTTTGTGCACATGCATACTTCTACATACTGGAATCTGGAACGAATGGAATGGAATACAAATGGAACGAATACAAAAATTTGTAGTAACTGGTTGACCACTGTGTGAGACAGGGCAGATTTGAAGGGCATTTGATGGTAGTATGTAAATAATAAATTAAGCCAGTATGGTATAATTAGATTATTGGACTAAGATACAGGACATTTACTTTTAAATTACCAGGTTTTCAATTAAGGGGTTGATTTTTTAAACATTGTTTTATCATCTGTTTTTATCCTGAAAATAGTTTGAGAAATTTTAAGCTGTTCCATATTTTATGTTCTTTTAGCTCTGTTAGGACTTCTAATGCTAGACTTTAATAAATATCTTTATGATTCATGTTTTTATGATGTTTTATTCTATTATTTTAATAAATTGTTATTTTGTGCACCACAGAGCAGGTTCCCTAGAGAGGCAGCATAGAGATTTTCCAAATAAACAAATAAACCAAATTACCCAATAGAAGTGGAGTACTAGGAAAGAGCTAAGATCTTGCAGGACAATGTTTAATGATCTAGCTTGTGGAGGAGACTTAAAAGTAGGGAATAGTTTAACATGCATGTGATTAAAGATCTAGATAGATATCAGATCTTTTGTCATGGTTCTCTGTCTGAATAACTTAGGTGTTAGGATTTGGCAGCTGGATTTGCTGGGTTAGTGGGTAGCTTAGACACAACAGAATGCTGTATTCATATATTATAAATCTGCCCTAACATCCTAAAACTCCTAGTTACTATTTATTTCAGTGTACTTATTCTTCTGAAGAAATGTTGCTCTTTAAAGTATACAAGAACAAAGTTCTTGTTCTTGTCAGTTTACCTCATTATCAGTCCATGCTTGTGTAGATTTAGAAGCAAGATTCTGTCCCCATAACCTTTTAAAAATTCCTCTGGGAACCCTGGTGCAGGAAATTGTGACAGGAAAAATCCTGTGGGATACTTTCTCACCCCCAGGAAATCTGTCGTACTCCCCCTGAGAGTTATGTGGGAATAAGGATTATATGATACAGAGGATTTAGTTTAATTGTAAATGCTTCATTTTAAACCTGTTCATTAACAGCTTTTCATGCTATTATGGTTTCTCCCACGAACTGGCCTTTCAGACTCCTAGATTATACTGGGATGTATATTTTAAAGTCTATTGAATGTTTTTAAGTTGTGTTGTAACCCACCCTTAGCCCTCCGGGGATAGAGAGGGATATAAATGCAAAAAATAAATTAATTAATCTCTGGATTAATTTCTGAAAAAGGAGATTTCACCAATGTCTTTGATGGTTGTGAGGTAGGGAGAAGTTTGGCAGTTATTGTTTCTTCCTTCCACTGCAGTGATGAAATAAGCTGCTCCAGTCACACACACACCTCCTTGACATGTAACATTTCAAGGAAAACTCTCCACCATGAGACTGGGAGTTGGCAGCCCTCTCAGAAACTAGTGATTTCTGGCATTGGTAGTGTTATAGTTGGCTGCACATACTTTAATCCTCTTGTGAATAATGGGTCTGCCTTGTGTATTCTGTGGATTCTCATTTGTTGGAAGTGCTCATCTCCACCATAGTAACCTTCAGCTGTTTATTTGTTTAATTGTGTATTGTATTGAGAATAATGTCAAGTGAAAAAAATACTTAATCTCTAATTTATGGCTCAAATGATTTAACTTAATGTAAAAGAAGAGAGTCAGGAGTTTGCATACAAACAATAGGCAGAATATAGAATTTGGAATATACTGAAACAAATAATTCATGTCATTCTTCAGGCTAACATTTAGTAAATGTGGTGACATTTATGCAGTCTTAAATGATTGATACTTCTTAATTCTAATGTAGAAGCTAGTCTAGCATTTCTTTTAGAGTGCTAACATATCTATATGACATTTCTTTGCAGTAAAACTGTCAGTTTTGTAGCACTTCCCATACATGAGAAATTCCTCTTTCTAACACAACATTATTGCAGAATTTAACCTTGTGTGGAAGGTTGTTAAGAGACCCAAAGTTTGTGAAATATGGCTGAGGAACAGAACAGTGACACTATGATAAAAGACTATCTATTTTTTATCTTTTCTTAAATTTTCATTTTTTAAAAAAAAAGCAGTTCTTCCCATTTGTCGAGAAACTAGATATTTAACTTGCATCTTGGAAAAGAAAGGTGATATCTAAATGGAAAAGTGCAGTGTTATAGTTCCAAAAGATATAGTGTTAGATTCCAGGTCAATCACATTTTAATTTTTATTAAGCAACTGTTGAACTGTACAACAATACCTGCAGTAGGTTCAGTGAATTTCTGTATCCCATAAACAAATTGTTCAGGAGCAGATTGCTTTTTATATTCTATATTGAAAAAAATATTTTAATCTATTTATTTAGATATTACTTATTTTAATCTATTTATTTAGATAGGGCTTCCGGTTCCAGAGAAGCATCAGGATAGCAGTGTGAGTTATTTCTCCTCTCAGATTATAATAATACCTCTGGCATTTAGGCTCACTAAGACCTTTTTATTATTTTAATTTACTGTTTTTAACCACTTAGTTATATAATCTAATCTTATTTGCCTTTTTAACAAGCTGAATTTTATCTTAGGTATTTCAAGCATTTTATGCTCAGCTGGTCTCACCAATTGGGCTCTGGTTTGCATTGGGTCTTATTTTAATTTGCTTTCATTTTAATTGATTAATTTTTTAAAACTAATTGTTTTTAGCTGTATATAGCTGTTAGGAACCATACTGTTTTAACTGTTTTATCTACTGGGTTTTATCTTAACTATTTTATGAGCTGAACCCTGTTCAAAGCCAGCAGACAATGGCAGCATGAACAGACACTTGCTGAAGAGCCACCACCACCACTGCTTTAGAATAGACTGCCTTAAAACATCTCCTGTCTTCTGCATTTGGAGTTTGCTACATTTGAAGTTCACTGCTGGCAATTAATTGCTCAAGGTTTTAAGAAAAGTCTGTGTTTTAACAGGGAGACAGTTTTATGACTTCACAGCTAATTCACAGCCAATTAGCTGCCACTACTCCATCACCCTACTACTGAAAGACCCCTTGCTAGTCGAGTAGAGGCACTGTTTTGTGGGACTCTGAATCTCTCATCCAAGCTGGCCACAATAGACCTCAGTCTTTCAACTGCAGTTTTTGTCTCCCAATTGTGTAACCAAACCCAAGCTCCCAGATGGCCTTGAGGAAACATATGCATGACCTGGACAAAGCTAGTCCTCTCCCTTCATGCATGCAATCAAAAATAGGGAACTTTGTCATTGCAAAATCAACTTATAGCAGTCAAATGCAGGAATTTACTGTACCCATCTCAAATCACTTTGCCCCTTTAAGTGTCAAGAAGCTTTCCAATCTGAAGAGCCCTTGCAAGCTCCTCAATCAAACAGTAGTGAGTTTATCCTTACTAACAGAGCTAGGAACAATGCAGAAGAATTAAGTACATGGTATAACCTCACCGCTTTGACAGTAAAGAAAATTTACAATGAATTAAATATATCCATATAAAAGTCAAAGCTCTCTTGAGGAATGAAGGACAGGAAGAATGTTGTATAACTCCTAGTAAAGCTCTTTGCAGTAGCAGAAAGTAGCTCCATAAAATCAGGTTCAGGTATACATTATGGTCAGGAAAAAAAACATTTGCCCTTATCAGTTAATGTTTCTCAGGAAGCAAATATGACTCACCATATGCAAATTTAAAGGGCACTGCATTCCATGGAATAGTCTGTGGCGGGCCAACTTTAATCTGAGGGCATTATTGCCAAATGCAGATGACACTCAGCTCATTCTGTTGATGGAGGGGGGAGCAGCTGCCGCCCCTGCGGCTCTACAGCATTGTATGGAGGCGGTTGCTGGTTGGTTGCGACAGAGCAGGTTAAAACTGAATCCATCGAAGACGGAGATCCTCTGGCTTGGCCGCGAAGGGGGAGGTGGGACTTTTCAGCCGCCGGTGTGGGAGGGGGCCATATTGGCACCGACCCCCTCCGTGCACAGCCTGGGGGTCCACCTGGATTCATCTCTCTCAATGGAGACCCAGGTGGCCCATATAACCCGGGTTGCCTTTTTCCATCTTCGCCAGGCCCGGCGGCTGGCCCCCTTCCTCTCCCAAGCGGATCTAGCCACAGTGATCCATGCAACGGTCATCTCCAGATTAGACTATTGTAACTCGCTCTACGCGGGCCTTCCCTTGCGTTTGATCCGGAGACTAAAACTGGTGCAGCATGCGGCGGCGCGTTTGCTCACAGGCAGCGCCACCTGGGAACACATCCAGCCTGTGCTGCGTCAGCTGCATTGGCTCCCAGTAGAGTTCCGGATCATCTTCAAGGTGTTGGTGTTGACCTTTAAGGCCTTATGGCGGCCTGGGACCATCGTATCTTCGAGACCGCATCACCCCATATGTCCCTGTACGGCCTCTTCGATCAGTTGAGGCCAACCTACTTGTGGTCCCTGGCCCCTCGGTGATGCGGCTGGCCTCCACACGGGCCAGGGCCTTCACGGTTCTGGCCCCGGCCTGGTGGAACGCTCTTCCTCCAACTGTCCGGGCCCTGCGGGACCTTGGTGAGTTCCGCAGGGCCTGTAAGACGGAGCTGTTCCGCCGGGCCTTTGGAGGAACCGACCGCTGATGGTGCCTCCCCCTTTCATGGCCCTCTGCCTCATGGCCCTCTACATCTGGGACCTGCCATTCCTCCCTCTTGGGGAGAGGATTTCAAATACGGAGCAGCTGGATGCCATTTATATTTATTATTGTATTTTTATTGTATTATATTTATTATTGTATTTTTATTGTATTTTATTGTATTGTATTTATAAGATTTAGCTTTTACTGTTTTATCGCAGCTTTTAAAGATTTTGCCATTTTATTATGTTTATTGTTGTACACCGCCCGGAGCCCCTCGGGGATAGGGCGGTATAAAAATCTAATAAATAAATAAATAAATAAATAAATAAATAAATAAATAAATAAATAAATAAATAAATAAATAAATAGTGAGGCTAAGGACCTTGATCTGGTGGCAGTAGAAATCCTTGATGGCTTAAGACAAATGCAGATTCCTCAAAGAACAGTCTTATTCAAATCATCACAAATCCCTAAAACCCTGCTTCGTCTCAGAGTTAAGCTTGCACACATGGGTGTTTTCCCAATGCGAGTCTTTAAAAATAGTTTTATATCACCATTGGTTGTTGTGGGTTGTCCAGGCTGTGTAGCCGTGGTCTGGTAGATCTTGTTCCTAATGTTTCACCTGTGGCTGACATCTTCAGAAGTGTATCACAGAGAGAAGTCTGTTACACACTGTGTCCAGTGAGAAGGGAATGTTTAGTGGGGTATATATTGTCCATGTCCCAGGGTGAGGAACCAGTCAGTGTTTGGGTGGAACTTGCTATGCAGAGGTGTGGTTGACTGCATTGTATTGCGAGTGGGGTTTTTCAGTCTAGGGAGTGATTCACATTTGCATTCCCTGCAGCAGCAACAGTCTTAGTGAATGCAAGCCCTGTGTCTGGGTGAAGACCATTGTCCATAAATCTAGCATGTCCTTGGCCTTTGATTCTGGTGTTTTTAATGACTGGTAGCCAAGCTTTGTTAATTCTCAGAGTCTCTTCCTTCTTGTTGGAAGTTTTCTTGATATTTATGAATTTCAATGGCCTCCCTGTGTAGTCTGACATAGTAACCTTCCAAGTTGTCCAGAATTTCAATGTTTTCAAATAAAAAGTTAGGTCCAGTTTTGTTTTGAGCATGTTCTGCTAATGCAGATTTTTCAGGATGGTTAAGATGATAGTGTCTTTCATGCTCCTTAATTATGAGGCTGAATGCTGCGTTTTGTAGTTCCAATGTAGATCTTTCCACAGCTGCAGGGTATGTGATAGACTCCTGCAGAAGTGAGGGGGTCTCTCTTGTCCTTTGCTGAACATAGCATCTGCTATATTTTTCTGGTAGGTTTGAAGATTTTTTGTAGGTTATGTTTCTTCATCAGTTTCCCTATTTGATCTGTGATTCCCTTGAGGTAAGGTAGAAATATTTTTTCCTGGGAGGGGCTGTTTCTCCTCAGACTTCTGGGTTTCTCTTGGTTTTAAAGCTCTACTGATTTCTGTTTTGGAGTAGCCATTAGCCTGCAAAGCCCAGTCTAGATGATTGATTTCATCAGGGAAGAAGTGAGGTTCACAAATTTGTTTTGCATGATTTGTCATGATTTGTCAAGTTTTGATTATACCTGTCAGAACTACATAAAATGCACAAAACTCTTGTTGTAGAACAGCAGCTTTATTGATTCAGGGGTCTTCCTTGGCAAAGCTAAGACTGGAGAAAACCTGCGCAAACTGCAATAATAAAAGAACTGGTAGCCCCCCCCCCCCCAGCCTGGGAAAGCCCGCCAGAAAGTAAGTGCATGGAGATAACAGGAGATGGGTAAGCAATGACTTTGACGCCATCTGGCATCCTTACACATTCTACAGCAACAGAGAAAAGACAGTTAGAAATACAGTTAACTTTTACTAACCTCCCCCCAATGGAATGAAACAGCAGCATAAGCAAAGTCTCAAATATAGGCCTCCTGACAATACCCTTTTTTTGTTGTGAATGGTGGTTGGAGTTTTTATATAGATACCAGTCTCTGTGTATAGAAAACAGAAATCAGAAGAGCTTTAAGACCAAGAGAAACCCAGAGGACTGAGGAGAAACAGCCCCCCACAGGAAAAATAGCTCTACCATACTTCAAGAGAATCACAGATCCAACTACCAAGTGATGTCAAAGCCTTGTGGGAATTATCACAATTCCACAGGGCCTACAAGACGTGGCTGTTCCACCAGGTCTTCCCCATCTAGCCAGCCAGATCAAAATGAAATAAGATCATCCTATTTTGGTTTCCAGGTAGGGCGTAGAGGGTATTATTTTTTTCCATCTGCTTTTAATATCTATTAACAGTTTTGATGTTCCAATAGTATTGTTTTAATGTTTGTATTGGTATTCTAGATTTTATAATGTATCAATGACTGTCATTTTATGTTGTGACTTGTCCTGAGTCCTGTGGGAAAAGGGCAGTATAAAAATAAAATAAAACAAATGAAATAAATAAATAAATAAATAACACAAAGTAGAAGAGTTTACCATCTGGCTTAATTCCATCCATGGAAAGATACATTTTACATCTGAGAAGAATGATGTACAACTCCCCTTTTTAGCTATTTGGGTAAAGATGATACAGATAGAAAGTTGATTGTTAATTTATATCATAAACTAAAAATTTTTATTTTTATTTATTTATTTTTTCAACTTATATACCGCCCAACCCCCGAAGGGCTCTGGGCGGTGAACAACATAACATTCAAATACAGATAAACATAAAAATCAAATATAAGTTAACCTCTAAATAATATAAATTAAAATGCAGCAATTAATACATAACATCACAATGCCTGCAATATCCCTCTTAAACCCTCCTGAGAGGGGAAAAGAAAGGGTGGATCCAACAGATGGTAATGGACCCTAAAAATGGAAGAGGGGGGCACTTTCAGCGGCTGGACACTCCAAAAGCCCGGCGGAACAACTCCGTCTTGCAGGCCCTGCGGAAATCACCAAAATCCCGCAGGGCCCGAACAGCTGGAAGAAGAGTGTTCCACCAGGCAGGGGCCAGGGCTGTAAAGATCCTGGCCTGAGTGGAGGCCAGCCATATCATGGAGGGGCCAGGGACTGTCAGTAAATTGGCCTCTGCTGAATGCAGAGGCCTAGTAGGGACATTTGGGGTAATGCGGTCCCAAAGGTATGAGGGTCCCAGGCCACATAAGGCCTTAAAGGTAAGCACCCATACTTTGAAGATGATTCTGAACACAACTGGGAGCCAGTGCAGCTGACACAATATTGGTTGAATATGGTCACAGAAGGCGCCCTCCATGAGCAAACGGCCCGCCGCATTTTGGATCAGTTGCAACTTCCGGATCAGCCTCAAGGGTAGGCCCACGTAGAGTGAGTTACAATAGTCCAGCCTGGAGGTGACTGTTGCATGGATCACTGTGGCCAGGTCCACAGGGGAGAGGAAGGGTGCCAGCCGCCGGGCCTGACAAAGGTGGAAGAATGCAACCCGGGTTGTATGGGCCACCTGGGTTTCCATTGAAAGAGACGAATCCAGGTGGACCCCCATGCTGTGAACGGAGGAGGTTGGCGCTAATGAGACCCCCTCTCACACCGGTGGCTGAAAATTCCCAACCTCCCCCCCCACAACCAAGCCAGAGGATCTCCGTCTTCAATGGATTAAGTTTTAACCTACTCTGTTGTAACCAACCAGCAACCGCCTCCAAACAATGCTGTAGAGCTGCAGGGGCGATGACCGTTCCCCTCTCCATCAACAGAATGAGCTGAGTATCATCAGCGTACTGATGACAGATCAGCCCAAAGCTCCATACCAGCTGAGCAAGGGGTCGCATATAGATATTAAATAACAGCGGGGACAATAGCGCTCCCTGAGGCACCCCACAATGAAGTAGGGACCTCCGGGAGGCTTGGTCCCCACACCACACTTGCTGACTCTGATCCCGGAGAAACAAGACAATCCATTTAAGGACAGTGCCTTGCACCCCAGAAGCAGCCAGACGGTGGGTCAGAAGATCGTGGTCAACCACATAAAATGCTGCTGTCAGATCTAACAATACCAACAGCGCCGATCCGCCTTGGTCGAGCTGCATACGGAGCATATCTGTGACGGCAACAAGAACAGTCTCCGTCCCATGCCCAGCACGGAAGCCGGACTGAAAGTGATCGAAAGCCGATGTGTCATCCAGGAAACCCTGAAGCTACTCCAACACCACTCTCTCAATTACCTTCCCCAGAAATGAAAGATTCGAGATGGGGCAGTAATTGGCCAGATCACCAGGATCTAATGATGGTCTTTTCAAGAGTGGGCGGACCACTGCCTCCTTCAACCCACCCGGAAAGGCTCCTTGCTCAAGGGAGCCATTGATGATAGGAATGCTTTTTTGCATTGGGAATCTTTTCATCCCTACTATATAAAATGCAATATACCTTATGGGATTCTATTAAAAGCCCCCCCCCCAAATCATCTAAAAATAAGAAACACAACAAAGCAGCAAGAAAACAGAATTTAATCTGCTCAGCAGGGGATACTGGTGGGCAGTCATTAAACAGGTCAGAGAAAAAGCTGATAGCGTAGACAGGAAACAGTATGTAGGGTAAAAACCACACAAGAATTACTTTATCATCAGAACTCTCTATGTTGAGTGGTAAGATTAAAAAGATTGTTCATAAATATTGATCCATTATAAGTGAATTACCAGAGGGTCAATATCCATCCCTTTTGAGTTTAAAGAAGTCTAAAACATTAGAAAATTCCATAGGACTGATTGCAAAAAAATTCCATGCAATTATCCTGTGGTAACAGGTTACTATCGATGTGAGAGTTTTGCAGTCTGTAAGATGGCTTGGGAAGAGAACGTGGTTACGATAGAATCGATAGGCTTTTCCAAAATGTTGGGATTCTTTTCTGATTGTAACATGTCCAGTGTGGTATATTTACTCAAATGTGATGGTGAACTCCTCTATGTGAAGCAAACCTCTACAAAATTGCATGTGAGGATGCTAGAACATGTGTCAATAATCAAGAATAAAGGAAATATCACTTGCAGAGCATTTCCCACAAGGGAAGCATCTACATTCATTGAAATTCATTCAAATTTACAGTGCTTGTGACTGTGAACCATCAGTATTCCACTTTGGACTCAAAACAGAGATTCAGGCAACTGGAACCAAGATTCATGTTTCAACTAAATACAGCTTAACCTTTGGGGTTAAATCAAACCATAGACTTTAAAGCCTTTCTGTGATTTAGCACAGGTGCTTTAATTTACCATGCACCAGGACTTTAAAGTGAGAACACTTGCAGGCTAATTTGCTTTCCTTTGAGGACAGTTGTGGAGCCTTGGCTCAAGCAGCTAACATGTAGTCCCTGAATGTCTTGGATTTTGGTACCATTTGGGGGGCTCTTGGGAGTAGCATTAGAATAATGATTTCTGAAAAAACATTTGATAATAAGTTTATTGATTTTTATAATTCTTTGGTCTTAGAAAAGCAGCAATTTCATAACTTTGGATGACTTGGAAAGTGCTCTCGCACAGTAATTTAGCACACCAGATAGCTAGATTTGAGTGAGTCACCCGACTCCTTTTTTATGCTATATATATATTTATTTTAGATGATTGTACTAAGGGAATAATTTCTACTTTTAATTTTTCATTGGACTTTGAAGACGTACCAATGAAATTATAACCTTAGCAGTGGTTAATCAGCTCACTAATTAATAGTGTTGAAAAATATATGTTTGTATAGTCAGATACTGTATCCAATCATGGTGGCCATTTCTCTATGGCAGAATCTATTTAAGGACAAAAGTGTCATTTTTTCAGGCAATGGTCAGGCCATGATTAGGGTCATCAACAGCCAAACATTGGGCTCTCAGCAGGTCATGCAGCTAGTACAGAAAATGAGGATGACCTATCTGGTATCTAATATAACCTTCTCCGCTTGCTACATTCTAGGAATCAATAACAATGTTGCAGGTACCTTACCTTGCTTCCAGAAGGAGAGGTTCTAGTATTTGACCCTTGCCACCAACCAGCACTCAGTCACCTTGGCAATGCATAATCATGCAAGGATTTATCCACCACCCTATGAATGGTGGTATCTGCTTTTCTCTCTTTTGATGCATCTTTGAGTATTACTAACTGTTCACAGAATCCTGAGGCTTTAAAACTCCAATACTTAACTTGCATGTGGAAACATGGACTTGCCACTGAAACTGTGGGCCTGCATCTCTTGGCCATTTTCTTTTACTGTACAATGTTGTAGTGTGTCAACAAGGGATAGATATGCCTATTCCTGCTTACTCCTGAAGGGTGTGGGCCAGTTTCACTGGGGATTCTGTACAAGCTCACGGAACAGCTTCCAGAGGTTTGCTTCTCAGCATTTGAAGTTAACTATTTTAAGGTTGCATTCACATTAGTTTTGTTATGGGGATTTCTACAGCAGTGAACTGGTGGCTGGATCATGTGATGACACCAGCAGCTGGACCCTGTCTCTAAAGGATTTCCATATCAAGGGCTCCACATTGCACATCTTGTTGCTCAGGTGCAAAATGGACCAGAATTTAGGTTACTTGAGCTGTATTGCGAGGATGGCATAAACATGTCAGAATTGGGTTGCGACATCTGGCTGCAAAGCATTTGGGATGTCTTGCATGATTGACTATAGACTGGGAAGCATTAGAGGGAGCAGAGGCCTGAGGTGCCCTCACCCTTTGGCAGATTGTGCATTAGGATAAATCCTTTTGAGGGGAGGCTGTGTCTGTAAAACCTTCCCCACAGTTGCAGGTTCCCATAAGGGGCCATGGGAGTGTGGAGGGCCACAATGCCACATGTCCTGGCAGGAGCTCCTGGTTGGTCTATACCCCTAGGTAGTGAGGGGATATTCACACAGATGGCAGTACTCCGTGGAATCCCTGGACTCGCTACTTCTTGTTTTTCCCTGGAAGATGGGCTGGGGAAAACAGCAGGTGGGCCACCCAATATCAAGTTCCATCCCTTTGCTTCCTTGTACCTAAAATCAATAAACAAGCTGTCGCCAGCTATTTTATGAAGATGTGGGTCTGTTGTTGCTTGTTCTGCTCCAAGTCTTTCCACTAATCTCTTCCTTGATATGACAAAAGAAAGGTTTTTCCCCAGAATTGCTATCTGAATTGCTACCTTTATACGTATCAAGATTGAACCTGGAATCTCCGTAACTTGCTCTACTAATGAACCATGGCCCTTTTCATGCCATTCTGATAAAGTAAGATCATACCAAGGCTGTTACTACCGTAGCACCTGAAAAAATGCAGCTTTTAATTGCTTGTTTCTTCTTGAATGCTTCATATGGAAATTCTTAGATGGAACCTATGATCTCATTTCAGACTTCAAAAGAAGGCTTGGGATTAAATAGCTTGCTTCACTCTTTGCTTCTGCATTCCTCACTTTCTATGTTATGTATGAATTAGTCCTTTGAGTGAAGTCCAGGGGAGATTGGCAATTGCTGCAGTCATTTTAATTATAGTAGATCATTTCACATTTAGAATGTGATGAGAGCTGAAAAGAAAACAAAATACAATCCTCCAAACTAAACACCAGCATATTAAAACACTTCAATAAATATTTGCAGTCTGCAAACATGATGTTGCTTGATGTTTTGTGTGGTATTTATATGGCCCTATGGCACAAACAAATAATCTTTAGCATTTCAATAGAGTTTTAATGTCAGTTCCCAAACCAGAGCTAGTTAAGTGTCTTGTTCATGCAGCAATCTGAGCTGTGGTGCTTTGTTTGCACAGCAGCAAAATCTAAATATTGAACAATGTGAATATCTTATTGACCAATTCAATATTAAGCAACTTAACCTGAAAGAAATTTCAAGCACCTAACGGTTGAAAAAGCTTTATTTTCTTTCCTGTTTAATCATGTCATAGTTCTTTCTTCTGCAGTATTAAATATGCATAGACAAGTAGGTACAATGTATATGTCACAGTGGCATGATTTACATTTTCCTTACACAATAAATTCTGTCCCCTGTGCTGCCATGGCTATGAGCTATTATCTCCAATGGAAATAATGGCTTGTGGGATTGTGACCTGCTCTAGTGAAATCTATCAGGATCCAGAGACCTTCATAATGAATCCCACAATACCAGTGGATGATCATGTGGTGCTCCAAAGGAAATGAAGAACTATTTCTAATTCCAGAAGTACATCTTACTGTATTTTGCATAATGGCAGTGAATGTATTACATGAAATAAATGAATGAGAATAGCTTTTAGTGTGGCATTCCATCATGGGCAAATAATAAATCAACAACCTATGATCTGTAGGTCCATTTGGAGCATGTTTAGAGCCGTCGTTAACCTACAGGGACCAATTTGAATAGAAACAATTTTAATGAAGGCATAGAAGAGATTTTAATAATTTATTGTGCAATGGGACAAATGAAAATGTACTAGAAGTGATAAAGTTTATCCAGTCTAACAGTATCCTGAGGCTTCATGATGATTCTCTACCTGCTGTCATTAACAGTTTCTTTAGTATGGTAGGCTCTGGTGATCATTATTTAAAAAAAAGGAAAGGATAGGACTGTCAAACTAATAGTCTGATCTTGCATATATTTAATGGAGCTTGCTCCTTACTGGAACAGACCTCACTGAGGCTGACTTCCAAGTAAAAATGAATAGGATTGGTTTTGAATAAGAATCTTTTTGAGATAGCTATTATGCAGATACTTCACATGGGTAACCTCCTAATTCAAGAAGCAAGAAGTTAAAGATCATATTGAAGAGGTATTTATATAATTGCTTCAAGATCAGAAGGTGAAGCCACAGAATACTACAGAATTTCACTGCCCATGTCCACAGCCTATCAAGAAAGTGGCAGAAGAAACCTTGTATTGATTCTTCCAAACTACATTATGCAGAATTTGTGGAGCCTCCCACAATACAAGCCCTTAGAAACTAGTCACACAAACAGTTGTGGCACTAATTGGACAGAAGTGTAAAGTTCAAAATGGGACAGTTTGACTGTCAGATCATTATTTAAAAAAACAGCACACAACTGGATAGAATCAAATTACTTACAGCACCATCCAGAGCTTGAGGTGGCAAGACACTGCACCATCCCACTTCCTCCAGAGGGTTTTCAACCAGTGTGGGGAGGCAGGAAAAACAACAAACCTCCTCAGATGGTCAAAAAACATCTGTGGGGCTGAATGGACTTAGACTCTGGCCTCCCCCCCAACTGGATGCCAATGGAGGGCAAAACAATAGCCACCCTTCTGGGTCTGGTGCCATCAGAAGTGAAGCAAGGGGAAACTGAGCCCAGGGTGCGTGCACATCCTGCACCCCTGCTGTGGAGGTGCCCACCGCCACCCCAGAATGCCCCCGGCCCACCCCCTCCACAGCCCGGCTACACCCCCGTCATGGCTACGCCCAGGGCATCACACACCCCCATCCCGTGGGTGCTACGCCACTGGGTGCCATTGACATCCACAGTTCCTGCCTGCCTCCCATGTTGCTCACCTCACCATTGCATCTGGGAAATGTGCCAATAAGGTGGGCAAATGCACCAGCATGAATTTGCACAGGCTCCAAAGCCATTCATCTCTCTTTTTGAATGGAGCTGTTAGTCAGACATGGACATTTAGTTTGCTAATTTAGTCTTTCATGGCAGAAATGAGAGACAGTACATTGGTATAACAGCCTTATAGAGAAATGGAGGGCCTAATAATAATCACATCCTAACAGATCTTTGATATATAATCACATCCTAACAGATCTTTGATATATAAAAAATGGAGCAGTAGTGTCAGAACAAGTCAATTAAGTTCAAAGAAATAATAGGAAGAAGGATGCTCATCCAATGCTTATTTTTCTCCAAATTGCATTTCCCAAATCACTGTGTATGTTATAGATATGTATGTGTATATTCCATTGTAGCATAATCCATTGTGGCTTAAGCAAGTGTATACTTAATCAAATTTATGCATACAATGAATTGAGAGGTGTGAAGTCAATGAGTTTAGAAGGATCTAACTATGGCTATGACGGTTTACCTCCCAAGGTGTTTATTTAAACTACTTTCTACTCATCCACATTGTTTAAGTATAGCACCCTTGAGATAAAGTACTGAATGTTTTGAGGGGCAGACATGTTCCTCCATTGCTTTCTGTGTGCTACCACTATTAAAATCTGATATGTTAACTCAGGCTGCCCAACCAAATTAACCACTACTATGCCTACTAGAAAATGATAATAATAAAGATTCACATAACTGGAAAATGTGGTACTGTATAAAAGGGGGAAAGTGCTTTTAAAATGAGGAAACAATGGAGTCACAGTTCCTTGCTACATTACTTCGGAGAGAAGCACAGCAGCAATGGATAATCATCATGGTACAATGTGAATGGTACTTTTGTGTAGATTTGGTCTTTTTTAGTTCTTGCATTCAGGGAAGCACTGGATACAAACCACTCCTGTCATTGTGGAGACCAGAACACTCCTGTCATTGTAGAGACCAGAACACAAACATAATGACTATTCTGTGATTATGGTCTTCCTGTGCTGCCTTGACACAGCAACCAGACTTACAACAATAGAGTGCAAGTCTGGAATACCAGGGGATTGTAGTTGGAAGAACTGTCTATCTTCTATGCTGACCAAATTGAGGGATAAGTCATCTGATACAAAGAGTACATTGTGGGAAATAATGATCTGCCAGTTTTCTCAAATCTGAGCTAAGAGTAAAACAGTTTTGAACGTCAAAGGAACTCTTGTTTCTTTTTATAAGAAAGCTAAAGCTCTGATCTTTCTGTGTATCTGCTGGAATAAAGGGTAGCTATTCCACCGTATTATGTCTGAACTTGACCCTCATTTTTAGTATTGTGTTGTTCTCTGGTTTGTCTACCATGGTGATCATTATTTCATAGCCAGAGGAAAATGTAGATTTTGTTCTGGGGAGATGCTGTGGACATTCATCTACCTGAATTTATACTGTAAACCAAGTACCTTTACTTGAAATTACTTGTCAGTGGGAGCTATAAATGTTGAATGGATTGAAAAGTCAGGCCAACGTATATAGTAGCTATTGGAATACCTCCATCAAAGTCTGTATGACATTCAATTTGCCTCTGGGCTGTCACACACTCTGAGATGAACTGCTAAATACAAGTAGAGGCTTGTACTTTAATTCTACAGCCAAATATTTAATTTGAAAATACTTTATGCCAGTCTTAGTCCCAAGAAGAAGCAGTTATTTATTAATATTTCAGAATATTTGAAGCTACAGAAACTGGAGTTTATGTCATTAATGCCAGAGATTGGTTTGCCTAACATCTCCCTCTTTGGAGACAAGGAAGGTGCAAAGCTTAATTGGGTAGCCACAATTTAAGCAGATAGTAAGGAATGATTTTGCCCTTTATATTATGCTAAAATGCTTTTGTGCAGGCCTTTCTGATGGCTATCAAGAAGGACTGTTGGTGGCATTTGCTGCTATCAAGAACTTGAAGCTAACTTTGTGCGATTGGAAGATATCTTTTTATATCAGTTGTAGACCCCCAACAGGAACAAGTGATCCTGCACTTTGGACTCTGTTTTCATAGTGCTGTTCAGTTGATCAATGTGGTTCTTACCAGGCACAAATTGAAGCCTAGGTCTGATTACCGTCAAGGCACTGACTCCACTTCTGAAAGTAATGTCATCATGTTGCAATGATGTAAGAGATACAGCTTCTACCAAAGAGTTCTTGCCCTAATACCAAAACATCCTCATGTTGTCAGCGATATGATGATGTCCCTTCCAGAAGCGATATCAATGCACTGACAGTGATGTCTAGGCCTCAATTTGCAGTTGATAAGACCAACTCATCCCCTCTTCTGCCAGTTGCCAGGGGCAAACTTAATAGTTTGTGAAACTGAGCTTGGAGCGTTTAATTGTGTGTCAGTGATGTATTGAAGAAGGCAGCCATTTTGAGTGCTGCTAGGTTGAATATGATGGCCATTTTGAGTGTGACTGCACCTTGAACAATTGGCTATCTAGATATGCAGTCTACATGATATTTGTCATTCAAATGCAACCAGAGAGAGTGGCATTTTTGATTAAATATTTACATATTATTCATTGAGTATACAGAAATTATGCTGGGTCTGTGTGTCTCCATTATGACTAGAGGTGGGATCCAGCAGGTTCTCACCAGTTCCCGAGAGTGGGTTACTAATTATTTGTGTGTGCCGAGAGGGGGTTACTAATTGGGTCTGCTTTTCCATTAGAAATTCCATTAGGTCCAAAAATCATAAAGTCCTGTTGTTTCCTATGTGGCTGGTTAGCGAAGGTAGAAAACGGGATAATTCTCCCTGTTGGGCTGTTTTAAAAACATGTTTTAGAAATATGGTAAAGTTCCTTGTTTAAGGAAAGTATCCTTCTTTTGATTTCTAGAAACAAAATTAAGTATTTGAAAGTATTAAGTATTTGACAGGCAGTCAATTAGAGGAGAAGTAGTTGTTTCTGTTGGCAGTAGACGATAGGACTTGCTATAATGAGTTTAAATTATGGACAGAAAGATATCAGCAGGAAATCAGGAACTTTTTTTACAGTAAGAGTTTTTTACAGAAACAGAGAAATTATTAATGCCCCGCCCCCGGAATGCTCGGCCCCGCCCCCGTCGTGCCCCGCCCAGCCACATTGGCACTATGCCACTGTTTGAATCCCACCACCATGGGAACCTGTTGCTAAAATTTTTGGATCCCACCACTGATTATGACTAAGCTTTTAGAATCTGATTCTGGTCCTGTGCTGGATTGGGTAAAGAAAACAAACAGCAGTTGTCTCAGAGCTCGGAACTTATGAGGCCATTATCCTGGAGATAATGCTATTGGTCACCTTATGGCAAAAGATGCACCTGAGCAGTACTCTGCTACAGGCAGCAGGCAGTTGTTGAACTCCAGTTGCTCTGCTGGGAATTTAATAGTGCCAGGGCCTGCAACAAACAGCATGGATTCCAATATACCTGAAACTGGTGCAGGGGAAACTACCCTGGATCAGCTTGTCCAAGGTTCAGACAGGATCAAGAGGGTGGTCAGTCTATAGTTGGAGGAGAGGTTTTTCAGGGAGTGGATCTGCAAAAGGCACCCAGCCCAATTTGGCCTGAAGCATTTCTTTAGTGGTTAATGTGGTTTCTTTAGCTGCAGGATTTAGCAGCAGAATTTAAGGTTTTAGAATACTTTACCCAAGCCCTAAGCAATTTTATAAAACAAGAAATTTGAAATCAGTTATGGCCTTAGAACTATTAATTAAAGATGTCAGTTTAAAAAAAAGGAAGGCAAGATTGCCAGCCCTTTTTTCATGGTCCCATTACAAAACCTTAGAATTTCTCCATAATGTGAAGTTCCAACAAATGCCCAAGGGAGTACAGGATTATACATCACTGGTTTTACCCAAGGGGTGAGTCAGTTAATAATGGCAAAATAAAAGACTGAGGACCCTAAGAAATATCTTACATTTCTGGGCATAGAAGGAAGAAATCTGTCATTTAAAAAAAAGTTGGAATGGCATAGAGCACCATTGAGGGAATTATCTGATAGTTGTAAAGGGTCACTGAAGCAGATACAACTAGTGCTTGAAGCATTTGAATTTTGCCGGGAAGGTTGAAGCCCTGGGAAAGGCCTTTTTAAAACGCAGAATGGCAGATGCTGCCAGAGGTGTTAGGGGTACACAGCACAAGATTAGGGTCATGGGACATATTAAGACAGATTAACTCACATTTGGCTGGACTTCCATAAGAGATTTGATGCTTTGTCATTTGGGGGGGAATTGTTAGTGGCTGGGCACAACTTTCAAGTGCTCTCAGATGCTGAAGGAACCCATGATTTTGGAATGTATTCCAAAGCCACTAATATTTCCAGCATTGGCCTGTAGAATGGGAGTTCAAAGGTGTATTTAAGGATCTTACTTTCCCAGAGTTTTTTTTCCCCTCACAGTAACAACAGTATATATTTGGAGTAGTGCTTTAAGGAACTCAACAGTTTTGGTGCAATGATAGTACAGTAGTGCAAGTTATCAGTGAACAGACATCCAGGCACATTAGGGTTCTACAACTTTTATTGGACTTCATTTTGCATTATTTAGCATTTAATTTCTGTTAAAAGTAGGCAAATCTCAGATTTGGATAATGGCATTGCTGATGATTTGTCTTAGTTTCAAGAACATTTTCAGGAACTACTCCAAGTGTGGATACAGCCTCAATGACAATACTAAATAGTCTATGGGTCCTGCATTAGCTTTCAAAGTAAAAGCTTTGATTAGAATAGTAGTTCCACTATTGCTGGGCTGGCAATTCTGGGATAAGCAATGAAACAAATGGCCAGGTAACTGTCACAGACTTTTAAGGTTTCCATTAGATAAGATGATGATTAAAAAAACATTTTTGCAGGTGTGAACATATCAAGAAGCCCAATCAGGGTGCTGGTGGTACACCATTTTATCATTTTTAGGTGAACAAGAGAGCACCTGCCTGCGAGTTAGGATTACAAGTGGACCTCTATCCTCTGGGTACATTATTGTGCCAGCTTCTGCCATCCCTCCACCAGGATTTGAGGGAGGAATCCAGAGATTCTCATCCCGTATCTGGGTGAAAAAATCTGGTGCATTTATGTGGGAAATATCAAGAGATCAAACACATGTAAAAAATTGTTATCCAGGGCCATTACCAATTGGTCTGATTTTATACTGAGGGGAAGTAGGAGGGGAGCCCTTGAAACTCACTCAGAGCAAAATCACAAGAGCTAAGATTAATTCTTTGCAGAGTAATTTTGGACTGTGGAGGTGCATGTGCATTTCATGATTCCATTAGATATGATGTGTCACATCTGTATAGGAAGGAAGGCATGCATCTTTCTTCAGAAGGGAGAAATTTCTATTTGGCAGATTTATATTAGGACAAAATATGTTAAGCTAGGCTAACTGCATTGTGTAGCAGGGATAAAGTGGGTTGATCAGGATAGGTAGGGATGATTGGCAAATTTCTGAGGCATCAGCAGTGAGAAGGATCATGTCCAGAACAGCACATTATTGGTCATGAGGCAGGGTGCAACTGTGAAGGAATGCCTTTGGTGCTGAGCAACATTCTGGCAGTGGCTGTGCAGTGCATTAGGATTGGGGTTGGGGCTGGGCACCTCTCAACACAGTAAGCATTGATAAATGAGGCCAGTGGGCGATGCAGACCAAGTTTGGGGTCAGGGTGTGTCTAGCCAACAAAGGCAGCCCATCTATTTAAATACATTGGCATAGAGAATAATTTGACATTCATCTGAAATATTTAATTATTTAAATAAACCAGTTAAACCTAGTGGTGTTCTCTTGTGCCTTCATTGGGAGTGCCTGAGAATATCAGTAATAAGTATTACATGTTTTCAAATATGAAACATTCAAATTTAGAAAACTGGCACACTCACTAGAATGGCTGTTTGAGAAGACATTAAGTGTTACTAATCAGTAAAATTCATTTGATTGTGCAAATATGTATGAGATAGGCTTGTTATCAGAGCATAACGTGTGTCATGGGAAAGTAATCAAACCACTCTGATTAAATTCTGGTAGTCAGAAGAAGAATTTCCATATGAGGTGAGTTTTATTCATTCACACATGGCTGAAATCTATATTACAACTTTCCAAACAATTATCTAGCTGATAATGCAAAATATGGAAGCAGAGAGAAGTGCAAAGAATGAAGATATTGATTGTGTTTCCTGCTGCAAATTCTTTAACAGTTAAGGAACAGTTTGTTAAGAATACCAAAGGTGATAGTAACAATAAGTTTCAGTAAGAATGGTATATACTGCTGGTTTACACACACACACACACACACACACACACACACGCTTTACATTCAGGCTTGTCAGTAGTAGCTTATGCCAGACTTCCTTTTCCAGATTATCATAATAAAAGAACATTTCAACTTCTTGGTTTTTGGTACATTTTATAAACTTGTGCCATATGTGAGAAATGTCAGTGTTTTTGATGCAGTCAGGACCAGCCTATCTTAGTGGGCCAGATTAAAAAAATCTGTCTCCATTGGAAAATGTCAGTGCTTCCTAGGGAGAACCAATACTGGCAGAGCATCACTATCCATTAGCTAGCTACTTTCTCCCTTCTTTTGATGCCGTTTAAACATTAGAAAGATGAAAATGTCATCCTTTCCATTTCTAAGTAAGTTGATGAACCTGAAGATCCTGGGTTAGATAACAACTCCATAGATTCCTCCAAGATTTCTGGCACAGTGGTGAGGCAGATGAATTACATTCAGATGGGAATGTTGAAACAACTAGATTAACTACAGCTGGCTTCTCTGTCCCAGCAAGATAATTCCTTATTTAAATATCTGGTGTCAAGAGTCTTCTGTAGGAGAAACATGCCACTTGTGTGCCTGCCTTTGTAGATGTGCTATACGTTGGAGTCTGCAACCTTGACCCTTATAGGCCATGCCTTTTGGATTTGCCCTCTCCTGATTTGATGCCTTGGACTAGGAATTATCTGTGCTTGTTCTTGGACTGTATCCCCTGGTAATATCTCCTGTCTCTTGCCATAGCCATCTTCCTGACTCTAGACACCCTCCCTAAAAATGTGCTGTTCTTAAGTTCAGGTGTTTACCAAGCCAGCAGGAGCAAGTTAATTCAGTCACCATGTTGCTCCTTGATCCTGTTTGTTTTTCTGGGCTATGACATCCTTTCTTCCTTGCAAGGGTCTAGTTACTCATACAATCAGCTTTGCCAACAGAATATAAAGAGGCAATGAACAGCATGCATGAATACCATGTTATGATTCTTTTAATTTCCCAAGGTATGGCAACCTTTCTTCCAACTGGATGCTGGCAAGGGAGGAGAACAGTGAAATTCCCCTCAGAAGCCTGGATCCAAAACTGGAAGTTTGTTTTTTTCAGTACACACCTTAGTTAACATAGGAAAATGCCTTCTCATTGCATTCCCCTGGAGTTAAAAGGCTTTTGCCACAAAAGCTCCAAAACCTCCACTATCAGGGTACTGGAAATTTCAGGAGGGGAGGGGAAGAAGCAAAATAGAGCTACATCTGGGTATGTTCTTATAGGTTGGTTCCATGGGATCCAAGACTCTGTTTTTTTTTCATTTACACCTGCCTTTCTCCCCAGTGGGGCTGCAAATCAGCTGACATTTATCTCCATTTTATCTAGGGCTGTTCCTACACAGCCAATAACAACGTTGTGCCGTTAGTGTTATTGGCAGCGCTGCTGCCACAGAGCATTCACTTGGGCGGGCGCTGCATTGGCTGAACCACAGTGTTTTGAACAGCTGTGCTTTGCAATGACATTTTTCCCCAGGGTAGATGTCATGGGCATTCGGTGCCAGGATTGACTGCCATTGTGGGGGCGGGCTCTGCGGCACCGATTCCTGGGGGGAAGTTCACACAACGCCGGCTGCAGAGCGCCGTTGTTGAAAAGACTTGCTCAGTGAGTGATTTTCGAATAAACCATTCTGGGGCCGCTGGGGCATTGCTGCATTGCTGCAGCATCGTTTCTGCAGTGGTGGCCATGCAAACTCTCAGCATATAACGCTGTTTTTACCGGCTTTTTAGGGCCGTGTGGAAATGGCCTTAGGGTGAGTATTTGGGGAAACCAAGCCAAACAAACAACATTTAAACTGTTTCTGACAATCCTGATCCTGAAAAAGCTGGTGTGTGTGTGTGTGTGTGGGGGGGGGGACCTGGCTTTTTTTCAGGATCGTTTTGGTATTGCTGGTTACAGCAGTAAATAAGGAAGAGAAAATGTTCAAAAGAAAAAATGTTTGGCATATTTGTACTGGGTTCTGCAGGGCTTTGAAGTGTAACCCCCAACATTTGAGATTGGCTCAAAAATATTTTGCGCAGTTCTCACACTGCTTTCCCCATTAGTCATCTTTGTTACATGTTTAATTTTTTTTTCCTTAAGAGTGTGACTCCATGGCTCTTGATTGAGTCAGCAAAGGTCATCTGAACTCAAAAGTGGGGAGCACAATGTTCTTCAAGATTTCCACCTTCCCAACCCACACTACCTCTGTCTTTTTAGGTTTTAGTTTCAATTTGTTCACTGATAGGTCAGTTCTGTACAGCATAATAATAGTGGATTACATTCAGTATTTTAGAATCTCGGTCTATTTTATCTCTTTTTGCATGAGTGCCCATTTCCATGAAGGAATCGAGTTAAGATAGGGATGAATGAAATGTATTTGCGGTCATAGACCAAAATCATAACAATATCCAACACTTACAAATTACTACAGACTGAAACATCAGATTAACTTGAGTAATAAAATCAACAAACCAGAGTCCTAAACTATTAAAATATTAAATACATAATTTAAAAAGCTAAAATCTTTCCTTATACCTTTTACAAATCATCCAGGCAAATTTAGCAACCTCATGTGTCACACCTTTATTGGTTCTGGCAACCAGTATGGAAATAAGAATCCTCCTGTCTTTACCTCAATATTTATACAAAATAGGATTAATTAACTTCCTTCTTCTCTGGTCTAAATTCTTACAGTCAAATATAAGATGCTCCAACTATTCTATAGAACCATCCTGGCATAAACATAAACATTTTTCTCTTGGCCTTTTATTGTATTTGCCAATTAAGGCCACTGTCAGCAGGACATTATGTCTGATCAGCATGAAACTTCTTCGCAGTTCAGGAACATCTAGGTGTGTAATATAAGGAATATTCAGTATGCTGGAATCAAAAATAATTTTTAATTCTATTTATATCATGGCTTCTCTCCACATCCAGCAATTTTTGTTTAATTATTGTTCTGTTGTGGGTACGGTCTGTTGTGATCAATGCCTCGATAGATAGACCATACATCCTCAGCTTAGTTTCCACAGTTTTACGCCAGAGTGAGTGAAATGGATCCTTGCTGATGAGATAAAAGGAGACCTTTAGATGAATCGAAAAGTCTGAGCCAATACAAAGAAGCTACCAACTAAATGCTAGCATTGATTGTGATCATCCCAGCCTCCAGCCTAATCACAGCATTTGGAATACATGGTGGAACCTGAGAAATTGCTCTCAGAAATTTCGGCTGAGCTCTTTCAGCTATGATTTTTTTTTACCTTTAACACAGAATAGGGAGATGGATAGCAGTTGTGCCAAGGGTTTAGCTTTAAACAATCTTAGCACTGCTTCTATATTACAGGCATCCTTTTCGCAAAAAGAATTACTTAATAGTGCCTGTACTCAATTCAGCTTTTGCAGAGGCATTCGCCATATGCAAATTATTCTGGCCATTATCCTGGAAGACCACACCCAGATATCTATAAGAGTGCACCTGTTCCACACTGATGGAGTTTATCCACCACTTTCGCAAAACCTTACTATTACTGCATGTCATGATTTTAGTTTTCCCATAGTTAATTTCCAGATTGTTATCATGACATTACTTTTCAAGTGCATTTACAGCTTGCCTTGGACCTATGGGAGTGTGTGCTAGTAAAAAAAGTGTCATCAGCATATAGTAATACAGAATATGATGATCCGCTAATATTGGGGAAAATATTCTAATTTCTTTCATACGAGTATGGTTTTTTTGTTTTTACAGTGCAACCGCAGCTGCGAATACACGAACATCCCTGGTGAGCTGCTTTCTGATTGGCTGTTCACCCCTCCAGAGGAAACATGTCTGATTGGCAGATCCACAGCAGAACACCTTCCCCCTTTTCTCTAGCTTTGGAAAGGAGCCTGTGCAGTGACCAACACAGCAAGCACATTGTGCTATACAAACTAAAAAGCTTTTGACCAATACTGGGCAAAGCACTATGTCCCATCCATATTCAAAAGTGTGCAAATAAACCACAGCACATGAAACATCCCCCATGATATACCAAATAGCATTTGACCAAGGGTGTACATCTACCTAGCTGCATTCTCCAAGCACCCAGAACATGTAAAGAAAAGGAAACAGGTCATTGTTGTGAATCCATTGCTGTACACACTTGGGTGAAATGGCACTCGGTCATTGCCATGGGCAGAAAATGTGCTTGGGGAATATTTCAGAAAGGATGGGCTGCCACTCCAGTTGGTGGCTCAGCAGAAGTAAAACTGACATAACATAAGATGTGGAGAACAGGCAGCAGGGCAGGAAAAAATAAAGCAGTTGTACACCTGTGGTGTTCCCATGGAAGTGGGTTCAATGTGTGATTTTTGAAAAAGATCAACATTTTAGCATTTTTTGAAAAACCCGGAATGAAAAACCCAGGATGAGGGAAAGATTGAAAAACACGAGGGATAGGTTGGTGCCCTGTGGAGCTCCACAGGATAGATCCCACTCTGATGGCAACTAGTCTTCCACAGCAACTGTATGATTCTGACCTGTGAGGAATAATTTGAATCAGTACAGAGTCTGATGCCTAGAGCATATTAATTGTCCAAGAAGACCTTTTGTCCAAGAAGCTCTTTAAATCACTTTGCCCAAAAGGGGCAGGTTAGACATCTTTCCATTACTTTAGAGCTTTGAAACGGAGGTAATGCATGGGGTGGGGTGGAAGGGTAACCACTGCAGGTGGAAAGCAAAGAATAAATATTACCATGTGGTTCCTTTACTTTCTGTTCCTCAGGGGAATACCAGGATGGCTGCCTCCACTGAGCTCCTGCTCACCTGATACTTGAGTGCAGAATCACAACCAAAAGCAATGTCATACTCCAAAACCAACAGCCCAGGGAAGCACTGATCTCATCAGCATGAAAATCAACATTGCAGCACTTTAAAAAGAACCATACACTTCCTCCTTAAATAGCAATCATGCTTCTCAAGCTACAGGTAAAATGGGTGCCCTGGTTGATGCCACCCAGCAGAAAATTTGAAAGCAACGAACCATAACTGTCTAGCCATAAATTGTGCTGGAGTGAAAAACAGTGACCTCCAAACCTCAACCAGGGCACCCATTTTACATTTTGCATAGTGTTGTCAAAGAAGCAAATATTGATCTGCAGCCTGCATGGGCTAGCCTCTAGCATGCTACATGCATGTATAGTAATGAGAAGGGAGGAGATTAGAACAGGAAATTTGCCCACCAAATGGGCAAGACAAGCTTCAATAGATAAAGGGGAGGAGAAAGGAAAGGCAACCCCCTCTCATGACAGCCCTCTTCCTATGAAAAAAAATCCTCATTCTCTTTTACGCTTTAAGAAATAAATTCAGTCACACCAAGAAGGGGAGGAAAGAGACCAAAGATATTAAAAGGGGGCTTGTGGTTAGCTATCTGAGCAGGTTCCAATCAGGAAGGGATCCCAAATAATTTTGCAGTCAATAAATGAAAAATGTAAATCCAAGGGGAAGGTAAGAATCAGATTGTATCATGCCAAGCAGGGGATCAGGCCATTGTAAAAACACAAGGTGTTGGAGAAAATCAGAAGTGAACTATGCCAAGGTCCATGTTGTGTTAAGGTCAATATTTTTTATTAGGAATAGCAGATGCTCTCAAAGGGACAGTCTGGAGAAGATTCAGGCTTCTGATAAAATGCTTTCCTCCGTGCTTGGAAAAGTGAGGGGAACTCAGGTGAGCTAATCAGTATGTTCTCAGACTGATGGAGGATGAGAAGGGAGTTCCCCAGGTTTTGAAACACTTTGAAGTGTGGAAAGGAAGGAGTTTCTGGGAAGGAGGACAGTGTATTTTAGGTTGTGTTTGTTATCTCGTATGGCAGGGATTGTTAAACGCAAACTTCCACTGACTAATGTTACATCATGTTACGGGAAACTTTTAATGAAAAATGCAGATGTATGACTAGGTCTTGCTTGGAAGGTTATTTTATGTGATCCTTTGAGTCTAAGTATACCTTCAATAATTTCTCAGAGGCAATGATTAATGGACTAGGCAGAAGGGAGAGGAAGATTTTTCTCTCAGTGAACCTGATGAGATCTAGGTGGGTTACTTTTGATCCTGCTGCTTTTCCCCCCTAGCTATTAGTCTTTGTCTTAGAGACACTCTGACACTCCTTATCAGGACCTTATGTGATTTACAGCAAACTTGTCTCATTACCAAAATAGAGAGGAAGGAGAATGAAGAACAAAATGGAAGCTGAATTGCAACTAGGTAACTTTACAAGGTTCCTTATCATACCAAACCAGACACAGCTAGCAAACTCCAATCCTTGGCTTGCAAGAACAAACTGCAGGAATCAGGGGATGAACAACAACAGGAAAGGTCATGAATTCACTTGAAAAACCTTGATAGTTCATTGGGTCCCTTTCCACACAAATTGTTTACCTCGTATTTTAGGTGGTCTTCATATTATCATTTTCACAATGATTGTCCCCATGCTTCCTCTCCAAACATTCTCCAAGCTATTATCTCCTAATAAAAATGTCCACATTTTAAAAAAAGAGTAAATGCCAAAAGGGAAAATGGAGCAAGGTGGAGGATGAAGGGAAATTGCGAACAGTTTAGGGAGGTTGGGCAATCATACAGATTATGTAGATATGGGCTGTGGTTTTTGGTGAGACAGGAAAGAGAGAATGGATATTCCTGCACTGTTAAAGAAAGGCAGCTTGGAAACATTTCAACAAAAACATCGGGGTAAAAGGGGTTTTGAAAACAATGAAGTAAAACTTGTTTGGAAATGTTTCCAACACACAAAAGTGCTCCACAGGAAAAAAATTTTATTAGCGGACTGGATACAAGGTAAAACACTTGTGGGGAAAGGGCCTGTAACTTTTTAACAGAGATGTACACTAAGCAGGGCACAACTGAAGACTGCTTCCACCAATATGTGCCATATGAGATGATTTACCAATATATGATATCCATGCACATGTAAGACATTTGGTCTTACATCAGACTTTCCATTAAATATGAAGTTAGATAGTATATGACTATAGAATCTGAACTGGAATCTGAGGTGACATATGGATGACCACAAGGATAATCTTTTTTTTCATCTGATTGTGTTCACTGTAGCTCAGATCTAATTGACCATGTCAGGAATCATGTTTCAGGAAGAATTACATTAAGGCAATTAAGGGGGGAACTTTGGCACACTCGGTTCACTTTTAGCCCTTTGATGTCTCTGTAAAAGTAGAGGAGTCTTGCACAGATTTTTAATATGTAGGATGCACCCTAACAACTGGAAAAGATGTTCAGAAGAAAAGGTTTTAAGATGTGAGACTTTATCCTTGTTAGATTTCTTATACTGCCAGAATGACCCAGTGTTTAGATAATCAGACCAATTCTTCTCTCATACATTTCAGGTTTAATATTAATCTTTATTCTTGGTATTTAAAAATTGTGATATCACATAAAAGGGGAAAAATCAGTCTGATCTCTAATTCAGTATTTGCTATGATTTACAATAAAGTATCAACCAAGTAAACCATAAAAATATGCAAAAGCAATTAAGAACCCTTATATAGAATATTGGATCCCAATTCAAATTGTTCCACTGTCTAATATTCTCATTCAGGGAGGCAAATCATTCTTGACTGTTCACCACTTATTTGTTTTGATTTGAGGCTGGAATAACTTCTGAAAATGTAAGCAGACTCTTGCAGCTTTATATTTAAAATAAGATGCTGGCACCCCAAGCACTGAGGTATATCTTATCACTGTTTGGAAAGACTCTTCATAGGTTCTAATGGAGCTCGAAGCCCCTCCCCCCCAACGCCCCTCCAATAGCTCTATGGGGAGTTGGGAATGTTCAGGAGTCCTGAAAAATGTTGGGTCCAATATAGGATCCAATATATTATATACTAGCAGGATGCCCGTGCTTCGCTACATGGTTTGTAATATGTTTGTAATATGTTTTTATTGTATTTGGCTGTAGTGGTCTAGTTAATGTGAGGGTTGGTCAAGGAATACTTTTTCACAGCCTGTCTGTTAGCCTCGGGGTGACATTCAGCATACTTCATCACAGCCTCTCTATGAATTTCAGGGTGACATTCAGCATTCAGTAGACCTGTCCGTGCACTTTAAATGTTGGCATGAAATTGCTCTCTTTCACCTGGTAGGCTCCAAAAGACATCGTTGTATTTTCGGGATGCAGAAAGGAAGTGTTCTGCCATTGGATGCTGATGAGTGAGAAGACTGTGAAGAGGTTCAGGGTAGGGTTGAAGGGCAAGGAGCTGGACTGTACCGCCACTGCAGCACATTCCTGGGGACTCATCCTGCCACTTCAGAGCACGACACCAAGCATAGGGTGATCGGAGGCTGAGAGCAATAAACTTGTCTCCACAGTAAGCAATCTGATGACCATATGCAAAAATCTACAAATGTTTAGTAGTCCAAGGTGATAGTGTGGTTTGTAATCTATTTTGATAGTATTTGGCTGTAGCGGCGTTGTTAACATGAGGGTGGGTGAGGAGCATTTTTTCACAGCCTGACTGTTAACTTCAGGGTGACATTCAGCATACTTTTTTGCAGCCTGTTTGTGAACTTTGGGGTGACATGCAGCATATTTTTTCACACCCTGTCTGTGGGCTGATGGGTTTGTTTTCAAATAGGTTCACATGTGTTGTGGAGGGTGGTGGTAGAATGCAGTTAGTGAAGGCTATGAAGCTGGTGGTGTTGAACTGTCATCCTTAGAATGTTCATGCAGCATGTCTGTGGACTGAGTGGTTGGTTTGGCCTTAGAATGTTCATGCAGATGGCCAGAGATGAGCAGTGAAAACAGTAAATAGGTAATAAATTGAGTGAAAGTGAATAATTTGGGAAATCCTTTCTTAGTGAGCACCTGGAGTACGTAAGGAACAGGTGTGCCAAATTTCATGAGTGTGGCTTCAGTGGTTTTTGAGTTCTGTTGATGAGTCAGTGAGTCAGTCAGTGGTATTTCATGTTTATAGATATAGATTCAAATCCAAACTTCTTTTTTTGTTGCACGTTCTTATTTTCAACCTGGAGGGAAGATTTTTTTGGGGGTAGGGGAGAGGTATTATCTATGCATCAGAAAGTTTTCAAGGAAGAGTCAGACCCTGTGAAGGTTATAGCAGCAAGAATATACATAAAGCCAATCAGTATGCTTCCCTATTTTATCAGCTCAGTCTGGTGGAGGGAAAGTTGGAGGCTTTTTTCTAACTTTTTTGGGCTTCCCGCACTATGGGAAAGCCCTGTGGAGTGGGCAGAGCAGCACTCAAGTGGTGTGATCCCCATCCACCTCAGTTCTGGTTTGCACTGTAAACCTACATCTCTTCCTTTGCAATGAAACAAAAAGTTGAAATGGAATTAGAAAAAATGATTATTAAAAGCAGATATAATTGAACCTGTAAAGTTTTCAGAATGGGTAGCTCCAAGTGTGGCCAGATTAAAGCTGGATGGTTCCATGCACATTTATAGAGATTGCAAATTGACTATCAACAGGATGGCACTGCTGGAACAATATTTTATCTGTAAAAGAAAAGATTTTTGGAGCATTAGTGGGAAGTCATCTGGTTTCAAAATTAGACATAAATCTAATGAAGGGATGTATTAAAATAAATATGCATCACTGCATATTTATTTCAGATGTCATTGCTTACCTTTTGTTATGGCACTCTTCTGCACTGGCAATCTTTCAAAGGACTGTGGAAGAATTACTTCAAGGGATTCCTCAAGTAGTTATTCACTTGGATGACACAGTAGTCACTTGAACTATAATGCATGAACATTTATGAAATTTGGCTGAAGTTTTAAACAGACTGAAGAGGGCAGGATTGTATCTTAAGAAAATGAAATGTTATTTTTTTTTAAACCAGAGGTGAACTATTTGGAATATAAAGTGGATGCTCAGAAGCTGAATTCTGTGATGGACAAAATCCAAGCAATTCAGAATGCTCCAATACCACAAAAATGTTTCTGAACTGAAAGCATATTTAGGATTACATAATTATTACAGTAATTTTTGTCTAACTTATCAACACTTCTCTGGCCTCTTGATACCTTGTTTAAGAAAAGAGTCAAGTGGCACTGAAGAGCTTCTCAGAAACAGGCCTTTGAGAATTGGAAGCAACTTCTGCAGACTTCATATGTGCTGCCTCATTATAAACTGAATAAAACCTTAGCCATTGACTTGTGATGCTTCCCTTTTTGGATTTGAGATGGTTCTGACTCATCAGATGAAGGATGTATCTGAGAAACCCATAATAATTTTGCTATGAATCCTGTCCCCTGCTGAACATCATTATTCACAGTTCAAAAATTCCATAAATATATTTATGAGTGGAATTTTACTATTTGCACAGAACACAAACCTCTGATTTCATTATTTAATGAAATGAAAGCAATTGAACCCCTTTGTGGATTAGGCAATCTATAAAACCTAACAAACAAACAAACAAACAAACAAACAAACAAACAAACAAACAAACAAACAAACAAACAAACAAACAAACAAACAAACAAACAAACAAACAAACAAACAAACAAACAAACAAACAAACAAACAAACAAACAAATAAATAAATAAATAAATAAATAAATAAATAAATAAATAAATAATTGTATTCAGGTTTGGGAGTTAAATTAAAACTTATTTGGGGGAAAATGTTGTAACGTATCCAAGTGGCCTCCAAAAGCAAGTTGAGGGGGAAGTAGATTTTATGGTGTTATATCCAGCTACACACCCTTTCCTCCTCAAACCCTACCCACTTCAGGCTGCACCCACAAATCTCCAAGTATTTTCCCACACAGAGTTGGCAATCATATTCCCTGAGCTGACCTAATAAAGGTTTTTCTGTAGGGCTAACCTCAGTTTCTATTTTGCTCTCTCTTCAGGAGCCATACAAGGAGGGAATCTTGGTCAATAGCCTCTCTGGCTGGGCCTTCTCTTCTCTTGCCTCACTTTCACCTGAAGTTTTAAGTGACTGTTCTACATTCCTTCACAGGACTCAGAAGGCCTCAGCCACTCATGGCCTCATCCTTTGGTCTATTCATAAGAACATAAGAACTAAGAACATAAGAAATAGCCTGCTGGATCAGACCAGAGTCTATCTAGTCCAGCACTCTGCTACTTGCAGTGGCCCACCAGGTGCCTTTGGGAGCTCACGTGCAGGATGTGAAAGCAATGGCCTTCTGCTGCTGCTGCTGCTCCTGAGCACCTGGTCTGCTAAGGCATTTGCAATCTGAGATCAAGGAGGATCAAGATTGGTAGCCATAGATTGACTTCTCCTCCATAAATCTGTCCAAGCCCTTTTTAAAGCTATCCAGGTTAGTGGCCATCACCACCTCCTGTGGCAGCATATTCCAAACACCAATCACACGTTGCGTGAAGAAGTGTTTCCTTTTATTAGTCCTAATTCTTCCCCCCAGCATTTTCAATGTATGCCCCCTGGTTCTAATATTGTGAGAAAGAGAGAAAAATTTCTCTCTGTCAACATTTTCTACCCCATGCATAATTTTATAGATTTCAATCATATCCCCCCTTAGACGTCTCCTCTCCAAACTAAAAAGTCCCAAACACTGCAACCTCTCCTCATAAGAAAGGTGCTCCAATCCTTCAATCATCCTCGGTGCCCTTCTCTGCACTTTTTCTACCTCTTCAATATCCTTTTTGAGATGTGGTGACCAGAACTGGACACAGTACTCCAAGTGCAGTCGCACCACTGCTTTATATAAGGGCATGACAATCCTTGCAGTTTTATTATCAACTCCTTTCCTAATCATCCCCAGCATAGAGTTTGCCTTTTTCACAGCTGCCATGCATTGAGTTGACATTCCCATGGAACTATCAACTAAGACGCCCAAATCCCTTTCCTGCTCTGTGACTGATAGCACTGACCCTTGTAGCGTGTATGTGAAGTTTGGTTTTTTGCCCTTATGTGCATCACTTTGCATTTTGCTACATTGAACTGCATTTGCCATTTCTTAGCCCACTCACCTAATTTATCAAGGTCCGCTTGGAGCTCTTCACAATCCTTTGTGGTTCTCACCACCCTACATAATTTGGTATCATCTACAAACTTGACCACCACGCTACCCACCACTACTTCCAGGTCATTTATGAATAGGTTAAAGAGCACTGGTCTCAAAACGGATCCTTCGGGGACACCACTCCGTACATCTCTCCATTGTGAGAACTTCCCATTTACACCCACTCTTTGTTTCCTGTTTCTCAACCAGTTTTTAATCCATAGGAGAACTTCCCCTCTTATGCCTTCATTGCTGAGTTTTCTCAACAGTCTCTGGTGAGGAACTTTGTCAAAAGCCTTTTGGAAATCCAAGTAGACAATGTCCACTGTGTAAGCCCTCTGACCAATCCTATAATATATATATATATATATATATATATATATATATATATATATATATATATATATACACACACACACACACACACACACACACACACACACACACACACACACACACACACACACACACACACACACACACACACACACACACATATATATATATATATATATATATATATATATATATATATATATATATATATATATATATACACATATATATATACATATATATATATATAATTTCATAATATTTTCCTGTTAAACTACATAGGCAGAAGCCACCTCTCATATTTTTGTGTGGTTAGCAGAGTGTCCAAGCTGAAGCAGGCCCCAGGCAAAAAGTCTGTTTGCAAGATTAAATCAATGGATGAGTTACTCCTGAATACCCTGGAGGTCTCATTTTGTTTGTGGGCATGATCTTGATTACCACACCTTGCAAAGATACTGTTAAGACAAAGAATATGGAAAGCCAACTTGCTATCAAACACTGCACTTCCTATCTCTTCTGGGAACCCAGGTCAGCAACAAATAGTTGTTCCTTTGCATTTCCTTCCCTTTGTCATGACTCTCCTAAACCACTCACCTTATCCTGATCTAATGTCTCAGCTAAATCTGAATATCCTCGGCAGTGACTCTCAAGAGTTAATCTGCATGAAAGCCTTTCAGCGTTTCCTCGTTTAGCTTAACAAAGCAATTTTGGCCCCATTGTCCCGGGTTTAGCAGTAGATGAGCTGACTAATTACCTCAGCACCCCCAAACCCAGCACAGATGTGAAACTTAGTGTGATTGGTTCCTTTCCCACCAAGGAATGACCTACCTTATAAAAGTTTAGTTCACCTGCAACAGTTTGCTCATTGCCACATGTTCTTGTTGGTGTTGAGACATAAATTCGTCCTTCATTGGGTTTCTGAGCTGGCATGGAATCCCTGCCTTCTACTTCTACCCTTCTAAGAATCGTTAGGTAACGTATTACCCTGAAAACCCCTCTCCTTCTCTATCATCCAATCTATCTTTCAAACCTGCTTATATCCTAGGAAACTTGAATGTATGTGCTTTTGTGTCTCACTGTGTGTATGCATTTTTGAACCAAATTTATATAAATCGTTTAAACTCAATTTGGACTCTTGCATTACTCTGTGGTATATTCATTGCCAGAATTCCTTCCCCGTATTATACAGTCTAAAAGATCTCCTCTTGGCCCCTCTTGCTGCCAATGTGAGTTCATTCCCCTTTGCTACTTTTAAAACTATATGTGTACTGTTACACTTTTAGCAGCTGGTGGAGATTCCCTTCAATAAAACCCTTACCCCTGTTAGGCCAGTAACAACTGGTTCCCCCTTATCCACATGCCTGTTTACACCCTCAAAGAACTCTAGTAAGTTTGTAAGATAGGACTTTCCTCTGCAAAAGCCATGCTGACTCTTCCTCAGCAGGTCTTGCTTTTCTACATGTTTAATAATTTTATCTTTAATGATAGTTTCTACTAATTTACCAGGAACAGATGTCAAACTGACTAGCCTGTAATTTCCTGGGTCCCCCCTAGACCCTTTCTTAAAGATTGTTGTGACATTGGCCATCTTCCAGTCTTCAGGGATGGAGACAGATTTCAGGGATTAGTTGCATATTAAAGTGAGAAGATCAGCAATTTCATGCTTGAGCTCTTTAAGAACTCTTGGATGAATGCAATCCGGGCCAGGGGATTTGGTAGCATTTAGTTTATCAATGGCTGCCAGAACTTCTTCCTTGTCTACCACTATCTTCGCTAGTTCTTGGATTCACCTCTTAAGAAGCTTGGTTCAGGTCCAGGAATTTTCCTCACCTCCTTTTGGGTGAAGACAGATGCAAATAATTCATTCAGCTTCTCTGCAATCTCCCAGATGTAACTTGCAGCCTGAGCCTGTCAAGCCCTGATGAAGCTGTTTGGGTATTTCTGGGCATGTTCTCAACTTTTCCCCCTTCCATAGAGTTTCAGGCTGGACTGCTGAAGGGAGGTCTGCTGAGGGAGGTCACCTCCCTCGCCCCTTCCACCAGTGTCTTTTTTAGAGCAAGTGAGTGAGGTGGGCCCACCAAGACTGATTATAAGATTTGTGATTGGTTTAACTGTCCATTTAAATAACAGCTTGCTGAGTGGAGCAGCAGGTGGGAAGGTGGGAAGTAAGTGCATATTTGGAAAAAGCGGATAGCACTGTACTTTCTTGTTAAAAAGGAATTGTTCTTGGTCTTGAATCATGTTCACAACTGGTAAAAAATGTGAACTGAACTGGTGAATGTTTCAGCATTCCTACTGAAACCTGTCCAACTTTATTGTTCTGAAAATCTTTTGTTTGCATGCTTAGATTGCTTCAGTCTTCACTTCAACTGATCTAGAAATTTTCTGAAGAAGCTGACAGAGCTCTAGAACTTTTCAGAACAAAGTAAAAAATAAACCAAGAGATGCTTCCATACTATTATCTTATCTTTAATTTTTGTGCTCTAATTCTGCAAATAAATTTTGTTGGGCTTGAGAATGTGGCAAGTTGGTGCTATAAAGATGTTCCAGGAGAAAAAAGAATGAGAACAGCATTGCAACTGCAAACAGATCAATTGGACTGTATTACAACTAAACACAGGATGCCAGAGATGAATGGAGAGACAGGGACCTGGACAGAGATTAACATGGGGTCTAGACATACACAGTGATTAATTGTCACACACATCCTGGAAAGAAAACTACAAAGCAAAACAACTTTTCCTTCCTGTGCTGTACAATCAAAAGAGAAAGGAAATCACATTATCCCCCTCTAAGGATGAAGGAAATAGAAAAATGGATATTAACGGTCCCTGGCTTGCACAGCACTAGAGATCTGTCATTCAGCTAACAGTTTCCATTTTAGAAGAGCAATGTCTACTGCAATAAGATGTCTGCAACCCTGTGACCAGCTATGGGCACACTGACCTTACTGCTTCTCTGGGTTGTTTCCTTTCCACATGCTAGGCAGTTACAATACATCACTTAGCCAGCCAATGGAATTCTGTAACAGGATTCTAATTATGGTATAGTTCACTCCGGTATCCCTTCAGGATGCATTCAAGGGGCATTTATATAGCTTTTTACCATTAACATAAGGTAGTAAACCAGTTGCTCAGAGAATAATTGATGAATTTTCAGACTCAGAGACAAATTTCACCTTCGTACTGTGGGTGCTAAAACAAATTTGCTTGTAGCACTGCATGATAAAAGAGCCTATTAGTATAAAAAATTTATTTGGCAGATATAGCTATGAGGACTAGGTCATGGGAGTATTAGTATGTCACCTGGGAGCAATACATCAGATTTATTTAAGATTATTTGTTAGTCACCAGGTTTATGGAATAAGAAAAATAGATGTCTATTTAATCTTTTATTCCTTTCTAAAGTTGCTGTGGCACCTGGTGAGTCATTTTATGAGCTCCTACAACGATGGTTTTGTCATAGACAACATATTTCTCCTAAACCATTTGATGCTTCTATTCCTTGTCTTACAGCACATGGAATCTTTTGCATAGATAATGTACATCAATTTGCTTAGCTTCCTGCCAAGAGGGCACAACGTTTACAGTAATGGAGACCTATTATTAAAGTCATTACAAGCAGCTCTTAGGAGGATTATGCAGGCCTGTTAATTGTGTAGCACATCTTGCAAATAACCACATCATTTCTAAGGCAGTTCATACCCTATAAGGCTGATTTCGTGTACAATATTCAAAAGAATTTGAAATATATTGTTTGTTGTAATACATTTATACTCAGTAGAAGAAAAAAGAAGAGTTTGAATGTATACCCCACTTTTCTATCCTGTAATACCTTGTGAGGAAGGTAGGGCTGAGAGAGTTCTGAGAGAGTTGTGACTAGCCCACCCAGCAGGCTTCATGTGTAGAAGTGGGGAATCAAACCCAGTTCTCCATATTAGAGTCTACCATTCTTAACCACCACACCATGCTAAAATAAAAACATACCCAGGAGGGCCTGTGTACAGTGGCATAAACAAACATTGTATTCAGAAGGAATCATGTTCATTCCCTGAAACTTTTACTGAAAGGATCTGAGGGCAAGTGATAGTAAAGGTTTTGTCCTACATGATCTCCTGGGGTGCCTGGGCCAATCAAAGTCCAGTGCTCAGCATAGGGTTTCTGACTCCATGTTGGGAAATACCTCGAGATTTTGAGGTAGAGCCTGAGGAAGGAGGGGTTTGTAGTGAGGAGAGACTTTAATAATGCCAAAGAGTCCACCTTCCAAGGCAGCCATTGTCTTCAAGTGAACTGATTTCTGACTCCTGGAGATCAGCTGCAATCCCAGGATATCTCCAGTCACTATATGGAGGCTGGCAACCCTCACTCAGCTAGATGGTTTGACTTAGTATAAAGTAGCTTCTTATGATGCAACGCCAAAGACAGCTCCTTAAAAAACACAATAATAATGTATTAACCTCAAAAATCAACTCAAGATATATGCAATACTTTGGTATTAAAACAAAATAAACAGGATTTCATCAGCCACAGAATATACAATCCTCAGTATGGCATTATTTCTAGATTCAGTGTCACCCACATTTATGTATGTATGTGGGGACCTGCAAGAGAAACTTGTGAGAAACTTCTCCTTTTGTACATTCCTGCACTATTTCATCTTTCCCTTCCCTGACAGCTTGGATAGTTTCTCTTTTTCCCATTCCCTTCTCCCGTTCCCACCCACCTACCAACCTCACTGGCTTCAGGTTTTCTCCTGGGAATACTATGCCTGAGTTCCACAGTGCCAGTTACCAAGCTGGACAAAGTTGTACATTGGGTAACTTGCAACTTCCCCACCATATTTTCTTTTTATCTTCCTCCTAGTAACTTTCCTTGCTTCTTTCTCACCCACCAATCAATTTACCTCTTATTTTCCCCAATCATCTTCAGTTATAATTATTATTTATTTATTTCATTTATTACCTGCCTAGTTGTCTAGGGGCACCAACTTCAGGTTAGGAAATACCTGGAGATTTTAGAGGTGGAGCATCAGAAGGGTGGGGTTTGGATAGGGGAGGGACTTTAGTAGAGTATAATTCCACCTTCCATAGAAGTTATTTTATCCAGGGGAACTGATATATATATATCACCTAGAAATCAGTTGTAATGGCAGGAGATCTCTATCTACCACCTAGAGATGGCAACTCTATAGTTGGTGCCATACAAAATGACTGGGAGCAGCTGCAATCACAAAATGGTCACCATGAAGGATAGGTCCAACTACAAATATTAGGAGGTTCCAAGCCAAGCATCATCCTATGACAGAGGCAGCATGTTGAATGCTACTTTTTGAGAAAAAAAGTGATACCTCCTGGGCTCTTCTGAAGCACTGTTGAAGTGCTTTCCAGATGGGCACCAGGAAGTAAGTGGCAGGTGCCATGGCACCTACAAGCACTGTTTTGGACATCACTGTCTTACTGTATTTAAAATGGAAAATAACTGTGAATGAACATTACATGCTAAAAGGAAAGCAATGAATAGCACATTGGTACATAAGACCCAGGGCAATGAGATATAGAATGCTAGAGGGGACCATAGCAGATATAGATAGTTGTGTCAATTTTTTATTTTTTTTTATTTTTTTTTATTTTTCAGATTTTTAGACCGCCCCATCCCCTAGGGGCTCTGGGCGGTGTACAACACAGTAACCACCGTGTACAGCTAAAAACAGCTAAAACCTTTAAAAGCAGCAGTAAAATAGGAAACTAACTATAATAGTTAAATTAATTCATAGAATGGCGTCCGCAGTCTCAATTTCAAACGCTCTTGCCGGAGGGAAGGACAGCAATCCCAAGATGATAAGGCCCAGATGTATGGCCATAGGGGGGGGCACCATCAACGGCTGGTACCTCCAAAAGCCGTTGGAGATTTTAGATCAATCTAATCAACTTTAGATCAATCTGATCAATTTTAGATCAAATGATGGTAATAGAGGTAGGAGAAAAACAATTTCCTAAATATTTGTATTTTAAATTTTAAAATGGTGACATAGACTTGGAACACTTCCCCTTGGATGGTACCCTGGTTAAGTTGATGTCCTAGGCCAGGCTCCAATTCCCTGCCTTCCAAGTTGGCCTTAGAAATGGAGTCTGAGGAATTCTCTGCATTCCCGGTACATTCCCGGTGGGCCGATAAATTATCTGTACTCCTGGCAGGCTGATTTCTCAGCTCTGCAGGAATACAGCCATAGACCTTATTCTTAGCCTCCTCCCTTCCCTTCCCTTCCCTTCCCTTCCCTTCCCTTCCCTTCCCCTCCCTTCCCTTCCCTTCCCTTCCCTTCCCTTCCCTTCCCTTCCCTTCCCTTCCCTTCTACTTACCACCCAGCTGCACAACCTGCACTCCTGCATCTCCCTCTAGTCTTGCCTTCTTTTAGCTGATAGACTAACCTGCCTATCTGCTCACTTCTGGCTCCTACTTTCCTTATACCTGCTGTTGGCCCCTCCCCACAAGTCCCCTGAGACACCGAGGTCAGCAGACCTTGACACTTCTTGCTGGCTTGGCCCACATTTGGTGCCTCTGGGGTGCCCACATCTGGTGCCTTCCCTGGCCTCAGCCTTGAGCTGATTGAGGTTGATGCTGGGGCTGCAGTGTTTTACTTTCTCTGGTCTTCTCCTGGGAGCTGTGGTGTGGTAATTGGCTTCCTGGGGCACAGTGGGTTGGCTTGTCAATCAGCTGTTCTTGGGGAGGTGTTTCCCTTGCTGAAACTGTTGCACTCCTGCCTGGCATCCCTGACTGTCAGATAAGTACTGCCACAGTTGACAACAATCTAGGCCCCTCAGGTGAATGGCTGTGGTAAGAGGAAATAGGAGACCCAGGGGAGCCGGTGCAAGTAGTGAAGACAATCCTGAGCAGCAGACATGATGCCTGCCAACATTCCGTGACATAGACATGAAATCAACAGAAAGAAAGAGAAATTGATGGGCAGTGAAAACTATCAATATTATGATTTTTCCAATTCAGAAGTAAAAAATATAGCTCTAATGCAGACCCTGGAAGGGAAATTCTTACAGGAAAGAATTGCACCACAGGTGTTCTTCCTTCACCATCAGATGCTAATGATAAGACCAGAAACAAGACAACAACATTCTCAGGGCTAGTGTTGCCAAATACCTGTACAAAAAAAATCCTGTTTCTTTAATAAAAGCTTAATGAGATGTTATTTACCAGGTGATAATATTGAACTTCATGCTTCAACTACCTATTTCCAAACTTTAAACCTCTATTAAAGAGAAAGGATTTTATCCAGGCAGTTTGCCACAAACTGGCTCTGGAGGGCACTTGGAGCTAGAGTGTTGCCGTTTTTTTTAGCATCAATTTACTTGCTAGTACTTTACAGATACTCCTCTGTACCCTTGTACACCAGTTATTAAAAACTATGACTATGAAACGGCAGGATGGCAATCAGGAGCAAAGAGCAAAGCTGCTCCCCCATGGCAGCAGTAGCAGAAAGAAAATGTCAGGAGTGGATCTTATCAGGAAAGCCATTTTTCTAAATAACAAAAGGCTCTAGGCCAGTGGTGGCGAACCTTTGGCACTCCAGATGTTATGGACTACAATTCCCATCAGCCTCTGCCAATTGGCCATGCTGGCAGGGGCTGATGGGAATTGTAGTCTTTAACATCTGGAGTGCCAAAGGTTCACCACCACGGCTCTAGGCTGATGCTTCCCACTTTCCAAATGCTGATGTAAGGCACATGGCCTATTTTCAGCTGGTTACTGCTAACTTTGGGACCCTTATAGATGTCTTTATGGGAAAATGGTGGGAAAAGAAAGCTAAGGTGAGTTGCCCACTTCCTGCTTCACCAGAGCAACATCAGGAGGCTTACAGTGCCATCCTAAGTGGAAGCTCCCTTCTGAACCAATTGATTTCATTAGATTTAGAAGGGTGCAGTTCCATTTAGGATGGCATTGGTGGATTTTGCACAAGCCAAATATATGAACGTTTGGGGGAGACCTTGCACAGGTCCCACTCCCAAAGTGAGTCTGGCATACTTTAGTTCCCTCAACCCAGGATTTTCGAAAGTGACTAAACTAGCAATTCTTTTGCAAAATCCCAGGTTTGAGCAGCTCCCACATGCATGCCTAGGCAGGAGATGCTTTATTTCCCTCCCTTCCACCTATTTTCTGTAAGTTACATGCTGTCCACTGTCAAGGACAATCCACTCTGTGCAGGTCACCCAGCCGGTTGTGGGTAGATTCTCTGTGGGCCTCACAGGGTGCAAAGTTCCCAAGCATGTTATCTCCTAGTGGCAGTGAGTATGACTGATCTACAGCAACATGTTCATTATTGCCCTGCCATTGCAGGGAGGTCCCTTTTTCTTTTCAAAATTTTGCATGTTGCACATGCACAGCTATGCAGGTACAGTCTATCGGATTCTGGGATGATTGGCAAGGCTGCAGGGGTTCATGTCTGTATACGCATGGGTTGCAGGAATTTTTTTTAAAAAAGAGAAGTGTCTCTGTGCAAATGTGCTTGTGTGAAAGAAACCTGGATTGTTTCCATGGGTTCCAGTTGCTGCCTGTACATAGGAACAGGAAAAAGGAAAATGAGTTCCTTTATAATGACAGCAACCCCTTATACATTTGCTGTGGGGAACCCACCATTGGGCCTTTCCCCACTTACCTTAAGCCCTGCGCAAGTAGCGCGGGGTCCCCCGGCACTCCCCACAAGAGGCGCGGTGACAGCGCAGCAGCCCCGACGCTGCTGCTGTCGAGCCCCCTCAGCGTGTGGCAACCCTGGCACTCTTGCAAAGGACGCCTTTTGATTACCCCACGCAGAGCGCGTGGTCATGGGGATGCCCCGGGGCGGCATAGATGGGATCATGCTGAGTGGGGAAAAGCCCATTGTTACATTCTTGCACTTTCCAAAACGCCAAAAGACTGTTGAACCAATTACACGCTTCAGTCTTTCACAAATGAAATAAATGAACCTCAGTAGCATGATGAATATATTATGACCAACATATGCAAAACAAAGTAATAGTAAGCAAGCTTCTGACCTCTGTAGAACTCTTCATGCAGCTATATACTAAGCAAGTCAACAAATAAAGGAAGCAGAAAGAGTGCACAGCCCTATTTAAAAGCCACAGTCTAACTTTCCTAATGGAATATGGGGGCCACAGACTGTGGAAACATATGCAGAAATACACCTCATTAAATTCAGTAAGATTTTCTACCACGTAAGATCACATGCAGGTTGAATTACATCAGATTATATTTGGTTAAAAAGATAAGAAAAATGGCACTGTGGATGTCCATACCTAGAAGACGAACTTTAGGCAGTAAATCAATAGTGCAATCCTGCTCTATTTTAATGGGATCAGGCTATCGTAACTGAGCATAGGATTGCACTGCAAGACTTCAGTACTAAACACACTCAATAGGATGCAAGCCCCATTGAGCTAATTAGACTTACTTTTGAGTTAACATCTTAGGGACTGCACTGCAAACACACAGTGAAACCTCTACGACCTACAATTGGACTTTGCTTTTGGAGAGCCTACATACCTTCCAATCATTAGGTAAAAGGCATATCAAAATTGCTGTTGGGATTCATATTTTCAAAGGTAGAACAGCCACAGCTAATTCTCTGCCCCAGTAGTGCTAGATGTAATTTGAAATCTGTTTTGCATAGTCTAATCTAATTTCACGTGATAAAAACTCCTAATAAAATTTAAGACTGTTATTTTTGGATTTTGCCTTAACAGACCCATGCAGTTACTTGCAATCTGAGCTAGCATTGAAGCAAGCAGGATTGTTGAGACCTTAAATTTAGGATTGGACTTTCTAATGTCAAGGCCTAAAGATATTTGAGCCTTGGTTTTTTGCTTTTTCTCCTCTTCACTATCAGTGCTGGGATCAATGTATTATATTGTATTATACTGATGACAGTTTAGTTTGCTTTCCACTCCCTCTGAAAGCCAGCTCTGAAGCAGGGAGTATATGAAAGCCACGGTGGTGTAGTGGTTAACATTGGACTAGGATTGTAAAGAGCAAAGTTTAAGTTTCTCTACTCAGTCATAAAGCTCTCTGGGTAACTCTGGCCAAATGATTCCCTCTCAGTCTTACCTAACTCACAGGATTGCTGTGAGAATAACACGGAGGAGATTAGAACCATGTAAGCTGCTCAAATAAACTTGGAATAATGAAAATGACATCCTATGATCCTCAGTGAATCAAAGTTGTTCGTCAGCTTTGAGAACCTTAGCAGTACACACAGTGTTATCAAAGTGTTTGCAAGCCAGGAAACTTTTACAAATCTATCTCATGTTCCCTGACATTTCTTAACTGATAAATATTTATTTGCCTATTCATGCCAATAGCAAGTTGAATGATTTGAGTTGCTATGTTTATCTGCAACATGAGTGGTTGGGGACAGACAGAGGAAACCTTTGGGGACCCATCATGGCTTTCTGCAGCTCTGCAGATCTGCCCACCAGACCCATCTCCACACAGAATTCTATCATACATTCCCAAACTTAGGAAAGGGTTGTGTGTTGTAGACAACATTTTGATTGTTGACTTGAAAACTACTCATTACTTCCCATATATAGATATTCTATTAATTGCTCTCTTGAAAGAGAATACAAATTATGGCACATCTGTAAAGATGTCCTGCAATGACACAGTGATTGAAAAATATTGCTGTGTAGATCAGATAGGAAAAAATATAGATGGCAGCATAAAGCTTCTCAAGGGACAGTTCTGATTTCAATGGTTGGCTCTCAATTAATGTGCATTTCTGCTTCTTAAAACATATAATGAAAGATAAGAGAACTTTAACTAAATATTATGTCTAAATGTATTCCTATTAAGATTTTCTTAAATGAATGAGTCTGGAATGGAACACTTCACCTTTGAGAACCCAACTTTTAGGATATTGTTCCTTTTAATTTCTGTACTTCAGAGAATAATTTGTTTTTATTCTGCATTTGGTTAATTTCTGAAAAAAAATGCCCTACAATGTGGATGTCAAAATGTTATTTACCACATCGATCTAATGTGGGGGGGGGGAGGGGAAATTGCTGATAGTACATGTGAGAATGAATTGATCCTCAGGAAGAAAGACAGATTAGATGGATGAAGGCAAACGTGGAAAGTTTTGCAGTTTGTCATTCTCTGATGCAAATGGATGTAAACCAGAAGTGTATTACATTTTTATCTGCTGCCAATAGTCTTGTATGGAGTAAGTACAAATGAAAGACCGGCTTTAATCAAACTTAATAATCTGCTCCTGGTAATGAAACCAACACAGAGTGCCATTGATTAAATTCTCACTCATCTTTAAAGAGACTGGCAGTGCCTTGTGAGTCAAAGTCAAAACAGGAGTTAACACTGTTTGTAGACAAGGGGTAGGTTTAGGTAAATGTGTTATTTGAATGCAAGCAGCTGCCCTAATTTGTCATTTTGCTGTATCAGCAGCTGGGACAAACTTGAATACATCTGTTGGTTATGTTAATTTATGCTGCTGCAATTTGCAAAGCAGTCATAGACCAAAATAAAGGAACTCATTAAAACTGTATTAATCCCCCTTTCCATGATTTATTTTGAACCTCTATAGTTCTTCCACTCTTCATTGAAGTCTTCTGTATAGAGTAAGCTATCTGTCCCAAAAAAAGTCTATCTGCAAACCTATGTGGTAGGGTATGCTTCACCTGAATTCTGATATTATACCAATGTGATTTTATGCTTTGACATTATTACAATTTTGATCATTGTATATCACATTGTTAATGAATTGTTAAATCTTCTTTACTTTCGTCTGTTTCCACATACTTATGCTAAGCTCTGAATCTCCCCTGTTCAATTAAGTGATGACCTCTATCTAAGGTTAGGCATGCCCAGGGTGCTGCAATTGAAAATGAAACAGATTAGGTATCAGGAAAAGAACATGCAAGAAGGTCAGAGGAAGGTTCTGCCTTACATACAGTTGACTGACTGGTTGGCTGCCTGGCCTGTCACTATCATCACTGCCATAGAGTAGACCATAATATGGATTTTATGCCATGTTCAGAATCTCACTCTGAGTTTTCAGCTAGTGGTGTTTTAACCATGGTCCCTCCTATTTCATCGCCATCAGCTCCCCAGTGAACCAGGAAACTTGTTGGCTCTCTCCAGAAAGGATGCCTATAAGGCAAGTGCGACAGTAGCCTGGGCCATTTCTCTATTCAAGAGAGTGATTAGGTCCTCAAAATAATATCAGCAAGTGAGATGGAAAAATCTCCAAGCACTGATAGGAACCCATCAGGACCCATCAGGCACCTGAAACGGACTGTCTTAATGAGTCTAATACCTATGCAGAGGAAAAAGTAAGCAGTAAGTCTGAACTCTACCAGGTAATGATCTGTCCATGACAAGGGAGTAAGCTTTAACACCCCCCCACTCTAAATCCCCCCTACTTTCCCCAGCAGTGTAACATACCAAATCCAACTTGTGTGGTGGGGCCAGTAATTGCTTGGGATAAGCCTATAGCTATCATGGAGAGCATTAAATTCTGAGCTAATACTGACAACCTAACTTCAACATGGATGTTAAAGTCACCCAGAATCACCAGAATTGTGGACTCCAGTAGCACACTCTAGACCAGATCAGCTAATTCAGGAAGCAAGATGGCTGGACAGCAGGGTGGAGAGTACACCAACAAAACTTCTACTCTTGCCCAGTAATCCATACTCAGAAACACACAGTCAAACCTGGTGGATGAGGCACCTTGGATGAGGCACCTTGATAGTGATAGCAGAATTCGAGCAGTGCTACTCAGAGTAGAACTAGTGGTCTTGTACAGCACACTGCTACCTTCATGAAGTAAACTCCACACAGCTTTGTCATTCATAAGAAGGCATTTATCATTCAGTTGCTCTATGTACAAGTAACTATATACAACGTAGAATATTCAGCAGACAATCAAAGTGCTTCGCCAAACACCCGTTTCCCAAAGGAACACTGATCCAGTATAATACAAGTGCTTTTATACATTGCTCAACCAATCATGGTAAAGGTCACTTGGAACAGGTTAGAACCGGTTTGTCAGCTCAGTCTCATGCTGACTCATGCTGGATAGGATATGGACACTTTAACTATCATGACACCCCTTCTCATATCCTAGGAAGCAGTCATTACATACAATTACAAATATTTACAAAGAAAAAGTTACATAAGAGCATTGACAATACCTAACAAAGGCAACATACGTTCAAACTTCAGTTCTGGTACTGCTTTAGTAAACAAGTCAGCTTGATTGTTTTCACTTTCAATATAAGACAAGGCAATTGTTTTATTTTGCACCATTTGCTTTACATTTTGGTACCTAACACCAATGTATTTTGTTCTTGTTCTCATGCTTTCTGTTTCAGCTAAACTTATACAAGTTTGTGAATCATCTTGAATGACTACAGGTTCTACACATTGCACCTTTAAGTCAGATAGCAATTGCTTCATCCATTGCAACTCTGTGCATGTCTCAGATAGCATACAATACTCTGCCTCAGATGTTGACAAGGCGGTTGTTGTCTGTTTTCTCGATCTCCATACTACAAGAACATCAGCATATTTAATAAGATAACCTGTGCAGGACTTACTTTCAGAATCATCTGCAAAGAACCTTTATCTGCTGCAGCGGTTATCACTTGGGTTTGTTTGGAGCTATCACCAAAGCAAAAAAATGCTGTGTCACCTTTAAATGTGAATGAGCCGCGTTTCACACCTTGCCAAGCAAGTAGTGTGGGTTTAGACACAAGTCTGCTTAAGTAGCTAACAGCAAACATTATATCTGGTCTTGTCCAGTTTGCCAAATGGGCCAAACTTCCAATGACAGAACGATATAATTCAGGATTATCAAAAGAAACATCAGAATCTTTCTTTCCTTTAGTGAACTCAGTAGACATGGTGTCTTTGCTACTTTAGCTTTCTCTGGCCAGTACTCACTATGAGCTCTTCAATTTTGTCTTTCTGACTTAGCAGCAAGGTTCCTTCTGCTGTTTTAGTTATGCTAATACCTAGATAGGTTTTCAGGTAGCCCTAGGTCTCTTTCACCTGAAATGTCTTCTTCTAAACTGTCATAGACATCAGTGATTTGAGCATCAGTTAAAAGCAGTAACACACATGTCATCTCGTGAAACAATTATGATGACTTGATCTTGGCCTTCACCTTTAGTATAAACACAAGGATCCGCAACACTTCGTTGGAAACCTAGTTTACACAAAACCATCATGCAAACACTGATTCCAATTTCTAGCTGCCTGGCGTAGGCCGTACAGTGATTTACATAATTTGTACTGCTTTTGCCTTTTCAACTGCATATCCAGGTGCTGGTTTCATATGCATCCCTCTGTCAGAGGGAGCCGCGTAAATATGAACACTGGAAGTCAAAGTGATGCATTTTCCATTCCCTTTGCATTGCTACGAAAGCTAGCACCAGTCTCATAGACTCAGCCGCTGGCGGTAGCCGAATATGTTTGCTCATAATTTTCTAAGATAGGTTTGCCGTAGCCTGGGCAACCAAACGAGCTTTGTACAAGCTATCCCCATTGGCACGTGATTTCTTCTTGTACACCCAACGTGATCCAACCACTTTCTGTGGTTTGTGGCAAGTCTACAATTTCAAAAAACATTTTGCTTCACTAAGGATTCAAATTCATCATCCATAGCAGCATCTCCACAGAGATTCTTGTTCCTCAGGAGGTCTAGTTACCATCTCCTGGAAACTTTGAGGGCTCTACCCATGCTTGACAGATCCTAACAACCTGGAGTAACACCAAATCTGTAAGCGACACTCCTTTATTTTCTCTGTTGGACCTGCGGGGAAAATCAACACACTTAGCTTTTTTCCTCTTCTTTCTCAGAGTCTGAACTACTGCTTGTCCTCTCTCTCTCTCTCTTAGCTCTAGAGATGTGACCTTGAGTAGAGGAGGATGGTGCATCTGGCTACTGATTGCTGCACCTGTTCTAGTTAAGGCGAACAGAAAAACTTCTGAATTAGAATGAACATGCTCCCAACCTGTGTGTCTCTCAAAGTTGGCACTTCTAGAGACCACAATTCTGCCAAAATTCAGACTAAATCTATAACCTTTAGTGTTTTCTGAATAGCCTGTAAACCTTAATCTCTGATACCTGGGTTTACCTTTAGTTCTTTGTGCACTTGGTATCAAGACACTGGCAAAGCTCCCAAACCTTCTCAGGTGTTTCAATGAGGGTTTCTTGCCAAACAACATGTAATGGGGTGTTTCTTGAATACTGGAACTCCAGAGAGAGCGATTAATTAAATTGAGTGGCAGCACAGACAGCCTCTCCCCAATAGTGAAAGGGTAGTTTTGCATCCTCAAGCATGCAGTCACGCATCACCTGCAACATCCCCAGACATCTCTCTGATACCCCGTTCTCCTGAGGCATAAAAGGATTAGTTGTCCTGTGCACAATCCCCTTCTTTGCCAACCAGGATTGAAAGGCTTTACTCGTATGCGCACAAAGCCCCATGATCTGTTTGTAACCTCGGCTACCTTGTAGGGGTGGTTTCTTTCAACCATAGCGGCTTTAATCCTGGAACCTTTTCACAAGCTTCTGCTTTGGATTTTTAACAGTAGACAATAAGAGTACCTACTATAATCATCCACAATCAACATGATGTAACGTGCACCCCTTGGCTGGCTGGGAGCGGTCCAGCAAGGTCAGAATGGACCAAACCAAAAGGTCTGTCTGTTTGTCTGTTGCTGGCTTTAGCAACAGGGAAGGCTTTAACCTTGCGAAAGCCACTACAAACAGAACACTCCAGGTAATGTTTACAGGGTTTACTTGTATGTCACGCACCTTAATGCTAACTTTCTTTATAGTGGACCAACCTGCATGACCCGTGGTGTAACTTCGTGCACACAGTTGTGGAGTGTAAAGGCTTGTTAGACAGACTGGATAGTTGTTTTACACTCCACTAACACCTTTGGGAATCATGTGGTTTTGGCAACATCCTTTAGTTGTCCCTTTACGCACAACACATTATTTTTGTTCACATAGCACATGTCATTATTAAATGTGACTTTATACCCTCTGAACAAGGCATGCGTCACTTAACAAATTAAAGTCTAGGTGGGGACTAGTAACACCTTTTGAATATTAAGTCCAAAAGCAGCTACATATACAGTTCCTTGTAAAGTCACCTCTGATGATGAACCATCAGCAAGGCTTCGTGGGGAAATGGTAGCAGCGAGGACTTTCATCGAAGCAAACTTCTGTCGTTTTACAATGTGCGGTGCAAGCACTATCCATCAACCAACTGCTTTGCTGTTTCTCCACAGCACTAGACACCAACATAGCTGTGTCATACCGGTCAGGCTTGTTCTGGGCTGTAAATCTTCCGTTTCGCCTTCTGTCGCTCATCTGCCTTTTATTGCCGGCGTCTGGACAGTTTTGGCGATGTGATTCCTGGACCCACAGCAATGTATCTCCGGACAGCATAGGCTTTCACAGGCACAAATTCTGGTCGAAACCTTCACCTCAGAGCGTTGTCATCTCATAGGGAGCAGCTCCAACAGCACGGCTCTCCTGCTGGGGCCCTCTGTTTTGACCTTCAAGCAGCTTAGCAGTCATGAAGAGGAAAGAGTGGGATAAGCTGCTTTCACACTTTGTAAACTGTAAACCAGCTGGTCCCAACTTTGATCAGCGTTGACCAAATGATATACGATTTATGGGACTCGGAAAACCATCCCACGGCCTTCCAGCTGGACGAATAGGGACCGCATTAGCTGCAAATGAGTAGAAGCGACTCACCAGCTTTCAGCTTGCAGTTATATAGCCGTCACCAAAGCTATCAGCATTTTAGACCCTGCTGTGTCTTTGCTGATATATGGCCTTGAGCCTCCCAACATTCTTCCGGCGTTCACAGTGTCGAACATGCAGAAGCTGGGAGTTCTCCACGGCTAGAATTATGGAGGCCGCAGGCTTTTGTTCAGCTGCCGACCAGCCATCGCGTCGGCAGCAGCCGGGGTTGTCTCCACCACAGACCACAAATCTTCCCGAATAAGATAGGACTGCATCTTACATGCCCACGACAAGTAGTTGTCCTCATTGAGGCGTTCAAACGGCATACTGGCTGCTGTGACCGCCATTGTAGACTCTGTACTGGACAGCCACACCACAGCTCACAGGAACACACAGGAACCACCGCCTTACTCACAAGTAGTCCACATAACCTGATAGCAGAAATGAGTGGTGCTACTCAGAGTAGAACAAGTGGTCTTGTACAGCACACTGCTACCTTCATGAAGTAAACTCCACACAGCTTTGTCATTCATAAGAAGGCATTTATCATTCAGTTGCTCTATGTACAAGTAACTATATACAACGTAGAATATTCAGCAGACAATCAAAGTGCTTCGCCAAACACCCGTTTCCCAAAGGAACACTGATCCAGTATAATACAAGTGCTTTTATACATTGCTCAACCAATCATGGTAAAGGTCACTTGGAACAGGTTAGAACCGGTTTGTCAGCTCAGTCTCATGCTGACTCATGCTGGATAGGATATGGACACTTTAACTATCATGACAGATAGATCAATAGATGAGGCACCTTGATTGATCAATAGAATCATGACTTCCTCTTCCCATCCCCCATGGTCTAGCTAGCTGATGTACAGATTTACACCCCAAGTCCCATTGTTCCAGGTTGCTGTAATATATGCCAGATCATCTTATATACAAAGGATTAAATCCTGAATTGCAGTAGTTTTTCCATTTACTGATCTGGAATTCCGCAGCAGTTCTCTAAGACCCATCCTCAGCACAACTGGGTCTCTATTCATTAGAAGACTTGAATGAGTGGCCAACTAGTGGTCAGATTTCCTTCTCCTGGAAATGTCAGTCAGTTTCCCACTGCCGTATCTCTCTCTACCCAGGATCAGGGGAATGGGTGCACCCTTTCCAAGGCACATCATCACCTATCCCCTGTATATGGAGGCAGATGAAGACTAGAATTCCCACCTCCCAAACTACTTGCTAGCTCTTTTGCTCTCCCAATGTCACTATCTCTGTAAACAAGGATGTTTATGTGTTTGTGTGCTTTATGTTTTATCTATGTTGTTAGCCATAGATAAAAAGCTCCATAAGGAAGAAAGGGGGCTAATAAATGTTTTAAAGAAATAAACAAATAAATAAATACACTTCTAGAATTAATTTTAGGGATTTTGTGAGACCACAAAGTTGGCAGTTAGAGCCTATTAGGTCCTACCACCAGCTACGTCCTACCACCATCAAATGACCACATTAAGCTGCCTTTTAGTGAATCATGTCATTAGTCCATTGAGGTTAATACTGTCTATTCAGATTGGCATCAACTTTTTTTGCATACTCTTCTTGTGTGATTCTTTTATCTGGAAGTGCCTCGAATTGAATCTACAACTTTCTGCATGCATAGGACCTTCTGCTTTAAAGCTTGCATGAGGCGTCTGCATACTGTCTACTTTTCTTGCTTTGTTATGACACATTGTATGCATGTTCCCTGGCACAGAATACCCATAAGCTCAAGTTCAGCCTTTTTTCCTTTGGAAGTACTTTCTGTATTATCATAGTTAGAACTATTCATTTGTGAAAAGTTTTGACTGCTGAAAGCCAGGGTAAACCAGGACCCCCTTATCTTTCTAATGTAGTGTAGACTAGACTAGGACAACCCCATAGAAAGTCATATGTGAATGTTTTAGTAGATAATATTGCACCTAGACCACTGTACCAAATCCTCTGCAGAGACCCTGTAGAATCTGGATCATGCATGGTGATGACCATCCAGAATTTTCAAAACTAGAAGTGTAAAAATGCAGCTCCTTAGAAATATGATTGTCAATCTGCTGCATGAATTCAAGCAAAACAATCTTTGTTCCTTTTTATAAGTAAAGAATCAATATATGAATCAAACACTGAATGGTTAAATCTGCACTTGACAAGATACAAATAACCCTGAAAAGAAATCTATGAAGAAAACAGCAGCAATGCCATTCAAATAATCAAGAAAATAAAATAGAGACCCCCCTCCCATCTTTTGCAAATTTGGTAGACTACAGTTCTCCTTTCAGATATCTAGACATTCAGCATTTACAGGGAATCAACCTTGACACAGTAGAATTTAAATGCCACCTAGGCTATTTATCATGCTTTTTTTCTTCAGTTAAATAGAATATGAAATCTTTTGTTTGAAAGATGTGCTATGTCTATGCTGTTCTTTAGGAGGACAAAATCCTACATTATTTCCCAAATCATAAAATAATGTCAGTGAATGTATTGTCTACTTGTAAGAAAAAAATGCCTTGAAACGCTATGCTTCCTTGCACAAACTTAGCCTTAAGTATGAACATTGTTCAATTATCTTATACATACAATTTAAATGGTTGCACTCTCAGGACCAAACTCCACATTGTGTTGGTTATCCAGGATCAGATACCCCAGTGTGTAGTTTAATTGGCTTCATCTGGAGCAGGATGCAGTTTGCTACCACCACTACCCACACACACAAAGCCACCCTCCATCCTATTAGCATTGTGGGTGTTCAGAAGACAGATATTGTACCTTTCTTTTTTCCCCTCCACTAGGGCTAACAGCAGCTCAGGAGTTATTCTATTTGAGAAACAGTGAGGGAGGCAAAGTAACTCAGTACCAATACAAACTGCTCCCCTCATAGTTGTTTTGTTAGCTAAAGTACATGTTGGTATATTCAGTCATGGATCCCCCAATGTAATGTGCAGCTTGCTCTCACTTTGGCATTAAAGAAATGAATTAAACAGCAAATGTAGGAAGGTTGACTCATCATGGATCGGCAAGTTCAGTAATGGACAAAATGAAGCAAGAGCCATATCAGGCATTTGTTTCAACAGTAAGTTGTGTGGGTCACAAGCCTGGCCTTTGGAAATGGTTGTGTTCACCGCCATTTAAATAACAACACTTGTGACCCTCAAAGTCCATCCAAGGCCCTGGTGGTGGGATGAAGTTCTGCAACAGAACCACCCCAGTACCTCCAAGAGGGCTTTCTGGCAGTGTGGGGAGGCAAGCAACAAAGAAAAAACACCCTGCCACCAGAGAACACTCCATTGGGCTCCAGAAGGGTAGCATCGGTCTGAGAGCTGGGGCAGCAGTGTAATTGCTGAAAACCTGGGAAGGAAGCCAACAAATGTTTGCTTCACTCCGAGATTGTCCCTGCCACATCCCCTCTGTGCCAACACAGCTAACAGTGGCATGGGAATGCTACTGTATTGCTGGGCTATGTCTCCGGATGCTGTGGGGCATAACAATAGCTGCCTGCTGCCATTTCTGCCCCTCCATTGGGATAAGTATCCTCGGGAGGGCAAATCCACTGATGTAGGCATGTTGCTGCTTCCAAGGTGTGATTTCCCCTTCCTCTTTGCATGGGACTGTCAGTCATGTAACATACCTAATTTCTACCATCCAGCATCTCTTTTGGGGGAATCAGTATTTATGCTGTTTAACTGAATCTTAAACTTGTAGAAATTTGATGGGATACTTTCCAGTATAGTGTAGTGGGTAGAGTTTAGGACACCCATGTTCAAGTTCCTACTTTGCCATGGAGGCTTATTGGATAACCTTGAGTCAGTGCCACATTCTAAGTCTTATATACCTCACTATATAGTTGTGTAGATAAAATGAAAAAGTTGAGAACCATGCATACTCTCTTTGAGTCCCCATTAATGTGAAAGGTAAGGTACAAACCAAGTAAACAAACAAGCAAACTATATGAGAACAAATGCTTTCTCTAAACTAAGAAAAAAGAGGTTGAGAGTCAGAATGAATATCTCACTATGAAATGCTGGCTCAATGAGTAGTGGGGTTGCCCTTCTAAGAAACTTGCCAGAAGTAATGGTGCTTTGAAAGCTATCATTTATCTGAGCTATTCTTGCTTAAACCCTGTGGCATAAAGATGAACCATTCCTGACTGAATATTTGGTCTGAAATTTAAAAGTTTCAACTCAATAAAGTCAAGTTTTACAAATATTTCTTTACAAAAATAGGTAAGTGAGAAGCACAGTGTGTCATTTGCTATTCTGTATTCTACTGGGCAACATTATAGATTTAAATAATAAAACATCTGCTGTGCTTTTCACAAGACAAATACTATCAGAAACCAAAAAGTATAATCCAAGGTTGTCTGATCATTCTATAAATCTGTGATGTTGTCAAATAGAATACTATTTCAGTTCAGTTCAGTGGAGTGGATTCTACCCCATCCTACCACTCCATTGAGCAAAGTTTATTCATTTATTCATTAATTTATTAAAACATGTACATCACACCTTTCCTTTTGGCTCAGGTTTGAAATATTCCTCCAATCTAAGCAGTCTTCCTCCAACCTAAGTTTCTCCTGGTTTGAAGATTTGGAGCTGGATTGATACAAGATTTTTTTTTTGAAGATATGAAGTGACTTCTCAGAAACTGAAAACATTTTTAGAATTAATTCAAAGTACAGAACCCAGAATAAGCTATTGCATGACAATCAGTTGTCGTTACTCATTTAAAAAATCAAAAGATACAATCTCAATTACTAAGGATACAATCGTAATACAACATAGAAAAAAGCTGCTCATAATACAAGGGCAAGAAATACAGATATTCTGGGATTTACCTCCTAGCATAATAAAAAAAAGGAAAGAATTTGGGAACAAAAATCAAGTATTTGCAAGAGAAGCAAATAAAATATTGTTGGAAAATTCACTTTGTTTAAAAATATTTTTGACAAAATACTACTGAACAAGCTGGACTACTTTTACAAGAATTGTTAATGGAAGTAGAGACTAAATAATACATTATTATTAACTAACAGCAAAGCCTATTGTGGGTGAGATGCAATGGGACCTAGGAGAGGGTTGAAGAGGAAGCATCTTCCCCAACAATGGACTTTAGTGAAGTTTCAGTACTCCCGCCCCTGCTCCTAGCATGATGCTTTCCTAGTTCTGGGTCTGCAGCTTAGGGGTGAGAGAGGCTAGAAAGGTGGGATAGAACGTGAGGATAGCGAGATGGTGAAGGGGAGCGGCTTGGGTGGGGAGGGCATCAAGGTGAAGGCTGGGGTGGAAGAGGATGGAATGGAGTGCCTTGGGATGGTGGGAGGTTGAAAGGGCAGGTTTGGAATGGCAGATTGGGATAGTGTGGAACAGAGAGGCTTTGGTTGGGAAAGGGCAAAAAGGTGAGGGTTCTGGTGGGGCAGAGTGGCAAGGTGGCAAGGTGAGTTGGGGTAGAGGAGGGTTGTCAGGTAGAGCTTGGGATGGGGGAGGGTTTGAAATGTGAGTTTTTGGGTGGAGAGGGTTGGAAGGTGTGGTTAGGGGGTTGGAGGATGAGTATCGGGGTGGGGGAAGGGTGGCAAGGGGAGAGGATGGCAAAGGGTGATTGGGGTAGGAGAGGGTGGCAAGATGAATATTGGTGTGTGAGGAAGGTGGAAAGTTGGGGGATGGTAGCCAGGTGAAATTTTGGGTGGAGGAGTTCTCAGCAGCATAGGCCCAGCAGTGAAACTGGGATTGGGAGTGGGTAGCAGGGAGGTCTCGCTGGGCCCTCTGCAAGATTTCAAAAAGGTATAATGCCAGGGAGCAGCTGTCAAAGGCAGCCATTTTATTCAGTATCTGTAGTCTCGAAATTAGTTGCAATTCCAGAAGATCTCCAGTCCACCTGGAGGTTGGCAACCCTATTTATACTTTAATAAGCTTATTGGAAGATGAAAATGGACACAAAAATACAACACAAATTTTTAGACTTTGAAGATATATTTGAGTCATAAGAGGCTTGGCAAGTTAAAGACAGAGTAAGAAAGAAAAATGATCAAAAAGAGATGATAGAGGAAACAGTATATATTGAAGACTAAAATAATAAAAAAAACCATTTGAAATACTAATAAATGACAAAGGCAGTTCAGTGTAGAGAACTGTAGACCCACCGATATGAGTCTTTATCTCAACTGCGCATAAACTATAAAACAAAAGGAATAAAATGGGTGAAAGAATCAAAAGAGGAAAAAATTCTGTGACTGATGTAAAAACAGGGAGCCAAAAATTGGAAGGGTAATGACTCTGAGGCCTGTTGAAGGCAAATGTTTTTGTGATTTCTCAGAGATGAAGAACAAGAGCTTAAAAGGCAGGAAAAATGGATACTCATTGAATCATAACAGATAACATAATCACAGCAATGTTTTTGCCAAGAGGGAAAATTACCACCAGATGAATCACTCATGGCCTCACCATGTTCAGAGCACAGAAGTCTTCTTTAAAAAAGTATCACCACTTAGTTACTACTAACCGATCTTTTCTACAATGTCAGTTGAAAAGAGGAAGTGGCATTCTCTCCTTGTTTAACATTCACCATTTTCCACGTACAGGTGATGGCATAAAGCATTACTGCATAAAGATGACCTTTTTTCAACATGTGACATTAACAGCAGAGAGGAAAGAATGTTCCAGAAATTAAGGGAAACACAAAGAGAGCCTCCAATAGGGCAAAGTGTCTAACAGGAAGAGTTTGTGAATTTTTGTAGTCACCTTCCCCCAGAGGGAAATAATGGACAGTCCAGCCATTCACAGTGCAACAGCAGGGCAAATGAGTAAGACCTCTGGAAGCTTATTGCAATACCAAGGGATTTCTAGTGATCACAGCTTGGAAAGTTGAATACCCAGTCACAGCATTTTAGTTATTTCAATTATTAAACACAGTGTTGGAAAACAGGTCACTAATGCCTAATGGTAATTATAGCCCCTCATTATACTGCATGGCAATTTTTGTAACCAGAGTGGACGTGAAAAAGCAAAACAACAGTTGCATTACAGTTGTAACCCCCCTTTTTTACTTTTGTTTTTGCACTTTGCTACTTATAGAAGATTATAGTTAAATTACACATATTTTGAAAGTGAAGCTGTGGCTGACTGCATTTTTTTAATTTTGCATCAACCCATGATATAGACAAACTCTATCTGTCATACATTTTTACTTACTATGGAAGATGCTCCCAAAAGGATAAGCAATTTATGAAACATATAAATGGACAGAAACCCAAAGTATTGATATGAATGAAGTACAAATGAAAGCATTCAGCAGACAATGTAGTCAACATGCAAATCATGGTGATTTATCATGAATAAGCCTGATATAATACTTATCAAAGAGTGCCAAAGAATGCTGTAAGCCTGACTAATCATAAGACCCACAGACTCAAAAATGCCTCAGGACTGGCAAGGACTAAGGTTTCCAAATTCCCCCCAGCCACTGGGGGTGGGTAGTGTCACCAGATCCAAGTTGAGGAATTCCTGCAGATTTGGGGATTAAACCTGGGGAGTGCAGAGACCTCAGGAAGATTATAATACCATGGAGTTTACCCTCCAAATCATCCATTTTCTTCAGGGGAACTGTTCTCTGTAGTCTGGATATGAGGTATAATTCTGGGAATCCCAGGGTCCCACCTAGAGACTGGCACCCCTGGCAAGAACTGATGGTGCTTCAACAATGTAGAAGCCTTCATTTGCCAGCTTCATCAAACCATACAATTCCCGCTGACCAGTAAAAGCAAACACCATTTTGCTTTGTTTCTATCAACTGCATCCTTTGGTAATTTGCACAGATGGAAGGGGTTTCTATTGGTGGAATGGGAGTATCTGACCTCCCACTCCAGCCCAAAATGCTACTTCTGGGTGACTAAAGACTGCCATAGAGTTGTCAGGCATTAGCCGAACAGTCTTGGGAGGACTGGGAATTGACTGAAGATTCAAAAGTGAGGTCATCATATTGAGTGGCATTCTAGAAATTCCACCAATTTCTTTGGCAACCTAGAAGTGACATCACTGTGTGAAATAATGCCCTAGGAATTTTCTAATCTTTATAGTAAATGCTTAGACAGTTGCTCAATGCAATATTATCAGTTTTGAGTCTTCACTCAGAAGTGATGATGCCATGTTGTGTGACTCGATGCCCCTCCCATTTTTGCTCCCACTATGGCTACGCTAGGCTGATTTTTCACTTTCAAAATGCCCCAGTGGCCCCGGGAGCATACCTGCTGTGGAGCTTTCCACCCTGCTTCCCCAATGCTGCCCAGCTCTGTTCTTCACTCGAGTGAGGGCCGGTGTGGAAAGCCCCAGCTGGTTCCCAAGAGCCTGGGGCTTTCCCATAAGCACCAAGTTTTTCCGCAGTCTCTTCTAGGCATGTGCAGGTAGTCTCCATTTCCTGCATTCAGATTAGCTGAATCTCACCCCATTCCCCCCACTCACTTTCAATACTTTTAAAAAAATTTAAAACAGAGAGAATCACCCTTCCCACCCAGCTGTAAATTCCTTGCACGTGAGGGGCAGGGAGGGGGATTCTCTTGCTTTGGTGGGGTGGGCCAGAGCAGCGAGGTGGGAAAAAATGGCCCCAATGCTGCTGCCGTGGAATTCTTAATGGCAGGGAAAACCCCAGAGCAGGGGTAGGGAACCTGCGGCTCTCCAGATGTTCAGGAACTACAATTCCCATCAGCCTCTGTCAGTATGGCCAATTGGCCATGCTGGTAGGGGCTGATGGGAATTGTAGTTCCTGAACATCTGGAGAGCCGCAGGTTCCCTACCCCTGCCCCAGAGCAATACAGGGGCATTTTTAAAAAACCCTCCATTTTGGCAGTTCTGGAAAGCCACAGAGCAAAGTCATTGCTCCAAGGAGGCACCGGGGCAACAGCGTGGCAGGCATGCTGCAGCAACGTGGGCAGTGAAGAACTCTCCATTGCACCAGGGCATTTCCTGTGCTAACAGAGGAGCAATTTTGCAGTGAAAAACTGCAGTGAGGTGTCTGTAGTGAATTAGGAGTGAATTACACTAAGAGAGAAAATCAGCGACTTTCCTTCTATTAGCAAAAAATCCCATACTTATGGATTCAACCTGTTATCTGGGACTGTCCACAAAACATTTGGGACTTATATCTGCTCTCTGAAATATTCCTCAGGCATCATATCATTTGTAATGTTTACTTAGTTCCAACCCTGCAAATGGAACTATAAAGCAGCTTACTTGATTTTGATTATGTAAGTATCCTCAGTTTTGCATTATTTTGTAGAAGTGTTGTAAATGCAAACAGCCGCAACATGGAAGGGTTTGCATTTATTATTTATTTACAAAATTCATATCCTGCCTTTCTATCTCTACAAGAGTCACCAAGCATAGCTAACAAATTAAAACATACATAATTAAATCACACATACACAAAAGGCATAAAATAACAATTAAATCATTGTTCAGGAAGCGGGATCTCAGAGGGAATGCCAAATGGAACAAACAAGTTTTTACCTACTGGTTGAAGATGGCAATAAAAGAGAACATAAATATCCATGGGGAGAGAATTCCAGAGTGTTGGTACCACTACTGAGAAGGACTTTTCCTGGGTTGCCATCTACATAATCTCAGAAGGCAGAGACACCCAAAGCAGGGCCTCAGAAGATGACTGTAATTATGGGGCAGGTTCACAAAACAGTAGGTGTCCTTCAGGTATTTTCATCACAAACCATGTAGGGCTCTGAAAGTCAACACTGGAACCTTGAATTGTTGCCAGAAGCAATTTGGGAGCCACAATAGATGGCACAAGATATGAGTGATATGGTCCCCATGACCAACTCCAGACAATATCCTAGCTGCAACATTCAGTACCAGTTACTTCATTTATGCCCCACCTTTTCCCACAGAGGGATCTCAAGTGGCTAACATTCTCCTTTCTCCTGTTTCATCCTCACATTTATTCTATGACATAGGTTAGCTGAGAAGCCTCTTTAGAAATCCATGTTATCAGCATGGTTGCTAACAAAATTATCACAGCAGGAATGCAAATGGAAAGTAATTTTTTTAGATATTCCCTTGTATGAGAGCAACAATGGGAGGTGTGCTGGAATGAGATAGTATGACTATGATGGATGGGAACAGTCCTTGCCCCTTTCTGTCAATCACTTATCCCTTGTTTGCCTACTTGGCTTGTATGTGCAGAGCAGCTAACTACCAATCAAGGCCCATGGAGGGCTCAAGAAGACAGATGGGACAGGGGAGTAAGCAAGAAAATGCTGTGTTTGTCAACTGGCTCATATAAGGTCTGAACCTTCAGACAGGGATAGTGAAAGGTTTAAACAGGCTAACTCATGGAGCATGGAGGTACAGTTTACATCTCCAGAGTGTTAAGTGGGAGAGAACATGTCTGAGAATCTGATTTTTATGGGAAAGTCTTACATATTTTAATGTTGAAATGTTTTGATGTTTGCCACCTTGGGAATCTCACTTAGGTAGTAAAGCAGCACAGAAATGTTTTAAATTAAATTTAAAAACAAACAAATGCTTTAGAAAGGGACTGAAGTTGTCTCAAGGCCCAGGTTCTGAGGGCACCTGGCAGATGATTTGACGTTTCTGAGAAGAACACATATTTATAATGTGAGAATTAAAAATGTGAGAATGTGCGAGAAAGCCAATCTTTGTCTCAATAAAATCTTGGCTGTTTGCCATTGTATGAACTCAAGAGTTAACATCTGAAATGGTATTGTTGGATTTCATTGTCACAGGCTTCCTATGGCGGGAATTTTTTTTCTCTGTGAGAGTCTCAGGTCTGACATAGGTACATCACAGCCAATGAGGAACCTTTTTTTTGGGGGGGGGAGCTGTTTTTATGGCAGAAACACCAAATTTGCTGGATAGCTGTTGGTGCCTCTCTTTAGAAGAACCCTCACGTTTGGAAAAGATTACGTTAGGAGGTCTGATTTATTGGCTCCTATTTTTACTCCATATCTGATCTCATAAATGGGATCTCCTGCCAAACTTTAGCAAATTTCGCAGTTCTTGTAAGGACTGGTGCCTCTATCTTTAAAAAAGTCCTCCACTCCGAATCCTATAAAGATTCCCCATAGACTTTAATGGAGACATTTTGGTACCCAAGAAACCTATGGAAAATCCCTATAAGCCAAAAATTTTCAGTTTTTATCAAACTCAGCTTTTTTTACTCCAGTCAAATTGTGCCTTTTTCAGTTTCACATATCTTGAAAGCACACCCCTAATGATTACAGTTATTTATTTCTTTACATGCATTGGGAACATAAAGAAGATAAATTAAAGTGTTGTGGTGGGAGGGACATAATAAAAAAAGCAAAAAATAGCCTGCCTTACTGCATATAGTAGTACAAGGATAAAATGTTGTTGATAGAAGGGTCAAAGATCAGGATAATATAGCCTGGTACTGTGTGTTTAAAAGGATATTTAAAGGAAGTCTGAACATCACATTTAATCTTCTGGACAATTACAATAGCGGGTTTGAAATTGTGAATTCTTTGTGTTCAGAGTATATGCTCAGATTATGTATGCCAGATTTCTTTGCGACTGTGGGACATATTTGAAATCTATTTTATTTAATGTGATTTATACACCACCCTTCCCCTTTTAGGCTCAGAGCAGTTTCCAACTTTCTTAATACAATAATATCACAATAAAATAATACAAATACAGTATACATGGGTTTAAAAAAATTTAAATTTAGAATTGCAGTTCATGCGCTATCTCCTATTTGTTTTAGTATGAAAATTCATCTGTGTACAAAATGGGAAAGAGAGAAGAGGGAAAAGGGGGAAGAGAATAATGAGAGGGAAGAAGGAAAGAAAAGGAAAGGAATGGTCAGATGGGTAAACCACAGGAAGGGCAATGACAAAAGAAAAGGAGAAAGGGAAGTGGGAGTAGCCATGTGATGGCACACTGTAGTTGCCTCAGCCATAAGACTGGTGGAACAGCTCTCTTGCAGGCCCTGAGGAATTGTAATAGATCCTGCAGGGGCCTGGTCTTTCTAGACCAGGGGTAGGGAACCTGCGGCTCTCCAGATGTTCAGGAACTACAATTCCCATCAGCCTCTGTCAGCATGGCCAATTGGATAATTAATTGGCCATGCTGGTAGGGGCTGATGGGAATTGTAGTTCCTGAACATCTGGAGAGCCGCAGGTTCCCTACCCCTGTTCTAGACAGCATGTTCCACCAGATATAAGTCCTGGCCCTTGCCAAGGCCAGCTAGACCTCTCCTGAGCCAGGGATAACTAACATATTTTCATTTGCTGATCATAATGATGTTTGAAGGATGTATCAGCAGATGCAGTCTCCTAAGTACATGGGTCCCAGACCATTTAGGGCTCTAAAGATTGTTACCCAACCCTCGAACCTGATCTGGTGCTCCACCTGGAGCCAATGCAGCTGGCAAAATACTGGTTGTATGGGTACACGGCATGGGGTCACTGTGAAGACCTGCGCTGTGGCATTTTGAACCAGCTGGAACTTCTGAAGCAAGTCCAAGTGTAGCCCTGCATAGAGAAAGTTGCACTAGTCCAACCTAGAGGTGATTGTTACATTGATCACTGTGGCTAGGTTAGTCTAGGGTAGGTAGAGCACCAACTGTCTTGCCTGACATAGGTGGAAAAAAAGCCAGGCAAGCCACCTGCATCCCTTGAGTCTCCATTGGTAACAAGGGATCAAGGAGCACACCTAAACTTTTTACAGTTTGTGCAGCATTCAGCTGCACACCATCTAGAGTAGGCAATTGGCAACCCTGCCCTACCCCTCCCTGTCACAGCCACAGGATCTCTGTCTTACCTGAATTTTAGCTTTACTCTGTAGTGATCCCATAAAACTGAGGTCAAGCTGTAGATTGAGACATAGAGGACTAATGTCTCATTTTAACCTCCTTCAAATAAAATAAGTCTCAGTGACAACCTTATAAAACAACCTAAACAGTAATTGTCTTTCAACTTTGGTCTCTTTGTTTTGAGACTGAGCCAGTGGTGTTGGAAAAGAAAACTAGGTTCTCTCTGTTTTCCTCTCCTAGGCTCCACAAATTTACTAGGTCTCTGTGTATTTAACTTGCCCCAAGGTATTACTCATATGTTTCCAAGCCAAAAATTTAATGATATCATTATTGGTGCCAGAAATATTTTTATACCAGCTGCACTAGATTAATTATCTAGTTTTCTCAAATGTCTGTTTCTGCAATAATGATTGCCTTTGAGGCTGTAATAGACAGTGCACTTTGGACAGACTGCTATGCTAAACCTTTCATTTGAAGAGCTAGAACAAAAAGCTGGCATCCTTTTGGTTCATCTACATTTTTGGATGTAATATCCTCTATATCATCTCAAGGTGGTTGTCTAGAAGGGCACTCTACTTGTTCACACTGGTTTTTAGTTGCATTTCTGAAGAACTTATTCTGATTTATTTGCCATTAATTCCATTTTAAAAGGTTCCTCTAGGACCAGGGACCCCATCTTTATTTTAGTGTGTTAAAATGATATATCTGTTTATGGTTTATGTTTGGTGATTATTTACCCTCTTGCAACTTTACCAGACAAAGGACATCCGTCACCATGAAAGATATAAACTATGGGGGAGGAATCACACAGAGATCTTTACTTTCTAATTCTAGATGCCCCGGGTGCAGGAACAAAGTGAGACATGACATAATTTGAGATGGCACATACAAACATATGAAGCTGCCTTACCTGAATCAGGCCATTGGCCAGGCTAGTCACAACTGACAGTAGTCCTCCAAGTGTGTTCTATGAGTCTGTGATATGTTTTTTAAAAAATTTTGCAAGAAAAAGACTGATAGCAATGGGTGGAGATGTGCTCCTTCTTGTAAAATACCAAGGAATCAATTTGACTAGCCGTAGTGGAACAGAATGCTGTGCCAGACTGATCATTGTGGATTCAGCATGGCCATCCATGTATTTTTAATAAGTTGAATTAAAATACTAAAATGTGGGGACTATATTAGAAGTAATCTTATGTTCTAGGACCAGGGAGATAAGTATTCTCTATTCTAATAATAGTTTGGCTATATTCTGGACACATTTTCTTGGAAGTAAGAAGAGTCAAACAGAAAAATGAATGCCTATCCTAGTGGATCCTTAGTTTGTAAAGAATTGAAGTGACTGTAACAACTTGAAACACCATAGATCTGTGTAGACCTTGTATCAACTGTAAGATATACTGAACTTGTAAAATAATACTTTCTCAGAAACCAGCTTCTTGTATGTAATTTCAATTTTATCCTTTGCCAGAAAAAAATTCCTGAATTATTTCTTGTAAATGAAAACGTATGATTCTTTTGGTTCTGGTGGGTTTTCCAGGCTGTGTGGCCGTGGTCTGGTAGATCTTGTTCCTAATGTTTTGCCTGCATCTGTGGCTGGCATCTTCAGAGGGGTATCACAGAGGGAAGTCTGTTACACTCTGTGTATGATTCTTTGCTTGAACTTTACAAGCCTCTTGTGCCAGTTTATTGTTTATTTTCTGACATTAGGGAAAATATTATTTTGGTGTCTCTACAGAACTGCTAATTTTCCTGTCTGTGAAGAGCCTGGTTGTTTAACTAAATACCATTCTTATTGTTTAATTTAATTTATAAAAGTGGAAAAATGCTAATTGTATACACAAAGTCTAAATTACTACATTCACACTACTGCATGGCATATTGACAAACAAAAGGGTAGCTCAGTCAAAGCATAACTGACCATTAGTATTTTGGAGGGGAAAATTTCAGTGTGCAAGACAATGGGAAGTCAGTTCAGAGGACTACTTTGTCCCACCCTTCCTCTCATCATATGCATCATTATGAACAAAATTCTGCATACAAAATACCCCTGGACAAAAGTCATATTGAGAGAAGACATTTATTCACATACCAATAGCAGATATTCTCAAGAATATGCTACAGAATAAAAATCAAAGGAGGATGTTTTCATTGGCTTGAAGCAACACCTTGCCATCTGCTATCTTAGAAGGTAGATTCAAGAAAAACCCCTATGAACAGAGGCTCTGTGGTTGCTCCTTGAAAGAAGTGGATTTGCTTGAACACAAGTTACTTAAGTGCCCTCTATATGAAAAGCTTAGAGAAGAAATCCTGGGGTCTATTCTGACTGAATGGACTGGAAAAAATAATAAATTGAAATTGAACTATTTGCTCTTGAGTAAGCACCAAAGAGTTTCCAGTGATGTAGCCTAGTTTTTGTTTTAGTAAATAAATACTGGAGAACAGGTGGACAGGAAACCCTTAGTTCCTGTACAGAAATGTTAAAATAAGTTTTAATTTATATTTTATCTTTCTTACCTCTTTGTAAATAATCTGGAATTTGGCCTTTTATGAATTATAATTTTACTAGTTGTTAACTGTAAATAAACTACTTACTTACTTGCATAAATAAATAAATAAATGGCACTCCAAGGTAACTGCATGAAACCAGATGTTGAACTAGATGAACCACTAATTGGATTCAACAGCATACCTCTTATGGTCTTAACACAATGAAAGATAACTATTTATTTGGGGATTTTTATCCCAGTTTTCTCCCAACAGGGATCCAAGGTGGCTAGCAGGAAATCAACTAACTCCATTACAGAAAGCACAGTACTGAAGAACATCAGCATTCTTTTGTAATTATTCTGATTTTCATGGACCTCTTTACAGTTATTGAATAGCTAATCTCCATCAAAGCTTACTCCAAATAATCCTGGAAGCTATAGATTGATGACAGACCTAGGTTTGGTAGAATTCATTATCCCACTCCACATATGGAACAATTTCCCAGGTTTCTGGGCAGAGAGTGAATTACTTTTGATCTAATTTATATGTGCAGTAGAAATCTCCAAAATGTGTCTTATTCATATACTCATGCTGTTTCTCAAATTCTAATATTATTAGCTTGTAATGGGTACTTATTTGTAACCTGAATCTCACAACCAAAGAGTACAGATTTTTAAAGAAACTTTAAAAATACTTCTAATTATGTTGGTCGTAAATTTTTAAAAGGAATGTGTATTTTAATAATGTATACTACAAAGGGTGGAAATGAAAATGAAGCAAATTTAGACCTTGGGGGAAATTTTTCAAGTTTTTTTTCCTACAGTGACAATTATTTCATTCAGGCAGTCTAAATTAAGACATAGGTTGTATTTGATTAAAATACATCATCTAGTATTTCAGATTCATAATGAAAGTTATTACTAATCCTTTATTCTGTTATATTACCATGAGCCAGATTGGCATAAACCTAATAGCTAATATTCACATTATTTTTGAACTCAACTCCTCAGCTGATCTCACCACTTGAGTTTTAGAAAACAAATGTCATTTAAGAAGTCACGGAAGATTCATCACCTGGTGAAAGTTGGCATTTGCCAAATTTGAGCAAACATTTGAAAACTGGAACTCAAGCTGTCATGAAAATTGCTGATTGTTCCCAGAACCTTCTCCAAATGAAGATACAAAAAATCCCAACAGTTCTTATGTTTAATTATTTAAATGACTGAGTAACATTATTAGTTTATTAGGCCATTCAAGGGACAGCTGTGATACATTTCTGTCATTAGGGAAACTCTGTCCTGAATCCAAAGGCAGCCAATAAACTGCTGCCTTTATTTACGCTTACCAGCACCTGAACTATGCTGAGAGGTGCCAAGCCTCATATCCCTACCCAATGTGCTGCTGAGGCAACTAAGTATTTGCTGACATTGTTCAGCACCAGGGGAATTTCTTCCTACTCTCCACTCTACAATGAATTATAAGCTGTTGCAGAAATCTCTCTTTATCATTTCATGAGCTCTCAGGATGCTCACCAGTTCACAATATCCCTAAGAAGCATCCTTCCTGAAGCAATATGAAGTGAGCCATAAAGTTTCCCCATTTTAATAATTACAAATCTAGTATTTGGCTGCCCTGGTCTCTGTTCCTAGTTGTGACATTTTAGCTATTTCATTTTCAACCTTTTGTTGCTCTCTGGCATGGTCCACCTGAATAACTAAGTCTGTAGTGGTTTTTTTTTGCCTGTCTTTTATCAGCTTGGGCAGCCCAATCCACAGTCCAAGGTGGGTGTGGACAGTGCTGCTGCTGTGCCATCTTGCCACCTCCAGGGGACTTTCTGGTGGCATGAGGAGGCATTTTTTTAAAAAAAAATCATTGCCAAAAAGCTCTCCATAGGGCTAAATGAATTTAGCCACCCAAAAGGGTATAAATCCAAGCCCCGAGCAGTATCAAATCTTCCTATAAAGCCAGGGTGGAAGTTGACTAATGTTGGATCCATTCCCAGAATGCCTTAGTTTGTCTTCCCACACTAGCATCTGATTACAGCTCTGCAGTGGCTGACTTCCAACACTGCCTCCTCCAAACACTGTTTCCTGACAGTATTTTTTGGCTTTTTTCTTGCATGCACTGCAGTGGTTATTCATAGCATGACCGATTAAATGGTCCCTTCCCCAAAAAATGATGGTTGAGGGGGAAGCAAGAAACTAGAAATTAAGAGAAGAGGGGCAAAGCAGTGAGGTGAGGGACAAAAACAATTGGTGGAACAAGCACTAGAAGAAGAAGGAGGAGGAGGAGGAGGAGGAGGAGGAGGAGGAGGAGGAGGAGGAGTTTGGATTTATATCCCCGCTTTCTCTCCTGCAGGAGACTCAAAGGGGTATACAATCTCCTTGCCCTTCCCCCCTCACAGCAAACACCCTGTGAGGTAGGTGGGGCTGAGAGAGCTCCAAGAAGCTGTGACTAGCCCAAGGTCACCCAGCTGGAGTGTGTGGGAGTGTACAGGCTAATCTGAATTCCCCAGATAAGCCTCCACAGCTCAGGCGGCAGAGCGGGGAATCAAACCCGGTTCCTCCAGATTAGATACACGAGCTCTTAACCATGCACAGGGGGCATGGAAAGCAGCCTACCATTTGGGCAAGGAAAAAAGAACATTTCAGTATGATCTCACTGTGGGGAAGTCACCTTAGAAATCTTTCACTGAGAAACATCGTTGTAAAGGGGTTTTCAGAAACAGAGGAGAAAAAACTGCTTGGAAATATTTCCAGAACCAAATGGGGGAAAAACGTGCAGAAGTTTACTAGGAAACATTTTATTATCCTGGAACCGTAAGGGACTTGTGCAAAAAAGGCCTAAAACATCTAAAGTGAAAGAGAGATAGAACATCGCATTACAGGCTTAAAAATGAAACAGTTCAATTCAGTGGAATAAATGATATTGGTGATATTGACTATGGAACAGTCTGGGAAGCCTTCAAAGCTTAGATGAGAGGCCTTCAGATCTCAAAACAGGCTTAAGAGTAATAACAAAGTTTGATCAGATGTTATGGATAAGATTAATCAAATGGGAAAAATAGATAAAAGCCAATTTCTGACGAGGAGATAATAGAATTAGAAACACTAAGAAATAAAATTAAATTGATGGATGTCCATTTAGTTTCAAAATGCTTTTGAAAAGGAAGAATATATTTGAATAAGGGAATAAAACTGGAAAACATCTGCTTGATCTTTTAGTGGATAAAAGCTCTGTTGATGGCAAAAAAGCCATCTCTTACCACTGGGACTTATCACTGGGACTTATCTCTGGCACTGGGGCACCATATTGCAATGGTTTGAGTCAGATTAGAATGAACAAGTTGAAACTTAATCCTGATGATACAGAGGTTCTTTGGGTCAGTAGATAACCAGACCAAAAACTTCAGATCTCACCTGTCCTGGATAGGATAGTATTCCCCTTGAAAAGTCAGGTTTGCAACTTGGGAGAGCTTCTTGACACAGCAGTTATCTTAGAAAATGAGGTGGCTTATGTGGCTTAGAAAACTAGCTGTGGCTGGGGCATCAGCCACATCCATTCTTGCACAGTCAGATCTAAAAATAGTTAGCCTTAGTTATATCTGGACTACATTAATGAATTATGCTGCACTTGGTGCTGTCCTTGAAGAGTGTTTGGAAGCTACAGCTAGTGCAGAATTCTGAAGCTGGACTGCTTGTCAGGGTCATTGGGAGCATATGTCCCTAATACAGGCTACTGATTTGCTCTCAAGTCTTTTTAAAGCCCTACATGGCTTGATATACTAGGATACCTCAAGGACTTCTCCAATATGTTCTAGCCTGGAAATTAAGATGACAGGGAGACCCCCCCCCCCACACGACTGTCCCACTATTTAAGACATTCATTTGATGGTACATAAAGGAGGGCATTTTCTTTGGTAGCCCCACAATTATGGAACATCCACCCCCTTCCCAGGAAGATGTGCCAGGCCCCCATATTTTCAATCTTCAGAAGGCAATTTTGAAAGCAGTTTCATTTAGGACTGCATTTGACTGACATAGCTTTTATTATTGGCAGTACTAACTAGAGTTTTAAATCTGTGACTTTTATAGGCTGTATCGTGTTTTTATAATGCTTTATTTATAATGCAAGCCACCATAAGTTCTGCAAAGGCAAAAGGCAACTAACAAATGTTTTAAGTGAATTACATTAAATACATAAACACATCTATGGAAGAATTTGGGAGGTATTTTTCTCATATAGGTGCTGGAGAGCCAGTTGATAAGGATGAGATGTTTTGACTTTCTTTTGACTTTCTTTTACAGATGCAGGCTCCTTTTATTTCAAATGAATATTGGCAGTTTTTGAAAGGCCAATTCAAATGGAAGACATTAAATCAGTAATTTTAAAAAACTGAAAATCAGCAAATCAGCAAGATCTGATGATTTACTAAGTGAATTTTATGTCATTTTTATACAACTAAATTTCAAACTTACTGAAACAATATTACTCAGTAGGGAAAAGTCACTTGCAGCTCAATGAAAACTGTGCTGGCGGCCAGAGACAGTGTAGCTCACCACCTCCACAAGGAACTACATTTTTAATTCAAATTAAAGCTGCAATAAGGCAGGATCCTTACTCCAGCAGTCCCTTGTCAATTTCCTCCTGCAAAAGCAACTTATTCTGTCAATTTCACTTGGTCATTCATGTGAACACCTGTATCTTCACCTTAACATTACATCAATTCAAGATGAAATTGACAAAGGTAATGCAATCAACCTGATTTGTGTCTGTACCCCAATGGTATATTGTTAATGCAATATGACAAAGATATATACATTTAAAAAAAATATTCTTGAAAACAGAGGATGAAGGGGAGTTTGGAGGACTACATGGGGGGTGGTGCATAAGGGCCAGGTATTTGGTGGGGTGGAGGAATGAAGACCGTTTCAACATAATCACATGATCAAGGGAAGCTGGATCAAAAAACCACAATAAAAGGGCTCAGGAAAACATCAGAGGAAAAATGAAGGAAAATATTTCAAAAACCAAATGGAGGAAAAAAATGATTTTTTTTTAAAAAGTAGCATTTGGGGGCAAGATATGTTGTAAACAACTTGTGCTCTAAAGGTCTTTACCTTGAAATTACTTTTCACATTTACAACAAATTTTCTCAATAATATAATCTCCAGCCTTTGTCTTAAATGTCAGTTCTAGTCAGTCTTTTCCTTGCACACTCTTTATATAACTCTGTATTCATTTGATTACTACAGTGCTGCTATGCAAGTTCTGAGCTCAATCATTGGCCCATTACTCATGGAACACTTAGCTTGAACCTTTTAACTGTGCAGTGGGACTAAAGTGTGGTCTTCTCACACTTTACACGGGAGGAGGCAGCCCAGTCCTCCCCTGCAGATAGTCTCAACAGGCCTCTGTTCCTGGTCATCTTAACTCCACACCTATTAAAGGCACAGATCCCATAACTCTCAGTAGTCCCAATACTATAGAGCTGAGATTCTTCCCCACTCCTTTCGGTCCACTCTCTCCCCCAGTCTCTCTTTTGCTACTGCTGCTCCAAGAGAGAGGCTTGTTTTAAAAATAGGGTTGTCTGAAAAAAGTTTTTAAAAGTCCTCCCAATCATATGAGGGGGAACCAGAAGCAGAGTGGGGGAGGTTGGCTGGATCCAGAAACAGACCCTGTTTGTGCTTCTCCTTGCCCAAGCCGACTCTGTTATATTGATACATTGATATATCAAAGTGGGCATTAGAAAAGTAGGAAGAAGATGGCAACATGGAACAGGGCAAAGGGAAAGGCACAGACAGCAATGTGAGGAGTGGGAAGAATGGAGCTAGGCAGGCTGTCCATGGGCAGAGGGAAGAGGTCTGAAGCAAAGCTGTGCTCACTGGAGAATCTCCCGGCTCTGGTGGTGAAACAAAATTAAATTCATGCTACAAGTAGTCATGCTACAAGTAAATTTGTATTAATCACTGTTTTTAAAAGGGGGATTTATTAACTTATTTGTGCTGAAATTTAATTGTTTAGTTTTGACTGTGTTTAGTTATACCATGATTTAATTTTGTTGAACACCGCCCAGAGCCCTGCGGGGATTGGGCGGTATATAAAACTAAACAATAAATAAATAAAATAAATAAATAGTCTCGCGTGCCATGGGGAGACTAGAAAGTGAACGTGGGCCTTAAAGAAATATGTCCATACAAGAAATCTTGCTGTGGCAAACATCTGCCCCCATCGTGCAGCAGATGCCTTGTGAGTAATCAGCCATTGCCCATTTATGTTCTAAATGCTTGAACACCTAATTTAGATGTTCAGGCACTGAAAAGTTTCCAACATGAAATAAATTATTCAATTCAGCATCTCATTTTTTTAATGAAGTCAAATAATGGGGTTTTTATTAAAGGGTGCTGAAATAGGGGGGAAATATATATTTTTAAATACCTGTCTTCAGTCAAAAAGCAAAGGTATTTTAAAGCTATGCATAGAAGCACCTTTTACATTCCCTTGTTCTGCACCTAGCCTTATTGTATTCATCCAGATTAGAAATCTGTACTTTTCCTTAAAATTCCTGCTATTTTTAAACCTCAGAAGAGCACAATCAACCATGAGCAATAAAAGCTGATAGGTTGTATGACACAACAGAATGTGCACACACAGATGTTTAATCATTTTCACCCACTTTATTAATATTGATTGAGCACCATATAGAAATGAATGGCATTTTGTAATTTAAAAGTATTTCCAGTATCATCCTAGCACATCACTCAGACAAAATTCAGGCAAGGATGTAGATGGGGGGGGGGTTCCTCAGGTTCAAACTCCCCCATTACAAGTCTGAAGCTCCGCCCCCCCCTTTGTGGTTTTTTAAAATATTTTAAAGTGCTTTTTGGTTTTTGGCCTTCAATTGGCACAATTTTTAGGCTAGCAGCACCAAAATTTCATAGATGTTTTTGGAGACTCTCCTGATAATACTACCCAGGTTTGGTGAGATTTGGTTTAGGGGGTCCAAAGGTATGGACTCCCAAATGGAGTGCCCCATCCCCCATTGTTTCCAATGGGAGTTAATAGAAGATGTGGGCTACACATTTGAGGATCCATAACTTTGGACCCCCTGAACCAAACTTCACCAAACCTGTGAAGTATCATTAGGAGAGTCTCCTAAAGATTCCCTGAAAGTTTGGTGCTGCTATCTTAACAATTGCACCCCTGACAGCAGGCACCCCCCCAAGTTTCCTCAGATTCTCCTTTTAAATCCACCCCCTTCAGCATGGATTTAATGGGAGAATCTGAGGTCCCCAGTTTAAATATGGAAAGTGATGCTGTTTCAGGGTGGGGGATAATCCACCCCAAAACAGCATTACTTTCAATGTTGTTTTAACTGGGGACCCCAGATTCTCCATTTAAGGTGGATTAAAAACGAGAATTTGGACTCTTTAGTTTTATCACCACTGCAAGTGATGCTGTTTGGGGGTGGATTCCAGTACCACAGCGGCCGCCCATGGGGGGGGGTGCGCGCGCAAAACTCAGATTTTGCACTGGGCTCTATTTTCCCTAGCTACACCTAAGCCCACAGGGGAGGGCAGAAGGGGCTGTTGGCTGCCAGCTGGGAGCCCAGCTGGTGATGGGTGGGGTAGGGCAGGGCAGGGCAGGGCAGGGCAGGGCAGGGGAGTCTGCTGTCCCAGGCCTCGGAGAGCTGCTTTTGTAAGTACTGAGGCAGGAGCAGGGCTTGGGGAGGTTCCCTACCTACATCCCTGAACTCAGGACATCTTATGTGCACTTTTGATGAAAACAGCATAGCTGGATCATAGCTCCAGACCAGGGGTAGGGAACCTTTAACACTCAAAGAGCCATTTGGACCCATTTTCCATGGGAAAAGAAAACACTTGGAGCCGCAAATAATTTTTGACATTTAAAATAAAGATAACACTGTATATATTGGGTTTTTTTTTAACCTTTTACTCCGCTCATTCTGAGAAGCGCATGGATGCGTCCACCCTGCTGCCTGCAGGGCGGGCAAGGATGGGGCCAGCAGCTCAGCTCATGGAGCCACAGTGCAAGGGCAGAAGAGCCGCATGCAGTTCTTGAGCCACAGGTTCCCTACCCCTGCTCCAGACCATCAGAGTGTGATAAACGTTTAAGTTCACCTTTGTTCTTCTGAATCGCATGTGTTGTCATAGTTATTGGTTTTAGTTCTTGGTTTCATAACTGATTTTTTTCTTTCTTTTATGCATTTTATTTGTTTAATGGCATTTATTACAAAAATGATATTAATCAGTGTTTTAATGGGGCAAATTTGGTGTAAGGGAAAATAGGTTGGTATAACCTCATTACACACAAGGAGGAAGACCATAATTGAAATGAATTTATTTGAAGCAAACTGGATGCTTTCAAAAATCACTGAGCAGCTTTCCACAAGTCTAGTTCAAGACACACAGACACAGACACACAGACAGAGAGACACAGTCACCTCTTCGCTATCATCTCTCTTTTGTCTAATACAACCACTCCCATTCCATCACTGTTCCTTATTCCTCTTGCAGTGCTATCTGAGCAGTTACCACAGTGATCTGAGGCTTCCAGGACTAATTTTCTTAAGGACACAACTGGCACTATTTTGGCTTCCTATTTCTTTTCTATTCTCTTGATTGACTAGAATATCCAAAACGCTGCCCTCTCTGTTTTTGAACTGTCTCTTGAGATTAAATTAACATATAAAATAAAAGTCAAAATGTAATTTAAAAAATAAAAAATGAACATATTGATTTTTACTGATTAATATGACATCCTTTTTTATACATACCTAGGAATAAGCTTTGCAGGGTCCCAGAATGAAATACATTTTGATTGCTGATACTTTTTTTTGTCTAAGTGTCTGTTCTCAGAGGCCAGTGACTGCCTGGAAGGTTTCTCCATGTTAGAGCGAATGTTATTTCTTCCAGTGATTTCTATTTATCACAGAGCTGTGGGACACTGCCGGCAATTTAGAGAAGAATAATGCCCCACAGGTTAGAGACCAACAGCAGGAACTGCTTATATAAAGACAAATGTACTGAAGATTTATCTGTTTACCTATGTAATTTTTTCCTCTTTAAAATATCGAGGGATTTTTGTGCATCATTTGCTACTGATTTGTAAGAGGCTGTTGTCTAGTAGAAAGAAATATAATACTTTCCATTTCTCACAGATACAATCCCTCATTTTCCAGATATTTGGAAAATATCAAAGATGAACTCATTATAAAAAGTGCTTGCAGAATTGTATGTGAAAATGCTGAGAAAAGTAATAAATGGTTAGATGTTTCTGACAGCCTGACCCACCACTCTCTCAAAGGGTTACTGGGTTTTTAAAAATGTTAATCCATTTCACTTGAGAGTACATTGCTTTCAATCAGAATATTTGATTCTATGGTAGATTAAGAAGACTATTTTTCTGGACATTCATGGAGCACTACCCCTCTCCCAAAGGCCAAGTTTATATCTGGGGAATAAATGTGCAGGTAAAAGGGAAAGAACAGACAAAGTTATTTGGGAATTGTAGACCAAAAAGCATAGCCTAGACAAGAATGCCCTTTATTTTGGAAGCAATTCCCCCCAAGAAGATGTTAAACTGAAATTGGTCTGTTCCAGGATTAGTATAAAATAGCCAATCAAGAGCTGGGCTGGAAGCCTATCTGCAAAGACTACTGGAATAACCAGAAAAAGAAAAACTCTTGGAATTTTTATCTGTCTTTTGGAGATCTGAAGAAGTTTCAGGTTAGATACTACCAACTTTAGATAGTATATGTAGATGGAAAAGGGAGAAGGGATTCCCTTTAACCACTCCAAAATGCTATATTGGAGATCATGAGACTTGCAGAGACAAAAGCCATTTGGGACAAGGGCTGTGGTAAAAAGAATTAATTGAGACTGGGCAAAAAGCTGAGTGGCTCCAATCCATTATTTTATTTTAGCGTAGGCATATTCTCCTTAAATGGTGCAAATTTAGGTTGCATTCTAGGGCCTACTGCCATATAAATATGAAATCAATAAGATTAAGCCATATTTGGCTGTAACATTTGTCTTTGCCTGCTGAGGTCCTTATCAAGGTTCCATCTCTTCCTTTATCCCCTTCATGTCCCTTCAAACAAGTAAACAGTTAAATAAAAGTGTCTTTCTTCAAACCATTATTGATATCAACCAGCTAATTTGAATGAATGAGTTCCAAGAAAAAAGAAAGCAGCAAACTTCATTAAATGCTGAAAAATTTCAAAAGATCTTACACAAGATCTTAACCAAGCTGAGTTCAGAGCATTAGTTCTGAGAGAGAGAGATCTAGGGGAAAATGAGCCATAGTTAAAACAACAGTTGAAAACTAAGTTAAAACATGTCACCAAGAGTCCCTTCAAGAACAATGAACTGACATAAAAGAACCATTAGAAGCTCTATATTCGGGAGAATTTAAGGATATTTTTAAGAGAATTAATTGCTTCAATGTATGTCTCAGGATTCTTATTTCATGCCAAAGTTCAATATTATTTAGCGACAAAGGTAAGCAATTTCAAAAGTCATTGCAGAATGTTTAACAGAACTCTGCAAGGATGCTGTGAATGAAGTTGATTTATTTATCTGAGCCTTGCTCATTAATACTTAGGGAAACACAACTCATTAGTTAACTTGTAGAACCTCCACTTCCAATTGAATTAATTGGCCAAACTTCAGTTAATTTTAATGAAGCCCAGTGAAATACCATTCATATTGGTTACCTCAGGACTTTAATTTTGTTTAAGTGAACCTCATAAAACTATTTTCCTCTTGACAATAGAATGTGCTCATCAGATTATTTAATTTAAATGTTAAGTCATGTTAAGGCCCACATTGTGCTATCATATCAAAACAAGAATTGTGTACAAATAGAAGATGAACCATTCCAAATTATTAGTGGTTTTCATCATTCTTTTTCTAAGTATTTTTGTTTGTATTTGGGTTTATTGGAACCTTACATTTTCAGAGGAGCTATACCAGTAATTGTGGGGGGGGGGGGGGCGGTGGCGGCTTTTTTTGGAGATCCAAATTCTTGGCTCAATTAAAGTCTATGAAGACTATTTCAAGGCTCAGGGCGGGGGGTTTCTCAATATACATGGGCCAAATTTGCAGCATAACTACAGATGACTCTTCTTAGAAGGACCTCCAATTTTGGTGAAGATTGGATTGGGTAGTATAGTTTCCTCTTTTGAAGGGGGGGGGGGTTGTTTAAAGAACAACTACCTAGTAACTTCCTATTCTATAACCTGTCTATGGTTAACCTGCAACTAAACCAGAGATGGATAGTGCACTGCACTGCACATAAATTTGCCCAGGCTCCTCTATTGCAAGCTGCATAATTCCAGATGAAGTAACTGAGAAGAGATATTTTGCAAAGATACAGTCTGAACTAATGAACAAGTTTGTAAGGCAGCCCAGCTTCAATTGTTACAAAGCTCAAAGCCAACACTGAAGAAGTTTAATATGTGCTAATTAATTATTTGGCAAACGAGATCCTTCACTCAGCACTGCTGGTAATGTTAGATCTTACAGCAGTGTTTCATGTGGTCGACCACGATCTTTTGGCCCACTGCCTGGCCGCTTCTGGGGAATGGGGCATTTTCCTTCAGTGGATTGTCTTGTTTCTCCGGGACTGTTTCCCCTGCCTGGTGGAACACTCTTCCTCCAACTGTCCAGGCCCTGCGGGACCTTGGTGCATTCCACAGGGCCTGTAAGACTGAATTGTTCCACCGGACTTTTGGGGAGGCTGGCCGCTGATGGCGCCCCCTTTTAACCCAGGTGGTCCCTATTGTATCTATGGGGCCTTCCATTCCCCCTCTCAGGCGGGGTTTTTAAACTGTTGGACGCTGTATAATATATGCTGTATTTGAAATGGGTTAGTATTTTAATGTTATAGAGCCACATTTATGTTTGTATTTGAGATTATGATTATTCGATTATGATTGTGCTCTTCTTGTTATGTTATTTTATGTTGGTCACTGCCCAGAGCCCTCCAAGGGTGGGCAGTATAAAAATTCAATAAACAAACAAACAAACAATAATAAATAAATAAATAAATAAATAAATAAAAATACCTAACATAAGTCTAATTAAGAAGAAACTAACACTCTGTATACCCATGTAAAAATATGAGGGTTTTAAAAACCAATTCCTGAAACACCCTTATTAAAATTATTCTCTATTTAAATCTCAATTACTACATAAAATTACTACCCATCGAAGACGGAGATCCTCTGGCTTGGCCGCAAGGGGGGGACAGGATTTTCCAGCCACCGGTGTGGGAGGGGGCCACATTGGCGCGGACCCCCTCTGTGCGCAGCCTGGGGGTCCACCTGGATTTGTCTCTTTCAATGGAGACCCAGGTGGCCCATACAACCCGGGCTGCCTTTTTTCCTACCTGCCTCAACAGGCCCGGCAGCTGGCTCCTTTCCTCTCCCAAGCGGACCTAGCCATGGTGATCCATGCAACGGTCACCTCCAGATTAGACTATTGTAACTCACTCTACGCGGGTCTTCCTCTTGCGTTTGATCCGAGACTAAGAAACTGGTCCAGCATGCAGCGGCAGCTGGCCACTACTCACAGGCAGCGCCATCTCACGATCACGATTCAGCCCTGTGATTGCGCCAGCTAGCACTGGCCTCCCAGTAAGGACTTCCGGATCATCTTCAAGGTGCTGGGTGTTGACCTTTAAAAGGCCCCTTACGTGGCCTGGGGAATCCCTACCAGTATCTTCGCAGACCCGGCGATCACCCCATATATATGTCCCTGCACGGCCTCTCCGGCCGTGGTGAGAGCTAATCTTCCTTAGTGGGTCCCCTGGCCCCTCAATGATGCGGCTGGCCTCCATGCCAGGCCAGGAGCCTTTCTACGGCTCTGGCCCCAGCCTGAGTAGAACACCCTTTCCTCCGGCTGTTCGGGCTCCTCACGGACCTCAATGAGTTCCACAGGGCCTGTAAACGGAGTTGTTCCGGCCGAGGCCTTTGGAGAGACCAGCCGCTGAAATGGTGCCCCCCCCCCAACTGGCCTTTCATCTTGGCCACTCATCAAATGTGACTCATCCCGCACCCTCCTCCCCCCTTTTTTGGGGAGAATTTTAAAAATGGGGTTAGTCGGACGCCTCTATTATTACTTTTACTGCTATTGTTATCGCTGTTTTAAAGATTTTATAATTCGTCTATTTATATTTTTTGTTGTACACCGCCCAGAGCCCTCCGGGGATGGGGCGGTATAGAAGCTGTAACAATAAATAAATAAATAAATAAATAAATAAATAAATAAATAAATAAATAAATAAAAATGTCCTAATGCTAACACTAACTGCCCCTCCAAACCTTTTGAATGAAGGAAGGAAAAACAGGAAACAAAGGCCTAGTCCACTGCAACACCTAAACACAACAGAGAAACAAGTACCAAAAAATGAAGGAAGAGGGAGGAAAATCAACACAGGAAATTGGATTCCTATCCCAGATCCGTACAATTAGACAAAGAAACCCAAAGGAAAAACCATGTAACAGGGATGAGAAAACACATACATTCACACACAAAACCAAAATACCTGTAAAAAAATAACAGCAGCTCTTGAGACTCCTACACAAAGGCAAACAAAAATACAAAAAACCTCTGTGACCAACCAACTAAGCTGAAAAAGAAACTCTAAGAACCACACAACCAAAAAGGAGATGACAACCTGTCCCTCAGGCCTCACAAGGATTTTTGGCCTTTTTCCCCTGAAAAAAGATTTCAAGCAAAATATGGGATTCCAAGCATTCTAATCTGGAGGAACTAGGTTTGATTCCCTGCTCTACTGCTTGAGTTGTGGAGGCTTATTTGGGGAATTCAGATTAGCCTGTGCACTCCCACACATGCGAGCTGGGTGACCTTGGGCTAGTCACAGCTCTTCAGAGCTCTCTCAGTCCCACCCACCTCACAGGGTGTTTGTTGTGAGGGAGGAACGGAAAGGAGATTGTAAGCCCTTTTGAGTCTCCTACAGGAGAGAAAGGGGGATATAAATACAAACTCTTCTTCTTCTTCTTCTTCTTCTCTCCTGTTGCCCTAGAAACCAGACACAGAGGAGGAAAAGAGAAACAGGATATTCCATAGCAATTCAGGAAAGGGGAGCACTTCTGCCATCCCTGCAGAATCCATCTGGAAGCCCAGCTACAGTAATTTAAAGAAGATCAGGTTAAAATTCAAAGCCCAATAACCAGCCTGACAAATGGGCTTTAATTTTTAATATAATTTTTTCCAAAAATTCCCTGTCTCCTTGCACGGGACATGGGAAAGCTAAAAAGATGTTGGGGGGCGGGGGGAGGGGAGGTGGGAGCCAAAAATTTTTGGATTTTGCCTTTTTCCTCCTTTGGCACTCACAGATATTAAGGCAGCCTGGCCTTTATATTAAAGTCATAATGCATAAGAAATTAACAAAGCAAATACATTTCACATTGCATTCTGTACTCTTGTCAGTATCACAAGCTGTTTATGATAATGGTCTTCTCTACATTCTACATGGTGTTAAATAAGGATTATATAAAATTTGATTGTACTGATAGAGGAGTTTTCCAGCAAGAATACAAGGCATTAAGAACTCTACCTCTTCCAACGGAAAGCCAAATAATTTCGTCTTTTTTAAAGAATTCCCCCCTCAAAAAACTTATACTAATGAGATCAACTGTGTTAACAAAGAATGCAAGCAGGGACAGAGCCTGTACCTGTAAAGGTTATTGCTGATTAAATTTCCACTCTGAAGCATTGTGCCAAAGGCCTTAGAACTTCAATCACCTTAAAAGTGCAATATATATTTGACTGCATGTCTTACTGGAGTAGTGAAATAAAAATGATATTAAAATAAGAATAAAAGGGCATAGACCTTGTATCCCCTTGGTATTATTGGGGGAAAACGGACATTGGTTGCTCCCAATCAAAATGCTCCATTGATGTCCACCACAGTTCAAGAGCCATCTGATGCATTATGTGATCCTTTAAAGCTCATATTCTTTCATAACAAACTGGCATTAAAGCTTCATGAAAGGTAAATATCAAAAAGAGAGGCTGAACCATATGATGATGTAGTCCTGTTATTGTTGGATGATGTTCTAGGGAAAGCTAAATGACATTTATCAATTAAAAGTTTACAAAATCCCCCATGGAATGTTTTACACATTAACACTACTTCTGCCATTTTTAGGCCAACTGATTTATAATGTGATATGTTAAAATTAGTACCTAGGATATATTTAAAACATTCTATTTGTACAAGATTTTTCTTGGAACAGGGTTTTGAATGAATACTGAAATATGATTGTGTTTATCTTTCTTGAGAATGATGTAGAGATTAACAGGCCCTTTATGACGATAACTTTAAAGTCTTTTAATTAGGGCATCTGGAACCTTTTGAGGGTGAAAAATGCACTAGCAAGCAGTTACATAATTTTCATGCTTCATGTACAGAAGTATTTAAAATGGCAAGAAACTTTCATAGATTTTTTGTGTTTTAGCAAATATTGGTGTTATGGAAAATATTAAAATAAATCAGTTTCTAAAAGTAGTGTGAGAAGGGTCTTAACTCCATAAAATCTTGGAATGCAAAACCATCATCTTGTTGGTCAGTGTTGGATTCTGTGATCTTACTTGATCAAACTGGGAAACCAAGTCTTATATTGCTAGACCAACAGGACCAAGGCACATTTCATGTGCATTTGAATTCAGCACAGCAGTTCCATTCATCCAGAAAAACAATTGTGGGCTGAAGTCTTTTGTGCACATACCTGAAACTAAGCCCTATGGACTATAACAAGTCTTACTTCTGAGTAAACTTTCATAAGATGAGGCTGCCACACCAACCTTGTACTGACAAGTGCTGTGATATGAATCTATCAATATTTATTTACATCTCTGGTTTTTTGAAGGAATTGTGTTATATTTTCTGACAATGGAAACTCAAAACTCAATAAGCTTGTTTACAATTTAATAAACCACCAATACTACATTTAAAAGAAAACTGATATTCTATCTGGTGTGCTGTTTGTGAGGAAAGAAGAGTGAGCAATCATCCTTCTGTAACCTTTAAAAGACTCCTGATCAATACAGTATTCTTGTGAGATATCGCAACACTTTTAGCTGTGTCACATCACGACTCATATTTGAACTTTTGTTTCCCCCCATTTTTGTGTGTGTAAAAGTTTGACTTCCAAGGATTTCAACAACTCTCAGAAAATCCATATATATAAAAATACAGGAAGTCTATCCTGCAGTGGGACTACTGTTTATGCCAGCTAGTTTTCCCACTTTCCCTCCTGACAGAGGTTCCTGTGCTTTTAACAGCTGCATAATGGTGGATGAATGAACCTGTCAAATTTCAGATCTTATGAGATTTGTTAACTTTGGAGAAACCTCACTTTGGCTCTCCCGTGGTTCTTTCCCCCAAAATATAAATTCAAAGGATGCTAGAGTGACATCTGTTTTATGATCATTTTGAGAATTTTTAAAACATTCCCTTCATTTTTGTCTGACTCCCATCCTGGGCAATCCCTGGCTGGCCAATTGAGTTGGTCAAACCCTCCCTGGTGGTGCCACGGGCTGTTCTGTCAGCTTTGGACTTCTGCATGGATGCTTCTTAACCCAACTTGCCTGCTCTTCTTTCACTTTCCTCTGCTTCTTCCTTCTGCTCTGCCCCTGGGAAAAGAAAGGGAGCGTGAACAAGCCAGGTAAAGAAGCAGCCACATGGAAATACATTACCAAAAGAACAGCTTACTGCCCCACCAGGGAGGGTCAAGCTGACTCGAATAGCCAGCCAGGGACTGCCCAGAACCCAAATTTGCCTTGATCCTTCGTTGCTTCACTCGAGTCACTCACTGCCTTTCCTGCAGGATGGAGGTGGTGAGGAAGCAGCCAGCCACTGCTGTGACCTAGCAACCTCAAAAAATTTACAGGTACCATACCAAAAGGATTTTTGGTGAATAAAGGAATTTGGTCAAGGGGCAGTGGCCGGGGGGGGGGGGGACATCACCCAGTTCCACTGGGTGGCACTATTTGAGAGCTTGTCCTGGGATCCATTTTCCATGGATGCACCCCTGGCTTCTGAAAGTTCTGCACTGCATCCCGCTGCCAGAAAATGGTGGCAGCTGCACAACAATTGTTTCACCTCTCTGCCAGGGTAAGTGCCTCAAAGAGGGTGAATCCACTGGCATGGCTGGCCCACTGCTTCCAGTGGCAGATCCCCCCCCCCCGCCTTGATAGGGATGTTATCTGGTGAACCAGATTTGTTTCCCCACTCCTACATTTCTGCTGGCTGACCTTGGACTAGGCACAGTTCTTTGGAACTCTTTCAACTCCATCTACCTCATAAGGTCTCATGAACCAGCCCCATGGCATTGAAAACTCTGATGTAGAGCCTGAAGGCACTGTGCATTCAGAGCTGGCTCCTTGTGAGAAAATGCAGGCAGCAGAGTCAGTTCCAAGTCCTTCCTTGCAAGCTCAGGCAGAACCTGATGCTATGCAGCTGGGAGACCCTTCAGGAATCTCAGAAGAGCAGAGTAGTGAGCCAACTGCTCAAAGGAGGCAAAGGCAGAGGCTACAGCTGCAGAGTCAAAGGAGAAGTGCTTGCATTGCTGTCAGGTATGGCAGAAGGCTCTGCCAGATGAAGGCATCTGCATCTGAGTAGGATTGAGCTCTTGCAGGATCCCAGCCTCATTTACCAGAACTTTCTCAATAAGCCCAGCTTTAGGCTTGGCTCTGATGAATGTAGCAATTTGTCTAATGTGGAAATGAACTGAGAAGAAGACCCAGTGAAGGTAGGTAAGTGGTCAGCTAGAGAGGGCTGTAAAGTTAGTGATCCCTCCGTCCATTATTGTGTCACCTCTTGTCTGTCCTTAGGCTGATACTTCCAGGTCTAATATCCTGCTTCTTCTCAGAAGATAAAAAGCGGCACTCTTCCTAGCGGCATGATATCTTTCCCTCTTTCCTATCCTAAATGTACTTCCTATGAAACATTTACCTTTTGCCCTTTTAATCAGTGTGTTAGCTGCTTCTCTGTGCAGTAAACTCCAACAGACTCTGCCTGAGTGCAACAAGTGTACTTTCTGGTAAGCTCCATTAGCCTGGCCTCGCTCTGACCTCCAGTTCTTAGCCTGCCTGCCTGATATCCTGCCTGTGCCTTGACTGTGGACTGCCTTGACTATACCTTTGCTTGCCGCCTGCCCTGACTCTGGATTCGTTATGACTATGCCTTTGCTTGCTGCTTGCCCTGACTCCATACTGGTTAACTGTGCCTTGTGAGCTGCACGCCTGACTCTGGCTTGTCTGGCCACACTCTAACTCCTGCCTGCCTGTCTGCCTGCAGCACACGGGAAGGAAAGGAGTTTCTAAGCCTCTTTGAGTCTCTTTACATGACAGCTACGAGGGTATGCATCCAAATTCTACTTCTAGGTTTTACCATGATAGGGGGAAAAATCCCCAGTTTTTCCAAGGACACAACAGTGAGTCTGTTATTATAGTTAGCATATAGGATAAATTTTAAGCACATAAAAATTGAAGAAACTCAGTGGATAATTCCTGGCGCATAGTGCCAGCAGGAAGTGTCACATCAAGACACTTACTGGTGGACAGGGAGAAAGGGAATTACAAAGTTGCTACTAGCACAGATAATCTGTGATAAATACTGTCTGCATGTCACTTTTGCAGGTGTACATGGGGATTGCGGTATATCCAATTCTTAGGAGCTGTTATGAGAACCTTGCATCCCACCTAAACTGCTTCTGTATCCCATTAGTGATACAAACACCACCAGTTGGGAACCACATAATGCACACACCGCCAACTGAGAACACTGGTCTATGCTATGCAAATAGTTTGGTTTAAAATAGTATTACAGATCACAACTGTTTTAACTTCTGAGAGAAGCAAACAAGAGCAGAAAATTACACTTAATTGCCCATTAGTGCTCTAATTATCATGCTTTCATATATGTAAAAGCTGAAAAACAAAACAAATAATGACAACACATAAGGGACCTACTTGCTTTTACCAATCTTTAAAAAAACACTAAAAAACTAAATGGAGTACAAAGATCAGAAATAGTAAAACACACACAAATGATGCCTATTTTTCTCTCTTGAGATAGAGACAGTTTTAATCTATCTGATGGATGGTACTTCCATATCCTAAACAGAACCTCTTCAAAACATTATGATATAGTTTGAACTGACAAAATGGACAATTTTTTTCCTATCTATAATACTAGTTCAGCTGATGTTTGTTTTATCATTACTACAGATCCCTGATGAGAAATCAACATATGTAATTGCTGAAGGGACTGCACAACACCATCCACTAGGAAAGAGGTGACATTTCTAATCTCAGTCCCACTCTTAGTTAGAGCTGTTCTCTCAGAATCACAGATAGCTGCAAAAACTATGCAGCTATTCCCTACCCCAGCAACTCACAGTTACAGCCTCCTGTGGACTTACAATAGCTCATGCAGAAAGCAAGGAAAAGTCAAATATAATACATTGGGTGACACAAGGGCAATGCAATTGTGATGGGAGACATGATGCCCAAGAAGAAGAAAATAATGAATATGTGTAATTTCATGAACTAGAAGTGTAAAGAATTCCAAATGGCAGAAAGGGAGCCATAGTTTGTGTGAGGTTGAATTTTATAAAAAAGAAAAGAATCATTTGATGTCAATAATAACTGGTGATAGTTCCTGTCTATGTTCAAGTGTCCTTAGAGAGCTCTACCATTATTATGCAGGCCTCATGACAAGGATTTAGAGAGACAAGAGGCAGAAACCAGTCATCCTAAATTTATGTTTTCTGGTTAGTCTTGTGGACATGTCAAACACTGTAGAATTAAAATTTTATTGTCATGTTAATTATTGTGCATATTTGTTCTCCATGGCTTTTCTTTAGGTTTACAGCAGGAACTAAAACATGTATGCATTGCATGCTTTCAGTTACAGCCTATCATTACCATGGCTATTTGAACCTGAAGGGCATTATCAGTGTATCTGAATAAGTTTAGTGAATGAACCTTATTTTTTAATAAGCTTTCTTTGTAGATTGGCAGTTGAACTTGTATATCACATTAGTTTTTATTTCTCTTTTGACTGTTGACTAAATGATAGGTTTAAAGGATATCAAGGAGAATCTGAAAAAGAAATCCTTTAAAGCATCCGATAAAATCCCCAAAGGTTCTGCCACTTAAAGTATCTAATATTGCATTCATGTAAGTGGGAGCAAATGAGAAGGAACACCCTGTAGAAGCCTTACATTAGTGTATTATGTGAGAACTGGACAGCAACTTAAATAAGATAATAACAAAATACATCTATAAAGGGGCAAGAGTCACTTGAGGAGTTAGTGTTTTACAGCATAGGAAAACCTTTTGATAGACTGGCAATGCTTGTGAGTGTATTTTTTTATAAAACACTAAATGTGGAAGCCTACAGCTTTCTTGAAATCTGTAAGAAACATAAAAGTGCTGATTGTGGAATGAAAAAGATACACCCATATTTGGAGAGGATGTCCAGGGGTGGCTAGGGGTGGGGGAAGGTAGAAAGGGGGTGGGGAGGCTCTCGCCAGGCCCTCTGTGGCCCAGGGAGCCTGAAGGTGGGTAGGGCGAGAGCAGTCAGAGAGTTCTGACAAACTGTAACTAGCCCAAAGTCACCCAGCAGGCTTCATGTGTAGGAGGGGGGGAACAAATTCAGTTCACCGGATAAGAGTCCACTGCTTATGTGAAGGAGTGGGGAATCAGATTCTCCAGATTAGATCCTACCTGCTCTTAACCAGTATACCACATTGGCTCTCAATACATAATACATACAATATGATGTACTGTGGAGAGGATTGTCACTGAAATTTAACCTGGGGAGCAAATAAGGAGTTCCCTTCCAAACATCTGAAGAGTTACAGGGGTAGGAGCTATGGCTCAGTGGTAGAGCATCCATTTTGCATGCCGAAATCCCAAGCTCAGTGCTGTCTATTGAAATGGGTAGCAGGTTGCAGAACACATCTGCCTCAGATCTTAAAGAGTTTCTGCTAGTCAAGTTGACAGTGCTGAGCTAGAGGGACCAATGATTTGACTTAGTATGAGTCAGCTGTATATATCTTTTCAAGATAAAACAAAGGAGCTTCAATACAACTAAGAACTTTTCAAACAGATTCTGTGATTCCATCATTATGTGCTGACTCATATAGCAAAAAGAGACAAACAACTATCTTTATGTTGTCAACAATAAACCAAGCCATTTTTGTTCAGAACCAGACCACAGAAGCCTAGTTTTCTTTCTTTGATTATTTATCATATAATTGAAAATTAATCCAATAAACTGCTAAATGTTCCCCAAACAGAGATTGCATCTAGCCATTGCTGTTACAATAGCCACCCTTGTTCACATGCAAGCCAGCATTTGCCAATAAGTTGAATAAAGCTACAGTATAGCATACATTGTAAGGAATTCATGTGCAAACTGTACAATTATTGCACAATTAACTTATTGGACAGCACAGTGATCTACCCTCAGGGTAAAATATACCCAAACACCTGTTAAATACAGTGCAATCTAATTTTAACTAATGACCTTTATTTCCCTAATTTGCTTAATTCTTGTGAAAAGCTGTGATTGAGAAAGAAAGTCTTATTCCCATAGTAGCATGAAGTGCCAATTTCTTTGAATATCTCATCAGTGCACAAATTGCATCTCTTATGTACAGATTAAAATTTGTGTATAAGTTAACTGGCCAAATTTTAGGGACTTATGCACTATTCCCTATTTCTAGTGCACATTTAATTCCTCTTTGAAAAAGGAGAATAATTATTGGGCCACATCCAATAAAAATGCAGATGGTGTCTCAGGAAATGATGAAGGTTACTGGTATAGCTATTATCATAAAGAACTCTTCTGTTCCCAAGCATATAGGAACTGACATGTTGGAGCCCATCCAAAGCCTACAGATTCAAGGCCAGTGAAATCTTCTCAGCAGTGTCCCTCAGGGACACAGTTGCTTAATACAATATAATTACCATATTTCATTTTGAATGTCCACCACCAGAATTATCCCATTGTTCATATCTTGTAGAGAACATTGATACTTTTAATTGTGGATGGTTCCCTCCATTTCTGCAATCTCAGTACACTGTCTATGTTAAAATAAGTGTGTTTAAATGTCTTCACTTCCCCAGCCCCATCATGCAGTGCATTTGGAAGTCTGTTAACTAGTAGGAGCAAGAGGGAACCCACAAGATACCCCATTCCCCCATCCCTCTATTTTCTCTCTTTTAATTTTTTTTTATTTTTTCTACAAAATATTACAAAAGTAAAAAAAGGAAAGAAAAGAAGGAAAAAGTGTTATGTAGCTATGCAACAATACGGATAAAGAAGCTTTTTATAATCCTCCAGTTAAAAATCATGCTGCATATACAGTAAAAAGAAAAAGAAAGTGTGCAAAAAGCCCAAACGTAAAATAAAGAAAAAATAAAACATCCAGAGAAAGTGGAAGTGGGAAACTGCGGAGGGAGGAATGAAAAGCTGGAGAGGCAGCTTCTAAAAGCCGAATGACCGGTTCACACTTACTGGTTCTGGATTTTATCAAAACTAGTGGATCTTATCAAAACTAGTTGAAGCTAGTCCGCCTGTCAAATTGGAGGTTTCCAAAACTTCCTGAGAAGGTTAGAATCAGACCCTGACTACTCCTTGCCAGCAATTGTCCCTTTCAGTAATTTGTAGCAGAGAGCTCCTAGAAGCTCAATTTATTCAAAGTGCCATATTCCCCACAAGTCCCTCTATTTTTTTCTTTTTCTTTCCTGAAACTCCCACAACCTCTCCCCTTTTCCTATTTCCTTCTTCCCTTTCAACCCAACAGCCAACTATATTTATCTTCCCTTTTACCTTCAGGTTTTCCTCTCCTACTCCCACCCTGCCCTTAGCATCCTCTACCTAGGAAAACTGTGACATAATTGTGTGGTGTCTGGCACAGGGCCAGGACCACATGCATAGTAGGGAAACCTCACAGACTTGTGGGGTGGTGCCTCCCTTTTCCCCCACAATCCTTTCTCTTCCTCAGTCTCTCTTTTCAACCATTCACCAAGCTACTTTTATCTACCTCCTTATGTATTATTTGTTTACTTCTATCATGCCTTCCTCCAAAGCAGATAACATTATGCTCCTCTCCACCTTATTGTCCACACACCAATCTTGTGAGGTAGGATGGAGTACATGACGGGCCCAGTAATTTCCCAGTAATCACAGGAAAATGGGGATTTGAATTTGGGTCTGCCAGAACCTATGTTGAAGCTCTGTTATATTATGCTTACTTTGGGTGGCTGCTGTTAAAGAGTGACACTGACTACTAACCAGGGTTAGCTGAGTCATGAAAGTCAAGTAATGTTAAGTCACACAGATGTTGCTTCCTGGATTCAAGCTGCCAACCAGATGGGACTTGAGAATCTTCCAGAATTACAGCTGAACTCCAAACATCAGACATCTGTTTCCCCAGAGAAAACAACTTCTTTGAAGGGTAGACTCTATGGTGTTATCCCCTCCTTAAACTCTGCCCTTCTCAACATTCACCGCAAAATTTTCAGGAATTTCCCAATCTGAAGATGGCAACCTAATCAGACCTGACATGAGGCCCTTTGCAGGGTTGTAGAAAAATCTGTCTTGCTTGTTCACAGCTTCAGTCAACAGATTTTACTGACTTTATTTTTAGAATAAAAGATGTGCCAGTATTAAATTTTAAGTAGAATTTGAAGTAGTATAACTAATATCATTTTATATATTGTGTCAAAATTGACTTGTACTCCTCAGGTGTGTGTGGGGAACCAAAATATTCTATGCATTACATTTTTTATCTCACCTTTCCTCCTGGATCTCATAACAACTCTGTGAGAAAGGCTAAGCTGAGACAAATTAATCCCAAGTCATATTGTAACTTCATAGGAGAAAAATTCCCAGTTCCTTTTATGAAATTCTAGCTCATGTGTAGGCAATTTTTCTTTCTCTTTGTTTTCTGAACATCTACCTGGGAAGATGCTGTTGTGCCAGCAAATAAAGAGGTAGGATAGTATAAATCAGTATTGTCTGCTCTGACAGGCAGCAAATCTCTACCAGATGCTGGGACTTTCTGTATGAAAACAAGATGATCTACCACTGAGCCACAGCTCCTTTCCTGTTGCCAGATACACTGAGAGCAAACTCAGCCCCAGAAGCATTTCCAGTGCCATGTGCTGTGGAGATCCTATCCCACTCTGCCCATCATACTATCAAGGGAAGGAGCCAGTGGCAGCACCACATTTGACTCAGTTTAATTCCATATTTTATTATATGAAACTCTGTGCTATTTAGCTGTTAGAAGAGAAAGATTCTACACATCAGATAACACATAAAAAATTTCCCTACAAATTATTAGAAAGAGTATGTAGTTTAACCATGGTACAAATCGGTACAAGAGATAGCATTTGTGCTGGATACAGCAACATAGAACAGAATGGAATGAACAATATTTTTCAGTCTCCAAAATGTCCTTTCAGAAGAGACATATGAAAATGACAAGCTCACGGAAATGCTGCTCAAGGGTAAAGTTTCCCAATGACACAAATAAAAACCAGGTGATTATTATCATATAGCCTTGGGAGGCCGCTGGGTTGAAGAGGCATTTGGCAGCAATCTCTTGAAAGATAAGAGAAGGAGGATGGACAGCATGAAAATGAAATCATAACACCTGGACACAAACGCCTCACGCAGAGCTAATAGCCAACTCTGTAAACAAAGCCAATGCAAATTAGTCTCAAATCATTCATCTGTAATCACACTTTCGTTCAATTTCATATTTATATATCCCCATCTATTCCCAAAAAGAAACATACTTTTCCCCCTTGTTTTCTTGCATTAATGAAAAGCTGAGCTAGAAATATTATATGTTTATAAAGAACATCTTAATGATGCCAAGGAAATTTAGAAAATGAAATTGTGATTTTGATTGTAAATGGAAACAGGAACCCCCTTGTGTACTTGTTACATGTTGTATCCCTGTTTAAACTCCAAGAATGGCTGCCTGAGGCCTCCCCTTTTGCAAACTTTTGAAGGCTCTTCACCACCTGCTGTTCATATATTTATGTCCTTTGCAATAACGTGTCATGTACTGGCTTTCAATACAGTGTGTATTAGTAAATGGGTTCCTTTCTTAAAATTTAAGCCAGGCCAACGGAATATTTACTCTTACAGCAGACCTCCTATAGGAACAGCTGCAACTCAAACCTATTCAAAAATATACTATATAGGGGAAGGATGACAAGAAAGCATTATACCAGTAGTTTGTGTCAGAAAACATACATTTATTTACAACTTTTCCACAGCCAAGGTACAAGAGCTCCACTTCCAATATTCACTTTCTAGAGACCCTAAATAGAGTGCTGCAGAATGACACCTTTAGTGCCACATCATCCTGTGAACACTGGATTTTTAAATGATGCTTCAATTGAGGTAGTGTGACGTGAAGCTTGACTATTATGATGTCTACCACAACATTCACTTGACATTTAAAACCCAAGTGGCTTCTAAATGCAAATGAAGCATGAGGTATTTCAAAAGCCCATGAGGTGAAAGGTGACACCCCCACCCTTTTATTAACTTTCTTGGATAGAATAAGATTGTGCAGTGAAAAGGTCTAAAACAATATGTAAGTTTAACATACAGCAGCTGCTGGGCTCATTCAGATGTAATATTTCAGTTGTCAATGTCTGCATGCAGAGAACCATTATTCTTGTGGAACAGTCATGTTGTGGTGACCTTTGGACCTTTCCACAGCCTTAGGAAACCCATAGTATTAGAGCTGCCAACCTCCAGGGGTGTTTGGAGATCTCCAGCTGTTACAATTGATCTCCAGATGATGATGATAAGTTCACCTGAAGAAAATAGCTGCCTTAGAAGGCAGAATCCATGGCATTATACCCCATACAAGCCCTCCCCTCCCCTCCCCTCACCCCACACCCAACTCCCCTCAGGCTCCCTCCTTGCAAAATATCCTGGTATTTTTCAGCCTGGAGCTAAGAACCCTACATAATACAGGTGTGAGTTTTTGAAAATTCCTACTTGGCTCTCAAACAGATACAGCCCCCTTTTAAAACATTCACTAAATTAGCCAGCTTTCTATACAAACCGGGGTCTAAGATCCATAAAATTTCCTGAGACAAGATTCTTCCAGTTTTGTGTCCTGGAGATACGAACCCTAACTCAAAACATTTATCATTTTCACCCAAGTCAGGCTCTGACATCTATAAAGTCTCCTGAGACAGGAACACTCCAGAACCTTTCCTTGGAAGTATAAACCTTATCTGACTCAAAACTTCAACAGATTTTCATCACCACTCATCATGCTACCTGGCTTTTCAAAAATTCCAATGTTAATATTCTCAGTGAAACTAATGGGTAATAGATTCAGTATGCAAAAAAGGAAGTACTTCTTCAGTCAGTTAATAATTAAATCATAGAATTCAATGCAGGGTGAATTGCTGATGGCCACAAGCATAGATCACTTTAAAGAGGAATTACATTGCCTGTGGAACCTTTAGAATTCTGACACAATGTGGTGGGTACAACCACAAAATGGCTGCCACAAGAAGTAGAGCCAACCACAGAATTTCAAGGAGTGAGGCTGTACATATCTCTGATAGTAGATTTTCAGCATTTCACATACAAGTTCTGTTTAACTGGATACCTTTTAAAATGAATATATTGTTTAAAATATTTTTTTCTATAGGCACAGTTTGGCCGAATTCGCACTGAAAAGCTAATCTAGATATAACCAAGTTTCAAAAGAATCGGCAGCTTTTCATCCAGGTTCTAACATCCTAACTGCAGCATGTTTCTAGTGAAGATGTCTAGGCCTGCCCTGGGGGGGCGGGGGGAGGGATGCCTGCTGTCAGGAGTGAAATTGTTAAGCTAACAGCACCAAAATTTCAGAGTATCTTTATTATACCCTCCTGATGATACCACCCAGGTTTTGTGAAATTTGGTTCATGGGGACCAAAGGTATGGACCCTCAAATGTGTAGCCCCCATCTCCTATTAGCTCCCATTGGAGTGTTTTTTTCCCAAAAAGGTGCATATACAAGCAGGTCCAGAAAAATCCTGTGATAAGGGGGGGGAGGACCAGAAATGGGGCTGACCTGTGTTCAGCAGTTTGGCAGTGGGGAGATCGCGAGGAATCCTGGATATTTCGTGTGACTATCCCAGGATTGATCGCCAGTGGGAAATAGCTTTTTGCCTTCAGTGATGCAGATCCTTGTTCTTTGGTGGTCGGTCGCTATTGTCAAAACAACTTCTTCATAGCCAATCTGATCTCCAATGGCCAATCACAAGTTCTGCTGTCTACCTGGCCCCACTCATTTGTTTAAAACACTTAGCAGGCACCCATCAGCACCAATTCTTGGCAGCTTTTCTTACAAAGATTAGGTCAAGTAAACCTTTTGAGAAGCTTTTTTCGTTACTTAGAAAACACAGCATTTTAGAGGAAGATGACAAGATGACTCTTTCTCTAGAGGAAAAATATGAAATCCACAGGCTCATATTGCTGTTAAAGGCTCTGCCATTCCTACTCCATTTCTACTGAAATTCCCTAACCAATGTTAGTTACCATCCAGAAGAGAAACAATACTATGTTTTAGACCTTGCAGTATTCATCCTATTTTGTAACAGCTCATAGTAAAACAGGTTTTGGTTACCCCGGATAGCTAGAAGACTGAAATCAAGCCTATAGAGTATTTTCTGCTTTTGCATGAAAGAGGAGGGATAGAAAGTAGCTCTAGAGATATGAAAGACTATCACAGTGCAGTTTTGCATGCTGTCCTGATTTTCTCCCACTTTATTGATTCTACCACCCAATTACCTCCATCTTCCAGAGAGATATAGCAGTGCAAGCTGTGAACTGATTGATGCCTTATGGTTTACAGAAGTTGTATGTAGTATACTGTCTTGTGGGAATGCTTGACATGATCTGACAGACCTCTGTTGTTATTACTGCTTCCCTTTTTTGTAACAAGGAGCTGTTTACATATATCTGAAAGATCCAGGGTAAGACATAGCTCAGTGCAATCAATGACAGAGCACTAGCCTTATTTCTATCAAATTTTGGGCACAGTTCTTCTTGTGCAAGTTGGATGAAAAAGTAGTGACTGCCTATTCCTCAAATTAAAGTGTATCTTGCTCCCTCACAGTCCTGAAAAACTGACATAACTCAGTAATGATGACATGGAGCATATTGACACACAGGCCCATTATATATGGAACACTTGCCTCAGAGTTCTTAGCTTTGCAGTGGGGCTGTAGTGTGGTTTCCCTGTGTTCCTCTTGAGGAAGCAGCCCAATGGCAGTCCCACAGTTACTTTCTGAAGTATCAACTGAGCCTCTATTTTTCCTTGTTCTTGTAACACTGCCATCACCTTTTTCTTAAAGACACAGATCTCATCACACCCAGTAGCTGCAAAATAAAGTGCTTTGTTAAAGCTCTTTAAATTGAAGTTCTAGCAATTTAACTTTCCAAAAATACCCTTCTCCATATACAGGCAAAGCAATTCCCTGACCACAAGCTGCTGAAGAAGGGGATAATGTGCTAGAGCTGATATACTCTCCTCCTCCCTTCCCCTCCAGACTCTCTCTTTCTCTTTTTGCCTGCTATTGCTGAGAGGAAGAGAGAAGCTTGTTTTAAAATAAGCTTGTTTGAAATAAAGTTTTAAGAAGCACTCTCAAATCTCAGAGGTGGGATCCTTCTCTAGAAGTGGTTACTAATTTTTTCTGAGTGCCAAGAAGGGGTTACTAAAGCAACCTCCCTGCCCAATAGGGACTGGAGGTGCGTGTGTGCGGCAGCGCCACTGTTTGAATCCCACCACCATCGGAACCTGTTATTAAAATTTTTTGATCCCACCACTGCTCTCAATCATCACAGAGGACAAAAGTAGAGTGGGAGAGGTGGGGTAAAGCCAAAAAGACACCCTGCTTGTATTATTCCTTGCATCGATATGAGCATTAAGAGAAGCAAGAAGGAACTAGCAACATGGATTAGGGGGTGGGTGAGGGAGAAGGTGTACACAGCAGTCCTAGGAAGTGGGAAGGGTGGAGCTAGGTAGGCTAGACACTACAGAGCATCTGCAAAGAAGTTTAAATTTATATTCCTTTGAAATTTTAATATGAATGTGTGAAGCGTCTCTCGCAGGTTAGCACTCATTATCATGTTGGGTGCAGTGCAGGAGGCATTTCTTACATTTTCTTTTGCAACCTTCACAAAAGTGACCTATACTCATTATATGTATTATAGTCAGAGATAATAGCAGTGACTGTTGAGTCTGTGGGGGGAACAGGTAACAGATCTTTGTGTGAATCTGTGTATTGATGTAATGCATGGGATCATAACTTCCCCTCTACATAAAAACTTTGTTGCTCTGTACAAAAATATCTGGATCAGAGAAATGGAGTTACCTTGTCTCCTCTTCCATTAGACCAGGGGTCTGCAACCTGAGGCTCCAGAGCCACATGCGGCTCTTTCAGCCTTATACTGCGGCTCCACGTGGCCTGGAGGTCAGAGAGCAATGCTGGAAGGAAACATGAGTGGAGGGGCCGAACTGGAAGCGGCTCCATGCGGCGGCGCCTCTCCGGCTCAATAGATCTTCGGGGCCATGGAAAATGGGTCCAAATAGCTCTTTGAGTGGTAAAAGTTGCCAACCCCTGCATTAGACACTTTGTTGGTTTACATTATTTCTGTTCTAATTTTAGACGAATGTCAGTACTAAGATCACGATATCAGAGCACAGTGGGCTGGGCACAGAGCGAACAAAGGGGGTTTTTTGTGCTGGTCTTGGCTTAATAGAGATGACCCTGCAAAGAGAAGGAGAGCTAGAATAGAGTTTGTGTACCAATAAAGCTGCACAGCCAAAAAGTTAAAAAATAGACCTCCTATGTTTCTACAAAACTGTTGCCAGAATGTTTTTGTGCCTTCCTGAAGCATAGGGGAGGGGCTGTGGAATCGCATTCCTGCCCCAACACAACAGCCAATCGGAAGGATGAACTAAAGAGCAACAGAACAGATGGCAGGCTTCTTAAAATAGTTGCAGTGGTTGATCCTGGGATTAACTTTGACCCCTTCAACAGACGCATGCTGTGGTGGGGAGGCAGAGACCGGGATAAAAAGGTGCTATATCTAATGCAACCAGGGAGAGCCTGGTTTATTTTCCCAGTGGGGATTCACCCAGAATCTGTGAACATCAGGACGATTTGGCAGTGCAACTCTAAACAGAATGCATTCTTCTAAGTCCTCTGGAGTCAATGGACTTAAAAGAATTGATGGGCTTAAAAGGATATAAATGCTATTGAATCTTTGCCCATTCCTTCCCCTCTGCATCCTTACTTGGCACACAAATCTTGGCTGTCCACTGTCAGACGAAGTTTGGTAGAAGGGAATGAAATGAACAGAAAGAGCGTTGGGGAAAAAAAGACTTAAAAGGCACCTCAAATCAGGCAAGTGAACTGATATTTCAGCCAAATCTATATAAATGATGTTAACCTATTCATACAACTAATGTTAAATGTCAGTGCTAGATTTGAAGCTAATCCAAATCAGCACACACAGAGTACAGTTTGGAGAATATAAAAGGTCTGGACCTCATGTGACTAATTGAGAAATTAAAAATGTTAACACCATGGTGGTCCTTTTTTCATCTCTAACTGGGGACAAAGATCATGTCTAATTCCTGTAAAGCATGGCATGATCTGTTTGCACTTTCTGACTGACAAGTGAAACCTTTTTTATCTTTCATGGTATCACTGTGAGCTGTGGAAGCATGTTGGAAAGGAAGCCACAATGCTGTCGTTAAATGCTGTAATTGGGGTTCATGAACCTATATATTCTTAATTTTGCCATTCTCAGAAGAGTGTTACTCAAACTGGACCTGGAGAAGTGGAAATTAACTTTGAAAGGGTTCGAGGAAGGAATAACTCTGGACCTTGCAGCCTCTATATACCAAGGTGGGTTTCAATAGGGGTACCCCAAAATGAAATTCTGATGAAAGAGACAGATGAGAAAGGATTCTAAATAGAAATGAATATCTTAAGTAAAAAGAATAAAAATTTCAGCAAAAAGGTACAGTTATAAATGGTAGAGGGGAGGTAATTGGGAAGGACCAACAACTTTAAATCTGTAAGGCTGAACACATTCAAACAAAGTCAAGGTTATAGGAAGGAACAAACTTTATTGAATTGTATCTTCCTTGCTACAGGGTGCTGGAACTGAGGGTTCTTGCCCTCAGTTCCAGTATATATAGGGGGTGCTGTGGGCGGTCCTGAGTGGTGGCGGGAACGAGGGTTGATGGGGAAAACGAAACTGAAACTTGCTGGGAATTTACAAGGTGTAAACCTGGTCCTGACAAAATGCAGGGTCTGAAGTGTTGAAAGGTCTGGAGGTAAACCCAGCAGACATTGAGGGAGTAGTGAGAGGAGCTGGCAAAGCAGGAAGAAAAGGCCCACAAAGTGCAGCAGGGGTCCTAAGAAGAACACCAGAGTTCTGACCAGCAGCAATCTTGACCGGACATCTGATGGGGTTGCTGGGGTTTGGGGTCCTTCTTTTATGGATGAAAGGAACTGGGTTCCAGAGGAGGTTTGGCTGTCTTGACTTTGGATTGGGCCAAGATAAAAAAGTTTGAATCTGACTGGCAGGTTTAAAGTTAACTGCCATCATACTCTGACAGGAAAAGTTACCTTGATTAGACTATTATGAGATGGATCTGCCTGGGCACAAAGCTCTGGGTGAGGTTAAACTGACTAATTAAATTAATGGTGGAGGGCAACTTACAGCCCCATCCAAAGGGAGGGCAAATGGCTCTTTAGAGCTGGCGTGAACTTACATCAGCATGTTCGCCTCCCCCCCAGTGCCTTTGTCAAATGTGCCAGTGAAGTGGGCCACCTGGGAGCAAGAAAGCACTGCAGACATCCATGGTGCCCAACCCGGAAGCGTGGTTGGCATTCCACCATGTGGTGGCATCCAATTGGATGCCAGTGCAGGGTGGGTTTGCTGGGCGTTCCCAGGTGAGGACCTAACATCCCAGACATCCATAACCCAAAAGGGTACAATTTGTCCATTCTGCCCCATGAAGGGCTTTTGGCCAACCAGGGAGATTTGTTGTTTTTCCCATCTCCCTACACCAGCTGGAAGTCCTTTAAAGCTGGTAGGGCAGGGTAATAGCGGTACTGCATTCTGCTGCCCTGGGCTGTGGATGTAGCTGCCCATGACTTAAGTGTTATTGTTGATTGAATAATGTCTTATGTGTCTGACTTGATTAAGTCACGAACCTTGGACCTGCAGGATGTGTGGATTCTGGCTAATGTCTGTGTCCGGACGCGAGCCCCAAAGCGGCACCCAGACTTGTTCTGCGGCCGCGCGAGCCTGCAGCCCCATTTGCGGCCGAGGAATGGGCGACGCCCTGCTGCCCCACCCTGATGGAACACCGCCCCCCCCAACACAGCGATTCTTCAACGCCCGGACCGGTCGCCATGTTGATACATTGACACACCAAGACTTCAACTGGGCGATCGGCTGATCCTTTGATGCACACGTGCCAGGCCAAAAGACTGCGGGGGCAGGGCTCTGAGCCCCATCTCAGCTGAGCCTACTGAGGGGAGCCAACAGCTGGGACGAGGCAGGGAGATGAGGGGAGGAAGGGGATATAAGGGGGTGGGAAAGGATGCTCTGGGGCGTGGTCTGGGGGAAGAAGGTGGAGGAGAGAGTTTCGATTCGATTTCGAATACCTTTAATGGCATATAGATTGTTTAAGATTAGCTTAGCAAGATAATAACAGCCTTTACAACTTTACAATTTCTGACGAGTTAAAATAACACCATTTAAAAATTTAGCCACCGCTTCCAACAGCTTGTAGTTGTGGCTGTTTAAAAGATATATAACCTTCTGTTTATCTGTAATGCCTTCACTTCCATGCAGGAAGGGGATTATGTGCTTCTTCCTACCTATCTCATAAAAGGGACAATCCAACAGCATATGAGATACTGTTTCCACAGAACCCATGCCACACGGGCATTTCCTTTCTTTATGTGGGATTCCAAGGTGGCGTCCAAGGCTAAAGGAAGAAGGCAGGGCATTACACCTAGCTAAGGTGATTGCTCTACGCCACCGGGCCTCAACCAGGAGATAAAGGTACTGGGCTGCAATTAGTCTATCCATAGGTATTCCCAGAGAGATCGGGGAACAGGTTTTATTAGCTTCCTCTAGCATCTGTTGAAACTCTCTGTCAAAAAGTCTCTTCTTGATAGCCCCATAGACCTCCTGCTCTGTTAGCATTAGCAGGTCCTCCAAGGAAATGCCCAACTCATTAAGTTTGGCTTCGATTTTAACCCACCACTGGGTTGTGTGGAGGATGGAGCGTCCCTGGGATGTATAGTCCAGTTCATCTCGATTAAAACAAATCCTGGCCCAAAACTTGAATGTACGGCATTAGGCCAGAGTTTCCAGCCGATGCTGGCCTGTTTCTAAGCACAGGGCCGCATAGGGAACAGAATGGGGCAAGCCAAGGATTTTATACAGAAAGTATGACTGGACCCTTTCAACCTCTCTGCTCCATGCCCCTATCCAGATGGGGATCCCATAAAGGATTTGTTGACTCACTTTGGCATTAAATGCTCTCAACGCTGCAGGGATGTATCCTCGGCCTTTCCCATAGAGGAAGCGTATAATGGCTGAGGCACTTAATTTAGCGGCGGAGATGGCCCGATTCCTATGTAGTGTCCAGGAGGCCCTATGATGGTAGGTAAGCCCTAGGTATTTATATGACTGCACCTGCTCGAAACTACTGTGGCCTATCCGCCAATTGGTGGCTTTCCATTTATGGGTAAATACCACAATTTTGGATTTATCTAAGTTAAGTTGCAAATTGTTGAGTGTGCAGTATTCTATACAACACTCTAAAGCTCTCCTTAGTCCGACTCGTGAGCGGGAAAGTACAACTGCGTCATCAGCAAACAGAAGCAGGGGTATGGAAGTTGAGTCCAGAGTTGGACTATGTACTTGGGCCTCACTTAGTGTGGAAGCTAGATCGTTAATAAAGAGCTTAAAGAGTGTAGGAGCCAATACGCAACCTTGTTTTACCCCTTTAGTAACTTGAATTTTTGGGGTTAACAATCCCTCCATGTTACATCTCATTAGGCAATAGGTGTTTGTGTGCAGGATCTTAATTAATTCAAGCAACCTTGGCTCTACACCTTGGCTGCTGAGTTTCTTCCAGAGAATCTCTCTATTAACAGAATCAAATGCGCCCCGGAGATCGATAAAGGCTGCATACAAGGGGCTCTTTTTCCTCTTATATTTAGTTATCAAGCAACTTAACACCAGGCAGTGGTCGAGGGTTGACTTACCCCTTTGGAATCCAATTTGTTCCTTCCCTATGACATTTTTATCAACAATCCAATCAGTTAATTTCCCAAGGAGGTATTTGGCATAAAGTTTTCCCAAGACCGAGAGAAGACTGATTGGTCTATAATTAGATGGACTGTTAGGGTCACCCTTCTTATAGATAGGGATGATAATTGAGTAGCTCCACACAGTGGGAATTATGCCTGTTTGGTTAACCATGTTAAACAATCGTGCCAATATAAGGGACCACCATTCCCTAAATACTATAAACAACTCTGGATGGAGGAGAGAGTTGTGTGTAGGCAGGAAAAGAGAAAGGTGAAGCCCAGGAGGGCAGGGACTGGGAGAGTCTAGTATCCCAGTGGTGCAGGGGAACTCCTGCTGGAGCTCAAACCTGTGAAGGTGCAACAGGGGAGGGTGAGTTGGGAGCCCAGGAGGCAGGCTAGCCTTCACTTCGTGAGGCAACGGAGAAAGGGGGCATAGGTGCAGTGGAGGAGTCAGGGTATGCCTAACGCTGAGGCACCCTGTGGGCGAGGTTATTTAAGAGCTCGGCTGGGGAGGAAAACCCCCAGGAAAAGGGAAGAGGGACGGCACACTCGCCCAGGGGGACGGGCGGTCGAGGAGGCGCCACAGTCTGTGGTGCTGAAATATTTTATCCTTGAAAAATATATGTCTCAGAGTCCAGAGGAGATTGCACTCATTCAGTTTTACTTCCAGTCACACCCCTCCTCTTCCCTGGGTCTCTCCAGTGTCATGGCTGAGCTCAGGTACCTAATACAGGTTTCCCAGGTTTCCCAGGTTTCAGATCCCCTGGCACTTAGGCTCTAAAAGAGGATGCCTATTAAAACAACAAAGCCCAAAATAAAAGGAAAACCATACTATCTAACTGGTCTCAGTTGGAGGTGGAGGTGAGGTCCTCACAGGAGGTTTCTTCTGTTTTTGCCTCACAATCTAAAAGTAGAATTTATGGAATTAACCCCAGTGATTGGGTTGCCTTGTCACCTAGAGACAAGGAAGGAACAAGACTTCATTTGGTAACCACATTTGAAGCAGCAAATTAGGAGGGGTGATTTTGCCACGTATTCTTGCCATGGTTTATCCACACAGGCTTTTCTGCATTTGAGTGGACTATGAAGTTGGTAGAACTTTGACTAGAATGTCATCATATTTGATATGATTTAAGATGAACTTGTTTGTGTGGCAGTTATACTTGAAGACATTTCATGACATCTTTAATTCTTAAAGCCCGGAATAAAGAATCTCACAAGGGACTTTGCTCATGTTGTTTTATGTATCTCCTAAGAACATCATTTCTATGCTTCCATTCTAGATGATATTTATTATTGATTATGAATGCTATAGTCATAATGACAAATAAACCAATACAATCCCAATGTCAACAGCAAACATAAAATAAACAAATGCCACACAATGAATAAGTTAGTAGCAAATGAATACTTGGTAAAGACATATCAAATCTAAGCAATGTGACTACCAGTTTTTCAAATCTTGTGTATGACCTTTACATCTCTCATCAGGAAGCTGCCTTGACATGATTCAAACTGACATCTTTAAGATGTCACTTTAAAAAAGAAGATAAGCTGTCCAAATACTTAGTGATCAGGAAAAGAAAGTCTTGCAGAACTGAATAACAATTCACTGTAATCAGGCAGCAGTGTGTGTGTGTGTGTGTGTGTGTGTGTGTGTGTGTGTGTGTGTGTGTGTGTAAATGCAGACAATATAAGTGCATTAGTAGTCATCTGGATGCTATCTAATTTCTGCAGAGATGTTGGTCCCATGGGATTGTGGGGCTCTATAATTAGTCCTTCATATACAGTTGAACATAAGAATAAAGTGGTACAGAGTATAGAAAATGCTTGTAGTTGGATGAACTATATTCTGCAATTGACACGTCTTCCTTGACCATCTCCTACAATCCAAACCACAATGTGCTGAATGCCAGCAGAGAAACTTGTCCCAATATCTCCCACAGACATGTGAAGTACAGACCATAAGTAGATTGTCCCATCATGGGTCTGCTCTCAGACTTTCTCCCCACACACACAGTCCCCACAAGCTCAACAGCCTCCCCAGCTGTGGGGAGACTGGAGCCCATCTGCACTGAGTCTTCCCAAAGTTATCAGGTCCTGCATGGAGAAGGGAAGTGTTGACATCAGTTTCATCAGCCCAGGGGCCAGCTGCAACTCCTGCATCCAATAGCCCCTTTGGATCCAGGGCTGCTGGATGGGACCTTGGCACTGAGGCCTGGCTGAGATTCGAGAGCACACCTCACACACATGCCTCCAGGAGCAAAGGAAGTGGAATCACACCTCTGACTGGCTTCCTCCCAGAAGCAACAAGGAAGCAGCTCAAGTGAGCTGGGTGGGAATTCAGACAGGTGGCAGGAGAGGAAAGGGGGTGACAAGTGAAGTGATTGCAAGGGGGTGAGAGAGATAGGGTTCAGGAGAGAAAATGAAGTAGGGACAGGGAAGCACCAAGACTAGAAAAGGTGTATCTTGGAGAGGGAGGTGGGGACTGGTCATGTAGGTTATATAAGTGAGAGAATCCACCAGCCAAGCAAGAGATGTAGATATGCTGTGGCTGAGATGTGGTTCCAGGGAAGAACAGAAGAGAGAGAGAGAGAGAAGGAACAAAGAATGCAGTGTACTGAGGGAAGAAAGCTTATAGAGCTCCGCTCAAAGGCTCTCCCACCTACTCTGAGGCAGGAGTAACAGCTGACATGGCAGAAGGGGGTCCTTGGCTCAAGGGTGAGGAGGCAGAGGTTTCTACCGAAGATTTCCACGCATCCTTACTGAGGGACAATCAAGACCAGTTTTCAAATTGAACAGAGAATGAAATTTTCTCAAAGCATGTGGCTCATTTGTAACTTTACCAATAAACACAGGATTTTTGAAGCTAATCCATTACAAATATCATCACAAGCAGAAAAAAAACTTAAGCTAAGATAGTCACTATTTAATTCTCAGTTCTCTTCTGCTCTGTTGGACATGTATTCTTTGAATGCTACATTTGATGTACAGCTGAATCTATAACACTAAAGAACACAGAAAGGATACATTGTGTGAGATATATAAGAGATTTCTGTTTTCAGATTTGTTTCAGTTTGCCTGAAGATAGCATAAAATCACCAATAAATCCTAGCAATTTTAAATATTACTGCTGCCATTTTTCACTACCAAATAAAGGGACTTGTAATGACATAATTTCAGAAGCAGATTTCAATTTACAGGACTGTATGCAGAAAGGTTAACACGGGCTAAACCTTGCATGTTTCAAGTCCCCTGATTCAAAATCAGAAGAATCTCAGCAGTGTGCAAAATACTAATGTGGATTTGTATATGTAAATCTCCACTTCCTGCTCATTAGGTGAGTAATATATTCAAAATAGCTCCTACATAGAATAATGTTAAGCATATTAAGACCTGCTATTCTCAGTACCTTTGATGATTGACAAATTAATTCTAGTCAGCAGCAGTAAATAACTATTTGCATTATTTATTACTGTATCTCTATTCTCTCTTCCTATTAGACATATTCATTCAAATTTTAAGATTTCAAGTTGATGTTTTAATGGAAAATGGTTGTAGAGGATGCGGTCACAGGACCATAAGCAAGCTAGGCACCTTTTTTCTTCATTCTGCGATGCCTCCCATGTATGGGATGTCACATAAAAACTCAATGTGGGAGCTGGACTGTATGCATGGTTAGCTGCCAATGTGGCACCTGGAAAACATGCTGATCTTTAAAAAAAAGATACAGAATTTATATTTGGCATAGCAACACATTAATTTGTCAGTCATCAAAGGTACTGAGAGTAGCAGGTCTTCATATGCTTAGAATTATTCTATGCAGGGGCTATTAATTAATTCTAGTCAACAGCAGTAAATAACTATTTGCATTATTTATTACTGTACCTCTATTCTCTCTTCCTATTAGACATATTCATCCAAATTTTAGGATTTGTACAATATTTCTTATATGGGGGTTTCATTTCAAATTTAAAGGGAGAATATTTTTATTCCTGCAGTAAACATTATTGTTGAAGTTTTACAAATATGTCACAAAAACTATACCACAAGATTATTCTAATATTCTCTCTGAGATTCATTTTTCATTTTTAAGGTTCCACTCCCCCCACCCCCAAGGTTTGTCATCTGTTCTTATCAGACGAAGCTATGTTGATTTTGAAGCTCCATAGAACATGACAAGTTGAGCCTAAAACAATTTTGCTCAGCAGGTGTGAGCTTTATAATGGCTGCATTTTTCCAAGCCATGCTGGGTAATTTCTGGGCATTGTAGAAGACTGTTAAACTAAATGATTAATAATAAATAGGTTTATTGGTAAATCACATTGATGCAGTTCTGCACACTTCAAGAATGAATCTGTGAAGAATTTTAGTTGAAGTTGCATGGATTTAACAATGACTGTTTATACTTGCAATATGACATATGCTGTAATAAAGTCTTTATTTTTGTTGATCTCTCTCCTTCCCCTTCCATCTTGGCCATGAGAACAAGTCTTCTCTATCAGACACATGAGCCCCAGTGACTCAGCTTCAAGTTGAGAATCAGCAGACTGTATACAAAAACAGATGCCACCTTTTGTCAGTTCTATAGACCGTATGGAAAATAACCTCACTCCATGTCTGTGTCTCAGACCATTAATCAGGCACTCTCACTAATTCATCAGAATATGAATAGCGCAAAGGGGATGGGTTCCCTCACATTCAAACCTCAGAAAGAGCTAAAATCTACATTCTCCAATTCATTGGCTCTTTCCGCACGGGCGGAATAGAACACCCTAGGGATGGCAAAAATGCTGTCCCTGGGAAGGGGTTTGCACGGCCACTGCTGATGCATCGCAGCAGTGCTGGCCTCACCACCCCCAAGTGGTGCGAAGATGCTGCTTCCGAACCCTGAATGAGGTTTTTTGGAAGCAGCGTCTTCCAACTGCTGCTGTGCGAACTGCAGTGGCTGGAAGGTGCCATTTCCCCCCACCATCCCTGAATGCTGTACCTTGTCGCATGGCTTCCGGTGCGTCACAGAGGCCAGGGGACATGCGCAACTCCAGAGCCTCCGCTCCAGACTGTGAGGGGTGTCCCCTGGCCTCTGTGATGCATCAGAAGCCAGAAGATGAAGTACAGTTTCAGCGACGGCGCAGCCAGTGCAAAGGGTGTGCCGCTGCCTGCACCCCTACTGGGACTGTCCATGCAAATGGTCCCATTGTTTATGCCGACGCACCCCCGCTCGCGCCCATGCAGAAAGGGCCATTGTCTAGAGTAATGTAATTGAAGTTGCTGGACCATTTTCCTAAATAGCAGGAAGTAAATTAACCTTGCTTCTAACAATCCTCCTTGTCCAGAAATCTACCTAATATTTCACATGTTCACAAGAGTAAACACTTATTCGTCCAACAAGGAATATACCAGTTATCCAACTGGAATATTATCCAAGGAATATACCAGTTAACCAGTTCTCCTCTGAGTTCTTCACAATTGGGGAGAGGGAGGAACTTTGATCTTTTGTTCAAGGCAATTATCCTATGACTAGTGCCATAATCTTTCCCAACAAAGTTATTGTGTACTCTGTGCTCAGTGTGAATGTACATCTATGCTCAGGCCTGTTGTGTCCCCCTGTACTTTTGGATTAGTTGCTTTCCTAGTATTTGGACTGCCTGCTTAGGAACCTGTCCTGGGTATGGGTTTTTTTTCATTCTTTTTGTTTCTTTGAAAGTGTGGTGTAAGTCCATTTCAGCTATGGAGAATTCTCTGGACACTTTCTTCTTTATGCTGATTCCTTGCGCTGCCTGGATCCCCTCTGGGGGCAGTGCAGCAGCACAGCATTGCACCATCCCTGGCTGCTGCAGCCCTCTGGATTGGGCTGTTAAGTATTGTGCAAATTAAACAGCTGTAATCAGAAGTCCATTCCAGACATGCGTTCAAGACTATATTTTAAAATGAGATAATAAGTACAAAAACTGGTATCCTATATGAACAGTATGTGTTTTGTCCCTGAGTTATTGTTACTCCTATATATTATATCTAAGCAAATAAGGACCTGAAGTGAATCCATACTGTTATTATGTTAGCACACCAAATCTGAATTGATGATTGTGCAAAAAAAAAGAAAACAGAAGGAAAAGAATTTGAATTATGGCTAGAATAAAAAAGAATGTTGCTCTCCTTTCTTCTTCTGGAAAAAAATAAGCAACTGTAATAGTAATGTAATAATGTACAAAAAAAGCAAGGTCATATTTCATAAGAAGACGCATGACAAAATTCAGGTTTTTAAATAAATTCACCAAACTATGATCACCCATAATCATTCATTTTTGTAACTGAATATTTCCTTTGTGCCATGAAATTAATTTTAAATACTTTTTAAAAAAATACTGTTAAGCTGAAATAGTTTTTTTAAAATCAAGTTGTTGCATCTCTTAGTAATGTCATCATTATAATAGTGATTTTCATATGAATTCCAGTAAATCTACACCCCAGATTACCAAACAGGAATAGATCTACTTTAACAGCCATGGAGCCATGAAATGGATATAGTCATTTATAGATGGACGTAATCATTTATAGATGCACATAGTGACAAATCCGTGCATTATAGCAAGAAGATAGCCTGTTCAGACATTACCATTTCCTTTAAAATGCAAATGAAGAAGAATGCAAATGGACAAGTAACTGTGCTTTTATCATAATCCCATTAATCACTCATATGTGGATAATTACATATTAGACTGCTGGCATCACTGAATTTGATCTGAAATTGGCCCATTTCCATTAATACATGGATAAGAGGGACTGAGGGTCACAAACTCTGGTCTTTCAACCCTCTTTCCTGTATGCATTCAATGGTCCAGTGTGCCAGGAAGTTATTCATGTGCATTTAAATTTCTATAGGTTCCCATAAATTTAATCCAGTGCTGCCAGACAATAGAAAGTATCAGATTCTGTGTATCAGATTCATGCGCTTTTGATTATATGCATACAGACACTATGTTCAAGGGAATCGTGAATTCATGAAGGCCAGGAGTGGACACTGTGGTGGATTTATTGTATTCCCCAAAATTGAACAGTCTGTTGCCCCCTCTGATATATGTATTCTAGCAGTGCACCCGTGCTTCGCTACACATACTTCATCACAGGCTCTCTATGAATTTTGGGGTGACATTCAACATACTTCTTTACAGCCTGTTTGTGAATTTTGGGGTGACATGCAGCATATTTCCTCACAGCCTGTCTGTGGACTGATGGGTTTGTTTTCGCATATTTTACAGGAGCTTCCTGTAGTTGTCTTTTTTAATGCAATGTGTTATTGCTCTCTTTCACCTGGTGGGCTCCAAAAGACATCATGTGGAAGCAGCCGTTGTATTTTCAGGATGCAGAAAGGAAGAGTTCTGCCATTGGATGCTGATGAGTGAGAAGGCTGTGAAGAGGTTCAGGGTAGGGTTGAAGGGCAGGGAGCTGGACTGTACCGCCACTGCAGCACATTCCTGGGGACTCATCCCGCCGCTTCAGAGCCTGACACCAAGCACAGGGTGATCAGAGGCTGAGAGCAGTAAACTTGTCTGTACAGTAATCAATCTGATGTCCATATGCAAAACCTGACAAAAGTTTAGTAGTCCAAGGTGATAGTGTGGTTTGTAATCTGTTTTGATTGTATTTGGCTGTAGCGGTGTTGTTAACATGAGGGTGGGTGGAGGAGTACTTTTTCACAGCCTGTCTGTTAACTTCGGAGTGACATTCAGTATGCTTTTTTGCAGCCTGTTTGTTGAAGCTAGTGATGTTTAACTGTCAGCCTTAGAATGTTCATGCAGCATGTCTGTGGACTGAGGGGCTGGTTTGCCCTTAGAATATTCGTGCAGATGGCCAGAGATGAGCATTAAAACAGTAAATGTGTAATAACTGAATATTTTGAAAAATTCTTTCTTAGTGAGCACATAACCACATAATGAACTGGTGTGCCAAATTTCAACATTGTAAGTTCTGTGTTTTTTTAGTTCTATGCATGAGTCAGTCAGTGAGTGGTATTTCGCGTTTATAGATATAGATATTATATACAGAACTGCACATATGTGTGGGGTGTGTGTTATATGCTTCTCCTGAAACCAGTTGCTGTCATCCCAGTACCTTCTTGCAAATGAATGGATGTTGTTTTGAACACTCCAATCCCTGCTGTGCTAACCTAAGAGTAGGAATATGAGTTAGTCCCTATTCCTGATTTACAAGCAAAATAGAATATCATAGAGGCTATGCCTCCCTTAGTGCATGTGTACGTTGCTAGCAATATTTACCCACATTCCTCAGGATGAAGCCACAAGACGAATGGATTTATTAAGCTAGGTTTATTAAAAACTGATCTGCAACAAAATGTTAACTCCATCTAATTTCTAACACCCCAACTTGTGCTGTTCAGCAGCCTGCTAAAGGCTACCTGAATAAGGTTAACCCCACTGTGGCTTCAAACTCTGAGTGGGTAATACTGCTTTGCTTTGTTTTTCAGAACTTGCACAGAATTGCACCTAGGACTGAGCAATACCCACAATATTTGGAAAAATTCAGATTTGGGCTTATTCGGGTATAAAAGTATCTGTATGCCCGAATAAGTTTGAATATCATATTAATTATACCTGAATTTATTCAGATATCCGAATATATTTGAATCTGTCTACATTTGTTTGTAATTTTTGCATTTTGACTTGCAAGGGATGCATTTTTAAAGTTAGTAGCACCACAATTTCAGGGTATCATTCGTAGACTCTCCTTATAACTGAAGGGCAACAGGTATACTTAGAATATAATCCTGTCAAGCAAAGTAACGAGCAGAATGTGGATTGTGCGGCACGTTAAATTAGAATAGTTATCTCTCAAAAGACCAGTCATTTTACCTCAGAAGTTAATTTTTATTTTGTTTATTTATTTCTCAGTCTTATAGACCACCCAACCCCCGAAGGGCTTTGGGCGGTGAACAACATAAAATAACAGTTACGTAATAGACTGTAAGTTAAAATGCAGCAGAGAACTTTACTTAACTTAACTTAAAAGGAGAACTTTACTTAACTGAGAGAGAAAGCATACACATTATATACACAGTATCACATATATAGTCATATGCACGGGTTATAGTTGGTTCAGTTTGGTTGCGATACAACATCTTTGTCAGAGCACTTTTACATAGCATTTGGTTTACAAAGCACAGAGAACATCCTTTCACTTAGCTAGGCAGTCAGGCAGTCAGTGAGCTAGTGAGGGAACAGAACACTACCAACAGTTTTTAACTGTCACCTTTAGAATGTCTGCGCAGCTTCCCAGAATTCCCTGCTGCTTCTGTTGCCCCACATGCAAACAAGGCTGAATATTCCAACAATCATATCCCCCAAGTTTGGTGAAGTTTCATTCAGGGGGTCCAAAGTTATGGAGCCTCAAAGTGGTAGCCCCCATCCCCACTGTTTCCAATGGGAGCTAACAGGAAACTGACAGGAAGAGGCCCGGAGGCTGATGGGGGATGTAGTTTCACAGGGAAGCTCACCCCCCCCATTTTGCTTTGGCTGGCATAGAACAAAGGAGATGACAAGAAGAAAACCTGCTGGGTTATTTAAAGCTGCTCCCTGCCACCCTCCTCCACCAGGTAAGTGGGGCACAGGGGAAGGATGTGGGAGGAACCTCCATTTTTTAATTTTTTTCAAGCCATGTGCCATGGCTGGGAGGGGGGGACTTTTTTGCTTTTCAAGCCATACATACGCACACCGAAGCCCGAATATGCACGAGTTGATCCACATACCTTCTATATAACCTGAATGCAATCAGAATCTTGTGATTGATTCAACCTGAATCCAGGACTCATTTTGCCCAAATCACCAAGCTTAATTGTACCAAGAATTTCTGAGTTCCTGCAATATTCCCCATGACATACAGCAACTAGTGTTAACCTGCCTGCTTCTAGCACAATGGGAGTTTTTCCATTGATCTCATATAGTCTTTCATATAGTCTTGCCAACCTAATTAGGAACCAAGCCTAGTTAAATAACACATTCCCCCATAGGAAGTATAAAGTTGACACAAAGGACTGTATCAGGCCTACTTGACACCTTTACCCCTGCAGAAAATTCTGTTCAGCAGTATTGTGAACAGCTAGTCCTATACTGTCAATTTTAGGATGGGTGGGAAGCTCAGCCACACCTAAAACATGGCCGTCATTGCAGGAGGGAGGGCCCAACCAAGGACCACATTGTTTTGCCCAGTTAAGGGCAAGGGGCATGCGCGAAAGCCTGGTCCAGATTGGTTGGGCACTCTCACAGCACCAGGGGAGAACGTGTCATCAGAGTGGGCCAACCAGGGCCTGTATAAGGCCCTGCCTTGTTACCAGGACCCACTCTTGCTGTGGACACTGGAGCATGACCCACCCACCTGGTCCCTGTATTTCAGTTGAGATGTTTGTTCTGTTTGCATGTTTTCGTCATAGCCAAGTTGGTGGGTTGCGCATTTGGGGTGATCCACTGGGAACGGGGACCTGGGGGAACTCCCCTGTTATGACATGGGTGGAGCAAGCTGATGGTTGGAACACCCAAACGGGCTAAGGTGGCTTATGTCCCTAGCAGAAATTGGAAGGGGGCACCAGACAGGGGCCCACCTTCCACCTTGAATGGCCCACTCTAATTTTGATGCTGCTGTCAATTCCTCCTGCAGACAGGCTGAAAGAATTCGGTGACTCTGGGGGACAGCACTCAGGCTGCCCAGAGGCTTGGATCAAACCCCCCCCCCATGCTGCGCCATTTGCTTACTTCTACTCTACGTCAATGAAACCTCTGGCTATGGCCAAATTTATACCCACACAAAGTTATGTGTTTATTTCATCATGGTTATGCTAAGATAACCAGAGTAGGAGGGTCCACATCTTGGCCTGCAAAGCTAACTCAAAGCCAAAGCTTGGTTGCAGAGGTGGACTTGCTCCTAAATAGGTGTCCTCCTGATTGAGCAAATATGTCCCAGTTACCCAGTATGCCTTGTGCCCTCATTCCTTTTAAGACAGGTGCAGATAAATACTTACCCCTTTCCAACTTAGGGGTGGGAAACAAAGTTCTGAGCATTTCTAAATGAGTTATAAGCTCAATAATAAGGGTGAAGCTTACTAAAATCTTGAAAGCAGATTCTGTCTTCTTCAGGATATAAACAAATAGTTCATTTATTTATTTTACTCATTGGACAAGAACTTTCCATCCCAGTATCAGTTTTCTTTTCTCAACAGGATTTTGGGCCTTTGGTGCCCCATATATCAGGAAAATGTTAACATTCATTGGCATCCAGACAGATCCATATTTCCCAGTATCAAAATTGCCTTTTGCTTCTTCAAAATCTAGAATACATTTTACTAGAAGAAAAATTGGGGAAAGTCCTATTTTGTAAGTCACTCAGAAAATTGAATCTCTATGCAAACATGTAGATATAGGTGCATGATATAGGTGCTTGGTTTATATATAGGTACATGGTGTTAAAAAACATCCAAACTATTTCTGCTTACAGACACTGTTCCCTACAGCATAATCCTTGATTGTATTTATGCCAATGAAGTTTCATTCACTTCAAGTCTGAAAAGATTTATTTGCTTGATTTTTCTGTGAATGAGAACTGAATAATAAGAGCCCAAAGTAGAGCTTTGATAATATATGACAATACATAATTGTCCTGAAATAACTATCATAGCATTCCAAAACACTGCTCACTATAATAATGTTTTAAAAAATGTGGAATAAAACCCCCACATTAAAAAAATCTGCATTAATCATTATTGGAAAAGATCAGTCTGTAGATAATTTTCATGAACCAATAAATTACTTCTGGCAATTCTGAAACAGTGAAAAAATGTCATTGGACAATTTTTTGAAATAAGACAGTTGTAGGGCCAGAAGACAGTTGTAGGGCCAGTCTTATTTATTTATTTATTTATTTATTTATTTATTTATTTATTTATTTATTTATTTATTTATTTATTTATTTATTTATTTATTTATTTATTGTATTTGTATTTGTATACCGCCCTCCCCGAAGGCTCAGGGCGGTTTCCAACAAAATAAAAAGTTAAAACATCATATATATAAATTAATTAAAATACATAAAATATTAGACTAAAGATGGCTTCAGCTATTCTATTCCCCCTTTTATGAACCCACGGGAGGCCAGATGTTTGCTTTTTGTTGCAGTTGTTATCATCCCGGCTGGCCAAATGCCTGGCGGAACAGGTCCGTTTTACAGGCCCTGCGGAAACTTTGTAAATCCCGCAGGGCCCTGATCTCACCTGGAAGCCTGTTCCACCAGGTAGGGGCCAGAGCCGTAAAAGCCCTGGCCCTTGTAGAGGCCAGCCGGATCGCCTTGGGGCCAGGGATCACCAGTAGGTCCGCCTCCGATGAACGGAGGGGCCTAGAAGGGCGATATTGGGAGAGATGGTCTCTTAGATATGCAGGGCCAAGGCCGCGAATTGTAAAATCACAATTTACCTTTTATGAGATTTTTTTTCTTCAAATAGATTGACTTGTGCAACATCAACATCAAAAGCAACAGCTTTTCTTGTAGCCAATGTACCTTCATTATCACAAGGAAATGTACTCAGAGGCCTACTATTCCTGAAGACTTTGCATACATTAGGTTGCTCCATGTAATAAAGCACTGACATTGTACAAGCAGTCAGCAGTAATTAGTGAGAGTTGTCATGGCATAGTGAACTTCAAGGAAAGGGCTAAGGGAGAGCAATGGTAGAAATAGGTGAGGTATAGCCAAGAAAGGCTGCCTTTGTTATCTTAGACTTCATGCCGAATAGGCATGAGATCACATTTTCAGGCCTCAAAATCTCCAGTTAAACAATCTTAAGTAGCATAGTCAGGAAAGATTTCTGCCAAAAAAGCTACTTGTAAAGCTACTATCACCCAGAGCAGTCACTATTTGGCCAGATGGAACAAGGGTCTGACTCAGTACAAGGCCATAAGGGCCATAGGTCAATAGTAGATTGTGTATGTAAAACGCTGTCACAATACAGCCAATTTATGGGAAACCAATAGGGTTTTCAAAATAACAGACTGACAGAGATGGTTTTTAATTGCCTTTTTCTGAATAGAGACCCTGGTATTGTGTGGTAATATCCTATCCAACTACTAACTTCATCTTCAAGGTATGGGTGTTGACCTTTAAGGCCTTACAAGGCCTGGGACCCTTGTACCTTCGGGACCGCATTACCCCATATGTCCCTACTATGCAGAGGCCAATTTGCTGGTGGTTCCCGGCCCCTCAATGCGGCTGGCCTCCACTCGGGCCAGCGCTTTTACAGCCCTGGCCCTTGCCTGGTGGAACACTCTTCCTCCAGCTGCGGGATCTTGGTGATGATGGAGTTGTTCCACCAGGCTTTTGGAATATCCGGCCGCTGATGTGGGCCCCCCCACTTTAGTCTCCTGTGTTTAGGGTCCCTTTACCATCTATGTGACCCTTCCCCCCCTTTGGGAGGGTTTTAATAAGGATTTTATTGCTGACACTGTTTTTATATGCTGACCGCTGTGTTTATTTTAAATGGGTTTTTAATTGTATGTTGTATAATTATGTTGTTCACCGCCCAGAGCCCTTTGGGGGTAGGGCAGTATAAAAGACTCAATAATAAAATAAAAATAAAAAATAACCAGGGTCAGTCATGCTTAGCTTCCCAGATCTGATGAGATCTGGCCACCCTGGGCCATTCTGGTCAGGGCCAGTAGTAGATTATGTGAATGAAATCTGAGGTTCAATCTTTATTTGAAGGATCTCAGTTAGCAGGGCAGAAAATAACTAATCCTAAGGTCCATCAGAGTAGAAAGCACTAGGATAGAAGAACCATTTCTCAGTGTCAGGCAGCATTATATAACTCCCCCCCTCCCTGAAGTAGCATAGAAGAGTTATCATGATTGTAGACTTCAAAGAACAGAATAAACAGCCTATAGGTTTTAGGGAAGCTTATCTTCCAAAAAGGCCTGAGGCCATACTGCAAATCTTCCAAGAGTCTTAGATTTTCCAATCAATGACAAGGGGAAACAGAACAGATAGCAAAGAAGGCCCTGTACAGGGAAGCAGAGTGGGTGTTCAGTCCCTGAAACTGAGCAGTAGGGAGACTGCTTTTGGAGGGAAATGATCCCTTGCACCATGGAGGGGGAAAGTCTTGCTTACTGAGAGAAAGCATTGTGACAGCAATAGTGTAGATTAGATGTCCAGTGTGCTCCTCACAATAAGAAGAGAAGGTATTGTGACAGCAATGTGACAGCAATTCCTACACAACCCACATGGTCATATATAGACACACTATCAAAAAAAAAATTTCTGGTAAATGTGGTTATGAAGCATCTTTGATGTAGTCAGTAAATTAGTGAAACTGTGGATAAATTCTTATATGAGAGCAGTAAGGCTGTTGAGTGAGTTACATATTCAAACAGTATTTATATGAACATTTAAGCTACAGTATTCATGGAGGTCCTTTCCACACGGGCCATTTATCTCAGAAGGTAGCTGGGATAAATGGCCCTGGGACTGCCCCGGGTCATTCACACAGCCCGGGGCAGCAGCCTGTGAGGCTGCAGTGGGTTGCTGCAGCGACTTCAGACAGACCTACAGCTGCCATCTGCGCCCCACCTTCCAGGGACCCTCCATCATACAAAAGCCAGTGTCACAGTTGCAACCAGTCGGGCACCCATGCCTGCATAGCCACGTAGCTGCAGGGGGGTGGGGGGGAGGAAAGGGGATGGCACAGCCACTGTCAACCTGCCTCCCTGCTGGGGCTGCTCACTCAGCCCTGGCACCAGGGCGGGAAATTTAATAAGAATCACACATAGTTTGATTCTCAAATATCCTGCCTGGGGGGGGTGGGTTGAAAGTGGGATTGATCTAGTTTAGGGGTGGGAACTGTGTGAAGTTCCCGCCCAAACTGGGTTTAATCCTGCCCCCACCCCAGGATAATTGGCCTGTGTGGAAAGAGCCATAGTTTTGTATTTGTAGGAAAATAATTCACAATAACTATGTCAGTTGCAATATTTTTAGATTAAAAACATATTCAGATGTCAACAACAAACAGTTGTTCATTATGGACATGAATGCAGCTTTTTGTCATGTTTGCATGCTTCTCTCATGCTTCCTCTCCTTGTGGGGATTTTGGAAGTATTAACTAAAATTTTGTCTTTACATCCAAATACAGAAGTGTAGGTTAAGCAGAGTGAAGCGGAGTGCCATCTTAAGTAGAGTTAAACCCTTCTAAGACCACTGAAATACACTGAAGACTTTTAAATCCAGTAAGATTTAATGGGCTCAGGACAGCACTATTAGAAGTTGTCTTCTTTCTACAAATTAGGTTTCTAAACTAAGATTAAACCAGTGTTTAGAATCTGTTGGGTGGGTAGGTGGGAACAAATTCCAATGTCATGTTGAATTAGATCTTAGTTTAAGACTTTCCACAGCTGCTACAGTTTAATCACACTCCATACATGAGTAGAATCTGACAGTGTGAACAAGCTGTGTTCTATTTGTGCTGTTTGTCTGAATGCATCCAGAGGTTCATGGCAATGGAGATTTTTTAAAAAAAAAATCTTCACGCTATCAAATTTTTCAACTTTATTTCAGCATTTAATCATCCATAAAAGAAGTTTGCTTTTTCATGTTCTCCATGTCTATGAACATTATTCCTTAATTATAATCTAGTAGCTCAAATTATTTTTGTCCCTAGTTGAAGCTGTTAATAGAGAGTGCTTCCTCTATCTAAATGAAACTCTAGTTGTAGAGATGAGAGCATCAGAAACTATTACAGCTAATGGAATTATATCAAAGAAGACTTGAAAGAACATGGGATGTGGTAGTTCTTTCTGAGTTCCTAACTTGTCCTAACACATCCTAACTTATCAGGGGACATGAAAAAGAAGCAAAATTGGTTCAAGAAAAAGACACCATGGTTCTGTACATTTTTTCTTTTAAAGAAAATCTTACAACATTTCATGTCTAAAAATGATTCATCGAACAGTATAACTAGCAACAGTATATCTGACAATGAACTTACAACAGTTTCAAACATTAACTGGGAGCAATAAAGATAGGGTGTTTAAATTATTTTCTAGAGGCAGAAAATGCCAGATGCCATTCAGAGTGTATCTAAAAGCTTTAAAAGAACACAAACAAGTTTCAGTGGAATCCTAAATATCTCACTACCTTTAATTTAAACCCATTATTCTTAGTCTGATCCTCCACTACTAGCTGAAATAACACCCTATTCTCCTCTAAATGACAGCCCTTCAAATCCTCTACCCCAGACTGAACATTCCTAGTTCCCGCAGCCTTTCTTTGTAAGTCTCAGTCTCCAAACTCCTATTATCCCCATTGCATGGATCACTATGACTAGATTTGACTGACTCAGGAACTGACACAGTTGAAGCATTAGCTGACGATGGGCAAAAGAACTCTCAGACATAGCAGAGGGAATGGGTCATATGGACCTGGTGGTGGATAGAGTTGGAGATTCGGACGGTCTGTATCTGTGGTTTGTACCGAACCACACTGATTTGGACGGATTTGGACAAGTGTTGTCCGAATCCGAGCCATCCAAATTCCATCTGATCCAAATTCATAGGATTCAAATCGGCAGCCACACTGAAATACAGCTCAGTCGGCCAAAAAAACCCCACAACCCACCCACCCACCACCCACCGGCGCCATTCTGCAACCCCCCAAAAAACCTCCCCCCCAAAAACTCCCCCTCCAAACTCCAAACCCCATGGCAATAAAAAGGGGGAAGTAAAACCACCCCAACCGCTCCCTCCCAGCCAGCAAAGAAAAGAAACCCACCCACCCATCGATCAACTCTAGTGGCGGACCTGCCTCAGCTTCACAGAGAGGCAAAGACCCAAAACAGCATGAGCCTCCATGCAAGGCACAAACCCTATTTGCATGTGAATGGCCCAGGGTGAGGATGGGTTCATGTAACCCATCTCTCACCCAGGTTTATTGGCCCATTCAGAAAGGGCCTCTGTCTTGTCAGGATTCAGTTTCAGCATCCAACCTATTACTGGCTCCAGAAGCCAGTTGAGAACATCAATGGCATCCTTGAAATCTGGTGGAAAAGAAAGCTAGTGCTGGGTAGCATCTACATATTAATGACATAGCAACCCATACTGACCTGATGATCAGCGCTGTCTTATCCTACAAGTCAAGAGCCTATAAAAAGCCATCCTAGAATTTCTCCCCAGTCAGACACATATGGAGCATGAAATGCACAGTTTCTCTTCCTACTCAATATAACCAGCTATTTCTAAAGAGGCTACTTTCACTCTATAAGCCATCTATAACTTTCACTGGGCTGCTTTTTATCTAGGATGGTTTGTGGAATTATTTTTTATTGTTTGCAGCCTTCACCTATGTTCAAGTCATTCTAGATTCTGTTTCTTGATTCCAGGCATGATGGTTAGTTCAATGTTCTGATAGGATTAACAAGTCCAAGTGACTGCTTTCCAAAAGTTCAATCCAAAATCATTTTTGTTAGTTCCAAAATAGACATTTTGTTTTTTGGCCAGTTGTGTCTGGGTTCCCCTGACTCAATCTGTTTTGTTTGCAATCACATAAGTGCTACAGGGACTGCCATTTGAAAGATCAGAGGAAGTTATTTTCCACATAGAATTGTAGTGGGGGGGGGGAAGAGAAGTTGAAACAGTCTACAGCAGTGAGTTGTTTACACAATTTTAGATTGGCACATGCTTGGAATATCCTACACATTGTTCTAAAGTTATGTAAATAACTTCTTGCTGGGGGCCATTTCAGCAGTGTCATACAATGGGAGGCAGCAACCCCTCCTATGCCTAAGTCAAAGTTCAGGCAGAAAAGAGTTCCCTCTAATCTTTAAAATGACATTCCCTGCAGCTGCTGTGTGACTGCAGGTATTTCACATTGTGTTCCCCAGACACAACTTGCCCTAGCTGTAGTCACACAGCCACCAAAAACAGTAATATTTAGTTTGGCACATAATCTTTGAGATAACACTAGAACAGGGGTCTGCAACCTGCGGCTCTCCAATTGGCCATGGTGGTAGGGGCTGATGAGAATTGTAGTCCATGAACATCTGGAGAGCCGCAGGTTGCAGACCCTGCGCTAGAAGTAATATTTCAGAGCAGGTACATAATGGGAAAAGGAGGATTTAGTATTTCAGCTATCTGCTTCTGTGCTTTCTCTTGTGTCTTCCTGATAATAAGGCCCATCAAAAGGCGCTTGCATATTCTTTATAACTTGCAGTTTTAATTTCTAGTATTAGCAGTTACATAGCACCAGTAGTATATCACTGAACTAGAAAGCTTTAATGTTGCAACTTCCTGGAGTTTTATCTCCTAGATAAAAACATAGAACACATTCATGCACACACGAAAATATTTATTTTAGGTTCTAGTTCTCATTGAATCTCCTTCCTACAGTTGTACATGAATTCTGTATGCATTACAGTTATCTAAACAAATAAACTAAGTTGTTTCTAAGTTTCAAATTCTAATTGATTTCATATCTCCGCTGTACCAAATTTACCTAGTTCCTGTTTCTGATGAAACAGTATCATATTAATGGGCGAAGGGGGGCGGGGTGTCGCACAACTAGATAGTTACTGAGCACAGAAAGAAACCAATCCTTGTAAAGCATTAATTAGCTTCAATTCCAATACAAAATAGAACAGTAACCCCACTTCTATTAAGCATTTAGTATGCAATTTTCTTTCATCATAAACTCAAGCAATATACTTTCCCATATAGATCACAGTGATGGGTCCTATAATGTTAGTGAAGCACAAAATGTACAGATGCCATTAGAAGACATCCAATCTATGCAGCGCTAGTGAAGTGGCAATTAAATAACCTACATCTGCATAAGTTAAAACAGGAAAGAGCTGTTAATTACAAAATTTCTTAGCTTATTCACTTGTTACAGAAATTACCCTACTGAATTCTTTCTCATCCACTTTGAGATTATTTGAATGATGGGAAGGAACATTACAAGTGAATAGTTACAGAGTTTTAGAAAGCAAAATTACTGGAAAAGTTCAAATCTAACTTACATTAGAATCTACACAGCAGAAATGTAAACCCCACACTATTCTCTGACATGTGTAAAACTATTTCAGTTAGTTTTGCAAATCAGAAAAGTACTATTTTGAGTTATAGGCAAAATCAAAAGAAGAGCAATAAGGGCAAAATCAAAAGAAGGGCAAAAACTTCTGGTTTTTGTTGCCAAAATGGGTTGTTTTAATCCTGCAGGATAACTCCAACTGATCAAACAGATGGCATGTATCAGATGAAGCTGCATTATACTGCATCAAAAGATAGGTCTCTCAAAGTCAGTATTGTCTACTCCAGTGTTTTCCAAAGTGGGTGGAACCCCCTCTTAGGGGACAGTACACTTACCAAAGGGGCACTATGAGGTGGGAGGTGGCAGGAGGGGACTGGAGATGGACCCCTTTGACCCCATTGTTTGCTGAATTACAATTGACTAAGCTTTTGCAGCATTTTTATGCTGTTGATTTTTGAAGACACAACTGCTTTGCTCAGTGATGAACTCAAAGAGGGCAGGCATGACATTTCTTATTTTATCAGAAGTATTTGCAAAGTTCAATGAAATGAATTCACAGTTGCAAAGAAATGAGATCTTATTTAGGCCAACTCTATGTTTATTTCAAAGTTAACTCTACTTAAAACAATATCAGCCATTGCAAGCTATACCAGTTTTTGAGCCTGTCTGAACTAGAAGAGAAAGATGCGATACCAGCAGGGACAATTCTACCTACAACATCTCTCAGGACAATCCCAGGTGCAGCGCCCTCCCACCGCTGCAGCCACCCTGGCCAGGGCACAGTTGAGGACTGGCCAGCAGGGTTCACCCCCTTCACAATGTCCACATAGTTAAACAATTGCTTGTCAATATTATTTTGAGACATAATCTTGATGAAATTATTACATTTGTGACCAGTTCAGCCTTTATAGTGTAAAATATATTCTTAACAAATACATATTACAAATAAAGTGTCCTGTAATAAGGTTAATTGTCCTAGTCATTTTTCCCAATTATGCATCATTATATGTTGATCATGAATACAGCTGACAGTCTTGTGATGCTACAGTTCAAGTTGCACACCCTGCAAAGTTTTCCCCCACTTTAAAAGTCAACACACATTTATTGAGACTACTCTTAAAAACATTACAGATTGCTCTACATGTTAATGGGTTTTTGCACTAGCCTCAGAGCACAAATTGGTCAACCACTGTAACATTAATTGGCAGTTTCCTGTGGTAAAAATAATATACTTAAGTGTTGTGTTATGTCAGTTCTACTGAGCAAATCTGGGCATTTTTATGGTGGCAGCAAGGCCACCTCAGAAGGTGTTATTATGATAACTACCCCTGGGGTGTTTGGACTCACACAACTATATCTAAAATATAGTAATCTTCCTGGGGCTGAGATAATTGCTTAAATAGTAGTATTCATGACCCTTACGCAGAAGCTTTTTGGCTGAACAGCACGCAGGATGCCCTTGTCCCCACTATGTCCTCTTTAACTTATTCGATACTACATTAAAATCCAAACTAGATGTAACAGCAGTAGCTGTTACTGAGCTTCTCAAATAACAAAGAAAAAAAGGAGATTTCTAGTTTTAATACCTAAAGGTACATATAGTGGCAGTGGCTGCTGAACTCTCACTGTGGCTTCTGCTAATTTGCTTTAAGCTCCCCATGACACAAGGATATTTCCCTCTGAAGTGGCTTCTTTAACTATTACTGCTCAGCTTGAAAGCACTTGGAAAGTAAAATGTAGCATAGGCATGTGGCAGAAATGGACAAGATATCTCTTCTCCCCGCCCCCTTCAGTAGTTCCTGGGGGGGTTGTCTTCAAGTCACTGCTGACCCATGACAAACTTGTAGAGTTTTCAACATGTTCCGAGGTGGTTTGTCATTGGCTGCCTTTGTGTCATGACCCTGGTATTCATTGGAGGTCTTTCCAAAAGCTAACCAGGGTAGACACTGCTTAGCTTCTGAGATCTGTCAAGCCTGGGCAGTTGCATATTTAAACACATGGAATTGCTCCTGTCACAATTTCACTTGACCCTTTTAATTATTTTAATGAGAAGCACCTGGTGGACATGGAGACTCTGTTATGTATTGTTATATCCTTTTGATATTTCCCTGACCTGCTTTTATAAAACTGTGTTTTAATAGTTTTATTTTGCTGCAGACTGGCAAGAGTTGTTTACTTTGCTGCTTGTTCTGCTTAATCTTTTTTTTTAAACTGAGTTATTTATGTCTATTTTTAAAGCTCTCCTCCTTTAAGCTAATTATCTATTGCTAATCCCCACCCCAATTTGTTTTATGCTGGTTCGCTTGCCCTGTTTTAATTGTTGCAGTTTTGTAAATCACCCAGGAATCTGTACACAGGCTGTGAGTGAGATCTAAAAACGCGTAAGTAAATAAATTGCATGAGAGTAAAGGACATGGATATTTTCAGTTGTGAAATAGCTGGACATCCTAGTTGATGCAGTCTCTTAGGAATTACTATGATGTGTTGCACATCTGGTAGAATCTGGCCATAGCACTAACAATTAACAAGAACTGCTTCCCTGTTTGAAAAGACATTTAAGTGCTACTTGGAATGTAATGCTTTTTAAAAACATGCTGGTGACTAGCTTAGGCCCGATCCTCATGGGCCAGTGAAGCAGCTGCACACCAGGATACATGATGCCGGTGGAGCCCCGAGACAGTTTGTATGCTTTCGTGCAGGCAGCCCTGGAGCTGCTGGGGCCCACAATGGCACCTCCTTTAAAAAAAACCTACCTTATCTCCCCGCAGAGCTCTGCAGGGATGAAGGAACACACCCCGTAGTCACAGCGACACCCCAGAGGTTGGAAGGAAGCATGGGCATGCCTCTCCATCCCTGCGGAGCTGCACAAAGAAAAAAGGTGGGTTTAAAAAAAACAGGAGGTACCTAAAAGCAGCACCTCCAACCCAATGACAACACTGTTTTTGAAAAACCTCTTTCAATGATTGGTGTAGCCCTTTTATTTTTCCCATAGACATTTCCCTAACTATGCTACTTTTTCCTGATTGTGTTGTCTAAAAAATAAGCCAGAGCCCATTAGTCAAGTGGGTCAACTCAATTATAACTAAACTTAGATTTCCCACACTATTCCTGCCATCTTTAAATAACATGAATTGCCCTTGTATTGGTGCAGTCTAAAACCAGGGATGCTAGGCCTGAGCCTGCACTCTCTGAAAATTGGGGCTGTCAGCCTCCAAATGGGGCCTGGAGATCTCCCAAAATTATAAATGTTCTACAGACTAAACAGATCAGTTTTCCTAGAGATAATGGCTGCTTTGGAGAACAGCTTCGGTGGCATTTATGCTTGGCTGTGATCCATCCCTTTCTCAAACTCCACTGCCCCCATGATATCATGATGTTCTAGGAAACTCTCCCCCCCTCAAATAAAAGCACCTGGCTGAGGTATGAGAATGCTAAGAGGGAGTGACATCACAACTAGAAGTGGCATCAAAGCATCATTGCCATTGTCCCCTCCCCTTTCCTCACACTGCTCACCAAAGAGAGAGTGGCAAGAGAGGACAGGATTAGTATCATGGGGCACCTGGCTGAACAATTCTGCTGAACACTCTTCTAAGTCTACTGACTTAGAAGGTCTTAGAAGGGTATAACAATCTTTAGAATTTCATTGCCCATGGCACAATGCCACCAATGTACTCATAGGTTGTTGGCATCACAGCTGAAACAGAAGCTATATTTTGAAGGAAGCAAAAACAGTTTTCAAAAGGCCAGGATAATTTCTCTAGGGTATTTCAGAAATTCTCATCTGCTGAAGACAGAAAATAATCTGGATGCATTTTTTAAATAGTTTTTTAAAGTTACACAAATGCTCTAGGCACTTTTGAAAGTTTGGTCAATAGGCAACTATAAAGGCTAGCAAAGGTGTGGTAGAAACAAAGATGGCAAATTTTACCCTTACCAGTCTTATGCAGTATAGTCTGAAGTACATTGAAGTCAGCGATTCCACTACTGGAAGACTAGAAAAACAAGGTGCAACAATTATTCATAATGGACAAAAGATCACACCAAATTAAACTCTTACCTGTGGAGATATATATAGAAAATTGGCAATTATGGATTCAGTGCATGAACAAAGAAGAAGATGCTTTTCTACTCCCAATTGATTATTAATTGACTGAAATTATGTTTATGTGTTAGATAAATTAGAATAAGATAATATGTAGACGATCATTTATAACCTCACAGATGAATTGATAGATAAGTATAATTTATTGTAGTATTAAAGAGGGGGCTGACCGATAGCGGGTTAGCCAATTTAAGACTCAGGATTATATATATCAACAGGTTTTGATTTTGGTTTGTTACAAACTGGAGAGTGAACGAGAAGTTACACTCATTCCTCTATCTCTTTTAATTAGTAAAGATTAGATACTGAAATCTTGAGACGAATTAGTTAACAGAAGTATTATTCAATACATCTCTCCCCATTGTATATATATTTTTCCTTTCCCCCACCTGTTTACCCCTTTGTTTCTGTACCCTCCCTCCTTTCCCCCCTTATAACAGTATATATATATTTTAACCAATAAAGTACATTAAAAAAAGAAGTCAGAAGGAGGTATCACTCTGTTTAGGACTGTCATGTCCGACTTTCAGTCCATCAGTAACGTCTGCTTTCACAGTCCAATGCTTGTTTGTTAAAAAACACAAAATACAGATTGCACAAAAGATTCTTTGATTGCATCTATAACCAATTGCTTTCTAATTCATTTTTCTGACAAGACTTCCTTTTTCCTATGACAACTATGAGGGGACAACAGATCGAAAGCATATGTGTGTGTATGTATAATTTGTTGGCTGATTAGAGTAAAATGAATAATAGTGAAGATATATGGGCTTTGTTAGTGAGGCTTCTTCATATACATGAAAGATAATATGTCTTATCTGTAATCAAGGTAATTCTGAATAAGCCAGGTGTAACAAAGTTTATTCCAACATGACTTTTTGTGAGTCAGAGCTCATAGATGAAAATATAATTATTACATAGTTATAGAAAATCACACTGGGGGCCTGGTGGGGGAAGGGGGTGGGTGTGTGGGGAGAGGGAAGTAAAACTTTCCCTTTCCAAACCCCCCCACCAGGCACTCCACTTCCCTTCCCTGCAAGGAGACTGGCTGCCTCCTCACAGGGAAGGAAAGGGGCCACCTTTGGAGCTGCAGGCACAGGCACCTCACTTCCCTTCCCTGCAAGGAGACTGGCTGCCTCCTTGTAGGGAAGGGAAGGGAAGGGGCCGCCTCTGGAGCTCCAGAAGGGAAGGGGCCACCTCTGGAGCGCCAGGCATGGGCGCCCCACTTCCCAGCGAGGAGACTGGCTGTCGCTCCACCCGGCAGAGTGCCTTGTGCTCGTCTGCTAGCAACCACTTCTGGCAGAAGGGAAGGGGGAGGGGGAGATGACGGTTCGTGTGCCCACAGAGAGGGCTCCGAGTGCCACCTCGGGCACGCGTGCCACACGTTCACCAACACGGCACTTGGGCATTCATTCATACCAGGGATCTTTAAAGTTTAAAGATTGCTGGCAGTGCCGAATCAATGCAAGCTGATCTGAATAGCTTGAATTCGGATCGGCTTGCATTCGGGCCCCTTGCATTCACTCAAATGCAAGCTGAATTCACCAAATTGTTCTGCAACTGGGCTCTCTTTGCAATTTGGCATTGCCATGCCTATTAATAACTGCAGTTTAGTAAAATACCAGCTATTTTGATAAAACATGAAGTATATATTAAATGAGCGAGTAATCCTTTTTTAACCTTTGCATTATTCCAACATTGAACACCTTGATTCTCTCACCCTTACACATTTCAGACCCCTGTTCTAATGTAATCAGATTTTCTTACGCTGCTCTAATGTAATCAGATTTTCCTAGGATTTGATAAATGTGGAGAAGTAAAATTGCTGGATTGCTGAAAGTGTAGTATCCATCTGGGCATTTTCTCTTACCCATCACAGGGAGATGAGTGGCAAATGGTAGAGCTTCTTTACATTCTTGCTGCAGCTATTGCTGTAGTGGGGAAATATTTTTGCAGTTCTTTGAAAGAGCATTACTTGTACTGCCAAAGATCACCCACTACATGGTGTGTAATGTTTGATGTCTTCTGAGTGGTGCGAACTGTCAGATGGTCCTGGTAGTCTTGAATATGTGACACAATCTACCTGAAATTTTGCAACATTTTTGAGTGTAGGTACAATTTTTGAAACTTTCATCAAAATTGGAAGGGAAACAAAGAAGTTGCAACTGGACTATTTTTGTTTCCCATCTAAATGTATTTCATGTTGAAACAAATGGGATCAGATTTTTTTTAAATGAACAAAAGTTAATAATGAAAGAAATGAAAACCAATATTACTGCTGAAAAACAAATTGAAATGAGGGCAAAATTTGTACCCTTATTTCATGGAGCAAGATGACATTGTCAGGGAATTCCCTGTTTTATGCCATAATTTCCTTTGTCTTGCATTTCAGTTCTGCTGAACTTCATATAACTAGGATTATTTCTGAAATAAATACCTAAAATTTGAGCATGCATACTTTAACTCATTTGTAATTGTTAATTCTGTACATTGAGAAATGCTACATGTAGGGGATTCTTTATGCAATGGTATGCAAGATCACAATGTTACCCAAATTAGTGGTTTGCCTTCCGATAGCTAATTTTGGGGAAATTTGAGGACAGGTGGTGGTTAAGTGAGAGGTGGGCAACTGTGTGATTTTCTGCTAGTGTTTATCAGGATCCTTCCCAGATTAGACCCAGAAATAATGAGCACAACTTTGACTAAAGAAAGGAGGGTTTTAGTAAAAGAGGGAAAGTAATGCACATACACAACAATGTTGCAATCGTACAGAATCTGAGAAAGTAAAGGAGGGAGTGGGGGTGCAGGAAAGGCAATTGATTTGGAATGATACATTGCCAATTCTGAAGTCCAAGGGGGGCAACAGCATGGCGTGGCCCACCTGGAATCTGGCAGAAAGAATCATCACACATAGGTGCTATCTACTGCCTAAATTTATATGAGAAATATATTGTGAGGCACCACTTTCTCCCAGCCCAGGCTTCTGCCCTAATTACTCCTTTGTCCACCAGCCCCTTCTCCAGAACCAATATGTATTTTATAGAAATATAGTTTTCTCTATCTACAGCCTCACAATCAATGTTTGCTGTTATGATTATTATCTGGTCTTCAATAACATATCCCAATATCAAATCTACAATACAGGACATATTAAAAAGTACATGCAAAAGGAAACTCCAAATCCTGTATAAATTTACAGTAAAAACTGGTACGGAAAAAAAAAAGGAAATGCATTGGTTAGTTTCCCCAAGAATTAAGAAATGTTCTTGAAAAGGTTAATGTAGTCAACTGGTCACATCCATACTGAAAAAGGAAACAAAAAACAGTTGCTTACTTTTTACATAACTCAACAGCTGCTAATCTCAGAAGGGTAAAGAGGGTGAGAATTAATAATAATAATACTGGGGGAAAAAGACTTCCATGTTCCAAAAATGAAAGCTGCATGATGACGTTTTCACAAAGTACAAGACATTCAATTAGCTAAATCAATATTTTCCTTTAAGTGATAGGAAGCCACAAGATATTTCTTAATTAATTTCATGACCCCTCAGGGCAATGAGAAGGAATATTCTGAAAACAACTGCAGCTTTTTATATCCATAATCATTTTACTATGGCATACTTTCTCTTACAGAGCCAGCATGGTGTAGTGGTTAGGAGAAGCAGACATTGATCTGGAGAACAGGGTTCAATTCCTCACTCCTCCACATGAAGGCTACTGGGTGACCTTGGGCTAGTCACAGCTCTCTCAGAACTCTCTCTTGCACTATTGTTACTACAAATCCAGGAATGACATTCTAAAATAGGGAAAAAAAGACTCTCTCCAAAGTTGCCTCTCCATTTGTGCCCTCAAGAAGCTGGTGCCTTCTGCTGCAATACTATTTACAGTCAGGAGAGACCACCCACCTGTACCAAAGGATAAGCTGTCCATTTGCAGCAGAAATGTGACCTTTTTTTCCTGAATGTGGCAGCTGTTACCTTCATTCAAGAGCTCATTTATACTGGCCTGGAAGTGCTATTATTTTAAGAACTTCTGACTGGGTTTAGGTTGATCATGCTGCTTGCCCTTTGTCTTAAAAGTAATTTACAAAACCTGTAGTGTACAAAGCAATTACCATGGTTTGAAAAGCATATAATTTTGGGGGCCCCTGTGCTGTCTTCAATAAGCAAAATTATAATCCAGAACAGTATCATGAGGTGACTGGAAAGCAGGTCAAAAGGGTTACTTAAATTAACCTTTTCTTTTTGAAAAAAAATCCTTACTTGAATTATGGTTGCTTGCATGTCGTAAAAGAAAAGATTCAAAATATAGCAAAATACATTGAAATAGGTATTCAGAGGATGTTGTGGCAAGAAACTTCTACAATGTCTACTTTTAAGCTCAGAATTCACCGCAATACTTTTTTAACATTCAAATATTGCTAGTTTTTATTTGATTAAAAACAGAGTTCCAAGATGCAAATATCTCAACCACTGATAGACACTTATGTTTATGATTTAAGTCAGATTCAATATACAGTAGGAATGACTGTACATTTAAGACATGCTAGTGTTCTCAAATGGTAAAATGATGATGCCTGAAAAATTGATGTCATAACATCATGAGTAGTTTGTCCAATCAGTCTGATGGATAGAAGATGTACATGTTGTATAAGCTTGCCAAATTTCAGGGGGAAAGATACAAACAGCTGAGTAACTAATATTTGAATGTATAGCCAACTCTAACATTCTCTGGCTGAAGTTGTATACTTTAAAAAAGACACATCAACTTCCTCTTATAGGTGACATGAGTCTTTTTTGCACAGCAGAAATAAAACATCCTGAAAATATTTTTGAAATATCCATTCTGGCTTTTTGTGTTCGCTCTGTAATACAAGCCTGACAGAGTTCTTGACAGTTTTCACAGTAGGGCCCTTCATTTTATCCCACTTGCAATTCTCCATCCTGGCCAACATTTCATGAAGATTTCCCATGGAGGTTTCCTCTGTTGCAGGCTTGCAGCTCTTCCGCATGTGATTTCACTGTAAAAAGTACATTGCGTCCAGATGTGTGGATGTTTTGTCTGGTGAATAACCACAGGACACGTTCTTGGAATAAATTGGGCCGCAGTCCTTTTTATTATTTACATCATCAAGGCAGAAGTTGGACACGCAAGAGGAACACATCCGTTCAGCAGCCAGTCAGCACCGCTGGCTGATTCTGGCAACAACCCCAATCCCTACTGGGGAGGACAGAAAGGTCAGGGTTACCAGGGTGCCCACCTTTGTGGCCCCTTAACTACTGCGGTGTCAGGCTAGATCACAGATGCCTCCGCGGCATACGTCATTGAGCCCGCCCCACCCCAAGCCTCTTAAGGAGGCCCCAAACACAAGGAGGTCTGGGATACCAGTTGGCCTCCCCACAAGGATGTGCTCCTCTTCCCAAACCACCAGGGCTGCAACAACAGAGCAGCCAACCCAACTCTAAAATTAGGGAGGGTGAGTGGGTCAGTTTTGCTCAAGGCGTTGAAGAAGGCCGGAGCAAATGTGTGCTGCTTAATATATAGGGAGAGTGCTCCACCGTTCCAGCTCGTGCATATCACATGATCAGGGCCAGGTGTGCCTCAGCCCACCGGAGCTCACCGGAGCTCCCCACCTGAGTTCACCATGTGCTCTGCCCTCTGTCACAATTATGGCTTAGTTGATTCTAGTGCCATTATTAAATTGTTTTGCCTAGTGATTCCACACACATACCATTTTTCTTTTTGGGTTTTGTTTTGTTGGGAATGTCTGCAAAGCTGTGATGACTCAAATATGCATATACTGCAGTTTCTCGTGTTATGTCATTGTAACTTTGCAGATATCCTCCTCAAAACAAAAGAAAAAGAAAAAATGACACATGTGCAAAATGTTAAGTTTTGCTTGGGGCATATACAGAGGAGTCTGGCAGGTTACAAACTCCTTCCCTTCCCCCCATCCTTCAACAGACACATTGTGAGGCAGGTGAGGCTGAGAGAGTTCTGAGAAAACTGTGACTAGTCCAAGGTCACCCAGAAGGCTACATGTGGAGGAGTGAGGAAACAAACATGGTTCACCAGATTAGAGTACATCACTCTTAATCACTGCACCATGCTGGCTCTCTGAAACACTTTAGAACAAATAATTCACCACATAAAAATTGGCATAACACAGTTCCATGAGATGATTATACAAACTCAGCTACTGAAGTGGCTCTTGTTTGTTCATAATTAATATGGATTTATTTAGAATTCCTCCTGTCCCCACTCTCTGTATCATTTCAATCCTTCTACAATAGCTGTCACAGTCAAACAGTGGAATAGCTTATGAACATGGATTTTAGAGGCTTATTTAAACACACACACACGAATGAGACAGCTCCAAAGTTCAGTACGGCTATTAGATATTCCAACAAGCACACAACCCTCCTTCGATTTCATCTCCCCCAAACACAATGGAGGCACATATTTGTAACATTTGGGCAGACCTCCTCAATAAAGGTGAAACCACTGAGCACTTTTTTCTTGGTCTCCAAATGTATTGATTCCCAAAAGGTCAATATATAAGACTAACAATTTATCAACCATGGCATGCCTTGTAGAATGGATAACGTGTTTATAAAGGCATTGACAATGTAGAGCTAGTCAAAAGTGGTTTGATTACTCAGCTCAATTTGCAGATTTGCAGATAGCTCAACAAACATTTTTGCTTTTAAGATTTGGTCCAACAGAAAAGTCTAACAACAATATTCATGTTACAGAGGGTTGATTTTTTCTCTTTCCTTTGAATGTATGCTAAAGAAAATGTTGCTCTAGATTTAGCATGGCATGAAGGGGAGTACCAAATAAGGGTTTGGATTTTATCAGTAAGTTTCATTGCATGCAGATGGTGAGACCCTTCTCTGGTAAACATCACACAACAACGACAGGCTTGGAAATGGATTGGACCGCAGCCCAATTTATTAATTATTAACAATAACTATGTACACAGAAGCTGGGCAACAAACGGGTTGCAACATCAAGCAATCCCCAATCCCTATTGGGGCCACCTGCAGGAAGCTGGGAGCTCCAGGGGTGAACCCCCGGCTTCAACCCTTCCTGCTGCTGGGGGAAGCGGGCACCGGCTAAGTCTACCGGCTTGCCTACCGGCCTGCCATACTCCCCTCTTTTGCTGGGGTGTCGGGCACCGGCTAAGCCTACCGGCTTGCCTACCAGCCCGCCACACCCCCCCCCCAGCCCTTTGCAGGGCACAAGCATGGAGAAGACTGGCCGCCTGACTCGGCTTCTCCCCCAGATGTTGCGACTCACATTGTCAACCCGCCACAAGCTGACCCCCTGCAGCTCCTACCCCAGCTTCTCAAGCCTGAGCAATTTGGAGAAGGGTGTGCCTGATGGACTGCAACCAAAGGTCCATCCCCCATTCGGAAAGGTGAACACCATCCAGCAAATATAGTACGTGGTACTCATTCTTGATATCTCGGTGGTCCACCACGGCACTGCCCAAGGACAAGACGAGCCTGGCCGCTGCCTTGTCAACTTTGCTCCTGGCCCGATCCACCTCGTTGGGCCTCTCAGCATCACGCCATTGCATCCTCTGCAAGAGCCGCGACCAAACCAGGATAGTCTCGGGGAGCCGGTGGTGGAGTTGCTTCAGGGTGCCATCCACCTTCCACATCAGCTGCAAACCTGACGTGGTCAGCAAGTCGTTCTCGCTGAGATGTACGTAATTCCAGACTGTATACTGGAGCTCGCCCCAGAGCATGCTGCTCTGGCCCTTCCAGAAAATCGCCACCACTGGGTCCAAGCCTAGGTTCGCTCCCCAGCCAGAAGAAGATGTGTAGCGGTAAGCTCTTTTGACCATGCTGTGTCCCAGGATCCACACCCGCCAGGTGGCGGTCTGCGGTGCTGCTGGTGACACTGCAAGTGAAGAATCAACAAGACAAATGAGGATGGACGTAGGCCCTAAAGGCACTTATCAATCTAGTCGAAATAATACTAGAGAAAAACTACTTCCATTTTAATGATGCTTACTACTTACAAATCAAAGGCTTAAGCATCGGGACAAATTTTGCCCCAAGTGACTCCAATATTAGTCTATATAAAAGATACATAGATGACTTATTATTTATAGTGAAACCCAATACGGAAGTAACGGAATTGATCCAATGGCTTAATGGACGACACGTATCCATTAAGTTTACAGGAATAAAGGATACATCTAACATAAACTTCCTAGATACAACTATAAATATAGACAACCAAGGAAAAAAAAATTTAAGCTTTATCATAAGCCAACTGATACCAACCATGCCCTTCATTATCAGTTGTATCACCCCAGGCACTTGAGAGACAACCTACCATTCAGCCAGCTTGTAAGGGCTAAGAGAAATGCCACAGAGGAACCTGCATTCCTATCGGAAGCTAATACTATATTATCTGATTACCAGGAAAGAGGGTATCCAATACCCGTGTTAAGAGCAGCTTGGGAACGCATTCAATCTATCCCCCATGATAAGTTACTACAATCCAGACAAACAACAAAAAAGACGGAAGGTATAAATTGGGCAGTTAACTTCACTCCCTTAGCACAAGGTATCAAAAATGTCATATTTAAACATTGGCATCTAATATCGGATATACCAGGATGTGGAAATATGCCCAAAATTGGGTTTAGAAAGACACAAAGTCTAAGGCAAAAATTAATTAGATCAGATTATAGGGCACCAAAAATGTATCTCCCACCCACTGTAGGACACTAGAGATGTGGCCATTGTTCAGTCTGCAATCTATCCCAAAACACAAAAATATTTGAAGACCGGAATACAAACTATAAGTGGCACTTGAAGCCAAAATTCAGCTAAAATGCAGATAACTATTGGGATGCAGAAGTGCCTCTAGGAAAATCACGTCCAGGTAAGAATTTACAATTTAGTGATATTTCATAAGAATTTAGTGATATTTGAGGGAATTATACTATGCCCCTTCCTCCTAGCTGTGAACTCGCTGGTTTAAGCATCACTACATCCCCAAGGATGTTCCTAGCAATTTTCTGAAGCTATATTAGCCCTTGTCCATGAAATTCCATGGGTACTTTGATGTACTCACTTGAAGTTATGCTTAATACTTTTTGCCTGCAGCATAAAAGACAACCAACACAACTGAGCTCCAAATGAATTCTTAAGCAAACTTTTAAATATTTATTTCTTGTTCTTTTTGGTGTCAATGTTTGCCTCACCTACATCTATTTTAACTAAGTTATCAAGGTACAGATTTTTTAAAATGTGTTTTACACTTAAGGGTAAATGGTGGGAGGTAAAACCAAGGTCATACAAAGAAATACATAGGATTACCTTCTGCTGTTGATGATAATGCAGCCAAAAAGTTAAAAATATAAAGTAAACCCCATGTCCCCTTGTAGTTGCCCCACATAACATATAGCAATGCATAGATTGATACAGCTACACAAGTAATTGTGTAGCCACCCCTTCCTTCATCCCTCCCCCAAGGTTGGGTGGGCCTCTACAAAATGATGGGCCACTCACCGCTCATACTTTCTACTCTTTCCCCCAGAATGGGTGGGCCACAACAAGATGGCAGGGCCCCTCCCCTCCTTTCCAGGGTGGGTGGGCCACAACCAGATGATGGTCTCCCCTCCCCCTTCCCCATCCTCCCAGGGGAAGTACACTTGTACAAGCATGTACACTTGAAAAGTGTTTTAGAACTCTTCCTGTATATTTTCTATGAGAAATGTCTAGCAATTTGGCTTATGTTCTGTTTTGGCTCCTTGGAGAAAATGGAGGAATTTTTTTGCTAGCTAAGAACATTTGTGCAGTATTTTTTTTTTCTACTGGTGAAGAGTCAACCACACTCTTCAGGGAAACTGAGAATCGATTTTGGACTTAGTCATTCTAATCAATACAATGAACCTTATAAAAAAACCCTTCCAGTTATTGTGTATATAAAAATTCTGAAGGTGTTCAACAGTCTGTCAGACTCAAAGAGCATGAAGCTACAGCTGAAAGCACACAAAACAGGAGTGTAAGCAACTCACAAGGGTGCTTTTTACTTCTGAATTTACAATGTTTTCCTAATGAACTAGCATGATGCCACAACAATACTAATTATTCTATGATTTAATATACATTTTGAATTCTGACACTAATTACTCACTTTATAATAAGAAAACTTAAATGATGCAACCTACTCATTCCAACCCCTAATGTCGCAAACTCAATATAATGCAAGATCTGTAAATACGAGAATAACAGAAACGGTAGAAGCACAAAATAGCATTGCTGCATAAATATATTTCAAACAGTGAAAAAATGAATGGAAATTTTACTTACCCCATGCCATGACAAGCTTACAGAGATTCTAAATGAATATATATGTTTATAAAATTGCCTTTGACAATTCACGAGATCTGATTATGTGGCAGGATGCTTTCACAAAAGATTTGATTACATGGCACATTGAATTGAGGTTGATAAATAACCTTCGCTGTTCATGCTTCTGCATGCCATTGTGGTAGAAGTGATGCAATACTGAGAATTAAGAAATGCCATAAACAAATCAATTATTGATTGAAAAACTCACTTTCAGGGAAAAACCCCCACATATTTTTTTGAAAAATCAGCCTTTGATCTTAAAGTATTTTCTGAAGGGTTCTGTTTTATTACTTGTTAGATGAACCAATCAAACTCAAGTGCAGGTTATAATGAGATTAATGGTCATTTCTCTCTTCCATACTCTTTAGAATCACATAGTAAAACCTTCATCTAAGCAGCCTTGTAGTTGAAAAGAAGAAAAGTTTGGATTTATACCCCACTTTTCTCAACCCTAAGGAGTCTCAAAGAGGCTTACAAACTCCTTCCCTTCTTTTTCCTGCAACAGATACCTTGTGAAGTAGGTGGGGCTGAGAGAATTCTGAGAGAACTGTGATAGCCCAAGGTCCACCCGCTCTTCACCATTATGCTACTACACTTTCATAGTCACTACAAAAATAATAAATGATGAGGGTAATAAATAAAGGCTGCTCTTTATTGGGTGTCAAAAGGGAAAAAAAGCTCTAGAACGAGCCAGGTTTTCAGGGCTAAAAAGACACATAGCTACAGTCTTTTATCCCAAATACTTTGTACCACTATTGCTTTCTGAACACAGTGGCTTTCTTTATAATAGGGGACAGGTTCCTCCCTGTCCTTGTACTGGATAGTCAAGCAAAATGCAAAGATAGTAGGATTCTTTTAAATTAGGATGAGTCATAGCCGAGAAACAGTAAAGTATCAAATCGCGCCCCAGGCTTCAGCCTGGAGGCGCCGTTGCAAGGGGGGGAGGTACGATTGGAGGCTTCTACCTCCTCCCGCCGGCCGGATGAGGCGGTCACGTGGCCGGGTGCCGGCACGTGACAGGGGCCTCTGGCAGCCTTAAAAGGCTGCGTCGGCGGGGGTTGGGCCTCTTTCAAGGCCAGATCGTTTTAAGGCCCTCCCTCCCCGTCCCAATTGGAAGGGGTTTTTTGAGGGGTTGTTCATATTGTTATGTTTGTCGCAGTTCACTGGGCGGTAGGGCATAAGAGCACATCCTATTTGGGGAAGGCAGAAGCTTGCATGCCAGACCTTCCCACCTCGGGGGCCTCCTTATGAGGTCCGTGGTGGCGATAGAGCTCTCGAAAGCCAAGCCTGGGGGCTGCGCTGAGAGCTCGCTGCCCGGCAGGGAGGGGTGTCACAAATTGGGTTTGCTCCCTTGTGGCACCTAGTAACTTCCTGTTCCGTTCCCTCGGGGGATGTGCCGGACAGGGGTTCTGTCCGAAGGGCCTAAGGGGTCAGCTTGGGCTGCCCTATAACCAGGTTCAGCGGTTTGCTACCTGGGGGCCAGGATGTGCTCTGGTATGCTCGCCCAGCTTCAAGGTTTCTTGGTTATGTGTTAAATAAATTTTGGGCTGCGGCCGATTTCTATTCCAACAAGTTGTGTTAGTATTCTTTCTGACGAAATGAGTCTCCAAACATCCCCATGCAATGTCTTATTTGCAACATTCTGTGAAAAAGAAAAAAATGTTGCTATGTAGAATACTTACAGAGAAACTGAACTGAAAATTCAGAAGTAGTTTTTTGCATAGTGAATTAGGTACCTGATTACTCTAAGGAGGAAATAAGAGCACAAATTATCCATGCAGTGGGGAGAGAAATAATCCTGCAGGGCACAGCAGAGGTTTTACTAACATAAAGGCCACTGGGAGCCACATCTGCAGTTCAGCTGAGTGAAGACTGGCAAACAAGCCCCCCAAGGCTTCCTTAGAAACGTTTGTGTGCTCATTATCATTCCCCAGGTAAAGCTGGAATGAAAGTGTGGTTCGAAGCCTGCCAATGCAGTATTTATATAATTGATACATTTGTTTTCTCTGAGACTGAAACCAGTCAAGCAGTCACTTATGAAGCTGAAATAGAAATATAGAAAGTTTTTTTTTCTCTTTTGAATCGTGTTTGACTTTAATTGCACTCCCCTGTCTTGCAAGATTTTTGAGTATTTCCATATAAAATCAGCACACACCTTAAAACAGGATTCTTCCATAGCCTTGGGAACTAATTTGCTTTAAAAAGAGAGAGAGATTATTAAAAATCTGATACATGTAGTATGATGAGAATTCATGGAGCATGATGAGAATGTTATTGCAATGGTGAGGTTTTCAATATAAGGTCAAAATTCTTCATTTGGTTCCACTTAAAAATGTTTAATGCCATAAAAAGTCCACTATGTTTTTGCTTACCCAAACCTCTTACAGCTGAACACCCACTATGCAGAAAATAATCTTTTTCTGTCTGTCTTTTTCTGTCTTCCTTCTTCAATGACAGTGATATCCCTAAGCATGTTCAGGAAGGTCATTTGCAGTTATGGATTAATTTGGCAAAGTCTCACCTGTCCTTTCGCTTGCATCTCTGGTTGGCATGTTCAGAGGATTTGATGATAGTAAAGCTAGTGAAATATATATACCTGTGGACCCTCCAGGGTGGGAGAAAGAACCATTTGCATTGGTTAACAACTTGTAAAGGGTGCAATTAGCAAGTGTGACTTACATGTGTTGAGTGGAATCCACCCATTTTAGCATATGTAAGAAACAATGAAGTTGCATAATCAGTTAGTGAGGGCATCTGCATAGTAGTTGCATGGAATTTTAATCGCTTTGATTGCTTCCTGCCTGGAGACATCCTGGGTGGGGTTCACTAACCATTGTCTTGATTCTAGTGTTTTTAAGTACTGGTAGCCAAACTCTGCTCATTTTCATGGTTTCTTCCTTTCTGTTGAAATTGTTCATGTGCTTGTGGATTTCAATGGCTTCTCTGTGTAGTCTGACATAGTGGTTGCCAGAGTGGCCCAGAATTTCTGTGTTTTCAAATAACATTCTGTTTCCACCTTGGTTTATCATGCAACACATGCAAATCACACTTGCTAATTGCACTCTTTACACTTGTTAACCAACACAAATGGTTCTTTCTCCCACCCTGGATATTCCACAGGTATATATACTCCACTTGTTTTACTACCACCAGATACTCTGATGATGACAGCCATAGATGCAGGTGAAACGTCAGGAGAAAATGCTATGGGAACATGGCCATTTACCTGGAAACCTCACAACACTCCAGTGATTCCGGTCATGAAAGCCTTCAACAATACATCTCACCTGTCCCTGGTGATCCCCTTCTATCTCCAGTGATGACTTCTCAAAAGTAAGGTTTTTATATGGGGGACTGGCATTTACTTGGAAAACTGGAAAACAAGTTTTGGGGCAAGTATATTGGTTTTGTTATTTGGCTGTGTATTTCCAATCAAATCTGGCATGGATGATTCATCTCAAAAAAATGCCAAAAAAAGATTTGTATATCTATTAAGATATAAAATTTGATTTTTTTTTTTATTAACTAGGAAGGGCAATATCCCTCCACGGCAACAATGGTATTCAACCTGAAGTAGTAACACAAATTCTATACATAGCTTCATTATGAACAGAGGCCTACCAGAAATCACTAGATTATATCCTAATGAATTTCTACGTAGGAAGAACAGGAAGAAAGTCTAGGAACGTGTATGAAAATCCACTGTGACCTAGACAAATGTAAAGGGAACAACTTGCAGGAAAATACATTTTTTTCCTAATATAGGGAACTTCATATTTCCAAGTGCTCCAACTTGAAATCTCTACCCCAGCACTGTGCATTTAATTTGTTTCTTTTCTACCTTTCAAAAGTTGTTTTGTCTTTTTATAGATCAATGGGCCAAAATGAGGAAATGTCAAAAGGTGTTTTCCTGAAATTGGGTCTGTGTTTCTTGGTATGACTGCCAAATCTAGGTTATATATGTAAACTTCATAGGCTAAAGAATGTGCACAGTTCTGAACGTAGGGCTCTGAAGAAATATGAGCCCAGGACAGTAAAGGGTAAGAGTGGAGTACTTTGGATTTAGGACCTTGAATATGACTATATTCATGTAGATAGTGCTCAACCTAGTTTGAGGGTAGTTTAATATCTTCTATTTATAATATTGCAGTATGTTTCAGAATATCACAGGTGACAGCCTGAAAGTATAACTTCAGCATGGCATTTGACTGTGTTCATGTAGCCACCTGAATGAATGTTGACAGCTCATAACTGGTATTGTGACGGACATGTGGACAGCTGACACTACTCATGATAGACTTCTGAAAGGTTGCCTTAGGAAACTGACATTAGCTCTTATTCCAGATAGCTTTCTATCCCATCAGCCAACAGGGGGTTGAAGAATTTAGAAAATGAACGTCAGAACAATGGCATCTTGCCATCCAAGTACATGTTGATAGAATATTATTGCATTTAGATTCAGAAAGGTAGCTGCGGAATAAGCACATGCCATAATCTTATAATGTGAGCTGGTAACCTATGCATAAGGTTTAACTAAGATCAGAGTCCATATATCTTGTCCTGCATTCTTATATAATTTGTAGCAGTACCCTGCTAAAGAAACATATAAGGAGAAAAAAACTTCTCAATCTAAGCTCAAAAGTTTTGATACCTAACAAGTTGTACAAGGGGTTTCAATGGAATGTTTTTAAAGTGTAATTTGTCAGTCCTAGTTTTAGGTAGCAGCACATATATTTCAGACATATTTCCAAGAGGTAGAAAATTCTTATCCAGCATAAATAAATGTAAAAGTGAACCCAAATTAGGACATATGGCTCTGTGAAGCTTGTAGTGCCAGCAATAAAGGAACTTCTTATAATCATCCAAGCAGTATTAAACTTAACCAGCTTCAATTCTCCAGCATTTTCACAGCATAGATACCAAGAATTCATACAATTAGTTTTATTCTACATTTTTGACCAATTAGGAGGTGCCACTTTAGAAACAAGATAAATCATAAAAATGCACAGCTTATATAGAACATCATGAATATATACATAAGTATTTTTCTTAAAAGTGTATCTAAAGTGTCACCTCATCCCTCCCTACATTTTTATTCTTCCTCAGAGACTATACATGACTTTCCCATTTTATCCTTACAACAGCTTTGAGAGATAGGTTAAGCTAGAATAAAGTAACTGTTCAAAATCACCCAGTGAGCTTCGCAGCAGAGCGGGAAGTTGCACTCATGTCCTCGTCCAAAATGCTAACTGCTACACAACACACACAACCAAAGGTATGAAAGAAAAAATGCACTTGCCTAATTCATTGTAATCTAAGTTACCTTTTTCAGAGCCTTTTCCAGAACTACTTGTCCAATCCATATGCTGTGAGGACCCTACTCCCTCCTGCAACCAAGTCTCTTTAGACAGTACAGTCCTCCTGTTATTTTGAACTTAGTTGTTTTAATAGGCACACCTTTTTAAAGCCTAAGCCCTGGGGCATCTGAAATTCAGGAAGTCTCAATAAAGTATCTGGGTTCAGCTACAACACTGGAAAATCTCACAAGAGAGCAAGAAGGGGATACCTGAATTAAATACTGATTAAGTGCATATCCCCCAGCCCCCTGTACCATATCTTGCTCAAGAACAAAAGCCTTCCATTACTAAGGATATCACCCAATATGATGATACACCCTAGAGATGTCTGGCCAGTTCCAAGGTATGCCTAATACAGTCATAGCCCTTGCTTCAAAGGATACTTTATCAAGGCAATGAGAACCATTTCCAGTTATAGACAGATGGGTAACTTTTAAGTATCACTTACCCAATTTAGCCATTAATAAAGGCTATCTAACATCTGATCCATCAAAGAACATTTACCAGTAAACCCATCATTCTTTTGCCACACCATTCAATGTCAAGTATTTCCCTTTTAAACTACCAACCAGATTTTGACAGTTGCCTTCATAGAGCCCAGTCAAATTCAAGCTTCATATTTTGTACCAATCAGGTTCTTGAGAAAGTGGATTTCCATGTCTAGCTATAGGATTTTCCCCATCCCAAGTCTGTGGAAAGTGTGCTGTCCCTTCCCTAAAAAAGTCCAATTTCCTCCCTTCTACCTTAAATAAGGTACACCCTCTTGTTGATGTGTCTGGTGTCTTCCTTTCAGTAATATGGGTGCAAAACACTTAAAGTACAAGTGACAAATGTTGATGTAACTTCTTCAAATGTCTATGATGTGTGAAATTTCCTGAACCATAACTAACTTTCATATTTATTTTTTTCCATTTATAACATATCACATGAAAAGTGCACTTCAGCATAGTCATCCATCAATTGGGATTCACCAACAAACTGTTCTTTGTTACCTACCTAGAATTGCAAAACTGAAGAGAAGTAATCCTGTTACAAGGCTAGATTTTGGGGAAAAGGGGACAGATGTCCTGGTCAGCAGGCAGAGAGGGGGTGGGGCAGGAGATGAAGGATGCTCAATTACCCAGCAAAGATAGTTTGTTTTGCAGTGAGTGCATCCTTTCCCCAAATTAGGCTGCTACTAGGAGATGGGAGAGATTAAATTTCATATTCTGCAACAAGCATGCCCCTTTTCCCCAATTAGGAGGCTGCTAGGAGATGGGGGATGCTCAACTGCCTAGCAGACTTATGAATCAATTACCTCCTAAACATCCTCTTGTTAACAGCCTTTTCTCAGGTCAAACTGAGGGTTGTGGCTCCCTTTATTGAGCCAATCCATCCCATGGTAGGTCTTCCACTTTTCCTAGTGTCTTCAACATATTCTGGCATTATTGTCTTTTTCAGTCTTTTCCAGTGACTAAATTGCATGTTAGTTTCTAGCATCATAATCATTAGTCATTTTACTCTCTGGCACCATAATTACTAGATAAAGATTTTCTTGGGGTGTACTTTATCAGACTATGAAGGAGCACAAGTTCTGTTTGATGTTTTCTATGTCAAAAGTATGTGTTCTGTATTTTTTTTAAAAGCCAGGAGAAGACTAATCTGAAAAAATATTCGCCTTGGGTTGGGGTTTTAAGAGTGCAGAGTAGTTAAGGGAATAGTCAAATGGAATAGATAAATAAAGTAGTGGTAAATTGTAACTATTGATTAACTTTTCATAGAGGTCAACAAAATCTATTCTATTATTTACACCGATTATATAAGAATATGTAAAGATGTATAATATAAGGGGGATGTCATTCTGTACTTTTGCCTGTTTTAAAAAATGTAGATCCACCCCTACCTTATCAAGACATTCTTCAGCTGACTTGTGTTTGGTAAGCTGCAGGGCTGGGATGAACATTCAAGATGATATTTCCAAAGCCCAGTTGAAGTCACTATTTTGTCAGTAACTTGGTGACCATGGCATCATGAACACCTGGATTTCAATAGAGATTGCATCCCCAAGGTCACTAGTCCCATTTCAGTGGGAAAAACCAGCTGTATGACTTGAATTTACAATTTGAAAGCCCAATAAATTGATTGTCATAGAGACAGGAGTATGCAAAATTATCCCAATAAGTCTTCAAAATTGTTTGTCTTGGCTTGTAATCCTTCCAAAATTTTGCTGAGTATTTTGCAAATCTTATCAAACCACTATTTCTAGATGTATTTCCAGATGGTTTTAAGCAAAGAGTAAAGTGATAACTGTAGAAACCAGTTGATTAAAATCACCTGTGATACTGTAGTACCCACATAGCTATTACATGATTCCAGTGACGTAGGTATAGATTTTTAAGGGGGGGTTGGGGGCAGGGCCACGCCCCACCCACCCCTGGGGGTGTGGCCACACCTCCCCAAGCCATGCCCCTGGCCTCAGTGCTTATAAAAGCAGCTTTCCAAGGCCAGGAATGGCAAACTCCCCACCCCCCCGCCCCACTTCCCCATCGGCTGGGCTCCCAGCTGGCAGTCCCTTCTGTCTCCTCCCCTCCAAAAGGCAGAAATGCGTGAGCTAGGAGAGAAATGGAGCTCTGGTGCAAAGATCTGAGGTTTATGCAGCCCCATGGAGGCAAGCCATCACTGTGATGCTGGAATCCACCCCCAAATATCATCACTTCCAATTTTGTTTAAACTAGGGAGCCCAGATTCTCACTTTTTAGCAAATCCAAATGCTTTAAAGGAAAGAGATCTGGGATCATACATTTAAAACAACATTGAAAGTGATGCCCTGTTTAAATGGGGTGGATTATCCCCACCCTCAGAAACAGAATTGCTTTCCAATGTTTAAGAACTGGGGACCTCAAGATTCTTCCCTTTTAAATCCATGCCGAGAAGGGATGGATTTAAAAGGAGAATCTGGGGAAATTTGGGGGGTGCCTGCTGTCAGGGGTGCAATTGTTAAGCTAGCAGCACCAAACTTTCAGGATATCTTCAGGAGACCCTCCTGATGATACCACCCAAGTTTGGTGAAGTTTGGTTCAGGGGGTCGAAAGTTATGGACCCTCAAAGGTGTAGCCCCCCTCTTCTATTAGCTCCCATTGGAAACAATGGGGGATGGGAGTCCATTTGGGAGTCCATAACTTTGGACCCCCTGAACCAAACCTCACCAATCTTGGGGAGTAGCATAAGGAGAGTCTCCTAAAGATACCCTGAAATTTTGGTGCTGATAGCCTAAACACTGCGCATTCTGCAGGCCACAAACAAAAAAACCTTTTAGAACCCTAAAAAATACAAAAAAACCACAAAAGGGGGCGGAGCTTCAGACATATAAGGGGGGGGTTGAACCAAGAAACCCCCCTTACCAACATCCTTGCATGATTCTTCTTTTGAAGGTAAAGGGTAGTTGTAAAATATTAGTAGTTATAGTTTGCAAAATTGTAGCACATCATACACTGACTTCCATTCCATTTGCAAGCTGCTATTTCACTTCAGTAAAGGGAGCTTCAAAGATTGCAGTCACCCCGCCCTGAACTGAATTGTACATCTGCTAGGCAGCCAACTGCTACATCAACAGTGCCATCCTAAGAACAGTTATGCCCTTCTAAGTCCACTTATGTTAATGGGATTTTAAGGGCATAACTCTGCTTAGGATACAAGACTGTCAAAATCAAAGAAATAGTTTCAAAGCCACACGAAATAGAATTCATCTCAGGCACCTGGAACAGCCCATCACTACAGAGCACTAGACTATATAATTCAGGATTTAATCCAAAAGCAATTGATAAATAATAGAGAATGTGCCATTTTTCATGGTAAATATTAGAAGATGAGTTGCAAATTATACGCCATCACCATAATTCTAAAGGAAATCCTAAAAACAGTCAAGCAACAAATGATCACCATTCTGAATTTCCTAGAGAACATATTTATAAAACATTTTTAAAAGCTGTGGTGCTCCATGTTGTGAATTATTAAATTATTTTTGTGCCTCATTACAATAATTGGTCATCAGAGGAAAAATAGAAAATTAATGATCCTATTCTCTTATGCACTGAATTTCCTTTAAACTGCTGCTATAAGTTTGGGTGATAACGACGCTCTTAGTGTTTACTAACTCAGCCATAAACTTTTAAGGCAATCTGCAGGACTAAGATTTTCCAACAGAGCAGGTATGCACCTGTCCCTTGTCTTCTTAAGATTAACCCAGCAGGACACAGCTCAGATGAAGATTCTTGCTCTTCAACTCTTGGAATATTGTAAATCTATTTTCCTTGGCTTTTGCAGGGCACAGTGGGAGAGACCTCAAAGGTGTTCTCTGCATACAGTGATGGCAGGTGAAATCATGCTGATTATTACAAATGATATCATGTTGACTTTCTACCTGGAGCCAAGCAATCTATTTTATCATTTTCTAGTACTCTGGTACATTATTATCTGGAAGCATCTCTACTGGTTCCAAAGTTCCAAAGTTGGAGTTTCATATATATTCATAGCCTAAAGCACTGTTTTAGGGAAGATGCTAATTTTCATTCTAACAAGCCATCAAATGAAGAAAATGACCACTAGTCAGTGTAACAAACAAGACACGAATGAAAATGATCTGGTTCAGATGCATAGAATAAGTTCTTATAATATCTTTACTCAATTAAAATTTCATTGCTTTCTGTTCTGCCACTAAACTGGTTACTAATAATCTTCCAAGGATCTGAGGGACTCAATCTATACCATATGCAGTTACGTGGCACGTATCTTCTTGTAATGCCCGACATCTTATGACAGTTTCTGTTTTCAAATTTGGGATATGTCTCCATCTGCAAAAAGAAAATTTACAAGCAGTCCATTCCAGTCATTTTAATTGGGACAGGATCTCCAGTGCACCCAGGGTACCTTTTCCACCCATTCATTCCATGAGAGGGAGCAGGTTGGCATTAATATTTCTTCATAAGCATTCAGATTCACTTAGGTTTGTCCACAACATGTGTCAAAGAAACTTGATAAAAAAATGCTTGATTTAAAAAAAAAACCCACTTGGGCCATTTTTTTTTCTCATCATGGTTATTATTATTTTTCTCTATGCCAGAGTTCAATGCTTTAATTCAAAAGGGTGAGAGAACATCAGCCTGCCATATTGCTACGGCTATTGAGAGTGGGCTCTGGTGGTCAACTGTCTTCACTCTGTTTCCTCAAGTGAATGCTGAAAACCTGGCCAGACAACATATCTCGCTTTCTGTAGGAAACAGATCAGGCTGACTGTATTTGCCTAACACAGCAGAAGAGGCATACAACCATAAAAGTTAAAAAAAAAATTATGCCTAATAAAGGTTTTTGGATTGGATTGGATTGGGGGGGGGGGGAGTTTTTTTCTCTCTCCTTTCCAGGAAGAGATGATGAGAGAAATAACTCTGTGAGGAACTTTCAAACAAGGCAACTGAAAACAAGCAAGATGTTTTCTCCTGGAGACAGCTTCTACTTACCCGAGACAACCAAGTGAGCAGTTGCATTCCTTTTTGCTTTTACAGTATGGACTTCAGGCCCATTGTATTGAACCTTCTTGGGCACTGGACATTCTGGTGTAAGACAGATTTGAATTAAACCTGATTTTGTGTTCTGGTACATATTTTAAATAAAAGCTGAATTCACCTTGAACATTATGTTTAAGAAATTTCCCATCTGGTTCTTGGTCTGGCTGATTGCCACTTTGGTAGAAAACATGTATCAATTCTCCCAATTATGTGCGGATGAGTCTCAGGGGCTCAACCCTTTCCATCAATATTCACTTAACCACATACAGACATTTGTGTTCAGATTGAAAGAAACTGACATCCATATTTTGGAAAAAAAAATTCCATTGTATATGCTTTTATATGAGAACAAAGGCAGTATGGGAACAAAGTCAGATCACGGAAGAGAGATCAACAAGGAAGAATCAACAGAGAAAGGCCACGGCAAACCCCTCTGCTTCTCATTTGCCTTGGTAGCCCAGCAGTCATACATCAGCTGCAACTTTTACACAAAGAGATGCTTTCTTATAGTTATCTTTATTGTACAAACCAGTGAAGACTTTGCGGCTCAGCTGAAAAAAACATGTATGTGACATTATTGCAAAGTAATTGTGTTATCCTAAACAGGTGCAGGGGAATACCTGTTCTTAAGCATTTATACTGTCTAAAATTGATTAGAGATTTCATACTTAAAAGATTGTATTAAATGGCTTGGGCACTGAAATGCATTACTGTCATTTACATTTTTTGTTGTTATTAACAGGAGATGGAAGCTTTCTTGACAGACTTGCTCTGCTTCAAATAGAAAGGGGACACACATAAAACAGCAGGGATTTGACTGTCTTTATTCTTTCATGGCTATGCTTCTCAAACTCTATTTTTGCAAGCTGCGAGTAAAGATTCATCTCACCTAATGTTTGGAAAGTCAGTGTACCTTCTTCTTAAATACCAGCAATCTTTTGTTGTGTGTGATTCTCAGCTTTTAAATACTTTTTTTCAGGTTCTTGTGGAACTTCTTGTTAACATTTTACATTCTGATGCAACTGTATCCTAGAATTTAGCATAGCTTATGAATTCTATTCTTATTTTTAATGCAATTCTTCAATATGTTTAACATTTCTAGAGTCTAGCCTAAAAGGGCATGCTGGGGATGCTGGGATCTGCATGAACAAAAGCCAAGTGGGAGAGGAGATGTAGTAAGATTCATGTCATTAATTACAGAGAACAGGGTAGTCATCCATTGGTGATCCCACTACTTAGGGTGATCTATCTGTCATTGACCAGAGTCTGGTCCTTTTTCATTGTGGTCCTTTTCATTTTCCAGCTCTGTGGAATGTGCTCCCTGAAAAGCTGGAAGGGAGGTCATTCCTGGAGATTTTCATGAAAGTCTGTAAGGTATCCTTGTTTGAGGGGGTTTGAATGTCAGGAATAGTTTACAGGGGGAGATTTATGGTTTGCTATTTTATTTAATTATACTGAAAATGTTTTTAACTTTAATTGTTGACCATCTTGAACCATGGAGCAAAGCAGGATATAAATATTCTAGTAAAATAAAAATAAACAAAGCTAGCTGGATCCAGCCATTTTGGATTCATCTACACATTTGCTAATAATATAAATAAAGGTATACACCTGAAAGAGCTGTCCCCTGGTGCTTCTTGCTTAATCTAACTATATGTGCTACTGTTGTATTCTTTGAAAAGTGGATAGCCCCACATTTGGGGGTCAACACTTTTGGCATGATGTGTTGTCAAATACAGCCTTACACCCAAGGCCCCTGGAAAGAAGAAACAGCATTTTGAGTCAAACCATGAGTCACAAGTTTACCATGTTCTGATCTGTAATATCTTAGCAATTGTTGTCAGTCTTCCTCTTACCCTCAGTAAAGGTGTTCTTTCTTCCAAGGATAGAACTTGAAAAAACTTCTACATATTCTACTCAGGCTCAGAACATCAGATCAGAAATTTAACTCTTCCTTGTCCTTTGTTATCCATAACATGTATCTTAATTATGTACAAACAGGCAATGGAGACAAACATGCACCAGCATAGCAGGACTGAGACTGTTCTTTATGTTCTCTTGAGTAATGCAAATATAACTGATGAGGAACAGGAAAAACAGTGTGAGTATGCACATTCACAATCAATTGTAGCCTAGCTTTGAACATACAAAGAACAGCTAAACAGGCTTTAAAAAAAATCAAAGCTACTGTTCATAATTTGTTTAAATTGCTGTCTGAACAGAAGGATGATCAACCAACCGTATTTGCTTTCTTATCATTGAATGACTACACAAAAGACTCTAGCTTATATGTATTGTCATGAACTTCTGAGTCTATGACAGCTAGGCTTGACGATTCGGGAAGTTCGAATCGCAAAAATGCCCAAATCAGGCCCAATTCGGGCAATTCAGCTTGGATTCGGGCCGAATTCAGGAGGCCTGAATCAAGCCGGATCGAAATCCATTTGAATGCCCAAACCCAAATTGTGATTCGGGCATTCACTTTCAGGGTAGCAAGATCACCCAGGTTTGGTGAACCCTGGCCTGCTTACACACACACAGAAATTCCTCATTGGCTGCAATGGAGCGAGCTCAGTTCAAAGAAAGAATCTGGAAAACATTCTTGGGGTGCCTTTCAGAGTTAGCAGCACCAGAATTTCAGGATATCTTGAGGATACTCTCATAACGATATCACCTAGGTTTGGTGAAGTTTGATTCAGGAGGTGTGATTTCATGGACCCTCAAAGGGGTAATCCCCATCTTCTATTAGCTCCTACTGGAAACAATGGAGAATGGGGCACCCCTTTGGGGGTCCATAAAATTTGACCTCCTGAACCAAACTTCACCAAACCTGGAAGGTATCATCAGGAGCGTCTCCTGAAAATAGCCTGAAATTTTGGTCACACTAGCTTACAAAAATGCACCCTCTACATGCCAAAAACCAAGAACACTAGAAAAATACTCAAAAAATCAATTTTTTTTCAGTACCACTCAAGTTTAATGATAGATAGATACAGATTTTTTAATTAAAACTGGGAGTCTAATGGTAGAAATCAGGACTAAATAGCAATGCCTATAATCTTTACAAAACCTATACAACTACACAGTATTGGGCATCATAAGGCCAATGGGTTGGATACAGTCAGCTTTCCTGTGGATGAAATAGGCAAGTAAATCTCCCTTAGCTACTCAAAAAAGGCTATGCTGGGGATCATGAGGATTGCCTAATGGTACAGATATTGTAGTAGAAAAGATAATTGACCAAGATTACATGAAAAAGTTGTTTGTATTCAACCCACTATCCCTCCTGCATCTAGTCATGATATATATTTTACCAAGATGGAAGGATCCTGCCTAAATGGGATTCATTATTAATAACATTTAAAATGAGAATGCTGGCTGATTGTTCATACTACTGTTGGAGCAGTTCACTGGCCAATCAATTTGTGGCTGGGAGAAGATTTAATTAGCCTTTTTTCTTCTTAGGTCAAGCTTGTCATGCTTTGGGGGGCAGGGAAATGCAGGACAGGTATTGACTTCCCTGCCCCTGCCAGTTTTCCCCAGAAGTGATACCTGTCATCTCTAGAAATTGCTGGAAACTATGATTTTACCACAGAGTTCCCAGTGATTCCTAGAGATGTGTGATGTAACTTTCCAAATTTTCTCCAGAAATGATGTTACTCTGTGATCCCACAGACATTAAAAAAAATTCTACATCTGCTGCTCTGAATGGTGTCAGGAAACAGTACCTTGGGGCAGGGGATTTCCCCCGCCTAGAGATTGGAATCCCTGATCAGTGTGTAAGAAGAGCAGATGGACTATTTTTCATTAGAAAACAGAGTATAAACTCTGACCATTATCTGAAGCAAACACAGGTAGAGTATGTACCAGAAAAGAAGTTGTGAGTCTGAAAATCCACAAGAAAATACAATCAGAATCTTGATGCGAAATGCTTGACTTTGGAGTCTAGTTTACTTATTTGTAAAATATAGCTTTCATAAACCAAGCCTTACCTTGCAAACAATAAACCTTTTTAGCTTATGGAGGTTTTTGGCCTTCACCTTTTCAAGACAGATCCATCTTTTATTACATCTACAATCTCTCGACCATATTATTGCTTAACTGCTCATATACAATGACATTTACAGCCTTACCTGAAATTATGACGGATTTCAAAACAGACAAATGAGGCCTATAAAACATAGTAACTTTTAGTTTTACAGAGATATGATCATTTGTTGCTGCTGAAGGACTAGTTTGGTTTTTTGCTCAGTAGATTTTTCCCAGCCCAGCATTTTTTAGTAGATTTTTCCCAGCCCAGCATGTCCTCAATACATATACATGTTATTTGGTGGCTACATTCAGTCATCACTGGTTTCAGTGCAAGTCTGCAACTTACTTAGCAGCTGATTAGTTATCACTAGGGTAGCCAACATAAAGGTAGAGTCTGGAATTCTCCTGGAATTACAACCAATCTCCACACTAAAAATATCAGTCACCTTGGGGAAAATGTCAGCTTCTGAGGGCTAACAGTATGGTCATACTTTCTAGGTGAATTCCCTCCTAGAACTCCCCCCTCCACAAACACTGCCTTCAAATCTCCAGGTTTTTACCAGACCAGAGTGGGTAACCCTAGTTATTACTAACCAGAATTTGTGTGGCATCAAAACAGGATTAGTACATGTGTTATGCCGTCTGCACTGGTTACCGATTGAATTCTGAATCGTTTTCAAGGTGCTGGTTTTGACCTTTAAGGCCTTGCGCGGCCTGGGACCTCCGTGCCTATGGGACTGTCTTGCCCCACATGTCCCAAATTTTCATGTAATCTTGGCAAATTTGCAGGTGATCCCTGGCCCCTCAATGATGCGGCTGGCCTCCACCCGGGCCAGAACTTTTACAGCTCTGGTGGAACGCTCTACCTCCCAGGGCTGCCGCATTAGGCCCTGCCAAGGAGATCTTAATGAATTTCTCAGGGCCTGCAAGACGGAGGTGTTCCACTGGGCTTTTGGGGAGTCCGGCCGCTGATGCCCCCCTCCTCCTTTTCATAACATCTGTGGACCCTGCTGTTCCCTCTCTCCCCTTCCCCTCCCCCCTTTTTGTTAGGGAATTTCTAGTAGGACACCATCAGTATATTTGATTAGGATGCTGCATTTTAATGGGGTTGATTTTAACATATAGAGCCATATTTAATGATTATTTACTGATTTTATCTGTGCTCTATCTATTTGTTTTGTTCACCGCCCTGAGCCCTTTGGGGGAGGGCGGTTTATAAATACAATAAAGAATAATAATAATAAAAAGTTGCAATGAGAGAGAATGACAATTTGTATTCCCTGAAAGTAAGAGAGAAGACTCCATTATCTCAGTCGTTAAAACAGAGACCCAAGACACAGCAACTAGAACACAGGTGTTGTCTGGGAGTGGGGGCCCCCCTCCCCGGACTTACTGCCACCGCCGCTCCCGCCCACGACGAACTCCTCGTCGCTGCGCCCGCTGCCTCCCCAGATGCCGGATTGCGAATCCAGGGGCTTCCCGCCGTGCCGGCCGGCAGGGACAGGGAGGCCCTCCAGCAACGCGCCAATGGACGCTCTGGCGGGCTCCAGCCCGCCCACAATGCCACGCCTCCCCAGCGCCGGGCTGGGGCCGGAAAAGGAGGCGACAACCAGGGACGGGTAGACGGGCCCTCCCCGGCAACAAGGGAGCGATGCGTTCCAGCGCCTCGGGGCTGTTGCTGGGAAGCTCGCCAGCAGGCCGCTCCCCAGGAGGGGGCCCCGGGCGGCTGCTGTGGCCCAGCCAGCTGACGGCGCCGGCGAGTCCGCTCTCCCTGGCTCGCCCGGGATACCGGGGTGGGCCAGGAGGTCAGGTGGGAGGTGGAGCCGGCTAGGGGAGGAGTTTTCAAGGGGCGTGGGAGGCAGCAAGGGTATAAAGCAGGAGGAACGGAGGCACCTGAGAGAGTTGTGGGACGGAAGGGAGGTGGAAGAGGGTGGTGCAGTCGGCTTGGGCGCTGGGGGACGGTGGGGAGACTTGGAGGGGCAGGAAAGAGGGCAGGAGGGGAGCAGAGGAGGCCCAGGGAGAACAAAGGGAGACCTGTGGAGCGAACAGGCTCCCCAGTTGTACGAAAGGGGAGACCTGTGGAGTGAACAGGCTCCCCTGTTAAACGAAGGAGAGTCCTGTGCAGCAAACGGGCTCCTTGGTTGGACGAAGGGATGAGGCCAGGCAGGCCCTGAGGGGGTTTAGACCCCACGTATCGACCACCCCTTCCTTAGACCAGGGGTGAGGCCGGGAGTAAGAACCCCAGGTAGGGATTGGAGGGACGGCATCAGGCCCCCCCCCATGATATTCTGGAGGGGGACCCTGACAGGTGTCAAACTCGCGGCCCTCCAGATGTTATGGACTATAGTTCCCATGCTGGCAGGGGATGATGGGAACTGCAGTCCATAACATCTGGAGGGCTGTGAGTTTGTCACCTCTGACCTAAAACAATAGTGGGACCAATGGTTATCAACTGCAGGATTACAACTGATTTCTGGGCTGTAGAGATCAGGTCCCCTGAAAGGAACAACTTCAAAGAGTGAAGTACTTCAAAGAGTATAGCACTGTATCTCCTCTGACCTCCCTCCTTTCCCCAAATTCTACTTCCTTCCAAATCTCAAGGAGATTTTCAAGCCAGAGTTAGTAACCCTAGGTAGGATCATCACCACAAACACTCACATGGATCTCAGGTTGAACTGCTTATTAAAACCCAACATTCAATGTGGGCATCTTCATAACAGGCTGCCAGAGACATCCTGGCATTAATGGTCAAACTGCCTTGGCTCAAAATGGTAGGTGGCCTTATTCAATGAATTAATCAATCAATCAATCACTTTTCATCACCAAGGTATGCTGAGAGATACAGGCTGTGACCATCCCCTTCCCTGTGCTGGCAAATACTAGGATTTTCCTTAGGATTGACAGTCTCCAGATGATAGCTGGAGATCTCCTAGGATCACAACGGATCAACAGGTGATGCGGATCAGTTCCCCTGAAGAAAAGAACCCGCTTTGGAAAGTGAACTCTATAGCATTACATTCAGTTGAAGTATTTTCTCTCCCCAAACCCTGTCCTCATCAGGCTCCACCCCAAAAATGTCCAGGTATTTCCAAACTGGGAGCTGGCAACCTTGGTTTGACTGGTTAAGCTTCAGCCTTGAGATGACACTGTGACAACCCCCACCCCCTGACTGGTAAGCCATGACAGGCTGGTTCAGAAAGCCTCTGATGATCATTAACTTAAGCAACAGTTCTCACTGTTCCAGCAAATCCCAATTGGGAATAACCAGTCTTAAAGGCCTTCATGAGAGACTGGAGGAAGCCAGCAAGATCTGGCTTTGGTGGGAAGGACTCAAGCAAAGTCGATAGGAGAGGAAGACTAAGGGTCTGGGGAAAGCTAGCTCTGCTGGAGGCCTTTAGGTCGAAGTCTTAGCTGCAACCTGGAGCAGCATCACTATTCTTCTCATCCTCTGGTTGTCACAACTCCTACTAGAGGAGCTGAATCAACCCTGGCGATCAATGGGGTGACAGATGTCACAGCCAGATCGCCCTCACCTCCAATGATTCAATAAGCTTGTGGTCAACTTAGCTTGGTATGAAGAAGCTGTAAAAATACCCAACATGGAAAGTATTTGATGGGGCATTTTAATTCGGATATAGTGAATATAGATAATTTATATTTTAGCCTAAAGATAAGTTTATTATTTTAATTTGAATGTTTTAACTGTATGTATTTTTGCATGTTATAGCCAATGGCTCAAACAATAAATACTACTTGACTTGACTACTAGAGGAGCCAGAACCAGCACCTGGTTCAGTGACTTGAGAGAAATTTGTTTTCTTTCTCTCTTCCTTTAGGACACCTTACTTATTTGAAAAATAAAATAAAGCAGAAAAACCCACAGCTTCTAAATTTTTTAGGATGGTGCAAGGGAAAGGATTATGCTCCTCTTACCGGTACATTCAGTTTTCTATCCTCACTGCCCCCGTTGATATTATTTACACACCAGTGGCTAGATTCTGCAATCTTTTATAGTCCCATGTCCAGTTTGGCAGGAGAGTCTCTTCATTAAGAAATAGAGTGCCTCAGGATTTCATCCTGATTGGGTTTGGTGAGATGACTACAAATGAAAACAGTTTGATATCAATGGAAATGTGTGCTCACTAACAAAAAAAAAGCAAATATGCTTAAAAACTCTTATAAAAAAAACTTTTGTGGACATGGAATCTCAGATAGTGAGTTTTGTGGGGTAGAACTTGGAATGACTTTTGCAATAATTCAAAAAGAAGAAAACATTTTTTCTTTTTCACTTTTCACTTAACATATGTAACCACACAGAGCTTCATAACACAACAGAACTATGATCTTTTAAAGTTTAACAATCGGCATTTCTCTCTTCACACCTTGCCAACCCTAAAGTTCATTTCTTTCCTCTTTTACTATTTGTTCTGTTTTTATTTCAAAGTGCTAACAAATTATATATGCATGGTTCATTTCTTTCCTCTTGTTGATGGCCCAGGAAATCTCCAGCTGAACACTCTGTGCACCAGCTTTGAAGATGAGGGTCCCAAGAGAACTCCCCACTACATAAACACAACTGTGAAATAGTAAACTCTAAAATTTAAAATTGAGAAGAAAAGTCTCCCTCCATTACTAGTTTCCATACACACTTCATAATTATCTTAAACGTTAAGAGCCTATAATTAAAATTCAAGCTCCCAGAAATATCAGCACTAGAATCAACTGGGCCATAATTGCAACAGGGGGCAGGGCACATGGTGGGCTCCGGAGCAGTGAGCATGCATGCCCTGGGCTGGCTGGGCGGCCGAGCTGTACCCGGCCTGATCACGTGGAACATACAAGTGCAAGGGGTGGAGCACGCTCCCTATATATTAGGCAGCACACGGTTTCTCCAATCTTCTTCGATGCCTGGAGCAAACTGACCCACCCTCCCTCCCTTTTTGGGCAGGCTTTTTTGCTGCTCATACTGTCACAGCCTTTGCGATTTGGGCAGAGAAGGGCATCCTTATGGGGAGGCTGAGCTTGTGCACTGGACCTCCCTGTTGTTGGGGGCCTCAATAAGAGGCTTGGGGTGGGGCGGGCTCATGGCGCATGCCGCAGAGGCCTCTGCAATCGATCCTTACACCCCAACAGGAAGGGGCCACAGTGAGCAGGTACCCAGGTGGCCCAGTACCTTCTCTGTCATCCCCAATATGGATTGAGGTTGGTGCTGGGGTTCAGCCAGGGGTGCTGACCAGCTGCTTGGATGTGCTCCTCTTACTTGCCCAGCTTCTGCCTCAATAAAGGGTTGTGGCCCATTTTAATTCTAAGACGTGTCCTGTGGTTATTCACCAGGTGGAATCTCTGCACATCTGGGTGCAATGACAGCCATGGTTCCCTGTTCTGTTTTCCAAACATCCTGCTCCCCTCTGTTTCCTTCCCCTTCCAAGAGCATTCCATTCCATTGCAGGCATTGTATACATACCTATCTTTTAGGGCAAAGGCTCTTTGATCAATTCTTTTTAGAAGGAAGGAAGGAAGGAAGGAAGGAAGGAAGGAAGGAAGGAAGGAAGGAAGGAAGGAAGGAAGGAAGGAAGGAAGGAAGGAAGGAAGGAAGGAAGGAAGGAAGGAAGGAAGGAAGGAAGGAAGGAAGGAAGGAAGGAAGGAACACACCCAGAGCGAGAGACAGAGAGACAGAGAAAGAGACAGAGAGAGCACTTGGGATGAAATTTGGGGGGTGGGGAGCAGTGAAGGTCTAAAAATGTTACTGGCCAGCATGGTATAGTTAGTTAAGAGCAGTGGCCTCTAATCTGGAGAACTGGGTTTGATTACCCACTCTTCCATATGACCAGCAGGTTCTTATCTGGTGAATGGGATTTGTTTCCCTGCTCCTCCACATGAAGCCTGCTGGGTGACCTTAGTCTAGTCACAATTCTTGGGAACTCTCTTGGCCCCACCTACCATGAAAGCCCCACCTACCTCACAAGGTTCTATTGTAGGAGAGGAAAGAAAAGAGTTTGTAAACTGCCTTGAGTATCCTTACAGAAGAGTAAGGTGGAGTATAAATCCAAACTTCTCTTCTTCTTTTAGGATTGTTGAAGACAACCAAGTGTCCACATTTTGTATTGATGATATCATGTACAAGGCCTTTCATCTCAAGTTAAGTGTCTACCTCAAGTATCATTTGGAGGAATAAAACTGGCTGAATATCATTAGATATTATCTACAGCTACTTCAATTAAAGTTAAATCACTATTATTGTTAATTAAATGTTATATTTTTAACATAACATTTTTAACATAAATTAAATGTTACGTTTTTAACAGCACCATTCAAAGAGCCAGGCATCCAGACATAGCAGCACCGCAGCTGCGCCACCCCGCCATTCCCAAGGGGAATTTATAGCAACATGGGAAGGCCAAAAACACAAAAAAGCCTCCTTGACACCAGAAAGCCCCCTCTGGATTTAATGGACTTACATCACTGAAATGGGGGGAGTGTGTACACAGCCCCAGTGGCTGGCATAATGGGCTACCCCGCTATGCTGGAAGAGGGGGTGCAGGGACTCTGCCATAGTGTTCAGCAGTCAGCACTATGTTCCATACCATGGAATGCTGCAGTGGCTGCCCATTGGTGGATCTGCCCCTCCATATAGACAAGTGCCCAAAGGCGGGCAAATCTGTCAGCACAGATTTCCTCCTTAGATTGAGCTGTACATCTCTAATTTTATCAAGTTGTCCAAGTTTAGTTATTAATTGTTTAAGAGTAGAAAGATGGGATGAAATATTTTAATAAGTATAATGATGGAGTCATGGTGATGAGATATTTGTCTTTGTTTAGCTATCTTCTTTCTAACAATGCTCAGCTGAATCTCGAAACCAAACTGAAATTCACAGAGATTTGGAGAATACTAATTTACCATGATAAGATGTCACTTCCTGACTTCTTTAGCGAATTCAGTTAAAAAATAAGATGACAAAATCAGTCACACACTGTTTGCTGTGTGGCATTTCTCAATGTCAACTTCCTTTGGGGGGATGACATTTCCATTAAAGCCACATTTACTGCAAAAGGTAGGGAAATATATTTATTGCCTTCGCTGACTCACAGAGCATGTATGGTTTGAAACTAGAAAGCAAGGCAGGTGTATAATGTTTTGTACAGCGTATTAATTTAAATTGATAATTCTATATCTAACCCAGACTTAATGGGTTTTAAATCCTATTTCACAATTTTTTTCTTTGTTGATTAATTTTTAGGGTGAATAGGGAAATCAAGGTTAAACAAGGCTTATTTTTTCAAGTAAAAATTTACCCTCAGCCAAGTACTTAATTGAATCTCATTGGTAGGATAATGTTAAGCATATTCCCTAAACAGATACGCCTGAATTTCTTATTGACTTCAGGGAGAGCTGTCTATGTCACTCCTGGTTAGAATGACAGATGGCTTGCAGGGTGTACCCCCCTTTTTCTCTTACAGTAAGAAGTTGTATGGCAAGCACTATTGATTTGTGAGGCTTTTAAAAAAATATAAAGATGCATCTATATCCTCAAGATATTTTTAAATCTGTTTGAACTAATAAAACTTCCTTTTTGTTTATTTGATATTTCCCTCACTTATGAACCTATCAACCCCACTAATTTGGTCTATACTGTTGTTGATGTCACTTGTTATTCCAAAAGAGGTTAAAGAACTAGTTATTCAGTTTCAGTGGAATAAAAGTGACAGGGGGAAGCTGTCTTTTTGGTTGCGTGCCAAGAGCAAAGACAACATACTCCAAATGCAATGCATGGAAGTGAATTAAGTAGTTTTTGAACAAATATCAGGACATAAAGAATAATGTTGTCAGAATCTCCTTGGCAAACATTTAGCACCTAAAAACAAAAGAGCAGCCAATGTTCTGTGCACTACTACCATGTTTCCCAATGTAAAAATCTCCCAGGACTTCAAAGAATAACAAGTGAGAAAACAGAATAAATTATTAACGTTGCAAGGCTTTCTCCATCTGTGGTGGTCCTCAGAAAATCAGAAATAGTCATCAATAAAGAATGTTTGCAAGACTGTCTAACCATATAGATATAGTATATCCTTTATTCACATCTGTTTTAAAGGCTTTCTATCTTGGTTAGCATTTCTGAAGCAAAACACACACACACACACACACACACACACACACACACCACTCACAAAGATGTAATTGTAAGTAGCTCTGAAGTACCTGCAATCATTTATCAGTCTAGTCAAGTATTTCCACCACCATTAATTTCAGATGAAATAAGTTTACATTGCTGTTTAGCCCCAAAACTAAGAACCCAGTTCTAAGTTCTGGTTTCAAAGGGTTTAGGATGACATCTAAGTGTTGCACTGGTATGTCCTTCAGCTATAACAGCATACCTTGAACATACATGGGTGTATCTGAAAATAAATCAGTAGCAAGCCCCACTGCTTCTACATCTGTCTAACAGCTGCTCTAGCACAGCTGTGCAGCTTCAAGGATGAGCAGTCAGTGGAATAGGACTCAGTGAGCTTCCTGAGCCTCTTCATCTCCAGATCTATTCCCAACACCAGTGTGATATTAGGCAAGCAAAACCCCTGCTGTAGTCCAGAAAGGATAATGCAAGAGAGGAAAAAAGGTCCTCCACATCTCCCTCCACATCCAAAACACCAGTACAGCTTAGGATCCCAACTAAGCCTATAGCCAGACATAGTCCTTCCCAACAGCAATCACATGCCTCTATATCACAGCCTCCAAGGCCCTTCATAAATCCAAGGCAAGCCACATGCTAAGGCCGTGGTGGTGAACCTTTGGCACTCCAGGTGTTATGGACTACAATTCCCATCAGTCCCTGCCAGCACGGCCAATTGGCCATGCTGGCAGGGGCTGATGGGAATTGTAGTCCATAACATCTGGAGTGCCAAAGGTTCGCCACCACTGTGCTAAGGGAACATGCCCCAAGATTGTCTTTCTTTTGCCCATGCCCTGCTCAGGATTTAAAACTTTCCACTTTGGTTGGAACTGCACATAAAGTGCACTTAGGACACAGTGTGCTTACCACAAATAGTGAAGAGAGAAAACAAGCATTATTAATGCATTTGCCTAACAATCCTTTGCTCAGAACTCTTACAAGTGCACCCAAACACACAGAACCAGAAAATAGAGCAGGTTCTGCCAATTGGAGGTGGGGTGGTAGTGGAATAATGCCCCACAGATGAACAAGGAAGGAAGAATTCCAGTGACAACTTAAGGATGTTGTAAGCATTCTTCCATCCCCTGTACCTACTAGGTGTATTGTCTCAATTATCCATGACAATGTTTAGAAGGAAGAATGTATAATGATGAAGGAGGAGGCAGTAGATCTTCTGGCCTTCCATGACCATGCAATCAGCATGACCTTTCACTACCGTGCCACCATACTGGTGTCACTTTTTTTCCTTCAGGGGTATACACTCACAGGAAGCACAGCTGCAGTCTGGGGTGACTACCACTGCCCATTCAGATATGTTCAATTATTGGGCCAAACATCCATGATGTCTGTTATTTTGCTGAATCAGAGTTCCATGGAACAGTCCAGGTGCAGTCCCTCTGCAACTCCCCACAAGAAATGTATAAGTGCTCAATTGCTATCAATAGGAGGAGCCCAGCAAAGGGCTGGGCAAATGCAGAAGCCTGGCAGTGACCTGCTCTTTGTGGGGGTCTAAAGATTTACTCATTTACTGCCCTGGCAACACAGGTTGCAGGAAAGGGAAATAGGTCTAGTGCAAAGGTCTTCGGGAAGGGAACAGGCGGTGATAAGTGAGTGCAGGAGAGAAATGGTGGCCAAAATAATGCACGTGTGCAGCAGCTAATCCATATGTAACCTATTCCCCACAATAATATTTGACATGGCAAAACATTAGCTGTGCTGAAGTTCAGGTGAACTACCTCATGTTGTAACTAAACCAGGGGGCTCTGGTATGCTATTCCTGTGCATTAAAAAGTTGGTGCAACAACACAGTATGTGTGAAGCATTTTGAAAACTTTGAAGCACTAGGCAGGCATTCCTTACTATTAACTACCACTATTAGTACAATTATTCTAGCTACTTTCTACCTCAGGTTTCTTCTGTGTAGATGTCTGCTAGTCATATACACAAATAGAATTTTCCTGTATATGATACTCAGTGAATATTTACAAAACATGTACACTCAGTTTAGAGCTTTGTACATTCAAAGGCTATTAATTCTTTTGACATCATAAGAACTGACTGTATATAGCATCAAACTTTCAAATGGAATTCATTGTATCTCTCTACTTTTGGATTCCTGTATTTCCTTTTAACAAACACTGTATTTGATTGATTGTTCTGATGGGTATTGTATACTGAATCTATACCTTAGTAGAAACAGACGGTACTAGAATAACTGTACTGGAACTGGGTATTTATCATTTGCTGCATTAGAGCTGAAATTGGCTCCTAGGCCAAATTGGCTCCTAGGCCAAATTTTAAGACCCCCCCCCCCCCCCGTCTCCTTTCCTTCAGCTAAAGACAGATTAACATTGGACAATACAATTGACATGTTACATAACCAAAGATGATAAAGTTTTAAAAATATAAAAGAAAGTGGTAGAATGCAGTCATTTTTTTCACATCAGTGAAGGTTCAAAGTCCTTCCTTGTGGAAAATTCTGTTGAACGAATGCTCTAAACATTAGGTATCCCTCCACTTGGTATATCTATAATGATTTTCATAAACTTAAGTACAGAATTACTAACCTGAAACAAATTAGTCCAAGTCTCACACAAATAACCCCCCCCCCCCTCCATTTAACATGCCTACAGATATCTACTGAAGTGGGAGAACAATTTGCCCTTTGGCTTCTAGTCAGGCACCAAGGATCTCAATATTTCTTATATCTTTTGCCATGATAAAAAAGTCAGTAACAGGAATGAGAAAAGTGATTAAGCCAACAGGGCTCGCTTATGCTGGTTCTCTGACAAAAAAGCAAGTGGGGTTTCATAAGAAATACTGAGTCACTGACAGAAAATAAAACCTATTCACTTTGTGACAAAACTGGTATAACAAATGGCATATTAAATTGATATTTTTCATGTTCCCTGGCTCTCAGCTAATCTATTTATATTCTCCTAGGCCAAAGCTGAACCATTTCTCTTTATAAGTATTTGTATAATGTACAGCAGAGCTGGGAATTTGAGAGATACGTTATATTTGTTTGCTGGTAAAAAAAAATAGCCCTCCTGTTTTCACCAGTAGAAAAGTTGACCCCAATATCTTAAAGAAAATCCACTGATTTCCACAGAATTAGATCTGGCTTATTTGGTTACAAGATGTTCAAGTCTAGCCTGTACTCGTGACAGGCTTTCAAGTAAATACATGCTAAGCAAAGACAAACATATTATAAACTCGCATAGTTTTATAATCTTAATTCTGTAAAGTCAGGATTGTGGCCAAGCAATTTGCATCATCTAGGAAACTCCATCACACAATGAAGATAAAGTAAGTGAATGTTGCCATCTGTTTTTGAGCTCTTATACTGTTTTAAATTTTTATACTGTTTTAAATTATTTATTAAGATTGTTTCTGTTTTATTGTAATAGTTTTTATTGTTGTTGCCACCCTGAGCCCTTTGGGGGTAGGGTGGGTATAAATCTAAGTAATAAATAAATAATAAATTACAAAATCACAGGCCAGATTTGAAGCCAAGAGTAAATAGAATCACATTACTGTACTTCTTTTAGCAGGAAGCCCAGCATGTTCATTGAATATAAAAGGTAAGTTAAAACAAACACATATGGTTCCTTTTAGCAACATGTCTGTGTTTGTTCCTTCCATGACAATTCCTTCTACTTTCAAGACAATTTCCTTCCACAAATAATGCTGAGAGATCCTTGACTTCAGCATGTCCTGTACTGATTTCAACATGTATATTACGTTGGTATCTAAGCACCCTAATTTGTAACCACTGTACAAAAATATTGAATGTTCAAAAAAATTGAAATCCCCCTCAAAAAATCTAGATACAAATGTTTTCAATGATAACATCTATACTATGGAATTTACTAAAAGCCCTTCAGTTTTACCTTCCTCCTAGTCTATCATCTATTCTATCATCATCATCTTCATGGGGTTTATGCTTCACTAGGTACTATATAAACTAGAAGGGATCACTGGCATATATGTGGTCCATAACTGGAGGAATGCTGGAAGCAACTGCTAAAGAATTCACTTGGCAGCCTGCTTGATACAGAGCCTGGGTAGCTTCTAAGCATTTCTCCCCTGTTTTAATCACACTGATTACATTCTGCATTGCACCTTTGCCTCTTGACTCTTTTCTTACCAACACCACTCACACCTTCTGACTGGAATATAAAGACTCCATTCAACTTGTATTTGATAAAGGAAGCTTTGACTCTTGAAAGTTTATTTCCTTTAAATCTTGTTGGTTGGTTCCTTCAAATCTTGTTGCTGTACGTGTATCTGGTTTATAGGGTGCCTTTATTCAGGAACTGTAGTTCATAGAGGGGAGCATTCTGTGTAAAATTCTTTTCTCCCCCTACATCTTCATTCATTTTCACTACTAAAGATTTTAACATTGGATATTCAATTCATTAGTATTTCCATGTACTTCAGTGGTCCATGCACAGAAAAATAATTATGGGTTATATCCATTTTTCTCATTTTAGTTCCATTTTATTCTGGTTTCTCCCTTCGCATGGGAGTCGGTTTTCCGCAAGGAGCCGAGTTCAGATCCGGGGGAGATGTTCCAATTTCTTTCTGCCCCTTCATATGAAGCCACTATTTTTTTTTTTACAAAGCAAACTTGCAGACACAAACATTCTGTTTTTTCTGTGTTCTGACTGGCTGTTCCATCAATACAGTCCCCCTTCTGCTCACTTTCACCCTCTGCTAAGGGAACATTTCTGATTGGTGGAGAATCTACAGCAACCCCAGGAGCCCAAGCAGGACCTCCCCTTCCCATTTCTACAGCATGTGAAAAACGTTTCGGACTTTGAAACCACAACACATGTAAATATGAAGCATGCAACCCCCCCACCCCTTAACACTGTGATAACCAAAACAATTCAAGCTGTCCAAAAAGGGAGAAAAGCAATATGTCCCATCTACATCCAAAGGTGTGCATCTGCCTAGCTCCATGGTGGTGAACCTATGGCATTCCAGATGTTCATGGACTACAATTTTGCATCAGCCCCTGATAGCATGGCCAATTGGCCAATTGGCCATGCTGGTAGGGGCTGATGGGAATTGTAGTTCATGAACATCTGGAGTACCATAGGTTCACCACCAATGGCCTAGCTACATGCTCTGAGCATCCAAAAAAAAATAAAAAAGAATCAGTTTCTGTACACATTTGGATTGGAATGATACTCACAGCTGCTGCCAAGGAGAGAAAACATGCTTAGGTGACGATGCTGAAATGGCGGGTTACCACACTAGTCATCAGCTCAGCAGAAACAAAACTGACATGACATAAGTATTAAAACCCACTCGCACCAGAGATGCAGAATGCAGAAAAGCAAGATTGGAGGCATAATCAGCTGATCAAGTTGTTTTCTTTAATTGACAACTTTCATGTCTTGTTCAAAGCCTACAGAATGATGTAGAAAATGTCAAATTATTTATTAGTTTTCCTCTTCACTCAAAATTGATAATAAATACACCCAAGCTTTTTACAAGTAATAAATACACCCAAGCTTTTTACACTGAACATTACTACTTATTTTTATGGGCATAGATACTGAACTCGTTGTTTACTGCCTGTAAACACAAAAATATTTGTTGAATTAAAACATTTGTAAGTTACATTTGCTGATTCAAAAGATAATTTTGATGGGATCCCACATGTCCCAAGCAAATACATTTTCCATTATATAATAAGAGGAAGTTGTTTTGAAAGATAAGCTAGTCCATAACAGAACAAACACAATTTGACTCCTACAGAAATAATCTATAACAAATCAGATACATAATCCATGAGTTTTCTTATTTCTTCAGCCACAAAGATCCCCATCCAAAAGGGGGGGGGGCAAATTTTCTCCCGAGAGTGGCATGCTGCTGTGCCAACTGACTTGCCCTTTCACTTATCCCAGTGGAGGGGCTATTATGTTGGTGTGCAACTGGTCCTGTAACTTGACACTGGACACCACACCAGTGTTCCTGGGCCTCTGTCGCTGCTGCCAGTATATTGAGAGTGGGGCAGGGGTGTGGCCAAGGGAGGAACTGATATTAGTCAGGTCTTTCTTTGTCTTTGTTTGCATTATGCTGACAGCTCATACTTCAGACTTAAGTTACCCTTTTGGCGGCAGGAAAGCTTTTTTACTTTGTGAACCTCCCCACACCAACATGAAGACTCTATGGGGGCAGAAGAGGGGTGCCCGGTTCTTGGATGGGGTTGCTTGACTCCTTTCATGTGGTGGTTCAATGATGGGTACCATAGATATTGTAAAAAAAGAAGTGTTAGAGAGATTGTTGTAGTTCTGATGTTTTTGACAGACATCCCACTGTTTTTGTTTTTTAAGTGCATTTTGACCTTTTTCTGTTCTTAGGACACATACACATACAATCACACAATCAATTTGTTACAGTGTTTTACCAACATGTGCATGTCCTCTGGTAACATGGGAGGATGACTGCATACGAACTTGGAAGTGATCTGTATTCTAAATTCAGAAATACAAACAGAACAAGTGAAAATGTGTAATTTATTGGTTCCACCTTAAGAATAAAAGCAAATAATTTGGAACTTAAACATTCAAAGAGCAAAATTTCAGAAAAATAGCTCTGCAGGAATGGAGGGAAATAACACCAGTGTCACTGCTATAAAAACATGAGTTACACAAAGGGTCAGTCTGATTTCATTGGTACAAAGAACATCTACAACGAATCTGAATTTTTTACAGTATCTTTGGGATAACTGGTGAATACTCATGCCAAAATTCCAGCCCTCAGACATTCTGTTTCAATGTACCGGTATTCCTTTTCTTTCAGCCCCAGATTTTTCTCTAATTAAGCAATATGTTTACAGGCAGAAACATATTTAGTTGGTTGTTCATTTTACAACACCTTTCCTAAATAAGAACATCTGTTTCACATTCTCTTTTTGTTTTCAAGGTGAGCTACTGTCATTAAATTTTCAAATGTCACAGTCTGTGAAGAGCTATGTTAAACAAAGTGAGTGTGAACAATAAATGTATCAATCATCAAGGGTTCAGGGCCGAATCTACAATTTTTGAAAGGGTGAAAATGTACAAAATGATGCTCCCATGTATTACATACATATTTTATAAGTATGTATATACTCAACAACTCTTGTAAATGATAAACTATAAATTGTTAATGAATAATTACACTTTTACATTATTTTGTCTAACTCAGGGGTGGGCAACCTTTAACACCCAAAGAGCCATTTGGACCCATTTTCCACAGAAAAGAAAACACTTGGAGCCGCAAATACTTTTTTACATCTAAAATGAAGATGACACTGTTTATATTCTCATGCAGGGAGAAGTTGCCTTCTTGGGGCCTATTTTTACCTATCAAAGCAAAAAAAAAGAGGGGGGGGGGTAAAAAGCCTGTTGTTTTGTACATGATTCAAATGACCAGCACTAGAACCCCTTTTTCACACATTTCTCTTTTCTTGTGTTGAAAAACACTGATTATGCCCCTCCAAAGAACCCCCTCAAATTCCACTTGGATGGTGGATCAAGATTGGTGCCTTTTTTGGGGTTGTCAACTTCCGAGGGGGGGGGGCTGAACTTCTGCCATGGAGGGTGGACTCGACAGCCATATTCCTTACTGAGCATGGCCCCCGCCCTGGTCCCAAAAGCCACAGCTTCTGAGAATCTACCCCCAAATGTCCTGGGATTTGCCCGCCGGGAGTTGGCAACCTGTGACAACCATGGCTGAGGAAGATCCCAGCCTTCCTCCCTTCCATGATCTTCCCTCCACTGGCTTACTCTGAAGTAAACCTTCCAAGATCCACAAGCAAGGCTTTCCCCATGCCCTCCTGCCCTCCTTGGCAATGCAGAAACAAACAATTCCCACCTCCCCCCGCCTCCCCATCAAACAGCCCTGACGAGTGCAACCTTGCAGGGCTGCAGGTAATAACTCCTTTAAAACCTGACATCGTATTTCTCACCTGAACTCAGTCAGGCTGCCATCTGCCAGGAAAGCCCATGGAGCTCATTAGGGCTGCTGGAGGGTCTGCAACCCAAGGTGGTGCTGCTGGTCCCGCCCCTAAGAAGGACCCGGGGTGAGGGAAATGAGGCCACCCAAAGTAGGGTCAACCCCTGACCCCCATTCAAGGGGCTGGACTGAAGTTAGGATTGCGCTGAAAATCTGCACTCCTGCAACTCCCTCCCATTTCTCACCCTTTGCCACTCACCTGTTCAAGAGGATCCACCAGTGGATCAAGAGGATTCCCAGCCCTGCACCATCATCACCGGCATCAGCCAACCAGGCAACTGGGACAGGGAAGCCAGAAGTGGGATAGTCATCTCGGGCTGTGCCTCTGTACAAATGGGGACTCTTTCCCATTAACCCTTAGGGCAACTCTCCAAAGGAGGCTGAGAGGACCCAAGCTATGTGGAGCCACAGTGCAAGGATGAAAGAGCCACATGCAGCTCCAGAGCTGCGGTTTGTAGACCCCTGGTCTAACTAGTTAAATTATTTTGCCTCTCTATAGTGTATGAGTATTCTTTCAACTCCTCTGCACACATAAAGGATGGGGCGGTATAAAAGTTTAATAAATAAATAAATAAATAAAATAAAAATAAAAATCCAAGCCAAGGATAATGTTTTTTCAGCCTAGACCTGTCCTTGGACATGATTTTAAATATACCACACATAATTTTGACATAGGAAACACCAAACACACTGTATGCTCTTTTGCAGTCTGATAAAGTACAGCCCAAGAAAATGTTTAATTATGCTGCTAGAAGCTAAAATGGCAAAACTGAATGTTAGTCACTGGAAAAGACAATAATGCTCAGCAATCCTTAGGACAATAGGAAAGAGAAAAACTACCATGAGATGGAAATCACAGCCCTCAGTTTAAATTACCCTAGCAAGGTTGTCAATGAGAGGACATTTTATTGATTCATAAGTCAGAAACAACTTGATGGCACCAGTGGCATATTTACCCGGGGATGAGGGGTACCTCAAGATCTTTCTGGACTGCCATTAATTTGCCATTCTGGGTGCCATTAATTTGGTCATGTGGGGGTGCAAAAATGCCCCCACGTGACCAGGAAGATGGCAAGGCAGAAGGAAGTCCTGCTGCTTTGCTGTCTTCGGGTGCCCTTGACCCCGCCCATGTCATCATGGGCAGGGTCGAGGGTGCCCAGGTGCCCCCCATGCCAGCAGGCTTCTCTCCCCCATCCCCTGCACCCGCAGCTGCTGGTGCAGGGATGCCATGGTTGCAAGGGATGGGGGAGAGAAGCCTGCCAGCTTCTCTTTCCAGTCCTCTTGTTCTGGCAGTGCAGGATCAGGGAGCCTGCCAGCTTCTCTTCCTGTCCCTGCACCGGTGGCGGGAGGAAACTTGCACTGATAGTGTAAGGTATAGAAAGAGAAGACTGCTGGCTTCTCTTCCTGCCTCTCTCTCGCCAACAGCGTAGGGATGCCAGCAGGTTTCTCTCCCCCATCTCTTGCACCCATGGCACGAGTTTCTCTCCCACTGCTGGTGCAGGGACATTGCACTGGTGGTGGGAGAGAAACTCGCACCGATGGTTCAAGGGACAGGAACAGAAGCCTGTTGGCTTCTCTTCCTGCCTCTCTCGTGCTGACGATGCAGGGATGGGGAGCCTGCTGGCTTCTCTTCCTTTCCCTGCACTGGTGGCAGGAGAGAAACTTGCACTGATGGTGCAAGGGACAAGGAGAGAAAACTGCTGGCTTCTCTTCCTACCTCTCTCACGCCAACAGTGCAGGGAAGACAGCAGGCTTCTCTCCCCCATCCCTTGCACCAATGGGAAGAGGGGCTAGTTGTGGCACAGCCTTCTTCTCTTCACTGCCCAGCAGCCCCAGCAGAGAGAATCCCCCACCCACTGGCTCAAGTAAGTCACTGTGGGGTGGTGACGAGGTGTGTGGGAGGGTGAAGGGGTGCAGGCAGGGTTCCACGCCAGGGGCCACACCATGCCAAATGGGGGGGGGTGCCCGGAGGGGCTTTTTGTCCCCAGGCACCATATGGCCTCCATATGCCCCTGACTGGCACATAACACAAGTGAACAGTGCAACTCCGTTGATTCTGCTGTACTTCTTCATGGTTATTGGTACTATTGATCATCATTATTATTTATTTTGCTGATATGCTGTTCTCCTGGCAAATGAGCTCCGAAGTGTGAACAACCATAAATGTACAATTAAAACAATGTATAGAAGAATTTCTAATATGGCAATCTTATAACATGTTCAAGAAGGCTTGGGATAGAATTACTTTCAATAGTCAATGTAATAACCAGTCAGAACCAAGACAAAACAAAAAGATACCAAATCAGAACCAATACAACAAGTCAAAGTTAAAAAGCCAATGGAAGATAGGATCACCCTCTTTGGGGGCTGAAAAAATTGGACCCCGTGAATCAAACTTTACCAAACTTGGGGTCTTTCTAAGGAGAGTTACTTGCAGCTGTGCTGCAAATTTGATGCCTCTGCCTTTAAAAAAGTACTTGTCCAAAAGCATCAAAAAAAAAATTCCTCGGTTGCCACCCACCTAATTCCACTCCAATATTTCTACTGCCTTCCTGAAATCCACCAAAAGCTTGAGATAGAGTGATTATTATCTGTAACCACACAGCCCATATCTCTGAATGGCCTCATTCAATGGTCTCATGTAGATGTTGAAAAGCATATTGGGCAAGGTAGACTCTTGTAGCCAAAGACCAAGGTTCAAGTTGGTCATTCAGTAAAACCTTCTGAAATCTACCTTCCAGATAGCAGAATGCCTCCCAGTCAGAACCCCAAAGGCCAGTCCAGAAAGATCTTGTAATAAATGCAACTGAAAATGGATAGACCTGTTCAGTGAAGTTCTGTGCTAATGCTGGCTAATAATAAGAAACAAGTTCAAAAGAAGTAAATATGCATCAGATATTTTAAAGCATGAAAATATTCTTTATCCAAAGTACTGAGTATGGCAATGACTTCACACCATATATTTCCTATTATTTATTCAACAATTTCTGCTTAAGGTAGAAGCTGCAGGGAACACTAATTAAGGATGGCCTGGTGCTGTTTCAAGGGCCCACAACACCAAGATAATGTGATATTCTCATGGTCATAGACTTTGCAATGTTTAGAATACATCCACACACAAAAAAAAGCTTTAAAAAGAACTATAGAAAACAATTTGAAAAAACCAAAATTCAGTAGAAAATGTTAGAATATTTATCAAAGAGAATGAAAATCACACATAAACAGGGTAAATATACTCTTTTTCCCTTCAGAAAAGTTCCAGATCTCATACCAACAAGCTCTTCATTTTTGTGTGGTTCTTTGCTTCAGATTCATTTGTTTTTGTTTTTTTGGTAAAATAGGATGATATAACTAGTCTTGTGAAGAACAAATAAGCAAGATGCTATGTATTAAACTATGACTGAACCACCATTAATTTGCATGTAATTGATAGACGAGAGTGGTGTTTTTAAATGCTCATTTTACTTGGCATTTTCAAAGTGCCCTCTATTGACACTGGCTTCAGGCTGTGGTCGCAAGCTTTGTCACATCTTGTCCAACTCTGTACAGAACACAACCCTTAAGCTAAGATAGCCTAGAAACTGAGTTAATGAAAGTATTGACGGACCAGCCTGCAGTATCCTAAACAAGATGCTGTAATGATAACACAGTCTCCTTCCAAGGCTAGGCAGAAAATTGGACACCACATCACAGTTGCCTCTCCTGTTTCCTATTTTTACACAAAGATATACTGTAATAATGAAAACAAACCTGCCTCACTGCCAAAAAGAGGAGAATGGGTTCATGGAAAGTACTCATAAGAGAATTTGTATTTCTGGAACCAGAAACTGTAGACAGAATCAAATTAATTTGTTATAGAAAGAAATATGTGTACCATTTGCAAGTATCTGCAACAATTTGTATTTATCCTTTTACTATGCTCATTTATCATATGAAACAGTAACTACTTTAAATTTGTTGTTTTCAGCACAGTTTAAAACCATCTAAAATTCATAGGAATTTTATTTGATGGTGGGAGATTCTATCAAATCCTAGCAAAATAAAATGTTTCATTAACATTTGCTTATGAAAGGCTTGCAATGTTTTACTTTTGCAAGCTACCTGCTGTGTTTCGTTGTGGTATAATGAGCATACAAACAGGATCTTAGCATGGGGAAAGACACTATTTATGACAAGCTGATCCCAGTTAACTCAAGACTTTATAAATAAAACTATTACCGTATTTTGAATTATGTGTGACATACAATAGCTAACAAATTTCCTTTAATGTATAACTATCATGCTCAAGCACCCACCAATTTGGTTCATATTCTGCTAGTCTTCAGACATGATCGGGGGGTCAAGCTGTTGGATGCATTCGAGCAAATTGTGCATCTATTTGCACAATTATACTGACTTTTCACAGCTGCCATTTTATCTCCATCTTCCTGCTACCCTTTCAAGATTTTTTCGTTGTGACTTACTGCTTAAGTATACCTGCATGTTTTTAGTTTCTGCTCATGAGACTAACTAATGTTGCAAGCACTTATTGTGATCATCTCACAAATAGATGCCATTGACTGCAGGTAAAAAAGCAGGAAATGCCAGTCATTTTAACATTGTATCCAATTGCACAGGTACAAATAAGTCTATGTTTTACTGGTGAAGCAGTTTAAAGACTTTGGGGAATGTATGGTTTCTCTCCAGTAAGTAAGATCATTTCAATTGCATTGCTGAAATGACCTTGGGGGATGTATGGTTTCTCTCCGGTAAGTAAGATGATTTCACTTGTATTAGTTATTTATTCACCACACAGAACCTGACCTTGTAGCACCAATGGCAACTGCAAAACTGCTCAACATGATGCTATGCTTGAGATGGGCTTTGGTATGAAAAATCAAGGCAATTTGAACAAGAGATTGTTTTGTATGTAAGTGGGGCAATTTAATCAAGGAAAATTCACCAAAGCATCATCTTTGTTTCTCAGTGTTACCACTTTTCAGTGGCAGTTCCATGTTTAAGTCAGTCAGAGTAGATCTTGGTGGATTTTACAAAGGAGGTTAAAACAGACATATTTCACATTACTTTCTGCCTGACAAAGAAAACTCCATGGCCCCCTGGGAATGTTATCCTTTATCTAATTCTTTTTACGTGTTTTTGATAGCATTTTATTGTGGTTGTTTTTATTGTAGTCACATAAATGATCACATGTATGAGTCCCTAACCTCAAAAATATGATTGGCCCAAGACAACCCAATAATAAAGGACTGACTTGTAATACAGGTTTCTTTATTTTCAAAGGCAGTGGCAGTTACTCCTCTATACACAAACTGCTTTTCTGATATGAAGCTGTGGGTAGATAATGAAATATATGGCATTGACATTTGGTCCATATCCATATAAACAATACACTCAAGATTAATTGTAGAATTATGGTTTGGATGATTTTTCTACTCCTTGTTATAAATGCTGATAACTTTTCAGCTGACATTCTTCCTTTGTAACTACATTGTTTCAAGGCCATTGAATCTCATAATGATAAACATTTCTGAACTCAATTTGAATTTTAAATATATAGAAAAATAGATAGACTTTGCACATATTCTGATATTTACTATCAATGTAGAAAATAAAGGATTTTAGAAAGCTCTCATTCAGAACCAAATGTATAAATTGTAAAGTGTGTTCTTTAAAGAGAGACTAATGGATGTTTGGGAAGCCAAAGTTTCATCCTAACATCTCCTATGTAGTCTTTACTGTGTGTGGCAGGAGTGGCGCTCCAGATGTTCATGGACTACTGTAGTCATCCCCGCAGGGTCGTCGCTAAGGAAGAGGCGAGATGCGGAGGTTTCATCTGGTGGAGAGCGCCAGCAGCGGGAGCGCGGGTGTCCGTGTTCCTAGTGACTCTGCCGCGTGCTGGTTCCTGGCACCTTTTATTATGATTATAGCGGGGGCGTGTAGAAGGGCGGATCAGGGGGAAATCCGGGAGAGCGGGAGAGTGGGAGACTGAGAGATCATCATGTGATGCATGATCTCACCTGGCTGCTACGTGCGGAGAGGAGCATCAGCGTCTGGGCCTAATCCTCACCTGGGGGCAAGACCATTGTCCCTTTGTCTGGGACACCCGGTGGTTGTGAGCCAGGCAGTTCATGACCCGTGACTCATCGGGGGGTGAGGAGTGGGGGAGCGGTGCGACCAGAAGACCGTAGGAGCGCCGGTGTTCCAGCGCTCTACTTACGGTGCTGCTGGGTCAGCAGCTCATCCCTACATCTCCTCCTTTTTACATTTAGAAGGGAGGCCGAATTGTTAGGGGGCGATTTAAAGGGACGCTCACCTCCTCCGCCGTTTGGCCAAGCTGGCCGAGCTGCTTGTGCAACATTAGAACTTGGTTGCGATGTAAAGGAAAGTCAAATGGTTTCTTGCACACGTTACAGGCAAAAGTAGATATGCATTGAGCAAGGCAAACTCCAATAATAAAGCATACAATCAAACCAATGCAGAATTGAACAGTAGTACAGTATCTGGCAACTCATGCACTTTCATATGAATCAACAATGACAAACAATCAATGGCGGCACGATTATCTAAGGTCGCTTGGCGAAGCTCCTGTTGCTCGGAGACCAGAGCATCCAAGGCAGTTGAGGTAGAATTGGTGGACTTCGCAAGGGCACAGGCCAGAACGGCCGATAGTCTTGGTGTTACAGGAAATAAGTCCGGGGATTCCCACAAGGGAAGTCGCAAGGGAAACATACTCCGCCTTGGCTAGAGCCGCCGCGTCGCTCCGGCAAAAAGGGGGGCCGAAGGGAAGGGGGAGCGACGGCGGCGCGTGGGCTTCCGGGGTGGAGCCTGAGGCAGGACGATGGTGAGGCGGCAGCAGAGAGTTCCGGCAGACGGATGCAACAACAACAAATAACATAACTTCTAAAATTAAAGCATGCAACAACTTCCATGATCAGCTGGGCCACAGTACTCAATAATTCCTTTGGAGGTCGGCTCCAAAGGGCATCATGTAGATGGAAACAATAAACATAGCTAAACAATACAAAGGCTAGGTGATGAAAAAAAAGGAAAAAGTAGGCAAGCAGCCATGGCTGCATAATTGTCCAATGCCACGGCTCTTGCTGCTTTGGCCACCAAAGCCTTTAGGAGCAATGGGTGGTAGAGTCCATGGATTTCTCAAGAACGTAGAGAGAGCTACTGATAGTTCTTTCTTAGCATTGCAAGCTTCAGTGACTCCTCTACGAAGCAAGCAAGGCTGCAGTAGAGAAGGTATGTTCCGAGCAATAATCAGGTGAGCTGGAAACAGCCGGAGAGTTCCAAAGGTTAACCTATCAGGAAATGTTCCTGGCTGCAACTTCAAACTCCAGCCAGGGGGCGGCAGAGAGGGAGAGAGAATGGCTGGCTGTAGATGAGGAGCAGCTTAATTGACACACAGCGTCAACCTCTGAGCCATAGCTGGCTCCAGGCAGAGAAGGGCCACCACGTTGGCGGCGGCAGCAAATTGCTCCCAGATGTTGGTCTGGTCAAAGCTCATCAGGGGTGGCCGACTGCCACCGGCAGGAGAACAGCAGAGCAGGCAGAGAATGCGCTGACTGCCAAGTTGCTGTGATGATCGCCAAAGATGGTAGCACAAGAGACCCTCGGGTGTCTCGGGATAGCCTTGCTGGCGCAGCAGCTTGACTCGAAGCTATGGCTGGTGGTTGCCTTCGACATCCCCAGGTCATCCAGGTCTTTGGACCGTCCGGGTGTCGGCGTCGGCGTCTCCGTTGGGGCCGATGGGCGGGATCCTCCAGAGAGATCTATTCCATCTCCGGGATGGGGTTGGTTTCCTCCTGGCGCCATTCCATGGGCTGGCTGGTCATGGCGAAGTGTCCCGGAATCCACAGGGGACCTGTAGGAAGAAGCGACTGAAACACACCCCTTCCCCAGGTTATGGGAGGGCCGGTCCCGGTCCCGCCAGGCTCGCCGTTCCTAGAGCCCGGATGGCGGGAGGTCAAGATCGAAGGATTTTTGTTTGAGTTAGAGTTTAATATAAGAAGCAAAGCTTATTTTGCAGCCTGCGCAAGGAAGGTTGCTTTAATGCAATCTACTGGGGGCCGCCTACTCCTCTTTCTTTAAATTGTTTGACAGGAAGGGGCAGGGTGGTAGGTGATCCTGATGCGAAGCTGGCTTCAGAGCCATCAGGGTGCGCCAAATGCCAGGGTCCGAGCCCTCAGAGATAGGAGGGGGCTAGCGGACTCTGGAGGGAATTGTTAGGGTGTGCATGCTTAATTTGCCCAGCAACACAAAGGAGGGCTTGGATGCGCTTTTGGGTGATGGATGCATCCGGAGACAAGCTTAATCAGGCGATTAGGAGTAAATTTCAGCCACACACACAAAGGGGAGGGTCTTTCTTTGCGGGGAAAAAATGTACTTACCGTGACCTTGATGGTTAACGCCGCAGAGGCTGGAATGGTGCTGAATTTGTAATCGAATTATCTTGGGGAGATGCTGCCTCGCCGAGATTGTTCTCCTTAAGGGGGCTGCTTCGGTCGAGCCGCCAGGGCCTGCAAGCTGAATTCATACAGCTGCCCTGCGCTTTGGCAAACACTCACCCACCCAGATCATGAGTGGATCTGTGTTTGCAGCAACCCCCCCCTTAACTTGGGGCCTCGGTCCTGGCAGTGCTCTGGCGGTACCCAGGATGGGCCCAGATTTTAAGGTACAATCAGGAGGCCAGTCAGCCAATTGGCCCTCCCGCCTTCGTTGGTTGAAAATAGAAGGAAGGAAGGAGGGAGGAGGGAACAGCTCCTGGGCGGAATTTAGGGAGTGAATTCCAGGGAGACAATACAAAAGGCTACGCAGAAAGAAAGAAAAGAGTATGGGAGGTTTTGGAACCTTTACCTTCCCCTCCTGTAAGGGAGACCTTGGAAGGTTTGAGCTCACTTCCCACCTTCACAGGCCCCGAGGCTTCGTGTAAAGGTAGGTGGCTGAGAGAGCCCCCAGGCATTGTGACTAGCCAGGTGTTCCCCCTGGCCCGGAGAAAATGTAGAGAGCACGGAAACAATTCTGGCTCCATATATAAACTTGTGCTCACGCTAATGTGGTAATGTAGGCTCAGACAGCCAAAATAGCAAAGGGTTCTCAAGAGAAAAGCTTTTAAAGAAGAATTTGAGGGTTTAACTAAGATGGAGGGCGGCTCGAAGCAGGCTCCACAGGCATCCTAGGGAACATACGGCGAGGCTGTGTCCCGCTTCAAGGCTGATGCTGTAATGGGTGAAAACCTTTCAGGGCACTGGCACACATAATCAAAAGGAGAAAAACTTTAATTGAGGCACAAGAGCGTGAAAGCTTAGAAGCAATGGAAAAATCCCTCTTATGAGGGGAAAACTTTAGGGTCTCTGAGAAGGGGGCAAGACATACAGAACATATATAGGCATACAGAGCACATATAAAGTAATGAGGGAGGATTGCATCTCTGGTTTGAGGTCTTGCTCTCTGGATCTTGCAAGGCGATTCCTTTTGCAGGCTCGCGATCCTGCTTTTCCCTGAGGTACTGGCGATTTTGCTGCCACTGGGAGCTTTGAGCTTAGGGCTTTGCACAGGCTCAGAGGCTATGAGATCTGGTTTGAACCTTACAGCTGGAGAGGGCCAAGGGGGCTTCTTCTTCATGAAAGGACTTTGGGCTTAAGGCCAGTATGCGAGCATCTTCCCCTTTCCATGCCTCATTGTCCTGTAGATTGGCTATGGGGCATTCTGAGGAGGGGTTCAAAGCGGCAGTCCTCTTGGTTAATGAGGCGGACTGGGCATAGTGCCAGAATGTTGGCGTTCTCTTCCGTCGGCATTTCTCTCTGTGGCAATTCAGTGACTGTGGACTCTGCAGGGATTTTGAAATGCGTGCCACTCAGGGCACTGGCGGAGGCATGGTGACTTTAGAAGTAGAAGGGGTTAGCAGAGCAGGAAGTATAGGCAGTAGGGGGGGAGCAAGCAGCGAGATTTAGATTGGCTGAACTTAAGATCGGGCTTCAGTGAAAGCATAGGGACTGGATGTCCGGATGAACTTGGCAGTTCCTGCTTGGGGATGTTTATCCACACCTGGATGTGGATGGCAGGCTCCCTGATGCTGATGGAGTCGATGACCCCTGGGATGATAGAGCAATCCCTGTTCAGCAGCAGAAGCTTTTAGCAAGACCAGCCCAATGGTCTCCGTGGGGATGGGATCACTACACTGAGCTGGAGCAGCGAAGATCTCATAGGGGAGCTCGGGGGAAAGAGGTTTGAGGTCGCGGGACCTTGGTTCCGAGCTGAGGGAGATGCCCGGGTGCAGGCCACTCCCAGCGGGCATTGGGAAGCACCTGGTCTTGGAGCCTCCCACCGGGGTCTTAGCCCTCTGGGGGGAGACCCCCTTCACGTCTGAGCCTTAGGCCCCCCCACCGGGCATACTACAATCCTTACGGAGAGGGCTGCTTATTTAAAGCTAGCTTGATGGGTGAAAGACCCGATATCCTGGCAAGCCTTAAGCATGTCGGCCAGTCCGGGGTTCCTACCTAGACCTGTGACTGCTTTGCGGCACTCAGCGGAGGCGTTCTCTTTGTAGAAGCTTAAGGAGGTTAGCCCTGGGCCTCCTCGTTGTCAACCTGCCTTTTGAGGGCCTCCTGGAGCCTGTTCACGCAGGCCAAGCACTTAGGGCTCCTGAGGCTTCTGCCGGACACTAGAAAAGCTTTGGGCTGGCAGATCCGGTGCTGGGGACTTTCAAAAAACACCTTGTAGGCGCATTCAGAAGTGACCGTAAGGGGTGGCCTCCGACAGAACAATTTGTCGCGTTAGGGTTAGTGAAAGCAGCGCAGCCATAAAAGCTGCTTGGCGGTGTAAGCGCCGCCAGAGGGCTGCTCCTCTGCTTATGCACTGCTGGCGGTGCTTGCTTCCCCAGATCACATACTGTCACGGGGTTTTAAAAGCATGCGAAAGGTGGTTTTCCAGTCCTCCGGAACCATTAGGTGGTTCCTGGCGACTGCTTCCAACATGCCTCTCACATAGGGGCTGGTGATTCCTACGTCCCGCATTGCCTTGCGGAGCTCAGTGAGAATGTTATAACCTAGGGGGCGGTACTCGACAACTCGCCGAATGATGCCATCCTCCCCCTCGTTATCTGTGTAGTGGATGGGGCACATGGCAAGGATGTCAGCATCGTCTTCCGTCAGGGTTTCCTTCTTTTGCAGATCGTGGCTAATACGCTCTGTTAGGGTTTTGAAACCCGCGCCATTACGTGGCGCCGACGGAGGTGCGGTGGCTTTAGAAAATGAAGGCGGAGCGAAGGGAGGAGGCGGCCGAGCCGCGGGAGAATTTGAAGGAGGCGGGGAAGCAAGGGAGGCAGAGGGAGGACAGGCGTCCAATTTAGTGGATAGAGAAAATTCCGGGGGTGAAACTGAAGCTGAAGGGTCGAAAGGAGGGCGATCTACAGCAAGGGAGCCATAGACCTGCAGGCTGATGGCGACATAACATTGCCTCCACGTCAGTAGCAGTGATATCGGCACCCGAGGCTCTGTGCGAAGAGTGCGCCCGATGTTTTCCCAATCCTTAAGATTCAATGTCCCCCCCTCCGGGTACCATGGACATTGAGCTTCAATCTCCTCAACCAATTTGCGCAGCTCCCCTCTCTTTATGGAGACCCTGCCGCGTTTCGCTAATGCTTTAGCTCGTTAACGTGCTTGTCATAAGCCCTGCTTTTGCAAGCTCCCATACTTACCGGTGTTCCGTCGGACGAGAGAGTGTCCTAGGACTCGGGTCCCTGGATGCGTTGATCCAGCGGACGGGCGATACCGAAGGTGTGTTCATGAACATCTGGGTGCCAGAGTTGGACACCCCTGGTGTATGGGCAGAGGAAGTAGTACAACAACCAAAACATATGTCCAATGTTCCTGTGAATGGACCCCACTTTAAAGTAGCCTGTGTGTAAAGGACATTCTCTCACCACCTCCTTATCGGGATTCCTGTTGGCTTGGGTTCTCAGCTTAAATGAATATGTCCATTAAGAGTAACTACTATCACAGGCTACAGTCGAGAAATCCTAGAGAAAGTTGCACAGCTCCTTACTCAAGTTTGAACAGGTACTGAGATTTGAAAATGGTAAAGTCAGAGATTGTTTTGTTGGTGGTAACAACCAGGAAACAGTCAGTCTGCCAAACATATTACCAAACATACCAGTAACAATTTTCAGCATATTAAATTGTGAGCAGTCCAAAGGTCTACATATGTTGTGCAGTGTGTATCACTCATGGAAGGGAGATAAGATAGGATGTATAACTATCCGTCCAAATACATTCTAGATCCAAGCTCCACATTCATTGACAGGGGTCCAAGATGACTCAACAGCAAAGCAAAACAGTAATTCCACGAGAAAGAATAGCAAAGAGGCGGAGTTATGTAAAATGCCAAGAACAGGGAAATATCTGTAGCAAAACTCATGGGTGAAAACAAAGGAAGTGTTCCAAATCTCCAAGTAGGGGCGACACAGCCAGTCATTCCAATCAAAGTGTACAGCAATATTCGAACACAGCAATCCAAGAAGGTAGGGACCTGCTTTGGACTTGCAAGGAGAACTCACCTTGACTAAGACAAACTGAACATAATTAGCAGCTGCAACAATCAGGCGAAGAGGCACACAGAATAGGCAGATGGGGTTGCAAACTCTAGACTCAGTTAAAAAAGTTCGGCAGCCAATGGGTGCCACATATTTCATTAAGCCCTGCTTGAGAAAGAAAGCAACCAAGGAAGGCACCTAGAGCTGAGACAGGAATTCAGAGTACTTCTGGTTGGGTGAAGGGGTAAAGAGGTGAGCAGTGCAGGGAAGGGGATGGAAGGGGGTAATTAACTAGAATCTACAGCAGGCCACAGAAGATGAAGTATTCTTGCTCAGACAGCATGGATGAGCAGAGGGTATGGAAAGGTGGAGGAACAAGGTAATATAACCTCATCTACTCTCCAATATGAGGGCTTGTAGGTCTTCGTTACAGCGAAGGTCACAGTACAGCAGGGTCAACATGTCACATTAGCATAATTCAGTGTACAAACTCTATCTACAATTACATGGCTGCAGTTGGGACATCAGTGAAAACAAAATAATTGTTTTCCCAGACTTAGAGAAAGTGGATCCAAGCTATACTATGCTAACAGTTATGTATCATAACCAGTGAAAGGTGAGGTAGAAGGTGACCCCAGAGAATATTTACAAATAAGAAGGGAACAGCAGGGAGGTGATATGTTGGAGGTTTCTTCACTGTGATGGTATTTATGGCAAGACATTCAAATCAGTCTATATTAGATCACTTTGAACTGGTGGGTAATACTGATGTTGGCTGAGGTATTTTTTAATTCTTTGTATTTAAATGTCTTTGTTAAAATAATCATTTGAAAGTCCTGATTAATAATGTGTTTGCCTCATGCCAAGATAAACACTTTGCTGTGGAAATAGTCTTTCCAATTGTTCAGCCAGAGCTGGGCCTTCTTATTCTTCTAACTCTGGGGTGTTAATAGAAGTGACCAGAAAAATGCCCACAGGATAAATGCCCACAGAAAAAAGGCCATAGTCATGAATGCCTACATGGAAAATTGCCCACACAGAAAAATGCCCACACAATTTTGAGAAAGCTTGTATGACTGCCGTGAAGATTGCCTTTCCACACACTCAGGTCAAAGGGTGTTATTTTCATCTGTGCCAGAGTCTCATCAGGAAAATAAAAAAAAATGTTGGCTTGAAGACTGAATATGAAAACTAATATCAACATATTGCACGGAAGTGTTGCTACATTAGTTTTTGTACTAATCAAAGACGTGAGAAGTGTTTTTGATATGCTTGCTGCCACATTTCCAGATGAACCAATAATGAGATGCTCACATACTTCTTTTCTACATAAATTGAGAGTACAATAAGTAGAGATCCTCAGTTTCCTGTAAGAATATGGATATGGAATCATCATGATGCATCCCTGGTGCCAAAAACTGGTGCCAAAAACTACTAACTGTTGTGGGAGATTTCACAATGCTCTTATGATCCCATCCAAAGGGATGCTGCTAGTAGTAGGGTGGGGCCATGCTGGTGGATTTGACCTTCTGCGGCACTTGCACCAACAGAGGGGCCAATCTGTCAATGGGCAGTTGCTGTAGCCCTCTACAATGATATATCTAGGGGGTAACAGAGGGGCAGATGACCCAGGCACCACCCACCATTCGCTTTCTGCTCCTGTTGCGTCCCCTCACCCTCTGCTCTCAATGTGTCCACCCGCTACTCCTACTGTTCACTTGTCGCTTCTGCCACCCTGCTGCCACTTGCTTGCTGCTTCTGCCACCTGCCCATTACTTCTGCCAGTCCTTGCCACTTCTGCTGCCCCCAGCACTTGCCCAATGCTTCTGCAACCCCTCTCCACCACCTGTAGCATCTGCCATCCTCGCTGCTTCAGCCACCTCCGATGCTTCTGCTGCCCCAGATGTTTCTGCTACTCCAAAGCTTCTGCATCCCCAATGTTTCTGCCACATGTCACTCATCCAATGCTTCTGCTGCCTGCCCACCACTTCTGCTGCCCTCACTGCCCCTTTCACTTCTGCTCCCTGCTGCCCCTGCTCCTTCTGCTGCCCCCTGCCACTTGCCTACCATTTCTGACATCCTCTGCAGCTCATCTGATGTTTCTTCTGCCTGCCCACTGTTTCCACCACCCACTGCTTAAGCTACCTGTCGCTGCTCACCTGCCACTTCTGCCACCCACCCGATGCTCCTTCTATAATTCTGCTACTTACCCACACCTTGCCTGCTGCTTCTGCTGCTTACCTGATGCACATTTGCCTGATGCACACCTGATGCACACCTCCTGGCAGGGCTGGAAGAGGCCAGGAGGGGGAGGATCTTGCATGTAGCTGGCTAAGCCCCCATCCCCCTAGGATCTATCCCTTCTTCCTTTCTCTACTGGCTTCCAAGAGGAGGGAGAGAAAGCTGAAAAAAACTAAATGCTATTCAGCTTTTTAGGCCTTAGGTGTATTCAGCTTTTTGAATACACTTGGGGTTTTTGTCAATAAAAGGACCCCCCTGCAAAAAAAAGCTGATAAGGTTTTTTCTCCTTTTTTTTTGTGATGTGAGTCTACCAAATTGTCAAGCCTAAAAAGAACCATTTTTGCCTGAAATATTTTATTTTCCTGTGCAGTGTGGGAGACAAAAAGCCAAAATGATTCTTCTTAAAATATTTCTAATATGTTTTAAATGGTCTGTGTGGAAATGACCTTTGACTATTCCTATGCACCTTAAAGGTAGAGGAAAGAAGCACATATTTTGTATTTATGCTGTGGGCTCCTCATATGAACTAAAGAAAATTATTGAAGATTTTTTAACAAAAGATAGCACAATCAATCAACTCTATCTTACATAGCATGTTAAAGTCTTATTTTATTATGACATTGAAGTATATGCACAACCAGATGAAATATTGGTTGGGGGGGGGGGTGAGAAAGGAAAGAGGGCATAATGATCAGGAAAATTAATCCTTATTTTAAATCTCCATATCTGTTCTTAAATTTATTGTTAATTTTTTAAATGGGATGATGTATCTACATCTGTTCCCAGAGCATCACCATTCCTCTCTGATTGATGTGCCAGAATACAATTATGAACGTGTGTTCCTCAGAGTAAAGTTAAAGACTGTTGTTGGGGAGCAGCCAAAGAGAAACTTGTTGTTCCCCTAGGAAAGACCAAACCAAGACACATTTCAGGAACAAGGAAAGACGCTGATGCAAACAAGGAATTCCAGCAACACTGCGTATTTTCTCTCTTTTCAAAAATCTTAGAGAATCCTGTAAACAGAGTCAGTTAATAGGAAGGATTTTTGACAATATCTCAAAGCAGCCCCCTATGTTGCCCCCTAAAGCTCCTCCAGAGGGGTAAAGGACCTTTGGAATATCATGCAATGAGACACAGCCACATACACTAAAGGGAACCAACATTTGTGTGCAAGCAGCTTCTCTGCAATCAGCAAAAGCGAAAACAAAACTGTGTGTTGGAGATAGCTGCTGATTCTCTTTGTACTGTGGTTCCCTACATGGTTCCTTTACTCCAATAATTTGGGAAAGCTGCTTTTAAGATTATGTTCATCTATTTTTTAATCTATCTTTGGCTACTAGAATACATCAACAATTTTAGAAAGCTATTCTTGCAATCATGTTGTTTAATATGCAATCATCTTTATCTAGCTTCCCTTAACACTGCAGTGATTGGCAGTCGCCAAGATACAATTTAATTTAGCTCAGAGTCCAGAGTTTAACTGAATTAAAGCAAACATGAAGATGAAGTTAAATTTAGAAATACATAGTATATTGCTGCATATCTTCTTCTCACTCTGAGCTTCTGATTTCTACTCATTAAACACATTTAAGCAGAAGCATTTAATTTTTAAGCAACTCAAGGGAAAATGCTCTGTTATTTTTTATCATTTAATTTCTTTTTGTAAGGCCAACATTTTTTCTCCCCCAAATTTCATTTATTACAGCAATCAGCAAGATTTGTGGGGGGGGGGGGGAGGAGAGGGAGATGGCTAGAACCTTGTTCAACTTCACAGGCTGTGTACTTACTTACGTCACATATCAGTCTCCCAGAGCAGCTGAGAATGACCTCTTTTTTTCAGATAAAACAATTAAGGCTGGATATTCACAAAAGCCTGAGAATCTTTCGGGAGCATAAGGGTGAGAAGCTAACATAAGGTTGTACTGATAGGACTTGAGTAAATTAGGTTTGTGATGAATGAACACATCTAAACACATGTGAAGCTACCTTAAACTGAATCAGACCATTGATCTATCATGGTCATTATTATCTCCTTAGCCCGGCAGCAAATCTCCAGGGCCTCAGGTTTTTTCAGATTACATAATATGTAACCTTTTTAACTGGAGACATCAGAGACTGAACCTAGAACTTTATAAGTGCAAAGCAGATGCTCTGCCACTGCAAATGATTGCATACATTTGCAGTGATTGCAGTATACATTTGCAGTGATTACATACAAATGATTGTATACATTTGCACATGTATACATTGTATACACCTTGTCCCCAGGTGCCACTCTTCTAGTCACATGGGGGGCACAAAACCGGTGTGACCAGGTGACCAGGTAGACAGCAGTGTGGGGGCGGACCCGGGCGCCCTCTACCCTGCCCATGTCGATGACATATGGGCTACCCATGTCGAAGACACATGGGCTACCCATGTCGATGATACTTCCTGCTGCCTCATCATCTTTGAGCTCCCTTGCCCCCACCCATGTATCATGGTCATGGGCAGGGGCGCTCAGAGACAATGAGGCAGCAGAAAGTATCATCGACATGGGTAGCCCATGTGTCATCGACATGGGCAGGGTAGAGAGTGCCCTCGTCATCTCTGAGCACCCTCAACCCCGCCCATGCCATCATTGACATGGGCAGGGTCAAGGGCCCCTGGCTCCTCCCCCCACTCAGCTCCACCCCCAGATTCACCTCGTCCCACCTCTGCCAGCTGGGCTTCCACCTGGCAGCCTACAGTCCCTTCTGCCCTTCCCTCTGGGCAGGCCAGAAGAGACTGTAGTCCCCAGGTTTGGAGAGCTGCTTTTATAAGCACTGAGGCTGTGGGTGGGGCTTGGGGAGGCATGGCCACACCCCCAGGGGTGGAGTGAGGGGGTGGTGTGGGGGTGGAGCAGCAGTGAGAGGGGTAGAGCTCCGCCCCCAGGTGGGGGTGGTGGTGAAGATAATTTGTCTCTGGGTGCTATTTACCTTCGGCACGCCTCTGATTGTATACATCCGTGGTGGTGAACCTTTGTCACTCTCGATGTTATGGAGTACAATTCCCATCAGCCCCTGCTGGCATGGCCAATTGGCTGATGGGAATTGTAGTCCATAACATCTAGACCACTGGTATATACAGTTCCTTGGTAGATCATATCTTCGCCACCACTGGTATATATAGTTCCTTGGTAGATCAGATCTCCAACAATAGTGGAAGACCCCCCATACCCACCCCCCATCCCTGGCCCCCTGACTGCTGCCCAGTGCAGCAGTATAAATATGGGCAAAAAATGATGTTGTGGCAACATGAGTTCTGGTCATGTACTATACAATCACTTTTAGTTATGTGTTGATGCGATGTGTAGCAATTCCTCCAAACTTGATCATTTATGGTGGCTAGAGTATCCCATCTAATGCTATGTATGACTTTACTTCCATTTATGTGACTAAAAGTGATTGTACAGTATCACACAACATCTTATAATGTCTCTTCACCAGAAGCTCCCAGGAGTAACCAGTCCACAGATGGCAATCCTAAGTGTTACCTAACCTAAGCCTTTGGCATGGCAGGACCTGTACAGAAAAACAAGTGCAATTAACAAGAAATAATGTTCAGTACAATTGTGCTCCTGCTTAGCCATCATAGTCATTCTATCCCACTGCCTGAAGGTCACAAGGAGCAAGAAATCTTTCAACAAAGGCTCCTTGTTGACTTGCAAACAATGCCAATACATTGGTTGTTCAATGAACTTCCAAACGTTGTTTTGTTGCAACTTTTACAGCAACTGTTACAGCAGTTTGCAATCCTGTTAACCAGCACACAGGAACTATTTTCAGTTTTACCATACTAGCTACAGCCTGGAGCTGGTAACCAATAAGAATTCTAAAGGCAGAGATAGTGCCATCAAGTGCGTAACTTTGCTTCCAGGGGAAAAAAGAAAAGAAAAACAGAAGTGAGATCACACCTTTCTAGGAATCACCAGAAACTCTGTGGTAAAACCATACAGTTTTTTTTAAAACTCATGGCTGTTAAGATATGTTTAAAAGCATGTGTCCAATTCCTCCTGCAATTCAGCCAGATTTCCAAGGCTTAGCGTTGGACATCAGTGCACTCTATATTAGCCTGACCTTCAATGACTAGTAAACTCAACAGAAATAATATACGCAGATATTTTTTTTCATTCTAGAGACATGCTGATTTGTTTGGTTTCTATTTTTGATACATACTGCAGCAATTCAGCTTTTTTCCATGCAGGTTTTCATGCATGGAATACACATGGCACTGCAGTTAGCCTAGGCTCCTGATTTCACGTGAAAAGCAGCACTTAAAACAGATCATGCACTCAGCCATATATATATATCATCACCCTTAGAAATTAGGGGAATCCTAAGAGCAGCCACCAAAAATAATCTCATCTTGCTCACAGTCTGTCAGTTCACTCCTTGTTGAGAATGCATCCATTTTTGGACCTCATGCAACTAATCTCTGTTAACTAATAGTGCCATAAATGCATCCAAGGTGAGCTGGCTGATGTGAATATCAGCCCAATAAAGTGGGATGCATTCAAAAATTTTCACGGATCATTGTGACTTTAGCCAACACTCCTGTGTAATTCATGAATTTTCTGATTAATACGCACATTATCCACTGCTCTACTGCTACCAGCGCTGCCAGATCTCCTACTGGCTTCTATAAAAACAGAGTTAAGTTGTTACTGTGTGCTTTAGAAGATGATAAATGTCATGCTTTGCATGCTACTTACCTATTTGTTTCTCCATAATAGAGGAATCCCAACGGGTCAGACTAGAATCTTTTTGCTGTATCTAGCAACAAAATAAATGTCACATATCTGTGAAAGCAGAGGTCGATCTGCACAGTATAAGATTAATACTTGGCCTAATCATCAAATTAGTTACGAGATTGAAAGAGAGGATATTTTCTGCCTCTGGTTTGCAATTAAACTACAGCCCAGCACATGGGCTTGGTTGAAATCAATAGCAGTTTTGTCATCGAGTTCAATGAAACAAGCAGCCAGCCCAGAATCATTATAAAGTAAGCCAATAGGTTGGTATAAAAACTGCCGTTAAAATGAGAAGTAATCCAATTACACTCTCATAGAAAGGCATGATGTGCAACATAACCAACATAATGTACTAAAACAATATCATTCACACCCCAAAGTAATAAACATGCCAAATCAACCATTGTATTTCATGAATAAGCCTCGTTGAAAAGAAGGAGAATGGAGCAAATCAATAAACACAGAGATAGGAGATGCAAACTAATTCATTCTGCACATAACTCAGAATAGCTCACATAAAGCCAATATGCCATGTCCAGAGCGTGTTGGCACTTTGCTGTCTGAAAACAAGATGTTCAACTATTTGGAGGCTGGCTGATGGGACGGATGTCTCCAACGAGACAAAAATGCTTATCTGTTTTGATAAAAGCACTGCTATTTTCTCTCTTTTTCTCTTTGCAACATTTGAAAGGCTTCTGCATTGGAATGTATTCGTTCAGCTCAATGTGAAAATTAAAGTGAGCAGATTGCTAAATGGGATATAAAAATGAGTTTCATTCAGCTCAATAATAATGCATCAAAACTGGAAAGATGACACTCGCCTCCCGGTTACTTAGAAATTATTCTAAACAGTGCGTGTCAAATATTTTAAATATTACTGAAAGAAGCTGTTAAAAGAAATGTAGAAGAACTCCATGTATGTTAGGTGTGGCCTTATTGTAGGGATGCCTGCAGCTTCATGTTCACACAAAATTGCTGCCCTGTCAGTGTGTAAAGGACAGATCATTCCATCTCTTTAGTGATGAAGTTTCAAATCCCTCAAAACAGGAGATATCAGTCCTTGGAAATGATTAGGATGCCTTTCACCTGACAGCCTGGAATAACAGCTCTCAAGAATTCTGGAAATGGAATCCTACCTGTGTCTAAAAAGAACAAAGGCAGGTAGTTGAACAAACCAGAAAGTGAAAAACATAAGGCACAAGTGATCTTTATGTTCAGAGTCATCATTCAAAGTATAATTTCAGAGGGAAATTATAGCTTTTAAAATATTGATTCTGTATATTCTATTCACAGATGAGGGCACCAATAACCCATATGGGTGCAAAGTTTGCCAAGGAAGGAACATCAAGGCAAACAGATGGCTCTACCATTACCATATGGCTCATCTGAATATGGACCATGTTATGGCACTTTGCCATAAGAGAGAACTAGTGTTCTTTTTGTGCCAATATTTTAAGCTGTGTAACTAAGTAACACAAAGCGGTATGTAGTGAGCACATTATATATAAACAAACAATGCTGCACAGCATTTTCTAAATTTGGTGCTGCTGAAAGACACAAAATGCAGTTTGAACTTTGCCTCTTTATTCACGAGAAATTATGCTAGAGGAAAAATTTAGGGATTTTGCAGCAGAGAATTTGTCTTACTATATGGAAGGGGATTTTCTATTATTTTTATAGAAGAGTTGAAGAGTTTTATAGAAGAGTACACAGTTGAGATGTGTACTCCAACTAAAAGAGGCCGTCAAAAGGAAGAAAAGAGGGGAAAGAACAGCTTCCAAGGGTCAATTAAATACTTCCAAATGTATACAAGTCAACAAGTCAATGTATACAAGAAGTGGAACCCACCCAGGATATATTTTATTTGTTTGTTTGACCTGATTAGTGGAGTGGAAGTGGTAGGATTCTTAAGTGGAAGTGATCATGTTCTCCTGGAGTTTGTTATACAGTGGAAAGGGAATGCTAAGTGTAGTCATTCTAGACCAGGGGTAGGGAACCTGCGGCTCTCCAGATGTTCAGGAGCTACAATTCCCATCAGCCTCTGTCAGCATTGCCAATTGGCCATTCTGGTAGGGGCTGATCGGAATTGTAGTTCCTGAACATCTGGAGAGCCGCAGGTTCCCTACCCCTGTTCTAGACTTTAAGAAAGCAAATTTCAGTAACTTTAGGAATCTACTGGGTGTCATCCCATGACAAAAATACTAAAAGAGAAGGGAGTGCATGATGGCCGGGAGTTTCTTAAAAGTGAGATCTTGAGGGCACAATTTCAAACAGTTCCAGTGAGGAGAAAAAATGGGAGATTCCTAAGGAAACCAGGATGGCTGTCTAAAAAACTTTCAACTGAACTAAGATTTAGAAAGGAAATGTTCAAGAAAAAGGGGGGAAATCACCAAAGAGGAATTCAAACAAATAACCGGGATGTGTAGGGAGAAAGTCAGAAAAACTAAAGCTCATAATGAGCTGAGGCTTGCCAGAGAGGTTAAAAACTATCAGCAGAGTATAAAGCAGAGTCACTCTGGTAAGATGAAAAGTCTTCTTGCACTTTAGAAAATGTAGTGCAGGGACACCTGGCTACTTTAAATGAATTAAAATCTCCATGGCCTGATGAACTACATCCCAGAATATTAAAATAACTGGCAGAAGTAATCTCAGAACCACTTGCTATAACCTTTGAGAACTCCTGGAGAACAGGAGAAGTCCCAGTGGACTGGATACTAGTGTTATTCCCACCTTCAAAAAGGGGGGAAAGGAGGACCCTAATAATTACCACCCAGTCAGCCTGACATCAATACCAGGGAAGATTCTGGAGCAGATCATTAAACAGACTGTCTGCCAGCACTTAGAAGGGAATACTGTGATCCCAAAAAGTCAGCATGGATTTCTGAAAAATATGTCATGCCAGACTTTATCTCTTTTTTTGATAGAGTGACAAGCTTGGTTGATGAAGGGAATGCTGTGGATGTAGCATATCTTGATTTTAGTAAAATATTTGACAAGGTGCCCCATAATATTCTCGCAAGTAAGCTAGTGAAATGTGGACTAGACAATACTACTATTATACGGATTTGTAACTGGTTGACTGGGCAAACACAAAGGGTGCTCATTAATGGCTCACCTTCATCCTGGAGAGAAGTGAGTAGTGGGGTTCCACAGGGTTCTGTCCTGTGCCTAGTGCTATTCAATATTTTTATTAACAACTTGGATGATAGAATAAAGGCATGATAATCAAATTTGCAAATGATACCAAATTAGGAGAGGTAATTAATACCCCAGACGACAGAGTCAGAATCCAAAATGACCTGGAAAGATTAGAGAGCTGGGACAAAACAAACAAAATGAATTTCAGCAGAGATAAATGTAAGATACTATTCTTAGGAAGAAAAAAATGAAATGCACAGATATAGGTTGGATGACACCTGGCTTGATAACATTACATGTGAAAGGTATCTGGGAATCTTAGTAGATCGCAAACTGAACATGAATCAGCAGTGTTATGCGGCGGCCAGGAAAGTCAATACGATTTTGGGCTGTATCAATAGGAGTATAGTGTCAAGATTGAGGGATGTAATTGTACCTCCCTATTCTGATTTAGTTAGATCTCACCTGGAATATTGTGTACAGTTCTGGGCACTGCAATTCAAGAAGGATATTGACAAGCTGGAACAGGACCAGAGGAAGGCAATCAAAATGGTAAAAGTTCTGGAATCCATGCCCTACGAGGGGAGACTTAGGGAGCTGGGTATGTTCAGTTTGGTGAAGAGAAGGTTAAGAAGTGACATGATAGCCATGTTTAGATATTTGAAGGAATGTCATGTTGGTGAGGGAGCAAGCTTGTTTTCTGCTGCTCCAGAGACTAGGACCATGAGTAACAGGTTCAAGGTGAGGGGAAAGAGATTCCACCTAAAATCAGTAAAAACTTCCTGACAGTATGTACTGTTCAATGGTGGAATGCACTACCTTGGAGTGTGGTGGAATCTCCTTTGGAGGTTTTTAAAGAGAGGCTCGATGGCCATCTGTCAGGAGTGCTTTGACTGTATGTTTCTACATGGCAGGGGGTTTGGACTTGGTGGCCCTTGGGGTCTCTTCCAACTCTATGATTCTATATACCTTAATAAATAAATATATGCCCACCTACATTCTAATGGTGGGTTCTGAATGATCCTTGGATAGATACTGAAAGTGAATCCTAAGAATTTTAATGTTACAATGTCTGATCAAGGAATGGAAGGGGGGAATTTTACTGTGATTGCTTCATTTTCAGTAGGACATTACAGGTTCAGGTTAGAAATTCATGCTGTGTTTTCATGTTAAGGACTTTTGCAATCATTTTCTCTTCAATACACAGCTAATTCAAGGTCTTCCATGCAATGGTCATTGAAAAACATTACACCACCACAACCACACAAAACACAGCCACACAAGACACAGCCACCCCTCTCTTTCCAGACACCCCCCCCATTTCAAACATGTTCAGAAAAGCTGTTCTAGTTTACCTGCCATGTCCCAATCTGAGAGCATCCCACATAGCATTATTTGAACATAGTACCACCAAAATTGCACAAAATGCAGTCCTCACCCTGCTCTCCAGACCCCGCAAATCTCAAGCACATGTAGCAAAGTGGCTCTATTTTATTGCCCCCCTAAAGTAGCTGATTTCTGCACATGGGCACCTCTCTATAGACTGCTAAGTGGTGGGGTGAGGTGGGGAAGGGAATGATAGACAGTGGTGGCTGACAACATTTAAAATAAATACTTATATTCATTTTCTTTCTCAATAGCAGTTGAGTTGGAAGAGTAAAAATTTCATATGAAATTTCAATTTCATATTTAAAAGCCCCTTTTAAAGCTATTTAGGTTAGTGGCCATCACCACCTCCAAATCACCAAATCATATTCCAAATCACCAATCACACATTCCAAATATTCCAAATATTTCATATTCCAAATCACCAATCACACATTGCGCAGCTCTCTTCCCCAAAATGAGTTCAGCTCATCATATTCCTCTCAACCCAGCTGTTTCAAAAATCACTAAAGTAGCAACCTTTTCCCCCCAACCTGGGGGGAATGATGATTCCTGCCTGATGAGCAAATGCAAGCAGGTAGGGAATGTTTTATTTCTCCCATCCAAACCTCTTACTTTAATTTCTTCTGCTCATGCCCACTATTGGGTGCTGCAGCAGATTCTCCATGGAGATTCTCCAGAGAGGTTTCCTCTGCTTGCAGCTCATCCATTTGCTATTTTACTGTGAAAAAGTAGATGAGAAAAATTAGTTTTGCCTAGTGATTTCATGCATGTGTCATTTTTCCTTTCTTGTTGTTGTTGTGAGGGAGAAGCTACAGTGACACAATTACAGAAGATACAATATGTGCACATTCATGTCGTTTGATTGATGAGTATTTTAAACAAGAAAGAAAACTACAAAGATAATCAGCCTGTGAACAAGTCCACAGCATGCCAACCAGCAGTTTGGATTTACTGCTGGGTTCAGATGAAAACAAAAGTATTTGATTGCGGAGCACTTTATACAACTGTTCCAGTAGCCCCAATAGGCACATTTGCCCTTGCATGTTACTGTGACTCCTCCAGACCCCATGGAAGGAATGCAGTCTAATACTAACTTTCCAACTGCCACTCTCCTGCTCAATCAACAACTTCAAGATTATGATTTTCACCTAAATTTCCTTTTCCCAGTTTTCCCCTTTATTTGCATAAATGTAGGATCCTTTTGAATGGAGTGACACCCTGAATGCACTTTTGTCTTTTGTGGTTTGTTACCTCCTGGACAGAATAAATTTCTTTTGTATGTGTTGCGCTTAAGTGGAGGCTAATTCTCATGTCCCTTTTCTATCTTTTCATGAAAAGAAGTAGAAGAAGGGTGAGGTTGCCCTTCTCCCTTTCTTAACAAAGTAATAAACCTACAGTTAAAAGAAAGGAAGTAATTTGTGAAGGAAAGAACAGTCTAGTAGTTACACCACTTCTTTGAGTCTGCTGGGCCATCCATTCAGAAAGGCTTCAGTTTAGGGTATAGAAACTGTATCCCAAGAATTTCAATCCAGAGGCTTGCAATTTTGTGTAGTAGTTTTCCTGTGGCTGATGAAGATGGAATCCATCTCCCACCACCTGACTTCATATTCATATATTCAATTACAGTCAACTAGTGCAGTTCTGAAATACAATAGACTTCTATAGGATTGATAAAAGCCGGAAAACTAGACTCTCACATTCAAGGTATGAATAAGAAATGCAGAAAATAGTACTATGAAAATTAACCAAATGAAAAAGAAAAAAAGTCCTCAAAAACTGACCTAATCGGACTAATTCTACTCCAAAGGATAGACTGTGGAGTGTAGCTGAATTCCAATTCAGAGATAAGTCATAGATACCCAACTTGTAGTTCAGTAATATTATTGCAGATACCATAGAGTTAAGTATAAGGCACAGGTTTCAATGCCTGAAATATGGTACTGATACTGATGGAATTAAAGGCAACAACATTCTAGTCACTGCTGTAGCTGCAGCACCATCTTGCCTTTACTGCTTTGTCTTCTACTTTGCAATTTCACTTTCTGCATTATTTATAGTATAACTTGCCTTAGACAGCTCATTGTTCACATTGTTCTGTAATCCTAGCCTGAATGTATTGTCCATTGGTTGTTTATGTTGTCTAATTGCATCATTTTATATTCTGTAACATGCCTTGAATTTCAGTAAAAAAGATGAACTAGAAATAGGGTTAGCAGCTCTATGTTGGGAAATACTTTGAGATTTTGGGTGTGGAGCCTAAAGAGTACAGTGTTTGGGGAGGGGAGAGACTTCAATGGGATATAAAGCAATTAAATTCACCTTCCAAAATAGCCATTTTTTTCAGCCACCAGCTTGACACTGGCAACCCTAGCTAGAAATGATATAAATGGATAAAAATAAAGGTAGTACAGAACATTTTACAGCTGAAGTGTGATAATTAGGGATGCAAGAAATTGTACATGTCTGGTTTTCTTGGGAGTCAGCAGTTATAGCTGCTGCTATTTCTTATCTTCACACAATTCCCATTCTTGAACTAGAGGGATCACATCCTCCAAGTTATCATGAATACTTTGCAAAATTATCAGCAGGTAGTCTCTGGACAGTTGGCATCCATTGAGAACACATTAGCTAACAATTCTGGGCCATTAGCCAAAAAAGGGACAATCAGCCAAGACTTCACATGCTGAAAGCAACGGCTTCAGCCCAGTAAAACACCATTTTGGCGGGGACCCTTCGCACAGGCGCCGCTGCCAAATCGATGCAGCAGTGCTCTGTGCCCACCAAAAAGGTGTTTTCGAAACTCGCTTGGGGAGCGAGTTTTCCTGCAAACACTGGCTTCCATCCGCTGCCATGTGAACGGCAGCGGGTGGAAGCCGGCATTCTCCCCTCCCCTCCCCCAAACGCCTCCTTACCTTCTGCTGGCAGCCGTCGCTCTGTTGTCACTCTGAGGAGGGAAGGGGACATGCCCTCCGGTGCTTCAGCCATTGCTCTGGCCATGGGGACATGTCCCCTTCCCTTCTCAGAGCGACGACAGAGTGATGGCTGACAGCAGAAGGTAAGGAGGCGTTTGGGGCCGGGGAGGGGAATACGTGGATGTGTGGAGCTTGCTCCAACAGCTGCGCATCCCATGGAGTTGTTTGTGCGAATGGCCCCAGAGCCTGCATTGGCATGATTAATGCCGATGCAGGCTCTCTCCCTTGGCTGTGCAGAAACAGCCAGCGATAGTGTCACAGATCACAATGGGATGTTTGGTGTTAGTCACTAAAGAAATGCACCCAACTGGAAGCCATGCTGGCATCCCAAGTTATAAAAGGGGGGAAAAGACAGTGAAGGAATATCTTTTTTTAAAAAGTAAGGTAGATAGAAAAGCCAGATAAACATATTTATAGAAGTACAGTAAAAATACAACAGAAATGAGCTGCTGCATGCACTCACACAAGAAACCAGAAATGTTTAATTATACTTTTCCTACACTGTGGTACAAAAAAGGGCCCTGATAGAAAACCCATGGTTCAAATTAAGTAGATTATCAAAGCATATCATTTTCCCCCTTAATATGTAGGACTGAATTTTGGTTCTATCTGTAGAGGTGCTTTACTGATACATGGGAATGCATCCATAATTTTTTTTTTAAAAAAGGGACCAGTACCAATATATAATCCTAACCTGGCTAGATCATCTTAGCCCCACCTTGTCAGATTTCAGAAGCTAAGTTGGGTCCACCCTGATTAATTCTTGGATTGAAGTCCTCCAAAGAAGTCTAGGTTTACAACACAGAAGCAGGTAATGACCACCTATGAATGTCTCTTGCCTTGAAAACCTTGCAGGATCACCATAAGTCAGCTACGACTTGACAGAAAAAAACCTGACCCCAATTTCAATTATTCCACCCTCAAGACTTGGAAGAGCTCCAAAAAAGGCACCAGTACTCAGTACCAGAAAACACCTTCATTAAAAAAAGCCTTGCATGTGTACATCTAAAGACCACTGCACAAAAATAATTTTAAACAATGTGCAAATTGTAAATGAATATTAGTAAAATTTCCTATTTACTAAGTTTAGTCAGTACATTTCTTGAGCATGCATTTTAGGCCAACTTGGGATCTCGAGATCAGTACCATATCATCAGTGTATAGAAGTACCGGAATTTTATTCCCTAATGATGGACAGCAGGAAACCACTATGTCCAGGACTGGTGCCATATCATTAATGAATACATTAAATAATATCAGGACCAAAATGCAGCCCTGCTTGGCATGTTTTGTTACTTGAAGCTTTATGGTAGGGGCCCCATCATTGGTACATTTAATCTAACAGGAAGTTTCACTGTTGAGAGATCTGATAAGTAAGATGAATCTGTCCTCAACTCCAGCCTTTTCAAGTTTTTGCCATAAAAGATCTCTCACCACTGAGTCAAAGTCTTGCTTAAGATCAAGGAAAGCTATGTAAAAGCCTTGATTACAAATTTAGAAATCAATAAGTTGAGGATCATGGCATGGTCTAAAGTAGAGCTGCCTTTCCTTATACCTATCTCCTCGGGACCTAGGACTTGACTATTCTCGATTAACCAGGAATTGAGTTTACTCAAGAGATACTGCACATAAAGTTTCCTAGCTACGAATAGAAGGCTAATCAATCTGTAATTGGCCAAGAACATATAGTCACCACATTTATAGATTGGCTGAATGATAGCACTGGTCCAAGCTTAAGGTACTATGCCCGACTGATTGACTGCTGAAAAAAGGGAGGCCAAAAGAGGAGACCACAAGTCAGAGAATAGTTTGTAGAACTTGGGGGGGGGGGGGCAAGATCTGTGCCTGGGGCTTTGTGATATTTTAGCTGGCTTATATGTGAGTTAATATCTGCATCAGAAACTCTAGGCCAGCAATTTACACATTTTACACACCACACAAGAGGTTATTTCCAACCTTCTGTTTAAATAGGTCCTTGAAGTATGATAGCCATGACTGGGGGGGTCAATATTGGACATTGAATGAGTTAGGTTGCGTGTAGCACTGGATATAATTGACCAGTAGGTTCTGGTCTCATGCCTCCTGGCAGCCCAAATGAGTGAGTTCCACACAGCTCCTTCATTCCACTGTCTGGAGAATAAAAATCATAAAAGAATTACCTCTCCTCTGCCTTTCTTCCCCCTCCTACTTCTCTTCCCAAACATGACTGCTTGTATAGCATTTATTCATCACAGAAGGCAGAAGTTCAGACAGATAAGAGGAAAGAAGTTTCTGTCTTGCCCTTTCCTTCCTTACCATCCTTACATGGTAGACATCTCCAAATCACAGCATATGTGCTCTTGGCTACACTTTGGAAATTGAATTTCCAGAATGCCTGGTGCAGTTTATCTGAGGTTTCTCAGTCTTGGGCAGCTGGCCCATCATTTAGACTACTTCTACATGCAAAGCCAGTATTGAGAAAAGGGCATACAAAGCTTCATGGCTCCACTGGGAATTCAGAATTCAGCATTCAGAATTGGTCATGGCAGACTCAAGTATTGACCCATACATGCAAAGTCCTTCATGGTATGGGACCCTCATATCTACAGGACAACTCCTCTTTCTATATTTTATCATCATAGGTATAGGAAGGTATAGGGCAGTGGTGGTGAACCTTTGGCACTCCAGATGTTATGGACTACAATTCCCATCAGCCCCTGCCAGCATGGCCAATTGGCCCTGCTGGCAGGGGCTTATGGGAATTGTAGTCTATTACATCTGGAGTGCCAAAGGTTTGCCACCACGGGTATAGGGTCTTCTGCGGGTGCCAGATAGATGGGTGCCTGGGAGCCACATGGTTCTAAACACCTGACCTTGGAAGAGCCACCATTTCCAAGCTCTGCCAGTACAGGACACTATACCAGTGTAACATACCAGTGTGACTGGGGACATTCTGGAGGCATGGTCAGGGGTGGAGAACACATTAGTTGGTTTTCGCCCTGGCTTTGCCTCCCAGTACCGTGGCACCCAGGGCATGAACTTAAGCTACCCCAAACCATTCACCCTCATTTAAGGTTTTTGGGCAGTGAGGGTTATTGCATGTGTGCATTTTCCCTCACTGCCCCACTAAAAAGCCCTCTGAAGATACTGCAGTGGCACTGTCACTGGCCAACCCAGGGCTCTGGATTTGACTGCCCATGCTTTTATTTGTTTGAAGTCCTTCAGAAACCTTAGCCAATGCACTCTTGAACTACTCATTATTCTCTCAGAAAGTTATATATCTTAGAATGGGACATAGTGAAAACTTGCATAATGTTTTGTTCTTCCCTTTTCCTTTTTAAAAAGAAAAATCTCTTCTATTCTAAAATCATTCATTTGAAAGAAAAATATATTAATTTACCATAAGTGAAATTTACTTCCAAGTAAATATGCTTAGGTCCCAGGACTTTTTGGCATAACTAGAAACCACATTAAAATAAAAACATTTTTATTGTTTCCAGGTAGGTGCATTTAAGACATAGATGCAGTTTGAACGCTTTAAATACATGTTTACCATTCAGAAATCCTGCTGAAGTAATGTTAGCTACTTGACATGTATTCTTATATTCTCTGTTTGTGCTTATTTTGGCAAGATGTTTCTTCACACATTTGTGATCTTCTTTCCAACACAGTTTCAAATATCATTATGCTTTTAATAAACTGGCATGTGTCAACCAATACAGAAGAATTAGAAGTGTAAAGTGGACATATGGACATTTCACTTTGCATTTGCCACTAAGACTTCACTAAACAGACTTTTGACAGAGAATAAGAGAACTGCTCATCTTCCTGGTTTTTTTTCTAGCAGCAACAAGATTTTCTCACTAGCTTAAGGTTTGAGATTGAAGCCCAGTAGTGGGATTCAGCAGGTTCATACCACTTCAACAGAACTGGTTGTTAAAATGGTGCTTGTAAACAACCAGTTGATAAATTATTTGAATCCCACCACTGTTGGGGCCCAAGTGTTATTACTAGGGATACTACAAATATCTAAGATTATTCATTCCTGTGGCAAGAGAGCAAGCGAGAGAGAGTTCTTTTGTGATTTAACTGATTCCTTCATTAACCTTTCCCTTTGTCATTCTTCTACATACTTTCCCTGTACTAATTACTAAATTATTATCCTGTATCACATTGCACTTGGGGTGATAAAGTGTTCCACAGGGATTGTACGTGGGAGGTAGAAAGGGACTACATTATAACCAGAAAATAGATGGGAAGGAGTCATTGAAGCACTCAGTATCCATTTCTTCATTCACTTTTATGGATTATTTTATTCTGTTCCTGATTCTACCCACACAAAAAGCAAGCAACAAAGAGAGAGATCATCTTGAGTGCTAAGAATTTTAGATGCACACAAGCAGAGGCATTGTTGCCACATTGTCTTGAAATTACAGTGCTATTTCCAACTTTAACAATTAAAAATCCTTGCAATGTTTACAAACAAAGCAAGATGACAACAGCATTCCCTTCTTTTTCCCACAGCAATGAGTATTCGGAAAAAGAGAGACAAACAACAGACAAGGCTATGTATGCTATGTTTCTGTCATATTCTCAAACAGTGGTTTCCACCAAAATTGGATCCCCAGGAGGATCAAAGAGCCTTGAACTTCCATTTTTCCCATTCTTTTGAAATGACCTGATTTGAGCTCAAGAGTGTTGTGACTTTTGGTCTGGTTTCTCTTTGCACACAAACTTAGATGAGCAGCAGGTGGTGATATAAGGTTATTTGATGATGGAGATGATGGTTCTCATGTTAGGATTGTTCACTATGATTGATATCCTGGTGCTCAGTTAGTTGCACCCTTGGTCTAAGGCCAGTGGTCTTTGTTGCCCAAATGCTAATGAGATGATAAAGTAATCCATTGATGGAACAGTCCAAATACTAATATAACCATAATGACGTTATAATGGTGGGAGGGCCAGACTCGCCCCTTGAGGCTCTCCAGCAGTATTTGGAGGCTGTGACTGGTTGATTAAGAACTAGCAGGTTGAAACTGAATCCAGCAAAGATGGGGGTCCTATGGGTAGGTCGCAGGGAGATGCTGGTCAACTTAACTCTGCCTGGTCCAGTCACCTCTTCCCATACTGCCCTAGTAGGTCCCTACGTTCATCGGAGGGGAACCTCCTGGAAATCCCTGGCCCAAAAACTATCTGGCTGGCCTCGACAAAGGCCAGAGCCTTTTTGGTCCTAACTCCTACCTGGTGGAATATGCTCTCAACTAACACCAGGGCCCTGCAGGACTTGAGTAGTTTCTGCAGGGCCTGTACAATGGAGCTATTCCCTGATGGCCAGCTGAGTTAATATCTATTTTTGGCCTCCTGGGGTGGGGGGAGGGACATGTTAAGTTCTGTAAGTCACCATCTGGAGTTGGGTCTTTTAGCAATGATTGCTAACTGTTTTAAAATATTTATTATGATTTTACTGTGTTGTTTTAAAATATTGTTGCAGCCCTGAGCCCCTTGGGGAAGGGCGGGGTACAAATTTAAAATTGAATAAAAAATTAACAGTTTATCACTATGTTTGTTGATTTTGGCAAAACAGGCTAGGCTACCAGGAATATTTTCCCCCGGAAGTAAGCCAGATATGTGTGTATCTTCCCTGTTGAAACTATTTCTGTGAAATTGTGTACATGTTTATAGGCACTATGAATTGTAAGTAGCTCCATTTCTAATTGTAACAAGTGCATTGCAAGGAACTTGTTCCCCAAATAAGTTTTGTATAAGTTTTACCTATAATTAAGGCTTTGTCTTCCTCTTAACTTTGTGGAGTTGTCATTAGTTGTAATTTATTTGTAGTATGGTGTATTACATGCAGGTAGTTTCTCTGTGTGCTATTTTACAGTTTATAGTTGAAGTCCAGTGAGGCATTTGTTACATTATATTAAATTCATTATTTAGGTCTTTCTGACTACGATTTAGTTTTGAACAAAGTCACCATGGTTATTAATGCTAGTGAGGTCATAACTTGGGGTCCTCTCTTCTTATCATGTCATTCAATACCACATTCTTGCAATTCAGTGAGTTTTACATCTGGAAAAGCTGAAAACAGCTTCTCTAGAAAACCTTCTATATATTTAATTTCCTAATTAGCAATGTCTAGTGTGAGGGAAGGTGATATGGTGTAGCCTGATCTTGTTGTATTTCAGAAGCTTAGCTGAGTTAGTACTTGAAAGGGAGACCACCAAGGAAGACTTCTCACCTGCCTTGGAAGCTACCTGTTGGGGTTGCCATATACCAGCTGTGACTTGATGGCAGTTTACAAACACATAATGAGTATGGTCTAGTTTGGCTCAATTTTTTTTCAGATTTCTGCCCTGCATTTAGACAATTTCCTGGCTTCTCATTAAGCCACAGTTGCACTTAAGAGTCTACTGATCTGATTTTTGGTCATATGACCAAAGTTCCACCTCAGGGAATGCCCCCCCTTGGTGCTAGTGTAAGCTCCTGCACCAGAGGAGGGCCGGCATCATGGCTGCATTGGTACTGAGGTGTTGTACTGCCATGTAGCTCCCTGGTGCCAGAGTAAGTGCCTTTCGGCATTTGTACCAGTGCCAGGGTCATACCACCTAGTTTCCACCGCCCTTTAGAATTGCAATTTGCCATTTTTTCTATTATGCTTCTTGCTCCAGCCATGCAGCAATCCAATATTTGTAGTGTTCTCTAAGCACAGGAAAGCAAGTCAGATCATTAAACTATATAGATCAGTATTGTTTGACGACAGCATCTCCTCTGGCCTAGACATGTACGGCCTTCCCCATCAATTGCTACCTATTTGGTAACAGAGACAATTCACAGTTGAAATAGGGAAGATTGCCACACATCATCCAATTTTGTAGTCACTATTTTCTAAGGACTAAAGACACTCTTCTTACAGTCTATTCTTCTGTATCCTTAAAAATTTCCTAACATAAATAAATTTAGTAAGGAAAACTTATCTGATCCTCATTTTATGCCAAGAAAAGTTACCATTTTATGGAACAATATCAATAGACAGAGGTGTGTCCAGAGAGATTGAACACTGGCTACTGGGAGAGGGGGCAGGAAAGCAAAATAAACTTTAACAAATTTATTCAGGGATAATAAGGGTACACAAACACTCAATAATCAAAGCAGCAAAACACACACATAGTCCCAAGATATTCACCTGTCCAAAGTCTGCATTCTATATTGTTTATTTATTAACAGTGCAATCCTGTTCTTGGAGGCAGCTGGGGCACTGCTGACAGAACTGTTACTTCTGTTGGGGAATTGTTTGAGTAATAAGCAGAGTGAGAGGAAAGACCAGGAGACTTTTGCTGTGATTATAAAAGATGAAACTTTACTTAATCAGGGTAGGGTATACATGGAATAAACACAATAAATCCTTACTATTCTAGTACAAACTTAGTTACAGAACTTAGGCACATGTGAGCCCACATGTAGCCTAGGCATTCACCTCTTAAGGTGAATCCATCTTACAGGTACAAAAGAAAAACCCGTGTGCTGGTGCACAATGTGTGTGCTCAGTGCGAGCTCAGTGCAAGTGAGACAAAGAAACTTAGGCAGTTTCCACACGGGCAATTAATGGCGGCCTGGAGACGGTAAAAACACCATCTCCAGGCCGCCATTCGCACAGGGGGTGCAGCTGCATCGCAGCAGCGCCGCCCTCACGCCGCCCGCCCGTCGCAAGGCCGGCGTTTCCCCAGAGCGCTTGGAAGCGCTCTTTTTGGGGAAATACCGCCTCGAAGCCGCTATATCGGTATTTAACGGCAGCGTTTTCAAGGACGCCTCCCCCACTCGGCACTTATCTTGTTTGTCTCGAAGGCGTACGCTGAGGTTTGGGACACGCCCCCCTGCCCTGCGCCGCTGGAGCAGGCGCGCAGGGCCAGGGGGGCGTGTCCCCAGGCCTCGGCGACGCGCCGGAGGCCCGGGGACATGCCGGGTTGGCCGGGCGCCGGCGCTCTGCGGCGCCGGCTGCCCGGTTGTTTCCAGGACCATCCACACCCGGCCGCTTCCGCCTTCGTGCGGAAACGGCCATAGTTAACTTTATAACCTCTGACCTAAGTGCTCTGCCTCACATAAGCAATGTCAGATTAACTGCCCAATGATTAATCAATGAACTGGTTACCAGACAATGACCTCACTAGCTAATTAATATGCACACAGTTAACCCCTTATTGACAGGATTGTAACAGACACTTGCAAACCTAACAACTGCATTGCCCTGCTGCCCCCAGAGGGCTTTCCAGCAGCATGAGAAGAGGAAAAAAATCCCAAAAGCCTCCCTGCCTGAACCTGTGGAGGGGGCAAACACACCAGCTGAGCCATTTGACAGTTCCTGTGCCCAATTCCCCCTCCACACACACACACACACACACAACTAGATTGGGCTGCCAGTTATTTATAAACACCACTTTTCCCTTAATAAGTGATTTTAAGTGGTGGATATAAATTTCTTCCCAAATTTAAAGAAAATAAATGTCATAAGTTGAAAATGACAAATGTATCATAAAAATCTTTAAAAGCTAATAGTCTATTGTTTCACTGATATTAAAGGTCCACCTAAAAAGTATTACTGAGCTCTTTTAGCCTATATTCTTCTAATCACCTCTGGAAGCCCATGCTTGAGGTAGGTAGCAACCACTATGAAAAATGTCAATGGATTGGCTGAGAAAATTTCCAGCAGCATAAATGATGGTATAGATAACTTCAAATAGTAAGAGAAACACAGTAGCTTCAAGAGTCAATATAGCTTCAATATGTATCCCCATTTTTGAAGGCCTTGAAATATAATACCAGCCCTCTAAACTGCACTTGGAAATAAACAGGAAACAGGACACAATATGTAACATGCTTCTCTCTGTGATACACTTCTGAAGATGCTGGCCAAAGATGCAGACGAAACGTTAGGAACAAGATCTACTAGACCATAGCCACACAGCCTGGAAAGCCTACAACAACCAAACAGGACACTAATCACAATGTTTGATAAAATATGTTATATGTTCATATTGACCTCATTAAAATGTCAAACACACATATTGTATTAATTGCAGTTTCTGGGTTGACATTAAGAATAGCCCTATATAGAAAGCATTGTAGTGATCAAGATTTGAGCTTATAGTTTTTGAGCTATAGCAAATATTGCTATAGCTGTATCTGGTCAGTCAGCAAGGAAAATAGGTTCTACATCTGGGGAGCTCTTTGCCACCCTACTAAGTACCCCTCAAGATCTTAAGTGACAACAAGAAAAAGGCTCACTGTTTGCAAAATAAGCAGAACAGGTTTCCCCTTCCACCAAATAATATGACTGATACCAAATAGCATCACATCCATCTTACCTGTATTTAGTTTTAGCTTGTTCTCTTCTCAGTCAACTACAGTATTCAGGTGATGCAGCTAAGTTAGATCAATTAATGTAATCAGTTTCTGTTTCTGAAAATGAATATTGATCCTCATTGTATATTCCAGTATTCAGTAATCTGAAAGGCATTTCTGCAGGAAAGCAATGGATATGCTGCATATGATAATTCATTTACTGTGCGTTAGCTTGAGCTTAGGAAACATGTTCCTATCCATATTGCATTTTTTACTTTGAGTTCTTCATTGCTGACAATGCCACATAACATTTTTTTCACATACCTGCCTTACAAAATTAACAACAAATAAAAAAAAATGATAGCAATCAAATTTTAAACTGAATGGCAAAAAAGAATAACGATCAAAATCAATTTTGGGCAGCCCCAGCATTAGTGCCCTGAGCAGCTGGGATGACCCTTGGTTTTTAGGCTGGAATCCCCAACAACAGGACCAAAAGAAAGCTACAAAATAAAGGGCCCTTTTCAGTCTCATCAGCACTTGACATGATCAAGTTGTTTGATGCTCCTGGCCATTTGCTACTTCTGCTACTGTTTGAACAAATAGATCTGGATCATTCTGGCAATTCAGATACAATTCTGGGTTTAATGGCATGGTGAGTATATTAGCCTGTAGATTATTATTGCTTTTTCACAGGAATGTAAAAAGAGGTACATGTCATAAGTACCTCTACCTTCACATTAAAAGAACACTGCTCAACACTACAGGACCATATTGACCACAGCAAAACAAAAAACAAAACCCTGTTGCTATTTTTCATTCACTCAGAGAAAGTATAAAACATCAGACAAATAGATCACAGAATCAGCTTGTGGCAGTGGAGGAAACTTCACAACATGTGCATGACTCTACTAGTCTTCTTGGAATGTACAATGTATTAGGGTCCTGAGGGAGAAAAGGCTTTTGTATGTTTGTTGGGAAAATTCAGAAGAGTATATCTCAGAATTGATAACATGCTCATGATGTACACCCAGCAGCAGTCTCATAGGGGAAGGAAGGTCCCATTGAGTTCAGGGAAGGATGAGGGCTCAGTGCTGGAACACATGCTTTGCATGTCTAATGTTCCAGGTTCAGTCATTTTTTTTAAGTTGCAAGAAATACCAGCTGTCTCCAACAAGACACTCACAAATGTGTTTCCTTGCTTCCTGAGTTACAGAACTTAAATCCAAAGCATCTTAAATAGAGCAGAAAAAAACTGCTTTTCAGGAAACCAAGTGCAATATTTACCCTGGGTTAGAGGGTCACAGGTGCATGCCTTTAGCTAGTTATCAATAGACTTTATTACAACTATGAACATGGACATATCTTCCTGTGGCTGTACAGAAAGCGAAATATTCTCCCTTTGGACACTGAAACCAGACAGCTTATCTTCACAGACTCAATCGCAGTTTTCTTCCTGCACCTCACTACTGATGGTGCTCAGGGATGTCTGTAGAGAATGCCTATTCAAAAATGTCTCTTGGAACTTCTTCACAGTTTGTAGACCCTATCTATATTATGTGACTAGTTCCATTTGGGAAACAAACATTTTTCAGAGGGGTCCATAGTTAATAAGTTTGGCGCATGTGACAAAATGGAACTAGATGTACCTATGCTTTGACTAAGTTGTTTAAGGCGACTTCATGTGCTCATGCTTCCAATTACTCAGCCCAGTGCAGTGAACTCCACAAAGCATATATGAGCCATGGATTATTTATTGCCATGCTTTATCATTTTTCTTCTCACATTCTTATGGGTTGTTCTTTTCTCTGCAGTCCCATTCTACTGCATTAATATCTCCTCTTAGTTTTGACATAACCATATGTGTAAAGGTTTCTTTTCACTTGCCTTACACTAGTGACTTTACTTGAGCTTTTGTATGTGTTTTCAACAGAACTGTCCTAATAGCATGATTTTTGGTGCAACCACAACACCAGAGAAGTACGTACTTTTCTGAAAGGACTGCATCCTTGCTGTGATGACAGAACTGTCAATAGTTGAAAATTGTTCCATGCATAGCTAAGAATTTAACCAACAGATATGCATAAATGAATTATGACACCAAGATTTAAGGCATGTGTTGGCATGTTCTGAACATGCTTTGTATCAAGCAGATGCCTCAGTAACTGCAAATTAATTCTACCTATCTAAAGCAACTCAATTCCTGCCAATGGCCATTTTTGCACAAATCTTCTAAAATATTTTCAGTCCCCCCTTTTGTTTGCACTCACCCTCTTGAAACAATTCCTGGTCTCCATTTTGTGATTTCCCCCCATTTTTTAGTTCTATGCTTCAGTGCTTCATAGCCTCTACTCATTGTGTACTTTCATGCATCAAAGATTGGTCCCTCAAAATAAAAGAACGAACAGCTAAATGCTGCAGAAACACAGGCAAGGGGGAACTGGGTAAGCCCAGTCAAGGAGGAAGTTCTGGAAACAGAGAAGTGTGGGAAATATGGTCAATAGATCATACAGCAACTGAAGACATTTTCAGAACACTTCAGCCACAGAATGGCTTTAAAGGGGAATTTGTTTAAAATGTTTTGAGGTTGGAAATAAAACATTTTGGGGTAAAAACAATGCAGAACTCCATAGAGGAAACATTTTATTTCCTGCCTCAAAACATTTCAAATGAATTGTACAGAAAAGCTCAACTAGTTATTGCCTAACCAGTTATAAAACCAAACCTATTTAATGGGGAAAATATATCTCAGGTCCTTCCTACACAGCAGAAATAAAATGTCCTGAAGAAATTTTAAAAAGATCTGCTTTGGCTTTTTGTGTTTCCACAGTGCAGAGAACACAAGTGTTGCCATCCAAAATGGTTCTTTTTTCCTGCCTCCTGGTTGACAGAACTTTGGTCAATTTCAGAGTTGTGCCCACCATTTTGCATACTGCTGCAGAGATTCTTCTGCCTCCACTATTTGGTGAGGGTTTTCTACAGAGGTTTTCTCTCCTTGCAGCTCATCCCCACTTAATTTTTGTATAAAAAGTAGATGAATAAAGTTTGTTTTGCCTAGCAATACTGTGCACATGTCATTTTCCCTCTGCATTTTGTTTTGAGAGGAATGTCTGCAAGGTACAATGACACAAGTATGTGCATATTGCAGCTTCTCTAATTGTGACATCATAACTTTGCAGATGTTCCTCTCAAAACAAAAAATGGGAAAACAACATGTGGGATCGCTAGGCAAAACAAACTTTATTAATGTACTTTTTACAAATAGATGCAACCTCCATGGGGAACCTTCACATAATCTCTGCTGCAACACACAAAATAGCAGGAGTGAATGATGAAAATGAAAGAGATTTGGGCAGGAGAAATAAAGCATTTACTCAGGGGCATAATGCCCATTGGGCAAAGTGGGCAGTTGCCCAGGGCGCCCCCTTGTGACGGGCGCCAAAAATGCAGGATTCGTTTGTGGGGTTTTGTGGTATTCTAGTGGGCTTTCTGTTTTTGGCCTGCAGGGGGCGCAGTTTTTAGGCTAGCAGCACTAAACATTTCAGGGATGTTTTGGGAGCCTCTCCTGATGCTATCACCCAGGTTTTGTGAAGTTTGGTCCAGGGGGTCCAAAGCTATGGACTCCCAAAGGGGGTGCCCCATCACCCATTGTTTCCAATGGGAGCTAAGAGGAGATGGGGGCTACACATTTGAGGGTCGATAACTTTGGACCCCCAGAACCAAAATTCACCAAACCTGGTTGCTTTCATTAGGAGAGTCTCCTAAAGATACCCTGAAATTTTGGTGCTGCTAGCTTAACAATTGCACCCCTGACAGCAGGCACCCAAAAAATTTCCCCAGATTTTCCTTTTAACCCCACCTTTGGCATGGATTTAAAGGGAGAATCTGCCGTCCCCAGTTTAAAAATTGAAAGTGATGCTGTTTCAGGGTGGGGGAGATTCAAGCCCAAAATAGCATCACTTTCAACATTGTTTAAACTGGGAACCCCAGATTCTCCCTTTAAGGTGGATTTAAAAGGAGAATCTGGGCTCCCTAGTTTAAACACCATTGAAAATGATGATGTTTGGGGGTAGATTCCAGCATCATTTGTTTAAACTAGGGAGCCCAGATTCTCTTTTTAAATCCACCTTAAAGGGAGAATCTGGGATTCCCTGTTTAAATAACATAGAAAGTGATGCTGTTTCCCTCAATTGGGGGGACTGGATACAACACCCTCAATTGGGGGGACTGGATTCAACACCATACAACACCATAAAATGTTTTCATAGCAGTAATTAAACATTTTGAAAGCATTTTGAAAATGTTTTCAAAAAAATTATTCCTGCTGTGTGGCATGGCCTATTGCTGTGTTCAGATTTGTGAGTTGGGGCATGTTCCATACTGTGATAGTGACTTTGAAACGACCTGGTGTAAAAAAAATCATTGCTTGGTCATGGTGGGGGAGGGCGGCTGCCCATGGGGGGCGCCAAACTCCAGTTTGCCTAGATACACCACTGGGCGTAGCTACAAAGGTGCCAGGGGAGTGCGTGTTGTACCGGGCACACGCCGGGGGGCATCAAACTCAGGTTTTGCCCAGGGCTCCAGTTTGCCTAGTTACGCCATTGCATATACTGCATGCTTTTGTTTGCTCAGCAGGCAGGAAACATCTTCCTCCCAGTTTTATTTATTTATTATTTATTTTATTATTATATTTGTAGACCGCCCCATCCCCTAAGGGATCACTAGCTGAGCAATTTTTGAAAAACCTAGGTTGAGAGAAATAAATGTTTTAAAGATGTTTTGGGGAAGACAGCTGTGTGAACGTCTTCCCCAAATGGTTTTTTAAACGTCCTCAAGATATTTTATTTCTGCTATGTGGAAATCACCTCACAGAAACAGCCAGAACAACCAATTTCTGAGAACCCTCCCAAAATCTTGATGGGCCTTCTACAGTGACCAGTTGATCCTGTGCTGCCCCCAGAAATAATGGGTGAATCAGCTGCAGTGATAAGGCTGAAAGTGAGAGGGAGCAGCTAGAAAAATGGCCAGCTGCCATCATCTGGTGTTTTCTCTGCAGCTGATGGAGCCTTGTGAGAGCCAGGACCAATAAACTGACAGCATATTTTGCTGTGATCCTTGTTTACATAGAAGTAAGTTTGAGTGCATGTTTTTTTTAAAAAAATGGTTTTTCAATAGTAACATTTCTAAAGTAGAAATTCAACCCATAGATTCTTCTCACTGCAGGTTCTTCCAATTTCAGGGTATCAATCAAAGCAGCTGTCCAAAGGGCAGAAGATTGCTGATGTTATCTTCATGGCTATTTCTGTTATCTCTCCTATCAGTCTGTATCCGATGTTAACTGGAGCAATGTCTAGTAAAATTACATTTATTAAACTAAAGTGGTTCCTCTGTTGGGTCAAAAGAGGATCTGTATCTAATAAACACAATAAACAAATCCTTAAAATGGCTCCTTACTATCTGCCAACAAATTCTAGCCATTAAATTCAATTTATGTTTAAAACAGCAACGGAAATGAATAGGGAACTTTTATTTTCCCCTAAGTCAATACAAATTTTGGCAAAGTTTCCTTTGCATGCAGCAATGCAGCTTTAAAGCACTTTCTACCTGTCACTATTCATGTGTCACCTGTAATGCTTTGTCCCCCTGGATATCAGGTACTTCATCTTGCATTACTAGGCTTGCATGACAATAATTTCCTTGCTTTTATTTAGCTATTGTATATCCAGATGAACACAGACAGTCATCCCTTACAGGAGCCACAAAATGCACCACAAGAGTCTCATTACACATCATAAACAATGTTGTTACAAGGAATAAATTTCATACACAAGCAATATATTGCAGAGGTTTTAAGAAAACGGGCTGTGGAAAAAGGAACTTCCTTGTCCATGGCTGATGAATGCTTTATGTACCCATCTCTAATAATGTGAAAATGGAAAAAGACTTGCTTTGTTCTAGGTTTATCCTATATCCTCTGTGCAAAACCAGATCTGTTTTCTTTTATTAAACTATTAGAACTCACATCCTAGAATCATAGAGTTGCAAGAGGTAGTTCAGGCCATCTAGTTCAACTCCCTGCTCAATGCAGGACCAGCCTAAAGCATACCTGACAAGTGTTTGTCCAGCCATTGCTAGAAGACTGCCACTGAGAAAAGCTCACCACCTCCCTAGGTAGCTGATTCATCTGCTGAACTAACCTTACTGTTAAAAAAAATCCCAATAACCATCCTGTACCTTTGTGCCCACAATTTAAACCCATTAGTTCAAATCCTGTGTTCTGCTGCCAACAGGAACAGCTCCCTGCCCTCCTCCATGTTGACAGCCTTTCAAATACTGAAAAAGAGCAATCATGCCCCACCACTGCTTTAGACTTCCCAGGTCTCTCAGCCTTTCCTTGTAGGGGTTAGTATCCAGGACCCTGGTCATCTTCATTTCTCTTTTCTGCACCCACTCCATTTTTCCCACATTGTTTTTGAAATGAGGTCTCCCGAACTTCACACAGTACTCTAGTTGTGCTCTAATCAATGTAGTATACAGCGGAACTACCAGTATGTCATGTTGTGATTTGGATATTATGCCTGTGTTGATACACCTCAAGACCACATTAACCTTTTTAGCAGCTGTGTCACATTGAATGGACATATTAAGCTTATAGTCCATCTTGTTGGATTACACTTAGTTCACATCTGCCAACTTTTCCAGAACATTCAGATTTTGCTGGATTCTATCTTCAGCTTTCCAGTGTTTGCTACTCTTCCTTCTTTGGTGTCTTGAAATCAGAAGGATTTATGTCTCATTCTGTTGCATCAAAAATGGTAAAATACCTCTCAATACTTCAAAAACTAACAAAGTTTATGGGCTCTAGCAAAGTTTGCTCATTGGGTTTCAACAAAAAGCACATTTCTGTCTGTACTATTGTTTTGTATAGAATTTGGATGAAATTTTCAGGAATTATACTGGTTTTGTAATGAAGCCTCCCTGATGAATTTTCTGGCCTTGCTTTCAAATATGGCTAACACATTACTAACTCTCCCTTCTTTCAGTTTTTATTTATCAGTTCTATGCAGATGGTTGAGTATGCACAGCTTGCTGTTGTTTTCAATTCCTTCAATCTATAGGAGCCTTTCCTCATTTAACTTTATTGATGCGTGTGCGCACGGTGTGATACTCTGCAAACCAAAAAGTGTTCTAGATATTAATCTGTTTTCTGTTTTCAATTGGAAACATAATAAATATCATGGGGAGGGGTAGTCATTACTTCCACTTTCATCATTTTCCCCATATTGTTTAAAAAAACACATTGTCCAAACTTCAGAACTCCTGGTTGAGGCCCATTAGTTTAATTGCAATAAATAGATCATTGATCCTTTTCTGACAGGGTGCAATCTGGTATTTTTATTTGCCTTTAATTTGTAATATTTTACCTGTAAACAACAAAATAAGCTCACTGAACAGCTTAGAGATGAAATATTCCTATTATTGGAAGTTATACAATATGCCAAATGAAAGATGAAAGGGACTTCTGTTTTTCTATTCATTTTAATTTTGGTATCTTGTATGAAGATGGAATGCAAAAGTTTTTAAAATTCTATAATATGTCAAAAGAGTTATCAGAAATCATGATATAATTTTTGGGGGGATACAATTCCATTCATGAGGAATACTGTTATAATGCATTCCATGGTTTCCATTTGTTGCATGCTTTGAATAAATATACAAAAACGGTAGATTCAAGGGAACTAAACTGGAATACTGGCATTATATGTGGTTTAGACAGTACCTTTTTAAATGTCAAGTTATGCTGGATGTGTGTTGAATTTATAAATTGCTTCACCATTTATTCTTACTATTCACTACATGAATTTTAAAGTAGGTTTGCTTTTCAGCTCAGAACATACTCCGCTTTTTATTTCTCCTGGCAAAACTAAAGCCTTTCCTTCCAAAATAATGTTATGAAAATGGATGTGAAGAGAGATTTGAATTCTTTAGAGTGCTGTATTGAAGCAATAAATATAAAGGAATCATATTGATCCAATATGCAACTGAGCCAAAGGACTTTGATTCAAGGCATTAACTTAAAGGAGGCTGGCAGCTTGACCTTAAACATAAGAGTCCTGATCCAAAATCCTAATATGCTGCATAAAGACCTGTTTTTAAAAATACGCCTTTTTTAAAAAAAAGGACATCTAGATTCACCCCATTAATTAGCATTGAATGTCAAAACTTATTATTATCAGTACAATACTTTATGCAGTGGTTTAGTAATTGAACCCATTTAGACAATGACTTTTGTACACACATCTTGTTGGGTTGCTGGATTGGGGATGGTAGCTAGAAGTTACTTCCAATTATGTAGATAAAATTTATCATCTACCCATATATACTCGTGTATAAGGCAACCCGCATATAAGTCAAGGCACCTAATTTTACCACAAAAAACTGGGAAAACTTATTGACTCACGTATAAGTCGAGGGTGGGAAATGCAGCAGCTACTGGTCAATTTCAAAAATAAAAATAGATACCAATAAAATTACATTAATTGAGGCATCAGTAGATTAAATGCTTTTGAATATTTATTTCAAAGAAAAACAGTAAACTTGCTCTGTAAGCCCTGATTCTCCCTTTAAATCCACTCAGAAGTGGGAGGGGGTGATTTAAAGGGAGAATCTGGGGAAAATTTGAGAGTGCCTGTCAGGGGAGGAATGTTTATGTTAGCAGTAACAAAATTTCAGGGTTTCATCAGGTGACACTCCTGATGATACCATCCAGGTTTAGTGATGTTTGGTTCAGGGGGTCCAAAGTTATGGACCCTCAAAATGTAGCCCCATCTACTATTAGCTCCCATTGGAAACAATGGGGGATGGAGGCATCCCTTTTGGGGGTCCATAATTTTGAACCCCCTGAATCAAACTTCACAAAACCTGGCTAATATCATCAGGAGTTTCACCTGATGAAACCCTAAAATTTTGGTGCCACTAGTCTAAAAACTGCACCCCCTAGCTGCCAACAAAGTAAAAACTCTAAAATATTTTTAAAAATACACCTCACTCGTGTATAAGTCGACAAGGGATTTTTCGGCACAAAAATGTGCTGAAAAATTCAACTTATATGCGAGTATATATGGTAATAAGTATTCCTAATATTTTATGTTAATAGATCAATTTCAATCAAAGAATTTTGAACTCAGCTATTAAACTCATATGAAGAGTTTTGATGATGTGGAAATAAGGGAATATATGCTTGCTAAGCTTCAGGAAGATACTGGAGAGGGACCATGGCACAGTGGTAGAGTATCTGCTTTGAATGCAGAAGGTCCTAGGCTCAGTCCCCAGCATATCAATTTAAAAAGATAAAGGAGAAGGTTATATGAAAACCTCTGCCTGAAAACTTGGAGAGCCAGTGCCATGCTGAGCAGATGATGCTGATGCCAATGGATTAATTGTCTGATTCAGTATTGGCAGCTTCATAGGTGCTGTTTCTTTTATAATCATTAGGATTGAACAATACCGAAAATATTCAGCAAAATTTGGATTTGGTTTTTTCCGGGCATAAAATTATCTGTATACCTGAGTAGGCTGAATACCATATTCGGGATACCTGAATATAATTGGATATCCTGAATAATTTAGATCAGTCTTCATTTTTTTGTATTTAGGGGTTTTTTTTAGGTTTGCTGGCTATATTCAGGAGACTCTCCTGATGATACCACGCAAGTTTTGTAAAGTTTAGTTCAGGGAGTCCAGTTTTATGGACCCCCAAAGGGGGTGCCCCAATGTTTCCAATGGGAATTAATAGGAGATGGAGGCTACAAATTTGAGGGTCCATAAAATTGGATCCCCTAAATCAAGCTTTACCACACTTGGGTGATATCATCAGGATTGTCTCCTGAAGAAACGCTTGCAATTGTGGTGTGTCTAGCTTAAAAAACATGCCCCTGACAGGCAGCCCAAGGTAAGTATTTGGGGAATTTTCTGTGGAGTGGATTCTTCAGTTTTTTTCTCTTTCTTTAAACATTGTTTAAAGGTAGTTCAAGTGGCTACCTGCTTGCACTCCCTTTAAACAATGTTTAAAGAATGAGAAAAAACAAACTAACGAATTCACCACCACCACCACCAATTTGGCGGCATTCAGGGATCATGCTGAGCTGTTTAGGAGAGTCCAAAGCAGGCCAACACTCAGCATCACTGGAAAGGATGCAGTGGGGGTGATAGGACAGAAAGACTTAGTTTATGTCCTATTCCTTCCCCCCTGCACCCTTCTCAGCATTGCTGACTGAGTGCTGGGCTGCTTCGGACTCTATAAGCAGCCCAGCACTCCATCAGCATTGCTGGGAAGAGTGTGGGGTGGGGAAAATGGGACAGAAAGACTTGCTTTCTGTCCCATTCCCCCCCCCCACTTGACCCTTCCCAGCGATGCTGATGAAGAGCTGAGCTGCTTAGAGAGTCCAAAGCAGCCAAACACTCCATCAGCATCACTGGGAAGAGTGCAAGATGAAGACAAATGGGACAGAAAGCAAATATTTCTGTACCATTCCCCCCCCACCCCGCACTCTTCCCTGTGATGCTGACTGAGTACTGGGCTGCTTAGGAGAGTCCAAAGAAGCCCAGCACTCAGTCAACAATGCTTAGAAGAGTGCGGGGGGGGGGGGATGGGACTGAAAGAATTTTCCCCTTCCCCCAGGAATTGGCTGCACTTGGGAATCCCTTTAAATGCTCCCCGCATGTAGCCCCTTCGCCAGGGAAGTGGGGGTGGATTCTTTAGTTTGTTGTTTTCTGTCTTTACAAAACTAAAGAGTCCACCCCCATTCCCCCAGGAATTGGTTGCATGCAGCTGTTGTTTAAACGATCCTTGAGAGTCACCAAATCTCGAATGTCAACAAGCTGGTCTGAATACTCAGATCGTATTCTTGGCCTTTGTATTTGGGCCAAATGTGGCCCAAATATTCCTGAATATGCCCTGATTTAGGCACATTTGGGAATTCAGGCTACCCGAATTGCCGCAAGCAAACACCTGCTGGTACTATAGTGCTTTCTATCTTTGCAATGAAATCCATACTATCTAATATAGAATGGTGTGGCTGAAACAAAAGGTTGCAGAAAAAAATCAATATATTGAGACAATGGTTCAAAAATAGATTGAACTCCTGATAAAATTGATCTCCCAAGGAGTGGATAGCCACATCTGTGAATTTTAGGAAGACGATAGAAAATTGGCATCTTAAGATTACAATTATTGAAAAACTTAGTGATTTTATCATCAATGTCTTTAATAAGGTTAGCTTCTTCAGTAACTATCTTAATTAGACTCCTAATATGCTTAGTGGGGTCCTCTCCCAAAGGGACATAGGGATTAATATTAAGTTGTCTCATTACTTCTTGTCTGTAAACAATGGTAAACAACCCCAACCACAATGCTCCCTCCCTTATCTGCTGGTTGATAGTAATTGATTTATCTCTTGTAAGTTCATAAAGAGTCTGTCTTTGTGCTCTAGTAAACTGATTGTGAGACTTGGTTTCCTATGTAGATTTTTCCAATTTCTCAATGTCCTTAAGTACAATATTAGAAAAAGAAGTAAGGGCAGGGATATCCACTCCTGGAGTAAATGTGGATTTACTTTTAAATTTTTGTTCCTTATTCCCTCTTTTATCATTACCAAAAAAGCTCCTTAGTTTAATAATCCTGGTAAGTTTGAAAAAAATCAATACTTCTTGAAATACATTATATTGAGGTTTAGGAACAAAACCTAACCCCAAATTTTATACCTGTAACTGCATTAGTGAGAATTTTAAAAGAAAGGTTGGTAACTAAATTTTCTTTCTGCCTTTGGAGGGTGGGTGTTTCTGAAAATCTCATGGAGGAAGTGGATGAGTAAATATCTTCGCTGTCCTATATAAATACCTTCTTGATTGTTGATCTTCCTCAGAAGTACTCATGGATTCTGAGCTGGAATTAAAATCAGAAGACAATCTGTCTCTTTCCTTGTGGTCTTGCCACGTAACCCTCTATTTTTCTCTGATATTAAGTTCCTGAGATGTCCAGTTATAACTATTCCCTTTACTGTAATCATTACTGTCTCTCAAAAACGTCCAATTTTTAACTTCCCTAATTTTGTCTGCAAAAGTTATCATTTCTGCCTCAAGTTTAGCCAATTTAGAATTAAACTCCTCCAAACCAACAACTGTTTGGAATTTGACTTTAGTGTTATCAATCTCAATGAACAAAATGCAAAAATGCCAAAAAAAGTATAGATATATTTAAAATGCCAGCAATACCCGCTGCAAAATAAGAAACAATAAAAATTATACTAAGCAGCATCTCATTTTGAATTAAAAAGGGGGGGGGGGAAATATCCTTTATAAGACTTTTCTTCCATATATCAGGTAGGTATCATTAATTAACAAAGGAAATGGTGGAACTGAACCCCCAGATTCACAAATATATAGCATCTCTTACTTGACTTTTGGGAAGAATACCTAGGAATTAAAAATGGTGGGATAGCTATTTAGCTAACTGACCTGTTTCAATATTCAGCATTTTAAAATTATGTTGGCTGGGGTCCACAAAACAGTGCCTATGAGCACCAGAGGCCTGCAAACCTCTTTCCTAGCACTCACCAACTTGTTGTTTAAAAAAATCTATGCCAGCAGGGCTACTGATTGGCCATTGAAGATCTGATTGGTCCTGCAGATTAAAACAATGTTCTTTAAGCAGCAGCTTTCACCACAGTGTGTGTTGGTTTTATTCTCTCTCACTCCTTTTTCCCCAACATATTTTTAAATTACCCATTTTCTCCCCTACACTTGGGCTTCCTGTGTATAATTGGCCTGCCTCCTACAGCAGAATTTTTGTGGCTGTGCCCACCACCCTGTATTGAAATTCCAAAAGTGCCCACTGATTTAAAACATTCGGGGACAGCAGTGTAGCCTATGTTGAATTTTGTCTAATTTTAATGACAAATGGGAAATTTTCAGGCTACTGAATCAAAGTGTATGGATGTGCCACAATGAATATAATTATAAGGAAAACTAAAATTAAATTATTATTTTTTCAGTAAAGGAAGGCGGTCTAGAGACAAAAAGTCGACACCAGCTTTCATTCCTTGCAAACTAAATATCCACTTTTTTATGATGACTGTAAACCAGCCCAGGGGCAACAAGCTCATTGGGCAACATGTGGATGATCTGCTGTTATGCCACAGTGGGGCTTGGCATGGCTTAAGAACAACTGTGCTGGATCTGGGTAAAGATCCATAACGTTCAGCATCCTTAGCCAGCAAGAGGTATCACCGTGCCTCTGTCTACCTTGTTTCCAGAATGAAAGAAAGCCTAACAGAGATCCTAAATAGATTGAATTTACATTTTTATCCCACCCTATACGCAAATATATCTTGGGTCCATTCCACACAGGTTGATAAACACAGGTGTAGGATGGTAAAAAACCCACTGGGGGAGGGAACTCCACATAGATCCCACCCCTCAATGAGTCTGCCCCATGTTATTTCCCAAAAACTGGGTTTTTTTGAGAATTGCACTATTGGCTACTCTTTTAAAAAAATCCTGGGTTGCAGCTGGTCATAAGTGAACAGCTGGGCAGGAGGTACTTTATTTGCTTCTGTTTTCTTTTTTAAAAAATTTCGTAGCTTCCATCTGTATAGCTACTCAGGCGCAGATTGTCGTATCGTGATACATCAGCATGGCTGTGGGGGTTAATTTGGAACATTTATAAGATCCACATTAATCAAATCAGAAGCCAAACAACAGGAAAAATAAGGCAAATTTATGATGTTCTGAAGAGGAAGAACAATGTGTCCTATTCTTGTGCCTTTAAGACCAACATATGTAGAAATGCGGAGACAATGAAATTAAACACTATAATCTGTCTACTGCTGCAGTCAAATAGTACTTTAGATACAGGCATTAACATTTTACAAGTAAAATAAATGACATGCTTATGTCACCCTGTCCTCACACCAAGTGCAATTGTCTCCAGTATTTCACATTGCTGAGGGCTCTATTCAGTTGGCTGTATTAATTTATTCTGAAATAGCCTCTTTTGCACTGATTTAAATGCTAAGAAGGTGTTGATTCACTTTGCTAAATATATCCTTTTTTTAAAAAAAACCCTACCATGCAACATGAACACTGTAGTAAGGGAGTTTAGCAGTGACTTTTGAACTCCTGCAAATAACTGACCCTACCTTCTTATGAAGGAAACAAATGTGATAAGCTCAATAAATCAAATTATCTTTATTGGCATTCCAAATATAAGGAGATACACAAAATTCTATTAAGACACCTTTCATCTTAGAAAAATTAAAAAGTTGTAACATTATTTTAACAAGATGAGTTTGCATAAGACTGAACCAATTATTTGTCTTTTGAGTTCCACTAAAATTTTTGCTAACATTTCAGTTGTTTCTGAGTCCATATTGCACAAGAAGAATTTAATTAATTGGTCTTCTTTTAAATGTTTACAATCTTTTTTGATAATATAGAAATCAAGAGGAGAGTGTTGACCAGAAAAATCTCTTGCCATTGGATAGTAAGTGCGTAAAAGTGTCAAACGTATCCCCCCCCCCAAGTTTCTTGTGAGTTAGAGCTTGTTTGTATGTACCTTAGTAGCAGTGGTGTAGTGGGAGCAGGTGCATTCTAATCTGGAGGAACCAGGCTTGATTCCCTGCTCTGCCACTTGAGCTGTGGAGGCTTATCTGGGGAATTCAGATTAGCCTGTACACTCCCACACATGCCAGCTGGGTGACCTTCGGCTAGTCACAGCTTTTTGGAGCTCTCTCAGTCCCACCCACCTCACAGGGTGTTTGTTATGAGGGGGGAAGGGCAAGGAGATTGTAAGCCCCCTTGAGTCTCCTTATCGGAGAGAAAGGGGGGATATAAATCCAAACTCTTCTTCTTCTTAGGTTGCACTAGATAGAAAGATGTTAAATTGTACCAACATAAAAGCCCGTCACTCTAAGGAGTCCAGGGAAGCAAAGAATGGATTTTGTGTTTTATATAAACAAAGTAGTCCAAAAAATTGTGGTGAACAGATTTTGTGGATGGCATCTTCCAGGTTTTGTCTCTCAGGATTCCCAAGCCTCTATACAAAATTCTTAAAATGTATTTTTTCTCAGATCCAGCAAGTGAGCCTATGTTGATTTCCAAGTGGAACAGTTTCCTGAATGATTTTAGATCAATTAGAAATGTAAGCATCACCCATCATATAGAACAGTAGATTTATTGGTTGGAAGTGAAAGTGGATTTTTAACCAATTTTGAAAAATTGAGATCTAAGTCCTTATTTTTAGGGGTTTTTTGTTGATCTAATTCCAGACATATAATACTATTTGATACACTATTTGGTACATCCAACATTTGTCGGGGGGGAAAAGGATTGCAGGGAGCAGTTTTCAAACTGAAGGCCCCACTACAGACTGAGATTTCATAAATTATTTGAGGGACTTTTTACAAGCTGGGCACTTCATTGCCTTCCAATAAATGCGGTTGATCAGCAATCCAGAGTTTGTTTATTGATTCAAGGTTCAAGACCTAACAATAATCTGTACTGTACACATTTTACATATAAATAAATACAATGGTGAACACATCTTTACGTAACAGTTACCTTTCCATTTCTAGTTGAAGATGCATATTCAAATTGAACATCAATCCATTAAAATTTCATACTGACTAAAACAAAGCTCATTTGCCTTTGCTGGCATTTACACAAATAGAAGAGCTTCACTAGGGCTCTAAAAGGCCAGCCATTAATACATTTACCTGCTTTAAATATTATATGCTGCTTCTGAGATTAGCCTTTGTAATTTATGGACAGACTGGTATATTACAGGAGAAAGAAGGAAAATATATTGCAGAAAATAGAGACAGCCTTAAGCCTATGGATTTCAAGGGATTTAGGCACCTATAATTCTACAGAAGATCAAGGGGACCAGCAGAAAAGCAAATATCAGAGACCAGCCATGAAAAATTGAATAATTTTATTATGAGCCATGCAAAACACATCACCCTCCCATTTTCAGTCTGCAATGATACAACATAGGTTATGCTAGGCTTGGTCAATGCCCTAAACATTCAGTAAAATTCGGATTTGGATTTATCCAGGCATAAAATTATCTTTATGCCTGAATAAGACAAATAACATATTCGGATATACCTGAATATTCGGGTATACCTAAAAAATTCAGATCTGTCTGATTTTTTTGTATTTTTTGGTGATTTTTTGAGTTTTGGCCTGCACATGGTGCATTTGTAAAGCTAGTGGCACCAACATTTCAGGGTGTCATCTAGAGACTGTCCTGATAATACCACCCATGTTTGGTGAAGTTTGGTTCAGGGAGGCCAAAGTTACGGACCCCTGAAGGGGATGCCCCATCCCCCATTGTTTCCAATGAGAGATGGGGGCTACAGCTTTGAAAGACCATAACTTTGGTCCCCATGAACCAAACTTCACTAGACTTGAGTGGTATCATCAAAACATCTCTGTATGATTCCCTGAAACTTTGGTGCCAATAGCTTTAAAATAGAACCCCATGCAAGCCAAAACACAACAAACAGCAAAAAATACCCAAAAAAAGCTTGAATAGCTTGCATTGGGATTCGTTCATATTTGGGCAGGACATATTCAACTGATTTTGGCCCAAATATGACCAAATTCACCCAGATTTTGGCTGAGTCCAGTATTCGTTGCACCCAAATCTCCAAGTCTATTTTATACACTGCATGACAAATCTTCCCTCTTTGGAACAAAATCCATATTATTTTGAAACCAATACAAACAAACAAAAACATCTGAACTCTTTAAAATAACTGAGGAAGACAATGGATCACATCACACAGTTCATAGAATAACTGAAAATCCCTTTCCCTGTTGCTGAATGTAACTTTCAAATCTGCCTTGTAGGCCCAGACAGCCTACTATCATGACTCCTTCCAAGCCTTTTGATTTAGTTGAGGTAAAGGCAGGCATTCCCAAGCTCTGTATTCTTCTTGCTTCTCCTGTTCCCACATAACATAAAAGCACAGCTTGCAGCCTCTCTTCAGTAGCCATTCTTAGAGAAGAGCCTTAAAGAGCCAATCCTTATATATTTGAAAAGCTGAGCCAGATTTTTGTTGGCTTTCAAACTGTGATAGGGATTGACTGCAGGTGGAAAGGTGAGATGGTTTATGAAGTTTGTGTTTGGGCTGCAGGAATGTGGTTTGTTTGTTTGTCAGCGTGTGTGCAAGAGAGAACAAGTGTGCATCTGTTCAGCCAGAAGAGCTTGAGCTGACTGTGAGAGTTCACAAGGCTAATTGGATCTGGCTGTGAGGAGACTGCTCAGGTGAATCCTATTAGAAGTCCAGGTAATGATGAGTCATTTGGGCATTAAAAGGTGGGACCTTCAGTATCGCTGGGAGAAAGGTGGATTCAAAGGATTTTTCAAAAAACCCCGTTGTAGTGTGACCACAGGAACACTTTGATTTGAAAAATATCCTCGTCTGCTTTATTCAGCTTGGTAATAGCTGAGCTATAGCTACAATGCTCTGAAAATCTCCACAGAAGCAGCACAGAAGGGACAAAATGAAAACTTGCAAAAGACAAACTTTGTTGTTGCTTGATGCATTAAAACAGAAACAGCTGAGGGAGCATAGTAGGGTTATTTTATTTAATGATCCTAGCCTGAGAACTGACACCTTGTGATTTGAAGAAAAACCACAGCTAATTTAAAGAATAAGCATGTTTATGCACTAATGGGATCGTGCTTACAGACCTAGTGTTTGAAGAAATTTCCTTAAGAAAAATAGTTTTAGAATACTGTAGGGATTTAAATCTGGATCTCCCAGTCTCTACTATGAAGCTCTAACTACTACACCACACTGCTGCTGAAGAGTAGCAAGCAGCCTGGCCTAGTTGAGTTGGGCAAAATGAATGTTCTCAGGTCACCCAAAGGCTTCTGCTAGACTGGGAGGCAGGGAGAATAGACTTCTTATAAGTGAATAGCCCCCCTGAACCTCAACATCAGTGAGAAAGGTTCTAGGCCAGAATTTGCTATGTCTTTATAGGTTCTTTATAAGTTATAGGTCATGAAGGAAGGTTGGGGGTTTTTTGGCACCACCCGGAACCACACTAAGAATGTATTTTAACAGAAGCTTAGGCTTGTTGATACAGTAAAGCCAAATCAGCCAAAAGAAAACAAAACAAAAATTAATAAGGCTTTTAAAGGTTTGATTTAGTCCCAAATACAAGCAGCAGCAGCAGCAGCAACAAAATCCTGAGCTGAAATACTTGAAAACCTGAATAGCTATTCAGGTTATTGGGTTTCATCCTTTTAAAGTTTAAAGGGCCTCTTCTGCAGTATCTGGCCACTAGGAGTGGGTTTGATTTTCAAACTAGGTTTGATTTTTTTTTCAAACCAGAGAATCCCCTTCCCCCCCCCCCCATATGTTAGCTGAGTGTTTCTGGTGGTCTTTCTGGTGTTGTCTGGGAGGCTACACAAAGCCCCCTCCCCCCAATATTGTTGAAGGACATAGCTGTAGTCTTCTCTGTCTGATACATTCCCTGTGTGTGGTTTTTAGGGCAACAAATGCAAGAGCTTCCTGTGATTCTCTTCCTGTGATTCTCTTCCAGCCAATGGCTGTCATGCATTTCTGCAGGGAGATGAACTCCTTGCAGAGTTGGATCTTTGCAGACAGGAGAGGGAAAGGGGAAGAAATCTGCTAGTGTTTAACTGCCAACATTGCTTCTTGACTATCCAGACAAGGGGTTTTTTTCCTCTGGGACAGTTTCGGTTTTCTAGATTCTTGGTGCCTGTCCAGACAGTATAAACTACAGTGCTGGTTCCTAACCAGTCCATTATGCTCCAGAATCTAGCCTGAGGTTTTGAGTGATAGTTCAATATTTACCTTTGGTTCTGGAACCTGTTCTCACTCTGTCTGATTGTTGGAGTACCTGTGTTCAGGGAATCATCTTCAGTCCTGCACATTGGAGACCTACCTGAATAAAAAAGGCGTTGAAGGGAGCTGAGGACTAAGGGCCAAGGGTCAGGGGGGAGGCTACAGACCTTTAAAATACCTTTATTTAAAAGTTTCCAAAAGAAAAAAATACATTTTTCTCTTTTCTCGTTCATATGCATATCCTTAACCCATTCAGGCAGCAATTTCAGCCAAATGGAAACAATCCACACTTCACATGGAGATGTTTCTCTTTTTGTAAAAAACAAAATTTCCTGCAACACATGCACAGCTGTACAGGCATACAGCCATGAACCACCACAGCCATACTGATCATCCCACAATCTGATCTGCTGCACCTGCATAGATGTGCATGTTCAGCACATAAAAAAAGGAAAAGGGACCTCCCTGCAACAGCCAAACAATGATGAATAATTTGCTGAAGATCGGCCATTCTCACTGCCACTGGGAGAAAAAATGCTTGAAGGATTTTGTACCCTGTTGGGCACTCACAGAATCTTGCCCACAACCTGCTGGGTGACCTGCACAGAATGGCAGGCAGGCAGATTCTCCCTGACAGTGGACGGCACAGAACTTAAAATGAAGGGGTGGAAGGGAGGGAAATAAAATGTCTCCTGCCTGCTGTTTCATGCTGAAGCATTTCCAACCCCAGGATTAGCCAAAAAGGATTGCTGGTTTAGCAATCTTTGAAAATCCCAGGCCCCTTCCGCACACACAAAATAATGTGTTTTCAAACCACTTTCACAACTGTTTGCAAGTGGATTTTGCCATTCCGCACAGCTTCAAAGAGCACTGAAAGCAGTTTCAAAGTGCATTATTCTGCATGTGCGGAATGAGCCCCAGGTTCAGGGAAATAAAACAGGCCAGACTCGAAGTGAAAACAGCACCCATGCAAAGTATTGCCCCCCTCAGTGGTTTATACAGTGTCCTATACCAGGAATATTTGCCCTGTGAGGAATTCACCAGAGTAAGGGTGGGAGAGAAATGGGGGAAAGGGAGAAAAATTGGGAGAGAGAGAAGGGGGAGAAAGAGATAAAACAGGGAAAGGGGAAGAGAGAAAAAGAGGGACAAATGGGGTGAAAAACTATGTAAAGGGAAAGAAAGAGAGGGAGAGAGAAAAAAGAGAACAGTGAGGAAGGGGGAAGAGGGAAGAGGAAGTTTCAGGTGTGGGGGATACACCACACATGTTCTCCCCATCACTGCTGCCACTGTAAAAAAGTATCTGATTTCAAATTGCGTTTACTCTTGCTCTTCCAGGAGAGCAAGCAGCACTGCAGTCAGGAGGAGACTAGGGGTAGGAACTGGTCAGACAGGATGCTCCTTTCTTGGTCTTGTCTTCACCCCAGTCTCCCTCTGGCTGCCGCTCACTAGGAAATAATGTAAGCTTAATTTTAAAGCAACCCAAGCTTTTAGGAACATGGACCACTTTTCTTCCCCCCTTTCCCACTGGGTACAGAAGGAGGAGTTGGCAGGATGCAGTGCTCCAACTCCTCATTTCTGAGGAGGGGTTGTCAACTGAATACACCCCAGTGTTGAGCTCAGGGCTTGAGCCCCCTCTGCCCCCTCACACATCTATGAATCACTCCAGTGTAAATTCATTGACATTTGGTATGATTGTGCTGAGACTTGTTAATCATCATCATCATGCTGGTTATACTAAACCCCATAACTCTGGCTAATCCCTCCCAGTAATTTCAGGTAGACATTAAATGGCTTGTGGAAGAGAACATTACCCCAAGGAGAACTGCAATATAATTACTACATCAGCAAACAACCTTCTGTTCCACTTTATTTAATCAGATGTTTATGTACTAATGAAGCCATTGCAGACCTGTGCGCTTCAAGTGACCAGCTTCTCCAGAAGGATACCATGATCAATGGTGTTGAAAACTGCTGTAAAGTCTAACAAAACCAATAGAGATGTGTTACTTTTGCTGCATTCCCACCGTAGGTCATCCATCAAAGTGATCAAGTCAGTTTCTGTCCCTAAACCAAGCCTAAAATCCAATTGAAATGGGTTCAGATAATCAGTCAAACTGAAACTGAACCGCAAAATCTATGCAATGGAAGTCTGTAAAGACCAAACTAATACCACAGTAGAGTATAAACAGAACGATTTTATCTGTGAACGATTTTATCTGTACAATCTAAAGTTATTTAATTAGGGGTCATACCCTCCAACCCCCTTCCTACCTAGGATAACTCATTTGGATTTGTAGATACCATAAGTGGCAGAGAAACAAGAGTGCTTCACCTCCATCATTGCTTCAGCTTAGGTATGACAATAAATTATTGCTTTTTTATTGCATTAGGGACAAAATACATAATGTAATACAAGTTTGAGCACAGGATTGGTAACTCTCTTTGAAAACATAATGTTGATTGGTGGGGTTCCAAATGCTGTGAGGGAACAGAAGGGCTTCAGACTTCTTTTCCATGTCATTTTCACCAGCAGGAATGGCTTTTTGTAAAAGGGGGAGCTGCATGTCTCCTGACCTCTTTAGTGAACCAGGAAACAATATGAATTCTATAGAAGATGGAGGACATCACTACAAATGTGTGGGTGGGTGGACTAGTGTGAAAATCATTACAAATATTTGAGCACAGTTTGAGATTAATCAAGTTAATCAGGAGCACAGTCTGAGATTAATTAGAGCCCAAGACAATCAAACTGTTCTGGGAATGTATTGCTGAAGGCTTTCATGGCCGGATTCAATTGGTTGTGCTGTGGTCTGGTAGATCTTGTTCCTAACGTTTTGCCTGCATCTGTGGCTGGCATCTTCAGAGGTGTATCATAGGGAACAGTGTAAATTTGTGCAAATAGTGTAGGCGAACACCGAGGTGCCCAGCGACAACCAAGGAAGAAAAACGGCCAGGCACAACCAACGAACTCTGAAACTGGTGTAAACCGAAGGCAGCGATTACTGATGTTCCACTGTATTCAGGTTTTTCACTGCCGCTAGCACTTTTGCTTATTGGCTGTCTAACTGTCACTGACCTTGGCATGCCTTCATTCCAAACTAATTCTTTCTCACATTTCTTGGGAAACTGGGAGGGGAGATTGCTAATGGAATAAAGGGAATTACAACAGCTAGGTTCATCAGGAGCTTTGTCAAGCTGGGTGCTTTGATGCCTATCAATAAACACTGCTGATCAACAACACAGAGTCCATTTATTATTTTAAGGTCCAAGACCTAACATTATGCCATGCCTTGAAATCACTAATATACTATTTAAAAAGTTATCTTGACTGTCTCTAAGTGTAAATCCTACTGTGAAAGCAAAAACACGCTTTCCTGAGTCCTCTGCTCATACCTTGTTATTTTGGAGATTGCATTCCTCTTCCTCTTGTACTCAGTATGATACAACAGACACTTCCCCCATTTTGGTCCTGTACAATATGCAAAAAACTCATGCCAAGCTATCATGCCAAGGTTGGGGAGACAATCATATTTTCCTTCTGATTTTTGTAGATTTCCATCAGTGAATGCTGCCCCATTCCATGCTGTGTTTAGCTGTGCTCACTGTATGTGTCTGCACACTTTCATTAATATAAAAAACTTCTTCCCCACTGTTCTTCAAGATTGTGTCCAGTGTCTTCTCCAGTTCTATGATTCATAAAACATATCCTGAAATATAACAAAAAATAGGTATTCAAGTAATAGTGTGCTTCAGTCAACAAAAATTATGCACAATATCAAAACAAATGTTTAGCATATGGTATTTCATATGCTGATGAATGTCACCCTGCTATTTCAAATATCCGTCAATACATAATTCATCAGCAGTGGCACAGAATGGATAAAGATATAAAAATACACAACAAATTGACAAATACATGTATAAAAATAGCAGGAGAAAATAAAACAGAATAGAAGAATAATTCAATCCACAGACCTACCTTTTCAAAAGAAAAAGCCTTAAGCACATTTTAAATCAAATCACAGAATTTATTTTCGATAACCCTGGATTTATATTTCTCATTTTGTTTGTAGAGGTAGTGATTTCACTTGAATAGAAATGGGGGGTCTCTACTCTTCATGTTAAATCAAGGAATATATATATATAACTATATACACGCACACACATATATAAACAATCCAAACAGTGTGCATGCTGTCACCAACAAGAGATCACTTTAACTTCAAACAAGTTCTAGCAACTGATGCCGCAGGCATCGAGAACCTTTTCTTAATAAATCATGTAGGTGCTGCCAAATCACTGGTAACCTGTCCATAGAACAAAGATGAATGATGTCTCATGCCACGTTTATAAAAATATTTTTACAAGTATTCTTAAACAAAAGGCAAACATAAATGAAACATAGCACATATAAAATAATGCTGGGGGCATACTGTTGAACTGTATGTATAAATGATACACTGCCTCTAGAGGAAGAACAGGAGAAATCACTGATAGGATGTGGTGCAATAAGGTTGGCTTGTTTCTGTTAAGATTCCACAGGTCATTATTTCTATCAGTACACTAAGATTCACTAAGATCTGACTTCTATTCCATCACTTCTTGCAATTGCTCACCTTGCCTAGGAGCAATACTATGGACTATTTCCAGATACTTTACAGCTAGTTTAAACATCTATGCCCCAAAAGAGGTGTCTCCCTCTCCCATGGGAGTATTCAATTGTTTCTATCGGAAGATGGGACACCTCCTTTGAGGACACATAAATTTGGACCCCTAACACAATCTTTACCAACTTGGGAGTTCTAAGTAGAGTGCCTTGCAACTACACTACAAATTTGGTGCCTCAACCTTGAGAAACAACCCCCCACCTCAGAAAAATTCCCATAGACTTTATGAAGTCTGTTTGTGTTTTCCCCCCAAAACCAATTTCTCTGTATGGATATTCAGCTTTGCTGACAAATGTTGGGATCCAATAAGTATGAATTTGAAAAATCCCCCCCCCCACACACACACACACACAAACACACAAATGTCAGTGCCCTAACTACATCAGGTACAACTTTTGTCATGGTGGAATCTGCACGTTTGATAAATGTGGAATACTCACTGCACTCATTAAAGGGTTTCTAGACAGCAATCCCATGCACTCTCTAGCTTACTCAAGGTTATATTTAAGTACTTTTTTCATAATCTGCTGACTATTTCTGCCACTTTATAGGAAAGTGGCCCTGACCTGGATACACCAGACTAGCTTGATCTCATCATATCTTAGAAGTTAATCAGGGTCGATCCTGGCCAATATTTTCAAGGAATAGTACAGTCATGATGTGGAGACAGGTAATGGCACCTCCAAACGTCTTTTACCTTGAAATCTCGCCAAGGGTTGCCCTAAGTCAAATATGACTTGACAGCAAAAAAAAAAGAGAGGAATAGAACAGATGTTCTATTGATAGGACACTATCAACTATTTATTCCACCACTGGGTACATGGTATAGTTTATAGTGGACTTGGTGTTAGAATTGGTGCTAGAATTGGTGTTATTCACAGTATAATAAATACATTAGGAATCTCTTCAGAAATGAACAGAATACGTTGACATTGAAGTGAGAGAGTTCACCACTATAAAGCAAACATTGTAAAATGCTTGCTTTCCAATTGCTGTTTCAAAAATGTAAATGTTTTGTTTCTGCAAGTAAAGTAAATCAGCCTTCTAAAATTACCTTAGTTTCAAACAGAATGCCAGCTTTCTCTTGATAATTAAGGGTTGGTGTGTTGAATAATTTAGCACATGTGTGATACCCCAGTGATACAGTCACTTTAAAATTCAACGTGGAGGATAAGTACCAACACCAGTCATTTTACTCACCACCCTCTCAAACCAGATATGGTAGATGAACTGCCATTTAAACTGAAGGCACCCAGGAATTAAATATGGCCCAGTTGCAGCAAAGAGGTTAATCTCTTGACTCCATTAGGGATAGCTCTAAAATCAGGCAAGTGAGGCAGTGGAATCAAGCAGAGGATCTTTGGAAGTGGTAGCATCCGCCTACACCGCTGCCATTCCTGCCTCTCTTTGTTAATCCCATCCTTCCTCATTTCTCCTATTTTTGTATTCTCTCCTCTAGCCAGACCTACTAATGCTTTATTCCTTCTTGTCCCCAGTTCTCCTCCACAGACACATCTTTAAGATGAGTGCTGCATGCTTCTCATATTTCAGGAAGTATCAGGCCAGGGTGATAAGACAAGGATGAAGAGTCAGCCTCGGATGGCCAGGGGGGTAGTAGCCTCTGCTGGTACCCTTTGTTAAACTGCCACTGGAGTAAAAAACAAAACAAAAATCATACTATGGCAATTAAAAAGAGGTTCTTATATGCAACTAGCTTTCTCAGAATATAAAGAACCAAAAAACATTCTGAGAAGCTTTTTTTAAAAAAAATTGTGTCCCAAAGTTGAGAAACATCCTCGTGTTTTATCTATTTAGATTTCTTTCTATTTTTATACAAATAGTTTCTTCCATTATGCACATTCTTTACTATAGCTTGTTAATTGTTACTCTTTTATAGATGTTATTGCCTGCATTTAGCATTACCTTTCATATCGTTAGTCATGTAGGAAAAGTTTGACAGGAGTAAAACAGTAAAGGCAACTCTGCCACTCCATCTCTGACAATTATTGAGCATGAAAGCATTTTAAGTGTCACTGATGTGTCACAGCCCATATCACATCACATTACTGTGATCTTCAGGATGTGACACATTGACAAAAGCAGACATAATAGGACACAGTGCATCAAACCTTTTTAGTCCTGCATCAGAAGTGCAAAGACTAATTTTGTCACAGATCATTGTAGGCTTCCCTATATACTCAAGAACCACAAGACTGCTGTACCTTTGTCAAGCAGGGGGCTACAAGGCATAACTAAAATTTCAGCTTCCTGGCATGAGTCAGTGAAATATTGCTATATATCAAATGGAAATACAGTAAAATTTTAATAGCACAAGTTGCTAAGAGGAAAATTTCCAAGATATATAACCCTCTTCTCGGCATTATTCCCATCCATTGTGTTCTTTGCTTACACCTTTTTTTAGCTAACAGCCCATTAAGCATACAGGTTTTCTTATTATTTTCTCAGCAGTCTCCGAACTATACGCATCCAAGAACAGACCATCTGTTCTGTTTTAAAACCCTGGTGAAAAGAAAGGACTGACACTGCTTCTTGAAGTGTATCTTGGTCTACCTAAGATCTCTCTCAATACTCATGGTTTCCTATACATATTATCATATTACCAGTCCTGTGAAGTTAAAGTATCAGAGCTCCCCCCCCCCCCGAATCTTAGAGTGTGAGTGGGAGATGAATGTACATAAAGGTCTAATTTATGTGAAGAGTATGAGTGTTTCTCTCTAAGGTCAGCATTATAGGACCTAAAAATTGGGCCCCCTCAACCAAACTTCACCAGACATAGGTGGCCTCATCAGGAGTCCCTTGAAGCCACCCTGAATGTTTGGTGCTACTATCTTGAAAAATACTTCCCCTATAGGCAAAAAAATGCAAAAACACCAAAAAAATTCCCATTGCTTTCAACAGACCCAATTTTTTTGTATATGATATTTGGGTTTCCCAATAAGTTGGGAGCCTGAAAAACCCAAATCCAAATTTCACCTTTTTTTGTTCAAGCCTACAAGTTTCCAGTCAGTGACTATGTAACAGCGCAATCCTAAGCAGAGTTACACCCTTCTAAGCCCATTGTCTTCAATATTTCCTTAGGAATACACTGGACATTTTTGTTGCCAGACTGACCTATTGTGGACCGAGGGACCTTGTTTTTAATACAGTAGCATCTCTACCACTTCTCCCAATCTTGGGATGCCCAATAGTAGTGCCCAAATATAGAAGCCTGTTTTGGGTACCTACAAGGGAAAAGAACTTTGTCTGGTCTTCTCTCCCTCCAAAGCAACTACCATAATGTTCTCTCACACCATTCCTGACAGGATTAAGTCTACACAAAAATCTTTGCCCTGGAGAGAGTTCCCATATCTAGCCCATGATCATGTGCCCCAGAAATGACAAAGGCTGCATTAAAGTGCTCACCTGCCAGTGTTATACTCTTCCTCTGACTAATACTTTTAACCGGTGGCATAGCTCCCACAAGGTGGGGGGGTGATGCCCCAGGTGGAGCAGTGGCAAAGGTGTGGCCAGGCTATTGAGGGGGCATGGCGGGGGTGTTCTGGGGCAGAGGCAGGTGACGCCATGGCAGGGGCACAGGGCACACATGCACCCTGGGCACAGTTTTCCCTTGCTCCGCCTCTGCTTTTAACAACCACCTTACTTTGCATTGTCATTATTTCACAGCTATAATCTTTTTCAGCTAACTTCCCCCTTGGAGGGGCACCCAGACTTGGACACATCAGACCAATGTCTTAACACATTAGACCAACAACCAACAATTAAGTTTGATGTCTGTCTTTTGTTCATCCCAGGAAGGGCAGGAAATCCCTTTGTCTAAGAGATTTAGGATCACTCTGCATAACCCTAAGGGTCCATTTCTCCCTATAAGAAATCAACTCTCCTCATAGACAGAGTTCAGTATATCTGGAGAATTCTCTGTCTGTGATACTGTTCCATAGGGCTAAGCATGGGTTGGTCAGTTCTGTTCCTTGGACCATTCCTCTCCAAGATCAGGTGTCTATAACTTTTATTGTCCCTCCCCATTTATTCCGTATCTATTCTAGATCTATTCCCTCACAACTGTTTTTATCCTAGGACTGTGAGTGTGTTCTGCTGTTTTTATTGTGTGTTTGTGCACACACATTTTTGTCCCTCAATAAAAATTATTAAACTTTTATCTGCTCCCCTGCAGGTTTCTTACAAAAAGCTGACTCTCATATAAATAGGCAGTCAAGACCCCATGCTGCCCGGCTTTTTGCAATGTCAAGAGTCTGCTCTAGCTAGTTTCCCCACACTAAAAGGGAGATACTTCCCACCAGTTCAGGTAACAATTTGGTTGCAATCACTCCCTTTCATCTGTCCAAAAAGCATATAATACCCCCTCTGAGAATACATAATATATTACAGATGTGTGACAGATGTACTACATCCTGGTTTTAATTTTGGAATGACTTGATACCCTGAATATCTTTATACTGGTGATGTTGGCAGTTAGAACTGGATGAGTTCCAAAGAGCTACCTAGGGTACAACCAATAAGCTGCATTTCCCAAGCTGAATATTTGTCTCGTTCCTTTGAAATTCATTATGTCACACTGCATGCTGTTTTTGAAATCACTTTCAAAACAGGTTTGCAGAACAGAATGGAACAATTACTTGGGAATATGATTGCATGTGTGTGTGTGCGTGTTTATGCAGTAATGTTGTTTTCTTTCAAAATGGTTATCTGGATCCAGTTACAGAAAACATATACTAAAAGTACCTCTTACTAGCTAGAAAAGGGACATGTACAAGAGAGATGATCTGACATCAAACTTGAGAAAATGTCTGCTTTAGTTCCACTGTCCCATGCTATGGGATAAACTATTGAGTTAGTGCTAGAGATACTTTCAAAACTTTCCTCATAGGAATTTCTTGTCATATTTCAGAACTCATAATTATATTAACTTGTTTTTTTAAAGGAATTCATACATTAGGAATTCTTATTCTTTGTGTGTATAGCTACAGATTCTGGTGTCTTCAATTCATGTGTGTCTTTCCTCCCATCCCAGCTCTACTGATATTCAGGCCCTCTCCCCCTCCCTCCCCTCCCTTGCATGCCACCTCTGTGTGTATGTTTGCATCAAAATTACTGTTTTAGTGATATACATGTGTATTTATGTACAGTGTCAATGGCATAGCAATCTGGATGTGACTGTATGAATGGTGTCTCCTTGCAGTGTCGTTCAAACAGATGCTTACTGTCATGACATAACATTTTTATTAAATACAGTTATGGTTCCTTTTTAATGAATTGTGATCCCACTTTGTATATTTTATGCAATTCATCCAAGTTACTGTAAGTCAGCCATGTTATGAAGTTACTGTAAGTCAGCCATGTTATGAAGTCAGCCATGTTATGGAATGTAAGGCATACACTGAATTGATATATGTGTAAATGTAACTGTTAATGTGATAAACAAAAATGTGATGTAGGTTTGCCAAGCATCTGGGAAGGGGTGTCAGGAGCTGAAGGTATAACAGCTGCATGGCAAAACCCTTGATTGCCTTAATGGACTGCTGAAGGACTAACAGCAGTCACCTGTTAGCAGTCAGCCAAAGGGAATGACTAAGCATGATTGCATCAGCTACCTGTATTAAGCGTCATGTGACCTTTGACTGTACTAGCCATAGGCTAATGAATGTATCATAATGTATATAAGTAAGCTAACTCAGTTAAAACGCATGTTCCTTGCTGGGGACAGGGACCCTAAAGCCTGAAAGAGCTCCTGGTCCTGATTCAAAAGCTGTATATCCTCAGTTGTATTATCCAGAAATACGCCAAATACATCCCGCTTTCTTTCATGCATTGAACTCCCTGCGCTCCAAAAGAATTAAGGTTATTGCCGCACTCTGTGTATGCTCAGTTGCGCCTACGCTGTCAACTCGTGTCATCAAACAGCATCACTTTCAATGGTGTTTAACCTGGGGACCCCAGATTCTCCCTTTAAGGTGGATTTAAAAGGAGAATCTGGGCTCTCTAGTTTAAACAACATTGAAAGTGATGCTGTTTTGGGGTAGATTCTCCCCTACCCTGAAACAGCATCACTTTCAATGTTTAAACTGGGGACCTCAGATTCTCCCTTTGTCCATGCCGAAGGTGGTGGATTTAAAAGGAGAATCTGGGGAAATTTGGGGGTGCCTGATTTCAGGGGTGCAATTGTTAATCCAGCAGCACCAAACTTTCAGGGTATCTTTAGGAGACTTTCCTGATGATACCACCCAGGTTTGGTGAAGTTTGGTTCAGGGAGTCCAAAGTTATGGATTCTCAAAGGTGTAGCCCCATCTCCTATTAGCTCCCATTTGGAAACAATGAGGTACTGTGGCACCCCTTTTGGGAGTCCATAACTTTGGACCCCCTAAACCAAACTTCACCAAATCTGGGTGGTATCATTAGGAAAATCTCCTGAAAGATCCCTGAAATTTTGGTGTTTCTAGCCTAAAAACCGTGTCCCCTGCAGGCCAAAAACTGAAAAAACACTAAAAAATACAAACACAAATGAACCTGACATTTTTGCGCCCCCCCCCCCACGTGACCAAATGGGGGGCACCCGGGGACATGGAGTACCCCAAGTCCCTAGGCAAATACACCTCTGGATGAGATGAATAGAAAAGATGGTTGAATGCAACCCAATGATAAACCTGTAGACAACTTTCTGTATTTTCACCTTCTTATATCAAAATGATCTTCTGTATCACAAAATCAAGAAAATAAAAATTCAAGAGGGCAAATTGATTATTTGCAACAGAAGGGTGAAAATATGATTCTGCTCTTAAATTTGTAGTGAACCAATTTGTAGTCATTATTTATAAACTGTATATATGTTGTTGTTGTTGTGCACCGCCCAGAGCCCCTTGGGGATGGGGCAGTCTACAAATCTAAATAAATAAATAAATAAATAAAATAGTTTGGGTGCTGTGTGGTCTCCGGGCTGTATGGCCGTGTTCTAGCAGCATTCTCTCCTGACGTTTCGCCTGCATCTGTGGCTGGCATCTTCAGAGGATCATGCCAGCCACAGATGCAGGCGAAACATCAGGAGAAAATGCTGCTAGAACACGGCCATACAGCCTGGAAACCACACAGCACCCAAGTGATTCCGGCCGTGAAAGCCTTCAACAATAAATAAAATAGTGTTTAAATTGCCTTAGGGGGTTCTGTTTAATCAGAGTTTTTCCATTGTTTTAGTCATGAATTTTATGATTTTTAAAGATGGCAAGGAAAATCCAAATTGTCTTTTAATAGTCGATATGTTATGCAATGAACAATAATCCATTCTAAAATCTGAAGATTTTAGCACAAAAGAATGGTATTCATTTTTAACTTAATTATTTGATAAGGTTAGAAATACATTATTAATCAGATCTGTGCTACCATGTGTATGAAAGATAATTCTCTAGTGCTTGTTGAAGAAAAGTTGTGAAATCCTGAGCAGCCTGCCAACCTTTCGTTCAAACCATCTTCATTCACAGTTGAGCCACTTATGTATTGATTCTTCCAATATCCTTGTTTCCTGACAATTGTTTTTGAATACTGAAATGACTTTTTCTTGAAACTCGAGACCTTTATGGCATAGGTTATTCTAATCTTGTCCTACTTTCATATAAATACTTCATTAAGTTCCCAGAACTTATTAGTCCTCCACTGAGTATCAGAATGGAGGGATTTATTACGTTCATGAAAAAATAGAATTCCTGGCACTAATGCCAGGGAGGTGTCTACCATGGTCCACTAGCATTTGAAGGAGGCTTGAATCCCCATTAAGTCTTACAATATCCAGGCTGCCATTACAATATCCAGTGAGCCATGGCTTCTCTGCCTATTCTAGTTGCTGTGCCTCTTCTGAGCAGGCTATTGCTGCTGACTGCTATTCAACTGCCCGCCCTTTCGGCATCATGGGATTAGCTAGTTGCTGACTGGTGCAGAGCAGGATTTTTTGGGACTCAACAATTGGCTTTTAGAGTTGCCATTTTTTGCCTGCCTTTTTCACCTGTGATTAATTAGGTGTGATCATTGACTGTCTAGACCACAACCAGTTTTGCCAGGCATTGAGCCAATTCAATGAGCCAACTTTTTTTTTCTTGGCTCTTACATCTGGGCCTTATACTATCCGATGGGACCCGCCGTTCTTCCCTTTGGGAAAGGATTTAATAATAGGTAGCTGGGCGCCACTCATACTTATAATTATCAGTGTCACAGTTAGTCTTTCGCTGCTTTTATAGATTTTAACTAATTTTTGGTTTTATGACTGTATTTTATTATATGTTGTACACCGCCCGGAGCCCTTCGGGGATAGGGCGGTATAAAAGCCCAAAGTATTAAATAAATAAATAAATAAATAAATAAATAAATAAATAAATAAATAAATAAATAAATAAACTCATCACAATAGGTAGGAATGATCAGCAAGCACCCTAAAACATCCAAAGTGGTAGAGACAGTGTCTGAACCAGAACATTACTGATTGTGTTGTAGGGTCCACCTGGGAAGGTGCTGAGCAATATTTTTCCAAATATGGTATTGACTGCACAGCCCATCAGATGATGGGGCTAGACACCCATCTTGGTACATTGTGTGTAGTCAATGATAAATCTGGTAGAAGATGCTGGATGTGGTTAGAATCAATGGTTGGTCTGCCAGAAAAGCCACATGCAGGCTGCCTTAGCACAGCCTGCCTATTTAAATATGTTAGCATATTTAAAGATGATACAACTATTTTAGAAATAAAGCTAGCTGATAGAACAGTTCATCTCTGTGAAGCTACTCGGTTATCTCAGTTTTCATTAATTTTATGTTAATTCAGGTCCCTGTTCTGATGCTGCAGGCTGCATTCTCTCTAAAGTGCATTAAACCTAAATTAGTGGATTTACATGTTGATAAGATGTCTCAATGTTCCCTACCAGTGTCAGATTCTTCACCCCTTCTCAGCTGCTCTATACTTATCTTCCACTTGTCTTCCATTCTGAATGACGTCTTCTTATTCCACAGCATGGTGCTCACCTTGTCAGTGGGCATTCAGAGATGTCGTAGTGCATGTGAATTTTCCAACTTTCATATTTTGTATGTCAAGCTTAGCATTGCACTTCCCAGAAATTAATAAACATATGTTGCTATTCTAACCTGTGACCCATAGTTTAGCCAGTTTTGCTGTCTTTTGTCTTTATTCTGGAGATGTTGAGGTAATGAGTTTTACACTGAAAACACATTTACTGTGTTTTGGGTGTCAGGGAATTGTGTATATGAGAATATCAAATACAAATACAAATACAATACCTTTAATGGCATATAAAAAGTGGTAAAATGCAAATTATGTTAAAACCAATTGACTAAAATTTACACAAAGGTTTCACCCTTGATCCAAGTGCCTTTGTTAAAAACCTGGCAACTGATTCAGTAGTGTTGGGATGATGGTCACTAAGCAAGTATGAAACTATTTCCTTGTCTGATCTCACTGAAAATTTCTTCAAGATGGCCTCGAGAAAAAGCAACCGATAGACTGCCAAATCTTTACAATGAAGGAGCACGTGTTCAGTTGTTTCGGGTAGGCCCGGGCTATGCGCAGGGAACAAGTCCTGTTCTCACGTGTGGGATGCCATGATATCTGCCCTCTTGTTTGGGCAGTCGGTAAGCACGATTGCCCGAAAAGCAAGCATAAAATATCTGCGGAGATGTGGGATTTCGATTAAATTACTCAGGATATTTAGCCATACAAACCCGGCAATGGTGGTGAAATGCCATAAAATGTGGGAGAACAAGTTCTGCCAGGCTCCAGCTGTGAGAAGCTGCCCTTCAATGTCAAGAGTATCGCTTGTTTCAAAACTCCTCGAAAGCCTCAAGTCTTTCATCCATCAGTAGGAAGTTGGTCAAAAGATACACCTATGTTGTTTATTTGATTGATAATTTTGGTGTGCCGGAAGGGTGGAGTGGAAGTGGTCGCTTAACAGGAGATATATCGTCAGACTGTCTCGAGGGCTCTAAAAATGAAGGCTGCCAGTATTTAAACAAAGAAAGCCAAAACCCGGGAAAAAAAAAATCGCCTTGGCTCCGGGTTTCTAAAACAAAGAACTTGGTACGCATTGATCTGAGTTGGGAAGACCCAATAAACGACTAAAAAAAACAAAGCATTGAACACTCTCTGAATTTCTCGAAAGCGGTTTTTTGCTCCCCAGATTGGAGCTCCGTGAAAGTAATTGTGGCAGTAGTTTTAACTGAAAAACTTTATCATCGGCAGGTATGGAAAATTGACCAATCAGCCTCTGGTGTGAAAAAAAATCTGGATATTGCCAACACTTTGGTTTTCCACTTGTATTGGAGAGTCTGGGTGGATATGAGAGGTCCAGAGTTAAGAAGGAATGGTGGAAGGTGATTCCCTAACATATCTGTATGAATGGACCTGTTCAATCAATGTACCGTTTATTTTCCCACGCTGCTGAGTTTTTTTGACTTCGAAAAAATCAGCACTTTGGATTTGTTGTAATTAATCGACAGGGCAATCTGCTTGGTGGTGCACGCCGCAGTTGGCTTGAAGTAGTTCTTTGCAGGCCCACCTTGGACCGAGACAGTAACACAGTGTCGCCTGCATAGAGCAGTGCACATGTGGGTCTTTGTCCCAAAATGGGTATGCAGATTCTCAGTCTGAGATAAATGAGGAGCAAGGTCGCTTTTAAATAAAGATTGAACAGGGAGAGGGAGCAAGAATACAACCCTGCTTGACCCCCCCTTGTTAGAAACTATAGGTGAAGTTAGGCGGCCAGCACGACGCCACAACTAACTTGACAGGTAGTTGAGGAATGGCAACCGCTTAATAAGAAACAGTAATCTCTGGTCTATTCCCAACGCTGTCAATTTTTCCCACAGCTGATTCCCTGGGGATAGAGTCAAATGCGCATTTCAGATCTAGGAAAGTCAGCAAGGAGTTTCCCACCCTTTGGGGTGGCAATATTTCTCGGCCCAAATCGATTTTAAACCAGACAATGGTCAAGGGTGGATTTATCCGTGGCATATCCCATCTGTTCCTGGCCTAGCACTGAAGAGGACCACGCAGAGAGATCGTATCATAAGGTACCTTTGCATAAAGCTTATTAGCCACTGAAAGCAAGCTTATCGGGCGATAGTTAGATGGATTTGATGGATCACCTTTTTTATGTAGAGGTACAACATAGCTTCAGTCCAATACTTAGGGATACAGCCACTGTTATTACCACTTTTGGTAAAATAGGGTAGCTAAAATAGGGGCCCAGAACTCCGGGAATCTTCTAAAGAGTTCAGGTGGCAGGGCCATCAGGGTCTGGCGCTTTCCTGTTTTTTAGGTTAGATATAAGGGTGACCACCCTAACGTGAAATGACAGGAGGCCATTCTGGTAAATGCTTTGTTGCTCCAGTTGCACATGGAATATCCAAAAGTTCTGGATTGCAGAAAATGGTATTAAAATGTGTCCCTCCATGCTTCCACTGAAATCTGAGAACTGATGGTTGTATAGGCCTCACTGCACTTGAATTCAATTATGCTACCAAAGCCTTTGCTGTCTCTGGAGTTAAAGGTTTGATGGAGATTGTTCCAAATCTTTGTAAGATGTAATTTCTTTTTGGTCTTTAAAAGATCATGATAGGACTTTCTAGCTGCTAGGTAAATTCCTTTGATAGCTTTACACTTTTCCTCTAAGTTCACAATGATGAAATAACTTCCGGAGTTGGGACTTGCTGCTCATACATTCTCCATCAAACCAGGTGGAAGGATTCACTGAATGTGAAAGTTTATGACGTGATTGATTACCATGGAACCCTGAGTGGTTAGATAGGAAACCAGTTCATTATAGATTTGATTGAACCTCCTCTGCTGTCCCTTGCAGCAGTTAACTGTTGAAGAAAGTTAGCCATCCCATCATCTGCAGTCAGAATGAGCTTATCGCTTAGTTCAGTTTTCATGCGTCCAGCGAAGCCGGGCATAGACAGGAAGACCCTTCTTCCCATTGATTTGTTTCGAAGGGATTTGTTTATTAGTCTAAGAAGAAGGGGAGAGTGCCTCGCCTCCGCCTGTTTTCATAATTGCAAAGTGGACAATGTGGGTTTGTTAGTTCAGGGCGATATTATTACATAATTCCATCAAGACTCACTCCACGCGGCAGATCTAAACGTGAACTTTCCAGGGTAATCAAAGGGAGGAAGACCATTTAAAATTACTCCCATTTGCCATAGGCAAAGGTCTATCAAAATGGGGAGCTGCTTTGATTTATGGTGCGGATCGCTGGACAACCTGCATTGAGATATATGGTGTCAGATTGAATGTCATCCAAATTTAAGCCACATCTTTGACTTAGGGGCTGAATCGTTTCAATCCCTGGTGTTTTAGATCACCAACAATGAACGACATACAGGGTGTTTGGAGGATGTTCTTGCCTCAAACTGAAAGTATGTATTGATGGAATGCGTGGACCAGTTCTCTA